>NC_053153.1:39077929-40277929 GCF_016808335.1 Panicum virgatum | reverse complement strand
TCTACAGAAACTATTCTATAGAGAGAAATCAAGGCAAGACGAGTAAAAATCTAAGAATTCAAGGAGTATAATAGCAAAATAGTTTCAGCAGACAAGGTTTAGAGATAAGAAGACCTAAAACTCGACCAGTTCTATTTAAGCTTTCGTCCTACAGTCGATATGGCTCTGATACCACTCTGTAACACCCGGTTTATAAAAGGACATAAACCGAGCAATCATATACGTGCCAGGATCAAGTCACACGTATATATAATAGAATGAACAATATATCATAGCACATATCACGTAAAAAGATATAATAAAGCGAATACGAATGTTATTTATTACATTAATGACAAAATGTCTGATACAGAGTATGCGGAAGCGTAAAACATATACGTAAACTCTCGACGAAGCTGGGCACCACAGGGACGTCGACTGGGAGACGACCGCCTAGAAGTCCTCGTACTCCTGGTAGCTCCGGGTGAACTCCCTCGCATCGGTAGGAACTGAGCAGCAGTAGAGTATCCCCAAAAGAACAAGAGGAAAAAGAGTAGAGTAGGCAAGAGTGAGTACACAACTTGTACTCAACAAGTATAACACAAACTATGAGGCTCTAAGGTTGGCTGACTCAACTGCATTAGCTTTTAATCTTGGCAAAGTTTTATTATAGCTATTTACTATAAGTTGATGAATTACCATAACCCAATTACATAGTAATTAATCAAAATTAATTATGATACTACGGAGAACCAAACCAAAACCACCAAGGTAACCCCACTAATCAAAAGGAGGATCCGGGCCGCTCATGACCGTGAGCACGGCTAGTATACTAGTTTTACACTCTGCAGAGGTTGCACATCTTTACCCACAAGTCGTGAGCTATGCTAGTTGTTCATCACACTTCCTTAGGTGAGATGGCTAGCAAGCACACTACGAGGCCTTTACAAAGAATCTCGTTGGTAGGGAGTAACCGCGAGGGTGGATCGGCGAATATGGAGCAGGTCTAGTGGGCGTCAAGACACGAAGCACAGATGAGGCCACTCAGCACGAGGGCCATAGAAGCTTACCGCCCCTGCCCCGCAGGTAAGTTACTCCAAACCAAAAAGACCTAATTATTACGCCAAGACCGTCCCATTCCAGTCTTGTGGTAGCGCTGTTGTCCCAGGTTGTCGCTCTATGAACCGGTCCTTATGGAGAGTGGCCAACCAAGCACTAAGCACCGTGCTGGCGCCCTAAACCATGTTTCTAACAAAAACCAATTTTAACGAGACGTGAGCCACCCAAGCACGAAGCACAAAGGGCCACTCCCAGAATTAAGTTGCATAAACCATTAATCAAATTAATTAAAAAGGACCATTATGTGTTATAGCGCGGCACCTAGCACAACTAACCAAAATGCAACCCAAAGGATATATATAAAGGATATAAAGTGGCTAGGAATGTCCTTATAGGCATACAGTATTAAAATGCAGTATGAAAGTGTATTTAAAAGTGATAGGTTGTTCATGTTATACTTGCCTTCCTCGTACTGCTCCTGCTGCTACTCAAAGTGGTCAGAAGACGGCTGCTCCGAGTACTGGTACTGGGGCTCCTCAGATGGATCAGCGTCTACTCACGAGCATATGGCCAAAACAAAGCACAACTATAAGCATACAAGCAAATACTAACAAAAGCTACAAAATAGTACATCAATACATAAAAGCAGCACACTAAACTAGTCTAAAACTATTCTACGCATTACAACGATCGTGTGGACATAAAGAACGCTTAAAACGGAGTTAAAATGCATAATCTAGGCCAAAAACAAGTTCTAGGGGCTTATCTGCGAGAAAAACTAAGTTTCAGGGGGTTTTCTGCAAAAACCGAGGGCTTAAACGTAAATAAACCTTAGTTCTAGGGTCTAACACGCAAAAAGGCCTCATCAGGATGGCGGGTTCTATTTTAAGGAAACTCAGGGGGGTACATGCAAAGTTCTGGGCGGATCTGCAAATAGTTTTGAATAAGAAAGGATCGCGGGTTGATTCAAGGAAAACCCAGGGGTTCTTATTCAAAACTGACTGCGCTGACCATTTTCTTGGGAGTTGACTCGGGCTGGAAAAGAATCTGGGCTGTTGGATCTTCATCGGGCGGTCCAGGGAGAAGGGGGCGCGGGGGCGGCGGCGCAGAGCGCCGGAGACGCGTGCCCGCGGCGGGGCTTCGTCGGCGTCGAGCAATCCGGCGCTCCGGGGGATTATTCGGGCCGGGGTTTGGCCGTGGAGCACCGCTGTGGCATGTGTAGTCCACTGGCGGGCTCGGACAGGTGGTGCAGGGCTGGGAGAGGGGGTCTCGCCGACTTGGGCGGCTCGGCGGCGGTGGAACAGCGCCGGCGAGCGTGGCCGGGGCACCTCGGGTGCGCCACACACGAAGACGTCTAGCGCAACAGAAAGGAGAGGCCGAGGGGATGCTCACCAGGCTTGGAAACGGCTGTGGCGTGATGCAGCGGCGCCGGCGGCGGAGTTCGGCGGCAGGTCGCGGCGGCGCTTGAGGGAGAGGCAGCTGCAGTGGAGCTCCGGCGTCTGGGCTCCACGGGCGGGCTCTGCGTCGCGCTGCGAGGCCACGGAGGTTGGTCAGCACAGCTGGGGAAACACCGGTGGCGAAGTAATTTCATGGCGGAGTGGCTCACCTGAGTTGAGCTCCGGGCGAAATCCCCGGCGAAGCGCGGCCGAGCTTGGGGTCGACGGTTTCGGGGATGCTCCTAGAGTCGAGGCGGAGCTCCGTAGGTGGTTGGCGGGGGTTGGTGGGCTATGGCGGGGCCAGTCCGCGGCGGCACAGAGGGGCCTGCGCGGCGGAGCAGGGCGAGCGGGGTGGAGCAGGGTTCTGGCGGCGGTTGTGAGGCGAGATGGGGACGCATGGAAGGGCCGGGGTGCGTTTAAAGGGGTGTCCGGGGATTTGGTCGTGCGTGCCCGTGCGTGATCCTGGCGAGGATCGCGGCGGGTTGTTACCGCGCGGGGGAAATGGATCTCGTCCCACGATTTGGGACGATCCGAGCTCAGGAGAAGCTTCCAGAAGGGGTGCGCGGCTGGCGAGTGGCCCTGCGAGCTCCAGGATGGCCCATGGGGCAGCGAGGCTCGGCGCGGGCGGAGCAAAGGTTCTGGCGAGGAAAATGGGCGGAGGCTGGTGCGTGAGCAGCGGTTGCGGGAGGAGGGAGAAGGCGCTGACGCGCGGGGCCGGGCGGTTAGTGGCGGGGCGGGGAGCGCGTGCGGGCGACGCGACTGAGAGCGAGCGTGCTGGGCGCTGGCAGGTGGGCCCGGGTGAGTGCGGGGTGAGAGGGAGGAGCGCGGGCGTGGGCCGGACGTGGGGAGGGGCTGGGCCGGTGTTGGCCGTGCGGGGTGAACTGGGCCGCGGGATGCTACTGGGCCAAGAAAAGGGAAAAGCCGGGCTGGGTTTTGGAGAGGGTTTTGGGCTGGGCTCTCTTCTACTTCTTTCTCTTTTTTTCTATTCTATTCCTATTTCAAACCAAACTCAAACCATTTGAATTCAAATTTGACTTTGAATTCAAACCACACTCAATCAATTAAAAGTATGCACCAGCATGAATTGCACAAACATGTTGACCCTAAAATAATTTTTAATTACTTATGCAACGAAATTAGATTAAATGCAATACTAACACAGAAAATCCTTAGAAATTTTAAATAAAGCCAATTAAATTTATTAATAAATGCTGAAATTTAAATTAGGGTCTTACAGACCCTACCCCCTTAAAGAAATCTCGTCCCCGAGATTTAGCTGGGCTGGCTAGCAAAGAGATCTGGATAGGTCTTCCTCAGCTCATCTTCTCGCTCCCATGTGGCCTCAGCTTCACTGTGGTGACTCCACAGAACTCTGTACATCTTGATGCGCTTGTTCCGAGTAACCCTTTCTGATGTCTCCAGAATCTTCACCGGATGCTCAGTATAAGTCAGATCTTCCTGCACATCTACTCCATCCAGTGGTGCCTGCTCCTCGGGGACTCGCAGACACCTCTTCAGCTGAGATATATGGAAGACATCATGAACTCCTGAGAGGCTGAGAGGTAACTCCAGGCGATAAGCAACTTCGCCTTTCCGCTCTGGCACCTTGAATGGCCCAACATACTGAGGTGCTAACTTCCCCTTGACAATGAATCTATGGATTCCTCTCATCGGAGACACCTTCAGTTATACATGATCACCAACACTGAAGGTCAGATCTCTCCGTTTGCCATCAGCATAGCTCTTTTGTCTGCTCTGTGCAATCCTCAGATTTTCTCGCACAGCCTGAACCATCTGCTCTGCATCATCTATGATCTCAGGGCCAAAGAGCTGCTTCTCACCAATCTGATCCCAATAGAGAGGAGTCCTGCACTTTCTGCCATACAATGCCTCGAAGGGGGACTTCTTCAGACTGGCCTGATAGCTGTTGTTATATGAGAACTCAGCATATGACAGGCACTTATCCCAACTAGTACCGTACTGAATGGCGCAAGCTCTCAACATATCTTCCAACACTTGGTTGGTTCTCTCTGTCTGCCCATCTGTCTGAGGATGATAAGCGGTACTGAAACGCAGCTTCATATCCAACGAATCATGGAGCTGCTCCCAGAACCGAGAAGTGAACTGAGACCCTTTGTCAGATATGATCTTCTTGGGCACACCATGCAAGCAGACAATCCGAGAGATGTACAACTCAGCAAGTCTAGCACTGAAGTAAGTAGTGTTCACTGGAATGATGTGAGCAACCTTTGTCAGACGATCCACTGCTACCCATATGGAGTTGTACCCTTTTTGAGTACGAGGCAATCCAACAATGAAGTCCATAGTGATTTCTTCCCATTTCCACTCAGGAATCTTCAAAGTCTGCAATAGACCTGCTGGCCTCTGATGCTCAGCCTTGACACGCTGACAGGTGTCACAAATAGCCACGTACTCTGCCACCGAACGCTTCATCCCATACCACCAGAAACGTTCCTTGAGATCATAATACATCTTCGTGCTGCCCGGATGAATAGAATAAGCTGTATCATGGGCCTCACTCAGAATCAGCTTCCGGAGATCATTCACATCTGGCACACAGATCCAGTTCTTGTACCACAAGGTACCCTGATCATCCTCTCTGAAATGGGGAGCCTTGCCCTTCTTGAGCAACTCACGGATCTCTTGTAGCTTCTCATCTTCTTTCTGATGCTGCCTGATCTCTGCCTCTAGAGTGGGTACTGCCTCGAATGCTGCACTAGAAGTATGATGCAAGAAGCCCAGACTCAACTGCTCAAACTCCTCGCATAACTCTGGAGGCATCTGGAAAGCCACGGCCATGTTGACATAACTTCTTCTGCTCAGAGCATCTGCTACAACATTGGCCTTGCCCGGATGATAGTGAATCTCCAGGTCATAGTCCTTGACTAACTCTAGCCATCTTCTCTGCTGCATGTTCAGCTCTTTCTGCGTGAAAATGTACTTGAGGCTCTTGTGATCAGTGTAGATATCACACTGCTGCCCATACAAGTAATGCCTCCAAATCTTCAGAGCATGCACAACTGCGGCTAACTCAAGATCATGAGTGGGATAATTCAGCTCATGCCGACGTAACTGCCGTGAAGCATAAGCAATCACTCTGCCCTCCTGCATCAGAACACAACCAAGACCATCCTTCGAAGCATCACAATACACCGTGAACCTCTTGCTCTGGTCTGGCAGAGTAAGGACTGGCGCCATAGTCAACCTTTTCTTTAGCTCCTCAAAGGCCATCTGACGCTCATCTGTCCATATGAATGCCGCATTCTTCTCTTGCAAATAAGTCAAAGGCTTCGCGATCTTGGAGTAATTCTCAATGAACCTCCGATAATATCCAGCTAAGCCCAAGAATGAGCTGACTTCCTTTACTGTCTGCGGTGTCTCCCACTCGAGCACATCCTTCACCTTGCTCGGATCAACAGCAATGCCTCCCTGAGAGATAACATGACCGAGGAATGGAACCTCGTCAATCCAGAACTCGCACTTGCTGAACTTGGCATACAACTGATGCTCCCTCAGTCTCTGCAATACAAGTCTCAGATGCTACTCATGCTCTTCTTCTGTCTTGGAGAAGATCAGAATATCATCAATGAAGATCACCACGAAGACATCTAGATAGTCCATGAAAACCATGTTCATCAGATGCATGAAGAAAGCCGGGGCATTAGTCAAGCCGAAGGACATGACTGTGTACTCATATAGCCCATACTTGCAGGTGAATGCCGTCTTCGGAATATCCCCAGGACGGATCCTCAGCTGAAAATAACCCGAGCGAAGATCAATCTTCGAGAATATACGAGCACCTCGAAGCAAATCAAAGATATCCTCAATACGGGGCAGTGGATGCTTGTTCTTGATAGTGACTGCATTCAGCTCCCGATAATCCACACACATCCTCTTCGAGCCATCCTTCTTATCTACCAGCAATAATGGAAAAGCCCAAGGAGAGAAGCTGCGACGGATATAGCCCTTGGCTAGCAACTCATCAATAGTCTTCTTAACTTCTTCATGCTCTATAGGTGCCATGCGGTAGGGCCGCTTTGCAATAGGAGCTGTGCCAGGCAAGAGATCAATAGAAAACTCGATGTCGCATTCAGGCGGCATACCTGGCAAATCATCCGGAAAGACATCCGGGAATTCAGACACCACGCGAATACCATCCGTGGGTCTAGCCTCCATCTGATGAAGAAATCCAGAAGGCTCTGAAGCACCGACTGTCACCTCTTGGCCATCAGATGCTGACAAGTGAACTGTTCGCTGAGCACAATCAATACGGACTCCCCATCTGGTAAGGGTCTCCATGCCCAAAATCACATCTATCCCCGAGGAATCAATGACGATCAAACCAGTGCGGAATTCTAACCCCTTTATGACCATACTAACTCTATAGCATATAGAACATGTATGTATCTGGCCCCCGGGTGAGGTAACTACCATAGCTGTCCTCATACAAGAAACTGGTATACCATGCTTCTCGGCAAATGACATGGAAATGAAAGAATGAGTAGCACCGGTATCGAAAAGCACTGTAGCGGGGTGAGAGTTGACCATGAACATACCAATAACCACGTTAGGAGCCTCGGACACTGACTCGGCCGTCACGTGGTTCACCCGACCCTGTGCTGGTGCCCTGGGCTGAGCTGGGCGCCCCTGCTGTCCCGCCTGCGCCTTCCGAGGGCAAGAGTTGGCGTAGTGCCCCGGCTGGCCACAGTGTTAGCAGGTGCGAGGGGGTCCCTGAGCCTGCTGTCCGGCAGGAGGAGCTGCCTGCCGTGGAGCCTGAGGTGCTGGCGGAGCTGGTGGAGCAGTACGAGCCGGAGGTGCTGGTAACCTCGAGCCCTGACCTGCCTGCTGCTGTCGAGGCGGGTACTGCTGCGGCCTCTGCTGGTACTGCTGGGGCGGCCGGTACTGCTACTGCTGGTACTGCTGGGGCGGCTGGAGGCGAGGACGAGTGTTGCTGCTGGAAGCAACGGGGACAATCTTCCTCTTCTTGTCCTCCATCTCCAAGTGCTCGTGCTCAGTGTTGACCGCGTTGTCAACCAGATGGTTGAAGTCGTCGAAGCAGAGGTTGAGCAGCGCGTACTGGAGGTAGTCCTCAAGGCCCTCCATGAAGTGCTCCTGCTTCTTGCAGTCATCCGCAACATCGGCAGGGGCGTAGCGAGCAAGCTGCAGAAAACGATCACGATACTCCGTGACCGTCATAGTCCCCTGAAGTGAAAAAGACAGATATATATATATCAAAGGATTAATTCATGACTCAGAAAGATAGCTCAAGGGGGTATTAGCTCAAAAGGAAACGCTGAATGATTATATCTGAGATTACCTGCTTCAGTGCAAGGAACTCCTTCTGCTTCATCTTCATAACGCCCGCGGGGACGTTGTGGCTGCGGAACCGCTCCCGGAACAGGAGCCAGGTGAGAGCCTCGCGGTCCTGAACTGGGTGGGACTCCCACTAGTCCAAAGCTGCCCCTCGCAGTTGTCCTGCTGCATACAAGACGCGCTCACGATCATCGCACTGGGCGATGTCCAGCTGGCGCTCCACCGCACGGAGCCAGTCGTCAGCCTGAAGAGGGTCGGACGTGTGAGAAAATGTCGGCGGGTGACCCCTTAGAAACTCAGCATGCCTGTCGCGAGGCTGCGGTGGTGGAGGAGGTGGAGGCTGAGTGTGAGCCTGCTGAAGAGCCTGAACAGTGTTGTTTAGGGTGGCCATCATCTGCATCTGGAGCTGGAAGTACTGCTCCGGAGTCAAAGGCGGAGGCATCGGGATCCCGGTCCCCTGGGTGTTCTGACCCTGGTTGTTCTGCCCCTGCTGATCAGAACCATGCCTGGTGTTCACCATCTGATTTTGGACAAAAGATTTCACGAGTAAGGATATTGCAGGAATAAATTCAGATGGATATGATAACTCTTTGCGGAAAAAGACTTAGCCATGATAAAGTAGACAGGATAGAGTGGACTGTTTTACCCCCCAACGATCTAACTCATTTTATTAATTAGTTAACTTTAACATCAGAGTGATTTTCTTTAAACAAATTTAAACTGCTAAGCTATGCAATCATTCAAAAAAATCCAAATCAAACATGTAGCATAATAACAAGCATACAATTTTCACGACTTAGCCGAGTTTAACATCTGACTCGACTAACACAACGCGTCGCAGAACGTACTACCGTATTATTATAAAGGGTCACCTAGCTGATACTCCTGGTGTTCAGATGACTGATTCAGGCCAAAATCTACGAGAACTATTCTTTAGAGGGAGAAATAAAGGCAAGACGAGTAAAATGCATAGAATCCAAGGGGTATAATAGTAAAATAGTTTCAGCAGACAAGGATTGGAGAGAAGAAGTCCTAAAACTCGACCAGTTCTATCTAGGCTTCGTCCTACAGTCGATACAGCTCTGATACCACTCTGTAACACCCGGTTTATAAAAGAACATAAACCGAGCAATCATATACGTGCCAGGATCAAGTCAGACGTATATACAACAGAATGAACAGTATATCACAACACATATCACGTAAAAAGACATAATAAAGCGAATACGAATGTTATTTATTACATTAATGACAAAATGTCTGATATAGAGTATGCGGAAGCATAATACAAAATACGATAAAACTCTCCGAAGCTGAGCAGGGTGCCACAGGGACGTCGACTGGGAGACGAACGGCTAGAAGTCCTCGTAGTCCTGGTAGCGCTGAGCGAACTCCCTCATGTCGGCAGGAACAGAGCAGCAGTAGTGTATCCAAGAGGAAAAAGTAGAGAAGAGGCAAGAGTGAGTACACAACTTGTACTCAACAAGTATAACACAAACTATGAGGCTCTAAGGCTGGCTGACTCAACTGCATTAGCTTTTAAGTCTTGGCAAAATTTTATTAAAGCTATTTACTACGAGTTGATGAATTACCATAAACCCAGTTACATAGTAATTAATCAAAATTAATTAAGAAACTACTGAGAACCAAACCGAACCAAACCACCCGGGGAAACCTGCCTCGTCAAAGGAAGATAACCCTTCTAATCAAAAGGAAGATCTGGGCTGCTCATGACCGTGAGCACGGCTAGTATACCAGTTTTACACTCTGCAGAGGTTGCACATCTTTACCCACAAGTCGTGAGCTACGCTAGTTGTTCATCACACTTCCTTAGGTGAGATGGCTAGCAAGGACACTACGAGGCCTTTACAAAGAATCTTGTTGGTAGGGAGTAACCGCGAGGGTGGATCGGCGACTATGGAGCAGGTCTAGTGGGCGTCAAGACACAAAGCATAGACGAGGCCACTCAGCACGAGGGCCATAGAAGCTTACCGCCCCTGCCCCGCAGGTAAGTTACTCCAAACCAAAAAGACCTAATTATTACGCCAAGACCGTCCCATTCCAGTCTTGTGGTAGCGCTGTTGTCCCAGGTTTTCGCTCTATGAACTGGTCCTTATGGAGAGTGGCCAACCAAGAACTAAGCACCGTGCTGGCCCCCTAAACCATGTTTCAAACAAAAACCAATTTTAACGAGACGTGAGGCACCCAAGCATGAAGCACAGAGGGCCACTCCCAGAATTAAGTTGCATAAACCATTAATCAAATTAATTAAAAAGGACCATTATGTGTTATAGCGCAGCACCTAGCACAACTAACCAAAATGCAACCCAAAATATATATAAAGGATATAAAGTGGCTAGGAATGTCCTTATAGGCATACAGTATTAAAATGCAGTATGAAAGTGTATTTAAAAGTGATAGGTTGTTCATGTTATACTTGCCTTCCTCGTACTGCTCCTGCTGCTGCTCAAAGTGGTCAGAAGACGGCTACTCCGGGTACTGGTACTGGGGCTCCTCAGATGGATCAGCGTCAACTCACGAAAACATGGCCAAAACAAAGCACAACTATAAGCATACAAGCAAACACTAACAAAAGCTACAAAATAGTACATCAATACATAAAAACAGCACACTAAACTAGTCTAAAACTATTCTATGCATTACAACGATCGCGTGGACATAAAGAACGCTTAAAACGGTGTTAAAACGCATAATCTAGGCCAAAAACAAGTTCTAGGGGCTTATCTGCGAGAAAAACTAAGTTTCAGGGGGTTTTCTGCAAAAATCGAGGGCTTAAACATAAATAAACCATAGTTCTAGGGTCTAACACACAAAAAGGCCTCATCAGGATGGCGGGTTCTATTTTAAGGAAACTCAGGGGGGTACATGCAAAAGTTATGGGCGGATCTGCAAATAGTTTTGAATAAGAAAGGATCGCGGGTTGATTCAAGGAAAACCCAGGGGTTCTTATGCAAAACTGACTGCGCTGACCGTTTTCTTGGGAATTGACTCGGGCTGGAAAAGAATCTGGGCCGTTGGATCTTCATCGGGCGGTCCAGGGAGAAGGGGGCGCGGGGGCGGCGGCGCAGAGCGCTGGAGATGCGTGCCCGCGGTGGGGCTTCGCCGGTGTCGAGCAATCCGGCACTCCGGGGGCTTATTCGGGCCGGGGTTTGGCTGTGGAGCACCGCCGTGGCATGTGTAGTCCACTGGCGGACTCGGACAGGCGGTGCGGGGCTGGGAGAGGGGGTCTCGCCGACTTGGGCGGCTCGGCGGCGGTGGAACAGCGCCGGCGAGCGTGGCCGGGGCACCTCGGGTGCGCCACACACGAAGACGTCTAGCACAACAGAAAGGAGAGGCCGAGGGGATGCTCACCAGGCTTGGAAACGGCTGTGGCGTGACACAGCGGCGCCGGCGGCGGAGTTCGGCGGCAGGTCGCGGCGGCGCTTGAGGGAGAGATGGCTGCAGTGGAGCTCCGGCGTCTGGGCTCCACGGGCGGGCTCTGCGTCGCGCTGCGAGGCCATGGAGGTGGTCAGCGCGGCTGGGGAAACACCAGCGGCGAAGTAATTTCACGGCGGAGCGGCTCACCTGAGTTGAGCTCCGGGCGAAATCCCCGGCGAAGCACGGCCGAGGTTGGGGTCGACGGTTTCAGGGATGCTCCTGGAGTCGAGGCGGAGCTCCGTAGGTGGTTGGCGGGGGTTGGTGGGCTATGGCGGGGCCAGTCCGCGGCGGCGCAGAGGGTCCTGCGCGGCGGAGCAGGGCGAGCGGGGTGGAGCAGGGTTCTGGTAGCGGTTGTGAGGCGAGATGGGGACGCATGGAAGGGCTGGGGTGCGTTTAAAGGGGTGTCCGGGGATTTGGGCATGCGTGCCCGTGCGTGATCCCGGCGAGGATCGCGGCGGGTTGTTACCGCGCTGGGGAAACGGATCTCGTCCCACGATTTGGGACGATCCGAGCTCGGGAGAAGCTTCCAGAAGGGGTGCGTGGCTGGCGAGTGGCCCTGCGAGGTCCGGGATGGCCCATGGGGCAGCGAGGCGTGGCGCGAGCGGAGCAGAGGTTCCGGCGAGGAAAACGGGCGGAGGCCGGTGTGTGAGCGGCGGTTGCGGGAGGAGGGAGAAGGCGCTGATGCGCGGGCCCGGGCGGTCAGTGGCGGGGCGGGGAGCGCGTGCGGGCGACGCGGCTGAGAGCGAGCGTGCTGGGCGCTGGCAGGTGGGCCCGGGTTAGTGCGGGGTGAGAGGGAGGAGCGCGGGCGTAGGCCGGACGCGGGGAGGGGCTGGGCCGGTGTGGGCCGTGCGGGGTGAACTGGGCCGCGGGATGCTACTGGGCCAAGAAAAGGGAAAAGCCGGGCTGGGTTTTGGAGAGGGTATTGGGCTGGGCTCTGTTCTATTTCTCTCTTTTTTTCTATTCTATTCCTATTTCAAACCAAACTCAAACCATTTGAATTCAAATTTGACTTATGCAACGAAATTAGATTAAATGCAATACTAACACAGAAAATCCTTAGAAAATTTAAATAAAGCCAATTAAATTTATTAATAAATGCTGAAATTTAAATTAGGGTGTTACAACCTGGTCCAAAAACAGGGTACGACGGGGCTCTGCTCGCCGGGCATGACTGTCGCGGCGGCTCTGCGCAGCGGGGTTCGCCGGCGCGTGGCGTGCAGGCCGCTGGGGTGCGCTACGGGCTAAAGCAACTAGCGTAAAAGCATGGCGGGGACTAGGGGGTGCTCATCGAGGCTTGAAACGGACGGGGGCGTGATGCAGCGGGGTTGGCGGCGAGCTCCGGTGGCGAGGGAGGTGCGGTGCTCGTGGACGGGTCGCAGGCGTGCAGCTCCGGTCGTCCTGGTCCCGCGGGTCAACTTGCGAGCGTGCTGTGAATCCAGAGGAGGGGTCAGGCAGGCCGGAGATGTGCCGATGGCGAGTAAATTATGGTGAGGAGCAGGCTCACCGTGGCAGCGTCCCGGTAAAATTCCGGTCGTTGCCGGGCAGAGGTCGGGGATGGCGGGCGAGGGGTCGTTCCTGGGCCCGAGGTGGAGCTGGTGCACTGCTTGGCCGGGGCTCCGGTGCGGCGGAGCGGCGTGGCCGCGGTGGGGTGCTCTGCTCCGAGCAGAGGCAAGGCGGCGGCTGCGGCTAGGTTTTCGGCGTGGCGGCTGCGATGGGTGGGAGGCGCAGAGAGGCAGCGGTTGCGTTTAAAGGGGAGGGGCTGGGGATCTCGGCGTGGGAGCAAGGAATGAAAGGCTGTGGGGATTTCGGCGAGAGGATCTCGGCGCAGTTGCGGTGGAGAAGACAGGGCCGACAAGCGGGCCCCGCTGGTCAGCGGCAGAGGGAGCGGGTCACGGGGGAACGGGCGACACGGGGCTAGCGGCAGCAGTAGTTGACGGGTGGGCCGCGCATGTCAGCGAACGGGGGGGGGGGGGGGGGGGGGGCGAGCGCGCCGCGCTAGCCGAGGGCGAGGCGTGCGGGCCGAAGCGGGGCAGGCCGGGGCGCGCGCGTTTGGGCCAAACGGGGAGAGGCTGAGCGCGGGAGGGAAGGGAGGAGGGGACGGGCTGGGCCCGGGGGAAGGAAGGTGGGCCGGGGAGTTGCTGGGCCCGTGGGGAAGGGAAGAAAAGGAGGTGGCGGGCTGTGCCGCTTCGGGTTTTGGGCTGGATGCTGGGTTTGGGTTTTCTGGTTTCTTCCTCCATTTCTATTTCTATTTCTAAACAACTCAAACCTATTTGAATTCAACTCCAACAATCAAACAAAAAGAACAATGCACCAGCATGTATGCAACACAAAATTTTAAACTTAGACAAATTTTAAATACTTGTGGAACGAAAAATAGACTAAATGCAAGACTAAACATAATAAACCTTAGAAAATTAAACAAAGCCAATTAAATTTATTATTAAAATACTAAAATTTAAATTAGAGTGTTACATTGCTCTAGTAGGGAACCTCTCGGAATTCTTTTAAAATTAAATTCTGGTAAAGGTTTCCCATGGTTGAAATGATCCATCCAGAGCCTTATATTGCATAAAACCGTTTGAGCTATCTGAAGTTACTTTGAGCTTTGTCGAATGGTGCGTTCGCTTTGGGAATGGTACTTGCCATCTACAAGTCTTCATCCCCCATAAACTCACCATTTGCTAGCCCAAAAATATCTGGCCTGTCAGTCACCCATTCCGGGTATTGGCATCCGCGTTTGCTAGCTATACTCCCCGCAATCACAATCCCAATACCTCATTTAATCACACAAAGTGCTTCCCAATCAAAACTCCAAGGAATTCAAGTTATATCAGCAAGGGAGAGTAGAGTTATCTTCTCTAAAAAAAAGAGAAGTCCACACTCCATCCCTAAAAGAATTGCAAATTTTGGAGTTCAAATAAATTCAAGTAGGAAGCCATCTACTTCATTTCCTCACAACCCCCAAATATTCCATGTTCCATGAGACCTGAATTTGGCTAAGTACCGACCCCGTCATGGATCACTCTTCGGCTAGGCAATATAGGTAACCAAGGTATGCAAACATCTTCCTACCCATAAACTCCACATATCAGCTTTAGAGATAGGAAGAAGATTGTCAGAAATCTCGACCATAGGTGAGGATCATACACTTTGAGCGACTCGAGACTACCATTGAGAAACCTGAACCTCTTTTGAAAAATTCTTATAAAAATCCCAGCTGCGAACCTGAACAGGTAGTAGGGAACATTCTGGTGAAGGTTATTCAGTCCAACAACCGCCTAAGACCGAAGGATGAAAAACAAATACGCCCCATCTTCCAGAACCTTAGGTATGAGCCAACTTTTCAAAAGTACAGACGGGAAGAGTAATATGCTATGCACAAGGTACCTACAAGGGGGTAAACATTGACGCAACTCCTGATCCACCGAGCCTCAGTTTAAGCTTTGCTCGAGGACGAGCAAAAGTTTAAGCTTGGGGGCGTGTTGACGGCCATAAATTCACATTCTAGCCGTCAACTTCTCGGGAATAATACGAGCTTTACACTATGTTCTATTCATATTTTATTTATTTCTAATGAGTTCCACAAGTTTTAGATGAGTTTTGACTTCAGGGGAACATCTACCAAAAATGGGCAAATTTGGGCAAAAACCCAGGCCGACCGGCCTCTCCCAGGTCGGCCGGCCTGGCACCGTCCCGGCTTCGAAGCAGTGGCAATGTGACACAATCATAATGCCCTGAGTCGAGGATTGGGTCTCGATTTGATCGGATGGATCGAAAGGCCTGCACAAAGAACAAAGGGCCCACAACTTAGTACCAACTTGGGTCCAGGGCAGCAATCCACCACCGTGGCAAGATCACAAGAACGCAGAGGGAACGTCAGCGCAATGAAGGGCCGAGTTGGGCCAGAGGGAGGCCAGCCAGCCTCCCCTAGGCCAGCCGGCCTGCAACTGTCAATGTTCGAACCACACAACGAATACCGAC
This sequence comes from Panicum virgatum, assembly GCF_016808335.1. Classification (NCBI taxonomy): domain Eukaryota; kingdom Viridiplantae; phylum Streptophyta; class Magnoliopsida; order Poales; family Poaceae; genus Panicum; species Panicum virgatum. The sequence goes on along the minus strand of NC_053153.1, from coordinate 40,262,702 downwards.
CTCAGGAAGCAATCAGGGACGTCCGTACAAAGGCGGTGGCTAGATGGCCGCACACCCAGGCCGGCCGGCCTAGGGGAGGTCGGTCGGCCCTACCTTGTAGCCTCTCATGCCCCGGCTTTGCGTGGAAGACAAGCACACCGACCTTACCTGCTTACAACTGACGCTACGGGGATTAACCACCAAGAACCGACCCTGGAAGGCTATAAATAGAGGCACCATCCATCACTTCAATACACACCATTGGAGCTCTTCTCTTTTCACTTGTACTTACTGGAGTAGGTTAGTAGCTTGGGAGTTAGAGTCGAGTCGAGCTTGCTCGGGATTCTGGAGTGGTCGGATGTCCGGTATAGCTCTTGTATCTTTCTTTTGACATTATCAATATAAGTTATCTTCTTTACTTTTCTGAGTCAGCTTTACTTTCCGCTGTCTTTTATTTACTCAAGTCTAAGTGTCCAGCTCGAGGGCGGAAGTTTTCCTTTAGCTTAGGCTAAGTTATCTTTCTAAGTGATCGAGATCTTATCTTAAGGGTTTTCTCGCCCGACTAAAGTATCTCAAGTTAGTGCTCTAGGTTGAGGGGGATTTCTCTCGAAGGCCTCGAGAGAAATCCTAACACCGAGTGCAGATGTGGTGTCTGACCTTAATGTTAGCTAGAAAGTGTGTTCCACCCCCACGGAACCATTGTGGTAGACGGTAGGTGGTGACAGCCCTATCCGTCCTTTGTAGTCCACCACGTTCGGGTGTTTTCATAGCAGTAGTGCAGGTTGCCGTTGGACTCTCCTCTCATCCCTTTCTGAAGTCCTTCCTATTCCAGCCGCCGAAGTAATCTCTACTTTCTCGAGAACTAGTTAGATGTCTAGTCTGATCTAGAGAAGCTAGCTCGATATTTCAGAAGTGTATCAGGTGTCTTATCTCGCTCGTTGTCCTCCAAGCAGCTGCCTCTCTAAGGAGTTGAACCTCCGTGTGTCACTCGGTCATCGTATGGCCATTTATCTCACTATCTATCTGGCTTACCCCTGTCTAGTCAGTAGGCCGATCAAGCTAGTACGGTTATAACTCAATTTACAATACTCTTTACCATAGTGCTTCCCTAAGAAAAAATACGATACCCTGGAATATTCCAAGGTGAAGTGTTACAGCGTGATTCTTTGCGCTTGCAGAATTTCTATTCTGTGGGCATAAAAAATGCCAACACCGTCCTCCCCTCCTGTGGCCGCCATTGTCGTTGCGCCACCGGTAGGGGAGGACCACTCCGCCCACTAGAGGCGCGCCGGGAAAGGAAGATTCATCACGGCCGATGGGAGCAGTAGCGCGCACCGGAGGAGAAGGATGATGCCGATGAACCAGAGGCGCACCTGGGCGGAAGACGAACTAGTGGTGCCTCTTGTCGTCCCCAAACCGTAGGAGGACAAGGACCACGAGGTTGGCCTTCTGGATGTACCTCCCGCACCACAGGACGGTCACACGCAGCCTCCCATTGTCAGGTTTGGATTTGGGGGTTTTTTACTGCGTCTTGGGGCATGTACTGTAGCTCTGGATATTGTGTTTGTTTTAATGCGACTTGGGGCATGTACTGTAGCTCTGGATTTGGGGTTTTTTTGGGTGAATAAGATTATGAGAAGTAGTTTAGATCTATATTGTGCTATTGTATGTTGCAGTTTTTGCGACTGTAATGTCGATTTTACGTGGCAGATTGGAATTTTTGATTTTGCGTGGTCAGGTTTGGGCTAATCTGGGATATAGTTCAGACCTCTATTTGGGTTTAGTTATGCAATTGGAATCAATAATGTTCAATTATTTCAATACTTAGTATATGTTGGCTAATTTGGATTCTAAATCTGTTTTGCACTGTTTGGGATTAATTATGCATTTGCAATCCATAATGTTAAATTATTTCAATACTTAGTATATGTAGCCCAATTTGGATTTTAAATCTGATTTACACTGTTTCGGATTAATTATGCACTTGCTATCAATAATGTTCAATACTTAGTATATGTAGCCCAATATGGACTCTAAATCTGTTTTACATTGTTTGGGATTAATTATGCACTTGCTATCAATAATGTTCAATTATTTCAATACTTAGTATATGTAGGCTAAAATGGATTCTAAATCTGTTTTGCACTATTTGGGATTAACTATGCACTTGCAATCAATAATTTTCAATTATTACAATACTTAGTATATGTAGCCTAATATGGATTCTAAATCTGTTAAGCACTGTGTGGGATTAATTATGCACTTGCAATCAATCATGTTTGAGATTCTAATACTGACTCTTATTTTCTTAAGAACAGAGTGGTCCAGTGTCTTTCTTTTTTTGTGTATTTCCAATGTGTGACTTACTGATGGGTCCCATATGGGTCCCACTGCTGATCATAATAATTGAATCCATCCTAGGAAAATATGCTAGTTCAGTGCGCGGTTCGCGCCAAGAAGACGCCTCTTGATTTGCTCAGCGCTCGCGTCGCGCGCGTGGATTATGCTGGGTCCCACTTGTCGATGGAAAATGGCCCACGAGTCAGTCACTGATCAATAAACGGGTCGAGTTACATGCATAAATGAAGCGGCGCCGGCGGATTCCACTACCACGTCTCGCGGCACTTCACCGCGCCTTTCTCCCCAATCTGTCCCATCAACTTCCCATCGCCACCTCGCTCTCGCTGCCGCATTCCACCCCGATGTCTCGCTTCCTCCAACGGCGACATGGTCCGCGCAACCCATTCCCGCTGCTACGCCGCCGCCTTCACGATGGATGAGGAGGCCCACCGGCGCCAGGGTCACGGCATCATGGCTGCCTCCCCTCCTGCGCGTGCCGTTATCATTGTGCAGTCGGAAGTGGAGGACCACTCTGCCCACCAGAGGCACGACCGGAATGGAAGGTTCGTAGCGACCGATGGGACCAACAACGCGCGCTCGAGGGGGAGGAGGACGATGATGAATCGGAGGCGCATGGTGCCGGTCGTTCCCAATGTGCAGGTTAGTATCGATTTAGGGTTTTGGCCATCTAGCATAGCTATCGATTTGGGGTTTATTATTGGGACGATGGATTTGGTACATCTATTGTAGCTATGGATTTGGGGTTTTTTCTGCTGAATCAGATTACTAGAAGTAGATTGCATCTATATTACGCTATTGTAGCAATTTTAGAGAATATAATGTCTATTTTACTTGGCACAAATTTGCATTTTTTTATTTATAATGTGCGGATTGTAGGTATTATAATAAAGTTGACTGTGTGGATAGTAGCATCTGTATTAGAATCAAGTTGAATGTGGATATTAGCATCAGTCATCTGTATCATTGATGAGGAATGTTCTGTAGTAGCACTCTTCTAGTTTGGATTTGCGAGATATAATCAGTAGCCTTGATTAATTTAGCACTTGCAGTCATTCATGTTCAGTTATTTGATACTGACTATATATAACATAAAATGGATTCTACAGCCCAACATTGGACTATTGGAAGTTCCACCGGGCTTCCAAGCAAGTGACTTTGGCCGCTACAGGAACCCGGGGATGAATGTTGGGCGCGCCTCATCCAACAGGAGGATGGGGATCCAAGTTGGGGGCGCCTCAGCAACTCCCAGGATTTAGGTGAGCATTTGACTTTTTAAGTTCATGTCTTAAATATAAGTGCATGCATCTTGGCAAAAATAGAAGGCGCAGTCACAAACTCACAATAGCACCATTTTCAATCACATAGTCATATGAACAGAGGACCCGTGTAGTGCCGCTGCCGGCCGCCGCGAGGGCCATGGCGAAGGAAAAGGGAGTCACATCATCGCGTCTATTTAAGGTGAGTCAGATGATGAACACATCTCCATATTTGAGATATTGACTCTGACATATATGTCTTGTGCATTCATGTAAAACTGAAGGATGGAACGATGCATGTACAAAGTGGGAAAAATCCAACTCACAATGCAATTCTCAGAGGACAGCGACGATGAGGACCATGTCAAGGTTCTGCACACCAAGGAGGTATTTGTCGTACCCATTGCAATCCATCCCTCATCATTTCCATTGCCTATGTAAATTTCTTCAAAATCATCAGATCCATGCTAAGGCTGAGGAGCTTCGGCTTGCTATCAAACGCAAGATGAAGGAGATCCACAGCACCGGCAGCAAGGCCAGTGCGCCAGCCAAGAGAGAGGGGCATAGCATAGGCGGCGAGGCCTAGAGGCCCGAAATTCCCCAAAACAAGCTCGTCATCGAAATCCTCCACTAAGTTGGCAGACGGGGCAAATAACTAGATAGAGCTGCCTTGAGGACATCTTTTGATTGTAATATGAACCATCTTTTGTTTGGTGATGTAAGGAACAAGTATATGGATGAAACTAGCTGATAATGCAGTCATGTTATATAATCACTGTTGACGGCTCTTAAGTACCAAATCTAGACCGTCAACTCCTGCATAAATACATAAAATGTAAACATCAACATAGTGGTAGGGGTTTACTACTAACCATTTCCACGAGTGTTGGTAAATATTTGTATGCAGGTGAATTAAGGGAGAAAACACACTTCATGAGCAGGAAAACACACTCCACAGATCAAGGCAAAATGGGCAACCAACCAGAGAATGAGAATCAGGCTGAAACAGATCAAAACGAGCCCAAATACCCAAGCAAACAAGCGTAGGACAAGCCATGCCCCATGGGCTTAGGACAAGCGATACCAGGACAGCCCAAATACCAAGTTTGGGGGTGGTTGGAGCCTCGGGCAGGCCGACTGACCTACCAGGTCGGCCGACCTGGCCCATGGGCCCCACTGCCTCATCCTTGACGCGTGGCAGCTCCTCACTGGCTCCCAAGGTCGGTACCAAGGGGTAGAGCTGCAATCCTCGGCCGAAAGCACCATGGCTCCATCCTATAAATACAAGGGAGGGGGTGAGAATAGGGACACACCACCAAGTTGGAGTTCACATCCACTTCAAGCTTTCTATTTGGTTTAGAGTTATCTTAGAGTAGGGAGAGGGTAGATGTACTTAGGAGGGGCGCCGGTCTTCGGCGCTCTTCTCCATTGTTGTACCTCTACGAGAGTGGAGGAGTAGTTCGGGAGAAGTGCCGGGTGTCGGCACTCTGCTCCCAGCTTGTACCTCTACGGATGCTGCTACATTCTTTGGTATTTAGTAAGTACTCGTGGTTCCAATCTCTAGTATTTTACTTGGTATAGTAGATGCTAGTAGTACTTGTAGTTGAGTGAGATCAGTTCTCTTACTCGTGGGTTCGTCGCTCTGTATTCGTACAGAGTGCTGTAGTTTGCTATGGCTCGAGATACGTAGTTAGACTGCAGTAGTAATGATAGCGTGGACATGGTGTCTAGGGTAGGGGTTATCCTTCGTTTGCCTTATATCCCACAGTTTGTTAGAGGTAGACCGTAGGTGGTGACCGCCCTACTGGTCCTTCGTAATCCTCCACGTTAGGATATAGCGTAGAGCTGTTGGCCGGAGTCGACTGGCAGACCAGTTGTAAGCCGGTACCCGAAGCGAGTATTGTGCCCGAGAGATCGACCTTTAACTCGGCAGTAGTGCTATCTTAGGAATCCTCTCTACCCTTCTACCTATCTTGGTGTGTCCTTGGATCGACTAGAATAGAAGATAGTACACACACGTTCCCTGTGGATTCGATAACCCTTGGAATACTGTTAGGTGAAAGCTACAACGGTATCCGTGCGATTGCAGATTTATTCGTGACGATAAAATGCCCAACAAGCTTTCTGGCGCCGTTGCCGGGGAACGGTTGCTGTATCTTTCTTCTAACCTAGTCGTCCTCGTATCTTTTTCTTTTCTTTCCTTGTACCTTGACCCCCGCTACCCATAGAGGAGCAATCCTTGAAAAGCTTCTCTACTCCCACGGGATTTATCCCGTATCATTTTCAATTTTCTTTCTGCTATCTTTACCCCCGCTACCCATGGAGAAGCCATCCTTTCACAGCCTCTCTGCCTCAAGGGGCGAGTTCAATGAGCCACCATCCTCTTCCACATCCGGCTATGAACCTTGTCCCGACCTTATCGCTATAGTCCGGGAGCTTTCCTTCTCTGGGTTAAGTAGCGAGAACCCAGACCACCATCTGCGAGAGTTTGAGCAGCTTTGTTCACGCTTTGCCTCTGCAAGCATGAAACAAGATGTCTGCCAGTGGAAGTTGTTTCCCTTCTCTCTTAAAGGGAAGGCGGAATGATGGTACACATCTTATACATATACCGGTAAGGACAGCTGGGACTCCTTGAAGACGAGTTTCTCTATCGTCTTCTTTCAGCAGAATGAGAAGGAAACTTTAGGCGTAGCCTGGGCCAGATTTTCGCTTCTAGCGAAGTCCGACCCTACCATGTCGACACTCTATCCTTTAGTCCTTTAGAAATTTAAGAGGAGTCTCGATAAGGAATCTGCCGATCATCTCAACTCAATCACCAGAGTACCCCTCCATATGTTTCCGGCTGAGGCTAATAAAATCCTAGATTATATTTCCGAGTGTACCTCCTTGTCAGCCGAGTCTGATCCTCTCCAAGAGGAGTGTGAGTTGACCCATGAGGATCTTCTAGCGGCTGAACCCAATCTTTCATCTTCCACATCCTTCGATTCAGCTCTCGAAACCTCGCCCGAACCAGGAACATCGGAGGGAGAAGAGATTCACCCCCCGAAGTTCTCTTCTAGATTCGAGGATGAATCAACGGGAAACCATAGAAACACCTCGAATCTCATAGATGCCGATTCAGGGAAGGAAACTTCCTCTGTCCACACCAATCAATCTAGAGATCTCTTGACAGAACCTTCCCTTAGGCCTACGGCACCTCCTTCTCCTCTTGATTCCCGTAATGAAGCACCTCTCGAGGAAGCCATGAAGGAGGATTGGTCAGATGGAGAGAAACACTTTTCTGAAGCAATTTGGATTAGCTCACCCTCCACGATCACAACTTGCTCAATAAGGGGAACTACCATAGAAGCCCACATTAACCCCATCATGGAGGTTAATGTTTTGCCATGGCACTTAGCGTACACATGTTTTGGCAATGTTACGCTAAGACCATCCGACACGCTCTTAAAGAGATGTCCCTCGGGACACATCCTTAAATGTCGGGGGGTCGCAAGTGCTGTGCCGCTTATAATAGACAAGATCGAGATCAAATTAGATTTCCATATCTTCGATATCCTCGATTTTGATCTTCTCCTAGGCTCCCCATTTGAAAAACTTCTCATATCTCATGGGATTCTAGACAAAAAGTTTAGGAAAACCGCTTCTGCCACTGTCTCTTGCTTAGAAAATTCTATGGTGAAGCATTTTCCCGAGCCAAACCCGCTCAAGGAAATGATGCATGAATCTCCATTCATATCATCTGAGTCCATTCTCTTCGAGGTTCCAAAATCTGCCACTTCCGAAGAGAACAACTCGGAAGAAATCCTTCACTTTTGTGAAGATGAACGATCATTATCCCTCTTGAGCGAGTTTGAGCCTCTTTCCTCTGGCCCCAAGGAAGTTGTTCTCGACCACGATCAAGATTCAACTATGATTTCCCATGATGCATCTCTTGACATGAAGAACCGATGGACCACGGAATGTTATGAAGCACCGACTCTGGAGTCCATAGAAAAGGGTTCCATATATGAGCATGGAAGTTTCATCCTAGTGATACCTCAAAAACCATGCTCTTTCAATACCTCTCCAGAGTCAGGCACGCATTGTGCTCAGAGCACACACGAGGATTATAACTGCCTTAAGGTCCTCTCTTGCAAAACCTTTAGAAGGCTAGTTGTAGATGCATATGTTTACCGTAAACATTGCAAATTTCGTGGATGCTCTGTGGTGCTAACCTTGCAACTAAACCTTCATGACTCATCAACAATTGGTGATGAAAAGGGTAACACATCATCAACAATAGCTACAAGAGGATGTTCCCATGGTCGAGCTTATGACCATAAAAACAAAGCACTACCGGGAGATAGCCCGGATTATTATTTATTTATTATCATCTATTTATTTCCCTTCAATAAATGTAAGAGCATGTTCTAGGTTGTATTTTTCCTTCGGGTATTTTTGGTCACTAACCTTTCCAGGGGAAGATCAAGAAGAATGATGGACAAGTAACACCTACGAACATGAGAGCTACACTAATTACAACACCTCGATATGCCTTGATGAAGGAACAACTACAGAAGGAGACTTGAACTCCATACACTTGAAGTTTTGCAAACTCCAAGTGTGGGGGAGGTATGTGAGTGCCCTGAAGTAAGTTCTTTCTCAATCCATATCTTGTCTTTGAATTGGTGCTAGTCCTCGCATTGAGCTTTGTCAAATTGTTGTGACCCTTGAGAGAATTCTTTTCATGCTTTCATGATCAAGATTCACGTGCACACCATATACCCCGTTGCTATGCTTCTTTGAGAAGTTAGCATTGTACCATCCAATCATTCCACAAAATAAAATGCTCCACTATATGTGTTGGTCTCTCTCTCCAGTTTTTGTTAAAAAAAGAAAAAAAAAGATGAAGAGAGGCATGGGCTATCGAAAAAAAATATGGACACATGAAGGTCCAAGTATTGAAAAAAAGAAGAAAAAAATATATATATATGGACACATGAAGGTCCATGAAAAAAAAGATAGCCATGCTCTCAAGAGAATTTATATATACATATATATATAGAGAGAGAGAGATCATACAAAAGGAGTTTCCATTCCATCCACCACAATCCATACACGTGCACATCTTGATCTGATTGTATGATTTGTTTTCTTCTTTGGATCCGGTCTTTGACTTTGCAATATATGTAATACAAGTATGCCTTATCTTTCATACCCTACCTTGAGCTCCACATATAGCCATCACTAGAAGTAGGATGGAGAAAAGGCAAGTTAAATGCCTTGGTAAGGACACATACACATTGAGCGATCCGAGAGAATCAAATGAGGAGCTAAGCAAGGTTTGTTTTGAAAACTTATTGAAAAACCCCCCAAGCTACTTGACATGAGGAGTAGAAGTGATTTGATTCACGACCATTCCATTCCTCAACTACCCAAGATGGCAAGATAGACACTTCAAAAGTTCGCAAGTGCAAGGTATGAGTTGGAATATCTCTTATGCTCGCTTCATACCTTTGGAAGCCATGTTCCACCTTAGTCTTTTCTGCTTTACTCGAGGACGAGCAAAGGCTAAGCATGGGGGAGTTGTTGACGGCTCTTAAGTACCAAATCTATGCCGTCAACTCCTGCATAAATACATAAAATGTAAACATCAACATAGTGGTAGGGGTTTACTACTAACCATTTCCACGAGTGTTGGTAAATATTTGTATGCAGGTGAATTAAGGGAGAAAACACACTTCATGAGCAGGAAAACACACTCCACAGATCAAGGCAAAATGCGCAACCAACCAGAGAATGAGAATCAGGCTGAAACGGATCAAAACGAGCCCAAATACCCAAGCAAACGAGCATAGGACAGGCCATGCCCCATGGGCATAGGACAAGGGATATCAGGACAGCCTAAATACCAAGTTTGGGGGCGGTTGGAGCCTCGGGCAGGCCGACCGACCTACCAGGTCGGTCGACCTGGCCCATGGGCCCCACCGCCTTAGCCTTGATGCGTGGCAGCTCCTCACTGGCTCCCAAGGTCAGTTCCAAAGGGTAGAGCTGCAATCCTCGGCCGAAAGCACCATGGCTCCCTCCTATAAATACAAGGGAGGGGGTGAGAATAGGGACACACCACCAAGTTGGAGTTCACATCCACTTCAAGCTTCCTCTTTGGTTTAGAGTTATATTAGAGTAGGGAGAGGGTAGAGGTACTTTGGAGGGGCACCGGTCTTCGGCGCTCTTCTCCATTGTTGTACCTCTACGTGAGTGGGGGAGTAGTTCGGGAGAAGTGCCGGGTGTCAGCTCTCTGCTCCCAGCTTTTACCTCTATGGATGCTGCTACATTCTTTGGTATTTAGTAAGTATTCGTGGTTCCAATCTCTAGTATTTTACTTGGTATAGTAGATGCTAATAGTACTCGTAGTTGAGTGAGATCAGTTCTCTTACTCGCAGGTTCGTCGCTCTGTATTCGTACAGAGTGTTGTAGTTTGCTACGGCTCGAGATACGTAGTTAGACTGCAATAGTAATCGATAGCGTGGATGTGGTGCCTAGGCTAGGGGTTATCCTTCATTTGCCTTATATCCCACAGTTTGTTAGAGGTAGGCCGTAGGTGGTGACAGCCCTATTGGTCCGTCGTAATCCTCCACGTTCGGATATAGCGTAGAGCTGTTGGCCGGAGTCGACTGGCAAACCAGTTGTAAGCCGGTGCCTGAAGCGAGTATTGTGCCCGAGAGATCGACCTTTAACTCAGCAGTAGTGCTATCTTAGGAATCCTCTCTACCCTTCTACCTATCTTGGTGTGTCCTTGGACCGACTAGAATAGAAGATAGTGCACACACGTTCCCTGTGGATTCGATAACCCTTGGAATACTCTGAGGTGAAAGCTACAAAGGTATCCGTGCGCTTGCGGATTTATTCGTGACGCTAAAATACCCAACAATCACTAGCTGGAGGACTATTGTTTGCTGATCCTGAAAAAATCAGTTGCTTACTACATATCTAAGTTGTATCCGAATGTATAGTGATTACTAGAAAAATCAATCGGTAACTATATGATGTCTATTGGTTATGACTAATATGTTTAGGTGATGATAAAATCAATCAGTAATTATATAATGTCTATTGGTTATGACTAATATGTTTAGGCGACAACAATTACCGTTTATGCCAAAGTGAAACAATAACATAACCATGACTCATACTTGTTCATCACACAATTGGTTAACTAGTCCGGTACACAACAGATGAACTTCACACAAAAAATTCATCTTTGCTTCCACCGTGGGAACTGTCCACCGCTGGTGCGATGACCTCATCTGCGACATAGGTATCATCACCCTCATCATCGTCTTCTACTATGTTAGCAAAACTCGGTTCAGACGTTGGTGTCTGACAAGCCTCTTCAATTACTTTTCCGTCAATTGTTGCATCTTCGACATCATTCCTACTCCAATTGGTCAAATCGTGAATTTGATTTGAAATATTCATATGCTCCACTCCTGTGACCACTATGTCCACTTCTCCGGTATCATCAATAGTATTTGGTGTGTTCTCCGTTTCAGGCATGGGAAATAGGTTCCTAGTTTTCATTCTAAGGACACTAGACCAGTTACTTTTCCTTGCAGATTTCACATAACAAACTTGCTCTGCTTGATTCGCTATGATGTATGGCTCATCTACATAGCACAACTTGGTGGTGTCAATATCAATAATCCCATACTCATATCTACTATACCCTCTACTTTTGCTCTTACTCTTACTAGTTGCTAGAGGAACAACAAACCAGTCGCATAGAAACAACATGACTTCCTTATCGTTTGGAAAATCAAGGATGATGATTTTCTTAATGACAATGTACCATTCCATGCCATCGTCCTGGATGACAACACCACTATTCTGTGTGGTTAGATGCTTCTCTATGTCTCTTATCTGGAAGAAAAAAAACCATTAATGGAGCACCTGTTGCTCACACGAATACGATGATCAGGACCCCGAGCTAGAGCATATAGCATATCACTAACTTTTCCTTGTGCATGTAGTTCGCTGATCTGCGCTCACAATTATTTGAAAACAGGTGAACAAATATATAGTGTTGTTATCCCTAAATAATTTATACACAAATTATGAATAATCAAATTATACAAAAAAAATGACTCACCTTACGCTCGAACCATGATACAAATTGTTCCATGTGCCTTTTATCAAAATGAACATAGGCCTTGTCAAATACATATGCAGTCAACAAAATGAAATATGATTTCACTAGAAGCTTACTCTATCCATGAAATGACCACATCACAATTGGATAATATGTAGTGTCTCATCATTCGGAGGTCATCAGAAGATGCGAACTCGACCTAACCACTTCTATTAACACTAAAGTCCATGCTGCTCAATACACTCAAACCAGATGGTGGTTCACTAACAACGCTTCTTTCTTGGCGGTCTGGCCGATTAAGCTTTGTACTAACATCTTCAAAGAAAAGAAGAACAAAATGTAAGACACTCGTTTGAGATGTATCCCTCTGCTATCGAACCTTCTGGGCAAGCTTTGTTCCACACATAACTTTTGAGGGTACGCAGGTATCTCTCCACTGGATACATCCATCTATAGGAAATAGGGCCTCCTAATCTGGCCTCCCAAGCAATATGAGCTGGCAAGTGCATCATAATATCAAAAAATACTGGACGGAATATCATCTCAAGCCGATAAAGAGTCTCTCTAATAGAATTTTAGAGTTTCTCAAGTTCAGATACCTCAAGCTCCTTTGAACATATTTTCTTAAAAAAATTGCTGAGCTGGATCAATGGGATCACTACATCTGTAGGCAATATGTCACATACCACCAAGGGTAAAAGCTTTTGAAATATAATATGGTAGTCATGACTTTTAAGTCCAGCTACCTTGCAACCTTTGACATCAACAGAGCTCCTAATATTTGAGGCATAACCGTCCGACAGCTTAACATCATGAAGAAAGTTGCACAGAATTTGCTTCTCCCCTGGACTTAACTGGTACAACCCTGATGGCAACTTGTATTTACCTTTTTTGAGCACAGGGTGTTGATCCTTCCTTATACCCATATCCTGCAGATCAAGTCAAGCCTTCTCAGTGTCCTTAGTTTTACCTGCTATCTTGAGCAAAGTCCCTAGCAAGGCCTCACATATATCCTTCTCAATATGCATCACATCAAGATTATGGCGTATAAGCAATGAAGACTAGTACAGAAGATTAAAAAAAGACTCTTCTTCCTTCAGTGGTGCCATCTATTATCTTCCTCACGCTGCTTTCTCTTCTTGCAAGTAGTCCTTCCAAATGTTACTTGCTCAAAACTCTCGTACTGCTGCAAGACTTGTCCACCACTAAGCGACACTAGAGTCTCCTTGTGTTCAACCTTGTTATTGAAGCTGACCTTGTTCCTTCGCGGCAATGGAGCCTCCCTGTATTCAACCTTGTTTTTGAAGCTAACCTTGTTCCTTCGCCACCTGTGGCCAAATGGCAAAAAATGGCGATGCCCCATGTAGCAATGCTTCGATCCAAATTTAATCACAAGTAATCAGTATCCTTATTGCAATAAGGGCAAGCAAACTTTCCTTTTGTGCTCCATCCAGAGAGCATCGCATAAAGTGGGAAAATCATTTACTATCTAGAGTAGAACTGCACGCAGTGTAAAATTCTTTTTCACCTTTGCATCCCATGTTTCTACTCCTTTCTCCCAGAGCTCTTTGAGCTCATCAATTTGAGGTTGCAAATACACATCAATGTTATTTCCTGGAGATTTAGGCCCAGGAATCAGCATTGACATCATCCAATACAATTGTTTCAAGCACAACCAAGGGGGCAGGTTATAAGGAATTAGGATAACCGGCCATGTTGTATAAGTCACGTTCAACATCCCAAATGGATTGAAGCCATCTGATGCAAGTACAAGCCTTACATTACATGGGTCAAATGCAAAGTGCTGATACGTGTCATCTACGTGCTTCCAAGCTAAAGAATTGGCTGGGTGCCGCACTTTACCATCTTTAACCAATTCTTCTACGTGCCAACGCCTATATACCGATGTCGTGTCGTTCATATATAATCTTTGCAGGCGGGGAATAAGTGGAAAATACCTATAAATTTTACGAGGAACCTTCTTCTTTTTAACTCTACCATCTTCCACATCATCAGTCCCCTCAGAGTGTGTATGTTCCCACCTACTCTACTCACATATTGGACATTTGTCCAACTTCTCGTACTCCCCACGAAATAACAGGCAGTCATTGAAATAGGCATGAATCTTTTCGTAGCTGAGGCCAAGGTCTTGAACTACCTTTCGAATTTTATCCATAGTATTTGGGACACAATGTCCTTCGGGGAGCGCAAGGCAGATTAAGTGAAGTATTTGCTCCATTGCATTGTTGCTTATACCGAACATGCACTTAATCTGAAATAGCCTGACAATGAAGGATACTTGGCTAGCCTCCTTGCATATGGGGTATAATTCCTTCCTGCCTTCTTCCATTAACTTGAAAATTTTCCTTGCCGCAACATTTGGCTAATCTTCATTTATTTCTCCATGGCAAGTACCACTAATCAGTAAGCTAAGTAGATTCCTGACAAAACCTTCATCACAACTTTCACTGATATTGCAAGTATCGTCATCCATAGGTTCAGTAGCACAAACAGTAGTATTGCTTTTTATGAAATCATTATCCAACCCTCTGTAACACCCTAATTTAAATTTCCTTTAATAATAAATTTAATTGGTTTATTTAATTTTCTAGGATTTAATTTGCTTAGCCTTGCATTTATAATTTATTTTTTGCTTCATAAAGTAATTAAAATTTATTTTAGGTTCAACATGTTTGTGCATTCATGCTGGTGCATATTTTTAATTGGTTGAGTGCATAGGGTTTGAATTCAAATTTGGTTTGAGTGTGGTTTGAGTTTGTTTGAAAAATAAGAAAAGGAGAAGAAAACTAGAAAAAAAAACCAAAGGAGAGCAAACCCAGCCCAGCACCCTTACCAACCCAACCCGCACCCAAAGCTTCTCCCCGCTCGCGGCCCAACCCACTCCTTGCATCCGGCCCGCTCCGTAGCAGCTCCCGCTCTGCCCACGCCAGCGCCCGCGCTTCCCACGCCGAAGCCCAGCGCTGCAGCCCAGTTCCCTCCTCGCGCTCGGCCCGCAAGCGTGCTCGGCCACTTCCTCTGCTCTCACTGCGGCCCACTCGCCCGCACGCCGCTCAGCCGCGCCCCGCGCTACGCGCGACGCTCTCGCTGACAGCCGGGGCCCCCGTGCCAGGTCCGTCTTCCCCTTCTTCCCCGCCGTGACCTTCTCCCACCTACCCTGTTCAGCACTCGAGCCAGCGCAGCGCGTCAATCCCGGCCCGCACGCCTAGATCCCCGGCTTCCCCTCCTTTAACCCGCTCCGCGACCACCCTGCGCCCCGTATCTCCTCGCCCCCGCAGCCGCCCAGAACCCTAGCGCCGCCTTCGCCACGATCCGCGGCTCGGAGCTCCGCCGCACTGCCGTGGACTTGCTGTTCCGCCGCCGCTCCGCCTCCGCAAGTCGACGCCGCGGCTTCGCCTTGGAGTCAGGGGCGCCATCGACCTCTCCTTCCCCGACCCCGACACCTGCAACAACCTCCTCCGCGTGCGCAGCGTCGACCTCGCCGCCGGACCACGACGTCAGCGCCCCGCACGGCCTCCCTACTTGAAATCCAAGCCCTGGTGAGCTTCGCCTTCCCTTGCCTTTCGTTTTGGACTAGAAATCGGAGCGAGTAGCTTGACCCAGTAGGTGGAACGCCGCTGCGCCGGTGAGCCCGACGCCACCGTGCCGCATACCCCCTTTCTCCGGCCGCAGCGAACCCACGCACTCGGTCCCGGTGGTTTCCGCGTGTTTCCCCGGTGCAGAATCACCCGAATCCCGACCCAGTAGAGCCCTAGGTGGCCGGGTTCGCAAAATCCTGTCGAACTCGCCGCCGCGAGTCGACGCCGGTGACCCGCACACCGGACACAGTCAAACCACCCGGCCCACACGCCAGGCGCCCGCGCACGCGCCTTTACTGTCTGACCGAGCAGCCCCAACTGTCGGCGTCTCGCTCCGCACACGCCTGCAGACGCCCGCACGCACACCCCTCCGACCCGGTGGTCCCACCTGGCAGCCGCAGCGTTCGCTTCCTCACGCGGACGCGTGCCCCCGTTCTCCGCTCCATGGCCCACTTACCAGTCGTCCACAGACAGCGCTTCCCTTTCCCAACGCCCGGACCCACTGGCCATGTGATAACCCGGCCCAGGGCTTAATAGGATTAATAGGATACTCATACCAAAAAGTTGCAACTTTTTTTCCGGAAGCCGGTCTCCAAAGAACTCCGAGGTTAAGCGTGCTTGGCCCAGAGAAATTTGGGGATGGGTGACCGACCGGGAAGTTCTTCCCGGGTGCGCACGAGTGAGGACAAAGTGTGCAGAAAAGACTGGTATTGGTCTGTGAGGACAGTCTATGTCCTAGAAAGCAGCCAGATGTAAGCGGGCCCGGCCTCGAGGAGACGGGACGTTACAAAATGGTATCAGAGCCGACTCTCGTGGTTTCACGGGCACATACGGGCGTAAGTGCGGAGGCATGAGCACGGGCACGTGGGGGCGCAGATGCCACCGGCATGTGCACGGGCGCGTGGCGGGTCAGTGCGTGGGCATCTGGGATGCGCCATTGGCACTGGACGCACGGACGTGGCACAGGGACCGTTGGCACTGGACGCACGGACGTGGCACATTGGCTGCTGGCACTGGACGTACGGGATGTGGCCAAGAGAGGACGTTCTTGGCTTGGGATTGACCGACGAGGACGTCGGTCTCTTAAGGGGGTGAGCATGTGATAACCCGGCCTAGGGCTTAATATGATTAATAGGATACTCATACCAAAAAGATGCAACTTCTTTTCCGGAAGCCGGTCTCCATAGAACTCCGAGGTTAACGTGCTTGGCCCAGAGAAATTTGGGGATGGGTGACCGACCGGGAAGTTCTTCCCGGGTGCGCACGAGTGAGGACAAAGTATGCAGAAAAGACTGGTGTTGGTTTATGAGGACAGTCTATGTCCTAGAAAGCAGCCAGATGTAAGCGGGCCTATCCTCGGGGAGACGGGACGTTACAGGCCAGTCCCTGCTCGTGTCGCACTCTTACACAGCCTGGGCCCACAGACCAGCGACGCAGACCCCCGCCGTGCTCTGAGCCGTTCATTCCACATCCCACGGTCCAGATCCAGTTTAGCCGGGGTCAAAAGAAACCAGGGGCGGTCAGCATCAGTGGTTTTGCCGACAGACCCCTGCACTTTGCTAAAATGAACCCGCCGTCCACTTAGTTCAAGTATAATAGCGGATAAGTCCTGTTTTTAACATTTTAACCCCTGAGCTTTTTAGATATAGAACCCGCCCTCCAGTTAGGGCCTTTTTGCTCGTTAGCCCTCGGATCTTTCTGGTTATTACGTTTTAGTCCTCGGTTTTGCTCAGAAACCCCCTAGAACTCCAGTTTTCTTGCAAATAGGTCCCTGGAACTTGTTTTAGGCCTAGAATTTGCGTTTTAACTCCGTTTTAGGCGTTCTTTATGTCCACAGGATCGTTGTCACGCGTAGAATAGTTTTAGACTAGTTTAGTGTGCTGTTTTTATGTATTGATGTACTGTTTCTTAGCTTTTGTTAGTGTTTGCTTGTATGCTTATTGTGTGCCTTGTTTTGGCCATGTGTTCGTGAGTAGACGTTGAGCTACCAGAGGAGCCCCATTACCAGTACCCGGAGCAGCCATCTTCCGACTAGTTTGAGCAGCAGCAGGAGCAGTACGAGGAAGGCAAGTATAACATGAACAACACCTATCACTTTAATTACAATTTCATACTGCATTTTAATACTGTATGCCTATAAGGACTTTCCTAGCCACTTTATATCCTTTATATATATCCTTTGGGTTGCATTTTGGTTAGTTGTGCTAGGTGCCGTGCTATAACACACTTGGTCCTTTTTAATTAATTTGATTAATGGTATATGCAACTTAATTCTGAGAGTGGCCCTCTGTAAAGGCCTCGTAGTGAGTTTGCTAGTCATCTCACCTAAGGAAGTGTGATGAACAACTAGCGTAGCTCACGACTTGTGGGTAAAGATGTGCAACCTCTGCATAGTGTCAAACTGGTATACTAGCCGTGCTCACGGCCATGAGCAGCCCAGATCCTCCTTTTCATTAGTGGGGTTATCTTCCTTTGACGAGGCAGGTTTCCCCGGGTGGCTTGTTTCGGTTTGGTTCTCAGTAGTTTCTTAATTAATTCTGATTAATTACTATGTAACTGGGTTAATGGTAATTCATCAACTTGTAGTAAATAGCTTTAATAAAACTTTGCCAAGATTAAAAGCTAATGCAGTTGAGTCAGCCAACCTTAGAGCCTCATAGTTTGTGTTATACTTGTTGAGTATGGTTGTGTACTCACTCTTGCCTCTTCTATACTTTTTCCTCTTGGGACACTCTACTGCTGCTCAGTTCCTGCCGACACGAGGGAGTTCGCTCAGCGCTAACAGGACTACGAGGACTTCTAGGCGTTCGTCTCCCAGTCGACGTCCCTGTGGCGCCCAACTTCGTCGATAGTTTACGTATATGTTTTTACGCTTCTGCATACTCTGTACAAGACTTTTGTCATTAATGTAATAAATAACATTCGTACTCGCTTTATTATATCTTTTTACGTGATATGTGCTGTGATATACTGTTCATTCTGTTGTATATACGTGTGACTTGATCCTGGCACGTATATGATTGCTCAGTTTATGTCCTTTAATAAACCGGGTGTTACACCTTCTAAGAAACACGTGTTCTTCAACCTCTTCTCTGGACATGTATGCCATGCCTCGACACATGCCACATGGACATGCTGCTGTCTCTCCTACATATGTTCCTTCAAAGGTATGTTCAATGAATTTCTCAAATCCAACAAGCCAAGCAAGATCTGTGTTAGGCAAAACCATCCAACTATAATCTTCGTGTGACATATTGCAAAATCCAGGCAAGCAAGTAACCTTTGCAAAAGTGTGCTAGCAGTAAGTATTAATTAAAAGAATAAAATACATGAATATACAAGAATAAGTACGAAAGACCGCATTTCATGATGGATATATACTTTAAATTCAGGGATCCAGATGAGATTGATTCTTCAAGCAGGGAGCACTAAAGATTCGTCGGCACATCGATCAATTTCCTCGCCGGCCCTAGGCGTGCTAGCGTTGCCTTCGGGGATCGTACAGGGGACTCGATTATTCAAGCAGCGATCTGGAGATTCGTCAGCACGTCGGGGATCGCAGAATACCAAGGGTCTCGCCGTCGCACGTGTTGCGTAGTCAGTAGTCTCATCATGGTTTCGTGTGGGCCTCAGGGTTTTGTGTGGGCCAATTCTTTTTGTTCGTTGCTATAGCCTATCCTTGTTGCAATGATTCCTCATTTTGTTGCTATATCTAATCCATGCTGCAACAACCCTTAGGTTCATTGCCATATCACTTAGCCTCGTAGCAACGACCATTAAATCATTGCAATACAATTACCACATTGCAATGCCTTTGGTTTGCGTTGCAATATCCAAGCATCCATTTCCATCAACCTAGTATGTGTCGCAATATCTATGCTTGCATTGGCAAGGACTAAGTTTTGTGTTGCCACAACAAGGATCTATTGCAACAACAGAGAATAGTAATATCAACGCTTTTGTTGACGCAAAATCAACACACTGGAATCTGAAGGCACTGTTCGCCAAGCTTCAGAATGAAGACCAAGCGTGCCAGTCAATTTGACTTGTAAATTGACAAGGAAACAGCAAACCGTCAAATTCAAGAGTGTATCGGCTAGATTTCCAAACCACTCTTACGCGGGGTATCGGCAAGGCTCTGCCAATACAGAAGGCGACAAAAGATCGTGTAAGATGAATGTGTAATAAAAGTGATCTACTACGGATCGGCAATGGGCTGCCGATGCCGATGAGCAACTAGACGGCTAAATCTAAAGCCGACACGTGCCAGGTAACAATGTACAAACCCACGAATGTATGGATCTGGACAAATCTAAGCTTATGATTCGATCTAATCGGCTTTACAAGGTTTACCGTGATAAACAAGGAGCTTACAGCCGATTAAACAGATCACTAAGCCGGGTAGTTTGTGAATTAATCTAAACAAGAAAACAACGATGCGCCCAGAGATCAAAGCTTAGATAAATTCGATAAATTTTGAATAGATCTGAATGAAGCGACAGCGATGCGCCCGGAAGCTAAAGCTCAGATTTACTCGATAAACGAAAACTTACCAGCAAACCAAGTCGCTCGAATGTGAGGCGTCCTTGATCAGCTTGAAAGAGCTCGCAGAAAGAAAAAAGATGGCGAAGCCACCGACGAGAAAGTAAATTGCAAGTAGTAAAGTTTGTTTGTTTGGATGTGTATCAATCTTTTACAATGGCTGGGGGTTCATATTTATACCCCACGCTAACACAATCCTAGCCGATTACGGCAAATCACGATTCTATTCTAGGGAATAAAAACTACTTCTAAAAATAAGATAACTCCTGCCAAACCGAAGTCAAAATATCTGATCGATTCTCCCCTCTCCGGTCAGCAAGATCTTTGACCGTGGAAACTGACCGTCCCTCCAAATCCACCGATCGTACAGCGCAGAACCTTTTCTCCTTTGCCACACTCTTCCTTGACACGTGTCAAAATTTGGTGTCAACACATGCCCCCCAATTTCGTAGTAGAAACGTCCTTTTTACTTTGAAATTAAACCTCGTCACGATTACGCTACCGAACGATTCCTTCACATACTGCCGTCTCGCTTCCCGTGCGGGTGGCAAGTGAAAATCTCTTCTTTGCCCTCAACCCTTCACCTTCTCATCCACACAACGGGAATCTGCCGATTCATCTCCCGTCTTTTTATCCATGCGTCCCTCGATTAGACCCAAGAGTAAAGACCATGCTAGTGCATGCAACCAATTCATCTTCCCCACCTTGGGCTATAAATCGCCCCATCGGCACTGCAGCCCCCTCATCGGCCAGAGCTCCCTTTGCCTTCTCTTTCCTCAAGCTCCCAAAAACCCTAGCCTCCTCTCCTCTTCCAAGACAGATGGCCAACAACAAGCGCATCGGCGAGGGTTCCTCTGATGCTCCTCTGCCGCTCCGTCCCCGTCTAGGGTAAGATATCGTCCTTCTTTCCATCACCGCTGCAACTTAGGTCTGCTTTCGACCATCGGTTCTTCTCTGTAGGTACGCCGCCATGGAGCTCCCCCCCAATTTTCGAGTCTTGGATGAGGGCACCCAGGACTACATCCGCGTCCTCCTCCGCCAGCTCAACGAGGCCCACCGCGACCTCGACCGGGCACAGATGGATCAGGTTGTGGTCCGCAGCCAGCTCACCAACGCCGACACCAAGGCTGCCAGTAAGATTTCTAGCCATGTCTTTCTTCAGTGATTTCTTCTTCACATCTTCCGTTCTAATCCTTTCTTTTCCAGACTTGGAGTCACAAGTCCAGAACCTCCTGGACGCCGCCAGAGTCGCCATCGACTCGGTGAACGCGAGGGGAAGCACCGTTGCCGCGCACCTCCGGAACATCCCGGCACGTGTCACGGAGGTCGCCCGCTACGGAGCTCACGAGGGCGCCGCCAGAGCCATCGCCGTCATCTCCACCATGTCCGGGGCGGACTTCCAGCGGTGGGAGACAGTCTTCCCCGAGCCGGGCTTGCGGCGAGAGGCCTTCAAAGAGCTTGTTGACGACCTCTACTACCCAGCTGATGCCGTCGTCGGTGATGTCAGCTTGGACGGGGTTGTCAGCAACCTCTTTGTAGCAGAGTCAGATTAGGTTGCAATGTAACAGCCTATCTAGCTCTTTGTAAATAAAATCAATGAACTGGCTTCCCCCATTGGCTTCTGTCGTTTGTCTTTATTGTGCTTCGTATTAATTTTTGTCTTGCAATTTCTCCAAATATACCATCATCTTCTTGTGATCAAAATCGAACAAAAAGCCAAATCAAATCCAAAGCAAACACTTTTGGATAAATTTTTTCATCTAAGGGCGATACTTGTCATATCGGCCACGAAAACACTCGAACGCATTACAATACGATCAAGCTTTCCCTTATTTTTTGCACTAAAGGCGATACACTTTCTGTATCGGCTACTCTGAATCAAACCGATCTTCTCATGTAATAGGTTATGCATCTACCCAAACACTTGGGTAATATTTCTTAAAATACTTGCCATTAAGTGCGCTGAAAAATTCTTCTCCTTCCAACGTCTCTAGAATGTATGCGTTCCCAGGAACACATCTACTAATCTTGTAGGGCCCTTCCCACGCAGGAGACCATTTGCCAAATTTGGGATCTTTTGTTCCTATCGGCAAGACTAGTTTCCACACCAAGTCTCCTTGGTCAAAAGATTTGGCTTTGACTTTCTTGTCATACCATCGGCCCACTCTAGCTTTATTAGCCTCGATGCTGATGAGAGCATTCAGCCGATGTCCAGCCAAGTCTTGCAACTCATCTCTCATCAGCGCAGCATAATCATCGGTTGTCAGCTGATCTTGAAATGTAACCCATCTGGAACCGAGTCTAGTTTCCCAAGGAAGTACGGCTACATGTCCATAGACTAGCTGATACGGAGACACTTTAGTAGCCCCTTGGCAAGACATTCTGTATGCCCATAAAGCTTCATTAAGAGTTGTATGCCACCTCTTTGGCTGTTCTTCAATTTTCCTCTTAATCAACTTAATGATCCCCTTATTAGAAGCTTCTGCCTGACCATTGGCTTGGGCATAATACGAAGAAAACTTCAACAATTTGATTCCCATACTTGCAGCAAATTCTCCAAACTCCTCTGAAATAAACATACTACCCTAATCGATCGTAATAGTTTGTGGAGTGCCAAACCGATAAACAATATGCTCCTTCACAAATTCAATCATCTCTTTGGATGTCACAGTTTTCAGAGGAATTGCTTCAACCCATTTGGTGAAGTAATCTGTCGCTACCAGTATGAACTTGTGATTCCTGCTGGATGGTGGATAAATCTGCCCAATCAAATCAATTCCCCATCCTCTAAATGGCCACGGCTTAATGACGGGATTCATAGCCGATGTCGGTGCCCTCTGCACATTTCCAAATTTCTGGCAACTTCGACAACCTTTGTAATAGGCGAAAAAATCCTCTAACATGGTTGGCCAAAAGTATCCATTCCTTCTAATCACCCACTTCATTTTGTATGCCGATTGATGCGAACCGCAGACACCCTCAAGTATCTCTCCCATCAATACCTTAGCTTCCTCTTTGTCAAGGCATCTGAGTAAGACTCCATCAATCGTATGATAATATAACTCCCCTTCAAGCAACACATATTTAGTCACCTGAAATCTAATTCTTCGGCTTACTTTCTTGGAAGGATCCCCCAAATATTCCACAATCTCTTTCCTCCAATCATCAGCAGGCAATTCCAAAGACATTACACCTTCCATCGGCCGATAATCAGAAGCATGTTGTGCCAGCCGATTAGCATCTCCATTGTAAAGTTTGGGTACATGTTCGATGGTCACTTTCTTGAATTCTTTCAACAATCGGCAGCATTCTTCTTGATAAACTCGTAGGATATCATCTTTGCACTCATATATGTCGATCAACTGATTAACCACCAGCATGGAATCTCCAAATATCTCAACTGCATCAGTTCCAATTTCTTGCAATAGCCGAATTCCCTTAAGCAAGGCCTGATATTCAGCCTGATTGTTTGTAGCAGTAGCTTCTATTGGAAAAGACAACTCAAAAGTTGCCCACCCGAGGCGACACCAAAACTATGCCAATACCAGATCCAACTCCACATGATGAACCATCAAAGAATAATGTACACAGAACTAGATCAACGACTCCCAATTCTGGCCCACAGTGCTGAACAACAAAATCGGCCATGACTTGTCCCTTAACTGCTTTAGCCGACCCATACCTTAAATCAAATTCAGACAAGGCCAGAATCCACTTCCTAATTCTCCCACTCAGAATCGGCAACGAGCGCATGTATTTAATAACATCATCTTTCCTCACCACAACACACTCAGCCGATAGCAGATAATGTCTAAGCTTGGTACAAGAAAAATATAAGCAAAGACATAATCTTTCAACAGGAGAATACCTAGTTTCTGCATCCAAGAGTCTTCTACTGACAAAATAAATCACACGTTCTTTTCCCTCAAACCCTTGAATAAGGGCCGATCCGATAGCATGCTCATTAGCCAACAAATATAATTTAAACGGCTTGTGCTTTTGTGGTGGGACCAGCACAGGAGGCGATGTTAGATATTGCTTGATTTCATCCAATGCCTTTTGTTGTGCTTCTCCCCATACAAATTTTTGATCGGCCTTCAACTTCAATAAAGGACTGAACGGCTGTATTTTACCGAATAAATTAGCAATAAATCTTCGAATAAAATTAATCTAACCAATCAGTGATTGAAGTTCAACTTTTGTCTCTGGAGCCACTACTTTATTAATGGCTGTGATAGTCTTCTGACTAATCTCGATTCCTCTTTCATGTACCATGAACCCAAGGAACTGACCAGCCGACACACCAAATGCACACTTGTTAGGATTCATCTTCACTCCATGTCTTCTAGTACACTCCAAAGCTTTGCGTACATCGGCTAAATGCTCTTGGTACCCTTTGGACTTCACCACAACATCATCAATATAAATCTCAACAATCTTGTGGATGATTTTATGGAAAATGTAATTCATGGCCCTCTGGTATGTTGCTCCAGCATTCTTCAAACTAAAAGTCATGACAATCCACTCAAACAAACTGACATGTCCTGGACATCTGAAGGCAGTTTTATGAATATCTTCCTCAGCCATGAATATTTGATTGTATCCAGCATTCCCATCCATGAAACTGATCACTTTATGTCCTACAGCAACATCTACCAACATATCGGCAACTAGCATTGGGTAACCATCCATCAGCGTAGCTTTGTTGAGATTCCTGAAGTCAATGCATACACGTAGCTTCCCATTCTTTTTATACACAGGAACCACATTGGATATCCATTCAGCATATCTGCATTGCCTGATGAACTTTGCTTCTATCAACTTTGTGATCTCGGCCTTTATATCTGGTAAGATCTTAGGATTGCACCGTCTTGACCCTTGCTGATGTGGCCGATATCCAGGTTTGATCGGCAAACGATGTTCAATAATAGACTGATCCAAACCTGGCATCTCATAATACTCCCAAGAAAAACAATCTTTGTATTCTTTTAACAGCTTTACCAACTCTTGTTTATACTCAGTATCTAATTTAGCACTAATAAACGTCGGCCTTGGCCTATCTCCATCTCCAATGTCTACTTCCTCCAATGCATCGGCCGACATGAACCGATGCCCCAACTTTCCCTCACCTTCTAAGAACTCGTCCATTAGGAACGGTTGGGAGAACCGACTGCTTGGATTGGTAGAAGCATGGAGGTTACATTAACAGATCTGGCCGATGACCTCGATCGCTGTCCTCCATCGGCCTTTGGCTTGACACGCCAAACTTCAGACCTGACTCCCCTCTTAGGAGCTTCTTTTCTTTCCTCTTCCTCTAGTGCCTCTGTCTGACGCAGCATCTGAACTCGTCTCTTCTGTGATCTGGTCAAACCTCCTGGGCACCATCGAGGCCGATCAATTTTATCAAGAATAGGCTCTCTCTCTCTGGATCTCTGTGGTGTGGGTATTCATCATGAACCTGAGTAGCAGTAGCTTGTTCAACTCGCTCATCGGCAGAAATCCTTCCTCCTGCAGGATCACGTAGCATGGTCCTACCTCCCAGCCAATCATGCACAGAAACCCTGCCCCCCAGCCAATCATATACAGAGATGCGTTTATCATCACCTCTCTCTCTCTCTAATGATCGGCCCCCGAGGCTTCTGGTCGAAATGTGGCTTCTTGTACGACCGATCTTCACGATAAAAACTGTTGCACTCTGGAAAATTATCCACTGTCGGCAGAGTCAACCCTTCTTTCCAACAGTACACAAAGAAAGGACACTTCTAATGCCCTTCACGTCGTCGTGCCGCTTCTTCCCGGCACTGTCTTCTTTCTTGATCATGCTGGAATTTGTTCAACAATATCTGAGACGTGACATTCTTCTTAGGCGCCGCCGATTCTTCCTTCTAATGCAGCCCTTTGCCTTTAGCTTCATCAGCCGTTATCTATGCTTTGGGATCAACAGCACCAGATTCCTTGGCCGATTGTGATGTGAGCATCTTTGTTTGTAAAGCATTACCCTTCTTTCCAACATCTACCCTGTTTGCTGGAAACGGATGCCCATCAATCTTCATCGGCTTTTTGGGTGTCTCAAACTTGAGTCTACCCTGTTCTATGGCCGATTGTATTTGCTGACGGAATACCTTGCACTCATTGGTGTCATGAGATGTCGCATTGTGCCACTTGTAGTACTTGATATTCTTCAACTCCTGATCTGTCGGGATCTTATTGTATGGCTTCAGCTTGATCTGTCCCTCTGACAACAACAGGTCGAAGATCTTGTCAGCCTTGGTAATATCAAACCCATATTTCTCGGGTTCTTTGTTACCAAAAGGATATGAGATCGGCTTCTTATTATTCTGAATCCATTCAGCCGATCCCACCATCTGATCATCATCTGAATCAGAAGAATCTGAGCAGTCAACAAAGTTAACCTTTTTCTGGAAGTTGCTCCTCTTCTGCTCATATGGTCTTGCCTCCTCTGTCATCCTGTTAGCCATCTGACTGATGATGTAGAACTCCTGAGAAGCATACTTCTCCTTGATGTGTGGCAGGAGTCCTTGGAAGGCAACCTCTGCTAGCTATTGATCAGACAGAACCAGACTAAAGCACCGGTTCTTGACATCTCTGAACCTCTGAATGAAGACAGCGACCGATTCATCGTTTCTTTGCCTCAAGTTGGTCAGATCGGTCAGCTTCATCTCCTCTACACCAGAATAGAAGAACTAGTGGAACTGCTTTTCCAGATCGGCCTAGTATATAATGGAATTGGCTGGCAATGTAGTGAACCATGTGAAGGCCGATCCAGACAAAGACATGGAAAACAAAAGCACTTTTAATGCGTCGTGCTGAGCTACCTCTCCACACTGCACAATGAATCAATTGATATGTTCCACTATGGAGACTTCCCCCTGTCTAGAAAACTTGGTGAAATCTGGAAGCTTGTACTTGTGGGGCAATGGCAGTTGATCATAAACAGCTGGATACGGAGTTCTGTACATTAGATTCTGCTGCTTTGGCTTCAAACCAAACTGATCTCTCATCACCTCAGCAATCTTGGATTCCCAATTGACCTGTTGGCCACCAGCTGATACTGCTTGTGGTGCAGGTGGAGTCAACGGCAAGGTTGCCGATGTTGGCTGGACATTTGGCGGGGTCATCGGCTGAGCAGCCGATGGAGTCTGTGTAGCTTGCTGAGGGGGATGATTAGATGGTGATTGGTACAGCACCATCTCATTGCTATGACTATTCTGCGGCGTCTTCTTATTAAGCTGTTGCTATGCTACCAGAGGTACGTTCACGTGGCACAACATACCAGTCGCAAGATCTTAGAAAACCCATGTGACTCCGTTGGTGTGAGGAAATCTGTTTGCCAGGACTTCTGTTCGAGACTTGGGTTGCAGCATCATCACCAGATACTGCTGTTGAGATGTCAACCATGGAGCCGACATGTTGCTTGGACTTGCTGGCGAAGGTACTGATGCAGGTGTAACCGCTGGTTGTGATGCTGGTGCGGTATCTTGAGGCTGAGTCGGCTGCGAAGCCGACGCACTGTCTTGCTGGTTCATCGGCTGAGAAGCCGATGTACTTGGCTGCTTTGATGGAGATGGAATCATGAATTTTGGAGGAATACCAAGTCTAATAGTTGGATTCCAACCAGCTGGGTATCCTGACATGAAGTTCCCCAGTGCATATGTAGCCATTGGTGTAGAATTGGTGTACACAGGAGGAATATGAGTTGATGCTACAGTGCTAATCGGCTGTACATCTAAGACTTTCCCTTCTACCTGAGCTTGGGGGTCAATCTGTGGTGTTCCAGTAGCCGATCCAACAGGAGAGAAGACCATCTGACTACCCTGATAATAAGCTGGTCCCATAAAGCCAGGTGTCCCTCTATCTTGTAGCGCCTTGAGCACAGTATTGTGGATGTGATTGGCCATGAGTGGAGCATGATTTACGAAAGCATGTCCAATCGCCTGATTCATCTGATGAATCACCCTATCCTCCTTCTGTGCTTCCTCATATGGTACAAAAGTGGGAAAATTGAACTTTTTGATTACCTCTCCACTTCTGTTGGTGCTGAAGGACAAAAGGCACAGCTGCTCAAAAGCATCTGTGATTGCTTTAAGTTCTGCCTTGTGTTCTTCCTTCAACTTTTCTTTATCGATCGTGATCTGATTATTTCTAGATACTTCTGCCTTCTCTAACATCTTGATGTTTTGTGTCCCACCAGGCGTGCCAAAAGATGTGTTGACGTAAAATCAACACACTGGAATCTGAAGGCACTGTTCGCCAAGCTTCAGAAAGCAGACCAAGCGTGCCAGTCAATTTGACCTGTAAATTGACAAGGAAATAGCAAACCGTCAAATTCAAGAGTGTATCGGCTAGATTTCCAAACCACTCTTACGCGGGGTATCGGCAAGGCTCTGCCGATACAGAAGGCGACAAAAGATCGTGTAAGATGAACGTGTAATAAAACCGATCTACTATGAATCAGCAATGGGCTGCCGATGCTGATGAGCAACTAGTCAGCTAAATCTAAAGCCGACACGTGCCAGGTAACAATGTACAAACCCACGAATGTATGGATCTGGACAAAGCTAAGCTTATGATTCGATCTAATCGGCTTTACAAGGTTTACCGTGATAAACAAGAAGCTTACAGCTGATTAAACAGATCACTAAGCGGGGTAGTTTGTGAATTAATCTAAACGAGAAAACAGCGATGCGCCCAGAGATCAAAGCTTAAATAAATTCGATAAATTTTGAATAGATCTGAACGAAGCGACAGCGATGCGCCCGGAAGCAAAAGCTCAGATTTACTCGGTAAACGAAAACTTACCAGCAAACCAAGTCGCTCGAATGTGAGGCATCCTTGATCAGCTTGAAAGAGCTCGCAAAAAGAAAAAAGATGGCGAAGCTGCAGACGAGAAAGTAAATTGCAAGTAGTAAAGTTTGTTTGTTTGGATGTGTATCAATCTTTTACAATGGCCGGGGGTTCATATTTATACCCCACGCTAACACAATCCTAGCCGATTACGCCAAATCACGATTCTATTCTAGGGAATAAAAACTACTTCTAAAAATAAGATAACTCCTGCCAAACCAAAGTCAAAATATCTGATCGATTCTCCCCTCTCCGGTCAGCAAGATCTTTGACCGTGGCACACGATCATCCCTCCAAATCCACCGACCGTACAGCGCAGAACCTTTTCTTCTTTGCAACACTCTTCCTTGACACGTGTCAAAATTTGGTGTCAACACCTTTATTTTGGTTGTGACATCATCAAGAATAGCAACCAATCCAAGAAACATTGCAATAACCCTACCCTACATGCAACACATATTTATTTGTTGCGAATACCCGACCTTGTTGCAATTATCAAAAATATGCATTGTGAAATCTCCTACTTATCGCAACCAACAAAATTTTAATTGCGACACTAAGATTTTGGTTGCAACAAGTCACCCTAACGCAACCAAATCGCCTACCGTTGCGCTAAACCTATGTATCGCAACAAAATTTTTGGTGTCGCAATAAAAACTGGTCGCATTAGCCACTTTTTCTAGTAGCGACGGGAACAGCAAGACTGCGCTCCATGAATCGCAAAAAAGGACGGTTGTGTGGGTACCTTCAGATGGGCGGTCTTCTCCCTCGGCTTCGCGCCATTGGATTAAGGCACGGTTCTGCAGCATCTTCAAGTTCTCCAACTCCTGAACATCAGCTTCTGTCATCTTACATTTCTTCCAGCCTTTTGTGAGATCCGAAACTTCTTCAACTAGAGCTTTCGCCATGGATTTCCTTGGTGCCATCACTAAATGTCACGAGCTAATCTCATAAATGATGCTCGGGGTCTGAAGGAAGGGCTCAAGGGAGCGGAAGGCAAGGGAGTGAGAAGTTGGGAGTTTTAGATCTGAAAATGACGGTGGCCCAGAGTAAATAGGGTAAAACCCTAAGGGGTCACCGCAGGGTTTAAATAACCTTATGGGTGGCAATCTGGTAAATTCTTGGAAGACTAAAGGACATTCTATTCTGAGTGGTTCATGCTATCATCAGAATAAGTTTTTGTCTGCCATAAGTTTTGGATCCTCAAATTTAAATGTGAGATTTACATTCAAGGCTCGGGGGCTGCAAGATATGTGGCATCAGCAGTTTATTTTTCAATTTTTTTGGAAAATAAAAGAAGAAAAAGACTGAAGTAACACTCAGCCTGATTCTACGATTCAACCTAAGGCTTAGGGGCTACTCCATGTGGAGCGCAAGTACTTCGCGCACCATATTTGATCAAGATTTTGGGGCTTGAGCACCTCATAGCCTCGGAGCAACTAGAAGTCCTTGGAAGACTACTCGAAGTATTCGAAGGAAGGCCTAAAAGCAACCAGAAGCATGTTATGACTACTTGAAGTACTTGAAGACGCCTCAGCATGTACTCGATGCCTGCAGGACTTGGCTACAAAGAGCTCGGGGGCTTGTCAGACCCGGGGCAGTGGGACTACTCATAGGCATAAAATGTTCTAGAGTAAGGGATAGCACATGGATGTACCTTACCTCTTTTGTAACTACCCGAATAGGCGTAGAACTAGCTGTAGTACAAGGAAACTACCCGACCAGGTTGTAGTAGGACTCCAACAGTACTCGACTAGGACTTTCCATCTAACCCTGTCCCCCCGGAGTATATAAGGGAGGTCAGGGACCCCCTCCAAAGAAGAGATAACCACAACAATCTCTAAGGCAACACAAGAAACCACACGGGACGTAGGGTATTACGCACCTCGCAGCCCGAACCTGTCTAAATTTTTGTGTTCCTTGCACCATCGAGTTCCAGAGCTAGTCGATCCCTTGCCTACAATCCTACTGCTAAGGATATCTCTGAGTAGGTTTGGCGGCTAAACATCGACATCATCTTGATGCTTGTGAACAAATATCTTTAGGACCACATGCTCATCTAAGTAGTTGATGTGTGTGATATGGCTTCATGACATGATCTTCACTCTTAATGTTTAAGTACTTGGGAAAATTTATATGAAAAAAAATTGCAAAGATCCTCTTTGATTTGCCAAAGTTCTACCAGAGCCATATAATTAATTATCTTGAAAACCCCTACACATATGCTGCTTGTCTATACATTGAGCACTGTCAAATTATTGTGATCCTTGGAGGAATTCTTTTCATGCTTTCATGATCAAGACTCACGTGCACACCATATACCCCCTTGCTATGCTTCCATGAGAAGTTAGCATTGTACCACTTTTTACATCCCACAAAATAAAAGCTCTGTATTATGTGATGGTGGTTTCTCTCTCCATCTTCTGTTGCAAATGAGACATGGGCTATATAAAAAAAATATGGACACATGAAGGTCCAAGCATCCAAAAAAAGGAAGGAAAAAAGAAAAAAGTTAGACACGTGAAGGTCCATGAAAAAAAGAGAGAGTGACAAGACACAAAGATAGCCATGTTCTCAAAAGATTTCACAAACGGAGAGTGACCACACAGAAGGAGTTTCTATCCACCATATACCATCCACTATATCCATACACGTGGACATCTTGATCTGATAGTATGACTAGTTTTCCTCCTTGGATCTGGTTTTTGACTTTGCAATATATGTGATGCAAGTATGCCTTTTCCTTCATACCTACCTTAAGCTCCACATATGGCCATCATTAGAAGTAGGATGAAGAAAAGGGGCAAGTCAAATGCCTTGGTGAGGACTTATACACCTTGAGTGATCCGACAGTATCAAATGAGGAGCTAAGCAAGGTTTGTTTTTGAAAACTCAGTAAAACAAATCCCAAGCTACTTAACATATAGAGTTGGAGAAACTTGATTCAAGATAGTTCCACTCCTTAACCACCCAAGATGGCATGATAGACACTTTAAAGTTCACAATTGCAAGGTGAGGTTCAGAATATCTCTTATGCTCGCTTCATACCTTTGGAAGTTATGTTTCACCTTAGTCCTTTCTCCTTCACTCGAGGACGAGCAAAGGCTAAGTGTGGGGGTGTTGTTGACGGTTCTTAACTCCTAAAATGAACCGTCAACTTCTGCAGCATTTCATAACATACCGATTACCATACTTAGTTGCAGGGCTTATAGCTAATCAATTCCACGAGTTTTGGTGAATTTTGATTTGCAGACACCCACAAGTGAAATACAACATAAAACATAAGTGAACGCAGAAGAAGCACATAGAAGATCATGTCCTACGTCACACTTACAAGATGGGCCCATTTGACAGGTCAAACCGATGTACAAAGCCCGGGCACACATATATTTAAGACAAGGACCCACCTATCTGTGACCCCATCAAAGGCGGTGGCGAACGATGGCAAAAGG
This sequence comes from Panicum virgatum, assembly GCF_016808335.1. NCBI lineage: Eukaryota > Viridiplantae > Streptophyta > Magnoliopsida > Poales > Poaceae > Panicum > Panicum virgatum. The sequence goes on along the minus strand of NC_053153.1, from coordinate 40,230,523 downwards.
GGGTTGGCCGAACCAGTGGATCGTTCGAACCCAGACTGAATCCCGTCTAGGTGCCCTTTGGCGGGAGATTCGAACTTATCCTCCCAACGTCGATTATCTATGTTCCCATGTATTGAGATGGCGGGAACCGACTCCAAGTAGTATAAATAGGGCCTCCCTCATCCCCTCTCACACACCATCCAATAGAGTAGAGTAGTGCCACCTTGCAAAGGCAACGCGTTAGTTCGCTAGTGCTTAGAATAAAGGAGAGTAAGGAGTAGTTCGGGGAAGCGCCAGGCCTATCGGTGTTCTTCTCCAAGCTATACCTCTATGGATATTGGCTTCTTTCGGAGTAAAGTAAGTTACTATTTGTGATTTTCTATTCTTGCATAGTACTTATCTTTGAGTGAGTTCAATTCTTTTACTCGCGGGTTCGTCACTCTGTATTTATACAGAGTGTCATAGTTTGCTACGGGGTACTGTTGACGGCCATAATTTCACATTCTAAGTCGTCAACTTCTCGGGAATAACATGAGCTTTACACTATGTTCCATTCATATTTTGTTTATTTCTAACGAGTTCCACCCGTTTTGGATGAGTTTTAATTCCAAGAGCAGGTGTACCAAAGATGGACAGAAATGGGCAAATTCCCAGGCCGGGCGGCCTCTCCTAGGCCGGCCGGCCTGGCACCTCCAAGAACATGGTCCCAGCTTCGAACCAGAGGCAATGTGACACGCTCATGATGCCCTGAGTCAAGGGTTAGGCCTTGGTTTGATTGGATGGATCGAAAGGCTTGCACAAGGAACAAAAGGGTCACAACTCAGTACCAACTGAGGTCCAGGGCCATGATCCATCGCCAAGGCAAGTCACCAGAACGCATAGGGAACGTCGGTGCAACGGAGGGCCGAGTTGGGCCAGAGGGAGGCCGGCCTCCCCTAGGCCGGCCGGCCTACAGCCTCCAGCGTTCGGGCAACGCAACGACTACCGACCTCTCGAAGCAATTCAGGACGTCCAGGAGAAGGCGGTGGCCAGATGGCCGAGATCCCAGGCCGGCCAGCCTAGGGGAGGCTGGCTGGCCCCACTTTGCAGTGTCTCATGCCTCGGCTTCGTGTGGAAGACAAGCACACCGACCTTACCTGCTTGCAACTGATGCTACGGGGAATAATTGCTTGTTACCGACCTTGGAAGGGCTATAAATAGAAGCACCATCCATCACTTCAACACACACCATTGGAGCTCTTCTCCTCTACTTGTACTTTCTAGAGTAGGTTAGTAGCTTGGGAGTTAGGGTCGAGTCGAGCTTGCTAGGGATTCCAAAGTCGTCGGAAGTCTGGTACAGCTCTTGTATCTTTCTTTTGACATTATTAATATAAGTTATATTCTCTACTTTTTTGAGTCAGCTTTACTTTCCGTAGTCTTTCATTTAATGAAGTCTGAGGTTTAGCTTGAGCATGGAAGTTTTCTTTAGCTTAGGCTAAGTTATCTTTCTTAGTGATTGGGAACTTATCTTACGGGTTTTCTCACCCGGACTAGAGTATCTCAACTTAGTGCTCTAGGTTGAGGGGGATTTCTCTCGAAGGCCTCGAGAGAAATCCTAACACCAAGTGCAGAAATGGTGTCTGACCTTAGTGTTAGCTAGAAAGTGTGTTTCACCCCCACGGAACCGTTGTGGTAGTCGGTAGGTGGTGATAGCCCTATCCGTCCCCTGTAGTCCACCACGTTCCGGTGTTTTCATAGCAGTAGTGCAGGTTGCCGTTGGACTCCCCTCTCATCCCTTTCTGAAGTCCTTCCTCTTCCAGCCGCTGAAGTAAGCTCTGCTTTCCCGAGAACTAGTTAGGTGTTTAGCCTGATCTAGAGAGGCTATCTCTATAGTTTAGAAGTGTATCAGATGTCTTATCTCACTCGTTGTCCTCTCAGTTGCTACCTCTCTAAGGAATAGAATCTTCGTGTGCCACTCGGCCATTGCCTGGCCACTTATCTTACTTACTTGTCTGGCTTACCCCCGTCTAGTCAGTCAGTCGATAAAGCTAGTATGGTTATCATTCGGTTTACGATACTCTTTACCATAGTGCTTTCCTGAGGAAAAAATACGATACCCTGGAATACTCCAAGGTGAAGTGCTACAGCAGTGATTCTGTGCGCTTGCAGAATATCTATTCTAATCGGGCATAAGAAACTCCAACAAGCATTTCTGGCGCCGTTGCCGGGGAAGCAATTGGCTAAAGATATCATAGTTAGTTTGATAAACTCTACTAGTTTGTCATCGCTAACCCTAGCGGGCTTACCATTGCTCTCTCTATCTTTTGATCGATGCAGAGTAGTGCATGACTGGTTTCGACCTACCGAGTAACTTCCACCCAAATCCAGAACGAATTGGGAGAAACGTGAGACGCCGCGTCGTCCCACCTCAGAAAAGACTCACTTGGCCCTTTAGTTCACCCTCCACTTCAGCATCCTCATCCATGGCTCAGAAGACTCTCCGTCAGTTCTCTACCCCGTCCAGTAGCCACATTCCCACTGGATTGAACGTCAACCAAGCCGGCAATGACGACTTTGAGCTAAAGACTAGACTCGTGAACATGGTCCAAGCAAGTCCGTTCTGTGGAAAGGCATCCGAGGATGCCAATGCCCATCTCCAGAACTTCCTGGAGGTGAGTAACACCATCAACCCCAGAGGAACTACTCTGGATGACGTCCGTCTTTGCCTGTTCCCGTTCTCACTGCTCGGGAAGGCCAAGACGTGGTTCTACTCCAGCAAGGAAGCTTTCACGACATGGGAAGCTTGTTCAAATGCATTCCTAGCCAAGTACTTTCCAGTGGGCAAGACGAATGCCCTCCGGAATAGGATTACTGGGATTTAGCAATTACCGGATGAGACTATCCCAGAAGTCTGGGAACGTCTCCAGGAGTACATGCAAGCATGCCCACATCACGGCAAAGAAGAGTGGCTGATCATTCAGAACTTCTTCCACGGCCTGAATCAGCAAGCTCAGGACCACGTTGACGCAGCTGCGGGTGGTTCCACAGCGTCGAGCGGTTAACCGTCGATTTGCGGTGGCCGCCGCCGACTGGGAGTCGGTGGGCAGGGCATAGATGCCGAAATCAGAAGGATTCGCAGCGGAGCAGGTCGGAGTCGCTGAGGAGGCAGGGATGGGATGGCGATGGAGAAATGGGACGGAGGCACACAAAGGACAGCCTAAATCTAATACCAAATGTAGTGTCCAGACCTCCAACTAGGAGGATCCGAGCACCACGATAACTGAATTTGAGAATAGAAGAAGAAACAGAGAGGGGTTAGGGAAGAATCGCAGGGGAGGAAGGAAGAACACGAGATGGAGAGGTTCTGGGATGACAGTTCATTTCTTTTCTTCGATAGCAAGTCCTTCGGCTGTCCAGACACATATAGATCGAAAGCGTGGGCTAGAAGCACCCAGCACAAGCTTACATGGCCCAAGGCCTGATAACAAATAAGCTCACATCACATGGCTCAAGAAAATAGACCACTACTTACTCACGCATGACACCTTAGGATCTCTGGTGATTATTGACGGGGACGAGTGATTAGTCAGACAAAAAAATAAAGACGGCGCGACGAGGATTAGCATTGCCGAGTGTAGCAGAAGGAAGAGTAGGAGAAGATCCATTGCATGTGGAGGCCCCTCGATCTGTCTCGATTGGGCATGCAGGGCCCACTGCCACGCCGGAGGCACTAATTGGCTGGCCTTGCGAATGCTCCAGTTAATTAGTGCCGCAGCAGCTGCGGCTTCCGTAGGATCGAGCCAACACTGATCACAGCAAGGCTAATAATTTAGCCTCCTGCTGGCTGTAAGAATATTTGCAGTCCATCTCTTAACCCACTTGTATAGTGGTTTAGCTCTCTAATATTAATATATGGTCTATATGTCTATCTCATAAAATTTTTTGGTTCTTATGTTCAAGCTGCCTGTAAGCTAACAACCCACTTTTCTTCTATTTCCTCTTTTCTCTCCTCCACCTCAGTATTCAGCCTACTTATAGCCCATCATAATACTTGCTCTCATTTGCTCTCGCTGCTGGCCACTCTCTGCCATAAATCATATAGTAGACCCTTTGATTTGTTTTGGCACTAGCATGCATGCGACACTAATGATGCCTGCGTGTGTTTGTCAATCCATTGGTTGCTCGTCGTTACACTTACTATAACATGAGAATGGATTCTACAAAATTTGAGCCCCTCAAAAAAATTCTTAACACCCTCAAAACACTCTTTAGACTGTATTTTCATTGCAAAGTGCATACCTTGTACTGTATTTTCATACCGACCAAGGTGTGACTTGCTTAGCAAAGTTTTAAAAGATCAGCTATTCAACATGGCTAAGTAGCCGTTATTATCAAATCATATAACTCCCCAAATTCAACCTCTTTCTGATGATATTCCAGTTCCATTCTTCAAATTGTGAGTGTCATCTATTCAAATATGTTGTTTGACACTCTTCAGAGAATCTATATTCAAACTTTTCAAATTTTCAAATATGGACGAAATTTGACTGAACTTGATCCAGTTTAACTTTTCTTTACTCTATTTTCTTTCCGTTTCTTTTCTCATCTCCTTTTCTTCTTATTAACCCTAGTTGCTTAGGGTTGATCCATGCTCATAATATGGTGGGTTGTCACAGTTGTCCTATTTGGCGGTAGCCTGTCCATCATAGATGAATCGAGGTACGTTGGCCTAGTCCTCTTTAAGGAGGGACTAGATCTTTTTTCCCTTGAATCATCTCTCCGGCCACAAGTGATACTACTATCGGTGGCGGATCTATCTTTTCGGCCGCCGCTAGTGATGCCTAACGGCGGTATCTGATCTTACGGTCAGTTCAACTTCCAAAAGATATTTTCTATGTACTTTTGGCGCCCGTTACTTCCCATCGTGGTTTAGCATAATGCACCTCTTTTGTGGGTTCCACATTTGTGGAGTCTTCTATTTGTGGAAACTATGATTCTTGTGGCTGGATCAAGTGACGTTCCATGGCGATGGAGTTTCCCGAACCAGTGAACGTCGTCGGATGCAAGGAAGATAAAGGATAATGACTTAGTGGCATGCTTCAATGTAATTTTATTTTATATTGAGGTCTCAGTTGTAAAAGGGTTCGATTATAATGAAATCCAGTCCCTTTCTTAAAAAAAAGGAACCACTCTGGATTAAATATCTGGTTTTACAAAAGTGAGCGGGTTAGAAACCCTGTTTTGTAGTTCAGGGGATGATGTGATTCTCCATTGATACGTTGGGGGTTATATAGACTTTTTTCTAATATCTTCCTTAAGAGATGTTGTGTTGGCACTGAACTAGGGCATTTCTTGTGATTCTTGTTTAATGCGTAATTTCGTTTTGGGGCAGCATTTTCTATGCTTTTTGACCAAAGACAGTGGACGTGATAGGATCAGATGGAGATATTTTTGAAACAATGGCCTGGTATTTATTAGGACAAGAAGCAAGTGGCCAACAGGGCCGGCACTTGTCCTTATGGCTGTGGGGACAGCAAGTGCGAGTTAGTACGTGGCGAGCAGGGAATGCTGGGTTATTGTCGAGTGTCGGCAGAGTCTAAGCTCAAACCGATGCTACTATGTGTGCTCATGCTCGTGTGTGTTGGATTAACTGGACTTAGTCCTATATTAAGATAATTATAAATTAATTAGGCTCATTAGATTCGTCACGCGAATTAGCACCCATCTGTCAAAAAAAATTATAAACAGATTTTATTTGATGCTCCTAAATGTTAAGATTTCTTTTAATTTGATAGTGGATAAAAAAACCGGTGAAAACAAACAGCATCTCAAACAGCATCTCAGTCACCTATTTACTAAACAGTAGTGACTAAAGGGACTAAAACTTCCTTGGTCCATTAGTAAGGTCTCTTCAGCGGGGGATGATGACGCCAGACTCGGATGAAGTGATGGAGGGAGAATGTGCAAACTTAACTACGCTAGCCACTATTTACTGGCTAGCTTCAGCCACATCAATCGAAGTCTTGTGAGACCGCATCTGCCGGAGCTGCACATATTGAGAAGAGAAGAGAAGGATTTTTTGTTTCTTTATCTCAGCTCCACCTCAGCCAACAATATCGCTGGAACTGTTGGAGGAGGTCTGGAGGGCTCCCTAAAAATGACTAAAGTGATCTCTCTTTCCTTTAGACCACATGCCCACACTCTCTCTCTCTCATCTCTCTCTTCTTATTAGTCTCGTTTAGTCTATCTATCCAAAAGGGAGTGACTAAAATTTAGTCACCTTCCTTCAAAAAAATTAGCCACCTAACTAAACATTTTAGTCACTTAACTAATGTATCCAAATAGGCCTTAAGCCACGTTAGAAGTTGAGAGGGTCCCTAAACAACTTGTAAGGTGGAGTCGGTCTACACCAGGTAACCAACTTAAAAGTACCAGCATATTTTTCAAGTTGCATGACAAATCTACAAAAATTGCCAACATGTACCAGACAATAACGATTTCTCCATTGACCACACCGACTGGATGGAGAAAACGTGGTTTTATTAGCAGTTAATTGCATAGCAAACACACCAAAGATAAGCAGGCAGATTACGATAGCTGAAAGCAGTACGGTGCATGCATGTGAGCTCTACTTTAGGAACCCCTGGGCCATCTTAAACAGCCCACCGGCGCCGCTGCCGGCGCTCTCCACTTCGCCGCCATCCTTCTCCACCAGCTTCTCAGCGCCCTTCACGAGGTCGTCCAGTCCGAACCCCTCCGACTTGCGTTCCTCCGCGGCAGGCACAGGCTCCAGTTCCTTGGGCGCCTCCGCCGGCTCAGCATGCTTGGGCGCGTCGTCCGCGGGAGCAGGAACCGGGGAGTCTCCTGCAGGCTTCTCATCAACGCCATCGGCCGGGCCTGAGCTGAACTTCTTCAGGTACCCCTCGGCCTTTTCGATGTACTGCCCGGCCGGCTTGTCCGCCAACTTGCCGTACGAGGACGCCGCGTGCAGGATATCTGCAGCCGCTCCGGCGACCTCCTTTTTGTCGATGTTGTCTGTGTTCTTATGCTGGAACACGGACGCGGCGGCGTCCGTGACTAGCTTGCTGCTGGAGAAAAGATCGCCGGAGTCTTTGCCCTCTGCCATTGGACAGATTCTTTGCTTTATTTCTCAGATCTTTTTGGCTTCAGAACCGTAGTGAGTCAGTGGCACAGGGAGTGAAGAAGCTACAGGCTATCTTTATAGGTGACTGAGGAGGGGCTGGGCAGTATAGTGAGAGCTACTTGTATGGTGCGATTTGGATGACGACGAAGATAATATCTCCCCTAAAAGCGATGTAGTGTCGGCACCGAAACGAGGGCCTTTATTGTGGTTCTTGTTTAATTCACATTTTCATTTTGAGTCAGCATTTTCTGTGCTTTTTGAGGGGATAGGATCGGATGGAGATATTTTTGAAATAATTGTTGGAATATTTGGGCTAGGCCCATTTAATCGAATAATAAATTACTAGAATATATCTGCCTTGCAACGGAAGGAAAAAAACTTCGCATGCCCTAAAACTTTAGATGATAGTCTAATTTTTAATTTTTTTCCAACATGGGCTGTTGCCCGAATTTCATTACTCATGCAACGAAATTAAAGTCTTAACGAGGTTTAGCGAAACAAACTAACAGAAGAAAAAGGTACTGAAAACTAGAGTTGTTGGGGCAGCGACAGGACCCCCAAGCACTTCCTGGAAAACAAGGCATGAGAAAGAGAACTCTCAGGTTACACAGAAACTCCTAGAACGGCCTCCAGCAAAGCAAACAAAGTAAGATAGACCTAACAGACCAAGCAAAATACAGACTCTAGCACTCGCCAAAAACTTTAATGGAGGGGCAGTTGCCCAGCATTCCTCGATGATGCCTCCCTTGGGTGGAAGGACAGAGCAGCTTCTTTCAGGACCTCCGCACCAGCTTCTATTTCCGCACGATCCTCCCTTTTTTGCAAACTTGACCAATAACAAATAAAATAAGATGCCATGCAGACAATCTCAGTAGGAGATTTAATTCTCTTTTGTTCAAAGCACGAAAGATTTCTTGCCCTCCAAATTGCCCAACATATTGCCGCCAAACCAACTGAGTGAAAATGTTTGTGGTTTGGAAGATCAGTATTCGCCCAAAACCAGAATTGTTTATCATAGCATGCAGAAAATGTTTATCCTGATGTTCGTAGCATGACCTTTAGTAGATTTATCATGCTCTTGTTGTTTATCATCTACGAATATCATGTTATCTCTGCGTGATCATGTATTAATCTTACGCTAATTCTCATTGCATAGAGTTAGTCGCGTAGAGATAACACCCTGCTTTTTTTCTATCTAGTAGATCTAATCTATTATGATTTCTTCTTATACTTAAGAATCAGCTTAATATCTGCTAGGTTAGGCCTTGCAAACGGGTTGAACAATCCGGCGACGTATTAGATGCTTTGCCTTGATCTTAATAGGGATTGATCCGGGAATCGTCTTTCGCTTATTCTTAGGCCTCTATTCTGGTTAAGGTTTGGTTATCTATTACGCTCGTTAGGCCTAACTACGTGTAGGATGTTCCGATCTAGCAGTGAAGCTTTTACCGTCGTGGACTGGATTAGATAGATCTAATTGAAGCAGTTTTTGCAGTTATTTGCTTTATCTATTAATATCCGGATATGCAGATCTGATCTGACACCGGGACTCGATCGGCTCTTTAAAGCCGATACAAGAGTCGTCCCAGGGAGCCGACCACGGCTCAGACTAATGTTTACACGTGTTTGTACATGCAGGCAAATCATCGAAAGTACGTTCGCACCTTCCTAATCGGGTATAGGTCAGGTGGCACGCCCTGCATCTTCGGAAGCGTCAGTGTGTGCCAGGATCTGGGCCGTTGACCAAGGAACCGGTGCCAGCCAGCGCCCTGGCAACCTCCCGGCTCTTCGTGTTGCCTGTCGCTACTCGCCGGTGGGTTTTGACCGACAACACATTCTGGCACGCCCGGTGGGACCTTCATCAGCAACAACGTCCACCGCCGGGATGACTGGACCTCAGAACCAAGTGCCGGTTCCGCCAGCCACCAACCCTGTCACGTATGAAGAGCTGACCCCCGAACACTAGCAGAAGTATGATGAGGTCAAAGCTCAGTTCGAAGCCGATCTCATCGGCTCTTTCGAGAGGACCCGCAGCCACGGCATCAGGTGGAAGGGGTTCTCACCCGAAGGCGCTCTCGACAACGTCGACCTGTCCGTACCGTCAGAGGAGCGCACCAGAGCCCTGCGCTAGGAGATGAACTACATGGTGGCTCACTCGCTTCATCGGCACTCAGAAAGCCTGGTGAACGAGCTCGCGTGTGTGGCACATCGCGTCATCCAGGAAGTGATCAAGAACCAGTACTCCCCATCAAGACCAATCCTGGGGAGTCACAGGGGAGAAGCCCCACTTCAGTCTAGGCCGCCAATGCCATACTCGCTCACAACTCCAGGACCGCAGACTTCGCCGATCTACGTCGTCTACAAGTCGGCAGTGATCCCGGGGAGGGCCAGTTCCTGAGTGAGCCGCCTAAGGAGATCCCGCACGGCTACACGTGCGTGTACATACCTGACAACATCAACCCAACACGAGCGGGACAGCTGGTGAGTACAGGAGCTTCAGGGGCAGATGTGGAGAAACAAGCATGGCTAGTGAAGTACGCTACCGGGCCGAGTGCTGAGCCCTCGGCCCCAGGAGTTCTTAGTGTGGAGCAGATCAGCGCAATACTAAGGGACCAGTTCGGCATTCTGCCCAAGATAAAGGCGATCGGCTATTCCAAGTCGTACCCAAGCGACTACGACTTGAGCCCGTTGCCACCCAAGTATCAGCACCCGGAGTTCACCAAGTTCAGCGGGTCAGAAGGGGCCAGCTCCATCGAGCATGTGAGCCGATACCTAACGCAGCTCGGGATGATTTCAGTATCGGGTCCTCTGAGGGTCCGGTTCTTCTGCCAGTCTCTCACGGGCTCAGCTTTTGGATGGTACACGTCATTGGCCCCAGATTCGATCTGCACTTAGAGGCAGTTGGAAGATCAGTTCCACACCCAGTATCACTCAGAGGCTGCTGAAGCCGGGATTGCCGACCTCGCCAAGTCAAGCAGAAGCGAAGGGAAAGTGTGTTGGAGTACGTACAGCGCTTCAGAGAGGTTAAGAATCGATGCTACTCATCGCGCATCACAGAAAAGGAGGCGGTCGATTTGGCAGTTCTGGGGCTCCCTAAGCCGATCAAGGATCTGACTTTTCATTTGGAATTCACCTCTCTGGCGCACATGGTGCAGAAGCTCATGACGTATGAACACTATCACCCTGAGCTGTACCAGGAAAAATTCAAGCGCCATGTGAATATGGCCCAAGTAGATGATTCTGATGATTCTAGCGGGGAACAAGAAGTGGGTGTGGCAGAGTGGACCTGGGGGGCAAACCCCGTCCCGTGCAAGTGGGTCAAACAAAATGGGCTTGTGAAGGGCTTTGACTTTGACGTGGCCAAGGCAGAGCAGATATTCGATCTACTACTCAAAGAAAAGCAGTTGAAGCTCCCAGAGAATCACAAGCTACCAACGACGCAAGAGCTGCTGGGGAGGCCGTCCTGCAAGTGGCACCACTCGTTCACCCATGCCACGAATGACTGCAAGGAGCTGCGTCGGCAGATCCAATCTGCTATTGAGCAAGGCCGATTAATTCTGGCCCAACACACGATGAAGGTTGATAGTCAACCGTTCCCACAGGCTAACGTGGTGGGGCTGTCAGATCTTCGACCTGAGGGCCAGAATTTTGCATTCCAGATTAACATGGTGGGACCCATACGCCTCCGTGAAGAGCAGAGGAAAGAGGCCGATTCTGGCAAACGGCCCCAGAATGAAGACGAGTCGGAGCATCAACATATTACTGAAGAACAAGTGCATCACATCCGCAATCAACTCCCAGCTTCCAATCGGCTTCATGAAAAATACGAGTATCAGTACAAGCTGCGTCGCTGGTATGAATCGGAAGAGGAGGAGTACGAGCACCGCACGGGGAGAACGCTGGGGAGGCGCCAGGCTATACGCGACCACTGGCATTGCCCATTCTTCAGGTACTATTAGAATTCCGGCATGAGCCGATTGCCTACAATCGATGATTGCCTGGAGTGCATGCCTCGGGGATGCCAGTCAGGCGAGACGTCAGTGTTCTGGTGCTTGGGGCCCAAAGCGCGTCACGAGGACCATGTTGAGCGGCTATCTAGGGATGATCTTGAGCTCGAAGAAGAGGATAAGTATCATCGTCCACGATGGTGTCCTGACAGACTCAGTCGCTCGTAGAAGCGTAGAGTGCAGTGCTTACGCAATCTCGAAGAGGCGGAAGCAAGGTACCTCGACGTATTGAGGAAGGCGCGCCCGGATCTCGCGGGGCAAGTCAGGCGCCCGCAAAGAGTGGCAAGGCACCCTCCAAGGAGGGAGTGGCGTCCCAAGCATTTAAAAGCCGATGAGAAACCGTCGGCTTAAGTGAATATGGTATTTGTGCTCCCGTCGGAATTTCGAGCACCTCATCCGGAAGAGCTGGCCGTTGTGCAGCTGGATCTTGGCCCACAGCCGATCATCTTTGAGAAGCCCATGGAGAAAATCTACAAGCACCTGAAGGGGTTATATCTCAAGGGTCTCATCGACGGCAAGCCTGTGAACAGGATGTTGGTCGACACCGGCACCGCAGTCAATTTGATGTCGTATTCAGTGCTACGCCGATTGGGTCGTTCTGCTACTGACCTTATCAAGACCAACATAATGCTCAATGATTTCAATGGGCAGCCGTCGGAGGCAAAGGGCGTCCTCAATGTGGAGTTCATAGTTGGCCGCAAGACCGTCCCAACCTCGTTCTTCATCGTCAACAGTAAGAGTATGTACACAGTACTGCTTGGGAGGGATTAGATTCACGCCAATTGTTGTGTTCCTTCCACAATGCACCAGTGTTTGATTCAATGGGATGGCGACGAAGTGGAGGTGGTCCGTGCAGATGACTCCAGTGAGGTTTCGCTCGCAGACATGAACACTTGGGATGCGGAAGGACAAGAGCCGATCTCAGGGATTGCGCTGGAAGACTGTGATCGGATCGAAGCGACAAAAAACAGATTGAGGCTGGTCTTATCCACTGGCCTCGCAGAATAAACACATCCTGGCACGCTATGGAGTTCAGCAGGTTTAGAGAGGCCAGTCCCAGCGACCGGCCCCAAAAAGTAGATAATTCTTATTTGGAGTTGAAACTGTTACATAATGAACAAACAATGGCCTGCTCTGGCAGTTGGTTAGTTATTGAGTATTCAGTTTCGAATGGTAATACAAAAACGGCCAGCCCGTGCGGTCGGCCGAAAATTTTCTTTTGTTATCTCTCCGTGTTTGCTGTCGACATGGAAGATGACGACGAGTTGCCTGCGTTCACAGTTGATTTTACAGGCGACAGCAAGTTGGGTACGGGTTTACATTAGCTGACGATTTGGAGGAAGTTGATACCGGTCCCGGGGATAAGCCGCGACCAATATTTATCATCAAAAGGTTAGACCCGAGCCTGCGTGAGCCGATGATAGCACTATTGAGAGAATACCGGGAATGTTTCGCGTGGGATTATACTGAAATGCCCGGTCTGGATAGAAACATCGTCGAACATCGGCTCCCGCTTAAGAAAGGATTTCGGCTGTTTCAACAATGAGCACGACAGATGAAGGCCGAAATCCTAGAGGAGGTTAAGAAAGAGGTGCAAAAGATGTTGGATGCAGGGTTCATCAGGCCACGTCGGTATGCAGAATGGATCTCTAGTGTGGTCCCTGTACAAAAGAAGGATGGTCGATGGCGAGTCTGCGTGGATTTCAGAGACCTCAACAGAGCAACGCCAAAGGACGAGTATCCGATGCCCGTCGCGGAAACATTGATCAACGCAGCTGCCGGTCACAAAATGCTGAGCTTTATGGATGGTAATGCCGGCTACAACCAGATCTTCATGGCCCCAGAGGATATAAGCAAGACCGCATTCAGAGTACTAGGCGCGGTCGGCTTGTTCGAGTACATAGTTATGACATTTGCATTGAAAAATGCCGGTGCAACATATCAACGCGCCATGAATTACATTTTTCATGATCTCATCGGCAAACTGGTAGAAATCTACATTGATGATGTCGTGGTCAAGTCCGCATCGGCTGGGGGACATCTAGAAGATTTGCGTCAGGTCTTGGAGTGGACTCGGAGGTTTGGGCTCAGAATGAACCCGAAGAAATGCGCCTTTGGTGTATCGGCCGGTCAGTTCTTAGGATTCCTGGTACATGAGCGAGGAATCGAGATCGGTTTAAAGAGTCAAGAAGCTATAAGGACAATGAGGCCACCTACTATGAAGAAGGAGTTGCAGAAGCTCATCGGCAAAATCAACTTTGTAAGACGATTTATCTCCAATCTGTCTGGGAGTATTGAGCCGTTCATGGGTCTGGTAAAGATCAAGTCTGAGGATGAGTTTCACTGGGGGGCAGAACAGCAGCAGGCTTTCGACGAAATCAAGGGATACTTGTCGAAGCCTCCAGTGTCGGTTACTCCTTAGCAAGACAGGCCTTTCTTCGTGTACCTGTCTGTGGGAGACACTTCCATCGCCTTGGTGCTGGTTCAGAAACATGACAATCAGGAGAGGGTTGTTTTCTACCTCAGCAGACGTATGTTGGACACTGAGACTAGGTATCCTGAGATTGAGAAGCTTTGCCTTTGTTTGTTCTTTACATGCACAAAGCTTCGTCATATTTTGCTCTCGGCGTAAATGATCGTTATCTGCAAGTCGGTTGTCATAAGGCATATGCTGTCGGCTCCTTTTCTAAAAGGCCGACTCAGAAAATGGATGTTTGTATTGTCGGAGTTCGATATCCGATATCAACCTGCAAAGGCAGTCAAGGGACAGGCATTGGCGGATCTCATTGCAGACAGGGTCAACACTGACGTGGCGGCACTTTTTATACGTGCTTGGGCCATGTTTTTCGACGGATCGGCGTGTGATGATGTGTGCGGCGTGGGAATTCTTTTGGTATCGCCTCAAGGGGCGACTTATTCCTTTTCCATCAGGGTGACTACTCCATGCACCAATAATTTAGTAGAGTATGAGGCCATTCGCAAGGGGATGGAATTACTCCTGGAAGCTGGCGCAGAAGCGGTGGAAATATTTGGGGATTCGAAATTGGTGATTTCTCAGCTCACGGAAAAATATAGATGTGAGAGCAAGGCTCTTTTTCTGATATGGATGCAGTGCCGTGAGTTGATGTCACAATTCAGGTACATTAATTTCCACTGGATACGCAGGACTTTGAACAATGAAGCCAATTACTTGGCACAGATGGCTTCCGGAAACAAGGAAACAGCCGATGGGGTCGATGTAGAGGTTCAGTTTCTAGAACATAGAGATTGGAGAGCCGATATCTTCAATTATTTGAAGGATTCGGCTCGGGGGGCACCCAGAAGGATAAGACTCAAAGCTATGAAGTATGTTCTGATAGGGGACGATATGTTCTACAGGACTTTGGAAGGACTGCTGCTTAAATGTCTGGGGCCTTCGGAGTTGAATCGGCTTTTGCATGAGGTTCATGAGGGAGCCTGCGGTACTCATCAATCGGCCCATAAGATGAAGTGGCTGATTAGGCGATCGGGATATTACTAGCCTACCATGCTTGAGGACTGCTTTAAATATTACAAGGGATGTCAGGCATGTCAGAGATTTGGCAAGATTCAGATGGTGCTGGCATCAGTAATGAATCCTATCATTAAGCCATGGCTGTTCAGGGGTTGGGCCATGGATATGATTGGCCAGATCAACCCGCCATCCAGCAAAGGTCACCAATGGGTATTGGCTGTCACGGATTATTTCACGAAATGGGTGGAGGCGGTACCCATGAGGTCGGTGGCACCAAAAGATGTGATCAGTTTCATTAAAGAGCACATCATTCATAGGTTCGGGATTCCCCAGACCATTACGACCGATGGAGGATCGGTCTTTATATCGGAGGAATTTCGGAAGTTTGCTGATGATATGGGGTTCAAGCTGATCAGATCATCCCCATATTATGCCCAGGCTAATGGACAGGCTGAAGCATCCAACCAGAGCCTTATCAAGCTGATCAAAAGGAAGATCGATGAATATCCTAGGTGCTGGCATGAGGTGTTGTCAGAGGCTTTGTGGGCATATCGTATTTCATGTCATGGATCCATCAAGACTTCACCATACCATCTGGTCTACGGTCAAGACGCTGTGTTGCCATGGGAGATCACGGCCGGATCGAGGCGTGTTGAGTTCCAGAATGATCTGTCGGCTGAGGAGTATGCAGCCTTGATGAGCGACAATGTGGAGGATCTCACAGAGCTAAGACTTTGGTCACTTGAGAAGGTCAAGGAAAACAAGGCTAAAGTTGCTCGTGCATACAACCAAAAGGTCAAGCCAAAAAATTTCCAGGTTGAAGACCTGGTTTGGGAGGCAGTGCTACCATTGGGAACTAAAGATAGGAAGTACGGTAAATGGTCTCCAACTTGGCATGGGCCTTACAAGGTTGATCAGTCCTGCCTGGAAATGCGTATATGCTTGAAGAATTAGACGGTGTCAAGTTTCCTGTAGCCGTCAATGGCCAACACCTAAAGAAATATTTCACGAGCATGTGGGAAGGCAAATAACAAGAGCCGATGAAATTCATCTGGCTGTATTATAAAAAGGCCAACATGTTGAGTTGGCTAGTAAAGTAAAAAAATAAGGGGAGAGAGGCCAACACGTTGAGTTGGCCAGTAAAAAATATATATATGAGAAGCAAGGCTGCCGATGTGTAACCATCGACTTAAGATGTTGTTAATAGGTACGAGTTTTAGATTTAACAGGCAACATTAAATGTTCTCTGAATTGTTCTACTAGTTCAGGAACCCTTCTATGGCATGGATGGCCGGCTCCTTTGACAGTAGTGAAAAACCTAATCAGAGGCCTAATCCTAAACCCTACAGCCGCCCGATCTACGGGGGCACCGGAGTCACCTGAAGGTCACCGCCGTGCCGCCTCGTCCTCCCATAGCAGAATGGATAGTGTCGCTGGAGGCCGGAAGGATGCCGGTACCCGCCGCGGACTTCCACGACTCCGGCGAGTACGATGTCGTCGAGCCTGGCGAGTACTACTGCGCCGACGACCACGCCGACCGAGATGACCAGTGCATCCACTACAAACCCGACGCTGCTACTCGCTGGTCTAGATCTAACTTTCTCATGTTTTACTTAAGGGTTGTGCTTACTTGAGTAGATGTAGGTCATGTAAGTTTAAGTTTTAAGTTCTAACCCATGTTTAGATCCGACATTTGGTATTAGTCGCCTAAACATCTACTCCGTGAGCCATTAGAACCCTAGATCTAGATCCAGTTTTTATATCTTGGTTGGTTTACCCTCTCGGTTCAAGTTTTAATTTGTGATTAGTATAGATCTATAAGTTCTAAGTGTAGATCTAGCATGCACAGTATCTGATCCGAGAAATAAGAAGAAGGAATCAATAAATATTAGATCCAATTTTCTCACCCGTCAGAAACTCCAAAGCTCTTAGATCCGCAAGGATAAGAATCAAATAAGAGCACCATAACACCGCGCGGGGCTCCGAGGCTCCCGCGACGGCGCGCCATAAGGAAAGATGGGGCTCTGAGCCGCCACATCGTGCATAAGAAACAAACAAAAAAACAGCTCGAAGGCCGGTCATCAGTCATGGCCACGCCTGCGTAGCCATAAGTCGCACAGCCGCACACTTGCACAGAGGCGGCAGGGCTTGAAATCACACATACACGTGCCAATGCCGCGCCCACACGCTCACGGCGGTGGGGCTCAGAAATGGCGGCGGCACCTAAGTTCGGCGCGACACCAGCGACCGCAGAAGTAGGCCAGCTCCATAGCGCCGTAAGGCCGCCGAAGCTGGCACTGCCCCCGCGGCGGCTTCGGCCGCGCCTAAGACCCGCCCCCAAAGACCGCAGAGACTCGTGCACGCGCCCGTTCGACCGCCAGATGAGCTGCTCCGGCGGGCCGCGCCATGCGCGCACGCGGCGCAAGGGCCGCTGCAGCGGCACTCCGGCCGGAGCAGCTCAGGCCGGCGGCAGCGCCATGAGGAGCGGCGGCTGCTGCTCAGTGGAGAGAGGGGAGGAGAAAATGGAAATGAGTTAGGGTTTTGCCGTGAGATCCGGCCGGTTCTTTTTATACTCGTGAAAATCACTCCTGTCCGTTGGATTAAGGGTTAGGAGATCCAACAGCTCAGATCTTTGGTCCGTTCGGGGAGCCGCGCCGGGCCGAATGGCCGGCCCAGCTGTGACACCTCTTGTGTCTGTACACTAAAATTCAGATCAAATCACCCAAATGCATTATAGGAAGGGTTTGAAAATTAAATTTAGAAAGGAAAGGTCAAATAAAAGTCAAACTATACCTTTGAAAAATAATATGTGAGAGTAAAGGGGTTAAAAACATATTCAAATCCAATTAAAAAATAAGTTTGGGTTGTAAATGGTACCTTAAATGACATGTGCTCATTTCAACTTTCAGCAAAATCCCACCAAAAATCAGATAAAAACCAAAGCCCTTTAATGTAAGTTTGAAAATTTAAAATAGTTCAAAATACGGACTTCAAATGAAAATTTTCTAAAACAAAGTTGTAGATCTTGAAAAGTTACACAAGTTTGGAATTCAATACTTTTTCATTTGAGCCCGGAAATTAGAGAAAATTTTAGATTATCGAGAGGTCCCTGAGTTTTCAGAAATTGCAACTAGGTCTCTACCTCCATCTCCCTCTCCGTTTCCACCGCAGCTCGCCGTATGCCGCCGATGGACCTCATCCACGGCGTGCCCGCGACCATGTGGGCCCAGGAAGGCTGCAGGGGACACCTGGATGTCCGCTTGGCCTCTCCTCCACTCGCCACGCGCCCCTGGCACCTTGGCAAAGCGCCACGCCGCCCGCCATGCGTCGCGCCGCCTCCGACGGCCGCCACGACGCCGTCCGCTCGCCCCGGGCCGGTTCGACCTCCCCAGGAGCCTCAATCCTTTGCCCATAAGCATCCTCACCTATAAATCGAAGCCCCAGGCCGAGCCCGCGCGTTCTCCCCTCCTTCCCGTTCCGCCCCCGCCATTAGCTCCGGCGAGCTAGAGCTCACCGTGCAACCGCCTCCACTTACCCACATTGACCCCTCTGACCACTCTAGCAGCCTCACCCGACCCCAGTGAAGCTCACACGCATGCCAAATCCCACTAGAACCCACCCAATCGCCGCCGCCCAAATCGCGCCGCCGCCGGCGAGCTCAAGGCTCGCCGTGGACCGGCCGATTCCGGCAAAGACCGAGCATGACATCCACCCCAGAAGCTTCCTCACGCTCTCGTGGTGCTTGTGCGATAGACGCTCGACCACCCCGAGCTCTTATTCCTCCACATCGCCGGCTATCCGAGCTCCACCTCCGCCATAGACGCCGGCGACCTCGATTCCGGCCACCACCGACTCGAACACCGACCTTGGTAGGTAGCTCTCGAACTCCTCTACCCAACATGCCTCCCCGTTGCAGCCCTGGTAAGCCCTACCTAGTAGAACACCACCGGCAAGATGCAACGGTGGAGAAGGCCGGCGAAGGATCCGGTTGTAATTTTTCTTTTTCGTTTAAGGGTCTGGCTGCAAGTTTTACAGAGTTTGGCAGTGAACTTCAAAAATGCATAACAAATCACAAAAAAATCATAAAAATGCAAACTCAAATGATCTTGAATGCTCATAACAAAATCAACAAGTTTTGTTACACCCAAATCTGCAGAAAACTTATCCATTTTAATCTATGAAAAAGATTAGTAAACACACCAAATGTTTGTTCTGGAAGTTCTGCTCACTGCATGACCTTGATTTTTGGATATGTTGGTTCTGGTAGAATGATAGACTTATGGTAAAAATATGAAGCCTGGCTGAATGTGTTAACTTGCTGGAACAATCAAGATTCTCAAATCTGCTAGTAAAATTAATGATTTAATGCTGGAAAACATGGACATGATTTAGCTCTGGAATTTTTTGTAGATGCATATGCAACTGAAATCCTGATGATCTATGAGTTTCAGAAATGTTAGAGTTAGTTTACTATATACCATGATTAATGCTTCTTTAACTGACTTAATTCATCATATATAGTTTGATGCCTAGAAAAATCTAGATTTATTTCTGGAGTCTTATTTTAGTTCTATAATCATGCCTGCAAAGTTTGAGCTATAGTTACTGAGTTTTGCTTCAGTTAAAAATCATGCTTAGTATATCATGGATAGGTTTGCTATTTTTGTTCTGAGTAAAGTAGGCCATATGTGATCATAATCTTTTAACATGTTCTTAGTTAGAGAACATACAAACTATGGTAAAAATTTTATAAGCAACACTGATCATCTTGAACCTTGAATTAATATGCTAGCTCATGTAAAGTTAAATGCATAATTAATTATTCTTATAGAAATAAAGCTTAATAATTTTTTTGGGACATGTTTATGACATATATAGGTTCTGGTAAAATTTTGAGATCCATATTCTTGGTATAACTCTCTATAGAAATTATCTTGTTTAATAGCTTAATGATTTTGTTAATTTTATAACCTCTGATGCCTAAGGAAATAAAACCTAAAAAGTTTACAGTAATGAGTAGATGATAAATAGATGATCCTGTAAATTTTGTAGCTTTAGAACCCATGTTAGTCATTATGTGCCAAATGGTAAAGTCTTTATAGTAATCTGTTTGCAAATTTTCATCACCAGAACATGAGTAGATTTTCTATTATGAAATTGTGAAAACATGCTACGATTAATTGCTAAAAATGAAAACCAACCCACACACTCATTCATGAAGATACATAATTATAATTACTACTCTATAAATGACTGCCCAGTAAATGAACTCACAAAGACCATCATTAAGTTAATTTTTTGGATTACAACTTTATCGTGAAGGAAAGAAATCATTTATCTTATAGTAACCATGATAATCTTGCGTTGCATATAGAAGCGGTTAATCTTGCTGACGGAGAATACGAGCTGGTTCCCGCGGACTCTTGTGTTGCTCAGGAGGCTAATTTGCATTGCACTAACTTATCTCAAGACCTGGGCCATGCCCCAGAGGACTCTCAGCCTGACAGTACCCAAGAAGGCAAGCCCCGGTGCATAATCCCATTATTTTCAGTGTTATTATTCATCTAATTATTCATATGTGTTATAATAATTTTACTTGTGCATTTATGTTTTCTAGGCATTGATCAAAAACCATAGATGCATGATCCCTAGGTACCTATGTTTGATATCCGAATCTTTTTATCGACTAGTTGCCCTGCTAATTAGGAACGGAAGAAGTCGAGTGATTTCCTGCCTCTCGCGAGCATATAGGAATTGACTGACTTTAAATTCCTGCTGAAATATAAGGACAACGGGCGGGGTTGTGTAGTTGTGATACCCCGCTGGTGTAGTCAAAATGACTAATGTCGCGGTGTGTGGCTCATTTCGTTAAGCGTTTGAAAGTACTAGCCACATACCGAGAAATATGGTAATCGGTAAGCTTAAGTACCTGATTGGACCAGCAAGTGGAACGATCTCGCACCCTCTTGGTAGAAGTAGGTTTATTTTTGTCCGGACGTACGGGTGCAGAGTAGTCGGACTCTGTAGACGGGGAGGGTGTGCCGGATCCACGGACTAGAAAGAAAGGGGAACAGTAGCGTGGGCGGGAGCGAAGTCGATCCCCATGCGTGTGGTTTAGGTTCCCCTGGCCAGGTTGAAATTCGATTCAGAACCGTCCGCCTCTCACGGCATGAGATTGCTTAATGATTTCGGTCACACAGAGTAACAAGTGGAACATGATGATGATAATACTACTGTATGATTAAATGGTTGCTCTACCATGTTTGTGTAGAGATAGATGCAAACTTAGAACGGTTAACTTCTACTAGAATTTGGCAAAGTTAAAATCTGAAAATAAGGATAACTCTTAGTGGCATTTTTGACAAAACAAACCCCACAAACCAAAAAGCCTTGCATGTCTAGTTATCGGACTAAGTTATATCCGGTGACGGGTAAGTCTTGCTGAGTATTAATATACTCAGCCTTGCTTGTGGCACTGTTTTCAGGTACTAACTTTGAAGGTTTGATTGCGAGTCTGACTTGGCCTTGTACTCTGCCTCCGGGCTAGTCTGTTGAGTGGGATGGTCCTTCAGCTGGTGCTGACCACCCTCCCGCTGATTGATGTGTTTCGTATGGGCTTTATCGATACGTCACTTCCTTTCGTTAGATATTTTATTGCTTCCGCTGAGACAATGAGACTTTAATAATTTGAGTAGATGGAACTTTGTAGTACTTTACTACTCTAAACTTGGTTTGTAATAAATTTATCTTCCGTTGCAATCACTCTGAGATGTATGAGATATTCTGTGTTATAATCTCTAGGCTCATCTTCGTGTGAGTGTTGTCTGCGCGATTCTGGAATAGCGTGGCTTTTTTCGAGGCTTCACTCGAAGAACTACCGGTGCGTGCCAAATTGGGTCCGAGTTGCCTAGCAACGGAGATCAGTCCACCCAGGCCCAGTCTTTTGGGTGGTTCCGCCACACCAGCCATTAGCTGTTGGGCCGCCGTCCGGGGGGGGGGGGGGGCTAGGCCACTTGGCCGGGGCCCGTCGGTTTTTGGGCCATGAGCCCATTAAGCTTTAGGCCCTCCTGAATTTTCGTATTTTCTTCAGTTTATTCATTTCCGAATTGTATTTTCAGTGTATAATTAGTTTAAATTAATATGAGCTCCGAATGAATTTAATTTTGAGCATATTTACACTGAAATTTATGAGTTACTATTCTGAGTAAATGAAACCAACATGAATTTTATTCGGAATTGTTTAAGTTTATTTTGAGCATTTATTTAATTTCTAACCAACGTGTTATAAATAATTGCCATGAGAATTAGTTTAAATTTAAGTTTATTTTGCTTTTGCCCAACGGTGATGCAAAATTAAGTTTTCCGCTGCGTTCATTACGCTAAGTTTATTTTGTTTCTGCCCAATGGTGATGCAAAATATTATTCATGAGTTAAATAAGTGTTTAATTTGTTTCTGCCCAACGGTGGTGCAATTAATTTGTTTATGTTTTAATCTAGCCAATGCTGATTAATTCATTTATTTATGTTGTCATTACTGATTAAATTCTTGTTTACTTGTTCATACTCAGATCCCACTCCTGCCAACATCATAGCTTATGTCAATGGTGTGGAGAAGCTGTCTGGCGATAACTTCGCCAAATGGAGTCGTGAGATCCATCTCATTCTGGTGATGATGGATAAGGACCACTCCATGAGAGACCCAGCTCCAGTAGCACCAGTTGCACAAGGGACTGATGATACATCCCTTGCTGAGCGTACTACTGCTTATGAGAAGGACAAAGAGCGTTGGGAGCACTCCGACAGAGTGGCGCTCATGGTTATGGACTTGACCATCAGCCCCACAATCAGGGGAGCACTTGAGAAGGAGCCTAAGAATGCTAAGAGCTTCATGACGAGCATTGAGCAGTACTGTAAGGGCTCTGCAAAGGCCGCCTCTAGTACTCTCTTGTCTCAGCTCATGGGGGCCAGGTACAATGGGCAAGGCAATGTCAGAGAACACATTATGGGGATGGTCAACATGAGGGATAAGCTTAAGGACCTCGATTGCCCCTTAATGATGCTACATTGCTTCACCATGATATGATCTCACTCCCACCAGCCTTTGAGACCTTCAAGGTAAACTACAATAGTAGTGATTAGAAGTGGGACATAACCACTCTCGTGGCTAAGTGTGCCCAAGAGGAAGAAAGGCTTCGCACTCAGAACCCTGATTTTGTTAACCACATTAGACAAGGTGGTCGCAGAAACAACAACAACAACAGCAGGTTCTCTCGCTCCAAGAAAGATAAGAAGGGTAAGAAACCCTATGATGGTCCTAAGCAGGATGGCTCCTCCTCCTGTAAGACATTCAAGTGCTACCACCGTGGCAAAGAAGGCCACATCACTAAGGACTGTGAGGAGTTTAAGAAGTGGTGCGTTAAGAAAGGTAATGACGACATTATTTCTTTAGTCGACGAGTCCTTTTATGCATATTTTCCCATAAGTACTTGGTGGATTGACTCAGGTGCCACTGTTCATGTTACTAATTCCCCACAGGGATTGTCTGGCATGCGGACTATAAGAAGGGGGACCCGAAGTCTCAGGGTCGCTAATGGAGTTGAAGCAGAAGTGGAGGCCATTGGGACTCTTCAGTTAGAGCTTCACGGCGACTTCACACTTCGTCTATTAGATGTGGAGGCCATTGGGACTCTTCTGTTTCTAAGTTAGATCGTGATGGATTTTCGTGCATGTTTGGGAACAATAGATGTGTAATAAGATGTGATGGTGACTTAATTTGTTATGCGCCTTTGCATGATGAGCTTTATTTATTGTCCTTAAGTAATATCTCTGTGATGAATGTAAGCGATGTCAACCATAAGTGCAAGAGAAGTAATGAGACTTCGTCGAAATTATGGCACTCACGTTTAGGCCATATTTCGAAGGGGAGAATGGAGCGTCTCATTAGAGAAGAGATACTCCCAAAATTAGACTTCTCTGACTTAGATCAATGCGTTGATTGTATTAAGGGAAAATTTGTAAAACAAATTAAAAAGGATGGAGCTAAGCACAGATCAGGATTATTAGAATTAATTCACACTAATATATGCGGTCCATTTAATGTAAGATCAGTGGATGGATTTAGTTACTTCATTACATTCACTGATGATTTCTCCCGTTATGGTTATATTTACCCTATAAGAGAAAAGTCTGAAGCACTTAATAAGTTTAAAATCTTCAAAGCTGAAGTAGAAAATCAGCATGAGTTAAAGATTAAAGTGGTAAGATCAGACAGAGGGGGTGAATATTATGGGAGACATGCCATGTATGGACAAATCCCCGGTCCCTTTGCTAAGTTCCTTTAAGAAAATGGAATAGTAGCTCAGTATTCCACTCCTGGCGAACCTCAGCAAAATGGTGTTGCTGAGAGAAGAAATCACACTCTAACGAACATGGTGCGCAGTATGCTTAGCAACTCTACTCTGCCAGTGACTCTGTGGATGGAAGCGCTAAAGACTGCCACACACATAAGTAATCGTGTTCCTAGTAAATCAGTCCCTAAGACTCCTTATGAACTTTGGACTGGTAGGAAACCCAGCATGAATTATATGCATGTCTGGGGTTGTGCCTCAGAGGCAAAATTATTTAACCCATCTCTTGGAAAATTAGATCCTAAGACAGAAAGCTGCTACTTCATTGGCTATCCAGAAAAATCAAAGGGATATAAATTTTATTGTCCTAAGGGATATAAAATATATATGCTATCTTCTTTGAGGAAAATAGATGTGCTGAGCCTAGGCAAATTGATCTTGAAGAAATGCGGACTCATGACCCCACTCCGATGACTCAAAATTATTATGTGCCTATGACTCAATTTACAACAGCACCTCAGGTAGCTGTTCCTCCAGAAGTTAATGCGGAGAGAACACCTGCCGTTAGTGAGCATGAGAATGTGCCTGTAAATAATAAGCATCAAAATGAAATTGTGGCAGAACCTGTTGAGCAACCACAGGATCAGACTACTAATGGGACACAGGAGGCACAACAAGAGCACATAGCTGAGCCTGTTCCTATAGCAGAACCACAACCTATAAGAAGATCGACACGAGAAAAGAAATCAACTATCTCAGAAGATTTCGTGTACATGTGTGAAGGACACGATATGGGAAAAGTTGATAATCCTAACTCGTTTAAGGAAGCGATGAGTAGTGAATACTCCCACAAGTGGATTGAGGCCATGGAAGAAGAGCTGAAATCCATGAGCACAAATAAGGTATGTGACTTAGTAGAAATTCCTGAAGGAGCTAAGAAAGTAGGCTGTAAGTGGGTCTACTAAACTAAGCATGACTCCAAAGGGAAAATCGAACTGTTCAAAGCAAGACTTTGGCTAAGGGATTCACACAGAGAGAAGGAATCGATTATACAGAAACCTTCTTGCCTGTCTCAAAGAAAGACTCGTTCAGAATCATTATGGCTCTAGTAGCTCATTTCGATCTCGAGTTACATCAGATGGACGTTAAGACTGCGTTCCTTAACGGTGATTTGCATGAGAATGTATACATGGCGCAACCGGAAGGTTTCGTTATGGATGGCAAAGAATAGTTAGGATGCAAACTAAAGAAATCTATTTATGGATTAAAACAGGCGTCCAGACAATGGTACCTTAAGTTTGATGAAGTAATTAAGAAATCAGGCTTCGTCGAAAATGTAGTGGACAACTGCATATATATTAAGATCAAGGGGAGCTCTTTTATTTTCCTCGTACTTTACATGGATGACATTCTATTAGCTAGCAGTGATAAGAATTTGATGTATGAGACAAAAGGATTTCTCTCGTCGAACTTTGACATGAAGGATCTTAGTGATGCCTCTTATGTTCTAGGCATTGAGATACACCGAGACAGGTCCAAGGGTGCATTAGGACTATCTCAAAAGGCTTATATAGAGAAAGTTCTTAAAAGATATAATATGCACAAATGTTCAGGAACAGCTGTCCCAGTTGTTGGGCGATAAGTTTGGGCAATTTCAAAGTCCCAGGAATCAACTAGAAATTGATTAAATGAGAACGATTCCATATGCTTTAGCTATCGAAAGCCTTATGTATGCACAAGTGTGCACACGCCCTGACTTAGTATTTATTACCGGGATGCTTGGCAGATTTCAGTCTAATCCAGGAATGGACCACTGGAAGGCAGTTAAGAAAGTTCTACGTTATTTGCAGAGCACTAAGGAATACATGCTCACATATAAGAAAACTGAGAATTTAGAAGTAGTTGGCTATTCAAACGCCGACTTTACAAGTTGTGTTGACACTAAGAAGTCGACATCAGGTTATGTCTTCATGCTTGCAAATGGAGCGATTTCATGGAAAAGCTCTAAGCAATCGCTTACAACAGCATCTACAATGCAAGCTGAGTTCGTAGCGTGTTATGAGGCCGTCGGGCAAGCTGTGTGGCTTAAGGGTTTTATTCCCGGACTAAGAGTGGTAGACAGCATAAGCAAACAACTAAGATTATATTGCGATAATAAAGCTGTAGTTTTCTATGCTAACAACAACAAATCGAGTGGCGCTGCCAAGCACATCGATATTAAGTATTTTATTGTAAAGGATAGAATCCAAGAGTTAGAGCATATAAGTACTAAGGAAATGCTCACGGATCCATTAACGAAAGGCTTATCTCCCAATAATTTTCATGAACTTATTGCCGGCATGGGATTATCGGATAGCCTATGATCTTGGAACAAGAGGGTCATGAGACAACCATCTCCCATTAGGATGAGTAGTTTCTGTACTATGGATAACTGTGTAATAATGGGATTAATTCACTATTGTGACACACTATCTCTTTACACAACTCTACTTTAAGTATGGCTTTAGTTATCGTCCTTTAGACCAAAGGGGAGAATATTGGAACTTTTCGGTGGTCAGAAAACGCCGATAAGAAAAAGAAACGGGAAAGGAGAAGAAGTCCAAAAAAACCCGTTAAGCGCCCTGATCGGCCCAACCAGCCCATGGTTGTGACTCCAGGTCACCAGCACCATATAAAATAGGGGTGGGGGCCGGCTCCTTTGACAGTAGTGAAAAACCTAGTCAGAGGCCTAACCCTAAACCCTACAGCCGCCGATCTATGGCGGCGCTGGAGTCACCTGATGGTCACCGCCGTGCCGCCTTCGTCCTCCCTTCGCAGAGGGGACAGTGTCGCTAGAGGCCAGAAGGATGCCGGTACCCGCTGCGGACTTCCACGACTCCGGTGAGTACGATGTCGTCGACCCCGGCGAGTACTACTGCGCCGACGACCACGCCGACCGAGATGGCCAGCGCATCCACTACGAACCCAATGCCGCTACTCGCTGGTCTAGATCTAACTTTCTCATTTTTTACTTAAGGGTTGTGCTTACTTGAGTAGATGTAGGTCCTGCAAGTTTAAGTTTTAAGTTCTAACCCATGTTTAGATCCTACACCGTGCAAGTCCGGTGCTGCGGTGCAAGGACAGGGAGCTTTGTGTAACACCCGGTTTATAAAAGGATATAAACCGAGCAATCATATACGTGCCAGGATCAAGTCACACGTATATACAACAGAATGAACAGTATATCATAGCACATATCACGTAAAAAAATATAATAAAGCGAATACGAATGTTATTTATTACATTAATGACAAAAATGTCTGATACAGCGGAAGCGAAGTACAAATACGATAAAACTCTCCGAAGCTGAGCAGGGCGCCACAGGGACGTCGACTGGGAGACGAACGCCTAGAAGTCCTCGTAGTCCTGGTAGCGCTGGACGAACTCCCTCGTGTCGGCAGGAACTGAGCAGCAGTAGCGTAGCCAAGAGGAAAAAGTAGAGAAGAGGCAAGAGTGAGTACACAACTTGTACTCAACAAGTATAACACAAACTATGAGGCTCTAAGGTTGGCTGACTCAACTGCATTAGCTTTTAATCTTGGCAAAATTTTATTTAAGCTATTTACTACGAGTTGATGAATTACCATTAACCCAATTACATAGTAATTAATCAGAATTAATTATATAACTACTGAGAACCAAACCAAAACCAAGCCACCAAGGTAACCCCGAGAGGCACCTCCCTCGTCGGAAGGAGACAACCCCACTAATCAAAAGGAGGATCTGGGCCGCTCATAACCGTGAGCACGGCTAGTATACCAGTTTTACACTCTGCAGAGGTTGCACATCTTTACCCACAAGTCGTGAGCTACGCTAGAGGTTCATCACACTTCCTTAGGTGAGATGACTAGCGACTCACTACGAGGCCGTTACAAAGAATCTCGTTGGTAAGGCGTAACCGCGAGAGTTAGGTCAGCGACGATGGGGCCCACCTCACGGGGGTACAAGCACAGGTACGCAAACCAAGCACAGACCAGCCGGAGGAGCAGGGACCATTGAAGCTTACTACTCTTGCCCCGGAGGTAAGTTACTACAAACCAAAAGGACCTAATTAGTAAGCCAAGTCTATCCCATTCTAGCCTTGTGGTAGCGTTGTTGTCCCAGGTTGTCGCTCTATGAACCGGTCCTTATGGAGAGTGGCCAACCAAGCACTAAGCACCGTACTGGCCCCCTAAACCATGTTTCTACAAAAACCATATTTTAACGAGACGTGAGCCACCCAAGCACGAAGCACAGAGGGCCACTCTCAGAATTAAGTTCAAGTAAACCATTAATCAAATTAATTTAAAAAGGACCAGAGTGTGTTATAGCGCAGCAACCTAGCACAACTAACCAAAATGCAACCCAAGGATATATATAAAGGATATAAAGTGGCTAGGAAATCCTTATAGGCATACAGTATTAAAATGCAGTATGAAATTGTATTTAGAAGTGATACGTTGTTCATGTTATACTTGCCTTCCTCGTACTGCTCCTGCTGCTGCTCAAAGTGCTCGGAAGAAGGCTGCTCCTGGTACTGGTACTGGGGCTCCTCAGATGGATCAACGTCTACTCACGAACACATGGCCAAAACAATGCACAATAATAAGCATACAAGCAAACACTAACAAAAACTAAGAAATAGTACATCAATACATAAGAACAGCACACTAAACTAGTCTAAAACTATTCTACGCGTTACAACGATCGCGTGGACATAAAGAACGCCTAAATCGGAGCTAAAACGCATTTTCTAGGCTAAAAACAAGTTTCAGGGGCTCATTTGTAATAAAAACAGGGTTCCAGGGACTTTTCTACTAAAACCGAGGGCCTGGACGTAATTAAACTAAAGCTTCAGGGTCTAACTCGCAAAAACTTCAAGCCTGAACTGCGGGTACTATTTTAAAGAAACTCAGGGGGCTACGCATTAAAACCAGGACTTAAATCTAATTATTTTTGAACTCAGGTGGACCGTGGGTTGAATTTTAAAAAGAGTAGGGTCTCTTTAGCATAAGGTACCGGCCGAACCGGTATCTCTAGATTACGGCCGCTGGATCTAGATCCAGCGGTCCAGATCGGATGTCCTAGGGATCTAATCGTGGCCGTACGTGGTGGATCGGACGGCTTGGATTGAAAGGGGGCGACGGCGGCGGCGCGGGTCGCCGGGAAACCAATTCCCGCGGCGGCGCATCGCCGGAGTAATCCGAATCCGGCCTTCCCGGGGTCGAATCAAGCGGGATTTGGGTCGTGAGGGGACTACGCGATACGTGTAGTCCACCTGGGTGCTCGGAGCAGCGAAGCGAGGCTTGGGACGGCATGCGCGGCGGCGGAGGCGGGCATACGCGGCGGAGCATCGCCGGCGTGCGGCGTTCGGGGCTCGGAAAGGACCTACTGGTCATGGCAGCTAGCTCAAAAGGAGGAGAAGGGGGCACTGAGGCTCACCGAGGGCTTGTGGTGGCCGGAGCTGCTGCGCAGGGCGGCCGGCGTCGAGGTTGGGCGGCGGCGCAGGCGGAGCTCGGTGACGGGGATGACGCAGCGGCGCTCCGGGTTCCTGGAACTTGTGATCTGGTCCGCACGGGTCATGTGAAGGTGTTCCAGGGGTCAAAAGGGCCTGGGCTTCGCCGGCGGCGTGAAATCGTGGCGGCGGACCGACCTACCTGCTGCGGCGGTTCAGCGCAATTCCGGTGATGCAGCGTCGCAGGCTCGGTGCCGAGGGCTCGAGGAGTTCCACCGGACGGGGGCGAAGCTAAAGCGGGGGTCCCGGTCGACGGCGGGTCGACGGGGCAGCGCAGGCGCGGCGGTGGAGGGAGCTCTGTTCCGGGCGGGGCAACGGAGGACGGCTGCTAGGGTTTACGGCGGCGTTCTGCTGGATTGGGAGAGGCGCAGGGGGGTCGTGGGGGTTTAAAGGAGGCAGGGCCGAGATTCTTGGCGAGGAAGAAGGGATGGGAGGGCCGCGGGGATCGCGGCCGGTGATCGCGGGGAGGCGCGGCCGTTGCGCGGAGGAAGGGGACGACCCTGACGCGTGGGCCCGGGCTGTCAGTGGCGGGGCGAGGAGCGCGTGCGGGCCGAGCGGGGGAGTGGCGCCGACAAGCGGGGCCGGCTGGTCAGACACGGGGGGAGACGCGGAGGGAGGCTGGGCCTCAGCGCTGGGCGAGCGAGCGCGCCGACAGGTGGGCCCGGGGCGCAGGGAGACAGGGCGACGCGCGGTGCGGGCGAGCGGGCTGCTGCGCGAGCGCGTGCCGGAGAGCTGGGCTCTGGCGCCGGTGCGGGCCGAAGGTGAGGAGGTGGGCCGGGGAGAGGCTGGGTCGGGCTGAGTGCGTGGGAAGCGGCCCGCTGGGAGAGGGAAGAGAAGAGTGGGCTGAGAGGGGTTGGGCTTGGGCTGCTGTTGGGTTTTCTTCTCTTTTTATTTCTAAACTTTTCTATTCCTAATTCAAACAAGGTTTGAATTCAAATACAAATTTGAATTCAACCACACTCAAATCATTGAAAGTGTGCACCAGCATGAATGCAACATCAAAATTTAAACCTATGATAAAATTTTAATTACTTATAGAACAAAATTTAGATTAAATGCAAGTCTAACACAATAAACCTTAGAAAATTAATTAGAGCCAATTAAATTTATTATAAATTGCTGAAAATTAAATTAGGGTGTTACACTTTGTGGCACGGCGGGTGCCCACGGACCGCGCCACGACCAACCGCACTGGCCACGTGCTCTGCAGCCTGGCCGCCGCCTCCTATCGCCGCGCCACGACCAACCGCACTGGCCACGTGCTCAGCAGCCTGGCCGCCGCCTCCTATCGCCGCATGCTGTTTCGCCGGGCTCCGCCCACCGCGCGTCGTGCTGGTCCACCTGCCGTGCGTTGCTCCGCCCGACGCGTGCCCCGGCAGCCGCGCTCCGCTTTGCCAAGCTGGGGGTCCGCCGCATCCCGGCAGCTGCACTCCGCCCTGCCGCGCCATGCTCCGTGGCAGCCCAGGTGCATGCGGGCCCACGCACTGCCAAGCCCACGCCGCACCTCGCGAAGCTCCGCCCCACCATGACTCTACTCTGCCGTGCCTATGGTCCGCCTGAGCTCCGCCCCGCCCCGCCTGCACGCCGAGTGCCACTGCTGCCTGGCCCCGACACTGCCGCGACGTGTGGCGGTCGGAGCAGCAGCGCAGGCGCGGCGGTCAGGATGCATTAGCGGCTAGGAGCGTCGCGCCGCCGTCCGCCTCGCCCTGCAGTTCCACGCCGCCGCCAGCCTCGCCTTTGTTGCCGTGTTGCGTGGTGCGGTGCCCTCGGCCTCGAAGAAGCCGGATGAAGGGGAGCGCGGACCCGAGCTCGACAAGGTTGTGCGCGTGCGCATCCACGGACGCCACCTCCTCCGTTGTGTGCCATTGGCTCTTGCTCGCTCTTGCGCGGATCTCCAGGAGAGAGATGGGGGTATTTTGTACATTTCCACTAGACCCACTTGTCAGGGCAGCTATCAGTGAAATTTGGATGGAAGATTGACGGAATGGCATAGAGGGCAAAGAATGTTTCGCCGCTGGTACATAGGTGCAAGAAAAGTTTTTAGTGGTACACAGGTAGGACCATCTTTCATAATGGTATAGTAGAGGTAAAAGGCTCCGTAAATCCCCGATTCCCTTTCTCCCCCGCGCGGCCTTGTGTCCCCTTCCATTCAGTATAGTTGGCCAAATGGGCCGCCCAGCATGACCCAGCCCAAACACGGTTAGGCCCGACCCTATTTGGCCCAATCAATTGGTTGGGTTGTGCTGGGCTGCCTGGTGTGCTTACTCAGTGGCCTAGGCACGACCCTAAACCCTCATAAATGGGCCGGATTGGGCTGCTCGGCACGCCGGGCCCTTGGTGCCCGTGCCGGCCCGAGGTCACCGTGGGGCGGCACGCCGGCGGGGCGCGACGAGGCCGGTGTCCGCTGCCCGGGGCACAACAACGGTGCAAGGAAGGGCCCCTGGCTACCGCGGCATCGGCGCTACAGGCCGGTGGCTGCCGCGGCGACGACGCGAGAGGAGGCGCTGCAGGCCGACGGCTGCCGCGGCCATGGCACTGCAGGCCGGCGGATGCTGCGCCGGAGGCCGCCGTGGGCTGCTGCGGCGAGGCGCGAGGGTAGGCCGGGGGGGTCGCGGCCTTGGTGCGGCGGAAGGCCAGGCCGCCAGGGGGCTGGCTGGCTGCCGTGGCATCGGAGGGGGAAAGAGAAGAAAGAGAGGAGGCTGGCAGCTGACCAGGGAGTGGGGGTGGTAAAAACTAGAGTTGAGAGAGTATATAGATGGGAAAGATTAAATTGTGGGCTGTTAATGGGCCGTATCGGGCCGTGCTCGGACTAGCACTACGGCCTAGTCACAGCCCAATGATCATGCCAGGCCAGCCTAGACACTATTGCAATCGTGCCGGCCGTGCTTGGGCCGTGCTTTTTTGGGCTGGATTTCGGGCCGCCCATTTGGCGCGGCGCATTTGGCCAACTATACCATTCATTCCCGAGTACCCGCCAAGTAGTCAAAAAGCGCAGCCGCTTGTTTTGTCAGCCGTGAGTGAGTGGGACCGCAAAACCGTCACGCTTAACTTGTGCCGGCCGCCTGTGTCCTCTGCATTTCCTGCCGCTGCCGGCGTCCACCCCGCTCCAATTCCCAAGCGGTCAACCCCTCCTCTCTCGGCCCCCGCCCGCCGCCATGAGGAGCCCCGGCCTCTTCTCCAACATCGGCAAGGAGGCCAAGGGTACGCGCGCCTCCTCCGTTCCCCTTGAGGCCCAATTTGTGTTCTTGGTTCCTTCGATTCGCTGCTCTCCTTCCGACGAGCCATCAATGACCCGTTTGATTCGCGCCTCCTTGGGTTCGCTTGGGTGTATCGATGATCCGCCGCAGACCTGCTGACCAAGGACTACACATGCGACCGGGAGGTCACCTTCTCCACCGTCACCGCCTCCGGGGTGGTAAGCGTGCCTCGCGCCCCTCTCCCCCACCTCCGATCACGTTCGTTGGGGTTTTCACTTATCCCCGAGAACTTCCGTGCTGCTAGCGTCTATATTCAGAAACTTCAGGGGTTCTATATAACGGTGCTTTCTTGATTCTGTTATGGCTTCGACGTAGATGGTGGTACCGTGGGCTGTGGTTACTCTTGTCCTGATTGACACACTTGCCGAACATAGTACATTCTTGTTTTTTCTTTAATTTTTCCCCCTTTGAAAGCAAAGGCATGAGCTCTGCCCTTCATTTAAGAAGGGGACAGTAAAAATATAAGTATAACATTCTTAATTTTTCTTTTGTGAACTAATTTCGTTGTGTGTTGGACCATGTGGTATGGTAGCGTATTGGAGGCATGCGTACTCTAGTTGTATTATTGTATTGTATTGTATTGTTGTGCTTTTCATGTGTTTGGTTGTGAAGCACGATGATTTAAGTATTTCGTGCTCGTTTCATGTCTGCTTCTGATTTTGTTGTTCTTGGTTTTGTATGTAGTCTCTCAACTTCCTGGACCACATGTGACTGTGTCTATTTGTTGGAACTGTGCAGCTGCCTTTGAAATAACATTTAGTACCAAAATTGTCTAACAGTATGTTATGGTCAGCTTGTGAATCCTGATTTTATCTGATAAGGGAATAAACAAAAAATGTTCTTGATGACCAGACTCTACATCCAGGATGCACCATGCATCATGCTCTCATGAGCTAGAGCACCATAATTTACCTGAAAAAGATTAAGCTTCTTCTGTTGCGGTGGAATGTATTGTTAATTACAATAAACTTTCTTAACAAATGCTTGACCAGAGTTCAAAACTCCAGCAGTATGCTTTATTTGTTGCTGTTTCACTGTAATAGTGGGATTCCTTAAATTGCAACCTTTCACTTTTTTAAAATATGAAGACTTTATTTGTATGTGATTGATTGCAAACAGCTTATGTTTCCATAACTAACCATGAGTTAAACGGCTGCAAGCCTGTGCAACTAGTGCAAAGTGAATGCTATAACTTTGCCTTATCACTTGGTTCTAAATTGTATTATCATTCTAAGTGGGTAGCCAAATAAACATGGGTTAATATTTCTTGGCTAAATAGTTATTACCCCTCCATCTCAAATTATTAGTCATTTTGGATTTTCTAGATGCATAATTTTTGCTATGCATCTAGATATATATCATGTCTAGGTGCATAGTAAAATCAATGTTCGGTACCTCATCTGCAGCAATCCATGATGCTTTATCTACCTGCCTCTTCTTTCTGCAGAGGCACATGGCTTCCTGATGTTAGGCTGTGCACCACTCTGCTGCTCTTGGTGGAATTTGTCAATGGCTGTTGTAATATGCTGCTAGGCTGCCTCTATCCATAGTCCCGTTTTGCTTGTTGCCTTGCTGCTGCTTGCTTAGTCTCTTAACCCTGCTGTTAGCATCTTGCTATTAGTCTGCTGCTGTCTTAACCATATTTTGTCACACATATATTTCTCCACTGTGTTCAATCCAAGTCCAGTTGCGCACATATATTTTGTCATAGCCGTGCGTGTACACAAAATCATTGTCAGACCAATATTTTCTTTTTATTAAGGTTAGTTGAATCCCGTCGATTTAGCTAATCTCATCATAGTTGTTGGTGCGGCAATGCCCTCTTGGTCCCTTTCCGAGCCATTTTGCTCCACATCATGATCAATGACCGTTTATTTGTCGTCATCATCATGTCATCCTCCTGCTTGCCGTCTTGCAGCAGTGATCTCTCATTCCTCTCTTTGGCTGGTTTGACACATCTCACTGTTATTGTGAAGCTCAAAATCTCCAAAGCAAGGTTCATGTTGAAGAATCGACGTACTGATTTGTGAAGACTCGGGCTATTTACTGAAGTACGGTTGTGAAGGCAATACCCTCTTGTGGAGGAGATCATATACATCGACATGTTCAAGAGTTGCATGCTTCGACTAAATCTTTGATTTCGGACTTCGGATGTATCAATTTCATGTTTATGTTTAAGTCTAGTGCTTAGTGTCAACTCTTCAAATGCAACGTCATTGCATTCATGTTGCATGTGAGAGGGAGTATTAAGGGTATAAGAGTCAATAAGTCAAGGGTAGTCTAGTAATTTCCTATTCTAGGGTTTGGGTGCTCTCATGTATTAAATGTATCCCCATTTGGGGCTGGTCAATGTACCGATCCATTTCAGCTTCTCTTCTTCGTAACAGATACAACTGAAAATTCTCCTATGTTCTCTTTGCCTTTAGTGTGGAGCATCTTCACAAGTTGTTTTTTAAGAGGAAGAGTCGTTCCATTCCTATTTGCAGTTTTTTTCATGCCTTGCTTTACAAGCGGAGCAAGCCCTTGATATCTCTGCTTAGTGCTTAGGTAATAACAAATGAAGAAAGGATGTTTTAGTGATGATGTTTTTTTTCTGAACTTTTCAGTGTCTCACCTCAACTGCTGTGAAGAAAGGAGCAGTTTGTTCTCTTGATATCAACTCAGTGTACCAGCACAAAAATGCCCTCATCGGTTTCAAAGTGGACGCAGAATCAAATGTTAGTTCTTTGGAGTTTTCAGTCCACCCTTTCTCCTATACTGGCATGTTGCTAATCACAATCCTTTAATATGATCCGGGCAGGTCTCTACTACATTTAGTGTACTTGAAGTCCTGCCATCCACAAAACTTGCGATTTCTGTTAAGCTGCCTGATTGCAATTCCAGAAAGGTGATCACTTTTTTCTTACACTTTTTGTTGATATTGCACTAATTGCTGAAATTTGCTAATGGCATTGTTTTTCATTATTTGAGTAGATCTCTACTGCCTTTATAATATCAGAAGCCCTGCCATACAGGAAGCTTGTGGTTTCTGTTAAGTTACCTGACGACCCATTAAAGGTGACTACCTTATTCTTGAACCTTTTAATGCCAGTGACTTATGTACGCTGACATTTTTTGACAGTTAAAGCTGCAATACTTCCATGAAAATGCAACTTTTGCTACTGTGGTTCGCATGAAGCCCTCCCCTATGATTAAGTTTTCTGCTACAGTAGGCGTGGAAGGTGTTGCCTTTGGTGCCGAATGTAGATATGATGCAGCAAGAGGGAAATTTAGAAATTACAGAGCTGCTATTGGCATGACTAGTAAATACTATCATGCTGCACTCATTATGTAAGTTGTTAACTCTTGGTAGATGGGTGTGAATCGCTACATATTCACAGAATTGCATGTTGGGCTAGCATTGCTAAATGAACTCTGTTTCTTATAGGGCTGACAAAGGTGACACCATCAAAGTGTGTGGTCTGTACCATTTTGATAAGAAGCAGAAGGTCTCAGCTGTAGTAGAATTAACGCGGAAACTATCAAAGAAAAAGAACACGCTAGCTGTTGGCGGTCTCTACACTGTTGATGCTCAGACAACAGTGAAGGCAAGGCTCAACGACACTGGAAGTCTTGCAGCTCTTCTTCGGCTTAAGGTGAAACCAAAGTCGCATCTGATGATCTCGGGTGAATTTGACATGAAAGCCTTGGATAGACCTCCCAAGGTTGGTTTGGCTCTCGCTCTCGTACCCTGATCAGATGCTCCATAGTATAACTTAACAGAATATTGAGGCTTCTTTGGGCGGTTTAGCAAAGCTGAAGGAAATAACTTGGTTTGAAGACAACGAATATTCGGTTTATATCCTGGAAGTATGGGCAAAATATGGAGTTGCCCGCAGCATTTGGGTGATTTGTTGGCCACATTTTGGTCTTGATGGAATCAGATACCAAGTCGCTCGCTGATAAATACACACTGCTTTCATTTCTAAAAACATGGTACATGCTAATTGTCGATTTAACCACTGTCTATTGCATACTCTATCCACACGACGATTTAACCAGTCTGGGTCTGGAATGCAGTTCCTTTTGCGCTACTGTGCTACCTGTTTCTGCTATGAAATTTCTTCGAAACTTCTATGAATCCTTCCCTCAACTTGATGTTTAAGGTTAGCCTTTGAATATAAATTCAAGTGCCTTTGCTAAGCATACAAGAAAAAATCTAAGAGGTAACAAAATAAGATCGTTATTTTACAGTAGCAATATTATGATGAAGGTCAGAGCCCATGATGCAACATAAAAGGTATCGCGGTAATCAAACATCCGTGTGTCCATTGTTGGTTAAGTGGCCAGAGATTACCTCAACTGTATCGAAAGAACATCATTTGCGTCCACCTTAAACTTTACAACACAGAATAATGGTGCTTCTCTCTTATAGCGAGTTTCAGGATGAATCATGCGTCAGTGCTCACATACACTCCTTATTCTTAAACTTTCATAGGACCTTTGAATGCTTCCATTCTATTCTCACCACAGAAGCTGCTCTTCCAAGTGATTGCCGAGCCTTCAACGAGCTTCAAGGTACAAGTTACTGGGGGCTGAAATCACCAGCATAATAGATTTGCTGCTTTAAATAGAAGTAGTTTTTGGTTTTGGCATATGACACAAATCCATATGGAGTCCTAGCACTGAAAAATATAATCATCTTAGGCTGCAAATTCCATCAGACGAAAAAGAACAGTCGATCAATGCAATCCAAAACAGAATAGGAGGCAAACACAACACGGAGCACACTCAATGGAAAGAACACTACCAAGATTGTTACAGCACAGGTACCATTACCCCTTTTCAAACACACCTAATTGCAGGTACGAATTAGTAGGCCAACAAAATCCTATTCTATTAAGCCAGATTTACTGTGATATAATGAGGACTTGAGCTTTAAATAAGACATTAAAAATCATTAATTGGATATCAAAATGATTGGTAATTAAGTCCCTCCTTTCATATTGGGAGATTTTGGCCCCAAGTCCTTCGAAATGCTAAAATTGCCAGAGCAAACTTGCTTACTGAAACACCCTCCTTAACTTAATTAGTTCATGTCAATCTAGAAAACTGGCTCTTGTGGGCAAATGAAACCCCCAAAATCTCAAATAAAGTAATAGCAACTACCACAATTTAGGATTTAAGGTGCTAACCTTAGAAATGAACATTAACTGCATTGAAAACTCTATTGTAAATACAACTTGATATAGTACTGATTACTGAAGTGAAGTGAACGACTGCAAGGCAGCAAGATCTAGAAGAAATACATGTCAGGACAGAAATTGAAGCAAGGTTTTTACCTCATTGTATTCAATCAAGATTTGTGTGCTGCAAAAAAAAAACCATGTCTCAACAAAACTAATCAGTCTTTAGTTTTGAGGTCTGAATCTTTTTCCCCACTTAATGAGAAGATCTTCAATATTAGCATCCATTCTTGTGCCCCTACCACCCCACACCAACATGTGAGCAAGATCAGAGATAGATGATCCATCCACCACATGAACCACTTTGAAGCCCATCCTTCTATAGAATCTAACGAGCTAACAACAAAGAAAGCAAAAGGTTTCAAATTTGCTGCTCAAACAAATGACGGGGGAAAAGCATCGAACTCTAGAAATATCATGTAAAATGTTGCATATTGTGCCGAGATGCGCAATTACAAAAAACATGCTCCAATTTATGGATCTGAAGTTATCTAAATATAGTACTTGCAAGTTGCAATTTGACCTTTGCATTCAACTACTCACCAGATTTGAGACAACAAAAATTATTTCTTTATAGTTGAGACTGATATTGAAATGATTTTTTTTCTTCTATAATACTGTTTCTAATGGGGAGTTTGGTGTTTTGTTCCCTGTTTATAAGAACTGGTGCTTTCTAATATTGGCAGGTCTCCTTTTGTCTACTATTTAAAAGAAACAAGAAGTACAAGAAGAATACTAGATTTTACAACGAAAGGGTCTAACATTTAGCTATCAGAAAAATTGTGAGAGGAATTACAAAAAGAAACTGACATGATTTATTGTCACAGTTATACTTGAAATATTACTTCTAACTGAAAACGCTCCTTGCTTGTTTTCATGCAAAACATTTGACAGGGTAATCAAACACATAGGCCACATTGATTGAGTGCCACACTCCGATGCTGTTGTATGCATCGATCGAATTTAGTGTCAAGAGTTATTCATATGGGAGATCAGAATTGCGCCCCGTTGGTATACTACCTTGTCGTGGTAGAGCGGCGTGTCGTTGATGGCCAGCAGCTCGGCGCGCTTGCACCCAGCGTCGAAGCCGTGTCGCACGGCGACGGCGCCCAGGAACATCCCCAGCCCGAACAGCGGCCGGTCAGAGACGCTCAGCGTGGCGCGGGTCATCCGCATGGAGTCGAGGTGCAGGACGGCGCCGCCGGGCCACGGCCGGACGCCGCCCTCGGCGCGGCCAAGCTCCACCGCATCCTCCCCCTCACCGCGGGTGGCCGTGACGCGGAACAAGGGGCCGACCGTGCGCAGGCGCACGTGCAGGCCCTGTGCGCGAGACGCCGCCATGATGTCCGCCATGGTCGGGAGGAGCACCTTCGGTCCCGCGGCGGGGCTCGCCGGGGAGGTAGGCGCGGCCATTGGAGCAGTGGAGGTGGGACTGTGGGAGCCTGGGAGTGGTGACTGGTGAGGAGAGTGGGCGCGTGTGCTGCTGTGACTTGGATATTCCCACGGATTTTTAAGCGAAAACATCTGCGACATCAGCAAAGCAAGGAGAGAGGCAGCAAAATAGGACAGGTCACCGGTTCCACAGTGCTCACGGGTGAAATGCACATGCAACAAACCGAAACATCAACCAAAACATGTCGAATAAATGTTTGCTAAGCTAGTTCACTCATGATAGTTCAGCGTCGGTAGCTCATGCGAGATTTGCCGGGGAGTTCCTGAATCTTTTTTTTTATAATAGTTCCTGAATCCTTGATTGTGGAGGGGCATTGACATCGAAAGTGAGGTAGCCAGCATTATTGTGAGATTTTGGTCAACTATCACCATGGTTAAAATTTTGGCTCCCACCTCCGTTAAAAATAACAAAATACATTTTACTTCTACTTTGTCGTAAAAAGACACTTTTAGTTTTGAATATATGAGTCTGTTTGGTTGGGTGGCTAACTCCCAACCAAGCTCCACTAAGCCACCCAGCACATATTTGGTTGTCTTGTTAGCCTCTTTAGGCTGTGCGTAGTGGGTAGGGTTTACAGTACCACTTTACAGTAAAATCAGCTGCATCGGGTGCGCTAAACTCATACGTCACCGTCCCGGACGGCTTCTAGCCCGCCATATAGAGAGGAGTACGGGCGACACGCTACATTGACACGCGCCCCCTCCGTCCTTCTCGCGCGCCGGTGCCGTACCGCCCCGACTCCGCTCCGCTGCCCTGCCGCACAGAGCTCCCCCGCCACCCGCCGTGGCCGCCGCCACCCAGCGCAAAGACCTCTTCCGCCGGTGGGAGGGACTCTGCCAAGGCCACCATGGCCATCGACGAGGAGGTATTGGCTGCCGCCACGGTGCTCGTGCTGGGGCAGCGGGGCGCCATGGGGCCAGAGCCCGCCGCTGCCCTGTAGTAGAAGCACGCGCCCGAGGTCTCTCGCGGGCGGAGAGGTGCATCCGAGCTCGTCGACGTAGCCGCCGTCCCCCGCGCGCCGCCGTGCTACCCGCCAGCCGAGGCCGCCTCCCCGCCATAGCCGCGCAGGCAGGCCGCGACGCGCCTCCTGTGGCTCCGCGCCGCCACACGGCGTCGGCACGCCGCCGGCCCGCCCCTGCCCCAACGGCGCGCGCACGAGGTGCAGGCTGCCGCGGAGGCCGCGCACGCACGCGGGTCGCATCGTCCTCCTCTCACCGCCACGCGCCGTGCGCCCTCCGCCGCTCCCGCCGCCACGCGCCGTACACCCTCCGCCGCGCGCAGGCCGGTCGCTCAAACCACCCCGCCGCCGCCCGCGCGCCACAGCCGCGCGCCCTGCCCTACTTCTTCTTCCTCTGGCCAAGATAAAGAAAACCGAGCAGAGTCCGCGCGCCGACCAAATTCGCCGGGCACACAGCATCTCCGGCCGATTCCTCTCACTCAGGGAACCCCAACCTCCCCATTACATCCACGACCAAGCTATTATCACAGCCTAGCCTCCCTGCGGTGGGAATCACGAATCTCGCGCCCACCATTGCCACCGTCCGCCCGAGCTCCGCCTCCACGTCGCCGGCTCACCTCTGCCTCACTCCGCTCAAGCTAGGTACAAAACCCAAAGACCCATGGCTCCACGATGCTCATGCTCGCTTTATATTCGCGCGTTCGCCGGTGTACTAGCCGGAACGCCGCCATGACGCCGCTCCGATCCGCCATGCCGCCGCTGGAACGCCGTACGCTGCCCGCCTCCTCCGGGGCTGTTGGCCGCGGGCCCGCCCCGCCGAGCCGCTAGCCGGCCGAGCGCTGGCGAGAATGGCGGCGCCGCCACAGCGCCGGCCCTAGCCAAGGACATGACCATGGCGTGCGTGGCTGGCCTGGGAACGGGCAGCCCCTCCCACTGACCAGTTGGCCCCACCAGGTCACGGAGAAAAAAGAAAAGAAAAAAAAAAGAAAAAGTGAGGAGAGAGAGAGGAGATGGTAGTTGTAGATAGTTGAATAAAATCCCAATGTTCGGCTGGTGCACCAGCCTCCAGCCTTACAATATTTCTCTCTCACATCGCTCCAGCACTAGCCTCCAGCCACCAGCCAGGTAACAGTGTTTTTCTCTCACACTACTCCAGCTCCAGCCTCCCGAACGCAGTGAATATAGGGTAGTTGGTATAGAGTATGAGATATAGAGTATGACTGGTGTGGAAAAACTGAGTATAGAGAAGAGAATATCGGTGATCAGGATAAAATATTTCTTTTAGTGGATGAATTTAAAATATGACGAGTGCAGATAGCCTTAGCCAGGCTACAGCAAGCCAAATCAACCTCTTGGCCTAGCTCCATGGAAACGCGAGATTCGGCCGTCTCCAGTTAGCCAGGCTTGTTCAAGATGAAGATGCTCCAACGACTTGTCTCACGTCACCTCTCGTGTGTCTACCACTCTACCTCTTTCTTCCTCCTTGTTCCTCGACAGCAACGGCAAACCTCGATTCTTCCCCTTCGTTCCCCGACAGCAGCTCTGCACGCGGCGGCGGAGGTCCAGCTCCCGCACGCGGCGCCCGAGCTCAGACCCCCGCTCGCGGCGGGGGAGTACTCGGCTGCGACGGTGGAGCACCCGCACGAACACTGCGCCGAAGCTCGGCGCTCTCGCCCGCACGGCCGGATGCGCTCCATGCAGTCGGCGTCGCTCCCCACTCCACCCTCCCACATGGCAGGCTCGCCTAGTGGATGCGCTCCCCACGGCCGGCGGCGGAGCTCGCCCACGCGCACGGCCACGGTCATAGCTCGCCCCATGTGCGCGGCCTCGGCGGAGCTCACCCTCGCGCGAGGGGTGAGCAGGGCCCAGTACGGCCGGTGGCAGAGCTCTCCCGCGAACGTGGCCAGTAGCGTTCCTCCGTGCGCGTGGCCTCCTCTCCCCACCAATCTACT
The DNA here is from genome assembly GCF_016808335.1 of Panicum virgatum. Taxonomy (NCBI): domain Eukaryota; kingdom Viridiplantae; phylum Streptophyta; class Magnoliopsida; order Poales; family Poaceae; genus Panicum; species Panicum virgatum. Next base: position 40,188,196 of record NC_053153.1, on the reverse strand, counting down.
GCCTCCTCTCTTCCGTATCCAGCTGCTAAAATTGATCCTAGAAATCGATTACATCGAAGATTGGAGACTGGGTTGTCGAGGAAACTTGCCGGTGAGCAGGTAAACACGGTCGAGCTCGCCCTTGAATCACGCGTTCTTCATGTGCAGTAGCTGCTCCCTAGTGACACCTCCCTGAGCACGGAAGCTCCGCCAAATTGACGCAGGTGAATATTCTTCTTGCTTGTTTTAGTTCACAAGGCCACAAACCATGAGGTAGTAGCTATAGTCATCATTATTACCTCGGTTTAATCAAAGGAGTACTCGCCTCAAACGCACCACTTGTAGCCATTAGTTTAAGATTAGCTTGCTGCTTTTCCGAATGGAGATTCAGTGCATCTAGCACCGTCGCGGAGGGAGATGAAGCGGTAACTTCACCTTCAACCAAGTACAAGATAATCCTACCAGCGTATACATCCAACCAAACAGGAGTTGGCCAATGCAGGCTATCGCAGGCCACCCAAACCAAACAGAACCACTAGTATTGATTTCGTCTGGACAAAGCTGGCCTGGTTTAAGATCCTAGCCAGGCTACAACTAGCTACGAAACCAAACAGACCCTATATAATCAGTAGAGGACCTCTGTTGCATATAAAAAGTGCCCAGTCAAATAAAAATATCAATATAATAGCAAGTAGTGTATCAATTTGCATTGCTCAAGAACCAAATATCAATACCTCTCATCACCGTGATATTCATCATCTGTTTCCTAAAGAGAGCTCCCCTCTCCTTGCACGCTGCGCAGTGCCTCCACACGTGGCAGCTGGCCTTCGATAATTTTACAAAAAAAAAACCTTTTAAACTTCTTGAAATCAGCTTGCAGTCCTCTTCCGTTCTGGCTCCATGCGCCCCTGCCTTCAGCCTCCCTCCCATGAAGAGCAGAATGCCCTCTGTGACCCTGCATGACTACTGTGCCATAATGCTCCGTCGGGCTTAGCAGTGGAGGCAAAAACGGATATGAGGTAAAAAAAACTGATCTGTTTCTTCACGTTTTATTATCCCATTACCTGTTTTTTTAATAACCCTGAATTTTCAATAACTCTTCTCATAGTTCCTGATTTTATGATTTCCCAAACCCTAGGTTCTGTATGGAGGTTTGATTCTGTGATTAGGCATGGGGAGGGCAGACAATGACAGGTCGGTGCGCTGGTGAGCGAGGAGACGATTGATTGGGTTTAGGATTCATGATTTGTTTCAAAAATCTCTGAACTGTTTGTATGTGTTGTCAAGAATTTGTCTATAGCTCGTTTCGAGCATGTTTTAGGTCTCTGAGTTTAAGTGGTCTTAAATGTTTTCTGTGACATATAAAACTTGTTTCTATCACTTCAAACAGCAAAAAATTTCGATCTTGTGTGCCTTAGCTTACATGAGTCTTGCTTGCGTTTGGTCTTGAGATGTAGCAGTCCTTTTCCTTTGATAAAATAGGAGGGGAGAGCTCCCCTACTAGTTATATATTAAAAAAACAAAGCACAAGTTTGATGCCTAGGAAGTATTTTGCTTTGCCCTATGGATATCCAGGGCAAACTCTCATGGACGAAAGAAGCTTTCATAAGCTGGATGGTCGGCTGAATTTCATTGAAGATAAAGTTCTTTCTTGTTGTCCAAATGCTCCAGGAGAGCATGATGATGACCTCCATGAATAAAGGAGCTGCAATATGTTCTTTTAATTGCTCGAAGGCAAATGTTGGTAACCAGGAGAGCAAGATCCGTAGCTTAACTGTATTCCAGCATTCTTGTTATCCACCGACTCAATGTCGGGTATAAATACTATGGATACCCAAAGACAAGAGATTAAAAGATAAACCACTCGGTGAGGCCGAACGACAGCCGTGTAGAGTGTGGCCGATCCGATCTACGTGGGAGGACTTCACCTAGCCCGTCCGACAGGGGGTGGCACTGCCTCGCCCGACCGACTTGTCGAGGTTCCGCTTCGCCCGACCTAAAAGGAGGGGGTCTGTTGGCATTTCTTAGCATCATCACTAGGAGTGGTTAGTTCCTAGCAACGACGCCTCGAAAATGCCGTGTGGTATGTCTTAACGTTTAGAGAAGGATCCGCAAGCGTACGGATATACCATTGTAGCATTTCACCCGGAAGTATTCAGAGTATCGTTATTTATATTTTCCGAAGGGATGGCTAGGTTGTGTAAAGTGTATTTACAAGTTCCATAACTATGACACGTATGAAGTAAGATGAAGACCACTGTCTATACATGGGTAAGTGATAAATGAATGATAATCAGGGGTAATGTGACACACACAGAACTGCCAACTCTCATGAATAAAGAATAAACAAGCAATCCTAAGGTTAGTGGGAGCATAGGCAAAGATTCCTAGTATACTATTCATATTAGCAGATAAGTTATGTTAGCCACATGCTTAGAGTTGCAGGTGCCAGGAAATTAGGGATATTGGGGAGAATGACCCGCACTGGAGAACATCCAGTCCCATTTCATCTTTGCATGAACTCCTACACGATACCCGAACGTCGGGGAGTACGTTAACCGAGAAGCAGCTTCCCGGCGGACCGACAGAGCTGTCACCACCTGCGGTCTACCCCAGTCACACCGTGGAGCACCGTCATATTCGAAGGATCCCTCATACCCGAGCACCATGCCCGCATATGAAGTCACTACCCTAGCACCCCGGGTGCCCCACCCTTCGGATGGACATGTAAGATGCTAAGGCAAGTCCGAAAGCACAATGAACCGATATCCTTACCTAGATCATCTAGTCTAAGCAAGCAACTAGAATAACCTGATAAAACACTGATCAAGGCTAAGCAAGCTAAGAACATAGCAAGATAACCAAGAACGAACTCAATATGAATAGCATAACGAAAGTCGGAATACAAAGCCATATCAGAGGCCGAGGATTGCTCGCCGACCCCGAGGACGACTGGATTCGCTAAGGAGATGAAGTACTAGCCTCATTCCACTACCCTAAGGACTACAAGTCACAAGAGAGTGTAGAGAGAGAGGCCTTCAAGTGGTGTGTGTGGTGTGAGGCCCCTTATATAACTCCTTGAGGTCGGTTCCCGCCAAGATAAATATGGAAACATCATCAACCGCCTTCAGGAGGATAAGATCAAACTTCCCACCAAAACTCAGTCTGTTTGGCTTACAGGTGGGGTCGGCCGAACCCCCCCCCCCCCCCCCCCCCCGCCGCCTTTGGTCACCGACCTTCTCTAGTACACTGGCTGGTGGATCCTGATGCCAGATGGTCGGTGCCGAGGCTTGGTTGGTCGGTTTGGTCTGATTTGTGGGCCCTCTTTTGTATGTGTCACGCCAGACGCAATCGTTTGCGACTTCATCTGCGTATTCGTCGTGTTTTCTTCTTATTTCGGACATGTGCTCCTGAAATCATAAATCTTTGAAAATAACTGTGGAGCTAGGTTAGTGATACAAATATGCGAGTAAGAGGTATAGTTTTTCTTCTTTTATGAGTATAGTTGACGATTATATTTCGCACTTAACGACCGTCAACAACACCCCCAAGCTAGCCTTTTGCTCGTCTTTGAGCAAAACAAGGCACTCGTTGTTGATCAGGAGTTGCTACAATGTTGAATATCCAACTTATACTTAGGCACAACCGAATGCTTCTTACCTTGATTTTGAATAAGTTGGCTTTTTTTTTCTTACCTCTTACCTTATTCCTGTGGAGCTTTTAACTTCACCTCATCTTTGGCAGTTGAGAGTCAGAACGGTATCATAGAGTGCTCATATTTCTTTTCTTTAGTTCAACCGTCAATCCGGAGGTTTTGTAAAGTTTTTCAAAAGAATTTTATAAAGTTCCACGGATGATCTCTTGGATCACTCAATGTGTATGATTCCTTACCAAGGTTTTTTATTGTGCCTTACATTCCTCGACCTATCTCTAATGGCTGTTTTTGTGGAGCTATAGGTATGGAGGTTTTGAAGGCATACCTGCTTCTCATATTTTGCTAAGTCAAAGATCGGATCCAAAGAAGAAACAAGTCATAAACCTTGATCAAGATGTGCAAGTGTGTGGATATTTTTTGTGGATGGTGTATGAACTCCTTTGTATGCACCATCTCTCTCTTTTCTTTTTCTTTCTTTTTGGATAAGGGGCTATCTCATTTTTTTTGACATGCCTAAGCATGTGGCATACCTTCTTTGGGCATGCATCTTTTATTTTCTTCTTTTTTTTTGACATGCAGAAGCATATGGCATACCTTCATTGGGTATGCATCTTTTATTTTCTCGTAGCCCCATATCCTTGACATATTTTTGAGAGAGAGCGGTGTCATACATGGACAAGGAGTTTTATTTTGTGGATGGATGGAATCTTGCTTACTTTTAGTGTAGAAGCATAGCATGTGGTGGAAACGTGTATGTGATCTTGATCATGGGAGTATGAAATAAATCTTACTAAGCTAGGGTCACAGCAATTTGACAAAGCTCAATGAGATAGCAAGTTGCATATGTGGAAGGTTTTGCAATGAAAATCAACATATGGCTTTGGATAGGAATTTTCATATCATCGAGGAACTTTATTATATTTTTGTGTGTTCAAAAATTAAATACTCCGGATGTCAAGTATCACATAAGAGAAGATCATAGCAACTCTACTTAACCATATCATAGCTCACAACAACTTAGATTTGGTTCGTGCTTTTTGCTACCTACAAGTTTCAAGTTTAAGGTTTGAACAAATTAGCCACCAAATCCAAAACTAGGTAGAGCATAAAGTTGTAACTAAGCATATGAAGGAAATTAATAGAGCAACTATTCATCATCTCAACAAGGAAGACTTACACCATGCTTACTACACATATTAAAAGAAAATATTTTTGGTGTTTTTCTAGGCTTTGCAACTTTTTATTTGTTTTTTAGTTATGCAAATTTTTATGGATTTTCTGATTTTGCAAATTTTTTTATGGTTTTCATGCACGGTTATGAAAGCAGTAAAGATAAATGATACAAATTACCTCTCGTGGGGGTCCTCCCCTAAGCTAGCTTCAGGCTCACTACGGCTAATCGGGGTTGAAGCCCGTCTTGCGGCAGTATGCCCTCCACTCCTCCTGTCGCTGCAACTACAACTGCTCCATGTCGTGGATTTTTTCGCCAGTGTGACGCTGCCATGCTTGGGTTGTATCGATGTGTTGGTTCAGCGTCTCTTGTATGTTGTCGCCCCTGCACCCGCAGCTCACCTAGCTGCTGGGTGATGGCGCCGAAACCTCGGGACGAGGACGTCCGTCTGATGAGGTTCGGGGCTCCACCGGAGCTGGAAATGGTGGACCGGCGGCCTGGTGCCTGCCGTGTCCACTTCTTAGTGCTGGCACTGTGCCATGACGAACCACCAGCTTCATGCTGATATGAGTGATGTGGCTGCTGAGGCGGTGGTGTTGGCTCTGCCTCCCTTCTGGTCCTGCTTCTTGTCATCCTGCCAAGCAGACCAGAAGATCTATGCCTACGACCTCCTTCTCGTGGAACGAGAGGGATGGTTAGCGAATGGCAATTATACAAATGAAACTCTGCATTGGGCAGCGGAATCTCATTTGTATAGCCGAAGTAAAAAAAAATCAAAGAGTCATTCGGGTCTTTCTTGAGTGTGTGACCTTGGATCAAATAAGTCTCGTCGATATACGCACGGTCGCCCTCAATGAAAGGAACGGAATTCCCCTCTAAGGCACCGATACGTGTAGTGATATGAGTAATCAAAGAAGTGCACTCAATAGGACCCATCATCTTGAAATTTGAAAGCCATTACCTAACCAAAACTTGCGCGGGGGAGATTTTGATCTTGTTGACCATGGCATAGAGTATGAGCAACTCGTCGTTGCGCATGGGTCGGACATCATCTCTTGGAAAGAGAGTGATGATTAACCATTTGTGCATCAACTGAAGAGTTGGATTATGAATAGGGGTAATGTGACACACACAGAATAGCCAACTCTCATGAATAAAGAATAAACAAGCAATCCTAAGGTTAGTGGGAGCATAGGCAAAGATTCCTAGTATACTATTCATGTTAGCAGATAAGTTACGTTAGCCACATGCTTAGAGCTGTAGGTAACAGGAAATTAGGGATATTGGGGAGAATGACCCGCACTAGAGAACATCCAGTCCCGTTTCATCTTTGCATTAACTCCTACACGATACCCGAACGTCGGGGAGTATGCTAACCGAGAAGCAGCTTCCCGGCGGACCGACAGGGCTATCACCACCTGTGGTCTACCCCAGTCACACCGTGGAGCACCGCCATATCCAAAGGATCCCGCATACCCGGGCACCATGCCCGTATATGAAGTCACTACCCTAGCACCCCCCCGGGTCCGCCACCCTTTGGATGGACAGGTAAGATACTAAGGCAAGCCCGAAAGCACAAAAAACCGATATCCTTACCCAGATTATCTGGTCTAAGAAAGCAACTAGAATAACTTGATAAAGCACTAATCAAGGCTAAGCAAGCTAAGAACATAGCAAGATAACCAAGAACGAACTCAATATGAATAGCATAACGAAAATCGGAATACAAAGCCATACCAGAGGCCGAGAATTGCTCGCCGACCCCGAGGATGACTGGATTCTCTAAGGAGATGAAGTACTAGCCTAGCTCCACTATCCTAAGTAGTACAAGTCACAAGAGAGTGTAGAGAGAGAGGCCTTCAAGTGGTGTGAGTGGTGTGAGGCCCCTTATATATCTCCTTGAGGTCGGTTCCCGCCAAGATAAATATGAAAACATCATCAACCGCCTTCAGGAGGATAAGATCAAACTTCCCGCCAAAACTCAGCCTGTTTGGCTTACAGGTGGGGTCGGTCGAACCCCCCTACCGACTCTAGCCACCGACCTTCTATGGTACACTGCCTGGTGGGTCCTGATGACAGATGGTCGGTGCCGAGGCTTGGTTGGTCGGTTTGGTCTAGTTTGTGGGCCCTCTTTTGTATGTGTCATGCCAGACGCGATCGTTTGCGACTTTGTCTGCGTATTCGTCATGTTTTCTTCTTATTCCGAACTTGTGGTCCTGAAATCATAAATCTTCGAAAACAACTATGGAGCTAGATTAGTGATACAAATATGCGAGTAAGAGGTATAATTTTCCTTCTTTTATGAGTATAGTTGACGGTCATATTTCGCACTTAACGACTGTCAATAGGGTCCTACCTCACCAGGCAACCGCCCGGGCGGGGAGGATGCACTCGACCAAGGGGAGGACCCACCATGACCCGCGCCGTGCGGAGACTGACACCAGCGTTGGTTGAGAGGCGACCAGGTGTGCACTGACGCATAGAACAGTGGAGCGCCCCTTCCCGTCATGGTCTACAGTGATATAGGCCATAGGGTAGGGGCATGTCATGCTTTGACAAAGGCGCCACAATGTCCTCCGCTCTGCGAGCCGTATGATAAGGCAGACCTGGCAACAGAGGAGGAGGGCAGCGACGACAGGTCTAGGAGGGCCCACAATAGTTGGAGCGGTAGAGGGCGCGTACTCTCTCTCTCTCACTCTCTCTCTCTCTCTCGTACACCGTTCTCTCCTTTGTTGTATAAAAAGGAGGGAACGACCCTTGCACATGTGATCAATCTTTGGACACCCATACAGACGCATTCTCTCGGCCCGAGGAGGCAGTTAGGGGCTCCGGGAAGCTTCGGCCTGTGATTACCTCAACTGGAAGAGGATCTAGTTCACACACACTAGAGGCTTGAGACTCCCATCTCTCTCTCGCCTGTTTGTAATCCCTACTGCAAACAAGTGCAAGATACATCATTGGAAAACCTAGGTGTCTGATTGCTTTTTGAAAGCCTTTGTAAATATAGTAGATCCAGTTGTTTTCTTTTCTGTCAAGTTTAGCTGAATTCGTGTTAAGCTAGGAGTTTAAGTATCAGGCTATAAATAATTGACCTGAGGGTTTTGTAAAGGAGAATCATCAATCAATACATCTTCTTTCAGCATCACGCCAAAATCCTAGGAGTGGGAGTAGAGTAGAACTTAGCGTATTCTTTGGTGAATAGGACTGAATCGGTTAGATCCGACCTCCGGTTTGCTCGTAAGTGTGGTCTTTATAATATTTGCTAAATTTTATTTACAAACACATCGCCGTAATTTTATTTATTTTATCTACTAGTAATTGAAATCTTTTAATTGCTTGTAAGACTGTCTCGGTTAGATATGATCTTTTAGGAGTTTTTATTAGATTTCACAATTTATCCAATGTTGATCAAACATCTATCTGCTGACGCCTAACACTTTCATGCAGGATTTAGATAGAGACGATAGGTTTAGCTATATTTGTTTTATACTAGTTGAACAAATCTGGTACCTTGTCATAGTCAATCTTATCGATCGATTCACGTTACTTGATCTTATCATCTCAGAATGTCTTGGCTAGGTCCGATCTTTGAGTGGTATGATTGAGTTAGATTCCTTTATTTGATTCGATCCGCTATGACTTGAGTTATCAATCGGCTATCCTAGCCGATCGCAGTTACAAGTTAGGAGTAAACTTTTTTATAATTAGAGTCATCAGCAAGTTTTACTTGACTTATGACCCTGATTGTTAGCGCTATCTTCGTTAAGTCCCATCTTACTAATGGTCATGGTAAATTGAGTTTCTTTGTAATTGAGTTTATTTTTAGTCCTTGCTGTCGTATGAGAATCCGCTCTACAGCCAATGATCCTTTTAGTGTATCGGACTACATGGCCGATAGGTTGCTCGTTAATCACTGATTAAAGTTCTTTCCCTAGTGAATTGCAAGTGAAATTGACTAGCATGCCATGAACCTCACAGAGCAGGACTTGCACTAGAGATAAGCAGAGCTCTCAGGCCTTAGCGTGAAGTGCTCCGCAAGATTCAACGCCCGAATTTTACGACAACATGCTTTTTGGCACGCCCGGTCACACCTGAAAACAACTTTATCAACATACCAAAAACCAATGGTGCCTAGGACGTGATCGAGGTCGCCATGGAAGACCTTGATGAAGAACAAAAGAAGCTGGTCCAGGACAATTTGGACGCCTACTTGAAGCTGTGTCTGGATTTTTTTTCAGCAAGTTCAGGAATGGAGTGGTACAGAAGAACAACTTGCAGACTCCTTCCATCACAGTGAGTCCGGTCGATCCATCGACTAAAGCAACCAATGCGCCAAACTTCCAAGAGATGGTCAATCAGGCCATTCATCATGTGCTGATCAACCAGTCAAGCATCTTGGTCAACACATTGTCACATTTGATCAAGCAAGGCATAGGCGGCAATCCAGGACAACAACTCAGACCTGCATACTTCCATATAGGCGTGTCAACTTTAAACACCAAGGGCAAGGAGGTGCCTCCTGAGTTTGCATTTTCTAACTTCCAATCTCTAATGCCACATTAGCCATTAGCAAGTACTCCCATGTATGGAATGCCGATGACTGAAGACATCCGTCAGTAATAAGTGCCACAGTCAACCGAATCGAAAAAATAGACGGCACAACCATAGACGATGCAACCTCAGATACCCAACCAACCGTCAAGGCCATCTGGTCAGCCCAATGGTGGACGGCCGATTGCTAGAGATATACCTAAGTCATACTATCAGGCAGCATGTTATCAGGGTCGTAGCAATGTGTAGTCCGGTGCAATCCCTCAGGGTTATCATGTAGTAGCAGACTACAGATGGGTCACTGGCCTACATCAAGCATAGACATTAGCTAATCAACATTCGATGCAATACATTGCCTAGCTAGGGGGTAACAGAATGTGCACTTAGATAGTAGGATAGCTAGGATGATCCAGAATCAGTTCGCCTTGAAGTCAAAGGAACAGTCATTCATGTATTGGCATCCCTACCCTGAGTACTTTAACTGTGTTCCTGTGCCCAATAGATACAGAATGCCAGACTTCTCCAAGTTCTCCAGGCAGGACAACGTGTCAACCATCAAACACATTAGCCAATTCATGGGTCGATGTGGAGAGGCAGTGGTGGAAGATACACTCATAGTAAGATTGTTCTCGCTGTCCCAATCTGGATCAGCCTTCACATGGTTCGCATCGTTGCCATCCAAATCCAACAATAATTGGGCCGATTTGGAAAAGCAATTTTATAATTATTTCTTTGTCAGAATCCATGATGTGCGCCTAGCAGATCTGATTGCAATCCAACAAAGGAATGATGAATTGGTTCCAAAGACCGCAGGAGCCGATGCTTCAGTCTCAACTTAACCTATGGCCACCTTGATGAGTTGACATTTCTAGGACTTCTACCTGCAATAAAAAAATCTTATGTACATGAGTTCGAGAGTCTGGGGCATATAATCCATAAGATATCAGAAGCGAGTCTTGCATGTTGGTGCCCAAGGATCGAATTCTGAGGATGAGGGCGACATCGGCATGGTGGAGTGGACTAAGAACAAGAAGCTTTGACATCAATAAGGCTGATCAGGTTTTTGGCTTTCGACTAAAGGAGAAGCAAAAATAGCTAGGGCTGGATAATGAGCTGGCTCAACTCGGCTCATACCAGCTCGTTAAGATACCAAGCTAGCTTAGATCTGCTCGATACAGAAATGAGAAAAAACTTCAGCTCGGCTCGGCTCATGAAAAACTCGAGCAACTCGTTTTAGCTCATGAGCTGGACGTGTGGCAAGTCTGGCAGGCACCACCGGCTTGCTATCGAGTCCAGCTAGCAACAGAGTGGTTGTTGACGCTTGTTAGCGACTAATTTCAAGCGTCAATTTGATCAGAAAATCTTTAGAGTTTAAATATTTCATTTGCATAATTATCCAAAATAAAGCCAAAACCCACTATTCTCTTAGAAATTACACGATGTTGGGAAAATGACTAAAATGCAGGTTGTGAGGGCCTTATGATCTACGTGAAAAATCATCGACCAATCAGAGCACAGAATTCAGGCTCACATGGATCGAAGGACCCACATGCAGAATCAAGCCGACGTATCACAAGGCCAGGCACGTGGAAGTAGCATAAGGAGACATGTGGCAGCCTACCAGGGAAGATTGGAGGCGGTGGGGCCTAGTGGGCCATCGGCCGACCACCCTGGTTTGCCGACTGGCCCACTGCTCCACCGACCTTTAGCCTTCAGGGGAAGCTTCCTCCAACCTTCCTAAGGCCGATTCAAGCTACCAGGTGTGCTGCAAACAGGCTGAGAGACCCCTTCTTGCTCTCCCTATAAACATGAGAGGGTGGGGGGGGGGGGGGGTAAGAATGAGACAAGCACAAGTTCAAGCTCTAGCTCCATTTCTCTCTTGAGTAGTTCTAGGCTAATGGAGTTTGGGTGAAGTAGTTGTCGGTTCACCGGACGTGCTTCGGAGAATAGGTATGGTTCGCTACTAGTTCTCTTTTGTAATGTTCGATCATGTGTAATTGACTTATCTTATAGTTATTTATATTTGCATGATTTATGCCCTGCGGTGTTAGACATAGATTTCATGTTTAGTTTACTTTGTTAATTATTGTATGCTTTGCCTGGTTAGAGACTTAGTTCTAGTTAACTTTTACATGCTCCAGTATTTGTTGATTGGTCTAGTATGATGTCTGTCCATCCGAAGGGTGGGGGCTCCTCGCGGGATACTAGAGTATCGTTTACTAGTGTAGACATGATGTCTGGGTTAGATAAGTGTTGCTGGATATCACCCTTTTCCACGATTTGAAAAGGTAGCCTGCAGGTGGTGACAACCCTATTTAGTGCCATCATAATCCTCCACATTCGGTTAGGGGGTAGGAGGGTTATACAATGCTGTGATGGCTTGACAGTCATATCTGTCAGCCATTTGCACAGTTCTCCCTTGTATTAGGAATAGCTAGATAGAGGCTAAACATATTCTGTGTGAAGTATAAACTACAAGTAAGCTGTATAAATTCCTTAAGGACATTAGATAGACCTTGACTAACTAACTTCTACCCAGCTCCCTGCCTCTTTTTACTTTTGTTAGAGCTAAGTTTTTTTGTGTTTCACACTACCTTCATCCCATATTTATCCTACCCCTATTTATGCATCTCAATATTCCATTGAGATTAGTTCATCCTGCCTACGTACACAATTTAGTCGCCGCCTTCCCTACGGAAATATAAATGACACCCCGGAATACTCTCTGGGTAAAATATTGCACCGGTCATTCCGTCCACTTTTGAAATGATTCATGGTTCATGATAGTTTGGTTTCCAGTAATTGCTATATGAAATGTCGAGGCATTGATAGCGCCGATGCCGGGCATTTCTGATGCTATTATCAGTACTAGGCTGAACGACCATGTATCTGAAGTAGACGTTACGAAATACCAACAGTGGTGCCTACTGCTTGTTGATGCCTTGCTCGATTGAAAAAGGTGGATCGGTGAAGATGAAAAGAAAACAATCGGTCGCTTGCATCTCTAAATCCTGCCTGCTAGTATCTCATATTGGAGAGAGAGAGAAATTGAGAGGGAGATCTCGCCTGTGGTTGTGCGGCCTAGCCCCAGGGGCCCACGACACGGATGGACCAAGGATGGTCACAACTGGATCCAGATAGGAGTGCATGAGGCTGCCACTCGTGACACATGACCCGATGGTGGATGAAATTTGTGTCCATGGAAGGTTGACTTGCGAGATGTGACAGCACACTCGCAAGATAGCTGGCCTACGGCAGCACGCGCAAGGCGAGAGCTAGATAGGGGCCAGGATGGAGTGCACAGAGAAATGATCACATGTGTTATGATAGACTACTGCGGTGTGATTGTGACCCTTTCATATTCGCTAGCTAGCCTGTGTGACACCCTAGGTGTCTGCCCCTAAAAAGAATCTCGTCACGAGATTACAGGAAGAAAAGGATGCAAAGATTTGATTACCTGATTTGGTCCTAAGAAAGTCAGGAAAGTTTCTTTGGAGATAAGTTTCAGTCTCCCAATTAGCTTCTTCCTCAGTATGATGATTCCATTGGATTTTGTACATTTTAACTTTCTCCCTTTTAGTACTTCTTTCTTTGGTGTCAAGAACTTTGATTGGATACTCCGCATAGGATAGATCGGATTCAATCTCGATATCTTGTGGTTTAGGTATCTCAGTGGGTACCTTGATCTCAGTGAGTTGTGATACATGGAAGATATTATGAATGGCGGCTAACTGAGAAGGAAGACGAAGTCGGTAAGCAACGGGTCCACAAGTTTCGATGATTTCAAATGGTCTGATGTATCGGGGTGCTAATTTCCCTTTGATACCGAAGCGTTGAACACCTCTAGTAGGAGATACTCGCAAATATACGAAATCCCCTACCTTGAATTGTAAAGGATCTCTTCTTTTGTCTGCATAACTTTTTTGTCTTGATTGGGCTGCTTTAAGATTAGTCTGGATAACTTTGACTTTCTCCTCTGCCTCAGAGACTAAATCTGGCCCAAAATTTTTGCGTTCTCTAGCTTGTGACCAACTCAAAGGAGTTCGACACCTTCGACCGTATAACGCTTCAAATGGTGCCATTTGCAAGCTGGATTGATAACTGTTATTATATGAGAATGTAACATCCCGAAAACTCACCAAAAATAAATCGTGCGCTAAAGTTGTTGAGCTCGACTCAAACCCTGAACCATAGTTCCCAGAAACTCTCCCGAACAACCGGACACCCGACTTCAATCCACGTCCCATCTCCTTCCCATCCAACGCGACGCGTCGTGACCGGCCGCCGCGAATCCCGCCCCCCTCTTTTTCCCCTCTCTCCTTTTCCCTCTTCCCCTCCGACCGCATGCCCCACCTCCCGCGGCCCGCACGCCACGCGTGGCCGACCGCGGCCGCGGTCGCCGCTGGCGCGCACCGCCCCTCCCCCTCCTATTTCCTTTCTCTCCCTCCCTTTTCCCCATTTCCTTTTTCTTTAATTCTTTTTCCTATTTCTTTTCCTTTTTCCCATTTCTTTTCCCCCTTTTCTCTTTTCTTTTCTCTCCCTATCTCCTTCCTTCCCCCCTGCCTCGCTCCCGCACGCCTCAAGCGCCGCCGTGCCCAGCCCTTCTCCCCGCGCACGTCTCGGCTTGCCGCCTGGCCGCGCTCGCGCGCGCCTGCACCAGCTGCGCCACGCCGCCCCGGCTCCGGCCTCGCCCTGCTCGCTCGCCCCACCCCTGTGCGCGCGCCTGCCCAAGCGCACGCGCACGCCCGCACGCACACGGCACCCCGGCCAACCGTACGCCGCGCGCGCGCGCTCACGACGCGCCGAACCGCGTCGCGCACGCGCATCGCGTGCCCGCACCGCGCGCCGTTCCGCACCCGCGCCGCTCGCCGAGCCCGCGTGCGCGCCTGCATCACGCCGCGCGCCGCCCGTCGCTGCGCCGCCCCGCTCAACGCCGCGACGCCCGCCACCTTGCTCCGGTTCTGCTCGCCTGCGCCCACGTGCCCGCGCGCTTGCCCCGCCGCTGCCCTGCTCCGCTCGGCGGCGACCACGCGCACACGCCTCGCCCCGCCTGTGCCCTGCCGGTGCACCGCACGCGCGGCCCTGTGCGCGGCCCCAGCCAACGCCGCGCCGCCCGTCGTCCCGAGCAACACCCCGCCCCGGAACGCCGCCCTCGACGCAAGTGCCGCCCCACGACGGCCGCTAGCGGCTGGGACGCCATTAAGGCGCCCCGCCGAACTCGCCGGACGCCATCACCTCGCCCCACCTACCCGCGCCATCCCACCGCCATTCCCCCGCTATAAAGGGAGCTCGCCGTCGCTCCTAAGCCCTGCATCCCCGGCCGCCGCCACCAGCACCCCCTTTGCTTCCCTAGCGCCGCCGCCACAAACCTCCCCAACCACCGCCGCCCGCTCCTGTCGAGCCGCCTCTGCACGCCATCCTAGCTCGAGGTGAGGCAGGGGATCGGTTCCCCACAACCCCCTCTCCCTCCTTCCCCAGTCCCCGGCCGCCTCCAAGGCCGGAGCGGCCGGATTGGCCGCCGCCGACACCCCTGGGCCGCCTCCCCTGTTTCCCGTGGAGGAGGGAGGAAGGGGATGGCAATTTTGCCAAAAAGCCCTCCCCCTTCCCTCTATTCCTGAAAGGGACCTCCCACCTTTTTGGTCTTTTTACGAAAGAAACCTTGTCTGAGTTTCTATTCTCAAATAAACCCTTTCCCCATATAAACAAAATTCTAATTACATCCTAGACCTTTCCAGAATAACCCAGATATTTCCAAAAATCTCAACCAGGCCCCTACCTCCTCCAGATTAATTACAACTAGGCCCCTGACCCTTTATCCGATTCCGAACCTTTACTAAACCTATCATTTCATGTACCAAATGACTCCGAAACAACCCGGAACTTTACCATACCTCACTTAACCAAGTTTTGGCATTACCATTAAGAAACCACTCAAAAATGCCACTTCTATCTCCATATTTTATGTGTTTCCGATTCGGGCTCAACGATAGATCTTTGTATTGATTGGATGCTTGTTCGTGTGTGCTGTAGACCGCGGAGTGAGCGAAGGAGAGCCCGTCAACGAGCAGTACTGTGAGCAGGAGGACGAGGACCAGTTCCGCGACCCCGAGCCCGAAGGACAGGACTTCCCCGAAGGCTACGAAGACGGCAAGTTCAATCCCATCCTTTGATGCATGTTTCTGTCCTAGTTTTCTATAAACGTAACCCAATGGCCTGTTTTAAAAAGTTGCATATGTTTTACTTGCATGAAAACACGGTTGGATAGCCACCCCTTGATTTGTGATGACCATTCCTTGACCACCTAGATTAATGTCTGATTTTGCTTGGACGTTAATCGATATTAGAACGCTTAGGACTTTACTCATAACATAATTTATTTGATAAAGAAAAAGTGTGCATGTGGGAAGGGATAAAACGTGGATTTTCGAAAGATGAGTATGGACGGGATGGACGGCATTTCTGTGTGAATTGCCGATTGGTGTGCTTATGCCTGTGTGGCAGGGCAAAGAAGGGAGATATCCATCTTGTCGTGTCTAAGGACCGAGTTGGTGTGTCATCTCACCTAACTCCACTATCGTGCAAACCACTCGACCGTTGAATGGGCAACGGCGTAGCTTAAATTCCACTAGTTGGTGTGGTAGCCATCAGGAGAGCTGAGAGCAACGGGTAACTAAGGAAAAGGGATAAGCCCCGAGTGACTTATGCCCGGTTATACCTAAGTGAACGGTCAATGACCCCTTGGTGCATCCCGTGATGGCTAGTCAGGCTTAGCTATGGTGGGTAATGGCTATGTTGGGATCTACACCGACACGACGGTGTTCGAGTTGTGGTATCCTACTTGTGGGTAAAGTTGCACACCTCTGCAGAGTTAAGAATCTATTCGAATAGTCCGTGCCCACGGTATTGGGCGAGTTATGGTGTGGTCACATAACTAGTGTTTCTTTGGGATGGGCTGGTGTGAGTTGTTTTGGAATTGGTTCCGGCAGTTGTGCCGTGTGCTACGACGGACGGGGAGTCCGGTAGCAGTTTTAAAACCTGAACTCTGTGTTACTGCAAAAACTGATTTCTAAAAGGTTTTCCGTAAAATGAACCCCTGCATAAAATGTCGTTTTTCTGCAAATTAAACCGTAACCTTATCCTTGATTTACCTATGCATATTATTCTGTTGTAACCCCCCCCCCGTGGGTGTGGTTGGACTTGCTGAGTACGTTTGTACTCACCCCACTCTTACTTTTTACAGAAGAAGACCCAGACTTCGTGCCAGACGACGCCGAGTAGGGTTATCGTTCTACACCCAACCTTGCCCGTGGAACCGGCCCCGTTGAGATGCCTCCGCTGTCGCAGTACTCTGAGCCCGTAGTAGACCCTATGTGGTTTGCGGTCTGGTGTTATGTTGTAGCTTGGTTAATATTTATCATCATCTGTATCGAGTGTCCTCCAAGGTTTGTACGGTTTTGAACCATCTGATGTAATAAATGTGGCATTAGCTTCCTGGGACTGGTGCTTTGTATCACATTTAAGTCTTCTCTTATGAGGGGACGCTTCAGGTGGTATCAGAGCCGTAGGTTGGCCGTAGGACGTGACCCTAGGAGCGAAATCCTGTTTTAGGCCTTTCCACACTAGGTTTATTCTTTCCTTAATCCTTTCCTCGCACAAACACTCACCTTTGGTTCTTGCCCTGTTCCAGATGGCTGACAATGGATGGATTGGCGGAATCTGTTTCGCAGAGCCCGGCCTTCCCAAGTTGTTGATACTCAGCCTGGAACGCATCGGAGTTGTGGATCCACCAGAGTTTCTCTATCGGGAGTACGACTCCAAGGGTACTCTTCGGTGTGACCTGATGATCTTCATAGCAAGAAGCACCCGCTATCCTGATGTGGACCCTTGGTTCATCTCCACCACTGGATTCCGTTTCCCGGATACCTATCGGAAAGCCGCCCGTAAAGCCCTGCGACGGCTCCGAGTGATCTACAAGCATCACCTTCAGCGGACTCCTATGGGATTTTTCCCGCCGACTGAAGGAAGAGGACGCACATGGATTGCCAGGATGAGAGGACTTGGAAGAGAAGAAGAAGACCTAGAAGACACGGTCTCTCATCTATCCATCTATCTCACCGGCCTGGATGGGCTCTATCGCGAGCAAGCAGCACAACTGAAACAGCAGGTCCACAGAGCAGAAAAAGCAACCCAGGAGATGGAGGAACAACGGTCGAGGACTTTCCACGCCGAGTATTCCCTGGCTGCTCTCCAAGTCCAAATGGATGAAAAAGAGGCAGAATTGGAGGAGCAGCGGACAAGGGCCGCACGTGCCGAGAACTCGCTGGCCGCTCTCCAAGCTCAGATGCGGAGGTACGAGGCTCGCTGGGGAATAGGTGGATGGATAGAGGAAGACGAAGAAGAGGAAGAACCCATGGAAACCCATTGGGACGTTGGCACTCAGACTGAAGAAGAAGAACCCGAAGAAACCCACTGGGATAAAGGAACTCAGACCGAGGATGATGTGGTGGATCAGTACCTTCCACTAAAGAAGCGCTCCTTTAGAATTGAGGAAGAATCCCCATGATAGGAGTAGTCTCTAAGCTAGAACCTTTGCTCTAATAATCATGTACCCATGAAGTTGTACCCCATCATGAGGCCATAAATAAAAACCATCTACCCCTTTGTGCACCTCAAATAATTGTGCAAGTTTTTCACTCTATCTTTGTTTTCAGATGGCTGAGGAAGGATGGACCCAGGGCGACTGCCAAGCTGCACCTGGCTTCCCCAGCCTGTTGATCAACGCCCTGGAAAGCCTTGGCGTTACGGAACGCCCAAGGTACTACAGCAGGGAGTACGAACATCATGGCACTCTCCGCTGCAGGGTGATCATAGTCATCGCCAGAAGCGAGCGCCACCCCAACATCCAGTCGTGGCGAGTGACTGCTACGGGATTCAGGCACCAAGACACCTATCCCTTGGCTGTCAGAAAGGCACTTCGGTACCTATGCCGGATTTTCGAAGAACACCTAGCACCCACGCCAATGAGGTTCTTTCCGCCGGCCATCAGAACCCCTGTTTGGGAAGCCCGCATGAGAAGCCTGGAACGGCGCCGCCATGAAGTAGACCCTTTGTACCAAGTGGCTAACTATCTGGCCGCTTTGGACCAACTCTTCGATGAGCAGGCCCACCTGCTGAGAGAGCAGACCAATCGTGCCGAGCAAGCTGAACTCGCGGTGAGGCTTCAACAGGTCCGAGCAGCCCAAGCCGAGGCAAGAGCCGCAGCCGCGATCAGCAGTGAAGCAGTGGCACAGGAGAGCCTCAGACAGGCCCGAGACCGGCGCATGCAAGAATGGACCAGGAGTGGGACCCCAGTTCCGGCCATCGGAGAAGACCATGTTCTACTTGGGACACCCGTCATAGGATGGGGAACGCTCTTTGGAAGCCCTCGAGCTCCACCCGAGGACCCCGAAGGGTCTACTGCTGTCAGAGAAAGAGAAGTTGCTGCTCAGCCCCAAGAGAACGGGAACCCAGAGGACGACGAGCCGTTTGTTTCCCCGGAAGCACGTACCACCCCAGAAGAAGATTCGCCCCGCGAGTAGAGTGTCCAACCCTACCCTGTTGTTGTACCCTTCTAGTCCTTCCAGTTTAAGTTGTATTCCTAGTTTGAACCTGTACCCGGACGTGTAGTACGCGTTCTAGTCTTGTTCCTGTGTTGTACCCTACCTCGCTTTAGTAAAAATTGCTTGTTTGCCTTGTTGTGTGCTTGTTGTGTGTGTGCCTTTCGGCAGAAGGTTAATTCTGTTTTTTTAAATACGAATTAAATAACTTAAACAGCACCTAATCCCAATCTCACAAAAACCCTACCAAATCTGTAGATGGTTTCCCGAAGCGTCACGAGGGCCTCCCGTGTCAGGGACCCTGCAGCCGCTGATGCAGGAGTACGCCTTAACAGGCAAAACCATCCTCAGGAAGAACAAGAAGTGAGTCAGGGCAGAGGAGAAAATCAGGATGCACAGCTACCACCACCACCACCCTTCGTGGACCTGGCACAAGTGATCCATAACCAGACTCTCATACTGGAGACACTGGCCAATGCTCTAATGAACAGGCAGCCACGAGAGCAGACCTTCAACGACAAGCTAACAGCCTTTCTGAGGGCCAAGTCACCCACTTTTGCCGGATCCAGCAACCCCTTGGACGCAGATGACTGGCTCCGCGTGATCCAGAGGAAGCTCGAGCCGTTTGGGTGCCAAGATCGGGATAAAGTCCTCCTGGCAGCACATCAACTCACCGGGACCGCCTTAGCCTGGTGGGAAAATTACTGCGCTGCTGCCAGAGATGCCTCCACCATCACCTGGAATGAATTCGTGAGAGAGTTCCGCCGCTATCACATCCCCTCAGCTACCATGAAGCGCAAGGCAGATGAATTCCGCGCACTTCAGCAGGGGAATATGACGGTAGAGGAGTATACACACCAGTTTATGGAATTGGCTCGCTATGCACCAGAAGAGGTGAACGACGACGAGAAGAAGCAGGATATGTTCAAGAAGGGACTAAATCCAGAACTCAGGACCCTGCTCACCCCCCAGATCTATCCTGACTTCAACACCTTGATGAACAAGGCAATCCTCACTGAGAAGGCCAGGAGTGATGAAAGAAAGGATAACAAGCGCAAGTTCCTGGAGAGTAAGGCCCGCCAGCAGGATCGTTCCCAGAAGGCCAGAAGTTTCAGCTACAATGCACCAAGGACCCAAGCCCCAATGCAGTACATAACCCAGTCCCAAGCGACAGGACCATGGGCCCCTAACACACAGCTCAGAAGCCAGAACACCATGAGGGCCCCACAGAGTAATGCGAGCCAAGTTACCAACAACAACAGCAATGTGAGGGCCTGCTTCAACTGCCGTGAGACGGGTCACTTCATTGCCGACTGCCCCTATGCGAAGAACAAGCCGGCTACTTCAGCCTTCTCCAATACAGTGAACGGACCCAAACCAGTTCTGACCGGTGCCAACCGAGTGCCCCTCCGCGGCAACAGCAACAACAACAACAACCAGCAGAGGCAATCCCAGCAGTCTTTTGGACGAGCCCGTGTCAACCACATTGACGCACAGGAAGCTCAAGGAGCCCAGGGCGTAGTACTCGGTGAGTACCTAGTCAGCTCAACTCTTGCAACAGTACTGTTTGATTCTGGAGCATCACACTCATTCATATCCTCGAGCTTTGTGGAGAAACATAAAATACCTACGGTACTACTAAAAACACCCTTATTAACCCGGACGCCCGGAGGAGACATCAGGTGTCAACTGGGTTGTCTACGGGTAAGGATCAATTTAAGTGGGGTAGAGTTTTTAGCAGACCTAGTAGTGCTTAAGTCAGAAGGGATAGATGTGATCCTCGGAATGGACTGGCTAAGCAAACATAATGGCCTCATAGGTTGTACGGACAAGGTAGTACACCTAACAAACCCAGAAGGAGTCCGAGTGACCTGCCATACCCGGGAAAGTGGAGCAAACCCGATGGTGTTTAGCATGGAAGCCAAGTCCTTGGAAGAAGTCCCAGTAGTGAATGAGTACCCCGATGTCTTTCCCGAAGAACTTCCCGGTATGCCACCAGATAGGGACATAGAATTTGTCATTGATCTTGTTCCTGGAACCGCCCCCATAGCCAAGAGACCTTATAGGATGGCAGCCTCCGAGTTGGCGGAGTTAAAGAAACAACTAGAGGAGTTGCAACGGATTGGCTTCATCAGGCCAAGTTCGTCGCCTTGGGGAGCCCCGGTTCTATTCGTCAAGAAAAAGGACGGAAGTATGAGGTTATGTGTAGACTACCGGGCACTAAACGAGGTCACTATCAAGAATAAGTACCCTCTCCCCAGGATCGATGATCTTTTTGACCAGTTAAAAGGAGCCAGGTACTTTTCCAAAATTGACCTGAGGTCCGGCTATTTTCAGCTCAAGATCAGGGAGAGCGACATCCCGAAAACAGCTTTTGTCACCCGGTATGGTCAGTTTGAGTTTACGGTGATGTCTTTTGGACTGACAAATGCACCTGCCTATTTCATGAACCTCATGAACAAAGTGTTTATGGATGAGCTAGATAAGTTTGTCGTAGTCTTCATTGACGACATACTTATTTACTCAAAGAGTATTCAGGAGCACGAGCAACACCTGAGGGTAGTTCTGGAGAAGTTGAGAATGCACAGGCTATACGCCAAATTCAGCAAGTGTGAGTTCTGGCTGGAGAAAGTAGCTTTCCTTGGTCATATCTTGACCGCGGAAGGAGTAGCAGTGGATCCCGAGAAGGTCGAAGCAGTCTCCAATTGGCAGCAACCGACCAACGTCAGTGAGATTAGAAGCTTTCTTGGATTAGCTGGGTATTATCGGAGATTCATTGAAGGGTTTTCTAAAATAGCCCGGCCCATGACAGAGCTGCTCAAGAAAGAAAAGAAGTTCACCTGGACGGAGTCGTGCGAAAGGAGCTTCCAGGAGTTGAAGCGAAGATTGACGACAGCCCCAGTGCTAACCTTGCCGGATATTCATCGGGATTTCGTCATCTATTGTGATGCGTCCCGACAAGGATTGGGTTGTGTACTGATGCAAGATGGGAAAGTCGTTGCATATGCTTCCCGTCAGCTCAGGACTCATGAGCAAAATTACCCGACCCATGACCTAGAACTTGCAGCCGTAGTGCACGCACTTAAGATCTGGAGGCATTATTTGATTGGAAATAAGTGTGAAATCTTCACCGACCATAAAAGTCTGAAGTATATCTTCACCCAGCCGGACTTGAACTTGAGGCAAAGAAGATGGCTAGAATTAGTCAAAGATTATAATTTGGAAATTCATTATCACCCAGGGAAAGCAAATGTAGTAGCTGATGCTCTAAGTCGGAAGTCTTACGAGCCTAAGAATGACCATTTACAAGAAGAAATGGCACGATTAAATGTGCACATTGTCCCTCGAGGCTCCAGCCAAGTGCTGAACATTCAATCCACTCTGGAGGAAAGAATCAGGAAAGCCCAAAGATCGGACAAAGGACTGATGGAAATCCGGAGGCAAACCGGAGAAAATAAGGCCCCAGACTTTCGAGTTGATAATAAGGGAACGTTGTGGTATAAAGACAGAATTTGTGTGCCCCAGAAAGGAGATTTCAGGCAGATGATCATGGATGAAGCCCATAACTCAGCCTACTCTATTCACCCAGGATCCACCAAGATGTACATGGACTTAAAACAGAAATATTGGTGGAATGGGATGAAGGCAGATATTGCACGATTTGTCGCCCATTGCGATACTTGCCAGAGAATTAAAGCTGAACACCAGAAGCCGGCAGGATTATTGCAACCCCTACCCATTCCAGTTTGGAAATGGGATGAAGTAGGAATGGATTTTGTGGTAGGGCTGCCTAGAACCCAGAAAGGACATGATTCCATATGGGTAATAGTGGACCGACTCACTAAAGCGGCTCACTTCATACCCGTACGTACCAACTACGGCGGAGAGAAGCTAGCCAAGCTCTATGTGGAAAATATAGTAAAGTTGCATGGTGTGCCCAGTCGAATCGTCTCAGATAGAGGGACCCAGTTCACCTCTAGATTTTGGAAAAGCTTGCATAAAGCTATGGGCACCAAGCTAGACTTTAGTTCCGCTTATCACCCACAGACAGATGGTCAGACAGAAAGGGTGAATCAGATTATGGAAGATATGTTGAGAGCATGTGTTCTCACCTACGGTAAAGATTGGGAACAGAGTTTACCTTATGCCGAGTTCTCATACAACAACAGGTATCAAGCAAGCCTGGGCATGTCGCCGTTCGAGGCTCTTTACGGAAGGAAATTGTAACACCCTAATTCAAATTTTAGTATTTAATAATAAATTTAATTGTCTTTAGTTAATTTTCTAGGATTTAAATTGCTTAGCTTGCATTTAATCTAATTTTGTTGCATAAGTAACTAAAATTTATTTTAGGTTCAACATGTTGTGCATACATGCTGGTGCATTAATTTTAATTGTTTGAGTGCTAGAGTGAATTCAAGTTCAAATTTTGAATTCTTTTGGTTTGAGTTTGAGTTAGAAATAGAAATAGGAAAGGAAAAATGGTTAGAAAAGAAAACCCCAAACCCAGCCCAAAACCCACTCTAACCCGGCCCAGTCATCCCCTCTCCCACCTCTCGGCCCAACCAAACCCACACCAGCCCAGCCCGCTCACCCCTCTCCTTTTTCCCGCAGCCCAGTTCGGCCCGCAACCGCGCGATCCGCGCCCGGCCTGCCTCCCCTCTCCGCGCTCGCCCGCTATCACCCGCCTGCCACCGCGGCCCACGCGCCAGGGCACCTCCCCGCCCCGCGCTCGCCCACCCGCAGTCGCTGATGAGGACGGCCCCACACGTCAGCCTTCATCCGCCCGCGCCTGCGCGTCGCCCGCTCACCCTGCGCCCTCGCTGACAGCCGGGTCCCACGCACCAGCGCCCCTCTTCCCTTCTTCTTCCCCGCGACGACCGGTCTCTGTTCCACTCCGCCCTGCTCCGCTCCGCCCGGGCCGCCTCTGCGCTGTGGGCCACCCTGGCTCTTGCAAGCCCACCGGTCAGCGCCACTGCACCCTCCTCATCTAGAAGCCATGCTCCACGCCTGGGATCACGCCGAGCGGTTGGCGTGATCCGCTTTCCCCGCCGAGAAGCACCAGCCGTGATCTCCGCCTTGACAGCGCCAGGCACGCACGCCCAGGAACCCGGGGTTCCTTTATTTGGTGCCCGCGGACC
Source organism: Panicum virgatum (assembly GCF_016808335.1). Classification (NCBI taxonomy): domain Eukaryota; kingdom Viridiplantae; phylum Streptophyta; class Magnoliopsida; order Poales; family Poaceae; genus Panicum; species Panicum virgatum. The sequence goes on along the minus strand of NC_053153.1, from coordinate 40,164,103 downwards.
CTCCTGCGCCCCATTCCCATCTACGGCCGCCGCCCCGAAACCCAGCGCCGCTGCCCTGTTCCGATCCGCCGTGCCCCGTGCTCTGCGCCACCGCGAAACCACCGCCTCGCTGCACCTCCACCCCTGCCAAGCATCCCAGGAGCCTCGCCTTGCCGCCAGGACGCCCCTCGAGCCCTCCATACTCGACCACACCCCTTGCATCGCCGGAATCGCGCCAAGCCCCCAATTCCGGTAATCACCGAGCTCCGAGCAATTTCTCACCGGCGGTCACTCTCTGGCCCCGCTGACCCCCTGGTTCGCTCCGCAGCTTCGCCTCGAGTCCTGCCGTGAGGTCCAGAAGCCCGGAGACGCCTTCCTTCGACCCCGCCCTCGAGCTCCGCCCAGCGCCGCCGCCGGTCCTCGTCGCCGGCGACCCTGCGCTGCTACTCCGGCCACCACGAGCCCTCGGTAAGAACCCCCGTGCCTTTCCGGCCCTTTTGCGCTGGATGTAGTAGGCCGTAGCGCCCCCTAAGTGCCGGAGCACCACACGACCGGCGCTTTGCCGCCGCCCGCATCGCGTCCTCGCCGGGGCAAATCCTCTGCGTTGCGTTTTAGCCGTGCGCGTGCCTCGCGTGGGCCCTGCGCACGTGCGTAGACCCTTTCCAACCCCGGCCTGAGCCTAGCAGAGCGCGAACGCTCGCTCGCCGGCGAGCTCCGCCGAGCAGGACCGCCCCCATCGCTGCACAAGCCACCCCGACCATCCCCGAACCCAGACAACTTCCCCAGTGGACTACCCATGCCGAGCTCGTTCTTTTTCCCCAAACCGCACCCCAAACGAACCCCGGTAGCGTCCTAGCCGCTAACTCCGGCCGGGCGCCGCCGCGGAGCAGAGCTCCGGCGACGTCCCGCCGCCGCCCCGCGCGCCCGACCGCCCTGGGCCGCACGATCTCTATCGAACGGCCCAAAACAGATCTAGCCCAGGTCAACTAGACCACATAACGGTCAGCGCATGGTCTTTTGCATAAAAGCCCCTGCGTTCTATGAGTATCAACCCGCCGTCCCCGCCCGTGTAAAGATATTTCAAACCAAGTCCTGTTTTATTCACTTAAGCCCCTGAGCTTTCCCAAATTAGCACCCGCAGTCCAGGCCTTGTGTTTTTGCACGTTAGCCCTTAGATTTAATGTTTAATTACGTTTAGGCCCTCGGTTTTTGCAGAAAACCCCCTGGAACCTTAGATTTCTTGTAGTTTAGTCCCTGAACCTTGTTTTTAGCCTAGAAAATGTGTTTTAGCTCCGTTTTAGGCGTTCTTTATGTCCACGCGATCGTTGTAACGCGTAGAATAGTTTTAGAGTAGTTTAGTGTGCTGTTTTTATGTATTGATGTACTGTTTCTTAGCTTTTGTTAGTGTTTGTTTGTATGCTTATTATTGTGCATTGTTTTGGCCATGTGTTCGTGAGTAGACGTTGATTCATCTGAGGAGACCCAGTATCAGTACCCGGAGCAGCATCCGTCTTCAGATCAGTTTGAGCAGCAGCAGGAGCAGTACGAGGAAGGCAAGTATAACATGAACAACCTATCATCTTTAAATACAATTTCCATACTGCATTTTAATATTGTATGCCTTTAAGGATTTCCTAGCCACTTTATATCCTTTATATATACCTTGGGGTTGCATTTTGGTTAGTTGTGCTAGGTTGCTACGCTACAACACACTCTGGTCCTTTTTAATTAATTTGATTAATGGTTTACTTGAATTTAATTCTGAGAGTGGCACTCTGTGTGGCTTGAGTGGCTCACTTCTCGTTAAAAGATGTTTTTTTAGAAACATGGTTTAGGGGGCCAGCACGGTGCTTACTGCCTGGTTGGCCACTCTCCATAAGGACCGGTTCATAGAGCGACAACCTGGGACAACAGCGCTACCACAAGGCTAGAATGGGATAGACTTGGCGTAATAATTAGATCTTTTTGGTTTGGAGTAACTTACCTGCGGGGCAAGAGTAGTAAGCTTCAATGGTCCCTGCTCCTCCGGCTTGGTCTGTGCTACGTGCTTGTACCCCTGGAGGTGGGCCCCATCGTCGCCGACCTAACTCTCGTGGTTACGCCTTACCAACGAGATTCTTTTTAAAGGCCTCGTAGTGAGTCGCTGGCCATCTCACCTAAGGAAGTGTGATGAACAACTGGCGTAGCTCACGACTTGTGGGTAAAGATGTGCAACCTTTGCAGAGTGTAAAACTGGTATACTAGCCGTGCTCACGGTTATGAGCGGCCCAGATCCTCCTTTTGATTAGTGAAGTTATCTCCTTCCGACGAGGGAGGTGCTTTTCGGGGTTTCCTTGGTGGCTTGGTTTTAGTTTGGTTTCTCAGTAGTTACATGTTTAAACTTGATTAATTACTATGTAACTGGGTTAATGGTAATTCATCAACTTGTAGTAAATAGCTTTAACAAAATTTTGCCAAGACTTAAAAGCTAATGCAGTTGAGTTAGCCAACCTTAGAGCCTCATAGTTTGTGTTATACTTGTTGAGTACAAGTTGTGTACTCACCCTTGCCTCTTCTCTACTTTTTCCTCTTGGCTACGCTACTGCTGCTCAGTTCCTGCCGACGCGAGGGAGTTCGCTCAGCGCTACCAGGACTACGAGGACTTCTAGGTGTTCGTCTCCCAGTCGACGTCCCTGTGGCGCCCTGTTTCAGCTTCGGAGAGCTTTTACTGTATTTGTACTTCGCTTCCGCTGTATCAGACATTCTGTCATTATTGTAACAAATAACATTCGTATTCGCTTTATTATATCTTTTTACGTGATATGTGCTAAGATATTCTCTCGTTAAAAGATGTTTTTTTAGAAACATGGTTTAGGGGGCCAGCACGGTGCTTACTGCCTGGTTGGCCACTCTCCATAAGGACCGGTTCATAGAGCGACAACCTGGGACAACAGCGCTACCACAAGGCTAGAATGGGATAGACTTGGCGTAATAATTAGATCTTTTTGGTTTGGAGTAACTTACCTGCGGGGCAAGAGTAGTAAGCTTCAATGGTCCCTGCTCCTCCGGCTTGGTCTGTGCTACGTGCTTGTACCCCTGGAGGTGGGCCCCATCGTCGCCGACCTAACTCTCGCGGTTACGCCTTACCAACGAGATTCTTTTTAAAGGCCTCGTAGTGAGTCGCTGGCCATCTCACCTAAGGAAGTGTGATGAACAACTGGCGTAGCTCACGACTTGTGGATAAAGATGTGCAACCTCTGCAGAGTGTAAAACTGGTATACTAGCCGTGCTCACGGTTATGAGCGGCCCAGATCCTCCTTTTGATTAGTGAAGTTATCTCCTTCCGACGAGGGAGGTGCTTTTCGGGGTTTCCTTGGTGGCTTGGTTTTAGTTTGGTTTCTCAGTAGTTACATGTTTAAACTTGATTAATTACTATGTAACTGGGTTAATGGTAATTCATCAACTTGTAGTAAATAGCTTTAACAAAATTTTGCCAAGACTTAAAAGCTAATGCAGTTGAGTCAGCCAACCTTAGAGCCTCATAGTTTGTGTTATACTTGTTGAGTACAAGTTGTGTACTCACCCTTGCCTCTTCTCTACTTTTTCCTCTTGGCTACGCTACTGCTGCTCAGTTCCTGCCGACGCGAGGGAGTTCGCTCAGCGCTACCAGGACTACGAGGACTTCTAGGTGTTCGTCTCCCAGTCGACGTCCCTGTGGCGCCCTGTTTCAGCTTCGGAGAGCTTTTACTGTATTTGTACTTCGCTTCCGCTGTATCAGACATTCTGTCATTATTGTAATAAATAACATTCGTATTCGCTTTATTATATCTTTTTACGTGATATGTGCTAAGATATTCTGTTCATTCTGTTGTATATACGTGTGACTTGATCCTGGCACGTATATGATTGCTCGGTTTATGTTCTTTTATAAACCGGGTGTTACAGAGTGGTATCAGAGCCGTATCGACTGTAGGACGAAGCCTAGATAGAACTGGTCGCGTTTTAGGACTTCTCCTCACCAATCCTTGTCTGCTGAAACTATTTTACTATTATACCCCTTGACTTCTTTGACTTTTACCCTTCTTGCCTTGATTTCTCTCTCTGAAGAATAGTTCTCGTAGATTTGGCCTGAATCAGTCATCCGACCACCATGAGTACTAGCTAGGTGACCCTTTCATAATAATATGATAGCACGTTCTGCGACGCGTTGTGTTAGTCGAGTCGTATGCTAAACTCGGCTAAGTCGTGAAAATTGCCTGCTTGTTATTATGCTACATGTCTGTTTTGGGTTTTTGGTTGATTGCATAGTTTAGTAGTTAAATTTGTTTAATGAAAATCAGTATTAAGTAAAGTTAATTAATTAATAAAATGAGTTAGATCGTTGGGGGTAAAACCATCCACTCTATCCTCTCTACCTTATCCTGCCTTGGGTTTCTTCTGTCTTACTTGTTGAGAAGAAGGATAGTGCGAAGAGAATGTGATATCCAGGGATCACCGACAAGGACGTCACCGACGAGGACGTCGGTTTCTGTAAGGGGGTAGGGATGTGACACCCCGTCCTACAACTAGTACAAGAGAAGTTGAGAATCTCTCAGACGAAACCGAAGAGTTATGCTCTAGTTCCTAGTTCCCGGATTTATGTGACATTTATCTGGAGTTATCAGCAGTAATGCCTGAGCAGGGTTATCTAAATAGGATAGAACCTTAAATAATGGAGTTTTTCTCTCTTCCTTGACCTTACCCATCCGTGTTTTCTTTGCCCCAGCTCAGATGTCGGCAGAACAAAAAGACCTTGGAGACAGTGCAATGGGTGATGGTGAGAAAACTTGCCAGTGTTGCCAATTCTATGGTGTTCCTTGTCGTCAAGTTCGTGCAACTGAAGATGAAGCTGCAACTAGGAGGAACCAGAGGTTGTTCTCCAGTACAAAGAGAAAGAGGTCTCGTCAAGAGCAACTAGCAGACGATTCCTTTTTCCTTGACGGTCCATCGGTCGACGAGCTACAGGCCATCCAGAAGAGAAAGGATCATGAGTGCCCTGGAGATACACAGGTCAAGAACCAAGCACTCTATGATTATGTTGATGGGTTGACTATCACTATGAATGTGATCCAGCCACGCGGTCGCAAGGAGTCCAAAGAGCAAGCAGCAGAAATAATGCAAGATGTGAAGATAAGTTCACAGGGAGGTCAACGAAGTAGCGCCATTCACCGCCACCGCATGTGCTACAAATGCGGGCAGAAAGGTCATTATGCTAAAAGTTGTCCAGCACCTCAGGTTCCACGGCAGGCAGGACAGCAGGGGCGCCCAGCCCAACCCAGGGCGCCACGACAGGGGAAGGTGAACCACGTGACGGCCGAGTCAGCAGCCGAGGCTTCTAACGTGGTTATTGGTACATTCATGGTCAACTCTTATCCAGCTACGGTGCTCTTCGATACCGGTGCTACCCATTCTTTCATTTCCAAGTCATTTGCCGAGCAGCATCGTATACCAATTTCTTGTATGAGGACAGCTATGATAGTTACTTCACCTGGGGGCCAGATACACACATGCTCTATATGCTCAAGAGTTAGAATTGTTATAAGGAGGGCAGAATTCTGCACTGGTTTGATCCTCATTGATTCCTCAGAGATAGATGTGATTTTGGGCATGGAGACCCTTACCAGATGGGGAGTCCTTATTGATTGTGCTCAGCGGACAGTTCACTTGTCAGCATCTGATGGCCAAGAGGTGACAGTCAGTGCTACAGCGCCTTATGGTTTTCTTCATCAGATGGAGGCTAGACCCACGGATGATATTCGCGTAGCTGAATGCCCGGATGTCTTTCCGGAAAACTTGCCAGAAGAAGGAAGAGAAGTTGATGAAGACCTATCCCGATCTCTTTGCTAGCCAGCCCAGAATCTCGGGACGAGATTCCTGTAAGGGGGTAGGATTTGTAACACCCTAATTCAAATTTTAGTATTTAATAATAAATTTAATTGTCTTTAGTTAATTTTCTAGGATTTAAATTGCTTAGCTTGCATTTAATCTAATTTTGTTGCATAAGTAACTAAAATTTATTTTAGGTTCAACATGTTGTGCATACATGCTGGTGCATTAATTTTAATTGTTTGAGTGCTAGAGTGAATTCAAGTTCAAATTTTGAATTCTTTTGGTTTGAGTTTGAGTTAGAAATAGAAATAGGAAAGGAAAAATGGTTAGAAAAGAAAACCCCAAACCCAGCCCAAAACCCACTCTAACCCGGCCCAGTCATCCCCTCTCCCACCTCTCGGCCCAACCAAACCCACACCAGCCCAGCCCGCTCACCCCTCTCCTTTTTCCCGCAGCCCAGTTCGGCCCGCAACCGCGCGATCCGCGCCCGGCCTGCCTCCCCTCTCCGCGCTCGCCCGCTATCACCCGCCTGCCACCGCGGCCCACGCGCCAGGGCACCTCCCCGCCCCGCGCTCGCCCACCCGCAGTCGCTGATGAGGACGGCCCCACACGTCAGCCTTCATCCGCCCGCGCCTGCGCGTCGCCCGCTCACCCTGCGCCCTCGCTGACAGCCGGGTCCCATGCGCCAGCGCCCCTCTTCCCTTCTTCTTCCCCGCGACGACCGGTCTCTGTTCCACTCCGCCCTGCTCCGCTCCGCCCGGGCCGCCTCTGCGCTGTGGGCCACCCTGGCTCTTGCAAGCCCACCGGTCAGCGCCACTGCACCCTCCTCATCTAGAAGCCATGCTCCACGCCCGGGATCACGCCGAGCGGTTGGCGTGATCCGCTTTCCCCGCCGAGAAGCACCAGCCGTGATCTCCGCCTTGACAGCGCCAGGCACGCACGCCCAGGAACCCGGGGTTCCTTTATTTGGTGCCCGCGGACCCTCCTGCGCCCCATTCCCATCTACGGCCGCCGCCCCGAAACCCAGCGCCGCTGCCCTGTTCCGATCCGCCGTGCCCCGTGCTCTGCGCCACCGCGAAACCACCGCCTCGCTGCACCTCCACCCCTGCCAAGCATCCCAGGAGCCTCGCCTTGCCGCCAGGACGCCCCTCGAGCCCTCCATACTCGACCACACCCCTTGCATCGCCGGAATCGCGCCAAGCCCCCAATTCCGGTAATCACCGAGCTCCGAGCAATTTCTCACCGGCGGTCACTCTCTGGCCCCGCTGACCCCCTGGTTCGCTCCGCAGCTTCGCCTCGAGTCCTGCCGTGAGGTCCAGAAGCCCGGAGACGCCTTCCTTCGACCCCGCCCTCGAGCTCCGCCCAGCGCCGCCACCGGTCCTCGTCGCCGGCGACCCTGCGCTGCTACTCCGGCCACCACGAGCCCTCGGTAAGAACCCCCGTGCCTTTCCGGCCCTTTTGCGCTGGATGTAGTAGGCCGTAGCGCCCCCTAAGTGCCGGAGCACCACACGACCGGCGCTTTGCCGCCGCCCGCATCGCGTCCTCGCCCCAATCCTCTGCGTTGCGTTTTAGCCGTGCGCGTGCCTCGCGTGGGCCCTGCACACGTGCATAGACCCTTTCCAACCCCGGCCTGAGCCTAGCAGAGCGCGAACGCTCGCTCGCCGGCGAGCTCCGCCGAGCAGGACCGCCCCCATCGCTGCACAAGCCACCCCGACCATCCCCGAACCCAGACAACTTCCCCAGTGGACTACCCATGCCGAGCTCGTTCTTTTTCCCCAAACCGCACCCCAAACGAACCCCGGTAGCGTCCTAGCCGCTAACTCCGGCCGGGCGCCGCCGCGGAGCAGAGCTCCGGCGACGTCCCGCCGCCGCCCCGCGCGCCCGACCGCCCTGGGCCGCACGATCTCTATCGAACGGCCCAAAACAGATCTAGCCCAGGTCAACTAGACCACATAACAGTCAGCGCATGGTCTTTTGCATAAAAGCCCCTGCGTTCTATGAGTATCAACCCGCCGTCCCCGCCCGTGTAAAGATATTTCAAACCAAGTCCTGTTTTATTCACTTAAGCCCCTGAGCTTTCCCAAATTAGCACCCGCAGTCCAGGCCTTGTGTTTTTGCACGTTAGCCCTTAGATTTAATGTTTAATTATGTTTAGGCCCTCGGTTTTTGCAGAAAACCCCCTGGAACCTTAGATTTCTTGTAGTTTAGTCCCTGAATCTTGTTTTTAGCCTAGAAAATGTGTTTTAGCTCCGTTTTAGGCGTTCTTTATGTCCACGCGATCGTTGTAATGCGTAGAATAGTTTTAGAGTAGTTTAGTGTGCTGTTTTTATGTATTGATGTACTGTTTCTTAGCTTTTGTTAGTGTTTGTTTGTATGCTTATTATTGTGCATTGTTTTGGCCATGTGTTCGTGAGTAGACGTTGATTCATCTGAGGAGACCCAGTATCAGTACCCGGAGCAGCATCCGTCTTCAGATCAGTTTGAGCAGCAGCAGGAGCAGTACGAGGAAGGCAAGTATAACATGAACAACCTATCATCTTTAAATACAATTTCCATACTGCATTTTAATATTGTATGCCTTTAAGGATTTCCTAGCCACTTTATATCCTTTATATATACCTTGGGGTTGCATTTTGGTTAGTTGTGCTAGGTTGCTACGCTACAACACACTCTGGTCCTTTTTAATTAATTTGATTAATGGTTTACTTGAATTTAATTCTGAGAGTGGCACTCTGTGTGGCTTGAGTGGCTCACTTCTCGTTAAAAGATGTTTTTTTAGAAACATGGTTTAGGGGGCCAGCACGGTGCTTACTGCCTGGTTGGCCACTCTCCATAAGGACCGGTTCATAGAGCGACAACCTGGGACAACAGCGCTACCACAAGGCTAGAATGGGATAGACTTGGCGTAATAATTAGATCTTTTTGGTTTGGAGTAACTTACCTGCGGGGCAAGAGTAGTAAGCTTCAATGGTCCCTGCTCCTCCGGCTTGGTCTGTGCTACGTGCTTGTACCCCTGGAGGTGGGCCCCATCGTCGCCGACCTAACTCTCGCGGTTACGCCTTACCAACGAGATTCTTTTTAAAGGCCTCGTAGTGAGTCGCTGGCCATCTCACCTAAGGAAGTGTGATGAACAACTGGCGTAGCTCACGACTTGTGGATAAAGATGTGCAACCTCTGCAGAGTGTAAAACTGGTATACTAGCCGTGCTCACGGTTATGAGCGGCCCAGATCCTCCTTTTGATTAGTGAAGTTATCTCCTTCCGACGAGGGAGGTGCTTTTCGGGGTTTCCTTGGTGGCTTGGTTTTAGTTTGGTTTCTCAGTAGTTACATGTTTAAACTTGATTAATTACTATGTAACTGGGTTAATGGTAATTCATCAACTTGTAGTAAATAGCTTTAACAAAATTTTGCCAAGACTTAAAAGCTAATGCAGTTGAGTCAGCCAACCTTAGAGCCTCATAGTTTGTGTTATACTTGTTGAGTACAAGTTGTGTACTCACCCTTGCCTCTTCTCTACTTTTTCCTCTTGGCTACGCTACTGCTGCTCAGTTCCTGCCGACGCGAGGGAGTTCGCTCAGCGCTACCAGGACTACGAGGACTTCTAGGTGTTCGTCTCCCAGTCGACGTCCCTGTGGCGCCCTGTTTCAGCTTCGGAGAGCTTTTACTGTATTTGTACTTCGCTTCCGCTGTATCAGACATTCTGTCATTATTGTAACAAATAACATTCGTATTCGCTTTATTATATCTTTTTACGTGATATGTGCTAAGATATTCTGTTCATTCTGTTGTATATATGTGTGACTTGATCCTGGCACGTATATGATTGCTCGGTTTATGTTCTTTTATAAACCGGGTGTTACAGAAATGCAGAACCCCTCTGATGTGGTCAGAAGTTGGAGAACGTGCTCTAGTCGGGCCCGCCCTCATAAAGGAAGCAGAAGAAAGGGTGGCCGAGATTAGAGAAAAGCTGAAAGCAGCCCAGTCCCGACAGAAGGGTTACGCTGACAAGAAAAGGCGGGAAATAAGTTTCAGTCCAGGGGATTTTGTGTATCTCAAGGTATCACCCATTCGAGGAACCCGAAGATTTCAGGTACAAGGAAAATTAGCCCCTCGGTACATTGGACCATACCGAGTTCTGAAGAAAGTTGGAGCAGTAGCATACCGTTTGGAACTGCCAGAAGAAATGTCAGATATACATCCAGTGTTCCATGTCTCACAGCTAAGAAGATGTTTGAGGGTACCCGAAGCAGAACATGTGCCAGTAGAAACGATAGATCTACAGCCAGACCTACGATATCAAGAAGTACCGGTCAAGATTCTCGACATTGTCACCAGAAGGACCAGAAATTCTGAAGTACGAATATGCAGAGTCCAGTGGAGCAGACACGGAGTAGAAGAAGCGACATGGGAACGCGAAGACGCTCTGAAGAAGGAATTTCCCCACTTGTTTAGGAATCAGCCGAATCTCGAGGACGAGATTCATTTTAAGTGGGGTAGGTTTGTAACATCCCGAAAACTCACCAAAAATAAATCGTGCGCTAAAGTTGTTGAGCTCGACTCAAACCCTGAACCATAGTTCCTAGAAACTCTCCCGAACAACCGGACACCCGACTTCAATCCACGTCCCATCTCCTTCCCATCCAACGCGACGCGTCGTGACCGGCCGCCGCGAATCCCGCCCCCCTCTTTTTCCCCTCTCTCCTTTTCCCTCTTCCCCTCCGACCGCATGCCCCACCTCCCGCGGCCCGCACGCCACGCGTGGCCGACCGCGGCCGCGGTCGCCGCTGGCGCGCACCGCCCCTCCCCCTCCTATTTCCTTTCTCTCCCTCCCTTTTCCCCATTTCCTTTTTCTTTAATTCTTTTTCCTATTTCTTTTCCTTTTTCCCATTTCTTTTCCCCCTTTTCTCTTTTCTTTTCTCTCCCTCTCTCCTTCCTTCCCCCCTGCCTCGCTCCCGCACGCCTCAAGCGCCGCCGTGCCCAGCCCTTCTCCCCGCGCACGTCTCGGCTTGCCGCCTGGCCGCGCTCGCGCGCGCCTGCACTAGCTGCGCCACGCCGCCCCGGCTCCGACCTCGCCCTGCTCGCTTGCCCCACCCCTGTGCGCGCGCCTGCCCGAGCGCACGCGCACGCCCGCACGCACACGGCACCCCGGCCAACCGTACGCCGCGCGCGCGCGCTCACGACGCGCCGAACCGCGTCGCGCACGCGCATCGCGTGCCCGCACCGCGCGCCGTTCCGCACCCGCGCCGCTCGCCGAGCCCGCGTGCGCGCCTGCATCACGCCGCGCGCCGCCCGTCGCTGCGCCGCCCCGCTCAACGCCGCGACGCCCGCCACCTTGCTCCGGTTCTGCTCGCCTGCGCCCACGTGCCCGCGCGCTTGCCCCGCCGCTGCCCTGCTCCGCTCGGCGGCGACCACGCGCACACGCCTCGCCCCGCCTGTGCCCTGCCGGTGCACCGCACGCGCGGCCCTGTGCGCGGCCCTAGCCAACGCCGAGCCGCCCGTCGTCCCGAGCAACACCCCGCCCCGGAACGCCGCCCTCGACGCAAGCGCCGCCCCACGACGGCCGCTAGCGGCTGGGACGCCATTAAGGCGCCCCGCCGAACTCGCCGGACGCCATCACCTCGCCCCACCTACCCGCGCCATCCCACCGCCATTCCCCCGCTATAAAGGGAGCTCGCCGTCGCTCCTAAGCCCTGCATCCCCGGCCGCCGCCACCAGCACCCCCTTTGCTTCCCTAGCGCCGCCGCCACAAACCTCCCCAACCACCGCCGCCCGCTCCCGTCGAGCCGCCTCTGCACGCCATCCTAGCTCGAGGTGAGGCAGGGGATCGGTTCCCCACAACCCCCTCTCCCTCCTTCCCCAGTCCCCGGCCGCCTCCGAGGCCGGAGCGGCCGGATTGGCCGCCGCCGACACCCCTGGGCCGCCTCCCCTGTTTCCCGTGGAGGAGGGAGGAAGGGGATGGCAATTTTGCCAAAAAGCCCTCCCCCTTCCCTCTATTCCTGAAAGGGACCTCCCACCTTTTTGGTCTTTTTACGAAAGAAACCTTGTCTGAGTTTCTATTCTCAAATAAACCCTTTCCCCATATAAACAAAATTCTAATTACATCCTAGACCTTTCCAGAATAACCCAGATATTTCCAAAAATCTCAACCAGGCCCCTACCTCCTCCAGATTAATTACAACTAGGCCCCTGACCCTTTATCCGATTCCGAACCTTTACTAAACCTATCATTTCATGTACCAAATGACTCCGAAACAACCCGGAACTTTACCATACCTCACTTAACCAAGTTTTGGCATTACCATTAAGAAACCACTCAAAAATGCCACTTCTATCTCCATATTTTATGTGTTTCCGATTCGGGCTCAACGATAGATCTTTGTATTGATTGGATGGTTGTTCGTGTGTGCTGTAGACCGCGGAGTGAGCGAAGGGGAGCCCGTCAACGAGCAGTACTGTGAGCAGGAGGACGAGGACCAGTTCCGCGACCCCGAGCCCGAAGGACAGGACTTCCCCGAAGGCTACGAAGACGGCAAGTTCAATCCCATCCTTTGATGCATGTTTCTGTCCTAGTTTTCTATAAACGTAACCCAATGGCCTGTTTTAAAAAGTTGCATATGTTTTACTTGCATGAAAACACGGTTGGATAGCCACCCCTTGATTTGTGATGACCATTCCTTGACCACCTAGATTAATGTCTGATTTTGCTTGGACGTTAATCGATATTAGAACGCTTAGGACTTTACTCATAACATAATTTATTTGATAAAGAAAAAGTGTGCGTGTGGGAAGGGATAAAACGTGGATTTTCGAAAGATGAGTATGGACGGGATGGACGGCATTTCTGTGTGAATTGCCGATTGGTGTGCTTATGCCTGTGTGGCAGGGCAAAGAAGGGAGATATCCATCTTGTCGTGTCTAAGGACCGAGTTGGTGTGTCATCTCACCTAACTCCACTATCGTGCAAACCACTCGACCGTTGAATGGGCAACGGCGTAGCTTAAATTCCACTAGTTGGTGTGGTAGCCATCAGGAGAGCTGAGAGCAACGGGTAACTAAGGAAAAGGGATAAGCCCCGAGTGACTTATGCCCGGTTATACCTAAGTGAACGGTCAATGACCCCTTGGTGCATCCCGTGATGGCTAGTCAGGCTTAGCTATGGTGGGTAATGGCTATGTTGGGATCTACACCGACACGACGGTGTTCGAGTTGTGGTATCCTACTTGTGGGTAAAGTTGCACACCTCTGCAGAGTTAAGAATCTATTCGAATAGTCCGTGCCCACGGTATTGGGCGAGTTATGGTGTGGTCACATAACTAGTGTTTCTTTGGGATGGGCTGGTGTGAGTTGTTTTGGAATTGGTTCCGGCAGTTGTGCCGTGTGCTACGACGGACGGGGAGTCCGGTAGCAGTTTTAAAACCTGAACTCTGTGTTACTGCAAAAACTGATTTCTAAAAGGTTTTCCGTAAAATGAACCCCTGCATAAAATGTCGTTTTTCTGCAAATTAAACCGTAACCTTATCCTTGATTTACCTATGCATATTATTCTGTTGTAACCCCCCCCCCCTGTGGGTGTGGTTGGACTTGCTGAGTACGTTTGTACTCACCCCACTCTTACTTTTTACAAAAGAAGACCCAGACTTCGTGCCAGACGACGCCGAGTAGGGTTATCGTTCTACACCCAACCTTGCCCGTGGAACCGGCCCCGTTGAGATGCCTCCGCTGTCGCAGTACTCTGAGCCCGTAGTAGACCCTATGTGGTTTGCGGTCTGGTGTTATGTTGTAGCTTGGTTAATATTTATCATCATCTGTATCGAGTGTCCTCCAAGGTTTGTACGGTTTTGAACCATCTGATGTAATAAATGTGGCATCAGCTTCCTGGGACTGGTGCTTTGTATCACATTTAAGTCTTCTCTTATGAGGGGACGCTTCAGAGAACTCTGCCAGTGCTAGGCAATTATCCCAGTTCTTGCCATATTGAATAGAACATGCCCTCCACATGTCTTTAAGAATTTGATTGATTCATTCTGTTTGCCCATCAGTTTGTGGATGATAAGCTGAACTACGAATCAATTTGGTTCCAAGGGATTCTTGCAATTGCTCCTAGAAACGTGCAATAAACTGATCCCCACGATCAGAAATGATCATCTTTGGAACTCCATGCAAACGGATAATCTGATCGAGATAAATCTCTGCATACCTCTTGGCAGAATAAGTTGTATTCACCGGAATAAAATGAGCGGTCTTGGTGAGTCTATCAACGATGACCCAAATAGAATCATGCTTCTGCGAAGTGTTGGGTAAACCAACAATAAAATCCATACTTATGTCCTCCCATTTCCAGGATGGAATGGGTAAAGGTTGAAGAGTACCAGCTACTTTCAAGTGACTAGCCTTAAATCTTTGACAGATATCACACTCAGAAACATATCTGGCGATCTCTCTTTTCATTCGAGTCAACCAGAAATTTTGTTTAAGATCTTGGTACATCTTTGTACTACCTGGATGAATAGAAAACTTTGATAGATGTGCTTCATCAAGGATTTGCTTTCTAAGCTGATGATCCTTGGGTACAAGTCGAGATTCAAACCATAAAACTCCTCTATGATCCACTCGGAAACATTTGTACTTTGCTTCTCCTTGGGTTAACTTTTCCTTGATGATTTTGATACCTTCATCATGTAATTGTGCCATGATGATGCTATCATGAAGTTTAGGCTCGACAGCTATATGGTTCAGACTTCCTTGAGGTACCATTTCCAGATTTAGTTTCATCATTTCCTGGCATAGAGTTTCGTTGAATGGCTCTACAAATAGACAATGGCATTGTGACTTGCGGCTGAGTGCATCCGCAACCACATTAGCCTTTCCTAGATGATAGTGCACTTCTAGATCATAATCCTTTATCAACTCTAGCCAGCGTCTCTGTCTCATGTTGAGATCAGCTTGGGTGAAGATATATTTAAGGCTCTTATGGTCAGTGTAAATGTTACAGTGAGTTCCCATAAGATGATGTCTCCAAAGCTTGAGAGCGTGTATAACAGCTGCTAACTCCAGATCATGTGTTGGATAATTCTTCTCATGATTCCGGAGAGCTCTGGATGCATAAGTAATAACTCGGTTGTCTTGCATAAGCACACAACCAAGTCCCGTACCAGAAGCATCACAATAGATATCAAAAGGTTTGGTACTGTCCGGTGTAGACAATACTGGAGCAGTAGTCAATCGTGCTTTGAGAGTTTGAAAAGCTTCTTCACATTTATCATTCCAAACAAACTTCACTCCCTTCTTTAATAACCCCATCATAGGCTTGGCTATTCTGGAGAAATCAGTAATGAATCGACGATAGTATCCAGCTAAACCAAGAAAACTGCGAATTTGATGAACTGAAGTAGGAGATTCCCAATCCATCACTTCTTGCACTTTAGTTGGATCAACTGATATACCATCACTAGAGATAGTATGGCCTAAGAATTTCACACTGTCCAACCAAAATTCACACTTGGAGAATTTGGCATAAAGATGATGATCTCGTAATCGCTGTAGAACAATGCGTAAATGGTGTTCGTGCTCTTCTTCATTCTTGGAGTAGATCAAAATATCGTCAATGAATACCACAATGAATTTATCCAGCTCCGACATGAAGACTGAATTCATCAAGTACATAAAATACGCCGGGGCATTGGTAAGACCAAAAGACATAACCAGATACTCATAGAGTCCATATCTGGTCGAGAAAGCTGTTTTTAGAATATCACAGGTTCCTTTTAGGGGGGAAGGCTGTGACACCCTAGGTGTCTGCACAGTAGTTGTGTATCTATTTTATGCATCATGTGCTTGATTTGCTTGAAAAAGGATCTTTTTGTAAATATAAAGGTTATATGTGTAATTATGATTTTATGCAAGGTCCTCTCTATAGTTTTATTTGAATAGGATGTGTGATTGTAGCTTTTGTGGAGGGTGTATTTGCAAAATATAGTGTAATCATTGCTTGGCAGGAAATCTTTCATTTCAGCCTAAGTTTAAAGTGAATTTACCTTGAAAAAGACAAAAGTTCTTTGAATTTAAAATCCCTTCTATGTTTTCAAAAATAGCTATTTATCCTTTGATCAAATCAATTTTTGCACAATATCAAAGTTGTAGATCTTGAAAAATCGAACAACTTTCATGTTGGGCACTTTTTCATTTGAGCCCTAGATTAAAAGTTATCCTAGTTCTACAGAATGATCCCTGGAATTTTTGGAAATTGCAAATCGGTCCCTTTTCCCCTTCCTCCTGCCTGCTTGCCTGCTCTGCTCATTGCCGCCGCTGTTCAGCGCCGACGCCGCCGTGGAGGGCCAGCCCGGCCACCTCCTGCTTGCAGAACCGCCCCACGCGTCGCGCTGCACCTCCTCCACCGCCCGTTGCCCTCGCGCTGGCGCTCTCCTCTCCTTGCCACGCGCCCAGAATCGCCCGCGGCCGCCACCTCGACGCCGCCGTGGAGAGCTCGGGATAGAGCTCGCCGCTCTCTCCTCTCACTTACAGCAGCCCTACAAGTACCCCAGCTAGCTAATCCATTCATCCTTTTGCTTTTTCCCCACTCCGACGCCTCGGAATGCCGCCGCCGCCCATATCCACGCCGACGAGCTCACCCTCGCCGTCACCCCACCATTCCAGAACCGCTCCACCCCTACAGACCCCGCCAAAAGCTTTGCCTCGTCCCCACGAAGCTAATCGATCGCTTCTCATCGCCCAGAAACCGCCGGAGCCACCCCGCCGCCGTGCTCCGAGCTCCAATAGCCGCCGCTCGCCGCTGCTCCGCCTCCTCCGGCCACCTCTTCGCGAACCAAGGGTACCCAGGGGTGCGGCTTGAACCCCTTTAGCTCCTCCACCCTAGCCTCGCCATGAGATTCCTTTTAGGGGGGGAAGGCTATGACACCCTAGGTGTCTGCACAGTAGTTGTGTATCTATTTTATGCATCATGTGTTTGATTTGCTTGAAAAAGGATCTTTTTGTAAATATAAAGGTTATATGTGTAATTATGATTTTATGCAAGGTCCTCTCTATAGTTTTATTTGAATAGGATGTGTGATTGTAGCTTTTGTGGAGGGTGTATTTGCAAAATATAGTGTAATCATTGCTTGGCAGGAAATCTTTCATTTCAGCCTAAGTTTAAAGTGAATTTACCTTGAAAAAGACAAAAGTTCTTTGAATTTAAAATCCCTTCTATGTTTTCAAAAATAGATCTTTATCCTTTGATCAAATCAATTTTTGCACAATATCAAAATTGTAGATCTTGAAAAATCGAACAACTTTCATGTTGGGCACTTTTTCATTTGAGCCCTAGATTAAAAGTTATCCTAGTTCTACAGAATGATCCCTGGAATTTTTGGAAATTGCAAATCGGTCCCTTTTCCCCTTCCTCCTGCCTGCTTGCCTGCTCTGCTCATTGCCGCCGCTGTTCGGCGCCGACGCCGCCGTGGAGGGCCAGCCCGGCCACCTCCTGCTTGCAGAACCGCCCCACGCGTCGCGCTGCACCTCCTCCACCGCCCGTTGCCCTCGCGCTGGCGCTCTCCTCTCCTTGCCACGCGCCCAGATTCGCCCGCGGCCGCCACCTCGACGCCGCCGTGGAGAGCTCGGGATAGAGCTCGCCGCTCTCTCCTCTCGCGTACACCAGCCCTACAAGTACCCCAGCTAGTTAATCCATTCGTCCTTTTGCTTTTTCCCCACTCCGACGCCTCGGAATGCCGCCGCCGCCCATATCCACGCCGACGAGCTCACCCTCGCCGTCGCCCCCACCATTCCAGAACCGCTCCACCCCTACAGACCCCGCCAAAAGCTTTGCCTCGTCCCCACGAAGCTAATCGATCACTTCTCATCGCCCAGAACCCGCCGGAGCCACCCCGCCGCCGTGCTCCGAGCTCCAACAGCCGCCGCTCGCCGCTGCTCCGCCTCCTCCGGCCACCTCTTCGCGAACCAAGGGTACCCAGGGGTGCGGCTTGAACCCCTTTAGCTCCTCCACCCTAGCCTCGCCATGAGATTCCTTTTAGGGGGGGAAGGCTATGACACCCTAGGTGTCTGCACAGTAGTTGTGTATCTATTTTATGCATCATGTGCTTGATTTGCTTGAAAAAGGATCTTTTTGTAAATATAAAGGTTATATGTGTAATTATGATTTTATGCAAGGTCCTCTCTATAGTTTTATTTGAATAGGATGTGTGATTGTAGCTTTTGTGGAGGGTGTATTTGCAAAATATAGTGTAATCATTGCTTGGCAGGAAATCTTTCATTTCAGCCTAAGTTTAAAGTGAATTTACCTTGAAAAAGACAAAAGTTCTTTGAATTTAAAATCCCTTCTATGTTTTCAAAAATAGATCTTTATCCTTTGATCAAATCAATTTTTGCACAATATCAAAATTGTAGATCTTGAAAAATCGAACAACTTTCATGTTGGGCACTTTTTCATTTGAGCCCTAGATTAAAAGTTATCCTAGTTCTACAGAATGATCCCTGGAATTTTTGGAAATTGCAAATCGGTCCCTTTTCCCCTTCCTCCTGCCTGCTTGCCTGCTCTGCTCATTGCCGCCGCTGTTCGGCGCCGACGCCGCCGTGGAGGGCCAGCCCGGCCACCTCCTGCTTGCAGAACCGCCCCACGCGTCGCGCTGCACCTCCTCCACCGCCCGTTGCCCTCGCGCTGGCGCTCTCCTCTCCTTGCCACGCGCCCAGATTCGCCCGCGGCCGCCACCTCGACGCCGCCGTGGAGAGCTCGGGATAGAGCTCGCCGCTCTCTCCTCTCGCGTACACCAGCCCTACAAGTACCCCAGCTAGTTAATCCATTCATCCTTTTGCTTTTTCCCCACTCCGACGCCTCGGAATGCCGCCGCCGCCCATATCCACGCCGACGAGCTCACCCTCGCCGTCGCCCCACCATTCCAGAACCGCTCCACCCCTACAGACCCCGCCAAAAGCTTTGCCTCGTCCCCACGAAGCTAATCGATCACTTCTCATCGCCCAGAACCCGCCGGAGCCACCCCGCCGCCGTGCTCCGAGCTCCAACAGCCGCCGCTCGCCGCTGCTCCGCCTCCTCCGGCCACCTCTTCGCGAACCAAGGGTACCCAGGGGTGCGGCTTGAACCCCTTTAGCTCCTCCACCCTAGCCTCGCCATGAGATTCCTTTTAGGGGGGGAAGGCTATGACACCCTAGGTGTCTGCACAGTAGTTGTGTATCTATTTTATGCATCATGCGCTTGATTTGCTTGAAAAAGATTATTTTTGTAAATATAAAGGTTATATGTGTAATTATGATTTTATGCAAGGTCCTCTCTATAGTATTATTTGAATAGGATGTGTGATTGTAGCTTTTGTGGAGGGTGTATTTGCAAAATATAGTGTAATCATTGCTTGGCAGGAAATCTTTCATTTCAGCCTAAGTTTAAAGTGAATTTACCTTGAAAAAGACAAAAGTTCATTGAATTCAAAATCCCTTCTATGTTTTCAAAAATAGCTCTTTATCCTTTGATCAAATCAATTTTTCCACAACATCAAAGTTGTAGATCTTGAAAAATTGAACAACTTTCATGTTGGGCACTTTTTCATTTGAGCCCTAGATTAATAGTTATCCTTGTTTTACAGAATGATCCCTGGAATTTTTGGAAATTGCAAATCGGTCCCTATTCCCCTTCCTCCTGCCTTCTTGCCTGCTCTGCTCATTGCCGCCGCTGTTCAGCGCCGACGCCGCCGTGGAGGGCCAGCCCGGCCACCTCCTGCTTGCAGAACCGCCCCACGCGTCGCGCTGCACCTCCTCCACCGCCCGTTGCCCTCGCGCTGGCGCTCTCCACTCCTTGCCACGCGCCCAGAATCGCCCGCGGCCGCCACCTCGACTCCGCCGTGGAGAGCTCGGGATAGAGCTCGCCGCTCTCTCCTCTCGCGTACAGCAGCCCTACAAGTACCCCAGCTAGCTAATCCATTCGTCCTTTTGCTTTTTCCCCACTCCGACGCCTCGGAATGCCGCCGCCGCCCATATCCACGCCGACGAGCTCACCCTCACCGTCGCCCCAACATTCCTGAACCGCTCCACCCCTACAGACCCCGCCAAAAGCTTTGCCTCGTCCCCACGAAGCTAATCGGTCGCTTCTCATCGCCCAGAACCCGCCGGAGCCACCCCGCCGCCGTGCTCCGAGCTCCAACAGCCGCCGCTCGCCGCTGCTCCGCCTCCTCCGGCCACCTCTTCGCGAACCAAGGGTACCCAGGGGTGCGGCTTGAACCCCTTTAGCTCCTCCACCCTAGCCTCGCCATGAGATTCCTTTTAGGGGGGGAAGGCTATGACACCCTAGATGTCTGCACAGTAGTTGTGTATCTATTTTATGCATCATGTGCTTGATTTGCTTGAAAAAGGATATTTTTGTAAATATAAAGGTTATATGTGTAACTATGATTTTATGCAAGGTCCTCTCTATAGTTTTATTTGAATAGGATGTGCGATTATAGCTTTTGTGGAGGGTGTATTTGCAAAATGTAGTGTAATCATTGCTTGGCAGGAAATCTTTCATTTCAGCCTAAGTTTAAAGTGAATTTACCTTGAAAAAGACAAAAGTTCATCGAATTCAAAATCCCTTCTATGTTTTCAAAAATAGTTCTTTATCCTTTGATCAAATCAATTTTTCCACAACATCAAAGTTGTAGATCTTGAAAAATTGAACAACTTTCATGTTGGGCACTTTTTCATTTGAGCCCTAGATTAATAGTTATCCTTGTTTTACAGAATGATCCCTGGAATTTTTGGAAATTGCAAATCGGTCCCTTTTCCCCTTCCTCCTGCTTGCTTGCCTGCTCTACTCATCGTCGCCGCTGTTCAGCGCCGACGCCGCCGTGGAGGGCCAGCCCGGCCACCTCCTGCTTGCAGAACCGCCCCACGCGTCGCGCTGCACCTCCTCCACCGCCCGTTGCCCTCGCGCTGGCGCTCTCCTCTCCTTGCCACGCGCCCAGAACTGCCCGCGGCCGCCACCTCGACGCCGCCGTGGAGAGCTCGGGATAGAGCTCGCCGCTCTCTCCTCTCGCGCGTAGCAGCCCTACAAGTACCCCAGCTAGCTAATCCATTCGTCCTTTTGCTTTTTCCCCACTCCGATACCTCGGAATGCCGCCGCCGCCCATATCCACGCCAACGCGCTCACCCTCGCCGTCGCCCCACCATTCCAGAACCGCTCCACCCCTATAGACCCCGCCAAAAGCTTTGCCTCGTCCCCACGAAGCTAATCGATCGCTTCTCGTCGCCCAGAACCCGCCGGAGCCACCCCGCCGCCGTGCTCCGAGCTCCAACAGCCGCCGCTCACCGCTGATCCGCCTCCTCCGGCCACCTCTTCGCGAACCAAGGGTACCCAGGTGTGCGGCTTGAACCCCTTTAGCTCCTCCACCCTAGCCTCGCCGCCGGCGACCCCCACTTTCACCGGGATTTGGCCGGCTACCCCTGCTCTGTTCTTCCCCACCGGCTAGGGACTTCGGGTGAAAAGAAACAAAAACCCAGGGGGTTATTTGAATAGCCATAGACTCAAGAGAATAGTGCCTTTAGGGACCCCTTTGTATTTTTGCTGTAAATTTTGAAATTCCATAGAAATTCATAGAAAAATCAGAAAAATGTAAATCTTGATGTTTTGGTATCCCCTTGAAGAGATATTTGCAGTAGAATCATAATATGTTGGGTGTTAGTTGAGAGTTTTTGCTGTAAAAATAGGATCGTGTTACTAGTGTTTAAATGCTGGTTGTTTTTATCTTTTTCTTAACTGATGATTTAAACCATGTCTTGTTGTGAAATTGTTATGGTGTGATGTTCATTGGACCCTAGTGTTTTTATAAAAATTTCGTGGTCATTCCTTCTGTTTAGCTATTTCTTTGATTTAATAATTGTTAAGTGAGTTTTAATCATGTTAAATAGTTTCCTTGCTTAGAAACTCCTGCTAATTTTTGTAGAGCCTTTTTTTAGTCATAGGTTACTGTATATAAAATTTGAGTAAATCTTTTTAGTTCATGACCATAAAAGAAGCTAAAAATGAATCTTTTTAGTTTGCTGTCAGTTTTGTTTATTTTCTCAGAATAAATTCTTTGTAGAGTAAATCTTGAAAAATTTACAGTAGCTATGTTATCTTTGTGAAGACCTTCTGTTAAATTTTCAGCTTCTGTTGTGCTCTGGTCTAACCTGTATAATTCAATCTTGTTCTAGGAGTTGTCTGAATAAATGTTTTGTCCTGATTAAATGGCTACAAGTTTTCGGATGAAATTTGCAGAGTAGATCACTCTGATTTCCTTCTGTTTGATGTAATTTTTCCTGATTTTAGTACTGAATGTGTGCTGAGTTAGGTAATTATTAGCAAACCATGAATTGCAAGCTATAAGATTTCACTACAACTTGTTTTATGAAGTTAGTGAGCTTCTTTTGTTCCGTTGATCATGATGCCTTGAGTAGTTAGAAATGTTAGTTAACTACTCTATAAATGATTGCCCATGTGATAAGTATGTTTGTTAATTGTTAGACTACAACTTTATCATGAAGTGAAGTTTGTTTATAATTTCATCTCTTGCATCACATATAGATACGACTGCTTTATCGGACGGAACGTACGAGCTGATCCCGGATTCCGAAGGAGGTGATCTCGAAGCCCAAGTGCACGCTGCTGTACTAACTGAAGCCCCGGACCAAAGTTCGGAAGAGCCCAGGGTTGAAATAGTTAGTGACTACCAAGAAGGCAAGTCCCGGACATAACCTATATTTCAAATTATTACCATTTACTGTTATTACTTACTTGTGCATTTACAGTTCTTAGAATTTGAATTGAAACCCTAGTTGCATGATCCTAGGAACATATGTACTGAACACTAGACCTGAGTTCGAATAATTGCTAAGCTTATAGGACCGGTAAAAGTCGAGTGATTGCCTGTCACTCGCGAGCTTTATAGGAATTGCTTGTTTACTTTCTGCTATCAATATAAGGACGACGGATGGGGTCGTGATCGATATGATGACCTTGTGTGTGAACCCCGTCTGTGTTGATGAACTTGCTAAGGTCGCGGTGTGTGGTAGTGCTGGTTAAGTTTTTGAACGTACTAGCCACATGCCGTAAATATGGTACGCGGTAAGCCTAGTAACCGATTGGACTGGGGAGTGGATATACTGACACTCTCTCTTAGAGATAGGTTTTTAATTATGTTTATGTTGATCAACACCGCGACTAGGACGGACAAGGTTGGACCTTGGAGCCCTGTAGTCGGGGAGAGTGTTCCTATCCACAAGCCGGAAAGAAAGGAAAACGGTTGTTTGGGAACGACCTGACGGTGTTCCAAACGTGTGTGTTAGGTCTGCCTGGCCAGGTTAACAAATTCGATTCGAATCGTCTGCTTCCCACAGTTTGGGACTGCTTGATCTCTTTGCCACACAGAGTAATAAGAGCAACATTATTATGATCAATCTTGATGTTTGCTTAAAGATCTACCATGGTTGAATATTAGTTGCTTACATAGAATAGTTAATCAATTAGAATCTTGGAAGCTAAAATTTGAAAGTAAGGACCTACTCTTTATTGCTTTTCAGCAAAAGAAAACCAGAGCCTCTCTGAACCCTGCATAGTCTAGCTAAAGTGGGTTTAGTATACCCGTTGACGATTAAGTCTTGCTGAGTATTAGAATACTCAGCCTTGCTGTTGAAACCCTTTTTCAGGTATGAGTCTTGAGGATCAGATCGCTAGTTTATCTTGGCCTTGCTCTTTGCCTCCTGGCTGGTTCGTATAGTGGGATACGTCTTCGGCCGGCAATGACCCTGACGAGTGATACCATGCTTGGGCTAGCCTGGTATACTTTTGCGATGTGTTGTAGCCGTCGTGTTCTTTTTCCGCTGCTTTTCAAACTCTGAACTTACAGTTATGGTTTGTATAACTGTTTTACTAAGTTTGGTTTTGTAATAATGTCTTGAACTGGTTTGTAAACAATACTGAGCTTGTGTTGTAAATCATGTGGTTGTAATATCTCTGGACTCGCCTTCGTGTGGGGTATGCTTGTTCGATCCGAGAACCGGTGGTTGTATCGGGACGTTACCCGATAGACCAAGAATTTTTCCGTTTGAAGTGCGTTTGAGCCGGTGTTGCCTTTATGGTGATGGCCTACGCACTTGAGCCGGGATAATTCAGGTGGTTCTGCCACAGCCTGCTCGTTGTCGTTGATTTGCTTGGCTCGTTCTGGTTCGCGAGCTGCTCGAGCCAGTTCTTTGAATTAACAAGCTGAAATGCTAGCTCGGCTTGTTTTAAAAGCACACCGAGCCAAGCTAGGCACGAGTTGAGAGAGCTAAAGAGCCACGGGCTTTTAGTTTAGCCATAAATCCAACTCTCCCTCCTAATCATAGTATCCCATCTACTGAGGAGTTGAAAGTTCATCTAGGCCCCTAATGGGTTTTGGCGAATTGAATGACAATGCAATTAAAGGATTAACATTTTTTAAAGAGTTATTGAGCAGAAATTTATTTGTAAATTAGTTTGTGACATCAGTTTATGTAATATGCAATCAAATAAAGGAATATATTGATAATGGCAAACAATATGTGAAAAAAATAGAAACAAGGGTTAATGCATATTAATGATGGTTTCAATCTATGGATTGTCATAATGAGAAGTGACTCATCAAATATATGTGACTGCAATGCAAGAAAAGCTTATGAAGGCATGAAATTAAAATTGGTTATTCATTGTTGATGGTAAAGCATGGATAAGCTCAAAGAAGGCAAGATAGGATGAAGGAATCAAGCAAGTGACTATGCAACATGTACTAAGCGATGTGTGATAAATGACGACTTGGATCATAGGATCTTTGCTATGGAGAAGTAGCTAGGATTTTGATGCATCAAGTTGATCAAGCCTTAGAGAGCAATGCAATGTGAAGCATCAAATCATTATTGAATCATATGCTTGAGTGACTTAGAGATCAAGACCAGGATTATTGTTTATGAAAATTTCTAAGTCAATAGCTCAAGATTGGAAGTGCTCAAGATAATAAGCAATGTTGATGTCCCAAGTTTGAAAAAGATAAAATGTGGCAAGAATAAAGACATACAAGCTGAAGTGGTCGATTTGTGATATCTTTCAATTTTGAGTATAGGTATGCCGTACTATTAAGAGGGATGCAACATTGGTTGATTGACACTAGGTATGCCATACTAAAAGTGCTCATAGGTTTACCCAAGTGAGAATCCTTGAGAGAAACCCCTAGTTACTAATTGTGAGCAAACTGTCGACCAAGTTTTGGGTTGGTCGACCAGGTGATGCTCTCTATCTTGAGAATGGATTTTCTCTAACTTTGACCGGTCTGAGGGACCAATCTAACTTGTCCAATGTGCTAACATCTAGTTGAGTTTTAAAACCGGTCTAATCGATCTAGATTTGATAGAGCAACAACTAGTTTTGAAAATTTGGATATTTATACCACGCTTGGCCCTCTCTTTCATGGGCTGCTGGTTCATCTGCATTCCTGAGCTTCTCAAAGCATTCTCCCTAAAAAACAAGCTCTCCCCAACTACTCTTTGTGAGTTGAGGTAACTTTGTAGCAAATCCTTGATGAGTTTGGGTTGAGGGATTGGGTATGTGGGAGCAATTAGAGAGCACTAGAAAGCATTCCATAGCTTGAGCACTTGTGGTTGACATCAAGGCAACTCGTGAAGCATTTGTCACTCTTGGAGGTAAAGCCTCCTAGATGGCTAGGCAAGTTCGGCTAGCTCCCGAGCTTGTTGTGAGCAGCGGCAAGTTTGTGAAGGTTGGGATCTTACCTCCGCAAGGGAAAAAGTCACATCTAGTGGAAACGAGGAGAGGTTGAAATAGATCGAGCTCAGGGACTGAGTTGAAATAAACTCAAGCCCAACGAGTTCCTCAATGGAGACGTAGGGTTCACAGCAGTGAATTCGAACTTCAGAAAACAAATTCTCGTGTCTACATTTGGTTTGTCTCAATACTTAACACTTACTTATTAATTCCGCATCAATCTTATTCGGTAAGCTTATTCTCTGTGCAGTGACTTGATAGAGATACTTGAAATCATCTGCAGAGGCACCACACCAAGTTTGGTTTGTATTAGACCTTGAGGAGGAAAGTTACTCTATTTCGTGTGATTTCTACTTTAGACCGGTCAGACCAATTGCAGTGCTGACAGTTGCAATTAGTGTTGTAATTTGTAGAAAAGCCTATTCACGCCCCCTCTAGGTGACTCAAGGTCCTTTCAATGGTATCAGAGCTTGGACTCAAATTCAAGCTTAACCGCTGTGAGAAAAGATGTCGCCATCATGTGAGATAAGTATTGAGCCACTTGCTTGTAATGGCTCAAACTATGCGTCTTGGTCTTCTCAAATCTTGGTAAATTTAGGCCCATGGGTCCTCATGTTGAGCTTGATGTAGTTGCTAGTTTCTTGCCACTGTTGACGGTCGTTAAGTAGCAAATTTGACCATCAACCAGACTCAATAATAAAGAAAAACAAACGCCTTACTCACATATTTGTATCACTAACCTAGTTCCGCAGCTGTTTTGGAGTTTCCAAGATTTTAGATGAGCAAGACTGAAATAAGACGAAAACACGATGAAGACGCCACACAACTACGTAGAAGATTGCATCCGGCGTCACACACTTACAAGGAGGGCCCACCTGGCAGAGCAAATGGGGGCGCCACGAAAGATGCACGAAAGGATAAGATTGGGGCCCACGTGTCAGCCTGCCAGAAGAAGATAAGCATGAACGGTGGCCAGGTGGGGTCGGCCGACCCCACAGGTCAGGCGAACCTGGCCTAGTTCCCGTCCAGGTGCACTTCGAGGAGGAGTAGCAGCCAAGTTTCCTGATCACCTTCCATATATGCTTTTGGCGGGAACCAACCACCAAGACTATAAATAGGGCCCCTCTCTCTCATTCAACACACACACACACACTCACACTCACACTCACACCACATTCCACTCTCTCTCAAGGCTCTCTAGCTCTTAGTGTAGGGTAGTGGAGCTAGGCCAGTTTTCCTTTACCGAATCAAGTCATCCTTGGAGTCGATTAGCGATCCTTGACTCTTGGCATGGCTTTGTATTCTAACTGTCAGCTTTCTATTCATAATATAGAGCTTTGCCTTGGTTGCTTTACTATCTCGATAGTTTATCAATCCATGCTTTGGTTATTCATGAGTTGTGCTATGGATATGGTTAGGCCAAATGATCCGGGTATAGATATCGGTTCGTTGTGCTTTCGGGATTGTTCTAGCGTTTTACTTGTCCATTCGAAGGGTGGGAGACCCAGGGACGCTAGGGTAGTGACCTCATACACTGGCGTGGTGCTCGGGTATGCGGGATCCATCGGATATGACCGTGCTCCATGGTGTGACTAGGGTACAAGGAAGGTGGTGATAGCCTTATCCGTCCATCGTAACAGTTGTGTTGTGATTAGTGCATTCCCCAATGTTCGGGTACGGTGTAGAAGTTTATGCAAGAGGTAACAGGACTGGATGTTCTCTAGTGCGGGACCTTCTCCCCGCTATCGCATTTTCCTGGCATCTGCAGCCCTAACCATGTTATAACATAACCTTTGCTTTGAATAGAAGCACTAGGACCTCTAACCTAGCCTAAGCTCCAGCTAACTTAACATAGGATAGTTTAGTTCGGTCTTTTGTTCTTTCTTTCTTTTATTCTATTCTTTCTTGGGTGTTTGTTGTGTGCTTGTGTCACATTACCCTGATTTATCTTCTTGATTATGGCTTACCCCTATTAGAGCTATGCCTATTTCTTGAGGCACGATGACATGATTAATTTTAAGTACAATACCCTTACTCTTCGGGTGAAATGCTACAATGGTATATCAGTGCGCTTGAGGATCCCATCTGTAATCGTATAGACTATACCACGAGAATGGCGTTTCTTGGTGCAGTTGCTAGGGATGGGCTCAAGACCCTCATTCCTAGTGATTATGATAAGAAAAGTCAACTAGCATTTCTGGCGCCGTTGCCAGGGACACAAAAACTGGTAGCGACATTAAGAAATGTCAACAACAATCAAACATTGACATGGATGATTTTTTATCTTTCACTAGTAAGGACTTTGAGAGCTTTAACTCAATGCTCAAGTTACTTTTCTCTTGTTTAATACTTGGAGCAAAGAAATTTAGGATATTATTCTTGAAGAAGAAGACATATGTGAAGATGCACATATCATTTAAGAAATATTTGAAAAGATGTATGCTGAACCACCAGTGAAGATCTTGCCAAAGAAGATGTAGTGTCACCAGAGAAGTGTTCATCATCAACAACAACTTGCAGGGAGCCCCAAGTGACTGTCACACTCCAAAATATTTAATTTTAGATTGTGAATATCTTTTAGAAAGTGTTTATCCATTTTTAGGGTCTCAAGAGAAATTTACCAGATTTTTCTTGCATTTCTTCCCATTTTCCCTAGACCTAAGTCCATTTAATGGAAATCTCTAAAATCATTTTCAAGAGTTCCAAGTATTTTATTTGGACTCTCATGTCCCGAACTATCTTCAATAAATTTATCAGGATTTTTCGGATCCTTAGGATATATTTTTCATTATTTAAAATAATTATCTAGACTTTATAGATTGTTTTAAGCTTTAAGATATATTCTCAACAAATGAAATCCTTTTTCTCAAGCTAGATAAATCCGGCTCACCGATATCCTTGATCGACCCATCTTGGTCATTGTTCTTTTTCCAATCCAAACCAATGTTCATCTTCCTTGGTCCGATTCTGCAAAGCTGGCCTGCTTTCATTTTCTTTGATCCATCTTACCACCTCTCGGTCCCTCCCTCTTTTCCTTTCTCCTTGCAACTCAAATTCTATCCATCAACCGATTTAATCTCTATTTTTTTGTATGTGCATGCCACGACTCGTTGATGGAGTCCGAGTTTTGCCATGCATGTCCGACCTTACATACGGCCATACGCCACTTGCAGGCTGAGCTAGTTGTTCGCCTTGTGTTGTTTTGGACTTCATCCAAGACTGGACAGGTCACACCGATGCCCTCGTCATGTGCATCACACAAGTCCTGCCATCGGACCCTATAATAGGTTTCAACCTATCCGAACCCCTCCTCCCTTCGATTGAAGCCGTCAAATGGCCAGCTCGGCTTGGGCCAACCTATTTCCCTTATTGACCTTGAAACCATTTCAGTCTCGCTCTCTCGAACTCTCCATCCTTCTCCCTCCCTTGATCTACCCCGACGCCAGTTAGCCTAGCCTCTTCTCATCCTTTCTTTCTTTTTCGTTGGCTAGTTTTCCTGTTCAGCCCAAGACCGAAGTCACCTCGCCCACACAAACTTGTTGTTTCCAGTCTGATCCAATCCCCTCTTCTCACTTCTTGTGTAGCTCATTTTTTTGGGCCGAGCTCGCACGCCTGGCGAGCCCAGCTCGAGCTGAAAACCTAGGCAGAGTTCCAACCCAACACATCGCCATAAGTAGAAGGAAGATGGAGTTCAGACCCCCTACAAAATCTTTCCGGAGCCCTCTTAGTGAAATGCTCGGCCGCATCGTCCCCCCTTCTGCGTCGTCGCTTGCCCCCGTCACCATTCGCCTGATCGTGGGTGTTGACCCCGTGCCCCCCTCTGCTCGCACTCCAGCTTCCCATGAGAAGCCAGCAGCACTGCCCCTCTCCTTCCTTGCACCGCGCCATCACCCAGGAGCCGAGCCATTGCCAGAAATGAGTGTTGACCTCCCAGGCATCATGACACCGCTGATGATCGCACCCTTGCTGAGCAACGTCTCGACCGGCGCCTCTCTCTGAATCCTGATCTTGAGGCACAAGCACCATGTGCCCATCACTGCTGGACCTCCTTGCTCCGCACCCACACCCCGCGCCCCTGGCTTGCCGGCCACGCCGCTTGCATCGCCCCAAGAACCAGGGCCGCCACCAGGAGTGTCATCTGCCCCAAGCTATTGTTGGCTGTCGATAACGATGGTTTTCACCCCCAATGCTCCGCCTGATTTCATGAAATGTAGGCCATAACCATTCCATAACCATTACTACTAATGAGTATCACAAGTTTTGGTGTTTATTTGATCTCAGGGACGACATATCCAAATTTGACCCAAAACGGACGCTGTTTGGACCGGAAGGCCCGAATCCGGCCGACCGGCATACTTTCGGTGGAATCTTGTCATGAAACATTACCAAAGTCACATAGATGGAGAATCCAAGCCATCCCAATGGGTTATATCAAGAAATGCACAACTTGGACCCGGAAGGCTTGGACCCATATCCAAAAGAGATGCCAACCTGGGTCATGATCAAGTGTTCAACATACACCATATCCAAGATTGATCCATGGCCAGAGAGGAGAGTGTCAGTACAACGGAGAACTGAGAGGCCGCCAGAGGTAGGCCGCCCGGCCCCAAGGAGGCCACCTAGCCCAAAAGAACGTCGGTTGATCAAACCGCTTGAAGAATTGACTCCTGGAGGAGATCAGGACCGTCCCACGGAAAGGCGGTGCCACGTGGTGGCAGGGGCAGGCCGGCCGGCCTAGGACAGGCCGCCCAGCCCCACTCTGTAGCCTGTGGTGTCCAGCCTTCGCGTGAAGATCAAGCACCACCTCCTCTGCTGCATACAACTGGCGCTACCTGAAATAACCGTCAAGAACCGACCTTGGCACACTATAAATAGGATCCCCTCACCTCACTTGTAACACACACCTTGGGAGCTTGAGTGCCTCACAATTTCAGTTCATCCTTAGTAGAATAGGGAGAGTGTGAGGTGAGAACTTTGGTGGAAGCCGGGCTGAAGGGGCGGAGTCGAGTTCTCTCGACCTTACCCCATCTTGTACCCACCTCGGGGGAAGTCTTATAATCAAGTAAGTTTTCCTCGCTTGTCTTTAGTTCCTCGCTAGTTTAGTTTTTACTTAAGTTACTTGCTTAGTTACTCTCTTTGATCTGTGGGATCCCTTGTCTGCGTAGATAGCAAGTTCTGTCCATTTGGGGTTTCTTCTTGCCTTACAACGATGCGGAAGTCAGTGACTCGATAGTTTAGGCGTGGTGCCTAGGCTTGGTAGTTACCTCGGGTTGTGTTCCACCCCATGGTACCACAGTGGTCGGCGGCATGTGGCGACAGCCTTGTCTGTCCCTAGTAGTCCACCATGCTCGAGTGTTTTCATAGCAGTAGGATTGCCGAAAGTATGTTGGGCCCCTTCTCATCCCTTTCTGAGCCCTTCGCTTAGGCCGCCGAAACAGATCAAGTTAGTAGCTTCTCAAGTTATCTTAGTAATTAGAATTCTATCTAGAGATAAGTCCTCTACCCTCGTACCTCTGCTCCCCAACAGGTCCGGTTGAATCGCTCCAGACCACTAGTCGAAGCTTATCGTTCCTTGGATTCGATATCCCAGGCTTACTCACCTGGTGAAAGCTACAATCGGTCTCTGTGCGCTTGCGAAGTAATTCGTTAGGCTAAGGAGTGCCAACAAGCTTCCTGGCGCCGTTGCCGGGGAACGGTACTAACACTAGTACTAGAGCGTTTCAGCTGTACACTTATCCATCCATCCATCCACCTTTCCACATGGAGTATCCTCCTAGTTATCCGGTAGTTCCATACCGCTAGTATGTGGAACCACCTCCATCTTGCCATCCCATCCTGTCTGATGGCTACAAGATCCATCCCAGTCTCGTAGCCATTGTTCGTGCATCACCCTTCTCTGGTAGAAGAGACAAATGCCCCTACACTCACTTGCAAGAATTCGAGGAGAATTGCTCTCTCCTTATCATACCTGGAATGAACCAGAACACCCTGTGGTGGAAGCTATTTCCGTTCTCTCTGATGGAAAGGGCAAAAACCTGGTACTACCGGACTGCAGTGAGAGTTGGAGGGGATTGGATTCAGCTAAAGAACGAGTTCTGTCTATTCTTTTTCCCTATTCCTAAGGTGATTCCGCGTTGCATCCAGCTGCTCACTTTTGAGCAAGGTGACAATGAATCACTTGGGGCAGTGTGGGCGCAATTCACGCATCTCGCGACCTCAGGTCCCCCTCACAAGATTGCTGAGGAGATGTTGATGCAACACTTCATCTACGACCTCAACCCGGAAACTGAGCGTTTCTCGAACCTTGCTTCCGAGGGATCAATCTTGTATAAGACAGCGGCTGAAGTTAGGACCATCCTAGAGAAGGTCCTTAACTCTACTACTTACACCGATGTCTTTGACGATCCTCCTGAGCCAGAAATTCCGCCCACTGAAAGGCAGCGCCTCCACATCCTTTCCGTTGTTTCCTCTCCACCTCCACCACACATAGAGGAAATCACCGAACCACTCAAGTCCTTAGATCATAAGCCACTCCTTGAAGAATTGCCTATGTTCATACCTGACCTCTTCTTAGAGGAGTACATCGAACTCGGTCATGTTTCAAACATGCCGAAGGAACATAAGTGTATTTGTTCACGATCAGAGGCATTTATTCCTATAACCACCTGGCAGATTAAGGGTCTTTCTGTGATTATGAGCCAGAAATGGACAGAAGAAGCAGAATCCTGCGGTAGTATCATCCAGATTTGCCGAAATCCCAGACCAGATCTGCCGGAATCCCAGACTTCTCTTCTGCACTATTGGGGACGCCTCCCGGCCACAAGAGGCCTTTTACGACCCAAGGGTTGGGGTGAACGTAATGTCCAGAGCTCTGGTAGACCACATCTCACCCGAGCAGCCCTTGACCCTTTCTTGTAAGCACCTGAAATGGATTGACGGCCAGATCGTGGAGAGTCGAGGTATTCTCTGAGTTGTTCCATTCATGATGGAAACCAACAAGGTCTACCTAGACTTCCGCATCTTCGATATCCCTAAAGGTGTAGAGTTCCTCTTAGTCGGAAGGCCAATAGAGCCTCTCGTCAACCACAACAGAGATCGAGCCATGCTCGAGGTTAAGGTTGGCAGAGATATCATCCCGGTCAGCTTAGTTCAATCCTGTGACACCATTGCGGAAGCTAGACCGGAGCAAGACCCACTTGAAGAGGCTGTGTGCACTATCCAGGAAGGGCAAACTCAACCCTTCCTCGATGACGATGCCACTCATTTCACCCAGGAGCTGGAACCGGACGGCCAGAGTAAGCTGGACGGAGAGGTGCCACCGCAACCCACTGTCCCAGAGCTGAAGCCGCTACCTCCTGGATTGAAGTACGCCTTTCTTCACAACAACAGAGCCACGCTAGTCGTCATCAGTGACAAGCTGACAGAGAGTGAGACTCGATGGCTCGTTGCAGTTCTAGAGAAGTACCAATCCATCATCGGGTACTCTCTGCATGACTTGAAGGGGATTAGCCCCAATCTGTGCACCCATCGCATCCCCATGGAACCGGACCATAAGCCGTCAAGAGAGAACCAGCGGTAGCTTAATGATGCGTTGAGGGAGGTAGTCAAGAAGGAGGTTCTGAAATTACTGCACGCAGGTATCATATACCCCGTGCAAGATAGTGAATGGGTCAGCCCAGTTCAAGCAGTCCCAAAGAAGGGAAGCATGATAGTGGTCCAGAACTAGAGAAATGAGCTCATACCTCAGAGGACCGTTAGTAGTTGGCGAATGTGTATCGACTACCAGATGCTTAACAAAGCTACCCAGAAAGATCACTTCCCACTGCCCTTCATTGATGAAATGCTTGAATGGTTGGCCAAGCATTCCTATTTCTGCTACCTTGATGGCTATTCCGGTAATCATCAGATTCCTATCCATCCTGATGACCCGAATAAGACTACCTTCACCTGCCCATGCGGCACATTCGCCTACCGGCGAATGTCCTTTGATCTCTGCAATGCACCCGCTTCTTTTCAGCGGTGTATGATGGCGATCTTCTCTGACTTGATCAAGAACATCATGGAAGTTTTGGTGGATGATTTCTCGGTCTATGGAAAGAATTTTGACGAATGCCTTGAGAATTTGGATAAAGTTCTCAAGAGATGTCAAGACACGCACTTGGTCCTTAATTGGGAATAGTGCCATTTCATGGTCAGAGAGGGGATTGTCCTCGGACATAGAGTGTCCGAAAGAGGGATAGAAGTGGATCGGGCAAAGATAGAGGTGATCGAGCAATTGCCACCCCCGACGAATGTCAAAGGGGTGAGAAGTATTCTGGGCCACGCCGGCTTTTACAGGAAATTCATCAAGGATTTCTCCTATATAGCCCGACCCTTCACAAATCTCCTTGCCAAGGATGCCTCTTTCAACTTCAATGATGATTGCCTCCTAGCCTTCTACACCCTCAAGAAGGCACTCGTTACCACACCCATCATACAACCCCCCGATTGGAGCCTTCCTTTCGAGATCATGTGCGACGCTAGTGACTATGCCGTCAGAGCAGTGCTCGGTTAGTGCAAGGATAAGCAACACTACGCTATATCTTATGCCAGTAAGACACTGACCGGCCCCCAGCTTAACTATGCCACAACAGAGAAGAAACTGTTGGCCGTGGTCTTTGCCATGGACAAGTTCAAGTCCTACTTGATTGGTGCTAAAGTGATAGTGTACATGGATCACGCTGCACTTAAGTACCTACTCACCAAGAAGGACACTAAGCCATGACTCATCCGTTGGATTCTACTCCTTCAAGAGTTCGATCTTGAAATAAGGGACAAGAAAGGAGCAGATAATTGTGTGGCTGATCATCTCTCCCGGATGCAAATCCAAGGATCGGATCTTCCGATCAATGATTATCTGAGAGATGATACTCTCCTGAAGGTCACTGCATCCAGTCCATGGTATGCTAACCTAGTGAACTTCATGGTGACTGGATACATACCTCCAGGAGAAAACAAGAAGAGGCTGATTCACCTTAGCAGATTCCACCTTTGGGACGACCCATATCTATTTAAGGTATGTGCCGATGGTCTACTTTGTCGCTGTATCCCACTTTGTGAGACCCAGAGGATTCTTGAGCGTTGTCACTCCTCGCCTTATGGAGGACACTACGGACCATTCCGTACCCATGCAAAAGTTTGGCAGAGTGGTTTCTTCTGGCCAAACATGTATGGAGACACCAAAGAATTCATCCGGCGTTGCCCAAGATGTCAGAAGCACGAGAATATCAATTCCCGAGATGATATGCCCTTGAAGAGTAACCTTCAAGTGGAAATTTTCGACGTATAGGGAGTAGACTTCATGGGTCCCTTCCCCATGTCAGAGCAGTGCGAGTACATCTTGGTGGCTGTGGACTACGTGTCCAAATGGGTAGAAGCACTTCCTTGTGTTGCGGCCGACTCAAGGAGCTCCAAAAGAATGTTCCAGGAAACAATATTCCCACGCTTTGGAGTTCCATGAGTCGTGATTAGTGATGGAGGCTCACACTTCATCGATAAAACCTTCAAGAAGTCCCTCAGCGAACTTGGAGTAGACCACCGGGTTGCTACTCTATACCATCCCCAAACGAGTGGTCAGGCAGAAACGTCTAACAAGCAAATCAAAAACATTCTGCAAAAGACCGTAAATCCCATGGGGAAGGGATGGAAGAGCAAATTACCCAAGGCATTTTGGGCATACTGGACAGCTTATAAGACCCCGATAGGGATGACTCCATACCAACTGGTTTACGGCAAGACCTGCCATCTTCCAGTTGAGCTAGAATTCAAGTCCCATTGGGCAATCAAGAGGTGGAATATAAACCTCCAATCAGCTGGAATTAAGTGACAGATTCAATTAGCTGAATTGAACAAGTGGAGGGAAAAAGCGTACCATAGCTCCAAGTTATACAAGGAGCGTACGAAACGTTGGCACGATAAGCGAATCAAGATCAAGAAGTTCAAGGCGGGGGATAAAGTACTCCTCTTTAACTCCCGCATTCGATTGTTTGGTCATGGTAAACATAGAAGTAAGTGGGAAGGCCCTTACTTAGTGCTTGACGCCGCCGATCACGGCGCGGTGACCCTCCAAGATGATGACGGGAACACTTTCAAGGTTAACGGCCAAAGACTAAAAGTGTTCCTAGAACAAGAAATGCCGGAACTCGAGGAAGTAGACGTCTTCGAGCTTTCCGAGATATGACAAATCTCGTCTATGGTCCTCGCCAGACCCGAAACTTGGCTTATTATAGGATAGAACCCTTCTCTGTTCTATTCTTTTCTTCCCTTTCTACCCCTGAGAAAACCACTTCAAGAATTGAGTCCTACACTTGATGAGAGAACCTCTGCCAGAAGACCAGGGCCCACACTTCAAAGTGTGGGGCCGGCCGGCCTTGCTTGGGCCGCCGGGCCTTGCCCAGGCCGCCCAGCCCTGTGCAGGCCGCCCGGCCTCCCCCCGGACGCGTTTCGGAGAGCCGTTGCACGGCAACGCTCCTCATCGAGTGAACGTTCCACTTCTGGAGGAGCTGTACCGATCAGAGTCTATTTAAGTTGGGAGGCTTCTTCCTCCTTGCCATTCCACTCTCTTCCTGCAAGCCCAGACTTCGGTCACCAAATCTTGAGCCTAGATCACATCCATGGCATCACAATCCTCGCCCAGAACTCCACAATCCGTAGCCATGGACAGCTCCAGCCCTTCCGCTCCATCCAAGTCAATCCAGAGCCAGAGTTCAGACTATAGCCTCCGGATCATCAAGCCAATCCCTATGGCCGACACCCTCGCGTCGCCGCCCGGCCAGCAGGCCACCACCAGGGCCGGCCGGCCTAGGGGAGGCCGCCTGGCCTCCCCCCCCCTCACGCCGATCATCTTTAGCTTGCGCGGCGTCGCCCTCTAGAAGCCCTGCATCAAAGGGCAATGGGAGGATTGGCGTGCGTACTCCTGGACGGCCAACCATTGGGGTTCTCTCCCCGCGGAAGGCCATCGGGAAGCGTCTCGTGCCGTCATCCTCCGGCGGCCACGTGATTCAAGTCGCCGCCCTCCAGGCGGTGATGCCCAAGTCCCCGGAGTATTCTCCAACCAGCCCGATCCGCCACGCGTCCGTGTGGTTGGGCGGAAGGTCGGCCGCGGGAAAGAGCTGCGCCCTCCGTTGGATCGAGAGGAGGGGGAGTCAATTGACTCCAACCGGGATCGGTGCAATGGTTCAGATCGCCACCACCGATCCGGGGCCCTCCGGAGGTCTACGCCTACACAGACAGCGACGACGAGGAGGAGGAGAGGAGCAACATCGCCGCACTCCGTGAGCAGCTTGCTGCTCTTAAACTCCGGCTCAACAATATGGATGAGCAGGTGGCGGTGTCCGAGATCGACCGGATGGATCTAGATGACAAGGTGGACACGCTGCGCAAGGCCGTTTGTTCAAAGATCAAACGTCTTGCAAAGGCTACAGGGAACGAGGAGCTTTACCGAGCCCCCGACCCGAGGAACTAGATCTAGATAGGGAGGATTAGAATAAATAGGTAGATTAGGTGCATGTGCTGTTTTATTTCTTTCATTTTGTTTCCTCATCTCCAGGACCTTAGTTTGTTTTGTTTAGAAAATTTTGAATTGAATAAAACAAAGTTTCCCCTATGTGATGTTTGTGGTTGGAACACACTTGTGTGCCAACCACACCCCTGTTCTCACATTCTGCGAAGCACCCATGAATTTGCAGCATACACAATTAATGGAGAGCACCAGAAAAAGTTGAGGGCAATTCGCTTCAGAAAAGACCGGAAGGCCAAATTTGTGCCGACCGGCATACCAATTCTGCAATCTGCGGCAACACCCAACGGAATTGTGACACACGCAGCACAACGGACACATTACAACATGCCATTTGCGAAATGGTGGAGAATTAGGCTGCACGGCCCCACTGTCAGCAAAACACCGAGGTCTTTCTCATGCTGCAGGTTTGCAACTCTTATAGCTTACTTCTCTAAAAGATCAGTTCAAATTGTGCCTGGTTTAATACAAACTAAAATTTGAACAAGAACTTAGAGAAAGATGAAATCATTTCATGACAATCAATACATGCCTAAGTTTTATTTCTAATGCAAGTATTTACATGCCTTTGGAACTCAACTATGTTAGGATCATTGGATCTTTTGCTTATTGACTCTTATGATACTTTGAACCGAGATCATGCTCGTTCTAATTCAAGGATTTGGAGGAATTTATTTTGAAAACAAAAATCATGGCAACTCTCCTTTTCTCAACCACCACCAATGCCATATACATTCATGAGAGTAGTTCTATGATTCCACATAGCTATCTTGAACATTTTGAGCTCGTTCAAACTTATTGCCTCACAAGTGTGTTATGCACATTTCTTACTTGGGCCATACACGTACACGACATCAATCACTGTTCGTCATGACTAATACAAAAGCTCATCATCCCCCTGAAACAAAAAGGAAAGCAAGTAAAGTGATTCATCATACTCATGGATTCTTGTTCAAAAAAAAAGAAGAGAGGGGAAGATGATAAGAGCAAAAATATAGATGACGGACAAGTGCCAATGTTTACATTTGCACATGGTCAAAGTAGTTTAATGGCATAACTACTTAGAGACATTTTGTTTGAACTTGCAAGACAAATGGAAAAAAGATAAGTATATGCCTTTGTTTCCATACAAAAGAGAGAAGTTACCTTTGAGAGAATCATATACCATGAGCATCTAGAGTTTGCCTTATTTTGAAAATCTGAAAACCCTCCAAACTCTAAGAAGGAGGACTCGCATTGATTTGTGTGATGAGTTCTGAGGGTCAATAGACAGAAGTGAAGATGTTAGCCACCTGGAATCCAAGGTATGCAAAGAAAGCTAAGAAATAACTCTTATGCATAGTTTGAGTTCGTGAAACCAGTCTTCGCTCTTTTCTCATCCTTATTGCTCGGGGCGAGCAAAGTTTGGCTGTGGGGGTGTGTTGGCGGTCGATAACGATGGTTTTCACCGCCAACGCTCCGCCTGATTTCATGAAATGTAGGATTTAACCATGCCATAACCATTACTACTAATGAGTTCCACAAGTTTTGGTGTTTAATTGATCTCAGGGACGATATATCCAAATTTGACCCAAAACGAACGTTGTTTGGACCGGAAGGCCCGAATCCGGCCGACCGGCATACTTTTGGTGGAATCTTGGCATGAAACTTTACCAAAGTCACATAGAGCGAGAATCCAAGCCATCCCAATGGGCTATATCAAGAAATGCACAACTTGAACCCGGAAGACTTGGACCCATATCCAAAAGAGATGCCAACCTGGGCCATGATCAAGTGTTCAACATACACCCTATACAAGATTGATCCATGGCCAGAGAGGAGTGTTTCATGCAATGGAGGACCGAGAGGCCGCTAGAGGCAGGCCGCCCGGCCCCAAGGAGGCCGCCCGGCCCAAAAGAATGTCGGTTGATCAAACCGCCTGAACAACCGACTCCTAGAGGAGATCAGGACCGTCCCACGGAAAGGTGGTGCCACGTGGTGGCAGGGGCAGGCCGGCTGGCCTAGGCCAGGCCGCCCGGCCCCACTCTGCAGCCTCTGGTGTCCAGCCTTCGCGTGAAGATCAAGCACCGCCTCCTCTGCTGCGTACAACTGGCGCTACCTGAAATGACCGTCAAGAACCAACCTTGGCACACTATAAATAGGATCCCCTCACCTCACTTGTAACACACAACTTGGGAGCTTGAGTGCCTCACAATTTCAGTTCATCCTTAGTAGAATAGGGAGAGTGTGAGGTGAGAGCTTTGGTGGAAGCTGGGCTAAAGGGGTGGAGTCGAGTTCTCTCGACCTTACCCCATCTTGTACCCACCATGGGGGAAATCTTATAATCAAGTAAGTTTTCCTCACTTGTCTTTAGTTCCTCGCTAGTTTACTTTTTACTTAAGTTACTTGCTTAGTTACTCTCTTTGATCTATGGGATCCCTTGTCTGCGTGGATAGCGAGTTCTGTCCATTTGGGGTTTCTTCTTGCCTTAGCGCGAGGCGGAAGTCAGTGACTCGGTAGTTTAGGCATGGTGCCTAGGCTTGGTAGTTACCTCGGGTTGTGTTCCACCCCACGGTACCGCAGTGGTAGGAGGCAAGTGGTGACAGCCTTGTCCGTCCCTAGTAGTCCACCACGTTCGGGTGTTTTCATAGCAGTAGGATTGCCGAAAGTATGTTGGGCCCCTTATCATCCCTTTCTGAGCCCTTCGCTTAGGCCGCCGAAACAGATCAAGTTAGTAGCTTCTCAAGTTATCTTAGTAATAAGAATTCTATCTAGAGATAAGCCCTCTACCCTCGTACCTCTGCTCCCCAGCGGGTCCGGTTGAATCGCTCCAGACCACTAGTCGAAGCTTATCGTTCTTTGGATTTGATATCCCAGGCTTACTCACCTGGTGAAAGCTACAATCGGTCTCTGTGCGCTTGCGGAGTAATTCGTTAGGCTAAGGAGTGTCAATAGCTATGCGCCTCCTCTTCCTTCCCGGCGAGGTTCCGGCCACTATGGTGAGTCCCCACTGCTAGTAGGCAACAAAACGGAGCCCCCTACCTCTCCTCTCCATTTCCCCCACCTCGCCATGGCCTCATACGCCCCCATCTCCGGCAAGGAGAGCTACCAGAAGCTCTGTACGCCATAACCATGGAGATCTATAAGCTTTTGCACAAAACCCCTTAGAGAAGTTTGTAATCTTTATGTTATTTCTTGTAGCCTTGCTGAGTACCAATCATAAGTATACTCACCCTTGCTTACTACTGCTCAGAAGAGAAAGTTGTTGTGAAGTCTTTCGAAGATGATGCTGAGTTCTAGGCGTACGCAACCCCTGGTCGATTGCCTATGAAATTTGAAGCCTTCATTCAAGGATAAGTTGTATAACACTGATAGTCTTTTATTCATTTATATTTCTTTTTTACATGATACTGTTACTAATTATTCACTAATAATGTCTTTATATGTATGAAATTTGATCCTGGCAATATATAGTTATGCATTCGGTTTTGTTCTTAAAATTGGGTGTGGCAGAAGTGGTATCAGAGCTGTATCGACTGTAGGATGTAAGCCTAGATAGTAATGGTCGCTTCTTAAGGTCTATTTTGTAATAATAAAAATCCTACTTTATCCTTGACCTCTTTGATGAATACTTTCACTCCTTAACCATTTTTCTTTACTCAATCTGCCTTGATAACTCATCTTTCTCACCTGACCCCTTTTCATTTGCAGTTTTCTTTATTTCGCAAATGTAAAATCCTTAATACTTGTATAATGACTGACTCTCTCCTTGATAATTCTCTACTCTTGGTCAATTACCCTTTCTTGTTTATTGACACCCTCAACCCTTGTCTATTTATTTTGTTTATCTCCTCGATCACTTCTTGATTTTGATCATACATCTCCTTTGATGAATGATTTTCTCATCTCATGCATCTCACCCAATCTTGATTTGTTGGTGATATTGCTAAAATCCTCTATTCCTTATTCACTTATCTTTTTATATTTTCAAACAACTATCTTTGTTCCCCACGTCCCCACCTTGAGTTCATTTATTTTAATGTATACGTCTTCCCCATTATGCCTCTCCTTGCTTCCCAAGTATTGTCACTTTGGTTCTTTACCTTAGCTCTTTATTCCAAAGTGCCTTTTTCTTCTATTCGCTATCCTTTTATTCAAAATATTTAGATGATCCATGCCATGTATCCTAATGCTTGTCTAAGTCATTTGAAGAATGGAACTACTAGTACATCATGAGGAGTCAAGTCGAAGCAATTAGAAACTATCATAGTTCGGCTAGGCGCTTGCCTAGGCGCGATTACTAGGTAGTCGGAGGGTGTCCGCCTCGCCTATGGGGGTAGGCGGACCCCTAGGCGGCAGCAGCTCGTCGGCAGCGCCGGTGGGGGTGGAGGAGCGCCTGGCAGAGGTCGCCGGTGGGGGAGAAGGAGCTGCCGGCGGCAGCGGGCGCTCGCGCAGGCTTGTGCGGGCGGAGGGCGCGGGCGCGGGCAGTGGCGGGAGAAGGGGCGGGCGCTGGTGCGTGCGCGAGCAAGGGTTGGGAGGAGGAAGGGATAAGGTGGATAAGATGGGCTGGGCCATTGTTATGGTGGGTAAGGTGGACTGTGCCGTTTTTATGGGCCTTTCTTCTCCTTTCTCCCTATTCCATGACCATTGATCTTCTATTTTTTCTCTTTTCATTTGTTTTAAGTATTTGTGCATGTATTCTGCTAAAAAAAAATTGTACATGTATTAATCACCGCCTAGAAAAATGCTTAGGAACGCCTAGGTGCGATTAATCCCGCCTAGGCGCTAGGTAATGGGTCAGT
Organism: Panicum virgatum; assembly: GCF_016808335.1. Taxonomy (NCBI): domain Eukaryota; kingdom Viridiplantae; phylum Streptophyta; class Magnoliopsida; order Poales; family Poaceae; genus Panicum; species Panicum virgatum. The sequence continues at coordinate 40,122,177 of NC_053153.1, read as the reverse complement.
GCCTAGAATCCGCCTAGTGCCTAGCTGAATCTTGGAAACTATACCACCTACCCATATTCCTGCTCAAGTTAGATGAAGAATTCAGTTCACCATGAAAGAATGGAGCCTGAGCAAGATTATGACACTCTCACTACCACTACAATCACAAAAGTGGAGTCAACACTGGACAAGCGGAAGGAGGCACGTGCCATCAATACTGAAGCTGGAAGAGATAACCTTGCTTAGGAGTACCCCTACAACTCAGTTAACAACGTCTAGCATCGTTTGTTGACTATGTGTTGATTGGTGGAATTCTGTGTTTGTGTGATAATACTTGTTTAATTCGCTTCTTTTTAATGACTGTTGGTATATTGTGAGTTTTCTACATACAATGAAATCAATTGCCTAGTTGGGGTCCTCTTTTGTAACGCCCACCTCCTTGTTATCCTTTGACTTTCTACCCAATCCATTGGAGGACGTCAGAAGGGAAAACTGAAGGCCCAACATCAACAAGCAGAAGCTATCATCACCACCACAGTCTAGGTAGAAGCAAGTCAAAGAAAGGAAGACCGTACGTTGGTTTGTTTGCCACCTTGGAGCTTCCAATTCTTCAATCCACCTTACTCCAATGATGACCATAATAGCCAAGAAAGAAGTTGAAGGCAATGTTGGCATCAACAGTAGAAACTTACACATATCTACAGTTGTTGACATATGAAAGAAGTTGAAGCCATGAATGCTCTCCTTTTTGTTACACTGTGTCATTCGCCTCTCTACCTTAATTTGTCTATGTTCTTCTTAAAAAAACATTCTTTACCATATCCTTGACTTCCTTGATGTTTATTCTTATTTCTTCTTCATTTACCGAATCCTTGATGCTGTTGTTTTTCTAATCCGGTTATCTTGGCCTATTGTCCCCTTCTTTTGATTGCTTTTGCATATCCCAATTTCCTTCTTCACTTGTCCTCTTATGATTGATTACCTTGCATCCATTGGTTCCAATTCACCTCCTCCGTGATTCCAAGAATGGTCACTATGGAAATCCCTTGTCTTCTATTCCAAATTGGTTTTCTTCTCTTCTTGTGCTACATACATTAGACTGTTCATACCATGTACCCCATAGCAGGCCTAGGTCCTCACAAAGAGTGGAAGTAATAGTCTACTTCAAGCAGTCAAGCCTGAGCAACTAAAGAACACATCGGGGTCCAAGTGTTACAACCAAGAAGTTGATGTTGTGCCAGAATTACCGACAAGCTAAGAGATGCCTACATCAAGAATATAATGCTGAAGATTTAGGATATGACCCATACTTAGAGAAGGTTACCCTTTTCCTTTGCAAAAATGTTAGAATCATTTTGTTTGAAAGTTTGTTTTGGTGTGCTTTTAATGCTAGTTGTTTTGTCCTTGTTTTTTAGACCCTCATCTTCCTTGCTGGTGTATTGTGGGACTTGTGCCTACAATGATATCATTCACCCCTTAGTTTTCTTGTCAACACCGCCTTCTCTTTCCAAAGGACAAACCAATGCAGAAGACCCAAATCAGAATTCTTCCCTTTTCTCAATCCCCATCTTGTCTTCTCACTTTATGTCTGAAGCTCTTTGCCTTATCCCTCCTTTCAATCGGATTTTGCAAATCTCTCGACAATGTCATTTGCTCGATCCAATTAATAAAAAGTGACTTGAATCCAAACTCTCTCTTTCTCTTAGCATTCATCTTGTTACCTTGTTGTCTCTATGATGGAATCTCTTTACCCTATCTCTCCTCTTTTGTCACCAGCCCTTGCGAATCTCAGGACGAGATTCTGTTTAAGGGGGTAGTTCTGTCACACTCCAAAATATTTAATTTAGATTGTGAATATCTTTTAGAAAGTGTTTATCCATCTTTAGGGTCTCAAGAGAAATTTTCCAGATTTATCTTGCATTTATTCTCCTTTTCCCTAGAGCTAAGTCCATTTAATGGAAATCTCTAAAATCTTTTTCAAGAGTTCCAAGTATTTTATTTGGACTCTTAAGTCCGAAGCTATCTTCAACAAATTTATCAAGATTTTTCGGATCCTTAGGATATATTTTTCATTATTTAAAATAATTATCTAGACTTTCTAAATTGTTTTGAGATTGAAGATATATTCTCAAAAAATGAAATCCTTTTTATCGAGCTAGATAAATCTGGCTCGCCGATATCTTGGATAGACCCGTCTTGGTCGTTGTTCTTTTTCCAATCCAAACCAATACTCATCTTCCTTGGTCCAATTCTGCTAAGCTGGCCTGCTTTTGTTCTCTTGGATCCATCTGACCACCTCTCAGTCCCTCCCTATTTTCCTTTCTCTTTGCAACTCGAATTATATCCATCCGATTTAATCTCTGTTTTTCTATATGTGCATGCCACGACTCGTTGATCGAGTCCGGTTTGGCCACGCATGTCCGACCTTATCATACGGCCATACGCCATTTGCAGGCTGAGCTAGTTGTTCGTCTTGTGCTGTTTTGGACTTCATCCAAGACTGGACAAGTCATGCCGATTCCCTCGGCATGTGCATCACAAAAGTCCTGCCATCGCACCCTATAATAGGTTTCAACCCGTCCGAACCCCTCCTCCCTTCGATTCGAGCCGGCAAATGGCCAGTTCGGCTTCGACGAACCTATTTCCCTTATTGACCTTGAAACCATTTCAGCCTCGCTCTCTCGAACTCTCCATCCTTCTCCCTCACTCGGTCTACCCGACGGCAGTTAGCCTAGCCTCTTTTCATCCTTTTCTTCTTTTTCGTCGGCTAGTTTTCCTGTTCGGCCCAAGACCGAAGTCAACTCCGCCCACACGAACTTGTTGTTTCCAGTCTGACCCAATCCCCTCTTCTCACTTCTTGTGCAGCTCATTTTTTGGTCGAGCTCGCACGCCTGGCCAGCCCAGCCCGAGCTGAAAATCCAGGCAGAGTTCCAGCCCGGCATGTCGCCGTGCATAGTAGGATGCTGGAGTTCGGAGCCCCTACAAAACCTTTCCGGAGCCCTCTTCATGAAACCCTCGGTCGTGTTGTCCCCCCTTCTGTGCCGTCGCTTCCCCCCATCACTGTTCGCCTGATCGTGGGTGCTGACCACGTGCCCCCTCTGCTTGCACTCCACCTTCCCACGAGAAGCCAGTAGCACCGCCACTCTTCTTCCTTGCACCGCGCCATCCCCCAGGAGCCGAGCCATTGCCAAAAATGAGTGCTGAGCACCCAGTTATCGTTGCGCCCCTGATGATCACACCCTTGCTGAACAACGTCTCCACCGGCGGCTCTCCTTGAATCCTGATCGTGAGGCACAGGGGCCAAGTGCCCATCGCTGCTGCCCCTCCTGGCTTCGCAACCTGCGCCCCTTGCTCACCGGCCATGCCCCCTGCATCGCCCTAAGAACCAAGGCCGCCGCCAGGAGTGTCTTCTGCCCCCGATCTGTGCGCCTCCTCTTCCTTCTCGACGAGGTTCCGGCCACCATGCTGAGTCCCCGTTGTCAGTAAGCACCAAAATGGAACCCCCTACCTCTCCTCTCCATTTCCGCCACCATGCCATGGCCTCCTGCGCCCCCACACTCCGGCAAGGAGAGCTACCAAAAGCTCTGTACACCATAGCCTTGGAGATCTATAAGCTTTTGCACAAAACCCCCTAGAGAAGCCTGTAATCTTTATGTTATTTCTTGTGACCTTGCTGAGTACCAACCATAAGTGTACTCACCCTTGCTTACTGCTTCTCAGAAGAGAAAGTTGATGTGAAGTCTTTCGAAGATGATGCTGAGTTATAGGCATACGCAACCCCCGGTCGATTGCCTATGAAGTTTGAAGCATTCGTTTCCAAGATAAGCTGTATAACTCTGATAGTCTTTTAATCGTTTGTAATTCTCTTTAAGTGATACTGTTACTAATTATTCACTTATAATATCTCTATATGTATGAAACTTGATCTTGGCATACATATAGTTATGCATTCGGTTTTGTTCTTAAAATCGGGTGTGATAGTGACACTCAAGGAGAAGCAAGATGATCAAAATAGCAAAGACGCGGTCCCTTTGCGGAGACCGTTCAGACTGGTTTCTCAGACCGGTCCTAGCAGAGGAACCATACTTGAGTTCAGCAAAGGCACTAGCCAAGAATTAATCAAAGCTGCAACTTCAAATACTTTATCTTGCTCCATAAGTGAAAAATAAAATCAAACGATGAAGATCAACAAGTTATTGTCCAAAGAGATTAATGAGCACAATGAATATTATGAGCTCTTAGAAAATAGGTATGAGGCTTTGGCTAATGATTATGTTTGGGCTCTTTAATTGTCTTCTAGTCTTTTGCCTGTAGAAAGCTCATATGAAGTGCTCAAGGAAGAACATGGAAAGATTACTACTGAGCATATAGCTTTGCAAGCTACACACAACGAGCTAGAAAGCTTTCATGAGAAGCTAGTGGAATCATATGTTACATTAGATGTTGCTCATGAGGTTGTGATGACATAGGTAAAGCTCTATCAACCTCTGACACAACACATGCACATGCTCACAAGTTGAAATTATGTTGTCTTCTAATAAACCGTGTAGCTCCCAACCAACCCAATCTTGTGTTGACCATGTTGTTGTAGAATCTTGTGATGGCATTATCGCTCAAAAAATAATGAACTCAAGAGAGATGTCGAATAGCTAAAGTTGGAATTGACCAAGTTGAAGAGCAAGGTCCAAGTGCAACCTTCTCAAGATAACTGTGATGATATGGTGAAGAAGCTTGAGAAGGGTTCAAATGTCACTATACCTCAGATCCTCAGCAAGGTCAAGTCAAGAAAAGAAATATTCATGTAAAAGAGGAATGTCTTGTTCTGCTCAAGAACTCAAACATGGGACATAACACAAAACATCGCACTTCCTACACATGTAGAGAAAAGGGACATTTCGGTAAGGACTGTCCTAAAGGTAACTTGCCCAAATCAAACCTTGTCCATTGTGACTTTTCTAAGCTTGGGAAGGACAAAGCTAATACTTATGCTGCTAGAATGATTGACTCTTCTGGAACTAGCATAAGGGCTATTTGGATTCCTAAAGCATCTTGTTACTAACTTGGACGGACCAAAGATTTGGGTACTGAAAGGTTCTTGTTGAGCTTGTAGAGCCATGGAGGTGTTCCATGTTTACTACGCTTGGAGGAGCCGCCACCAGATCCCTGCTTCAGGTGTTAATAAGGAGGACGTGTTGCACTGGTGGAGGTCGGCAGCTTGGAAGAGCCATCCCTAGCCAAGGCGATGAGAACATTGGGAGATGACATCATCTCATTACCCATTATATGTTCTTCAAGGAGCAGATCATGCCAAACCTCGAGAAATGAGTTGAACAGTGGACCACGCTTGAGGTGGATAATAATTGTGCAGAAGCGCTTGTTGATGTTATGACATCAATACGAGCATGCGGTATGTGACAACCATGCTAAGGTCACCAAGGGCATCTACCATGCCCATGAAGCTCTTGTAGTAGTAGTTGGTGACGGAGAGGTGGGCTTGGATGAAGTTGTGGAACTGTGAATCGTGGAAGAGGGCATCTGTTTCACGATTCCCATGAAATTGGGATTCAATGATGAGCTAAGTGGCATGTGCAGTGGTGCTATGCTCCATCATGGTGTTGATGAGGTCGGTGGAGATTGTTCCAAATAGCCATGACTTGACAATGCAGTCCATGCGTTCCTTGGTCTGTGGAGTCTGAGGTGTAGTTGCCAAAGAGAACGTGCCCTTGCAACGAAATACCTGCCAGCCTTGACATGAATGGACTCCCTCTAGCGGGTGCAGTTGCTGGAGTTCAAGTTTAGGACAAGTGGACGAGAGAACAAATGGTCTATAGATGGAGACAACCTGAGCATGGAAATTGATGATGGGTCGATGGCGGCCGCCTCATGAACCATTAGAGTATCTCGAACGGTGTGAGCATTGGAAGCATGGGAATCAGCATCATCATCTGCTCCAGCATGCTTGGGTGTGGGTCGGCATGCAGTGACACAGTAGTTGGTGGCCCGGTCCAGGGCGGCACAAACGCAAGCTATGGCAGCGGCATTTTCCTTGGCGACCTTAGTCGCCTCGTGCTCAGCTTGGAGCACACATAGTCACAGGGTTCGGGGTTGATGTCTCGTCCCACGACCCGGGAACGCCGTTTCGATTCGAGGGTCGGGGTCAAAGAGGGTCAGTGTCCCATTCAAGATTGGATCGCGTCCCGGTTTGAGAGGGGTTGCAGCCCCATTACTAGCAGATTTAATTGGGATAAAAAGGTTAAGGGTGTGGTTTTTGTTAGATAATGAGCCGAGTACGTGTACTATGGTCTAAATGTACTCTTTTTATACATTTCTTATATGGTTGTGCAGATTAGTTTCTTCATTAGTAGCACATATATAGTTTTTGTCTTTTTAAAACGCATCGACCCGAAAATATCGACCCGAATGAATCATGGTCACGTTCCACATAATAATTTATCGTTTCATAGAGGTATACTCCTTCGTACCACAATTTTATAAAGTGACGACCCTCGACCCCGTTTCTCGACCCGGTCGACCCAGGAACTTTGTGACTATGGGAGCACATGCGTGAGTGCTGCCTTGCAAGCGGCAGCACACGCCTTCCTGGCCTCACGTTTAGTCGTGGGCCATGGCCTGACCCTCTACTTTGGCCTTGGCGGTGCCTACCATGGTGGGATAGGGAGGCGGTGTTATCGCTCCAGACATGTATGCAGCATGGGGGTAGGTCGCGTGCAGGTGGAGGCGTCAAGGATTCAGGATGCAGACAGGCGCAGGTGGGCCTGCAAACCTGGTAGACCCGCCCTGCGAAAACATTTGAGCAGGCCTCTGCAGGTGACCACATTTTGGAAATGGACCCAATTAGGATCGGCCTGAAAAGCCTGCAGGGGTAAAGTAGGAAGCCGGCGACCACCGGCAGGATACATACGAGGCCCGCGAGAGTGCCTCCGTCGAGATCGAGGGGAGCTACAGCAGTTGGACGGGGACGGATCAAGCTACGGGTGCGCCGTCATCGCCTCAGTGTCCTCCGCCTCATCCTCGCTGTCGTCGCCTCGGTGTCCTCTGGCTCATCCTCGCCGCCGTCGCGACCTGCCTCCTCCTCCTCCCCGGTCAGCCCTTGGCACATCCAAGAAGTCGTCTTCGATGATGCTGGGCCTCTCCTCGCCACCACGGCTGCCCTCTTGTTCGTCGACGACCCCGACTTGCCGGCCCCCGTTTGCCGTGTCAACTTTGCCGTTTGCAACACACGGCAAATAGGCTGAATCCCATAGGTAGAAGATGTTGGGGGCTCCTGAGACGGCCCACCATCTTTTCGGAGGATCTCCGACTCCGTTGGACCATTCTCCGATCAATGTGAGCACTTCAAGTCCAATTATTTACAAAGAGGCGAAAAAAGAAAAAAGAATCACTAAACATCACACGGACGTCGAAATTCCTACACTCTGACGGTGATAGTGTGTTCCGACGCGGAGGAAGCAGCATCAACCGTCATGGTGGTGGCGCCCATGACCGACGGGTGTGTCACGGTGAAGTTGTACTCGCCGTGCGGGAGGTTAAGCTCAACGATGCCGTTCTCATCGGTGGTGGCAGCCTTGCTATGCGTCTTCCACTCGGCGATGAGCTTGTCGACGACGTTGCCGACGGGGAGGTTCTTGAAGTTGTTGTCCGTCAAGCACATGACATAGCATCCGTTGGCGTGCCACGCCGCCCACATGATCATGCCGTTGACGCTCGGGTGGGCGTACCCTTCCCTGAGCACCTGCTCCAGGAACTTCACCTGGTTGGAGCCCTTGACGACGTCCACCTCGGTGAGCCACATGGGCAGCTTCAGCTTGGCGAGCGTGTCCAGCGCGCTCCTCATGTAAGGGAAGTTGGGCGTGGAGAAGTGGCTCTCTAGGCCGACGCCGAGCTTGAGGCCGCCGTTGCCGGGGTAGCTGCGGATCTGGGTCATCTTGGCCACGTACTTGCTGGGCACCGGGTTGAGGTCGCCGGGTTGCTCCAGCGTGTTGAACTCGTTCATGAAGAGGATGGCGCTGTGGTCGATCTGCCCGACCTGGTTGTAGATCTGCGCCGACGCGGTGGGGCCAAACTTGCCCTCGAAGAAGTTGAAGTGGAGGTTCTCGTTGACCACGTCCCAGTGGATGACCTTGCCGGCGTAGCGCGACACGACGGACTTGAGCCGCTTCTGCATGGCGGCCTTGAGCTGGTCCGTGTTCATGGGCCTCACCCACCGGATTTGGGAGTTCTGGTCGTCCCAGAACACGTTGTGCCCGCGCACCCTGATGCCGTGCTTGTTGGCGAGCTTGAGCATGGCGTCCGGGATGCGGTAGTCCTCCTGGTTCTGGTTCCACTCGGTGCTGTACCACTTCATCTCGTTCTCGAAGGTGGCCACGGTGAAGCGCGACGTAAACCACTTCTCATAGGCGGGGAGGTTGAGGATCTCCTTGGTCATCGTGTTGCCGAACGGGAAGCCGGCCCGGAGGAGCTCGATGATCACGGTGGCGTTCGCCATCGGCTTGTCGTCGTGGGCGCTCTTGGCCACCAACCGGATGGTGCTCCTCCGCGTCGCGTTGGCGGAGCGGCGGGCGTGGGCGTCCCACTCGTCGAAGCTGAAGGGCTGCAGCGAGACGCTGTCCACCCAGATGTCCACGGGGGCGTCGCTCTCGAAATAGATCTCTCCGTGTCCGGAAGAGGAGGCGGTCATGCCTCCCTTGAGCATGCTCCAGCAGCCGGATTGCGCGACGACGGAGCCTGCGATGATGCGCTCTCCATGCGGGGCCTTGACCACTGCCTTCACGTGGGCCGAGCCGGCGTGCACCTGCAGCCATGCTGCGCGCAAGATGCTCACGCATCAGGAAGAGATGAGTAACTAATGCATGCACGCTCGCAGCCTGGTATGCACGTACCGGACAGCGAGTAGTGGGTGTCGCGCTGCATCCGGACCCTCTGGTAGACGCTCTGGGACGGCAGAACGTTGCCGCTGCTGGACAGTGTGCCGCCTGCGCCACGCACCACGGCGAATTTGTTGCCGGACGGCGAGCTGCGCACGCCGGTCTTGATGTTCCGGTGCGTCGACCAGCCCATCAGGCCGCTGTTGAACTCGGCGTTCTGGATGATGCCGCCGTTGTACAGGGGCTTCATCGGGTCGCCAAGGCACTGCAATGCGTGGGGGCCGAAACAAGAACGAGTTATGTTCACTTGACAATTTCAACGGGATTCTTAAGGCCATTTCTCTAGTAGAGATCTAGAAACTTAATTAATTAATAAAGAGGTAACGCATGAATTTATTTACTTCCCTGAGACTAACTGGATCTATATAAATGGGCTGATTTGTTAAGTCTTGTAATGAGTTGATGAACTTCGAACTGTGATCTAGCTATTAACTGAACGTACATTCAACTGAAAGTTAACACAACAACCATTTAGTATGTTTCAGATTGTCTAATAATGCAGGAGTTTCTCACAACAGAAGTTAACGCTGTTTACGATTTTTCCTAGCCAGTAGGATTCAAAAGATAATATAATCTGTATATATATCCTGCCACATGGCACCATTGACAGTTTTCTTAATTATTCTTGGAGGAGATGAGTAGTTTAGGGAGAGGGGAGTTGCCTCGATGCTTGCTGTATGATCATATTCAACGGAGTGGACCATACATCCTGCATCAAAGAGACAAACATGCATCTACTGCGTTACACGTGGACATATCATATGAGAAAATGGAAAATGTGACACTATTTGGACCTGATTTTCTCTCAGATCTGCAACAAAATTAAATGAGTTAGATCGACGAACCTTGTAAGGAAGCAACGCATAATAGAGAAAGCACCAGTTTCTCCCTCTGAACCTTCATTTTGAGTCTCCCTGACACAGTTACTGGAGAGGCGAACGAGTATATATAGGCACGAAAACTGGCTTAGTCCTTGGCAGAGAGTGGTGTGGCTATTACTTTGAATCGGTAGTGTTGTACTCCCCGGAAGAAGAGGTAACGAGTGGACGCAAATAATCTCAGGTTATTTATAGGCTTCTGCTGTTGTGTATCACCGAGGAGATTCCCACCCAAATATGTGACTGTCACTTATTAATTATACCAACACAAAAAAAATACAAAGCCACAAACATGGAAGGTGATCCAAGGATACAGCACACATGCAAGTTCTGGCGTTCTGCGTACCACGAAAATAGATCCAGATACTGCAATGGGCATGTTTGGATACTAACTGCCCTAACTTGCTAAGCCAAAATTTGGTCATAGCCAATTCAGGGCATGATAAACTTTTGGTAGCACTAGACATTATATATTTTTTTCTTTATTGTTGTTTTGTATATAAAATTTTAAGGAGTTCAATGGTGAAACAAATCATCAATATAATTAGATATACAATTTGGTACATATTAGCATTTGAAGAGCGACAATCTAAGTATTGAAGTAAGGGCAAGCACAATGGTTGCCTGACACCTCACCCGTGGAAGTTTTGGCAGCTCGTCAGCCAAATCGGGGGCAACGATTTGCTTGCCTGAGCTCGCCCCATGCAGCGCCCGCTTTTGACTGTGGTCGGCCACTGCAATTATTTTTGAGCTGTCTGAAATTTAACTACAACCAAACAACGGCCAAATATATGGGCAAGCCAAAATTTGGCCTGGCTGACCGAAACCAGACACGCCCAATATGTATACTCCCATCCTTCTAAAAAACCATTCCAATTTTATCCTATGTCAAACATTTTTATGTTTGATCAAATTTATAGAAAAAAATTTAACATTGCAATAGAAAATAGATAAATTCGAAAGTATATTTTATAATGAATCTAAAGATACTATTTTAATCCAATAATTTTAATTGTTTTCGTATAAGCTTGGTTGAAACTAAAGGCATTTGTTTGAGCTGCAGCTTTTGAGATTTTCTAAAAAGTGCCTTTTTGGTTCTGAAAAACTAAAACTAGTTTTTAGAAGATGTGTTTAGCTTTTGAGCTCAAAGGGCTACGAAAAACTTATAAATCTGAGCTTTCCAGCTTTCCATATGAACTTAGCTTTTCTAGCTTCAGATTTCTAAAAGTTGCACAAAAGGTTTGATGTTTGTTTGAGCTTCTAGTTTTTCATGATGAGAAACTACCAGGAAGCTCAAAATATAAGGCCATAAGCCTCACCACCTCCCACACCTTGAACCCATCAGTCCCACCTCCTCCCGCACCCATCTCACCTTGCGCTTACTCTCACATCACTCACCCTGATGTTGCTCCCGCACCCACCTGATGAGGACATCCTCTACTATTAACCATTAGCAAAGATGCAACAAAGGGGCCAAGTGGCCCAGTTGTAGTCGGGCGGTGACCGTATGAGCTTCTGAATAATCTCACTCTGCTTAGCTTGGGAGGAGGAAACCATCTTAAAAGGGAGAGCCACTCTTCCTCTATTTGACTAGTCTTTTAGGGAGATTGGGCCTTCCCTCGAGTGGGTGCGCCTAAGAACTGTTGGGGTCCGGGTAACTTTAATTTAATGGGCCTCGGCCAACTGCACCTGGACCAGATTCATCATTTAGTATCAGAGCTGGGCCCTTATTTAAGGGGGTAGAAATGATGATAACATCCTCCAATATTAACTGTTGACAAAGACGCAACAAAGGGGCCAAGTGGCCCAGCTGTAGTCAGGCGGTGACTAAGTTAGCCTTCTAATAATTCCACCCTACTTAGCTTGGGAGAAGGAAGCCACCTTAAAATGGAGAGTCACCCTTCCCCTATTGGACTAGTCTTTTAGGGAGATTGGGCCTTTCCTCGAGTGGGTGTGCCTAAGAACTGTTAGGGTCTGGGAAACCTTAATTTATTGGACCTCGGCCAACCCCACCTAAGCCGGATTCATCACCACCTCACCCTGCGCATCGTCCCGCACCCCTAGCGATGCCGCCTTCCTTGTCGTGTCCACCGCTCTGCCCTTGTCCTCATTGTCACTGCCTTCCTCGCCATGTCTGTGTTGTATGTCTGCCCCTTTCCTCCCCTGTCATGGCATCAATATCCTCATCTCGATCCCAACAGTGCCTGGCAGGTAGGTGACGGAGGATGAGGGGAGCGGCTATGGGCTCTGGGCCTAGCACTAGAAGGTAATTCAACCATCGATGCTCCCTCCCATTGTGCATGGCCCCTTGTTCCCTCCACCAAGGCCCTGATGACCTCTCCAACTGCACCGCCATCCCTAGCAACTACATGAAGGATTCAGCCAACCGCCGACGAGTAGGATGTTAGAAGCGACAGTGAAGAAATGATAGAGAACAACAAGATCAAACCACAAGAAGCACGAGGATTTAATGTGGAAAACCCCTCCAGTGCGGAAGGAAAAAAACCATGGGCGCCGGCTAGCAAATCTTCACTATATCGGGGTGAGTGTTTACAATGCCTAGCGGCGGCTTACAAGAGGAATAATACAGCGAGGAGCAAACCCTAAAGGATATATGAATCGGACAAGCCGAAGCCTCCCAGCGACGGGCCTCAGCTTCACTCTGTCGAAAGTCGACCTTTTCTTGTGCAATGAATTTGGATCACAATATAACATAGGATTCAGCTACCACGGCGACGGCCCTAGGCTATTCCCCCGCGACTTCGAGGATATCAAGCTCCACTCCCATGGCAACACCACAATGACGAGTTCCATGAAGTTCATTCCCCAATGCATATTGTTGCTTATTCTTGCTTGTTCCTGTCTCTGCTTGTTTCTTATACAATAGTTAATTTTGTACAAATAGATGCATTAGTAATTTTTATACTTAGATGCAAAGCATTTCTCCTTGCCTTGTTCATTTGCAGTAGTAACAACTATGTTTAGGTGTACTGGTGCTATCTAGTATTCAATGATTATTCTAGTGCAGCAAAACATGGATGTTCTTCTAGTACTGTACTGCAGAGCCTCAAGGTTGTTTGAATTGTACTGTCTCTGCTGCAAAAATCCACTAGAGTGGTTTGCGGTCATCGGAGAGATTGTGAGATGTTTTTTTATTGATTTCGCTTGTGACCCAACCGGCATGGTGGCATAGCAAAATGTTCATGCAATTATCAAGCTCTATTTTAGTCAACTTCTAATTGTTTGATTTACTGCTTATGTTGTAAGAAACATGGCCCCATTAGACAATAGTTTGTGATTTTCGTGATTGTGTAACAACATAATCAATGGGACTAACAATGTTTGTGAGCTCTAGTTTGTGGGATTTCTAGGTCCAATGGATGAAGTCCAATCCATAGTCAACATGTCCAATTCACTATCAAGATGTCTAAACCATAGTGAAAAAGAATATATTTGAGGTGTCCAAATGACAGCCGAGACAAGTTGGACATATGTCAGCAGGAATACATGCGCTAGTTGAACCGACGGCCTTGAAAATGAATGGGTCGGTGCATCTAGGAGTTGCAACGGCAATCAAGTGAAGAAATGATAGAGCCACCGGTTAAACTGTTGGTGCATAAGAAGGCGTCGGTGCATTGGTAGTTGTATTATCTAGAAAGCACGTCAAGCAGTAAGGATCAAAGTCTTCAAAACTGGTTGAACTGACGGGCATCGATGCAATGATGTTAGCAAACAGGGGTAGGTGGAATTCAATGGTCAGCTCAATGGTGCCTCACCATGGGTCATTTGAGGTTGCTGGAGTCCAAGGAAGTTGCATACACACCAGAGAACACCTCCAAGCCACCATTGAGCTTAATGATCACATCCATAGGCCTTAGCACATCTTTGAGAGTTTTAGCGATATTTTAGTTCATGAGAGAGTGAGAAAGAGCAAGGTGTTATCCCTTGTGTGTAGGTTCTACAGTGAACTAAACTTGTATAGTGAGCCGGCCTTTGAAGTCTTGGAGACTCGCCGACATGTCTTCGGCTCTTCGGTTTGGTGTGGAGTGGCATCGAGGATCGTATGAAAGGGATGTGGAGACCCCAACCCTTCTGGAGAAGCTCCTTAGTGGAAAGCGGGATCAAGGTGACCAGGGGACTTGGCGTGAGCCATTGTGGCAAGTCCAGGGGTCCCCGAAAAAGACTTGGTGGTTGGGAAGTGGTACTCTTGTTGAGTTTTTCAACAACGTGGACAAGAGGTGGCTTAATGCCTACCGTTATCACAAGATAAATCCTTGTGTCAAGAGTTTGCTTTTCCTCATCCCCTTCTTTACGTTTCCGCATTTCATACTTGCAACTTGTGTACTTTACTTTCTTAGAGTAGCATCAAGCTAGACTAACTATAGGTTGCAAAACTAGTTTTGGGATGATGATTTCACACTAGTTGAACCATAGTTGCACATCTAGATAGCATGATCTATTTTATATTTTGTGCAAATCTAGTTGGAGCCATATGTTAAGGCTTTAAGTTTGCCTAATTTACCACCTTCCCCTATTAGGCTACAGGCTCGGATTCATTTCATATGTTCTTGTATTGTTCAAGTTCAACAACTTCTAGATCAGCCTCCTAGCCTGCCAACAATTGCCTCATAAAAATGGTAAGATTACACATCACGTGTAAGTATATAAAATATTTATTCCTATTGGTATATTATTTGTAGATTTATGTTGAATAGATTTTGTTTGTATATTATGGGTATATTATCTATCAATTGGAGTAGCTTAACAATATATGTCGTTGTTTAGATTTTGCTTGTAATATTATGTTGCTGTTGATTTGTTAGGATTGGATATGGTCTCTATTAATGTTTCAAGTTGTTTAGTTATTAACTCTCTTATAATACATGATTATTAGGTGCCTTCCAATGAATCTTCATCATCTGGCAATGACCAAGCAAGTCAAGAGGGTTCTCAACAGGAGCAATATATGACTGATGATGAGTATTAACAGAATGAGACTGATGGTGAACAACAACTGGATGGGGCTGTTGATGGACAACACTTTACACATCAAATTTGAAATTCAAGGACATCAACTAAGTGACCAGTGGACAAGATGATTGTCACATGAATTGACATAGGGGAGTTGCCCATAGCTAGAAGGCAAAAATTGAGGTTGCGGAGGCTTGCAAGTCTTATTGCTAGAGAGAGAGGCTCTCATTAGTTATGCCAAAATTCTATTCCCTCATCTATGTGCAGAAGTAGAGTTTGTTCAATTAATATGTCATGCCTTTCTTGAAGGTTTGGGTAGAGATGAAGCCTTTGGGGTTTAAGCATATCATGAAGAGGACAACCAAAAGTTGAAGAGCACACAAGAGGAGCCTTGTTTCCAATTTATCGCAAAAGGAGCTGAACCATTTATGCAGCACTCGTACATGGAGCCAGAGGATGGGATAAGTTCATTTGTGCAGTTGAAGGAATCTGAGATGTGATCAAGTCAACAGTGATGGGAACGCAAGGGTGAATAATCTTCCATTAGGAGGATTACTATCAATTTATTGACCACATGATACAAGCAATCTGGCTTCCAATCCACAAGACCCGAGCCTACAATCGAAGCACAATGTCATCTCTTGGTTATCAACTATGCGCTGCCCGGTTGAATTCACTATGAAGGCTAATCCTTGCTTGTGAATCAAATAAAACAAAAAAAGAATGTAAAAATTATAGATGAATGATTAAGCTCACAAAGTTGGGGTGTCACAAACAAATGATGATGAACTTTTCAAGATAGAATTGATATGAGAAAAATCCAAACCCTAAGGTGGATGAATACTAGAGTTTATAAAGACCTAGGCCAAGGGCCCTTGGACATATCCTTAATGGACTCCAACAAGTTACATGAGCCAATGGCCCAAAATAGGCAGCGTAACACCTAAATAGATTCTGGATGTCAACTTGTTTTGAAGATTCTTATTGATACGGACATGATAATGAGGTAGGACCGGTGCCTAGAAAGATTATCTCTTTAAATTTCCATACATATGTAGAACATCAAATTTGGACTGCGTTTGCGACCTAGGTGTCATTTTACTACATGGTGCTCCTAGCCTCGGAGGTAGACTCGAACTCGGGATGTTGTGGCAATCTGGCTTGACTTGG
Source organism: Panicum virgatum (assembly GCF_016808335.1). Taxonomy (NCBI): domain Eukaryota; kingdom Viridiplantae; phylum Streptophyta; class Magnoliopsida; order Poales; family Poaceae; genus Panicum; species Panicum virgatum. The sequence goes on along the minus strand of NC_053153.1, from coordinate 40,106,234 downwards.
ACGCCCCGTCTGATCTTTTTCTCCTCCAAGTCTTACTCCAAACATTTCCTAGTCCTCCCCATTATTCCTTAGTACAATAACATCATTAGGTAGCATACCATTCTCATAATTACAAAATATATATAGGAATGAGCTCTCCTGTAGATTTGGGCGTTGTGCACGAGCTCTAGTGATCGGTCCTTGCATATCCATGTGAGGAACCTCCATGATAAATTTGAATGGGGAATCATTAGGTAGCATACCATTCTCATAATTACAAAATATATATAGGAATGAGCTCTCCTGTAGATTTGGGCATTGTGCACGAGCTCTAGTGATCGGTCCTTTCCTCCATGATAAATTTGAATGGGGAATGGTACTAAAATGAAGGAAAAAACTAATTACGATCAATTCATCGCAATATACACGATTAGTCCTAAGATAAAGGGTATGAATCCAATGGATTGCTACTCACTAACATTACACTGAAACAACAAAAAGAGGAGCCTCGGCGATGAATTTTAATGAGAAATGTTCCTAAAATGAAGAAAAAAGCTCTCATGATCAATTCATCACGAAATGTAAAATTAATGTAAAACAAATGGTAGGAATCCAATGCATTGATAGTTAACAACATTAGAACAAGTTGGGGAGTCCATACATCAAGAATGGGAAGGTTTCATGAGGATTTACGATTCGACTTTGATCATTATGGATTGGTACCAAGATCAAGTCCTAGGCAAACGGATCTATTTCCCAAACTTTCAAAGATTCACCTATTGGGTGGGGTGTGTTTAAGTTGGCAAAAACCGGATGTAACAATGGAGGAGAGGAGTGTGGCCATCGGAGTGTAGAAGAAAGGTGGTGGGAGTTTTATACTGTACAGGCTCATGATATGAACCAGCGGTGACGTGCCTCAACATCGCCAGTTCGTGGCTTTAACCGGCAATAATGGACGGCAAAACCATCACTGCTGAGGCCCATCACTGCCGATTCCAACGGCCACTTCAAGCAGCCATAAACTTTTGAACCAGCAGTGATGAAGCATCACCTCCGCTACGGTTTCAACGGCGGTGAAATAATCATCACCCTGTTTTCAAAGACCAATTATGTAGTAGTGAATAAGGCCCAAATGAAAAGTTTGAGGACTAAATAGACCTATTTGATTGTTGAGGGACGAATTTGAACCTTGAAAGTAAGTTGAGGGATGAAAGTGGTTATTTTGCTATTTTTTATTTAGCCCTATGGTTTTATTATGCTTTGGATAGTAGATCGAAGTCATGGAATTTCTAATAATATAATTTAGTCTATAGGAAATCAGCTACATGATGACAGATCTTAGTGTAGATGTACGTCTCTCTCTTACATACATACATGGACGTAATCGTTTTACTAATACAAGTTTTCATGCACTACAAAGCCTATAAATATCTTGACTAAGCTTCGTCCACTCATTTAGCAAGACTGTCTCTCTGTGTTTTACCACTTCTGTCGCTAAGTACTACCGATTCAAAGTAACAGGCAGACCACTCTCTACCACTCACTAACACCACTCCCATGGCTATATATATTCCTCGCTTCTCCTCCCAATAGTCATATCGTCCCTAGCACCTGAGATTAACACAAAATGAGGGTTCCCATGGAGAAGCTTGTGCTCTCATTCGTTTTGATAGCTCTGTTTCAAGGTTAGTTTCTGGACTGCATGCGCGCTGTCCTTCGTCTTGGTGCAAAATGTTTCCTACAATGCGAATTGGTGTTTCCGTCTTCTTTTTATTTGGTGTAATTTCGGGGCAACCTGCTGATGTTTGTCTTCCTTTTTTTTATGTCATAGGGTGCATGGTCCTTTCTGTAGAATATGATCACACGGCAAGCATCGAGGCAAGTTGTGTTGTTTGTTTTCCTACATCTATGTATTACATTTCCCTCTTACGTACCCACATTATGGATTCCATACATCTAAACATCTAACAATTTTCACATTATGGATTTTACGTTATGAGTTGGATGAGGTTGAGAAATATTAAAGATGGTATTTTTCAAGTAAATCTGTGTATAATTTAGTGATGAGAGAATCTCTTGAGAAGAATTAACAAATGAGAAAGTGTCAATCGTAAGGCTTGGAGATGGTCAATTTTGTCACCAAATCAGGCCTGTCTAACAAATTTTTATTGGAGCAGTTTCACCAACTTCTTATTTTTTTAAAAAAAATAGAGCACCTCATCAGATCCTTTTTCGCCGGACAAAAATTAAAAGTAAAAACACAACCATGCAAAGCTACGTTCTTAGAAGGTGGGGCACTAACTTTTCAAATACGTATTTTAGATTAAAACATATTGGCTTATCAAGCAAAGCTATTTGATATGCAGTCATATCCAGAAAAATCATTTTGTCCTCCAATCAGTTACTCCAGTAATTTTTCTTCCGCCCTCTCCATAAAGTTTTGCGTTAACTATGTTTACTTTAATTTTTTGCGACTGCTAAGTCCTTAAGGAAAGAAAAAGAAAGCATGAGATGGCGACACAAAATTATGTGACTGTCCATAAATTTTGCTCGAATCAAAAGCAAATAGAACTTATTGTTCTTACCTGTGGCAAAAAAAATATCTCCAGTGCCTTCGCGATCCTATGAGGCCCTTGTACAGCGGTGGCGTCATCCAGAACAGCGAGTTCAACAGCGGACTGATGGGCTGGTCGACGTTCCGGAACATCAAGGCCGGCGTGAGCAGCTCGCCGTCCGGCAACAAGTTCGCGGTGGTGCATGGCGCGGGCAGCTACCTATCCAGCAGCGGCAAGTTGCTGCCTTCCCACAGCGTCTACCAGAGAGTTCAGATGACGGGCGACATGCACTACTCGCTATCAGGTACTCCTCTGCAGCATGGCTTGTTTGAAGTGTTCATCATCATCTTCTCCTGATCGGCCGTGTACGTGCTTCGTGCGTGCGTGCGAAAATGCAGCGTGGTTGCAGGTGTCCAATGGCACAGCCCATGTGAAGGCGGTGATCAAGGACCCCAACGGCGAGCGCGTCGTCGCCGGTTCCATCATCGCGCAGTCCAGCTGCTGGAGCATGCTCAAGGGAGGCATGACCGCCTACTCTTCCGGACACGGAGAGATCTACTTCGAGAGCGACGCCCCTGTGGACATCTGGGTGGACAGCGTCTCGCTGCAGCCCTTCACCTTCGACGAGTGGGACGCCCACGCCCGCCGCTCCGCCAACGCGACGCGGAGGCGCACCATCCGGTTGGTGGCCAAGGGCGCCGACGACAAGCCGATGGCGCACGCCAACGTCAGCATCGACCTCCTCCGGCTCGGCTTCCCCTTCGGCAACGCCATCACCAAGGAGATCCTGGACCTCCCGGCGTACGAGAAGTGGTTCTCGGCGCGCTTCACCGTGGCCACCTTCGAGAACGAGATGAAGTGGTACAGCACCGAGTGGAGCCAGAACCAGGAGGACTACCGCGTCCCCGACGCCATGCTCAAGCTGATGCAGAAGTACGGCATCAAGGTGCGCGGGCACAACGTGTTCTGGGACGACCAGAACTCGCAGATGAAGTGGGTGACGCCCATGAACCTCGCGCAGCTCAAGGCCGCGATGCAGAAGCGGCTCAAGTCCGTCGTGTCGCGCTACGCCGGCAAGGTCATCCACTGGGACGTGGTCAACGAGAACCTCCACTTCAGCTTCTTCGAGAACAAGCTGGGCCCCACCGCGTCGGCCCAGATCTTCCAGCAGGTCGGGCAGATCGACCACAGCGCCATCCTCTTCATGAACGAGTTCAACACGCTGGAGCAGCCCGGGGACCCCAACCCGGTGCCCAGCAAGTACGTGGCCAAGATGACCCAGATCCGCAGCTACCCCGGCAACGGCGGCCTCAAGCTCGGCGTCGGCCTGGAGAGCCACTTCGCCACGCCCAACCTCCCCTACATGAGGAGCGCGCTGGACACGCTCGCCAAGCTGAAGATGCCCATGTGGCTCACCGAGGTGGACGTGGTCAAGAGCCCCAACCAGGTGAAGTTCCTGGAGCAGGTGCTCAGGGAAGGGTTCTCGCACCCCAATGTGGACGGCATCGTGATGTGGGCGGCGTGGCACGCGAAGGGCTGCTACGTCATGTGCCTCACGGACAACAACTTCAAGAACCTCCCCGTCGGCGACCTCGTCGACAAGCTCATCGCCGAGTGGAAGACGCACCGCGCGTCCGCCACTACCGACGACGACGGGGCTGTGGAGCTCGACCTGCCCCTCGGCGAGTACAAGTTCATGGTGACGCACCCGTCGCTAAAAGGCCCCGCCGTCCACACAATGACCGTGGACACCTCCTCGTCGGCGTCGGAGCACACAATCAACATCAAGTCGTAGGAAATGTTGCGCAGCAGCTCACTAGTCCATTCTATTTTTTTTCTTTGTTGTGAATAATCGGAGAGGAGACCATAGATGTGGATCAATGGCTCCAAGTCCAGTTCACAACTGGTGAGCTATTAGCAATTTCATAAGGCTTGACTTTTTGTAAGCTAATGGTAATATAAGCACTAATAAATCAGAGTGAGCAATGGTTTTCGTATCCCATATGTTTGTCTGATACTGCCTTGCGCACTCGGCTTGTTTGTGTCAAGGTAGACATGGTCTGATGACAATATAGTTAGCATAGTCTTTAACCATCAGATTAATGTCAGACTACAAAATTTTATTTTTATAGGAAGCGCCAAATTAGACTCTATTAATATGTAACTGAGTGGCTGTAAGGATCACCGGGGTGTCCGACCCTAGAGGGGGAGGGGGTGAATAGGGTCGCTAATCGCTTTTTAACCTAGGGCTGAATCTAATTGCATAAGATAAACCTAACACGTCCTACACATGCTAGTTATGACTAAGGTTTATCTATGCTATCCTCCACTTACCCCAAAAGACTTGCAACCTATAGCCAATCCTAATCAAACTAACTAGAAAAGTAAAGGTAAGCAAGAAAGAGTAAATGCGGAAACGTAATGCGGTAAGTAAAGCGGTAAGGGAGAGGATATGCAAACTCCCGTGAAGACACCAAGACACACGATTTAACGTGGTTCGGTTAGGACACCAAAGTCCCTCCCTACGTCCACGGCCACTTGTCCAACACGAACAAGTGTGATGCCGAGTCTCTTCGCTTGATCACCATCTTGCCACGCCTCCAAGGCTCCCGACAAGCAAAGGCTAAGTGACGCCAAGTCACAAAGACGAGGTCACCGCCACCGTCTATCTCGAAGCGTCACTACGGCACCGTCTTCACTATCTTGGAGTTTTAACAAGTAGGGGCCTCCTTCCCCGCACAAAGTGTCGTTGCCACTCCACACCAAGTCGAAGGGTCACACGACGAGTACACAAGGTGCTTGCCGCAGCAAGGCTTTCTCTCAAGCTAGTTCTCTCAAGAACTAAGCCTAAACAAGCACTAAGCACTCTCACAAGTGTGCTTAAGCCTATATGATGTACAATGAAGCTCTATGGTGGTTGGAGATGATCTTTAGCTCTTGTATACTTCCTTGAACTCCAGCACTTTCAAATGACCCGGCCTTGGGGTATATATAGGCAGCACAAGCAAATATAGCCGTTGGAGAAAAGCTGCCCGAAATGTGCTTAACGCCGGTTAATCCGACGTACCCCAAAAGCCATCATCGGTTCAACCGGTGTATGTAAACTGCTACTTGAAAAACTAGCCGTTATCAATCAACCGGTGTATCGCCGGTTTAACCGATGTAATCAACCGGTGTATGTAATATTAGCGTCGGTTTAACCGGTGAGTGTAACTTCTTCACGTTCCTCCAAAAACCACCTCTCTGGACAACTGAACCGATGCAATTGACCGATGCATCGTCGGTTCAACCGGTGTAGGCATTTTCATGGGTCTTCGTTTGGCAATGCACCGACGTATGCATTTTCTTCAACGTCGGTTAATCCGGTGAGTGTATCTTCAGTTTCCAGCTTCTGGACAATTACACCGGCGTGTGTCTTTTCCTTAACATTGGTTCAACCGGTGTATTGAATTTCTTCACAGTCTCTTCGATTCTTGTCCTTTGGACCGAAGAGGTTTCAGGGCGCTGCCCTGAGACCCGCGAGGGGCGGAACCCCCGTAGGGGCGGCCCTTCGGGCCTAGCTACACCTATCTTCTCTTTGTCATCACTTGAACCTAAAAGCCTGAGAATGATCATCTTAACACTCACATTAGTCCAAGTGTTGTGTTGTCTATATCAATCACCAAAACATTATATTGAAATATGGCATGAGAGGCCATTTTTGCTACAGTGGCACTACTACAAAAACAATTTGTAGCAACATCTCGTTTTTTTTTCTAGAGGCGAATTAAAATGTAACTCGTTCCAATAAAATAGAAGGGTGTAGATCCGTCTCTAGAAATGTATTTTTTGGGGCAGGTGACCCCTTCTCTCACCCCGAAAAATGGGGCTCATTTTCAGTGGAAGGTGTGGGTCACCAGCCCCTAAGAAAATAAAAAAATAGTGGCAGGTGGCAGCTCTTGCTTATGTAGAAAGACAACACAGCACATGCACAGCTCTCCTCTCTCTTCATTATGTCCTCGGTTTCTCCCCCATCTCTTCATTATCATATTTGACAAAAATTGATTGAAATCCCATCCAATTTTAACATTCATCACATTTCATTTGTTACTCACAGAGATTATTGCAATAACCAGCAAACCAAATGAATGCATCGAACCTGTCTAAAAGTTTTTGCAATCTATCAACGAAGAAAGTTATCAAACAAGTATCCTTGAAGCCCTGTTATCCTATAATTTTGTAGATATGTTAATGCTCTGTTTACCCCAGTAGCAGGTCTACTTTTATCCTTGCATGCCGGTGCCATCTATGGCGCTGCAGCTCTTGTCGGCCATCATCACCTACATAGAGGCTAGAACCAGCAGCAATAGATCGAGTTGACGGATCCAAGAGCACCAGGAATTGGAAAGGAAATAGAGGGGAATGAGTGGACATTGTAATGCCAAAGGAGAGAAGAACAGGAGCGGACTAAGAGGAGGCCAATGGGGAGATCCGTGGGCTGCTGCTGGTGGCTTGCTTGAACAGCCGCCGACACCAGTGAAGATGGGAGGAGAAAAAATGAAACTTCTAGGGTTTCTAGATGTATTCATAGTTTTATACCCATGGGAGGTACTAGTGGACTAGTTTGAATGTTGGGTTGGGCCAAAAATTCAAATGGAACCGGAATTTTTTGACCGGTTTATATTTTTCTCGGGCTGGGCTGAAATGGACGAATTTCACCGAATTTCAGCCCATCTGGCCCGAATCCTTGAACCATGCGTCACCGATCTATAGAAATCCATTTCTAGGGGCGGGCACCTTACCCGCCTCTACTAATAGGATTTGTAGCTACAAAAAGTAGGGGTGGGTACCGCATCTATCCCTAGAAATATGTTTTTACCCGCCCCTACCAACAGTTTTCATAGCAGTGTGGTACATAAACGATGCTATTTGCCGAATTGAGAAACCATGTACAGTATGTCGGGCTACAAAATCATAGAACGCGCTCCTGGCCAAGCTATGTGTTGTGAAGCAATATATTAGTGATAAAGTTATTAATTAATTATGTACTTAATCATTCTAAGGTCCAAGCTAGCCCCGAAGGGTGTGTCCCTCGGTGGTTTGGCCCCTTGGGCATGTATATAAACAGTGGTCTCCTCTCAATGAATACACATCCATTCACTTTCATCTCTAACTTTTACTCCCTAAAACGTCATTAATACCTGCGTCTGGTGGTGTTCGTCATCGTTGAGGACTATGCTTAAGGGTTACCCTCATCGTTGTTCTTAGCACGTTGTTGATCTGTGCAGTCTATGTTGTTGGTCTTTTCACGTGATGTAAATAACTCCAGAAAATAATAAACTTTTATAAGAATTGTAGAGAATTTAGATACCATTCCAAAGCCATAAAGAACTCCTCCAATTGGATTTAATATCTGGGAGATTTCAAAGTTTCTTTATGGCAGTTTGTCTGCCTCAGAATATGTTATTTTCATGTTTAGGCACACTAAACAACAGAATTGGATATTTTTGAACTAATACACTGTTGTAGAGAAATTCATAAGGTTTCCATATTGAGAAAGTACACTTCCATAGAAATTTCAGAGCTCCAGTTATGTCAGTTCTTTTCCAGCTCTTCTGGATAGTTGAACTAATGCACAGTTTTTAGATATTTTGAACTAATACACAGTTGTAGAGAAATTCATAATAACTATTCCTTTTCTTTCTGGAAAACAGTAAGGTCGTATTAGTTGAAGTTAAATTTCATATGCCAGAAGATGAGAATTTTTGTCCACCAGAATTATAGAGTCAAAGAAAAGAAGCAACAATGCTGTTTTCACTAGACTTGCATGTGGTGATGTGAGGACGTAGGGTTTGGGGGTAGAAATGCTTTACTTGATGCCTTTATTTTGAAGGGTGTTTGTTTTGGTGGAAAGCTATGTTTGTGAATAGGTGGTGCACCTTCAGATCATATTTAGCTCACGTTCGTGATCTTCGGGAAAGTCAAGTAAACGTAGCAATGTGGTCGCCTCGCTTTAACATTGTTATTTGAATTGCCTCCATTAAATTTCAGAAGTTCACAATAGCAAGAAAAAAATCTGAATTTTGGCTTTATTTTGAATTATATGTTTATCTACTTTGTGGCATTGTTCTTGTAGTTATAAATTTCGGAAAGGTATATGAAGTTCATGCATTGCAAACATACATTTGCACTCTCATATTAATATGCATATGGAGAAACCATAGCCATATTGCTGCAGTAAGTACCGATACAACAACGCATATTGAGATATAGCAATGTGGTTGCAGCTTGCACTTCCTTAGAATTTGTGGGTAGAAGTGAAGTCATGCATTGCATTGCACCATTTGCATGTGCATTGAAGCATTCATATGAAATTTTTATATATCTCTCTAGCTGAAGTTATATATTGTCTCAATATGATATCTTTTATATCAAATTATCAATCCAATATTTAACCAAATTGTGATTTAAAAGTTTGGTTAAAGTTGATTGCTTGCCGAGGTTTTCCACAAACCTCATACATTTTCCTCCTCCGCGGGTTCTTGAGTTTGAGGGTGCAGCGTTGGATGTGTGTAGCAGCACGTGTGCACACACTTATCTATGTATGTTGAACAAAAGTTTTGTAATAAAATATTTGAATGTGGAGACTCTGATGTTTTAAATTCTCTTATGTGGTTCAGTTTGTGAAATGTTTATTTCACTCCAGTAAAATTTTATCAATCTATCTGAACCATTTATGTTGCTTCCGCATGCTTTGTTCTAATCTATATATGTGCTTGTTGTAGCTGTGGCGTAGTGTGGTAAGGCTTAAAAGCTCATTTTACATATAAAGTATGCTTTCTGATATCGAATCTCAATGAAACTAATTGATATTAATCAATTTAATCTTTTTTTAGGATTTAGGTGCTTCGAATGAACAAACTTTGCTGAGCAATAAAAGTTGGGTGGGAGAGGCAACAGAAGTTGGAGCAAGGCAACTGTCCTTGATCGTGGGCTCGTGGTGCTCATTGCTTCAATCTATATACCATTGCTGTGGTTTCGTTTGAGTACAGACCATTGGTCCCATCAGATCGAAGTGGGTTGAAATTCTGTAGCAACTGACATTCAGACGCAGCCTTAAGATTTGTGGACTAGGATCTTTAAAACACGTGCGGACTCTACTAATAATGCATGCTTCTGGCTAATTATTAATCAGTTCATTATGTTGCCTGCTCTTTGTTCCAAACCGGAGATTAAAAGCAGTTTGCGATGGAAGCATACAAAGTGTCTTCGCATGTGATCGAAGCACAAATCAAGGGTGCTTTGGTTGGGCTTCCAACCTGTTTTTGCTTTTTGCAAAAGCCAAAAGCTCAACCAAAGAGTTCAAAAGCCACATCTACTTTTACTCAAAGCCAGCTTTTACCTAGTACAAATCCAAAAGCACCATTCCCCCCTGCTTTTACTGGCTTTTGGGCATAAAAATTACCCACCTGCCGCTGATTATGTACATACCGTTTCGTTTTCTTTGTTCTATTCCTCCTCTCGCGATACTGCTTCCTCCTCGTCGATGCCCATCCGCCTCCTCGCGGGCGGCCCTCTGCCTCCTCACCGGCGTCCCTCCGGCAGCCCTCCGCCTCTCCTCCGGCGGACCCAGCCCCTCCGCATCCTTCCCGCGTGGACCTGGCGTGCAGCGCCAGCCACGGGGCCTCCTAGGCGCCGCCGGCCGCGGCCCTCTAGCTGCAACAACCACCGCCACTGCGCGGGGCCGGACAGAGGAAGAGGAGGAGGGGCGTGGCCGCGTGCGGGAGGGCGAGCCCCGCCGCCGCTGGCATGCGCAAGGAAGGTGGGTGCGCGGCCAGGTACGGGAGCACGACCTTCGCCGCCGGCGGCGTGCGGAAAGATGAGAGGGGGCACAGCCGGCGCGAGGGAGGAGGAGAGGGGGGGGGGGCGCGGTCAGGAGCAGGAGTGCTAGCTCCACCGCCAGTCGGAGGAGAGCGGGCCGGAGGCTCGCCATGGCTGGTGACCTGCTCGCGGGAGGAAGAAGGGGTTGACGAGCGGGGTCCGCTCATCAGTGAGAGAGTTAAAGTGTTGAGTGGGGATGACCATGGATGATATGTGGGTTCTCTTAGCATTTTTCTCAAAAGTCATAGCCACCCAACCAAACGGTCTTTTGCTTTTCCCACGGCTGTTTTTCCACAGCTGCTTTTTCACAGCCCACAGCAGCTTTTTCAAAAGTCACAGCCCAACCAAACACACCCCGGTTCACCACGTACGACAAGCATGAAGAGTCATGTCAAAGTCAAACACTAGAAAGCAAGCTCTCAGCACACAGCGCTCCCTTCCGCAATGCTGGGCAGGGCGGGCCTCCACGGGCAAATCTATTCATCGCATATGCGAAACCGCGCCGACGCATCGCAGAAGAGGGGCTGCAGTCACTGCAGGTGGGCCCGCGCGCACTGTGCTTCTTCCTCCTCTAGATCTCGCGACGGTGGTGGCTGCCGGGTTACGGGAGGGGGGTTGGCCGGGGTCTGGGGGTGGTAGGTGGGAGGAGCGGCCGCCGGCGAGGTCGCCGGCGGCTGGGGTGGTGGCGGGCGGCAGCGGCCTTTAGGTTTGAGTCGTTGGGATCCGGGGCGGCTCCATGGCCTCCGGCTATAGAAGAGGAGGGGGCCGGGGGCGGCGGCGGCCAGGCGGTGGCGGCGGTTCGCCGGCGGAGGGTGCGGCGGCACGGGAGCGCCGCCGCCCGGGCGGGGCCGGACTCCCGGTGGGCGGTGCCGGCAGCGGGGACAAGAAGAAGGCGGCGCGGCGGCGGCTAGACGGCGTGACGGCGAGCTCGGTTGGCGTTGGCGGCGGTGGAGGGTGGCGGCGGAGGCGCCGGTGGCGGCGCCATAGCCGGGGAGGCGGGGGATGGCGGGGGAGCAGAGCCGGCGGAGTAGCAGAGCCAGCGGAAGAAGAGAGCCGCAGCTGCGATTGGATCCGTTCCAATCGCAGCTGCGATGAATAGACGTCCCCGGCCTCCACTGCCCGTGCCGAGTGAGGCCCAACCGGCCGCCGAGCATGACGAGCAGAGTCTGGCTCTGGATCCAACGGACGGTGGCCGTTCGCCGTCGGATCGGGTGGACCGGACGTGGCCTCCTGAAAATGAAAGCAGCTTTTATTAATTGGGAATAGACCTGCTATCCATACCTATATATGTACGCGTAGATTGATCAGGATTTATTTCTTCATGATGGATCTTCAGTTTTTTTTAAAAATTTTTTTTATGTCGGCAATAGATAGGAGATGTTTTCGCCTGTCTCGAAAGTCGTCTATTTCAACCATTCCAGTCAAAGAAAAGGTCATCTATTTCTTTCTTTGGTTTGGTGAAGCGAGACGTATGCAATCTATTTCGAGCGGCATGTATAACGTGGAGTGTTCATCATGTTTTACGGCCGGGTGAACCAACCATTGATCAGTCATGTCTGACGGACCACATGATCGATTTTCCAGAGATCTAGCACTATATAAATATGCAATCTAGATTACCTTCATTGCCATGCTCTGCAAATCCGTACCCTGTTTGCTGTTCAAGCGACCCATCTCCTCTTTGTGTCGACGTTGCAGAATTGCGCGTCTACCTAGGGGACGTTTGGGTATAGCTGTCTCTTCCCTTTGCTGATGGTCTTCCTCCTCCTACTTAATTAATCAGCACAAGCACGAAAGGACCACCTTTGATTAAGCTGACAAGTCCCAACCCAACCTATGTGTATAAAGGGGAAACTTGGTTGTTGCGCATAGTACTAGTATCTTATGCAAAGACCTCTCTCTCGGAATAATCACGCTATTTATATCCGCAAGACAAATGAGCATAGTAGTGTTTCAAAAACTCAAATGTTATTTGCTATTAGAATAAGACTATGACAATAAATAACACTACTAATGAGGAGTTTTTCAAATAAAACGTTGAAGGGCTATGACAATAAATAACACTACTAACAAAAAAAATTTGTGTTGCATTTATTATATGATAAATAAGGTTATTTTTTCTAGTCATTATATTAAATGAAAATATAGCAAATGGAGACAGCCACAAACATATACCTTCTGCTTGTCAGCAAGCGAGCGGTCCGACGACTCCGGCCGGCGATCGTAGTCGGCAGCAGCGGTGGCGACGACGACCACGCGGCTCAGCGTGGTGTGGCGTCTGGACACGAACTCCCTCAGCACCTCTGCGAATGGTCGCCGCCCATGCATGAACCCAAATCAATCTCTGTGTTTTTGCTGAAATGCACGGTCATTTATACTTATTATATATGTACCTTCGAAGCTGACGAGGCGGTAGACGCCGCCGAGCGCGAGCGTGTCATCGGGCCGGAGCAGCTTCAGCCGCCGCTTCTTCACCTCCCTGCTGCGGCTTGCCGCCGCCGCGGCGTCAGCGGGGATGACCGCCGCGACGTAGTGGCCGGGGTTCGAGGCCATGACGGCGGCCGCCGAGAGGGCGCCGTGCGCGCGCCGCGCTCCACCTCGACGCGGCCGACCCCGTCGCCTCCGGGTGGGTGCTGGATGACCACGGCCGCCGCCTCGGCCGTCTGGCAATTGCCCATGCCCGGCACGTACGTTTGGGTATCCTGTGGAAGGCCTCGATGACCGCGGGAGGAGGACGAGGGTGGTTGGCGTTTGCTCGCTCGTGGCCTCACGACTGGACACAGTGTGGTTTTTATATACTGTATATGCAACTAACACGAGGTCGAGGGTTTCGATAGCTCTCTCAGCGCGGCCGGCCGGTGAAGAAGAAGGTGAGCAACTCGATCGATCGTGAGAGATGTTGATGTACGTACGCGTGTGGGTCAGTGGTTGTGTAGGGGGTGGAGGGTAGTAGGTTGACGGTATAGATGGACAAATGTGCAGTACGACACTGCACTTCATGAATACGGTCATAGCACGGCATGTTCAAGCACGACACTATTAGCACGAAGGCTTAATTCGTGACGGCTCGGCCCAAGCACGATATGTTTAGGGTTTAGTGCAGGCCCGCTGCCTGACAGATCCACCGTCGCCGTAGTTGAAGGTTAAGGGGGTAGCGGGCACGGGGAGGCCGCACCCCCACAGCCGAGGCAAGAGGCGGGGAGGCCATGACTGCGGTCGTAACGGTGAGAGGTGGGAAAGGCTGCGGCAGAGGCGACAAGGCAGTTAGGGACTGGGAAGGCTACAATGTCGGTTGCTGGTACGCCTGTGCGAGAAAACCACGGCGGCGGCTGGGATTGCAACGGTGCGGGGGGGGGGGGGGGGGGGGGGGACAGTGGTGGCATACGACTGGAGGCCAGGCCACCAATCGGGGAGAGCTAGAGGGGAGGGCGGAGCGCATACAGGGAAGGGAGGTGTGCTGCGTGAGAGAGCTAGAGAGGATGGGAGGTGGCGGCCGGCTGCAAGGAAGAGAGGGAGGAAGGTTTTGGAGAAAGACTGGAGGGAAGTATATGTATGAGGTTGTTGATTGGATCTCGCTAGATTGTGTCGGTCATTAATCATATCGTGTATGTCAGAAACAGTACTGCCTGCTACTATTTTGACCCACGCAACACTACAGTCGTGCTATACTAGCACTAGCACTAGCACTATATCCCCGGATCATAATCATATAGTGTTTTTTAGTGTCCATTATATTGCTACTGTTTTGACCCACGCAACACTACAGTCGTGCTATACTAGCACTAGCACTGTATCCACCATATCAGATCATATTTATATAGTGTTTTTAGGCCAATCCCAACCCATAGTGTCCATGAGTAGTGCCTATGTTGCCATATTATCAAGACATTACTTTTAGAAACTACACTCTACAACCCATGATTTTTTGGTGTAGATTCCTATTAAACTCTCTTTTTTTTTCTCCACCTTTCATATTTGTTCTCTATTTATTATGAAAACATATTGGTTTGTGTGTTGAAAATGGGTCTTGCATGAGACCCAATTTCTTCCTCTTTTCACTCTATCTCTCATTTATTATGGTGTCATATAAATAAAAAGTCTTATGTGACAGTATATTTAATGTTGTGGACACCATCATACGTGGAGGGTTGGGGTTAGTGTCGTGTCGCATGCGGCTCGGTTTGGCCATAGTCGACAGCGCGACGGCCGACGACCCAACCTTAAATTTTGTGGGCACGTGTTACAAGGCGGGCTAGGGCTCGGATGGTACGTGGTCGTCTGCGCTTAGGCTTTCTCCAACCATTCCCCCCATCCAACTCTATCCAAACGTACTATTTACTATATTTTACTACCCCCATCCAAAAATTTCCTCCCCCTATAACTTTTTCTCTCCAACCTATTCCCCCATATCTATTCCCCATATATACTATCACTCATTAACTAACTATTTATTTAACTGTTTTTGAATTTTAAAAAAATCATACAGTATTTGTACTGTCATAATACGCATTATCATCATGTTACGGGACTCTAACGGGATTAATATCACGAAGAAACGGTGTGATTAGAGATATAGGGAAGAGTTGAAACTCACCCTATACGTGGGGGGGTTTCAGCTCCCCCGTATATAGAGGGAGCTGTGGGGGAGCGAGTGCTCCAACTCGCTCCCGTTAGAGCACTCGCTCCCCCCAAAGCCCCCCTACCTAGGGTGGGGGCGTTATACGGTGTGCCCTTGGAGCAAGCCTTATGGCCCCCGCAACAGTCCTAGCCAGTGCTAGCGACGTCGCCGCCTCAAACGAGCTCGGCACAGTGCCGGCGGGGGCGCGGGCGAGCGTGCTGAGAGAGGAGACGGCATCGGCAACCGTGCGCGCTAGCGCCGAGAGAGTCGCTAGCTCGGCACTGTGCGCCACTGTTCACCGATTAAAAAACCAAATCGCCAGGCAAATCGCCCACTACTGCAGACGCCCTTATCTCCGATCGACCTTCAACCACGGTGGTAGGAGGTGGAGCTTCAATTCACTCTATCTTTAATGCCGGCGGCCATCGCGTCCTGTCGGGGATCGAAATCCAATAGCACTGCACGTTCCGACTTCCGAGATAATTAAACCATCTAGCTCCTGGCTCTTGCACGCATTCTAAAATTTCTAAAATACTCCCGTCCATATCGAATTTAAATATCATTTAGAACATGAGTTAGCATATCAAGGAGTGATAACTGAGGAGTTAGTTTTCCATATTTGTCCTTATTAAAAATAGAGTGAAGGGTGCCTCGTAACCATAAGTCTAGCGCAGCTTGACTGGTGATGGCAGCAAGTCCCAAGGCCAAGGGTCCCTGGTTCGACCCCCCACATGCTCTCCCCCCCGCACCCAAACAACATCTAAACCACAACTCTCTCTTCTCCACAGAACCTAAACCACAACTCTCTCTTCTCCACAGAACGACATCTAAATCCTATATGGAGGGAGTACGTCTTCTAAATTCCGCATGAAGTACTAAATGAAGTCTTTCTGTAAAATTTTTTTAGAGATATGTGTAATTTTTCGCGATGAATTTAATTACCGAAACAAAATAATTGCAATGAAAAGGGCATGGAGCCAATCAAATATTTATTTTCTAGTTTCAATGCATTTGCATTTATTGAGGACATAGGGAATCAAATAAATAGTATGGTTTTCAATCACAACTACTATGGTTAATTAGGGGTAACATGGTCATCTTCCACTACTAGTAATATATATCTGAAATTTTCTAAACAAATAGTTTTTGGGGATGGAGGGAGTATGTGCTAATTAAAGTAGCATATCCTTTTTCATGCACCTCCCCCATATGCACCTCCTCATACATATATAGGGGGTGTTTGGTTCATAGGACTTATGCAAAAGTCCCTGGTATTTTAGTCCCTAAGCCAAACAGGAGGGACTAGGCTAAAGTGCTAGTTGGGGAATCTAATGTTCCTCTTGAGGAGTTTTTTGGGACTAAAAGCCTACATGAGACATACTATTCCACCCCCTACCCCCAGTCCCCACCTCTTGGATGCATGCAGATTAGAGGTAATATGGTACTTTGTGCACTCATTTAATGACCTTTACTCCATTTTAGTCCCTAGAACAAACAGGTAGAGACTAAAAAATTTAGTCCAGAGACTAAAATTAGTCTAGGGACTTTTGGCACCAAACACCACCATAACTGCATGCACGTCTTGCTGTCGGGAAAGACTCGAAAACAATGCACAATTAAGATAGTTGGGTCCACTATCAACCCAGGATGCCTTATATTTGTACACAAATTTTGAATCTCAGAATGCATTACATTTCAGGATGGAGGGAGTAGTGCACACTTCTCTCATATATTGCGTGCCCTGCAGGAATTATTTTGCACCCCTAACTATGTACTCCCTCTGATTCAAATCGTAAATCATTCCATCTTTTTTTTGAAGAGTCAAACTATTTTTATATTTAATCAAAGTTATAGTAAAGATTATAAAGATTTGTAGCACCAAATAGATATATTATAAAAGTATATTTAATAAAAAATCTAATATTATTTATTTAGTATAATAATTGTTATTACTTTATTATATAAATGTGGTCAAACATGAATATTTTGACCCTTCAAGAAAGTTGAAATAACTTAGACCCTAGTTAGTTACCATAAGTCAGGTGGCTAAAAACCAATGACTTATAAGTCAGGTCTGTTTGGCTAAAAACCAATGACCCTGTTTACCCCACCTCCCCTCCTTCGCTTCTCGCGCGTTTTCTCCCTTCCCGCGCGCCTTCCCTTTCCTTCTGGAGTGCCCTCCCTTCCCACCGACCATCTCATTTTTATTCATATGAATCAAATCCATAAAAATTATCCATACATGTCCACTCTCAGAAATACAAATTACATGATTCAGCATTGAAACAAATACAAACTACCTCCTCTATAAAATTCTTCCGCTATCCAATCATGAAAATTGTTCATGTTATGGTCATCACTATTGTGTTTCCCTTGTGCTTGACTTGCATGACTTCAACGTTGACGTCGGCGTCAGTGCCCTACTGGGCTCATCCACCATTGGAATGAAGTCCTCATCATCATCACACTCTTCGAAATCTGTATCTTGCAGTCTACTTTCTCTGATGAAATTACGTAAAGCCATGCGTGCTAAAATAATTTTACTTTGCTTTGGTGGTGGATAAGAGGGCATGTGTAATAAAATCCTCTACTTATTCTTTAGTACACCAAAGGAACGCTCTATTGCATTGTGAACTTGGGAATGTCTATGATTAAAGGTATGTTTTTTACCTCTTGGCGGACCTTGATTGTACTCCTAAAAATGATACTTTGTACCTTTGTACGGTGCAAGATAACCCAGCCGGTTAGGGAAACTCTGAGTCCACCACATAAAACTTCCCTAGAATGTTACATTAACGGTTAGAAAAGTGGCAAACATCGAATTGGTCAAAGTAATATTTAGCAAAACCCAAATGTACCTTGGGGAGGTTGTGGGAAGAGGCTTCCAAATTTATCAAGTGTTGCCTTGAAACACATCAAAGTCGTCTTCCTCGCCATCAGAGTCAGGGACCATATTGGAGCCCCGGGCTGCCATTGAGCTGCTCCCATAGAACCACTAGTCGCCGTCGTTGACATCAAAGCGGCTTACACTCTATGCGCGTTCGCCATTCGTCAGGGACCTGGCCTGTGGAACACCCCCACCACCGCGCATAGCCCCTGACCTCATTGGACGAGGAGGGACGCCGACGCTGGACGTGGATCCACGGCCACCTGCAACTCGGCTTGCAGATCTGTTGCAAGGCTTCGCCGTCACCAAATGTGTGCCACTATGTTGACGGGGAGCGGCCTCTTCAGACTGCACCACGCGCTGGTACTTGCCGAGGCCGGGAAAGGCCGCCGCCTGGGAGTTGAGGTCGAGGCCATCTGTTGCCGGTGTGGGCGGAGCCATGAAGGGAGGAGCGGGCGGCGCGATGAATCCACCCACGCGCGGAGCAACGAATCTAGTCATGGTTGAAGTGAAGAAACCGGCCGCACGTGGAGGAATGAATCCACCCGCCGGCCGGGAGCACATAACAACCTGTGGCCCCTCACCGAAGAACTCGTTTCCCTCTTCGCGCGGCCTGGGAATCGTCCACCCGGTCGAAAACGTCGAGCAAGTACCTTGAAGTGCCGACCATGGTGGCAACGGGCGGTGGCGGCACCGAGATCTGAAACGATGTGGCGCTAGGTAAATGGGAAATGTCGATGCTCCTTAGCGCCCCAATTTATGTACCACAAGCGCACGGATCGTGGTAGCTTTTCCCTTAGAGTACTCCCCCAAGGTTTATCAATCCGTGGATCGACAAAGAACTACCTAAGGTTTTCCATCTAATCTAACAGATCTATCCTAACATGAAGCATGAATTGCACATATAGAGTAACCCTTTAATAGATATGAGTGTTGTGTAAATGTTGATCTCATCCATGAACATAGGCGTAACCATAGCAAAACCAAAGACAAGACTAGACCTATCGTCATCTAGTTGTAGTTCAAGCTAACGAGCAAATAAATCATGCATCTCAATCAATAGCATCCTTAAATCAAAACCTCCAATCCAACCCCTCGGGAACCCCCCTACTCAGGCCACACCCTGTCACAGACGCTCTCTTTGGACAAAAGCACCCCGAAGCACGCTAGACATGTCGAACCCCCTTGGGTAGATCCGGTATGAACTCCTAGCCTCCATAGCTACAAGAACACCCCGTGCAATCTATCTCGAGAATAGATCTAGGAATAAGCGTACCCAAGGCAAGAACGAAATAAAAAAGGAGAGACATGATCACTAATAGATTCGGAAAACATGATTATCATTACTCACATAATAGATGTGTTTGGATCATCACCTGCCGTGTGCACACCATCGATGAATCCAACTAGCTCATGAACTCCGCCATGGCACAACCACGCAGGGAGGCCATGGCGGCTAGGGGTGGCCTAAGCCATCTCCTAGACAACTTCGAAGACTTGCGGTGGCCGTCGTCTCCCTTCGATCTTGGCCCTAGGTTTTCGTCGAGTTTTGGGTGGATGGATGCCGCGAGTTAAATAAGGTGCGAGCTATTTATGAGCCGAGGAAGCCACCGGTCGAAGGGGAGGCCGAACCGCCTCGGAAACAGGCTAGGCCGGCCGGTTCATGGGCCTAGGCCGGCCGGCCTACCCTCTTTCGGGCCCGCCTCGATCTCATCTTTCGTGTGTAGACTCCTCGCATCTTCTAGAGTTTATGTCCTTCACGATTGTACCCTTTTGGACGTCGTTATCTTGGAGATATCTTCGAGGAAAGGATAGGATCGGGAATCCTTCCTTAAATCTTCATTTGCTTTTCTTAATCCCGAAGTATCTTGATCTCATCTTCGTGGGCTTGGTCCTTTGGGCTCTCTTGGAGGATGGATGTGCATGAATGGGCTTCGAATCAACTTACGGGTAGATTCTACAAAGTTTGTTGGCCAATCATCAAGGGAGATTTAATGGCAGCCATTCACAGTGTGTGGGGAAAAAATTTCAGGAACTTATGGATGTTGAATTCAGCCTACATCACACTTCTTCCAAAAATGCCAGATGCAGAACATGTAAAAGATTATAGGCCCATCAGCCTTGTGCATAGTTTTGCTAAGTTGATCACTAAAATCTTAGCCAATAGATTGGCAGGAAGGCTTGATGGGATGGTATCTCCTAACCAAAGTGCCTTTATAAAAGGGCGCTTTATCCAAGATAATTTCATGATGGTCTAGCAAACTGTGCGCTTCCTTCATTCTCAAAAACAGCCCAGAATCCTCCTCAAGTTGGATATAACAAAAGCCTTCGACTCCGTGTCTTGGCCTTTTTTGTTGGAGGTGCTGCACAAATTGGGATTTGGCCCCTGGTGGCGGGATCTCTTATGTGGCCTGCTTGTGACCTCTTCCACCCAAGTCCTTCTAAATGGAACACCCGGGGAGAGAATACAGTATCGTCGAGGACTTCGACAGGGAGACCCCCTCTCTCCAATGCTGTTTATTTTGGTCATGGATGTGCTTAATAGTATGGTCTCTAGAGCTGCGACGGAGGGTCTCCTGCAGCCACTATCTCGCAGACCGATTCAGCATAGAATTTCTTTATTTGCGGACGATGTGGCCCTTTTTCTCCAACCTGCTGCTGAGGACATCAATCTGACTTTGGACATTTTAAGCCTTTTTGGAGAGGCTTCCGGGCTCAAGACTAATGTTCAGAAGAGTAATGTGTTACCTATTCAGTGCTCAGATGAGGATCTGGAAATCATAACCAGCTTGCTGCCTTGTGAGGTTCTCAGTTTTCCCTGCAAGTATCTTGGGCTGCCTCTGTCTTTAAGGAAGCTTACAAAAGATCAAGTTCAGCCCATTATACATAGAATTGCTGATCAGCTGCTGGCCTGGAAAGCTGATCTGATGACGAAAGCAGGTAGAGTTGTCCAAGTTCAATTTGTCCTCACTGCAATGCTCATTTATCTTCTTATGGCAACGGATCTTCCGGCCTGGGCTTTCAAAGCTATTGACAAAATCAGAAGAGGGTTTGTCTGGCGAGGGCGCAAGGAAGCTAAAGGGGGTCACTGTCTTATAGCTTGGCCTAAGGTGTGCCGTGCTAAAGAGCTGGGAGGACTTGGAATCTCTGATTTAAAATCATTGAGCTGTTCGCTGCGGGTTCGATGGCCGTGGCTGATGAAAACAGAGCCCAATAAGCCTTGGGCAAGTTTGTCCTTGCAAGTCAGTAAGGAAGTTGAAGATCTTTTAGCAATGGCTGTCTGCTCTGAAGTAGGCAATGGTGCGAACACCTTGTTCTGGCGGGACAAGTGGCTGGATGGCAGAAGCATCAAGGATTTGGCTCCTGGTTTGTTTGCATTGGTCCCTAAATGAAAAAGCAACAGGCGTACGGTTTTTAGAAGCTCTCACTGATGACAAATGGATAGATGATTTACATGGAGATATTTCGGTGGAAGCCTTGATGGAGTATCTATATGTGTGGGATTTAGTACAAGAAGTGGAGCTGCAACTTGAAACTCCTGACAGGCACATTTGGAAAATTTCTCCAACTGGTGTGTATACAGCAAGATCTGCCTATGATGCCTTGTTCCAAATAGCAGTTCTATTTGAGCCGTTTGAGCGTATTTGGAAGTCTTGGGCACCATCAAAGTGTCAGTTTTTCATGTGGTTAGTGGCACATCAGAGATGCTGGACGGCAGATCAGGCTGGCTAAGCGTGGGTTACCTCACCCAAACCGCTGCCCCTTATGTGATCAAGATGAGGAAAATATCCAAGATCTGCTGGTCGGCTGTGTCTTTGTACGAGATTTTTGGTTTCAGCTTCTGCACTTCGGCGGTCTTGCGGCACTCTCGCCTCAGCCTACGGACTTCTCCTTTGCTGAGTGGTGGGAGAAGGTTGAGAGACAGGTTTGCGACGAAATGAGGTCTGGTCTTAATTCTCTTATCATTTTGGGCAGTTGGACTATTTCGAAAGCACCGAAATGATTGTGTCTTCAATGGGGCTTCTCCGAGAGTAGCTACGGCGCTGACCCTAGCAAAGGAAGAAGTCCAGATGTGGTGCTCTGCTGGTGCAAAAGGCCTCTCCTTGCTCACTATCAGGGGCGTGGGATGAACAACAGGGGAGGCTGTGTGGTCAGGTCCTCTTGCTTGTAGGCTTGTTATGAGCTCAGGAATTGGTGGTCAGGTCCTGGCTCCGTGGGACATTTCTGTCCAGCTGGAGTAAGGTGTGTGGTTTGGGTAGGTGTGTGTCTGGGCATAGTGGCCTGGGAGTGTTGGTGTGAGTTTTGTGTGAGTGTGTTTTCTCTTTGTATAAGTCTATATTAGACTTTTTCTTCTCCTATAAATACAATGATACGCAGTTCTCCTGCGTGTTCGAGAAAAAAAACAAAAAAAACATGGGCTTTGGTCCTTCCTTTGGGCTTTGGCCTTCATCTTTCTCCGTGTTAGCGCTCGATCATTGGCCTCGTCATTTCATGCTCCAAAATAGGCCAAAAACCTGCAAAAATGAAGTTCCTCCAAAATATATGTGCAAATGTGAAAATGACCAATAATTAGGCCGGAGTTAGGACGGTTAGTGATTTTGATATTAAATTCATGCCATTATCAAGGATAAACAAGGGATAAAATGGGTACTTAAGGAGCACCAACATTCCCCCATGCTTAAACCTTGCTCATCCTCGAGTAAGTCCAGGAGCTTTGCTTATAAAGAAATCAGTGTTGCCCCTCAATGTCCTCTCTGCACTTAGTCATACATAACAAGACATATTGCTCTCTTAAGTATTTAGCATTTAAGTTCATATTGTGACCGGCTACTTTTTCATTATGGAAGATAGACTAGCAATTAAAGAACAAGCCACAATAATAAATAAATGCAATGCTCTCAAACTTAAGCGAACTTCAAACTTTTATCTTATTTCATCGTGAAGAGTTTTCAAAAGAATGCCTATCAAACATAAGTGAGGTTCTCTTGCAAAAAAATCATGAAAACACTCATCTCATCAAGTCGCTCAAGCCTACATTAGATTGTCCTCAACCTATTCTACTCATATATAAAAGTGGAAGGCTTATGTGGAGCTTGGTAGGTAAAAACAATCCTAGCAAAACATTATACTTGAAATATTATCAAACTAAGAGAGAGATCTAATGGAATTACCGAGACTAGTCAAAAAGGCCATTGGAAAATAATGTTGGAGAGGGAAAAAGATGAAACACACACATTTAGATAGGTGGACATGTGCAAGTGGCAAATGGATGATCCCGAGACACAAATGAAGTTCTCGTTATCGGATTGCACATGGTTGGAAGATTTGAGTATGGAATAATTCTTCAAAGTAACTTGGAAAATTAATGAAGCCAAAAAGAGCTAAGGAGCATTTTATTCTTCTCTTTTTTCTTTCATTTTTCTTTTCTTTTCTCCTTTTTTTCATTTTTCTATTTTTCTCTTTCTTTCTTTTTTTCTTTCTTTTTGCTCCTTAGAACTTTTGATAACATAGAATACTTACCCAGTCATCCCCCCATATTTGAACGAATACTCGTCCTCGAGTATGAATAGTGGGAGAACCAACTAGCTAGGGTAAGTATCTCAAATTTACCTTCTTCTTCGTAGAACCTCTTGAATCTCCGGGGAGCCTTGTCTCCCAAATTTTTTCTTTATATGGTGCCCATTGATTCTTTTGATTCCGTCGAAATGATAATCCATACTCAAATTGGGTTGTGGTCAAGGAGGTAATTACAAAAAGATATTTTCGGTTTAGGGTGGATATCCAGCGAGGTTTGCGAAATTCCCAAAGTAGAAACTCACAATGCATGGACAAATAGGCTAGCAAAAAGAAGGTTACACAAAAAAATGGAATGACCTAGCTTCTTAGTCTCATACCTAAGAAATCAATCTTAATCCAACTCATCAAAATATAAGTTTGCAATCTAAAAGTTTCATCATGAAAGAATATGTATGTATAGGCTTTGGTAGGTAGAACTTTGCAAAAGATTCACAAATGTAGATAGCATATGAATTAAGTTTTCAAATTAAACAACACAAGGTGTAAGGTCATCGGTAGACTTAAATCAAAGAGCAACATAGAATATGTGGGTCTAGAATTTATTCATTTAACCTCCACAAATAAAAAAGCCGGTATTTAATCATTTTAATTCCATTTAATTGAGAGCAAATGGTCAAGTCATATACAACATAGCATAGGTAAAACAAAGCAGCAATTTTCATCATTTTTCCATAAGCAAAAGGCATTGCCATAATGTATCAATGTGGTGAGCACAAATTATGGTGATCCTACAAAAACAAAACTATGTTGTCCTCCTAGAAGCCATGTGATAGGTTGAGAGATATATACAAAGGTTGCATCTATGGTTGAGGGCATATATGTACGAGTATTTAGAAAAAGAGAGAGTTGAGGAAGAATTACCATCCTTCTCGATGCTCGTAATGAACTGTAGCGCGGCCTCCCCCATACTTAAGCATTGTGCTAAGTATGGAAGAAGAATCATGAGCATCTTGTGGCAACCGTGATTATCTTACTGCATGAGATCTTTCTTCCTTGTCCACGAAATCCTCCCCCATGCTTAGCATGATGCTAGGCGTGGAAGGAGAAGATGGACCATCTTGCAATTTTTGAAGTCCTTCCCTCATGTGTATGAATATCATCTTCAATGTGTCTTCACCTTTGTTGCCTCAATTTCCTTCAACTTCTTCTTGTACTAAGTCATGGTCCCAATCATTGCTTCACATCGTCGTCGCCTCCTTCAATTCCTCGTTGTCTCATTGCTGCCTCAACTTCACGAATTTTTTTTTCAATTTCCAGAACAGAACATGTACTGAAACATTACTCCATTACAAAGTGCATGAATTTTCCTTTCCAACGAGTCCTCATTCATCCCAAAATTGATTCCGAACAAGAGAGTTATGTCCATTTCCTCCCAGCGCTGCAATCTGTCCCGACGAATTTCAGAACTCGCAACGTCCAATGTTCTTGCCATATCTCCTTGTACGGGTCTTCAAATTCATTGATCTTGGATGCGTTGGAACGGGAATTTCATGGAGCTTCTGAATATAAACTTTTTCTTCCTTGTACGTCTCTATTCATGTGCAAAATTTGATGAAAACAGCGGGGTTTGCTCTCGAACTTTGGAGATGTTGACGAATTTGATTTCTTTGATCACGAATTCATGGGAACGCTTTGTCATGCCTGCTAAAATAATCAAGTGCACACACTACTGTAACACCCTAATTTAAATTTCAGCATTTAGTAATAAATTTAATTGGCTTTAATTAATATTCTAAGGTTTTATATGCTTAGACTTGCATTTAAATTAATCTTCTCTCACAAGTAATTAAAATTTTTCTAGGTTTAAACTTGTTTGTGCATTCATGCTGGTGCATAATTTTATTTTATTGAGTGTGGATTTGAATTCAAATAGGTTTAGTTTGGTTTGTATTAGAAATAGAATAGCAAAGGAAATAGAAAAAAAAGGGAACAGCCCAACAGCCAACCCAACTCGGCCCGCTGCCTTTCCCTCCCGCACCGGCCCACTCCCTCTTCCCCCGCACGCGGCCTAGCACGCGCCCTTCGCGCACAGCCCTGCCCCGCCCGTCAGCCGTGCGCCCCACGCGTGGCCCGACCCCACCTGTCCCTGCCGACCCGGGCCCACTTGTCGGTCCTGTCCCCTTCCTCCCGAGTCCCCGCGCCGAGCTCCTCTGCACCGACCCCCACTCACCCCGCTCTGGGCCGTGGACCGACCCCCAATCTCGTGTCCCCCTAGTCAGCCTCCCTCGGCCTTCTAGAAGACAGTGCCCTGAGTCCGGGATCACGCCGAGCCGGATCACGCCGATTCGGTTGCGCAATCCATTTCCTCCGCGCAGAGCCACGCCCGAGCTCGCCGCCACAATCTCCACGATTTGCTTTCCATAGCAGCGCACGCCAAGATCTCGCCCACCTCCTTTAAACGCACCCCGGCCTTTCCCTGCATCCCACCTCACCACACCGCCGCCGTCTCTACACCCTAGCACCACCTCCGCACCCTCTGCGCCGGAGCAGTGTGCCGTGCTGTCGTGGACTCGCCAGCTCTGCCGCACCATAGCCTCTCCAAACCCGTGCAACAGCTCCGCCCCGTGCCCCGGAACCTCCCCGAGCACGCAACCCCGACCCCGGCCCTCTGTGCGAACCGAAATTTCGCCGTATGCCGCCGTATGTGAGTTCGATGCGCCGCCGCGATTACTCACCGCCGGCGATCCCCCTGGCCACGCTGACCCCTTATACACCTCCGCAGCAACACACCGCATCGATTCGAGGAGATCCAATGTCCGGAGCACCCCTGCACCGCCCTGTCCGCGAGCGCAGCACCGAGCTTCACCGCCGTCCTCGACGCCAGTGACCCTGCGCAGCCACACCACCCGATCCTGACCCACTGTAAGCACCCCAGTGCATCCCTTGTTCTTTTGCGCTAGGTAGCTTAGCCCGTAGGCCGTTCACGGCATTGGAACACCACAAGACCGGCGCTCCGCCGCCGCGCAGCTGCGGTCCGCTGTGGCGGGCACCCCGCAGCGCAGCACAGCCCCGCGCAGGCCTTGCCTGCACTTGCTTTAGCACTGTGCCCACTCATAGACTTGTTTGCACCTAGACTCGAGTCCCAGAGACGCGTGAGTGCGCGTGCCATCGAGCACCGCCGCGCAGACCAGCCGCCGCCCATGCCCGCGTCGCCCAGAGCCCTCCCGAGCTCAACTGAGTGTCCAGGTGAATCACGCGTAACGTGCTGAGCATCCCAGATCCAAGCCCGGGTCGATTTAACCCATGGAACCCATGGAGCACCAGGAATTGGTGAACTCCGGTGAGCTCCAGCCACGCGACGCCGCGGGAACTCATCCCCGGCGACCCAGCGCCGCCGCCTGCGTCCCCAATCCATCCAGAGCCGCCCGATCTGAAACGAGGGTCCCAGATTAGATCTAGAATCCATCAAACCCGAGCCCTCAGATCGCGATCCAACGGCCCTGATTCAAAGATACCGCTTCAGCCTGGCAGTTTTGCTAAAGAGCCCCTGCAGTTTCCTGTAATCAACCCGCAGTCCTGGTTAGTTCAACAATATTTCCAAAAAGACCCAGTTTTTAACGTTTAGACCCCTGAGCTCTTTAGAAATAGGACCCGCAGTCCAGAGCTGTAGTTTTTGCGCGTTAGACCCTAGATCTATACTTTAATTACATTTAGGTCCCTGGTTTTTGCGCAGAAGCCCCTAGAACTCTGTTTTTCTTATAGTTTAGCCCCTAGATCCTGTTTTAGGCCTAGTTTTTGCGTTCTAGCTCCGTTTTAGGTGTTCTTTATGTCCACGTGATCGTTGTAACGCATAGAATAGTTCTAGCTTAGTTTTTTGCTATTTTTATGTATTGTTGTACTGTTTCTTAGTGTTTGCCTTTGTTTGCATGTATGTGTATGTGCTAGACTTGTTTTGGCGTTGCGATCGTGAGTAGACTGTCGATCCTTCGGATGAGTACCAGTACCCGGAGCCGCCACCAGTCTTCAGAGCAGTTTGAGCAGCAGGAGAACTTTGAGGAAGGCAAGTATAACATGAACAACACCTATCACTTTAAATACAATTTCATACTGCATTTTAATACTGTATGCCTATAAGGACTTTCCTAGCCACTTTATATCCTTTATATATATCCCTTGGGTTGCATCTTGGTTAGTTATACTAGGTGCCGCGCTATAACACACTTGGTCCTTTTTAATTAATTTGATTAATGGTATATGCAACTTAATACTGGGAGTGGCCCGCTTGAGTGGCTCACGTCTCGTTAAAAATTGGTTTTTGTTAGAAACATTGTTTAGGGAGCCAGCACGGTGCTTAGTGCTTGGTTGGCCACTCTCCATAAGGACCGGTTCATAGAGCGACAACTTGGGACAACAGCGCTACCACAAGACTGGAATGGGACGGTCTTGGCGTAATAATTAGGTCTTTTTGGTTTGGAGTAACTTACCTACGGGGCAGGGGAGGTAAGCTTCAATGGTCCCTGCTCCTCCGGCTTGGTCTATGCACCTGTGTCTTGTACCCCCGTGAGGTGGGCCCCATCATCGCCGATCCACCCTCGCGGTTACTCCTTACCAACGAGATTCTTTGTAAAGGCCTCGTAGTGTGCTTGCTAGCCATCTCACCTACGGAAGTGTGATGAACAACTAGCGTAGCTCACGACTTGTGGGTAAAGATGTGCAACCTCTGCAGAGTGTAAAACTAGGTATACTAGCCATGCTCACGGTCATGAGCGGCCCAGATCCTCCTTTTGATTAGTGGGGTTATCTTCATTTGATTACGGGGGTTTCCCCGGGTGGCTTGGTTTGGTTTGGATGTCAGTAGTTCATAATTAATTTGATTAATTACTATGTAACTGGGTTTATGGTAATTCATCAACTTGTAGTAATTAGTTCTAATAAAATTTTGCCAAGATTAAAAGCTAATGCAGTTGAGTCAGCCAACCTTAGAGCCTCATAGTTTGTGTTATACTTGTTGAGTATAAGTTGTATACTCACCCTTGCCTTCTCTACACTTTTTCCTCCTGTTCTCTTGGGGATACTCTTCTGCTACTCAGTTCCTGCCGACGCGAGGGAGTTCACTCAGAGCTACCAGGAGTACGAGGACATCTAGGCGTTCGTCTCCCAGTCGACGTCCCTGTGGCGCCATGCTTCCGAGAGTTTATCGTATATGTTTTTACACTTCCACTGTATCAGACATGTTGTCATTAATGTAATAAATAACATTCGTACTCGCTTTATTATATCTTTTTATGTGATATGTGCTGTGATATATTGTTCATTCTGTTGTATATACGTGTGACTTGATCCTGGCACGTATATGATTGCTCGGTTTATAGTCCTTTTATAAACCGGGTGTTACAACTACCCCCGTGGTGATGGCCGGGAGTAGAGACAAATGCCAACAAACCAACCATCCCTAGAATCTCAACTTGTGGGATAGCTAGCTTAGCGAAATCTGATGAGTGTACGTGTGTGCAAGAGTAAATGCATATGAAAGGAAGATATATAAACAATGACAATATTTGCACCAAGTTATAAACACCATGTTTACAACTAGGTTGATTAATTTTCTATATAACCATAAAGATATAACTGAGGTCAAAACACCATGTTCATTTCAAGGTTAAAAATTCTTCACGACGCAAGAAAGGTAAAGTGCATTGCAAAGCTTATAAATCAACCTAAAGCAATATGAGAACAAAATGGATTGCTATCTTGGTCAAAAGAGCTTAAAGATGGAGGTCCGCAAACAAGTTTAAACACCATGTTTACACAAGATTGCAAAATGTAAATGATATCATGATAAGCATTACATGGATAGGAAAGCATACATCAATAAGATTGAGACCAAGTTAGCAAAATGAGGGCACGGACAATGGAATGGATGCAAAGTGCAAATGCAAAGTTAGCAAAAACAAGTGTAAGCAAGGTTGAAAGGACCTTTCGATGTTGTTCCGCAACTAGCTTATTCAAAAACAATTGCTAAGAGTGACAAAAAGCCTCTGCGAAACTTCATAAGAAGTGAGGCTTTTGTCAATGAAAAGGTTATTTATCGAAAAGGACCAAGCAACTGAGCTAACAAGGTTTTAGAAGTAGGTTTATGGGTTTCCTATATTTTTGGCTTAAAACAAAAAAAATTGAAGAGAGAGTGTTGGGTATAGAAATTCTATCTAAGGTGGTTTTAAAAAAACTAGAGAGAAATAGAAGTTAGATTTTTTTTGAATGAAAAACATAACCTATGGTTTTAGGATTGCTCTACGAGTGGTTTTCCTAAGGGTTTTAGGATCTCAAAAGCGAGGCTAGTCAATGTTTTTAGAAAAAAGTTTTTTTTTAAATGCAATATGCAATGCAATGCAAGGGTGAGACGAACAACATGGTATGCAATGCAACACGGGGTGGGTGAACAAAATGATATGACATGATGAGGTGGTCTAAAACAAAACAAAAAGCTTAGCCTAAGTTAACTAGCCACAAGTTTAGAATCAAAGGGTGGTGCAATGCTTCATAGATCTCTCTAAAAAGACACAAAGAAAAAGACTCAAAACACTAATAGGCACACAAAAAGGTCTACAAGTTTCCCAAAATCAAATAACAAAGTGCTCCCTCAATAACATTTAGAATGAACATCATGAAGTTGTGGTTTTTGTTAGAGCAATGGTACAATGTTACTTGATATTCCAATTATAGAGTGCAATGTAGACGGTCCTATTAATATATATAAAATAAAAGATCGGGTTGCCTCCCGCAAAACGCTTCATTTAAAGTCATAGAGCTCGACTTTCTTACCTTCAAATTGATGCGAAGCCATGGTCCTTCATGCAAGAGGTGAAGATGTTCCATGCAGCTCTTATTCTACTTCCCATGTTGGACATGATCAATCACGCTTAATGGAAAACTTGCCCAATCGTTTCTCACATCATCGTCACCTCCTTCTTTGTTGTCCTTCGTCGCTACCTTTCTTTTCACGAATTTTCCTCTTTGTCCAGATTGGGAGTTGCACCAACCAATTGATCCAATGCAAGGTGCACGAAATCTTCTTTCTAGCAAGTCTTCATTTGCCCAAAACGCATTCCAATTGAGGGAGTTATGCACCTTTTTGCCTGTCACTGCAATCTGCCCCGTGCTGATTTCAGCACGTGCATCTCCGATGTTGGAGACCTAGCTCCTCCCATGGGTCTTCAATTGTATCGATCATGGATGCGTTGAACCGATGACTTGATGGAGATCCTGAATATTCAACTTTCTTGCATTGTAAATCTCTAGACTTGTGCACAAAATTGATGAGGCTTAGCGACGTCCGTTCCTGAAACTTGAAGATGTTGATGATGGTGTTCAAAATTTTGGGCACAGTTTCCCTCCTCATCATTTGAGTTTCATGTCCTGCATGGTTAGTGAAATTCGAGGTTTCTCCTGACATGTGCTCTTTTAGGGTCATGAGCTTGACCAAGCGCAAAGCAAGATCGAGATTTGCAATTATTTGTAAACATATGCAACATAATCACATCCTCAATTAAATTTCATCAACAAGGCATGGTGTAATTAAATGCAGCATGTGTTTCTTGCATAGCACAGAGCTCATTATTAGGCAGAGGTTCTTTAAGCATGAAATCAACTTTCTCAAGAAACTCTAGCCTATCATCAAAAGAACAAGGCATAGAATTTAAACTTTCATTCCGACTATCGGTTCGAGCATGAGATTTTTAAAGATTATCAACTAAACCATTAGAAGCTTGAGAATTCAATGTATACCTTAGCCTCAGAGCTTTTTCATACTCATTGGAGTCATGGTGCTTTGTGCGAGATGTCATCTTGATGCACTCTTCGTGGTTCGTCGTGGCTTGCTTCTCACGTCTCCATGTGTTGAATGTCGCGCTCTTGTAATCCATCGTGGTTTGTTTGCAACATCTTCGTTTGTCGAAGGTCGACCTCTTGTGCCTTCATTTGCCAATGTCATTGGGGTTCTTCCTCTGCTCCAAGCCTCTGAATTTTATCATGTATGCTTGATGAAAGCATCGCCCAAGCTCCTCTTCATTGTTTTCATCGTCATCTTCTCTATCTTGTTCTCATCGCGTTGCTCCTGCCTCTTCTTCGTGGAATCTCTCCTGTATACTCAACAGAACATATACCAAAATATAGATCTATTGAAATATTTATGAAATTAAATTTCCAACGAGTGATCATTTATCTTAAACCGAGTCCAAACGAGGGAGTTATGCCCGTTTCACTTTTGGCGCTGCATGCTGTCCAGAAATTTTCAGAGTGCACAACCTTCAATGTTTTGACCATACCCGCTCGTAGGAATCTCCGATTGACTTGGTTCTTGATTCGTTGGAACGGGAACTTCGTGGAGCTTTTGAATATCCAAAAATATGCTGCTATTTGCTTCTGAGGTCGAGCTGGACATTGATGAGAACAATATCTTCTTGTGAATTCATCCGTAGATGTCAATGATCTCGGTCATGTGGTCTTTGCAGCGTAGTGTCGTGCGTCCCTAGGCTTCAAGGTCATCACCATTGATTACCAGCAAATATCACGGCTTCAATAATGTGTCTTCTCCATTATTCTTGCTCTACCCAAGGTGTCGGGATTGGAAGATGCTCATGTGCTTCGTGTTGATGATCCGAACGGTTTTCCTTCCTTGATAGCATCACTCGATTAGAAGTATATCGAGCATCCCACTGGAGAAGATAGGTGGTGTCGTGGTTCTTTTAATCTTGTTGCCTCTAGCTTTGGTCAACTTCAAATCATCATCTTTTGCGTACACAGCCTTCCAATCATCCTTTGACATCGTCATCCACCTTCTTCGTCAGTTGCTACTGCCTCTATCCTCATTAAATTCTCCTTCATCCAATGCAGAACATGTACCAAACTTCTAGTCCATTTCAAGGTGCATCAAATTATCTTTCCAACAAGTGGTCATTCGCCCCAATTGGACTCCGGATAAAGAAGTTATGCTTGTTTTATTACGGCACTGCAATCTGTCCAGAGGGATTTTAGATCGCGCAGCATTGAAAGACTTGATGGAGCTTCAAAATAGTCTATTATTTGCTCATGGTACTTCTCTGATCTTGGATGAAAAACTCATCACAACATTAACACTTCATAGATGATGATAATCGCATGATTTTCTTCGCGGGCATGCTTCATACCTATTGCTTGAACAAACAATTCTTCCCAAAAATATTAGTCTTTAAAATTAATTGACACAGCGGCATACCTTATTTATCATCTTTTGCTTTGGGGAGTGGGGACTCGATAGCGGATGCTGGGCCACTAACAAAAGTTAGCACCTACCATTAAAGAGCCAATCTTGATGTTGTTGCCGTCATGTCAATGTGGACGTTGTCGATGTTCCATGTCAAGGCTCCTCGATCATCTTGTTGCCAATTGTTGAAGTTTGGTGTCTAGCCTTTTCCACCTGCTTTCAAGGACACAAACAAGAAAACAAGGGTATATGCAATAATAAAAATTAGGGTTAGTCCAAAAAAACTAGATAGATCGCCTTAGGGTTCGAGTTGGTGATCCCCGGTAACAGCGCCAGAAAAGCTTGTTGACGCTCCTTAGCGCCCCAATTTATGTACCATAAGCACACGGATCATGATAGCTTTTCCCTTAGAGTACTCCCCCAAGGTTTATCAATCCGTGGATCGACAAAGAACTACCTAAGGTTTTCCATCTAATCTAACAGATCTATCCTAACATGAAGCATGAATTGCACATATAGAGTAACCCTTTAATAGATATGAGTGTTGTGTAAAGGTTGATCTCATCCATGAACATAGGTGTAACCATAGCAAAACCAAAGACATGACTATACCTATCGTCATCTAAGTTGTAGTTCAAGCTAACGAGCAAATAAATCAAGCATCTCAATCAATAGCATCCTTAAATCAAAACCTCCAATCCAACCCCTCGGGAACCCCTACAAAGGCCACGCCCTGTCACGACACTCTCTTTGGACAAAAGCACCCCGAAGCACGCTAGACGTGTCGAAACCCCCTTGGGTAGATCCGGTATGAACTCCTAGCCTCCATAGCTACAAGAACACCCCATGCAATCTATCTCGAGAATAGATCTAGGAATAAGCGTACCCAAGGCAAGAACGAAATCAAAAAGGAGAGACATGATCGCTAATAGATTCAGTAAAACATGATTATCATTACTCACATAATAGATGTGTTTGGATCATCACCGCCGTGTGCACACCATCGATGAATCCAACTAGCTCATGAACTCCGCCATGGCACAACCATGCAGGGAGGCCATGGCGGCTAGGGGCGGCCTAAGCCATCTCCTAGACAACTTCGAAGACTTGCGGTGGCCGTCGTCTCCCTCTGGTCTTGGCCCTAGGTTTTCGTCGAGTTCTGGGTGGATGGATGCCGCGAGTTAAATAAGGTGCGAGCTATTTATGAGCCGAAGAAGCCACTGGTCGAAGGGGAGGCCGAACCGCCTAGGAAATGGGCTAGGCCGGCCGGCTCATGGGCCTAGGCCGGCCGGCCTACCCTCTTTCGGGCCAGCCTCGATCTCATCTTTCGTGTGTAGACTCCTCGCATCTTCTATAGTTTATGTCCTTCACGATTGTACCCCTTTGGACGTCGTTATCTTGGAGATATCTTCGAGGAAAGGATAGGATAGGGAATCCTTCCTTAAATCTTCATTTGCTTTGCTTAATCCTGAAGTATCTTGATCTCATCTTCGTGGCTTGGTCCTTTCGGCTCTCTTGGAGGATGGATGTGCATGAATGGGCTTCGAAACAACATGGGCTTTGGTCCTTCCTTTGGGCTTTGGCCTTCGTCTTTCTCCGTGTTAGTGCTCGATCATGGGCCTCATCATTTCATGCTCCAAAATAGGCCAAAAACCTGCAAAAATGAAGTTCCTCCAAAATATATGTGCAAATGTGAAAATGACCAATAATTAGGCCGGAGTTAGGACGATTAGTGATTTTGATATTAAATTCATGCCATTATCAAGGATAAACAAGGGATAAAATGGGTACTTAAGGAGCGCCAACAGGGAACAGTGGTGAGGGGCGGCAGCGGCAGCGGTGGCGACGATTGTCGAGGGGTGGTGGCGGCGAGATCTTGAAGGAGGCGGTGGCGGAGAGCATAGGAGGGATGCGGCGGTGGCGATACGGGATGGAGGTAGGCGATGGGAAAGGAGTGGAGAGCAGGGTGCGAGGGGCGCATAGGCTCGAGTGCCAATAGGGTTCGGTGTGGGTCCTACGTGGAAAAAGGGGGAAAGGGGGTGACTTATAAGATAAGCAGGGGTGTACCAACTTATGGCTTATAAGAAACATGACTTAATAAGCTAGTCCTGTTTAGCAAAATAAGTCACTTATTTCACTTTATAGCTTATAAGTAGGTGACTTAAGAGGAACCAAACAGTGCCTTACAATTTGGAACGGAGGGAGCAGCTGGCTAGATAAGGCTGGTCCTATGGATATGCGATTCACATCCATCCTATATGTGTGTGGATGATGGGTATGCTCGCAACTCTCGGTCAGCCCGCCCTACTCCCGGTTCTCTTAAATCACTCCCATATACCGTTCTATAGCTAGCCACGGTAAGATGTGTTTGATTTGAAGAATGGAGTGGTCCAGCATCTTCTTAATACTCTTTTTTTCGAATTGGAATGGATTGATCCTTGGCCCTAAAAAAGTTGTTCTTAGTTCCTTGGTCCTTCTCTTGAACTTGACTATTTGACCCCAAAATGAGTTAGTGATTTATTAATAACAATATCTACTTTTCAATACCTCAAATGTCATGTTAGTGATTTTTGCTGGATCTAGCATGCTTAGATATGACTCCAGTGAATTTTTCACTGTTTCCCATGTTCCTATTATTTTTGTGATTTAGAAACTAGAAACATATTTATAAATGCCTAGAAATTATTTTACTAGTGGAAAATACAAAAAATCATGAAATTTACTTTGTGTTATCATTTTTCTAGTTAAAAATCTAAACTGGAGCGTTTGAATATAATAAAACTATAGACCTAACTTCATATGACCAAAGGGCCAAGAAACTCTAAATAGCCAAGTTCAAGAGAAATGGGTCTAGATATTCAGCACAACTTTTTTTAGGACCAACAAAATAATTCTCTCATCTTATAGAAATGGTTCATCCCACTAAAATCTACGGAATGGACTCATGGTGGACCACCTAATTATGACTTAGTAGTTCCTCAAACCAAACAATCACTAGGACTAGGCATAATTAACCGAGGACCGAAGACCGAACCGAAAAAACCAGGACCGAGACCGAAAAGACTGAGACCGAAATGTTCGGTCAGCAGTTCGGTCCTGGCCTCCAGGTAACCGAACTTTCTACGGTTAGTTCGGTCTTTGGGCTCGGTTAACCGAACTGACCGAACTATGCATAAGACCAATTACGTGGCCCAAAATAGCCCATCTCAATAGAAGTGTTAACCCGAGATATACCCTAGATATATAAACAACTGTAATTCTATGTTGGTATTTTCATCTATTATGTACTGCTTGTGATTTACGCTTTGAAAGAGGAAAAATGCTGTCAAAATATCTAATTAATTCTGCCATCACATGCCTTTTTTTACTGATTCCTGCAGTGGTCGGTTAGTTCGGTCATGACCATGACCGAGCTAACTAACCGAACCAAACTAACCGAGACCAAAATGTCTCGATCCTGTGTTTTAGAAAAGACCGATCGGTCTCAAGTTTCTGAAAACCAAACTTTGAAAAAGAACGATGAACCGAACCGATCGGTTCGGTCTGACCGATTTGCCCACCCCCTAATCACTAAGGGTACGATCTCAGATTTCCTATTACGTCTAAATGTATTATTCCTTCCATTTTCCATTCAGAAATCGTAAGAAGTGCTTCAACAGAGGAAAGTCTTCTAAAAGTATATTGTGACCCTTGTTTTATGCTAATCTGAATACAAATATATCGATGCAAAACTTATGCATAAAATGCACATATAATTTAGCAAATTATTAGTCAATTTAACTTTTCCCTAATTGAAAGTATCTTGATCACACGATGTCGTAGCCTAGAGGGGGGGGGGGTGAATAGGCATTTCTTCGAATCTCACCACTTAACCCCTGCTGACACTGCCTGGACCGGTCAGACCGGTCCACCAGACCGGTCAGACCGGTCTGATCGGGTAGACATGTTACAGCAGGGAAAACTCCCCTTCTTGAGCTTGAACCTATAAGAAACTTGGAGTGTAGCTTTTGCAGAGTATTTCTATCAATATAATTAGCTGCCTACACACAAGTAGAACATACCCAAGTAGATCGAGCGGAAGCACAATTCAAACTCAAAGACTATAATGCAAGGTATGTAAAACAGACCGAAGTAAAGATGATGCAAAGGAGACACGGTGATTTATTTTATCGAAGTTCGAATTAACCCTGTGCACCCACGTGTGAATCCTACTCTCCGTTGAGGAAGCTTATGGTGACCCCAAGGTCAAGCTATCTCCTCTCTCCACTATATGACCATGCGCCCTCGTGGCACACAATCGCTGATGCAACAAACTTGCCGCTGCTCACCGCAATCTTGGGAGCTAGCCGGCGACGCCTAGCCGTCTAGGAACCAAAACTCCAAGAGTAACAAATGCTTCAATCGAGTTGGCCGACGCCACCGCAAGTGCTCAAAAGCTAGGCCCAATCTCTCTTGCTCAAATGACTCTTAAGGATTGGATTCACTCAACTCAACTCAAGGATTCAACTTGAATCAAGCAACTCTCACAAAGAGATGTTGGGGAGGACCCTCCAAGTGCTCACAAGGCTCTCACAAGTGTTTTGAATGTAGAGGCATCAGCCCCCTCGGATGGGTGAAGTCATGGGGTATAAATACCCCTCTCTCAAAAACTAGCTGTTGCCCCTGTCAGTGTTAGACCGGTCAGTTTGAAATACTAGCTGTTGGAGGTTCTGCCCTGCCTAGACCGGTCCCTCTCTGATTTCTGTAGTGTTAGCTCTCTCTCCGGCAATTCTCTCTAGGGACTATTTTGAGCACTTTTAGTATTGTCTAAATCTACTGATGTTGCATCCCTCTTAATAGTATGGCATACCTATACTCAAGAGCATAAATGAAATATATAATTATCACAATTCTCACTTGAGCTTCGCATTATGATCATGCCGACCTTTCTTCGATCAATATGGTGAGGGCATCAACATCTTCATTCTTTGAGCCTACCCGCTTTGAGCTAGTGACTTTGAATCTTCAATTTGCATATGAATGAAATCCAACATTGATTCACAAGTCACCTTCTTCACTTGAATAATGACACTCTTCAACATAGAGCTCTCCATGACTCTAGGATCTCCGGTGTGACACCTCTGGTGTCTGTACACTAAAAGGCAATCCATTTAACTCAAATAAATCATAGGAGGGAATTTAGAAAGAAAAATCAGAAAGAATAAGTCAAATACAATTCAAACTACACATCTTGGACATTGAATGTGAGGGCAAAAATATTTAAAACATATTCCAATCATGTCTGAAAACATGCACAAAAACAAGTTTGGGTTGCAGCTAGTACCTTAAAGGACATGTGCCTAATTCATGTTTCAGCCAAATCCACTCAAAAATCAAATAAAAATGAAAACCCTTTATTGCAAGTTTGAAAATATGAAATAGTTCAAAATGTGAATTTCAAATGAAAATTTTCCTGTAACAAAAGTTGTAGACCTTGAAAAATTACACAAGTTTAGTATTCAACACTTTTTCATTTGAGCCTAGGAAGATGGAGATAATTTTAGTTTACAGAGAGGTCCCTGAACTTTTGGAAATGACAAAACAGCCCCAAACTCCATCCCCCTCTCTGCTCCGCCGCCACTCGCCCGTACGCCACCGGTGGACTTCATTCACGGCGCGTCCGCAGCCAAGTGGACACGAGGGAGGCTTCCAAGGCCACCTGTCCTGCCCCTTGGCTCCTCCCCGTGCGCCCACGTGTCCTAGACGCCAGGAAACGCCGCCACGCCACCCCCTCTACCCGCCAGCGCCGCCACCTCACCGGCAGCCCGGTTCTGACTGCCCCCGGCCGCGCATTGCCTCCCAGGCGAAGCAAACTCGCCCCTCCTCTCACTTTCGCGCCTATATAAACCCCTAGAGCCAGCCCCGCGCGCGTGAACGCCACCTCCCCTGCTCCGCCTCCTCCTCCATCGCCGGTGATGCTCTGTGCCGCGCTGACGAGCTTCCTCTGCCACTGCATTGCCCCGTCCGGACCCCATCGCATCTTGCTCGACCTCCAGTGAAGCTTTCAAGCCTAGCCACGCCGGCCCGAGCTCGGCGAACTTGGACGAACCCCTCCGTCGCCTCTGCTCCGCCGTGGAGCCTCCTCCTTCGACCTCCTCCAGCCCAACACCGACCACCCCAAGGTGCACCGACGAGCCATGAACCTTTTCCCCCACCTCTTCCTCGCTGCTGGCGATGGACCTCGCCGGAATCGTCCAAGGACCTATTGGTAATATAGAAACTTGATTCTAGGGGTGAAATTGTAAAAGGTACATGAACTCCAGTGAAACATTTTCTAGAAGAACATGCTACTGAATACTTGCTGTCACACAAGTTTGATGAATTTTGAGCTAGTTTGCTATATATTCTGATTAATGCTTGGTTGATGAACTTAATTCATGAAATATAGTTCCTGTGCTTAGAAAAATCTAGATTAATTTCTGGAACCTTGTTTTAGCCTTGCAATCATGTCAGCAAAATTTGAACTGTTTTTACAGAGTACTTCTACAGTTAAAATTCATGCTTGATGTATCATGCTTAGATTTGTTATTTTTGTTCTGGATGCAATCTTTCATATCTGGTCATGATTGTTGAACATGTTCTTACTTAGGATGCATACTTTCTATGGTAAAATTTCATATGCAGTACTGGCAATCTTGAATCCCAAATAAATATACAAGTTCATGTATGGTTTAATTTATAAATAATGATTCTTGTAGAAGCAAGGCTTGATAATTGTTCTAAAACATGTTTAGTCTATTTTTAGGCTCTGGTAAAAATTTGAAGTCCACAACCTTTGTAAAACACCCTATGGAATTTATGTAAGTTGCTAGCATGTCAGTTTTGTTAATTTTATAACTCCTGTTTTAAGAGTACATAAAATCTGGAAAATTTAAAGTACTATGTAGATCATTTCTAGATGCTGCTGTAAATGCTGTAGCACCAGAAACCATGCCTATCATTCTGTGCAAATTCGTGAAGTTTTTAGGTTAATCTGTTTACATGATTTTTCATTGTTAGATGGCTTCTTGTTAAATGCTGAAATTTTTACAGTAGATACTAGTCTATCTAATCTGTTCTACATATATTTTCCATTGCCATTTCATGTGTACATTTTCTGTTATAAAAATTGTGAACCTATGCTTATGTTTTAAGTCTAAGAAATTAAGCACCCACACACTCATTCATGAAGTAAGTTAATTATAAGTTCTACTCTATAA
Source organism: Panicum virgatum (assembly GCF_016808335.1). Classification (NCBI taxonomy): domain Eukaryota; kingdom Viridiplantae; phylum Streptophyta; class Magnoliopsida; order Poales; family Poaceae; genus Panicum; species Panicum virgatum. The sequence goes on along the minus strand of NC_053153.1, from coordinate 40,066,339 downwards.
ATGACTGCCCAGGAAATGAAATCACAAAGATCATCACTAAGTTAACTTTTCATTGGACTACAACTTTATCGTGAAGGAAAGAAATCATTTACCATGTTGTAATCATACCTTTGCATTATATACAGAAACTGGTGATTACGAGTTGATTCCATCGGACTCTCTTGGTGCAACGGACGTTAATCTTAATTGTACTAACTTAGCTCATGACCTGGGTCAAGTCCCAGAAGACTCTCAGCTTGACAGTGCACAAGAAGGCAAGCCCCAGTGCATAACCCATTAATTTCCGTGTTATTATTCGTCTAACTATTCATATGTGTTGTAATAATTTTATTTGCACATTTATGTTATCTAGACGTTGATCGAAAACCATAGATGCATGATCCCTAGGTACCTATGTTTGAACTCTGGATCCTTTTATCGACTAGTTGCCATGATAACTAGGAACGGTAGAAGACAAGTGGTTTCCTGCCTCTCGTTAGAAAATAGGAATTTACTGACTTTACCTTCCACTGAAATATAAGGACAACGGGCGGGGTTGTGTAGTTGTGATACCCCGCTGGTGTAGTCGAAAACGGTTAAGGTGTGTGGCTCATTTCGTTAAGTTTTTGAAAGTACTAGCCACATACCGAGAAATATGATAATCGGTAAGCTTAAGTACCTGATCGGACCAGCACGTGGAGCGTTGGTAAACCCTCTTTGTAGAAGTAGGATTTAATTTTAGTCGCGACGTACGGGTGCAGAGTGGTCGGACTCTGTAGTCGGGGAGGGTGCCCCGTGTCCATGGACTGGAGAAGAAAGGGGAACAGTAGTGTGGGCAAAATCGAAGTCGATCCCCATGCGTGTGCGTTAGGTTCCCCTGGCTAGGTTGAAATTTGATTCGGAATCATCTGCCTCTCACAGCATGAGATTGCTTAACGTTTTCGGTCACATAGAGTAACAAGTTGAACATGATGATGATGATACTGCTGATTGATTAAATGATTCCTCTACCATGTTTGTGTAGAGTTAGATGCAAACTTAGAATGGTTAATTGAACTAGAATATGGCTAGTTAAAAATCTGAAAATAAAGTTCAACTCTTAGTGGCGTTTTTGGCAAAACAAACCCCACAAACCAAAAAGCCTTGCATGTCTAGTTATCGGACTATGGTATATCCGGTGACGGGTAAGTCTTGCTGAGTATTAGTATACTCAGCCTTGCTTGTGGACACTATTTTCAGGTACTAGCTTCGAGGATATGACTGCGAGTCTGACTTGGCCGTGTACTTTGCCTCCGGGCTGGTCTGTCGAGTGGGATGGCCCTTCAGCTGGTGCTGACCACCCTCCCACTGAGTGACGCGTTTCGTACAGGCTTTATCGATGCGTCACATGTTTCGCTAGTCATCGTTTTACTTCTTCCGCTGCAATAATGATACTTGAATAATTTGTGTAGTTTGGACTTCTGTAGTACTTCGCTACTCTGAACATGGTTTGTAATAAATTTCCTTTTCTGCTGCAAACTCTGATGATGTAAGAAATGTTTTGTGTTGTAATTTCTGGGCTCACCTTCATGTGAGTGTTGTTTGTGCGATCCTGGAAGAGCGTGGCTTTTATCGAGGCTTCACTCGAGGAACTACTGATGCATGCCAAATTGGGTCAGAGTTGCTTAGTAACGAAGATCAGTGCACTCGGGCCCAGTCTTTTGGGTTGTTCTGCCACAGCTGGCATCAGAGCTTGTAGACAGCCTACCAAAGATGGCAGCCTCTATTTTCTAAACAACAAATTAAAACTTGACTTCAATACTAATGTTTTGAAAATGTCTAGGATCTCCAAGGACAAGTCTAGAACGTAAAGCCCTAGGGGATCTTATGGGTATAATCAGGTGGCTTATATTGTATGGCTAACTTCCAGCACATTACATTTTAGTATTTAAATTTCACAATTTAAATTCTGCAACCACATCGTCGCCACGGAGGTATGCTTGCTCAGTCAGCTAAGGGAGTCTGACCTTCCCGTCGGTGATGCGAGCCGAACGCTGGAGCTCAAGCAGTGGCCTAATTGAGCTGTTGCCCATATACCAACCATCGGCTTAATATGTGGGGAGTAATGGTTCGAAATTGGAATTCAATTGTCCGTCAAAGACGGTACTCAGTCAATACGTTGTTTTGATGACATATGTTTAACGTTGTCCATTCGGCGATAATTGTATGGGTGCCGGTTTTATAGTGATCAATAATGTATGGGAATGCTTTTGTGAGTGCTGGCACGAAAGGTTCATTTTATATACTGTCAATTTTCTGCAGGTATGCTAACTCGAAACCGAATCCTAGACTAGTTAGTTATAGCGAGTAGCTATATAGCGAGAGACGTATTATGTATGCCACCGCAAACTAACTATGTAAGACCAAGGCTACTTGGCAATTATTTTCTTTGGTGAGGACGCTTAGGATCTGCATTCATCTCTAAATCTTCAGCAAAGAAACAATTGAAAGAAATCGCAATCGAAAAGTTTAAAAACCCAGTCCTAAGGGTCATCTAGGTAATCTGTGAACTCTGGAAATGCTGGTTCTCTAAAAATTTTTAAATATGAAGATCGCCTCAAATCGAGTTTGTTCGGTAAGATGAAATATAGCTACATAAAATTCCAAGCTTCTGTAAAAATATGAGAATTTTTGAAGCTTCCTACCTTAGTATTTTCGAATTTATAGTAGCCTTCTGCAAATCTGTCAACTTGGAGCAGTCTGTCTAAACTGAACTTTTCGACCATCTTAAGTTGCTCATTTGATAAATAGTACAACAGAAAAGTTGTAGGTAACTTAATGAAAAACTTGCTATAAAATTTTGAATTATCTTGGTCAAGTGGTTTGGTAGTTATGGGCAAATTACACACTCTCTGGACAATATGTTTTCTGGTTTGACATCGCATCAAAACCCTGAGCCTATCACCTTCTTAGGATATGAACTGGTTTCCGTGTTGACTAGATAAAATGTTCCTCACTATCCGAGGCACCTTTTGAAATTTTCGGGAATTTTCAGAGCATGTTATCCATCATTTTGGTCAATTTCTTTAAGTGTCCAGAATCAGCCCAATTTTTGTTTGACTATCAACTGATCCATCGGTCTTTTGTTGGGACAGATGGACGAGTTGGTGATGATGGATGTTTGCATTTCTTAGCATCGCCACTAGGAGTGGTTAGTTCCAAGCAACGGCACCACGAAGATGCCGTGTGGTATGTCTTAACGTTTACAGAAGGATCTGCAAGCGCACGGATAAACCATTGTAGCATTTCACCCGGAAGTATTCAGGGTATCGTTATTTATATTTTCCCAAGGGATGGCTAGGTTGTGTAAAGTGTATTTATTTAGTTGCATAACCATGACACGTATAAAGTAAGATGAAGACAACTGACTATACAGGGATAAGTGATAAATAAAGGATAATCTGGGGTAATGTGACACACACAGAACAGCCAACTCTCATGAATAAAGAATAAACAAGCAATCCTAAGGTTAGTGGGAGCATAGGCAAGATTCCTAGTATACTTTTCATGTTAGCGGATAAGTTACGTTAGCCACATTGCTTAGAGCTGCAGGTACCAAGAAATTAGGGACACCAGGGAGAATGACCCGCACTGGAGAACATCCAGTCCCGTTTCATTTTTGCATGAACTCCTACACCATACCCGAACGTCGGGGAGTACGCTAACCGAAAAGCAGCTTCCCGGCGGACCAACAGGGCTATCACCACCTGTGGTCTACCCCAGTCACACCGTGGAGCACCGTCATATCCGAAGGATCCCGCATACCCGGGCACCATCCCCGCATATGAGGTCACTACCCAAGCATCCCCGGGTCCCCCACCCTTCGGATGGATAGGTAAGATGCTAAGGCAAACCCGAAAGCACAACGAACCGATATCCTTACCCAGATCATCTGGTCTGAGCAAGCAACTAGAATAACTTGATGAAGTACAGATCAAGGCTAAGCAAGCTATGAACATAGCAAGATAACCAAGAACGAACTCAATATGAATAGCATAACGAAAGTCGGAATACAAAGCCATACCAGAGCCAGAGGATTGCTCGCCGACACCGAGGATGACTGGATTCGCTAAGGAGATGAATTACTAGCCTAGCTCCACTACCCTAAGGAGTACAAGTCACAAGAGAGTGTAGAGAGAGGCCTTCAAGTGTTGTGTGTGAGAGAGAGTGGTGGGAGGCCCCTTATATAGTGCTTGAGGTTAGTTCCCGCCAAATCTATACATGGAAACATGCCTAACTGACCTCTAGAGGATAGGATCAAGCTTCCCGCCAAAACTCAGCGTGAGACACTGACAAGGGGGGTCGGCCGACCCCCCTTGGTGCCATTTGCCACCGACCTTCTCTGGTACACTGCCTGGTGGGTCTTGATGTTAGATGGTCTGTGCCGGGGCTTGGTTGGTCGGTTTGGTCTAGTTTGTGTGCCTCCTTTGCTCATGTTATGCAGGATACGATCGTCTGTGGCTTCTGTCTGCATATTCGTCGTGTTTTCGTCTTATTCCGGACTTGTGCTCCTGAAAACATAAATTCTCAAAAACAACTGTGGAGCTAGGTTAGTGATACAAATATGTGAGTAAGAGGTATAGTTTTCCTTCTTTAATAAGTGTAGTTGATGGTCATATTTCACACTTAACGACCATCAACAACACCCCTAAGCTAGCCTTTTGTTCATCCCTGAGCAAAACAAGGCGCTCGTTGTTGATCGGGAGTTGCTACAATGTTGAATTTCCAACTCATACTTAGGCACAACCGAATGCTTCTTACCTTGATTTTGAATAAGTTGAACTTTTGTTCTTACCTCTTACCTTACTCCTGTGGAGCTTATAGCTTCACCTCATCTTTGGCGGTTGAGAGTTAGAACGGTATCGTAGAGTGCTTATATTTCTTTCTCTTTAGTTCAACCATCAATCCGGAGGTTTTGTAAAGCTTTCAAAAGAAATTTCTAAAGTTCCTCGGATGATCTCTCAGATCGCTCAATGTGTATAATTCCTCACCAAGGCTTTTTATTTTGCCTTTCTTCCTCAACCTATCTCTAATTGCTGTTTTTGTGGAGCTGTAGATATGGAGGATTTGAAGGCATACCTGCTTCTCATATTTTGCTAAGTCGAAGACCGGATCCAAAGGAGAAACAAGTCATAAACCTTGATCAAGATGTGCAAGTGTGTGGATATTTTTTGTGGATGGTGTATGAACTCCTTTGTATGCACCATCTCTCTCTTTTTCTTTCTTTTTGGATAAGGGGCTATCTCTTTTTTTTTTGACATGCCGAAGCATGTAGCATACCTTCTTTGGGCATACATCTTTTTATTTTCTCATAGCCCCATATCCTTGATGTATTTTTTTTGACAGAGAGGTGTCATACATGGACTTGGAGTTTTATTTTGTGGATGGATGAAATTTTGCTTACTTCTAGTGTAGAAGCATAGCATGTGGTGGATACGTGTACGTGATCTTGATCATGGGAGTATGAAATGAATCTCACTAAGGGTCACAACAATTTGACAAAGCTCAATGAGATAGCAAGTTGCATATGTGGAAGGTTTTGCAATGAAAAACAACATATGGCTTTGGATAGGAATTTCATATCATTGAGAAACTTTATTATATTTTTTTAAAATTAAATACTCCGGATGTCAAGTATCACATAAGAGAAGATCATAGCAACTCTACTTAACCATATCATAGCTCACAACAACTTAGATTTGGATCATGCTTTTTACTACCCACAAGTTTCAAGTTTTAAGGTTTGAACAATTTAAGCCACCAAACCCAAAACTAGGTAGAGCATAAAGTTGTAACTAAGCATATGAAAGAAATTAACAGTGCAACTATTCATCATCTCAACAAGGAAAACTTGCACCATGCTTACTACACATATTAAAAGAAAATATTTTTGGTGTTTTCTAAAGTTTTGCAAATTTTTATTTGTTTTTAGTTATGCAAATTTTTATGGATTTTCTGATTTTGCAAATTTTTATGGGTTTCATGCAAGGTTATGAAAGCAGTAAATATAAATGATACAAGTTACCTCTCGTGGGGGTCCTCCCCCAAGCTAGCCTCAGGCTCACTACGGCTGGTCGGGGATGAAACCCGTCAAGCGGCAGTATGCCCTCCACTCCTCCTGTCGCTGCAACTGCAACTGCTCCTTGTCGTGGATTCTTTCGCTAGTGTGACGCTGCCATGCTTGGGTATTGTCGATGTGTTGGTTCAGCGTCTCTTGTATGTTGTCACCCTGCACCCACAGCTCACCTAGCTGCTGGGTGATGGCACTGAAACCTCGGGACAAAGATGTCCGTCTGATGAGGTTCAGGGCTCCACCGGAGCTGGAACTGGTGGACCGGCGGCCTGGTGCCTGCCATATCCACTCCTTAGTGCTGACACTGTGCCATGATGAACCACCGGCCTCATGCTGATATGAGTGATGTGGTTGCTGAGGCGGTGGTGTCGGCTCTGTCTCCCTTCTGGTCCTACTTCTTGTCATCCTGCCAGGCAAACCAGAAGATCTATGCCTACGACACCCTTCTCATGGAACGAGAGGGATGGTTAGCGAATGGTAATTATACAAATGAAACTCCGCATTGGGCAGCGGATTCTCATTTGTATAGCCCAAGTAAAAGAAAATCAAAGAGTCATTCGAGCCTTTCTTGAGTGTGTGACTTTAGATCAAATAAGCCTCGTCGATATACGCACGGTCGCCTTCAATGAAAGGAATAAAATTCCCCTCTAAGGCACCAATACGTGTAGCGATACGAGTAATCAAAGAAGTGCACTCAATAGGACCCGTCATCTTGAAATTCAAAAGCCATTGTTTAACCAAAGCTTGCGCAGGGGAGATTTTGATCTTGTTGACCATGGCATAAAGAATGAGTAACTCATCGTTGCACACGGGTCGGACATCATCTCTTGGAAAGAGTGTAATGGTTAACCACTTGTGCATCAACTGAAGAGTTGGATTATGAATGTCGCCGCACCAAGGTGCGAACTTGCCATGGACAACTTGACCTGAAATCCGGCCTCAAAATTCATGACGATTAAAACCTCGGCAAGCTTGGTCGAGAGAAATTGGCCAATATTTGTTGAAATCGAGGTGGCCGGCAAAAGTTTTCCAAGAAAGCAAATATTCTTTCCCAAAAAGTCGAAAGTAAACCCCGTTTTCCACCTCCCGATGAGTGCAAAGAAATTGGATGGTGAGGAGTCGAGAACCATACTCCTCAACGGGAACGAAGTTATCCCATCCAATTTCGTGCCAAACATTACAGAAGTCTTCATACATACTGGTTTTGATGAGGAGGTCCGGATCGAATGCTCGGGTGTGGACGAAGCTTCTGTTCTTGAGGATGGCATAGCCTTGTCGTTCATGATCATCTCGCAAGTCGAGGTACGGTGCGTCTTCCGCATCAATCTCTATGACCCCGGCTTGCAGTTCGGCTTGCATCTCTTCATATTGTTCTTCTTCTTCTTCATAGTCCATCATGCTTGGTGTAGGCATAGGTTTGGGTGTGTACGATCTTGAGCCACCCTGAGAACGGGATGAACTTCCACCCGTCATCTTCTTGAATGCGCCAAAAACCTTCCGCCCTATGCCTTTCATGATGGACAGAACACATGCAACTCGAAACAGGTTACGTTAATGAAACCGAATTGAATGTTCTTACCCGTGAGTTGCTCCTTCTTTTCTTGCAGCAAACAATTGAGAGAGAGAAGTTTCTTGAATTCAAATCGATTTACCCTTGGCAAGGGCTCATTGTTTAGAGTCTGCCGAGTGGGACCTTTCTCCTGTTGTGTTTACCACTACTCGGCTCATCCTGGAGAATTGGACGAGGATGAGCTTGCAACCTTGCGCCACACCTTCTTTGTACGTCTTCTTTTGGATCGAGTGGTCGTAGGTCTTGGTAGTGGGGATTCTGGTGCATCCCAAATTGCTTGCCCTTCGTCATCCTGTCGGCTTAGGATGCGCTGCTCTACCCTCTATTTGAATCTGAAGAACATGTTCTCTTTCTCGACGCGGAGGCGGATTTCTCCTCTTCCCACGTCTATCCTTGCTCTAGCGGCCCTCAGGAATGGTTGCCCAAGGATGAGCTCGATTCCTAGGTCACCTTCTATATCCATGACCGCAAAGTCTACAAGGATGAAGGAGTCTCGCACGTGGATCAGGACATTCTTGGCTATCCCTTTGGGATACCGGATTGTAGAGTCTGGGAGCTACACACACATATATATTGGGGAGAGAGCAGGGTATAAGAGTTTCTCGTATATTACCATGGGCATAATGTTGACACTGGCCCTCAGGTCGCAGAGTGCATGCTCATAGTATTGATCGAAGATTGAGCAGCTAATCATGGGGACCCCTGGATCTTCTTGAATTGCTGCTACCAGGCCATCCCAGGTATCATTCTTTTGGGGATTGTACTTGCCTGCATGGTTAGTTCGAGAAGTCTGCCAGGGAAGGTTGCCCCACACGGTAGACACCATATTTGCAGTCTCGATGGGAGATTCGGGTTGCCCCGAAATCTTCCCGGACTTAGAGACAAAAACAGCAGCAGCGATTTGAGCCAGTTGTGTTTCTATCATTTTGTTGAAACTTAATTGGTTTTTATGAGCAGAAGAAAGAGTTTCAACTTTATCATGTATGCTTTCCAAAATTTTATCATTGGCAGCAAGCTTCTTGTTTAGAGATTCATTTATTTTACCTTGGCCAAAGACAAGGTCTCTCAAGGAGGGTTGGTTCGAATTGAAATTTGATTTATAGTTGTTACCTCCTTAGAATAGTGGGTGTGCTTGACCCCACCCCTGGCCTCCTTGTGGACGGAAACCCGGTGTTGTTGTTGATGTAGGCTGCGTCTTCACGGGTCTCGAGGTAGTCATTCCCCTAGTGTCCACTGTTACCACAAACTTCGCGCATAAAGTACGAGTTCATAGCATGGACGGGAACATGCACCTGTGGCCGGTTCCCTTCATCAAGCTTCTTCATTAGGAGGTCCAGCTTGGCGGCGAGCATATCCGTCTCCTTGACGGTATGCATTCCGCCCTTGGTTCTGGGCTGAGAACACTCCTCGTTCCAGCCCTGGTTGGAGACCATCTTCTCGATTAAGGTCGTAGCCTTGGCAATTGCCAAGTCAAGATAGGCTCCTCCAGCAGCAGCATCAAGGTGGACTCTGGATGTAGTCGTTAGCCCATTGTAGAAACTTTGGAGCACGAGCCACTCATCCATCCCATGATGAGGACATGCGAGTATATATTCTTGCAATCTCTCGCAAGCTTCAGGGATGGATTCCATCCCTGTCTGCTCGAAACTTGAAATTCTTCCACGTAGGGCATTGGTTTTGCCTAACGGGAAGAATTTAGCGAGGAACGCCGTGGAACACTTGTCCCACGTGCTGACGGCTTCTTTGTTCTAATAAAACCATTGTTTCACTTTCCCCAGGAGGGAGAAAGGAAACAGGCGGAGCCTGATGGCGTCAGCCGTAACGCCCTGTATGGTTACGGTCTTGCAAAGCTCCAGGAAGTTATGGAGATGGGCGTTAGCGTCCTCATTCGGCTTGCCACAGAATGGGCTATCCTGCACCATATTTATGAGGCTGGACTTCAGCTCAAAGTTCATGTCCCCAACATCAATGTTGGGTACAGTTGCCACATTGGCAGCTGAGGCGACGGAGAAGTCGCGGAGAGTCTTCTCAGCCATGAGTTCAGTGATTGATGGTGCTTGGGAAGCTAGTTTGCTTGTTGACTGTGAGATCGGAGGAGGGACGACGCGAGGTCGGACCCTTCTCACGAGTTTCTCGGGATTTTCAACAAAGTTTGTCGGCAAGGAGAAACCAGACATACACTACCTTGTTTTCATCCAATCAGGAGAAAACAAAAAGATAAACACATTAGCCTATATAAGCAGTAGCTACCTCTTACTTATATTGCTAAGTTTATGTACTTCGGTAAATAACTTTACACCTAGTGCCATCCCTGGCAATGGCACCAGAAATGCTTGTTGGCATTTCTTAGCGTCGCCACTAGGAGTGGTTAGTTCCTAGCAACGGGACCTCGAAGATGCCGTGTGGTATGTATTAATGTTTATAGAAGGATCCGCAAGCGCATAGATATACCGTTGTAGCATTTCACCCGGAAGTATTCAGGGTATCGTTATTTATATTTTCCCAAGGGATGGCTAGGTTGTGTAAAGTGTATTTACTTAGTTGCATAACCATGACACGTATGAAGTAAGATGAATACCACTGACTATACAGGGGTAAGTGATAAATAAATGATAATCCGGGGTAATGTGACCAACACAGAACATCCAACTCTCATGAATAAAGAATAAACAAGTAATCCTATGGTTAGTGGGAGCATAGGCAATATTCCTAGTATTCTATTCATGTTAGTGGATAAGTTACGTTAGCCACATTGCTTAGAGCTGCAGGTGTCGGGAAATTAGGGACATCAGGAAGAATGACTCGCACTGGAGAACATCCAGCCCTGTTTCATCTTTGAATGAACTCCTACACCGTACCCGAACATCGGGGAGTACGCTAACTGAGAAGCAGCTTCCCGGCGGACCGACAGGGCTGTCACCACCTGCGGTCTACCCCAGTCACACCGTGGAGCACCATCATATCTGAAGGATCCCGCATACCCGGGCACCATCCTTGCATATGAGGTCACTACCCAAGCACCCCCGGGCATAGTCACAGGATTCGGGGTCGATGCCTCGTCCCTCGACCCGGGAACGTCGTTCCGATTTGAGGGTCGGGGTCGAAGAGGGTCAGTGTCCCATTCAAGGTTGGATCGTGTCCCGGTTTGAAAGGGGTCGCAGCCCCATTGCTAGCAGATTTAATTGGGATAAGGAGGTTAAGGACAGTGGATTGGTGTGGTTTTTGTTAGACAATGAGCTGAGTACGTGTAGCATGGTCTAAATGTACTCTTTTATATGTTTCTTATATGCTTGTGCAGATTAGTTTCTTCATTAGTAGCACATATATAGTTTTTGTCTTTATCGACCCGAAGATATCGACCCCGATGAATCAGGGTCGCGTCCCACATAATAATTTATCGTTCCATAGATGTATACCCCCTTCGTACCACAATTTTATAAAATGACGACCCTCGACCCTCGACCCCGTTCCTCGACCCGGTCGACCCAGGAACTTTGTGACTATGCCCCCGGGTCCCCCACCCTTCGGATGGACAGGTAAGATGCTAAGGCAAACCCGAAAGCACAACGAACTGATATCCTTACCCAGATCATCTGGTCTAAGCAAGCAACTAGAATAACTTGATGAAGCACAGATCAAGGCTAAGCAAGCTATGAACATAGCAAGATAACCAAGAACGAACTCAATATGAATAGCATAACGAAAGTCGGAATACAAAGCCATACCAGAGGCCAAGGACTACTGGATTCGCTAAGGAGATGATGTACTAGCCTAGCTCCACTACCCTAAGGAGTACAAGTCACAAGAGAGTGTAGAGAGAGAGGCCTTCAAGTGTTGTGTGTGAGAGAGAGTGGTGGGAGGCCCCTTATATAGTGTTTGAGGTCGGTTCCCGCCAAATCTATACATGGAAACATGCCTAATTGACCTCTAGACGATAGGATCAAGCTTCCTGCCAAAACTCAGTGTGATACACTAACAAGGGGGGTCGGCCGACCCCCCTTGGCACCATTTGCCACCGACCTTCTCTGGTACACTGCCTAGTGGGTCCTGATGTCAGATGGTCGGTGCCGGGGCTCTGTTGGTCGGTTTGGTCTAGTTTGTGGTCCTCCTTTGCTCATGTTACGCAGGATACGATCGTTTGTGGCTTCTGTCTGAGTATTCGTCATGTTTTCATCTTATTCCAGACTTGTGCTCCTGAAAACATAAATTCTTGAAAACAACTGTGGAGATAGGTTAGTGATACAAATATGTGAGTAAGAGGTATAGTTTTCCTTCTTTAATGAGTATAGTTGACGGTCATATTTCGCACTTAACGGCCGTCAGCAATGGACGCGCAGGGGCACGTACACTCGGCTTGTTTGCACTGGGATGGACTTCCCCACCGTCTCTGGGAGCTTTTGAGTGCAGCCGGTTACCCCTAGCCACCGCTCTACGAGGGCCACGATTTCGTGGAGAGCGGAGTGCACCGTTGCAGCGTGACGATGGTGATTCCGCAGCACCTGCTCAACGGGTGGGAGCCGATCATGACTCAGGTGATCGGCCACCGCCTGTTGGATACCTGGGAGACCATCGCCATGCGAGCGATAGTCCCTTTCTGTACTCAACACCCGTTGGAGGTTCTTCTGTCCACGTTCGGGTTGTTTCCTGCACATGACCCGGCCGACCCGCTCTGGCGCGACAAGATGGCCAACGTGGCCTCAGTTGCGACCCTCGACACCGTCGGAGCGGTACGGACGATAGCGTTGTGCCTGGATGCACTCTACCATATTCAGATCTTCCAGAGCCAGGCCACCGCCCAGCTGGTCGACCAGGCTCAGGCTCTACACCTGACCGTCCAGCTGAGGGACGAGCAGCTTCATGAGGCCAGCGACGAGCTTGAGAGCAGGGGTGCTCTGATCACCCAGCTCGAGGGCTAGGTCCAGAAGCTTCAGGACACAGTGATGGACCGTGACGTCACGCTCCAGTTCCTTGAGGACCAGTTCTACGACCTTCAGCTTGACATCGACGACGCCCAGGGGCAGCTCCACCAGCTGCAGCACGCGCAGGACGCCCTTCACGCACCACCCGATGAGATGCAGGTGGATGGTGAGGACAAGCCCCAGGAGGTCTAGGGTGTTTACGAGATTGACTTTGAGGAGCAGGCACCGCAACCCGCGCAGGTCGAGACCCACTCTCCCGCAGAGAGCGAGGCATCGGTCAACATGTAGACCGAGACGTTATTCCTGACTTTTGTAGACTCCTCTTAGTGTAGTCTAAATTTTGGATCATGGGCTACTAGGCTAACTCAGAGTTGAGTAACCCCCTTAGCACTGATGTTAGAAGTAATCAAGTAGAAGAGAGAAGATGATGGATGTAATGAACCTCTAATGCTACTTATGTAAAATGTTGGCAAACTGTGAAAAGCTGAACAAAGCAGCTAGTTCGAATTTTTATCCTTACTTTCTTTCCGAATTAGCTCGTGCTTTGAATACCAAAGTTGTTCCAAATTCCATCATCTAAATGGTCACCAAATTTCTGTAAAACCAGAAAACCAGAGGAGTAGTAATTGAGTTTTTTCAACTAACTTACTCTAGGAATCTGACTTTGTGTTGACTACTAAAGTTGTAGCTCATGAAATTATCTAGCTCCTGTAAAAATTTCAAGTCCATAGCTTACACAGAACTCTAGTTATGCACTTTTTCGTGCTGACAGTTTTCTGTGTAATGCTGCTGATGCAATCATTATTCTTCTATTCATGCCTTGAGTTGTATATTTCCATTTAAGATGTTGATAATATTGAGCCTAATCCAAAATACTCACGTTTCAAATAGTTGGTTCAACTCGTGGAAGTCCTAGTGGCTTTGGAGCCAGAGGAAATGGCAATCCACCTCCACCTCCTCCACCACCGGGCATCGCGGAAGTCTTAGCCGCTCAAACCGAAATCTTGCGGCAATTGGTGCAAGCTCAACAGCACAAGCGAGGTGGGCATCACATTCTTCAACCGCAAGAGGCAAGTTACCAAGACTTTCTAAGTACGCAGCCCCCGCTATTCACCAAGGCGGATGAACCACTGGATGCGGACGCTTGGATTCGCATAATTGAGTCCAAGTTTTCCTTGCTATCTGTTCCATGTTCCGAAGCGAACAAAACTCGCTATGCAGCGCAGCAACTTCGCGGATCAGCTCGTATGTGGTGGGATCATTATCATGGAATGCTTCCGGCTGATCACGTGGTGAATTGGAATGAGTTCAAAGATGCTTTCCGAGCTCATCACATTCCTACGGGTCTTCTTGATCGGAAACTCAATGAATTCTTGGCTTTGACTCAGGGCACTCGCAATGTACTGCAGTATGCCTAGACTTTCAATCATTTATGTCAGTATGCTGTTCATCAAGCAGATACTGACGCTAAGAAGCGTGAACGCTTCCGTTGAGGCCTTAGTACCAAGTTACAGGAGAGGCTCAATCTTGTCCGTGCCGATTCCTTCAATGATCTGGTAAATCTGGCCATTACTCAGGAGGATCTCATTATGACCCATCGTGCTGATAAGAAGCGCACGAAATTCTCTAAGTGTGAATTCTGGCTGGACACTGTCAAATTTCTGGGTCACACTATTTCCAGTGATGGCATATCAGTAGACCCCAGCAAAGTTCAAGAAGTGATGGACTGGAAACCTCTTACTTTAGTTCACCAGATTCGCAGATTTCTCAGTTTAGCGGGATACTACCGCAGATTTATTCCGGACTTCTCTAGAATTGCGAAGCTGATGACGGAACTGCTGAAGAAGGACGCCAAGTTTTTATGGGATGTGAAGTGCGATGAGGCATTCCATACGTTGAGAGCACATCTAACCACAGCACCAGTCTTAGCTCAACCTGACAACAGCAAGTCCTACGATGTTTACTGTGATGCGTCAGGTACTGGTCTTGGCTGTGTCCTAATGCAAGAAAATCGGGTTATCGCTTATGCTTCCCAAGCTCTCCGACCTCATGAACTCAATTATCCAACTCACGATCTTGAGCTAGCAGCAGTTATTCATGCTGTCAAAATTTGGAGACATTATCTTATGGGCACTCATTGCAATATCTATACCGATCATAAGGGTCTCAAGTACATCTTACCCAATGTGAGTTGAATATGAGGCAACGAAGATGTCTGGAATTAATCAAAGATTATGACCTGGAAGTTCATTATCATCCGGGCAAAGCTAATATCGTAGCCGATGCGCTCAGTCGCAAGGTTCACTGCAATTGCCTTTCAGTGGAATCATATAACGACACATTGTGTGCTGAAGTGCAAAAGCTGAAATTGGAAACCATTCCTAAGGGTACTCTGACTCATATTTCTATGGAACTGACACTTTATGACCAAGTCATCATGGCACAATTACATGACAAGAGTGTCGGAATCATCAAACAGAAAGTATTAGAAGGCGAAAATAAATACAAGTGTTTCCGTGTGGACCATAAAGGAATCTTGTGGTTCGAGGATCGCCTAGTAGTTCCCAAAAATCATGAGCTGTGGAAACAAATCTTGGACAAAGCACATCTCTCTAAATTTTCCATTCATCCGGGTAGCATCAAAATGTACCAAGATCTCAGAAAAAATTTCTGGTGGACTCGAATGAAGAGAGAAATTGCTAAATATGTCGCAGAGTGTGATACATGTCATAGGGTGAAAGCTAGTCACTTGAAAGTTGTTGGAACTCTCCAACCTCTGCCAATCCCGTCCTGGAAATGGGAAGATATCAATATGGATTTCATTGTGGGCTTACCCAATACCTCTCAACGTCATGATTCCATCTGGGTTATTGCTGACATGCTCACAAAGACCGCTCATTTTATTCCAGTGCATATTGAATATCGGATCAAAAAATATGCTGAAATTTATATCAATCAAATTGTATATCTGCACGGTGTACCCAAAACAATTATCTCAGACCGTGGTACTCAGTTTGTGGCAAGGTTTTGGGAGCAGCTCCAAGAGGCTCTCGGAACTAAATGAATTCGAAGCTCAGCTTGCCATCCACAGACTGAAAGGGTGAATCAAATTCTCGAGGACATGCTTTGAGCATGTGTCATCCATTACGACAAGAACTGGGACAAATGCTTGGCCTTGGCTGAATTCTCCTATAACAACAGCTATTAAGCCAGTCTGAAGACGGCACCATTTGAGGCCTTGTATGGTCGACGATGTCGAACTCCTTTGAGTTGGTCCCAAGCTGGAGAACGCAAAATATTTGGACCCGAATTAGTGGTCGAAGCTGAGAAGAAAGTAAAAGTGATACAAGACAATCTCCGACCAACCCAGTCCTGACAAAAGAGTTACTTTGATAAGCAGAGGAAACCTTTAAAGTTTAATATTGGTGATCATGTTTACTTACGAGTTTCACCAATTCGAGGCGTTCAACGCTTCGGAGTCAAAGGCAAGTTTGCACCTCGCTATGTCGGACCATATGACATCATTGAAGAATGTGGACCAGTGGCTTATCGACTGCGACTTTCTTCGCGACTCGCAGCCATCCACGATGTTTACCACATATCTCAACTCAAGAAATGTGTCCGAGTTTCGACCGAAATCGTTGATCAACAGGAACTATTAGTGGAACCCGATCTTTCTTATGTCGAATATCCACTTCGAACCTTGGATCAAAAAGAAAGAGGTACTCATCGTAAGGTGGTAAAAATGTACAAAATTCAGTGGTCACATCACACTCTTCACTTGAATAATGACACTCTTCAACATAGAGCTCTCCATGACTCTAGGATCTCCGGTGTGACACCTCTGGTGTCTGTACACTAAAAGGCAATCCATTTAACTCAAATAAATCATAGGAGGGAATTTGGAAAGCAAAATCAGAAAGAATAAGTCAAATACAATTCAAACTACACATCTTGGACATTGAATGTGAGGGCAAAAATATTTAAAGCATATTCAAATCATGTTTGAAAACATGCACAAAAACAAGTTTGGGTTGCAGCTAGTACCTTAAATAACATGTGCCTAATTCATGTTTCAGCCAAATCCACTCAAAAATCAAATAAAAATCAAAGCCCTTTATTGCAAGTTTGAAATTTTGAAATAGTTCAAAATGTGAATTTCAAATGAAAATTTTCCTAAAACAAAAGTTGAAGACCTTGAAAAATTACACAAGTTTGGTATTCAACACTTTTTCATTTGAGCCTAGGAAGATGTAGATAATTTTAGTTTACAAAGAGGTCCCTGAACTTTTGGAAATAAAAAACAGCCCCTAACTCCATCCCCCTCTCTGCTCTGCGGCCAAGTGGACCCGAGGGAGCCTTCCAAGGCCACCTGTCCTACCCCTTGGCTCCTCCCCGTGTGCCCACGCGTCCCAGACACCGGGAAACACCGCCACGCCACCCCCTCCGCCCGCCAGCGCCGCCACCTCGCCGGCCGCCCAATTCCGACCACCCCCGGCAGCGCATTGCCTCCCAGGCGAAGCAAACTCACCCCTCCTCTCACTTCTGTGCCTATATAAACCCTAGGAGCCAGCCCTATACGTGAGAACGCTACCTCCCCTGCTCCGCCTCCTCTGCCATCACCGGCGATGCTCAGCGTCGCGCCGACGAGCCTCCTCCGCCACTGCATAGCCCCGGCCGAACTCCGTCGCATCTTCCTCGACCTCCAGTGAAGTTTTCAAGCGTAGCCACGCCGGCCCGAGCTCGCTGGAGCTCGCCGGACTTGGACGAACCCCTCCGCCGCCTCTGCTCCGCCGTGGAGCCGCCTCCTCCGTCCTCCTCCAGCCCAATACCGACCACCCCAACGTGCGCCGACAAGCCCTGAACCTTTTCCCCCACCTCTTCCTCGCCGCCGGCTACGGACCTCGCTGGAATCGCTCAGATTCCGTGCGTGTACACGCATCCAGGGACCTATTAGTAATATAGAAGCTTGATTCTAGGGGTGAAATTGTAAATGGTACATGAACTCAAGAACATGAACTCTAGTGAAATTTAAAATGCGTAGAAAATCATAGAAAAATAGGAAAAATGTAAACCAAATTGTTCTGGAATCTATGTGATGAAATCTACAAGTTTTGTTACATACAAATCCTCAGATTCTGTCCAAATTGTAATCTACAAAAAATAATAGAATAAATACCCCATAAATTTTCTGGTAGTTTGGTTCACTGGATGGATGTGATTTTTGGATATGTTGATTCTAGTAGAGTGTTAAACTTTTGGTAAAAAGATGAGAACCATTTGAAATCATTTTCTTGTTCAAATGGTCAAGTTCCCTAGATCTACTAGCTAGCTTCACATATTAATGCTGGTAAAAATATACATGATTTAGTTATGAAACTTTTTCTAGAAGAACATGCTACTGAATACTTGCTGTCACACAAGTTTGATGAATTTTAGAGCTAGTTTGCTATATATTCTATTTAATGCTTGGTTGATGAACTTAATTCATGAAATATAGTTCCTTTGCTTCGAAAAATTTAGATTTATTTTTGGGACCTTTTTTTAGCCCTGCAATCATGTCAGCAAATTTTGAGCTGTTTCTACTAAGTACTTCTACAGTTAAAATTCATGCTTGATGTATCATGCTTAGATTTGTTATTTTTGTTCTGGATGCAATCTTTCATATATGGTAATGATTTTTGAACATGTTCTTACATAGGATGACTACTTTCCATGGTAAAAATTCATATGGATTACTGGTCATCTTGAATCCCAAATAAATATACAAGTTCATGTATGGTTTAATGCATAAATAATAATTCTAAGTAAGGCTTGATAATTGTTCTGAAACAGGTTTAGTCTATTTCTAGGCTCTCGCAAAAATTTGAAGTCCACAACCTTTGTAAAACTCCCTATGGAATTTATGTAAGTTGCTAGCATGTTAGTTTTGTTAATTTTATAACTCCTGTTTTAAGAGTAGATAAAATCTAGAAAATTTACAGTACTGAGTAGATCATATCTAGATGTTTCTCTATATTTTGTTGCACCAGAAACTATGCCTATCATTCTGTGAAAATTCGTGAAGTTTCTAGGTTAATTTGTTTACATGATTTTTCATGGTTAGATGGCTTGCTGTTAAATGCTGAAATTTTTGCAGTAGATACTAGTCTATCTAATCTGTTCTACATAAATTTTTCATCTCCAGTTCATGTGTACATTTTCTGTTATAAAAATTGTGAACTTATGCTTATGTTTTAAGTCTAGGAAATTAAGCACCCACACACTCGTTCATGAAGTAAGTTAATTATAAGTTCTACTCTATAAATGACTGCCCAGGAAATGAAATCACTAACGGTTAATGCAAAGATCATCACTAAATTAACTTTTCGTTGGACTACAACTTTATTGTAAAGGAAAGAAATCATTTACCATATTGTAACCATAAACCTTTGCATTGCATATAGAAAACGGTTAATCTCGCTAACGGTGATTACGAGTTGATTCCATCAGACTCTCTTGCTGCGACAGACGTTAATCTTAATTGTACTAACTTAGCTCAAGACCTGGGTCAAGTCCCAGAAGACTCTCAGCCTGACAGTGCACAAGAAGGCAAGCCCCGGTGCATAACCCATTAATTTCCACGTTATTATTAATCTAACTATTCATATGTGTTGTAATAATTTTATTTGTGCATTTACGTTATCTAGGCGTTGATCGAAAACCTTAGATGCATGATCCCTAGGTACCTATGTTTGACATCCGGATTTTTTTATCGACTAGTTGCCACGCTAGCTAGGAACGGTAGAAGACGAGTGTTTCCTGCCTTTCGCGAGAAAATTGGAATTTACTGACTTTACCTTCCGCTGAAATATGAGGGCAACGGGTGGGGTTGTGTAGTTGTGATACCCCGCTGGTGTAGTCGAAAACGGTTAAGGCCGCGGTGTGTGGGCGGTGTGTGGCTCATTTCATTAAGTTTTTGAAAGTACTAGCCACATGCCGAGAAATATGATAATCGGTAAGCTTAAGTACTTGATCGGACCAGCACGTGGAACGTTGGTAAACCCTCTTTGTAGAAGTAGGATTTAATTTTTATCATGACATACGGGTGCAGAGTGGTCGGACTCTGTAGTTGGGGAGGGTACCCCGTGTCCATGGACTGGAGAAGAAAGGGGAACAGTAGCGTGGGCGAAAGCGAAGTCGATCCCCATGCGTGTGCGTTAGGTTCCCCTGGCCAGGTTGAAATTTGATTCGGAATCGTCCGCCTCTCACGGCATGAGACTACTTAATGTTTTCGGTCACATAAAGTAATAAGTGGAATATGATGATGATAATACTGCTGATTGATTAAATGATTGCTCTTCCATGTTTGTGTAGAGTTAGATGCAAACTTAGAATTGTTAATTGAACTAGAATATGGCTAGTTAAAAATCTGAAAATAAGGTTCAACTCTTAGTGGCGTTATTGGCAAAACAAATCCCACAAACCAAAAAGCCTTGCATGTCTAGTTGTCGGACTATGGTATATCCGGTGACGGGTAAGTCTTGCTGAGTATTAGTATACTCAACCTTGCTTGTGGCACTGTTTTTAGGTACTAACTTCGAGGATATGATTGCGAGTCTGACTTGGCCGTGTACTTTGCCTCCGGACTGGTCTGTCGAGTGGGATGGGCCTTCAGCTGGTGCTGACCACCCTCCCACTGAGTGACGCGTTTCGTACGGGCTTTATCGATGCGTCACATGTTTCGCTAGTCGTCGTTTTACTTCTTCTGCTGCAATAATAATACTTGAATAATTTGTGTAGTTTGGACTTCTGTAGTACTTCACTACTCTGAACATGGTTTGTAATAAATTTCCTCTTCCGCTGCAAACTCTGATGATGTAAGAAATATTATGTGTTGTAATCTCTGGGCTCACCTTCATGCGAGTGTTGTCTGTGCGATCCTGGAAGAGCGTGGCTTTTCTCGAGGCTTCACTCGAGGATGTGCCAAATTGGGTCAGAGATGGTTAGCAACGAAGATCAGTGCACTCGGGCCTAGTCTTTTGGGTGGTTCCGCCACATCCGTCCTTTGACCCATATCGGTTTCTTTGCTCCCCCCAAGCCGTCGCTTGCGTAGCCTCTTGAAACACGCCTCTCGGTCCTCTACCTTTATCCTAGCCGTCCATCTTGAACTCATATTGATTTGTGTCATGCATGAAATCTTCTTTATCAATTCGAATTCTCAATTCAATCACATATGCAAGCTTTCCATTTTGAGACGTTATCTTTGCATAAACTCATGTCTCATTCTCTTTTGTCTTGCTTGCTTCTTTTGTTAATCACTATTTATCACAAATGACAAGTTCTTCCATATTTGAGACTATGCATAAGCATATCACATCTCATTCACAAAACCTTTACTTGTCATTTTGAATCCCATCATAGAGCAAACAAGCCTTCGCAAATATTAGAGCCTTTATATCAACCATTAATACCTTGCTCTATCTTTTCTTTTCTTGTTTTGCTTGTCACGTATACATTATGCCAATGGGGTTAACACACTTGCTTGCAATACATAAGTCTTCTCATTTCATACAAATTTCTCAATTGCTGCTCATAATCTCATGCAAACAAGTTAGTCATTTAATTGTGTTGTCAATCAATACTCCAAAACCCACTAGGGGCCTAGATGTTTTCAATTTCCCCCTTTTTGGTGATTGATGACAACCCGATTAAAGCTTAAAAAAAGATGTTCAATAAAACTTTTAAATTCTCAGATTTAGTTAGAGCTCCCCCTCAATATGTGCACATGAATGGAATTCATCACAAGTTGGCCTCACATGCCAAATTACACATATTGAGCACAAATGAGACTCCCCATAAATCTCAGCATCCGTGGGGGTGCAATAAGTGTGTGTGAACATCATAAAATAACTCATGATGCAATATGACATAGAAAGCACATAAGTAAGTCAACATGCAGTGCTGCTGCCACAGACCGGTCAGACCGGTCCACACCAGCCAGCACACTACATGGCTTAGACCGGTCAGACCGGTCCCTCTGACCGGTAAGACCAGTCAGAGACAGCCAGCACAGACCAAGGCTGAAACAAAAGCATCACATCACATAAAAATTTCACACTATCATAGACATTTCTTATGCATTTAAAAACATGATGAATACACTCAGTAGCACACAATAGAGATGAATATGTTTTTACAAGATGAGACAAGAGTACACAAACATATCCATATGTGATAATCATCCATACATGATAAAGTCTAGATGATACAAGATCGATCACTCAACACATCACATCTACTCTCATCAACACTGCACGCACACACACATACAAGATCTCGAAGCTTTAATCTCATCCTCTCCCCCTTTGTCATCCATCAACAAAAAGCGCACTAGAGGAGAAGAGTGTGCTGCCATCAGAACTCACTGTCCACCAGAACTACCCAGATAATCAAAGATAGAATCACTCCAGCTGGCCACTGTCACCTCAACAGAGTCAGGAGCTGGAGAAGGTGAATGTGCTGTCCTGCATATCCTGTATCTGGTGAAGACAAAGTCCCTCCAAGCCCATAGTGCAGTGGAGGTGCAGAAGCTATAGGAAATGTCACCGACGATCTTGGAACTGTCGACGAACTGACGTAAGTCCTAAACTGAGCTCCTGCACTAAACCGTGGAATATGCCCCACAAAGCTGGAAGTGAACGGCGGGGACCCTGAGAACGGTCCAGCAAACTAAGATCCCACAAACTGTCCTGCAAACATCTGTGGGCCTGAAGCAAATAGCTGCAAACATTTGAGAGACCCTCCGCTCCGCCGCCGCGCACCCTCTGCTCCGCCGCCGCATGCCCTCCACCGCACGGCCCTCCGCGCCGCCGCCGGCCCGAGCGGATCCGGCCGCTGCTCGCCAGATCCGGGGTGGGGGCAACGCGGGGAGGGGAGGGGACGGCGCAGACCCTGAGCACGGCGGCGTCGGGAGAGGGAGAAGCGAGAGAGAAGATAAAGAGAGAGGAAGTTAGGGTTTGAGGGAGTTATGGCTTCTTATGTACTTCTTTCAGCAACCGGGCTCAAATGGGCTTCGATTGGGCTGGTCCATTAATAGAGGTGGTCGTGTTATGTTTGACCACCTCTGTTAATAGGAGTATTAACAGAGGCGGTCGTGGTATGTTTAACCGCCTCTGTTAATCGATTTTCTGAGGCATTTATCGGAAACGCCTCAGTTAATAAATGCATTCATTTTTTGTGCATGCCTCGGAGGCCTTTTTTAAGTGTCTCGCAAAATCCAAAATTGTAGTAGTGTGAGGTGTAAAGTGTGGAGGTCCGTGAGGAAACTGGTGAGCTGTAGAAGATCCACCTGGCTGACTCTCCTGCTCAAAGAACATCCTCTCACACAGGTGGTCATACTGTCCAAAATCTATGCCCTGGAAGCTCTCAATCATCTGCTCTATAGAAGGAATCATGGCTGCCTCGGGCTCTGGAGAAATAGGTGAAAGCGATGGCTGGATCTGGATAGCAGTGTGCATCCTCTTCTTGTTATCCCTCAATTTCTTATTGTTCTTCCTCTCTTTCTCCTAATTAACCAGAATGTCCCTCTGGTTCTTAATCATACCAGCAAAGATTCGGAACATATGCCTAAAAGAGGAAGAGGACCTATGAGGAGGGGAAGCATCTCTACCCTCGTGAGCCACATAGCCTCCAGCTGGTGCCTGCTGCTGAGGCATATCCTCAGTGTGCTACTGTGCATCTGCACCCTAGTCATCCTGTGGAACCTGATCATCCTAATCCTCCTCCTGTACCTCATCATATCTACCAGTAGTGGGAACTCTCACATGCTTAGGATGCTTAATCCTAAGCGGCTCATGCTTCATGTCCATCCCAAAGTTCCTCCTAGTGACCTTCAGTATAACTCTCATAATTTACGGTGCATAACCACAAGTATTCAAGGGAGTCTCTGATATGTGCTTTAACTCCTCCCAAATGAAGTCACCGACACTGAAGTTACTACCTCTAGGATCTGGTTACATCTTGCTCATCAAATTCTTGGCGTGCGTTGCGATATCACTGGGATTCCCATCCCGGGGTGTAAGAGTCTTCCTGAACAGTCTGTTCAGGATAGAGTAGTAGGTGTATAGCCCCGTGACCTTGCCTGCACTGCCAACACTATCCCTCGGATACATGAATGTCACCTGATCAGCTGCTAAGGGTAGGTGATAGTGAATCTTAGGACGATCCACGTCCTCTGCATCAAGTCCCAAGTACCGACAGAAGGAAGTGAAGGAACACTGGTAGAGTTGTCCCTCTGTCATCCAGTAAATGGTCCTCTCATTTCCAATCTGTGGATCGTGCCCAAAGTATATTGTGGCGTAGAACTGGGCTATCACCTCCTTGTTCCAATCATGCTGGAACCCCATGATGTCCTTGATGTGTCTGTCCTGACACATCTGAGCCACCTCATCACAAATCTCATTTCTCAAATTAGCCATGTGATTCCAACCCACCCACTGGGACTCTGAAGCAATCCCTGGCTTGGCTAGAATGACATATTGATAGAAATCCTGCTGAAAGCATGTATGGAATCTGTAGTCAACTGTGTCCTTTGGAACATCCAAAGGACTCTTCCGCCTCAGCAAACGAGCAGGCGCTCTCATCTCGGTGTTATATTAGCTTACCATCTCTACACTGGCCTGCCTGACAGGTACCTGAATAGCTGGTGTCACTAGAGGACCCTCCAAGTCCGAGCTGCCAGCTGCACTCTCCTCAGATCCGTCATCACTATCACCACCATCCTCATCATCCTCGTCCATATCATCTCTCTCATTCTTAGCATCTGCATCTGCCTCACTATCCTCTACAATCTCACGAGGGTCTCTCAAATAGGAATCATCCTCCTCTGTGTCGTTGCCAGACGACTCGTCAATGTCCATCTGCTGAGCATCTGTCCTGGCCCTTCTAGGCCTTAACTCTCACTGACTAGGAGCTACTGCAAGAGACTGTGAAGCTGAGACCACAGCAGCTGCCTCGGTACCCCCGCTGCACAAGGCACCTCCAAGTACTCATGCATCTCGATCCTCGTTGCGTTTGCTTCTCTTCTCATGATTTCTCACAAAAAGATTCCTGTACCGATTCATGATCTCCAACCTGAGATAGGAAGTATTTATGCTGGGATTAGATCATGAGAAACAATCCACAAGATTTGGATAGAAAGTATTTGAAATGCACTTGAAACAGGGATTCTTCTGCTCTGTCAGCCATAGACCGGTCAGACCGGTCGGATGGACCGGTCAGACCGGTCCCTGATAGAAACATGAAAGGTCTCGGTTTTGATGATCAATTTCAGCAGAAATAGCTAGATATGATGATAGATAAAATTGAGAACATCTAGCACTACGCTGGAGAAAATAATGGCTGAAGATTGATAGTTTTGGTTCGGTCTGACCGCTCGGGCTACGCCCAAACCCTAGAATCTGATTCCGAGCAATGCAGTTCATGAAACTTGCTGATCTCTTAGATGGTGGTTCCTAGGCCTAGCAGGAACTACTTGACCAAAGGAATTGAAAAGATACGCAGGGTGCTAAGAGATCAGGCGATAGAAACATTTGATACCATAGGAGAAAGTGGAACTCGTGGAGATCTTCGAATCCGGCCGCACCACAGGTCAGGCCGCGTGTTCTAAACCCAAAGTACATGATGGAGCAGTCAATCCGAGGGTTAGAGCTTCAAATCTCCAAGGAAGGAGAAGAGAGGATGAGGGGCGGCGCACAGGTGAAAGAGGAAGAGTGTCGGTGGCAGAGTCGTAAAAAGTGAAAAGATATGACAGTTTGACCCCGGGGCGGGGTAAATGGCCGTTACATCCCCAGACCAGTCAGACCGGTCCCTTGGACCGATCAGACCGGTCGCACACTGAGTGCGAGGAAAAAGATTACCCAGAGTATCCGGGAGAATTTCTGGAGTATCCGGGTGCAGCCCAGAGTATTCGGGCTGAAATCCAGACAATACGGGAATTGATCATGAAGAAGTTTTAGAATGATAATTCCTTGATCAAATGGTTAAGCACTTTCCAAACATTCATATTCTCTGACCTTATGTACTAACCATGGAATAGGATAGAGGCAAGAGAACTAGATGAGGAGCATTTTGATGAAAAACCTTGTTACTTCCAAGGAAGATAAGATGTTTCCAATGTAATTGGTTCTTGGAAGAAAGATGTGATATGGGTAAAGATCTATGGACTTGAGAGAATCTCACCACTTGTGACTAGCCATCAAACACTCAATGAGAACAATAGTCACAAGTAGCTTGATACGGTCATGGAGACCAAGATCCAAATATTTCAAATTTGGCACACAACCTATCATGCTAGTTCTTTTTTTCAAAACATCTATCCTACAACGCTCATATCATGCAAAAAGTCAAGTTATCATCACACTAGAGAATTTAGCACAAACCTTACACAATTTTTCGCATGATTGACACTTAGTCATAACTAGGAAGATTTTAGCTAAATATCTAGGTGACAAGATTTCTTGAGCTTGATGCACACAAATGCACACACTAGCATGACAATATGGCCTAGATGCTCAAAGATAAAACATAAGTGAGTGGAAAACATACCTTTGCCATTTAGCCACTTAAACTTGTGCATAAGTAATTTAGAAACAACACTAGCTCTCAAAGATGAGAAATAGTGTTCAATGTAGCACAAGTACTCATGATTATGCTTTGTCAATCAATATTTGAACCATGAGATGAATAAACTCAGATTAACTCACATTGGATCCATAAAGAGCATAATCAAAACTATGAAAGACTACAAATTCACTTAAAGAAAATGTTAGCTGTGACACCCTAGGTGTTTGCACAAGAAAACTACATTTAGTTCCTATGCTTCATGTGTGAAATTGTTTGAGCAAGGGCCTATTTTTAAAACTTTAAGGACCTTTGTGTAATTATGATTTTATGCAAGGTCCTCTCTATAGTTTTATTTCAATAGGTTGTAGAATTATGGCTTTTGTGGAGGGTGTTTTTGCAAAATTCAGTGCAATCATTGCAAGGCAGGAAATCTTTCATTTCAGCCTAAGTTTAAAGTGAATTTACCTTGAAAAAGACAAAAGTCCTTTGAATTCAAAATCCCTTCTATGTTTTCAAAATTAGCTCTTTATCCTTTGATCAAATCAATTTTTGCACAACATCAAAGTTGTAGATCTTGAAAAATTGAACAACTTTCATGTTGGGCACTTTTTCATTTGAGCCCTAGATTAAACGTTATCCTTGTTTTACAGTTAGGTCCCTGAAATTTCAGAAATTACAAACCGGTCCTGTTCCCCTTCCTCCATCCTGCTCTGCTCCTCGCCGCCGCTGGGCAGCGCCGCCCGCCGCGCTGGGCCATCTTCCTGGCCACCTCCTACTTGCGCTGGCTTCCACGTGTCGCTCCCAAGCCTCCACTGCCCTCTATTCCGCACGTTGTACCCCTCCTCGCCTTGCCACACAGCAGCAGAGCGCCCGCGGCCGCCACCTCGCCGCCGCCGTGGAGAGCTCGAAACAGAGCCCGCCGCTCTCTCCTCTCGCGCGCAGCAGCACTACAAATACCCCAGTGACCAGTTCCCCTCACTCTTTCGCCTTTTCCTCGCTTCCACGCTCCAGAACACCGCCGCCGCTCCGCTCGAACCCCAGCACACTCGACCTCACCGTCGAACCCCCTCCTCCGCCCTTCCCCGCCCGCAATCGACCTCACCAGCAGCTCCGCCGTGTCCTGGCGTAGCTCCCCCACCCCTCCTCCTTGCCCAGAATCCACCAGAGCCACCCCGCCGCCGTAGCCCGAGCTCCGCCGCCGCTGCTCACCGTCGACGCCCTAGCTCCGGTCCTCCCCTCGACCTCCCAAGCCACCCAGAGGTGCGCCTTGGCCTGCTGTACCTCCCACACCCCTCCACCTTCGCCGCCGGCGATCGCCGTCGCCGGATTTTGCCGATCAAACCACCGCCCCCTTCTCTGACCATGGCCAGGGACCTCGGGTGAAAAGAAACAAAAACCCAGGGGGTTATTTGAATAGCCATAGACTCAAGTGAATAGTGCCTTTAGGGACCCCTTTGTAATTTTTGCTGTAAACTTTGAAATTCCATAGAAATTCGTAGGAAATTTAGAAAAATGTAAATCTCGATGTTTTGGAATCCTTGAGAGTAGGTCTATGCAGTAAGATCATAATATGATGGGTGTTAGTTGAAAGTTTTTGCTGTAGAAGTAGATTTCTGTTACTAGGTACAAAAAGGCTAGTTGTATTATCTTTTTCTTAACTATTGCTTGAAGCTTTGTTATGCTCTGAAATTTTTATTTTGGTTTTTTTATGTAACTCTAGTATTGCTATAAAAATGACGTGGTTATTCCTTCTGTTTAGCTATTTCTTTGATTTAATACTTATTAAGTAAGTTTTAATCATTTTAAATAGTTTACTTAAATATAAAATCCTGGTAATTTTTGTAGAGCCTTGTTTTAGCCATAAGTTACTATCTGTAAAATTTGAGCACCAGTTCATGAATATAACAGGAGCTAAAAATGAATCTTGTTAAGCTGATGTCTGTTTTGTTTATTTTCTCCTACTTAATTCTCTGCATAATAAATTCTGAAAATTTTACAGTAGCTAAGTTTGATCTGTGTAGACCTATTTTTAAATTTTCAGCTTCTGTTTTGCTCTGATTTGTTCTGTAGAATTCAATCTTTATCTAGATGCTATCTGAATAATTGTTTTATTCTAATTAAATGGCTGCATGAGTTGGCATGATTTTTACAGGATAGATCGCTCTGTTTACCTTCTGTTTGATGTAATTTTTACTGAATTTTTTACTGTATGTGTGCTGAGTTGTTTATTTATTAGCAAACCATAGTTTACTTGTTATTGGAAACCACTACAACTTACTTTATGAAGTTAGTAAGCTTCTTTTGTGTCGTTGATCATGATGCCTTGTGTAGTTAGATATGTTGAGTTACTACTCTATAAACGATTGCCCATGTGTGTATTAATTTTGTTTGCGCTTCACTACATCGTGAGCGTGTTTATAATTTCATCTCTTGCATCACATATAGATACGTCTGCTCTATCGAACGGGATGTACGAGCTGATCTCGGATTCTGAAGGAGGTGATCTCGAAGCTCAAGTGAACACTGTTGTACTAACTGAAGCCCCGGACCAAAGTTCGAAAGAGCCCAGGGCTGAAATAGTTAGTGACTACCGAGAAGGCAAGCCCTGGACATAACCTATATTTCAAATTATTACCATTTATTGTTATTACTTATTTGTGCATTTACAGTTCTTAGGATTTGAATTGAAAACCTAGATGCATGATCCTTGGAACATATGTACTGAACACTAGACCTGAGTTCGAATAATTGCTAAGCGTATAGGACCGGTAAAAGTCGAGTGATTGCATGTCACTCGCGAGCTCTATAGGAATTGCTTGTTTACTTTCTGTTGTCAATATAAGGACGACGGACGGGGTTGTGTTCAATATCATGACCTTGTGTGAGACCCCATCTATGTTGATGAACTTGCTAAGGTCGCGGTGTGTGGTAGTGCTGGTTAAGTTTTTGAATGTACTACCCACATGCCGTAAATATGGTACGCGGTAAACCTAGTAGCCGATTGGACCGGGGAGTGGATATACCTCTCACTCTCTCTTAGGGATTGGTTTTATTTTTATGTTGCGCAACACTACGGCTAGGAGGGACAAGGTTGGACCTTGGAGCCCTGTAGTCGGGGAGAGTGACTCTATCCACAAGCCGGAAAGAAAGGTAAACGGTTGTTTGGGAACGACCCGACGGTGTTCCAAACGTGTGTGTTAGGTCTGCCTGGCCAGGTTAACAAATTCGATTTGAATTGTCTGCTTCCCACAGTTTGGGACTGCTTGATCTCTTTGCCACACAGAGTAACAAGAGCAATAGTATTATGATCAATCTTGATGTTTGCTTAAAGTTCTACCATGGTTGAATAATAGTTGCTTACATAGAATGGTTAATCAACTAGAATCTTGGAAGCTAAAATTTGAAAGTAAGGACCTACTCTTTATTGCTTTTTAGCAAAAGGCAACTAGAGCCTCACAAACCCTGCATGGTCTAGGTAAAGTGGGTTAAGTATACCCGTTGACGGTTAAGTCTTGCTGAGTATTAAAATACTCAGCCTTGCTGTGGAAACCCTTTTCAGGTATGAGTTTTGAGGACCAGGTCACTAGTTTGTCTTGGCCCTGCTCTTTGCCTCCTGGCTGGTCCGTAGAGTGGGATACGTCTTCGGCCGGCAATGACCCTGACGAGTGATACCATGCTTGGGCAAGCCTGGTATACTTTTGCGACGTGTTGTAGCCGTCGTGTTCTTTTTCCGCTGCTTTTCAAACTCTGAGCTTACAGTTATGGTTTGTATAACTGTCTTACTAAGTTTGGACCTGTAATGTTGTTTTGAACTGGTTTGTAATAACTACTATGCTTGAGTTGTAAAATATGTGGTTGTAATATCTCTGGACTCGCCTTCGTGCGGGGTATGCTTGTTCGATCTGAGAACCGGTGGTTGTATCAGGACGTTACCCGACAGACCAAGAGTTGTTCTGTTTGAAGTGAGTTTGAGCCGGTGTTGCCTTTTTGGTGATGGCTTGCGCACTTGAGCTGGGATAATTCAGGTGGTTCTGCCACATTAGCCCCACAGAAACAAATTGTAAAGTAAACTCCCCCTAAAAGGCTGCATAAGAGTTTTGAATTTCTTTTATATGCACTTTATCCATATTAAGGGACTAGGAGAGATTACTTTGACAATTTGGTCACAGAACACATAAAAAGATATTTTGATGAAATTGTGCTAGATTCTCTTACTGCCTGAAATACATGACCCCATGAGATGCTTCTTAAATATATGCACTGAGAAAGAACTTTTTCTACATGGCTTATTTCTCCTTTCAGCTGACTGCTGCAAGTTTCTGGTTTAATCCGGTCAGACCAGTCACACCAGTCAAAATGCAGCAAGCTTCAATTTGTCCATGTCTTGCTTCAATGGATGATTTACTAGATATAGTTTCTTATCTGCACTGAAACAAGACATTGCTCTACCCAAGAGCCATTAAACGCATCTCACAGCATACGGGTAGTAACTCAAAAGTATAAAGTCTTAGTCACCACCTAGAGTGTCACAAGC
The DNA here is from genome assembly GCF_016808335.1 of Panicum virgatum. Classification (NCBI taxonomy): domain Eukaryota; kingdom Viridiplantae; phylum Streptophyta; class Magnoliopsida; order Poales; family Poaceae; genus Panicum; species Panicum virgatum. Next base: position 40,035,620 of record NC_053153.1, on the reverse strand, counting down.
TCAACACAAGTGACATACTTGCACTCACCATGAGTTAAGTGACTAATGCATTTAGAATTTTATAAACGAATCACCAAGATGACATTGGATGAAGATATGCAAGATTGATCCTGGAACTTGGCCAATAACTTTAATATACAATATTCTTTTATACACCAAGTTCTCCAATGCATCTCCATGTACCTGCAACCTTTTAAGATTTCTTTGGTGCCCAAATGTTTTTGGGCCCTACAACATTAGCCACAATAGTCTTGAGGACCCAAATAGCCCTTATGCTAACATTGGGTGACTTGATCACCTTAGTAGCATAAGTACTCATCTTGTCCTTCCCAAGTTAAGCAAAGTCATGTTGAACAAGTTTTGAGTTAGGCAAATTACCGTTTGGGCAATCCTTGCTCATATGACCTTTTGCTCGACAATTGTAGCAAATACGATTTTTAATCTTAACAAATGTGCTCTTGACCTGCTTCTTGAATGGAAGAGTGGCCTTTATGGGCTTCTTGGTGGGTCCTATAGCAGCACTGGCCTGGACCGGTCTGACCAGTCGGGGGTGACCGGTCTGACCGGTCTGGTCAGACTTGAACTGCTGAGGTCAGCAATGAATCATGTGCCCTTTTTTCTGTATCCAAAGCACACTCTATTTTCTAGAAGCTTTCTTTGACTTCTTGAGAGCTGCTCTTCCTCATCGGGCTTGATTTGATAATTTCTTGCATAATGCCCTTTCTCTAGTCATCTATAGCACTTGATGTGTTTTAGGGACTTCTTTCTTGGAATTTTGTACTTGATGCCCTTTTGATCTTGTTGAGGAGTTGAATTAGTGATGTTTGAACCCTTCTCAAGCTTCTTCACCACGGAGTCGCAGTTATCTTGAGAAGGTCTCACTTGCTCCTTGCCCTTCAACTTGATCACTTCTTCTTTGAGCCTTTTTACTTCATGCATAAGTTCTTCATTTTCTTGTGCAATGAAGTCATCACAAGATTCTACAAATACTTGCTCAATGCTAGATTGGCTTGCTTTAGAACAACATGGTTTAGTGCAAGTCAAATCAATTTGAATTTGTGAGCATGTGCAAGTGTGACACCCTAGGTGTCTGCACAGTAGAACTGCAATTATTTTATGCATCATGTGCTTACTTTGCTTGAACAAGGGTCTTATTTTCAAAATATAAGGCTAAATGTGTAAATATGATTTAATGCAAGGACCTTCCTATAGTTTAATTTGAATAGGATGGACAAATATTACTTTTGTGGAGGGTTTATTTGTAAATTTCAGTGTAATCATTACATGGCAGGAAGTTTTACTTTTCAGTCTGAAATTAAGATGAATTTGCTTTGGAAAAGACAAAAGTCCATTAAATTCAAAACCCTTTCTATGTTTTCAACATAACTCTTTAACCTTTGGTCAAATAAATTTTTGCACAACACCAAAGTTGTAGATCTTGAAAAGTTGAACAACTTTAGTGTTGGGTACTTTTTCATTTGAGCCCTAATTTAAAAAGTTATTTTTGTTTTACAGTACGACCCCTGAACTTTTCAGAAATTGCAAAAAAGTCCAGCCTTCATCTTCCACCTCTCTCACTCTCTGCTTCCGCTGCCGCCGGCGCAGAGCGGCGCCGCCCACCGCCGAGGAGGGCTACAGGCCACCTCCTGCTGCTCCACCGCCACACGCGGCACCCCCGCGACCACCTGGCCCCACTCCACCCCGCGCTGGATCCCTCCTTCTCTCGCCACGCCACCCCAGTCGAGCTCTGCAGCCGCCACCTCGCCGTCGCCGTGGCCAGCTCGGGGAAGAACCCCGGCTCCCCATCTCTCGCACGCTTCAGCACCAGTAGCAGCCCTGCAACCCAATCCCCTCGCTCTCTCACCAGTTTCGTGCCCCAAAACCCCAGAACGCCGCCACCGGCCACCCGAACGCCTGCGAGCTCGAGCTCACCGTCGACCCGCCATTCTAGACCTCCTTCGCCCACGCAGACCCCACCCCTAGGTCCGCATCACTCTCGCGCAGCTCCCCGGCCACTCCTCTCTCACCCTTAATCACCAGAGCACCCTCGCCGCCGTTTCCCTTCGCCGCCGCGAACTGCTCCACCGCCGACAACACAGTTCCGACCATCCCCTCGGCCTCTCAAGCCCACTCACAGGTGCGCCCTGACCTGGTGAACCTCTCTGGACCCTTCACCCACGCGCCGGCGACGAGCCCCACCGGAATCGGCCAGGCAACACCCCCCCTCTGCTCTGACTCCGGCCAAGGGCCTATCTGCTAGGATTCAAAAACTTCTAGGGGCCTATCTGCAAGTTTTCAGTTCCTTTCCTTTTGTTTCTAGGTTGAACTTTGAAAATGCCTAGAAATTCGTAGAAACATCAGAAAAATACAAACCCAAATGTTTTGGAATCCTTATTACAAGACTTACAAGTTTTGTTACATACACATCTTCAGTTTTGGTCTGCATATTAATCCAAGAAAAAGAATAGAATAAATAGGCTTTAATTGTTCTAGGAGTTTTACTCAGTAACTTCATGTGGTTTTTGGCTAGAATGTGTCTTGCAGTGTTACTAGAACCTGGTAAAAATTTGGACTCTTTTTGACATCTTTAACTAGGTCAAAGTTTCAAGATTCCTAGATCTACTAGTTTTTCTAATGTATTTATGCTGGTAGAAATATCAAAGTTCTGAAAGTGAAACTTTTTCCATGCATGCATGTCACTAAAACCTTGCTGTTGTGCAGGTTTGAGAAATTTCAGATTTGTTTAACTATTTATTTAATTTAATGTTTGTCAAATAGGCTTTAATTGTGATAAATAGTTTCTTTACTTAGAAACATCTGAGAATATTTGTGGAACTCTATTTTGGTCATTTTTTCATGTCTGTAAAAATTAGGACCCAGAAACATTATATAACTTTCTATACTAATTAGTTTTTCCATATATGGTTTAATTTTGTCAAAATTATTACTTCTGTTTTATACCTAGATAAATACTGAAAACTTTATAGGACATTCATATACATATGATGGCTGTTATGAGAAATTTTGAACTTCATAATTGTTGTAGTTTGTTCTATAGAATTTAATCTTGTTCTAGGTGCTGTCTGAGTAAATGTTTTATTCTGAATAATTGGTTGCATGAAATGGCATGAAATTTACAGGATAGATTTCTCTCTGTACTTCCTATATGAAGTAATTTTTCTGGGTTTAAATGTTATTTGTGTGCTGAGTTACTTATTTCTTAGCAAACCATGATTTATTTGCTATATGAACTAACTAAAACTTACTTTGTGTAGATAATCAAGTTGTCTTGTGAGGTTAATCATGTTGTTTTGTGTAGTAAGACATGTTACATAACTACTCTATAAATGATTGCCCATATGTTAAGTTATGTTTGCTAGTTGTTAGACTGCAACTTTATCATGAAGTGTGTGTAATTGTAATACCGTTTCTTGCATCACATATAGATACAACTGTTTTAGCGGACGAGACGTACGAGCTGATGCCGGAGTCCGAAGGAGGTGATCAAGAAGCCCAGCTGAACGCCACTACACTAACTGAAGACCCGGACCAAAGTCCAGAAGAGCCCAAGCCTGGGTTAGCTAGTGACTACCGCGAAGGCAAGCCCCGGACATAAACCCAGTATTTCAAATTATACACTTTATATACTACTTAATTGTGCATTTACAGTTCTTAGGATTTGAATTGAAACCCTAGATGCATGATCCTAGGAACCTATGTACTAAACACTAGACTTGAGTTCGAGTAATTGCTATGCTTATAGGACCGGTAAAAGTCAAGTGATTGCCTGTCACTCGCGAGCTTAATAGGAGTTGCTTGTTTACTTTCTGCAATCAATATAAGGACGTCGGACGGGGTCATGTTCGATATCATGACCTTGGGTGAGACCCCGTCTGTATTGATGAATTCTGCTAAGGTCGTGGTGCGTGGTAGCGGTGGTTAAGTGTTTGAACGTACTAGCCACATGCCGTGAATATGGTAAGCGGTAAGCCTAGTAGCTGATCGGACCGGTGAGTGGATATACCTTTCACTATCTCTTAGAGATAGGTTTTTATTTATGTTTATGTTGCGCAATACCACGGGTGCAGGGAGGAAGTTGGTGCCCTGTAGTTGGGGAGAGTGACCCTATCCACAAGCTGGAATGAAAGGTCAACAGTTGTTTGGGAACGACCCGACGGTGTTCCAAACGTGTGTGTTAGGTTTACCTTGCAAGGTTGGAAATCTGATTCGAATCATCCATCTCTCGCGGATATTGAGACTACTTGATCCCTTTGCCACACAGAGTAATAAGAGTAATGTTATTATGATCAATCTTGATTTTTGACTAAAGTTCTACCATGGTTGATTAGAATTAGTTGCTTACATAGAATGGATTACTCAACAAGAATATTGAAAGCTAAAATGTGAAATTAAGGACCTACTCTTTATTTCTTTTCAGCAAAAGAAAAACCAGAGCCTTACAGAACCCTGCATAGTCTAGCTAAGTGGACTAAGTATATCCATTGACGGTTAAGTCTTGCTGAGTATTTGTATACTCAGCCTTGCTGTTGAATCCTGTTTCTGGTATGAGTTTTGAGGACCAGACCGCTAGTCTGACTTGGCCCTGCTCTTTGCCCCCTGGCTGGTCCGTAGAGTGGGATCTGTCTCCGGCCGGCAATGACCCTGACGAGAGATACCTTGCTTGGGCTAGCTTGGTATACTTTTGCGACATGTTGTAGCCGTCGTGTTTTCTTTCCGCTACTTAAACTCTAAACTTTAAACTTATGTCTTGTTTTATGTTCTACTAAGTTTGGACCTGTAATAATACTCTGAATTTGTGGTAATAACTGTTATGCCTGTGTTGTAAAATATATGGTTGTAATATCTCTGGACTCACCTTCGTGTGGGGTATGCTTGTTCGATCCGAGAACCGGTGGTTGTATCGGGACGTTACCCGACAGACCAAGAATTGTTCCGTTTGAAGTGCGTTTGAGTCGGTGTTGCCTTTATGGTGATGGCCAGCGCACTTGATCCGGGATAATACAGGTGGTTCTGCCACAGCAAGTGTGAGTTAGAGGTTCATAGAATTTTACCGTTGTAACCACAACCTCATGAGCCACTTCAAGTGAGACATGTGAGTTTACAAGCTTCTCATAGGATTTTTCAAGTTCCGTATGAGTTCCTTGCAAAGACACATGCTCACTAGTGAGCTTCTCCAACTTGGCTTTGAGCACTTGATTCTCCTTCTCTAAAGAGTCAATACGAGATAAGGAGTTAGTAGATAAGCTCTCTAATTTTCTTACCAAGGAAGCATAGATGATCTTGAGTCTATCAAGCTCTTCTTTGAATTTCGTTGCTTGATTAACTCCATGGCCATCTTCTTTCTTGCTCTCGGCAGTCACTTAAAGATGTTGACACATATGAAGCTTGTGCTTGCCTTGATTGCCTTCGGGAGCACTTCTTGCTCTCTTTGCGCCTTTCCCTGGTCAGACCGGTCTGACCGGTTCCAACAGGAAACCAGCAGACTTCTTTTCTTTTCTTCCTTGATCATCGGAAGTAGCCACGAGAGGATGAGTATAATTTTCTGAAGTAGTATACTCCTCTAGTGACTCTTCATCTTCTTCTTGATCCTTGTCGTCACTATCCTCTTTGCATATTGCCTCGAGGAGTTGCCAAAGGCAATATGCATCAAGACGTATCTTTGAAAATTTCTTCTCCTCTTGTATAGAATCTGCAAAATCTTTGTCCATGCTCTCAAACAAGAGGTCAACAACACGACGATTACACAACAAGCATTCTTTTTCTTTATTTGACAATTTTGACAAATTGTTGAGGTCTTTAGGTAGAATGCTAGTTTTAATAGCTTGCTCAAAAGAAGGACCCATGGTCCTTAAGACATTACGAATATGAGCGGACCAAGAAATGTAGTTTGAGCCATTCATACCAAGAGGCTCAAACAGTACCTCGCAAAATGTCGACATTGTGATTCTCCAAGCGGTTAGGCATCAATTCGGAGACCAAAGCTCTGATACTAATTGAAAGGATCTTGATCACACGATGTCGTAGCCTAGAGGGAGGGTGAATAGGCGTTTCTTCGAATTTCACCACATAATCCCTGCTGACACTGCCTGTACCAGTCCACCAGACCGGTCAGACCGGTCTGATCAGGCAGACAGGTCACAGCAGGGAAAACTCCCCTTCTTGAGCTTGAAACTATATAAAACTTGGAGTGTAGCTTTTGCAGAGTATTTCTATCAATATAATTAGCTGCCTACACACAAGTAGAACACACCCAAGTAGATCGAGCGGAAGTACAATTCAAACTCAAAGACTATAATTCAAGGTATGTAAAACAAATCAAAGTAAAGATGGTGCAAAGGAGACACAGTAATTTGTTTTACCAAAGTTCGGATTCACCCCGTGCACCCACGTGTGAATCCTACTCTCCGTTGAGGAAGCTTATGGTGACCCCAAGGTCAAGCTATCTCCTCTCTCCACTATATGACCATGCACCGTCATGGCACATAATCGCTACTGCAACAAACTTGCTGCTGCTCACCGCAATCTTGGGACCTAGGCGGCAACGCCTAGCCGTCTAGGAACCAAAGCTCCAAGAGTAATAAATGCTTCAATCGAGTTGGCCGACGCAACCGCAAGTGCTCAAAAGCTAGGGCTCAATCTCTCTTGCTCAAATGACTCTCAATGATTGGATTCACTCAACCTGTTGATGTCCTGACCCGATGGTCCGGCACCAACTAGTGATGATGCTGCGTGTCCCTAGTCCCAGATGTTGATGCAAGAGGCAACACAGTAACGCACAGGTTATCCTGGTTCCGTCCGCGGGGCCGTACGTCCAGCAAAGGGGTGTGCGAGTGCACTGTACTATCTTGCACAGGGTGTGCCTGTAGTAGGGGGTACAAGCGAGGCGAGAGAATGCGAGAAGCTCCCAAGTCTCTGCTAGAGGAGAAGTTGATTGAGGCGAGTGCCAATATCGGCGCTCAGGAGCGTGTGTGCTATGTGAGTTGTGCAAAGTGTGTAGAACAGCCCCAATGGATAAGACAGAGACCGCCTCCACCTTTTATAGACACAAGGAGAGACGGTGTACATGCACGGGGAGATCACGGAAGTCGTCGTCTTCCCCCCGAATCGTGGGGGTGCAGTTGTCGAGCACTGTAGAAAGTACACTATGGGGTATGGCGTCTGGCGTGGCAGTCATCCTGGGCGTCGTCCTTGGCCTTGCGGAGATCGCGCCGGCATCCTGGTAGCTCCAGCTGGCGGCGTGGTGGTTCCTGTGGAGAGTATCGTTCCCCGCGTTCGACGTGGCGGCGCTCCGAGGGTCCTGCAGGTGGGGGTCCTGCCCTGGTCAAGGTCGGGGCCGCTTCCAAGGGCCGTGCCCATGCCGTTCGAAGGGTTCCGTGGAGGGGAAAGCACGAGGGAAGTACGGGGAGTTGGCAGCACAGTGGCTGGAGCAGTGCCGAGCACATCTCGCACAGCATCGCAGGCTCCCATAGTGGCGCCACAGCATCCGGAATGGCGGAGCAGTGACCGGAGTTGGTGGACGGGACTCCGATCACAGCCACTGTGGGGAATGAAGGCCCGACGTCGCCTGACCCGGGTGCTGCGGAGGAGTGGTTGGCATTTAATGCCTCCGTACGGCGGGCGGGCGAGCGGAAGGGTCGTTTGTCCTTTCCATCGAGCGGTGGCCTCGAGCGAGGCAGAGTCAATCTTGTCTCTCGAGGGTAGGCTCGCTACCCTCGAGCGAGGCGGAGATGCGGGGTGCCTTCGAGGGTCTCGGCGGGAGGCCCTCGAGCGACGCGGAGATTGCCCCGCGGGTTCGAGGGGGTGCGGATGGGCCGCACTGTGTACTTGGACCGTGGATTGGGCTTCTTTCAGTCCTTTCCTTTCCTTTGGATTGGAGGGAGGCTGTAGGCCTTCGTGGGCCCGATCGCCTAACATATGTTTTGCATTTTAAGGGTGATTTAGTCCCCTGGTTAGGGTGCCCCTAATCATGGTACCCGACAGTGGCCCCCGAGCCTTTGTGGGGAGGAGCATCAGCCCTGCAGAGGCTTGACTCCTTGAGGGCGCGACTTGGGTGCTGACTGTGGGGATCTTAGCTTGCCCGGCGGGGGCGCGATGGTGCTCCGGAGAGCATTGTCGGAGGAGATTGATCCAAGGTAGGGTTTTCTCGTTGGAGAAGCAATGAGGAGGCCACTCCGAGTTGTCTATGTAGATCATAGTCGCTTCGAGCAGCATGGTGTAGCCGCTGGGGACGTCACCGTTGTGCTGATGAGGGCGTTTGAGCTGGTCTGCGGAGAGTTTTGCTCCTCGAATGTGTGAGATTCCTCTGTGGGGGTGCGTCAGCACACCCGCGGGTGTAGGCCCCGAGGCTTTGGAGGAGTGCTTGCACTCGTCCAAGGGCTATAAGCGTCGCCCTGCATGGTTGACAGATTGGGGAGACTGCTCAGCTTCCTTTTCAGCCGGCATCGGCGTTCCTTTTAGCCGGCTTTGGAGGAGTGCTAGAGCAGGAGCTAGCCCGAGCCATCGGTGAGCGCGACACCCAGCGAGTGTAACACCCGGTTTATAAAAGGACATAAACCGAGCAATCATATACGTGCCAGGATCAAGTCACACGTATATACAACAGAATGAATAGTATATCACAGCACATATCACGTAAAAGATATAATAAAGCGAGTACGAATGTTATTTATTACAATAATGACAAAAGTCTGATACAGAGTATGCGGAAGCGTAATACATAAACGATAACTCTCGGAAGCAGGGCGCCACAGGGATGTCGACTGGAAGACGAACGCCTAGAAGTCCTCATAGTCCTGGTAGCACTGAGCGAACTCCCTCGCGTCGGTAGAAACTGAGCAGCAGTAGAGTGTCCCCAAAAGGAAAAAGAGTAGAGTAGGCAAGAGTGAGTACACAACTTGTACTCAACAAGTATAACACAAACTATGAGGCTCTAAGGTTGGCTGACTCAACTGCATTAGCTTTTAATCTTGGCAAAATTTTATTAAAGCTATTTAATACAAGTTGATGAATTTCCATAAACCCAGTTACATAATAATTAATCAAAATTAATCATGTTACTACTGAGAACCATACCAAACCAAGCCACCCGGGGAAACCTGCCTCGTCAAAGGAAGATAACCCCACTAATCAAAAAGAGGATCTGGGCCGCTCATGACCGTGAGCACGGCTAGTATACTAGTTTTACACTCTGCAGAGGTTGCACATCTTTACCCACAAGTTGTGAGCTACGCTAGTTGTTCATCACACTTCCTTAGGTGAGATGACTATCAAACTCACTACGAGGCCTTTACAAAGAATCTCGTTGGTAAGGAGTAACCGCGAGGGTGGATCAGCGACTATGGAGCAGGTCTAGTGGGCGTCAAGACACGAAGCGCAGACGAGGCCACTCAGCACGAGGGCCATAGAAGCTTACCGCCCCTGCCCAGCAGGTAAGTTACTCCAAACCAAAAAGACCTAATTATTACGCCAAGACCGTCCCATTCCAGTCTTGTGGTAGCGCTGTTGATCCAGGTTGTCGCTCTATGAACCGGTCCTTATGGAGAGTGGCCAACCAAGCACTAAGCACCGTGTTGGCCCCCTAAACCATGTTTCTAACAAAACATATTTTAACGAGACGTGAGCCACCCAAGCACGGAGCACAGAGGGCCACTCCCAGAATTAAGTTGCATAAACCATTAATCAAATTAATTAAAAATGACCAAGTGTGTTATAGCGCAGCACCTAGCACAACTAACCAAAATGCAATCCAAAGGATATATATAAAGGATATAAAGTGGCTAGGAAATCCTTATAGGCATACAATATTAAAATGCAGTATGAAAATGTATTTAAAAGTGATAGGTGTTGTTCATGTTATACTTGCCTTCCTCAAACTTCTCCTGCTGCTCAAAGTGCTCATAAGGTGGTGGCTGCTCCGGGTACTGGTACTGGGGTTCCTCCGGTAGCTCAACGTCTACTCACGAACACATGGCCAAAATTAAGGCACACAGTAAGCATACAAGTAAACACTAACAAAAGCTAAGAAACAGTACATCAATACATAAAAACAGCACACTAAACTAGTCTAAAACTATTCTACGTGTTACAACGATCGTGTGGACATAAAGAACGCCTAAAACGGAGCTAGAACGCAAAAACTAGAGCAAAAACAAGGTCCAGGGGCTTTTCTGCAAGAAAAACTGAGTTTCCAGGGGTTTTCTGCAAAAACCGAGGACCTAAATGTAAAATCTGGAAAGGTCCGAGGGCTGACGTGCAAAAAGACCTCATCAGGACGGTGGGTTCTATTTTAAATAAACTCAGGGGCCTAAACATTAAAACCAGGGCTTAGTTTAAAATACTTTTGAATACATCTGGAGTGCGGGTTGATTTCAGAAAAAACCAGGGGGTCTTTAACAAAAACGCTAGGTGAACCGGTATCTACAGATCTGATCCATTGGATCTTGATCCGGCGGCTTAGATCTAAAGGATCCTAGATCTAATCTTGGACGCACGTTTCAGATCGAGCGGCTCTGGAAGATTGGGGCGCGGGGGACAGCGGCGCTGGTCGCTGGAGTCGAGCTCCGCAGCGGCGCTGCGCCGGAGGTGGCCGATCTCGGCCTTCCCGGGGTCAATCCGGCCAGGGTTTGGGTCTAGGGTTGTCTACGCGACACGCGTGATGCACCTGGGCACCCATCTGGGCTCGGGAAGGCCTGCAACGGCGAGCGCAGCTACTGCGGCGGGTCTGCTCGGCGGGGCTCACCGGAGCTGCGCGTTCTCGCCACTCCGGGTGCAGCTCTAGGCGAGGTTTGGCCTGGGAGCGAGTACGCGTGATGGAGAACCTTTCTGGGCAAACTAGGCGGTGGATTGGGGCCTCGGTCGTGGCGTGCGGCGGTGCAGGGCGGCGCTGGCGGCCGTGTTTCGCCGGCGGGCGGTGTTCTAGGCGCGGACATGGGCTACGGGCCTAAATATCCAGCGCAAAAGAAAGGAGGGGCCGACGTGATGCTCACCGAGTACTAGGATCAGGCGGGGGCGTGACGTAGCGGGACGTCGGCGGCGAGGTCGATTCGGCGGGTTGCGGCGGTGCTCGTGGACAGATATGACGCAACGGTGCTCCGGGCTCCTGGGCTCCACGGGTCCACTTGTGGCGAAGCTGCAGAACGAACCAGGGGGTCAGGATGGCCTGAGCTTTGCCGGTGGCGAGCATTTGCTCGGAGATAGCCTCACCTGCGGCGGCGGGGCTGGAGTCGATTCCGGTGAGGTCGTGGTGGTGGCCGAGGGCAGCGGGCTCAGGAAACTTCCTGAGCCCGAGGCGGAGCTGCTGCGAGGCTTGGCCGGGGCTCCAGTGTAGCGGGGCGGCGTAGCCATGGCGGAGCAGAGGCGCGGCGAGGCGGAGCGGCGCGGCGAGGCGGAGCGGCGCGGCGCGGGGCAAGGGTTTCTTGGTGGCGGCTGCGGATGGGAGGATGAGGGAAGGCACGTGGGTTCCTATTTGTAGGGCGGCGGAGCGTCTTGGCATGCGCTCCCGGGATGGAATGTTCGCCGGGATCGTAGCCGGGGATCACGGCCGTGCTGGCGGGTCTGTTGCGCCGCGGAGGGGAAAGAGCTGCCATGCGGGGCAAACGGGTCAGCGGGCAGAGCGCGCGCGGCGCGGGCGGAGCCGCTGGAGCGCGGGGCCGGGCCGTCAGGAGGAACGCGGGCGGCGCGGGGCTAGCGGCTGCAGCGGGCCGAGTGCGTGGGAGAGGGTGGGCCTGAGCGCGCGCAGCGCGGGGGAAGAAAACGGGGCCGCGTGTATGGGCCGTGCGGGGGAGAGGAAGAGGGGGAACGGGCCGGCTGGGTTTGGGCTGTTTTGCTGGGCTGGGTTGGTTTCAGAGTTTCTATTTTCTGGTCTTCTTTCTCCTTTTCTATTTCTATTTGTATTTCTAAACAACTCAAACCTATTTGAATTCAAATTCAAATTTGAATTCAACTCTAACACTCAAACAAAAAAAAGAGATGCTCCAGCATGAATGCAACAAACATTTTTAACCCTATGATAAATTTTAATTACTTATGGAACAAAAATTTGATTAAATGCAAGACTAAACACAATAAACCTTAGAAATTTAAATAAAGCCAAATAAATTTATTATAAAATGATGGAATTTAAATTAGGGTGTTACAGACCCTACCCCCTTATACGAATCTCATCCCCGAGATTCAGCTGGGCTGGCTAGGAAAGAGATCTGGATATGTCTTCCTCAGCTCATCTTCTCGCTCCCATGTAGACTCAGCTTCACTGTGGTGACTCCACTGAACTCTGCACATCTTGATGCGCTTGTTCCGAGTAACCCTTTCTGATGTTTTCAGAATCTTCACCGGATGCTCAGTATAAGTCAGATCTTCCTGCACATCTACTCCATCCAGTGGTGCCTGCTTGTCGGGTACTCGCAGACACTTCTTCAGCTCAGATATATGGAAGACATCATGTACTCCGGAGAGGTTGGTAGGCAACTCTAGGCGATAAGGAACTTCGCCTTTCCTCTCTAGCACCTTGAATGGACCAACATACTGAGGTGCTAACTTCCCCTTGACATTAAACCTGCAGATTCCTCTCATCGGAGACACCTTCAGGTATACATGATCACCAACACTGAAAGTCAGGTCTCTCCGTTTGCCATCTGCATAGCTCTTTTGCCTACTCTGTGCAATCCTCAGATTCTCCCGCACAGCTTGTACCATCTGCTCTGCGTCTTCTATAATGTCAGGGCCAAAGAGCTGCTTCTCACCAATCTGATCCCAATAGAGAGGAGTCCTGCACTTTCTGCCATACAATGCCTCAAAGGGGGACTTCTTCAAACTGGACTAGTAGCTATTGTTGTATGAAAACTCAGCATATGACAGGCACTTATCCCAACTAGTACCGTACTGAATGGCACAAGCTCTCAGCATATCTTCCAACACTTGGTTGGTTCTCTCTATCTGCCCATCTATCTGAGGATGATAGGCGGTACTGAAGCACAGCTTCATATCCAACGAATCATGGAGCTACTCCCAGAACCGTGAAGTGAACTGAGATCCTCTGTCTGATATGATCTTCTTGGGCACACCATGCAAACAGACAATTCGGGAGATGTACAACTCTGCAAGTCTAGCACCGGAGTAAGTAGTGTTCACTGGAATGAAGTGAGCAACCTTCGTCAGACGATCCACTACTACCCATATAGAGTTATACTCTTTCTAAGTACAAGGCAATCCAATAATGAAGTCCATAGTGATTTCCTCCCATTTCCATTCTGGAATCTTCAAAGGCTGTAACAGACCTGCTGGCCTTTGATGCTCAGCCTTGACATGCTGACAGGTGTCACAAATAGCCACGTACTCTACCACTGAACGCTTCATCCCATACCACCAGAAATGTTCATTTAGATCATAATACATGACCGTGTACTCATATAGCCCGTACTTGCAAGTGAATGCCGTCTTCGGAATATCCCCAGGACGGATCCTCAGCTGAAAATAACCCGAACGCAGATCAATCTTTGAGAATATACAAGCACCTCGGAGCAGATCAAAGAGATCCTCAATACGGGGCAGTGGGTGCTTGTTCTTGATAGTAACTGCGTTCAGCTCCCGATAATCAACACACATTCGCTTCGAACCATCCCTCTTATCTACTAGCAACAATGGAAAAGCCCAAGGAGAGAAGCTGCGACGGATATAGCCCTTGGCTAGCAACTCATCAATAGTCTTCTTAACTTCCTCATGCTCTATAGGTGCCATGCGGTAGGGCCGCTTTGCAATAGGAGCAGTGCTAGGCAAGAGATCAATAGAAAACTCGATGTCGCGTTCAGGCGGCATACCTGGCAAATCATCCGGAAAGACATCCGGGAATTCAGACACCACGCGAATACCGTCCGTGGGTCTAGCCTCCATCTGATGAAGAAATCCCGAGGGCTCTGAAGCACTGACTGTCACCTCTTGGCCATCAGATGCTGACAAGTGAACTGTCCGCTGAGCACAATCAATACGGACTCCCCATTTGGAAAGGGTCTCCATGCCCAAAATCACATCTATCCCCGAGGAATCAATGACGATCAAACTTGTAACACCCCGGGTGTTTACACAGTATTTTAATTAGGTGCCTGCACAGTAATGGTGTAGGTTTGCTATGCATCATGTGCTTGAATTACTTAAAAAGGATCTTTTTGTAATTATGAAAGGTTATATGTGTAATTATGATTTTATGCAAGGTCCTTTATATAGTTAATTGTGTTTATAGCTTTTATGGAGGGTGTTTGTGCAAAATTTCAGTGCATTTATTGCATGGCAACCAATTTTGCTTGTAAGTCTATGTTTGTAGTGAATTTACGTTGAAAAAGACAAATTTCCTAGATTTCAAAATCCCTTCAATGATTTTAATTTTAGCTCTTGAATCTTTGGTCAAATAAATTTTTGCACAACATCAAAGTTGAAGATCTTGAAAAGTTGAACAACTTTCATGTTGGACACTTTTTCATTTGAGCTTTAGTTCAAAAGTTATTGCTTGTTTACAGAAAGGTCCCTGGAACTTTTGGAAATTGCAAAATCGCCCTTATGACCATCTCCCCTCTCTGCTCTGTTTCTCGCCGCCGGCCACCGACAGTGCCGCCCGCCGACGCCTTCCCGGCTTTCCCGGCCATCAATTCGCCGTGCGCTGGCTCCCACGCGTCGCCCGCGAGCTCCTCCCCCTCCTGTTGCCTCGCGCTGGAGCCCCCACCCCTCGCCACGCGCCCCCGCCGAGCCCAGAACCTCCCCGGCGGCCGCCACCGCGACGCCGCCGTGGAGAGCCCAAACCCGAGGCCCAGCTCTCGATCTTTCGCGCGCCTGAGCACTACAAGAAGCCCCGCGCTCTATTCCCCTCCTCTTTTCGCCAGTTCCCTAACCCCACGCCCCAGAACGCCGCCGCCGCTCACCCCGAACGCCGGCGAGCTTCACCCCGCCGCGGAGCCGCCACCCCAGACCCGCTCCACCCCTACAGCTCCCACCTTTAGCACCGCCTCGACCTCGCGCAGCTCCCAGGCCACTTCCCCTCGCCTGAACCTCACCGGAGCACCCTCGCCGTCGCTTGCCTCCGCCGCCGACCCGCCCTGCTCCGCCGAGCCGCCGCTTCCGAGCCCCTCCGCGCAACCCTAGGCCACCCAGAGGTGCGCCTTGCACCCGTGAAGCTCACGCACCCCTCCCCTCTCGCCGCCGGTGAGCCCCTCGCCGGGAAACGGCCGGTCAACCGCCGCCTCCCCTCTCTGACCCGGCCCAGGGACCTCGGGTTGAAAGGAAAGAAAACCCAGGGGGTTATTTGCATAGGTCTAGACTCAGATGAATAGTGCCAGTAGGGGCTGCTTTGTAATATTTTCAGTGAACTTTGAAATTCTAGATCAATTCGTAGAAAATTCGTAAAATAGCAAATCTTGATGTTTTGGAATCCTCTTGAAGAGCTCTATGCAGTAGAACCAGAATATGTTAGGCCTTAGTTGCAAGTTTTTGCTGTAGATGTTGTTTTGTGTTACTAGGTGTATAACTACTTGTTCTTTAATCTTTTTCTTATCTGATGCTTGAAAGCTTGTATTGCTTTGAAATTTTGGTGGTAGTTTACTCTTGTTACACTAGCTTTACTATAAAAATTTCATGATCAGTTCTTTATTGTAGCTATTTATTTGATTTAATCTTTGTTTAATAGACTTTATTCATGGTAAATAGTTTCTGTTCTTAATAAATCATGAAAATATTCCTGAGTGTTCTTCTGGAGTATGTTAGCTTGTCCAGGAAGTTTGAGCCTTGGTTCATGGCTAGATCAGGGGCTAAAATATAAATATTGCTAATCTGTTGTCTGTTTTATTTATTTTCTCAGAATTATTTCGGTGTAGATAAAATCATAAAAAATTCACAGTAGATAGATCTTACCTGTGTAGATCTCCTGTTAATTTTTGAGCTTCTACTGTGCTATATTTTAGTCTGTATAATTCAAGCTTGTGCTAGGTATTGCCCGCATAAATGGTTTATTGTGATTAAATGGTTACATGTCTTCATATGATTTTTGTAGGGTAGATTACTTTGTTCATGTTCTGTTTAGTGTAATTTTGGTAGATTTTATTAATATTTGTACTTTGAGTTGTTGATTTATTTACAAACCATGACTTAATTGTATAGGAAATCACCACCACTCATTTTATGTAGTTAACTTCTTTTGTGCTGTTGATCATGATGCCTTGTGTAGTTAAATTTGTTATTTAACTACTCTATAAACGATTGCCCATGTTTGTTTATAATGTTGTTCTTGCATTACATATAGATACGACTACTTTGTCAGACGGGACGTACGAGTTGATTCCGGAGTCTGACGGAGGTGATCTCGAAACTCAAGTGAACACTGCGGAACTAACTGAAGCCCCGAACCAAAGTTCGGAAGAGCCTAGCGCTGAAATAGTTAGCAATTACCGAGAAGGCAAGCCCCGGACATAACCTATACTTCAAAATTAATTTCATTTACTGTATTATTTTACTTGTGCATTTACAGTTCATAGGAGTTGAATTGAAACTCTAGATGCATGATCCTAGGAACCTATGTACTGAACACTAGACTTGAGTTCGAATAATTGCTAAGCTTATAGGACCGGTAAAAGTCGAGTGATTGCCTGTCACTCGCGAGCTTTATAGGAATTTTCTGTTTACTTTCTGTTATCAATATAAGGACTACGGACGGGGTTGTGTTCGATATCATGACCTTATGTGATACCCCGTCTGTGTTGATGAACTTGCTAAGGTCGCGGTGTGTGGTAGTGCTGGTTAAGTTTTTGAAAGTACTAGTCACATGCCGTAAATATGGTACGCGGCAAGCCTAGTAGCCGATTGGACCGGGGAGTGGATATACCTGACACTCTCTCTTAGAGATAGATTTTATTTTATGTTGCGCAACACCACGACTTCTAGGGACAAGGGTGGACCGAGCACGGGTGGACCTTGGAGCCCTGTAGTCGGGGAGAGTGTTCCTATCCACAATCCGGAAAGAAAGGTTAACGGTTGTTTGGGAATGACCCGACGGTATTCCAGACGTGTGTGCTAGGTTACCCTTGCAAGGTTGAATTTCGATTCAGAATCGTCCGCCTCTCACGATGAAATGAGACTGCTTGATCTCTTTGCCACACAGAGTAATAAGAGCAACAATATTCTTATTAATCTTGATGCTTGCTTAGAAGTTCCACCATGTTTGGTTAGTAGATGCTTACATAGAATGGTTAATCAACTAGAATCTTGCAGCTAAAACTTGAAAGTAAGGACCTACTCTTTATTGTTTTTCAGCAAAGGAAAACCAGAGCCTTACAAAGCCTTGCATAGTCTAGCTAAGGTGGGCTACTTATACCCGTTGTCGGTTAAGTCTTGCTGAGTATTAGAATACTCAGCCTTGCTGTTGAAACCCTTTTTCAGGTATGACTTTTGAGGATCAGGTCGCTAGCTTGACCTATCCTTGCTCGTTGCCTCCTGGCTGGTCCGTAGAATGGGATACGTCTTCGGCCGGCAATGACTATGACGAGTGATACCAGGCTTGGGCTAGCTCGGTATACCTTTGCGACGTGTTGTAGTTATCGTGTTTTATCTTCCGCTGTTTAAACTCTGATTCTAAACTTATGTTTTGTATAACTGTTTTACTTAAGTTGGTTTTGTAATAATCTTTTGAACTGGTTTGTAATCTTTAATATGCCTGTGTTGTAAAATTGTGGTTGTAATATCTCTGGACTCGCCTTCGTGCGGGGTATGCTTGTTCGATCCGAGAATCGGTGGTTGTATCGGGACGTTACCCGACAGACCAAAAATTGTTCCGTTTGAAGTGCGTTTAAGCTAATGTTGCCTTTATGGTGATGGTTTACGCACTTGAGCCGGGATAATTTAGGCGGTTCTGCCACAGCTGGTATCAGAGCTACAAGCATATACCGGAGGTGTTGGAAATTTAAAAATCACTTTCCATATAAAATTGGAACCATAAAGAATTTCGGAAAACTACGTTGGATTCGTTAAGAGTTGTGTTTAGAACGTAAAGTCCTAGGGAATGTATGGGAATTACTAGGTGGTTTTTTTTGTATGGTTTATGTTATCTGACTTCCAGCACTTTATATTTTGTCAAACCATACTCACAAGCAACTCTTAATTCTTGTAACGACGTACCTACGTGAGGTAAGATGGTAAGGATCCTCAGTCAGCTGAGGGAGTCTGACCTTCCCGTCGGTGATGCGAGCCGAACGCTGCCCTCAAGCAGTGGCTTACTTGAGGTGCTTCCAATATACCGACTATTAGTTGACTATATTGGAAGTAAAGTGTGCTCAGTCAGCTGAGGGAGTCTGACCTTCCCGTCGGCGATGCGAACCGAACGCTGTGCTCAAGCAGTGACCTACTTGAGCTGCTGCCAATATACCGACTTCGATCGACTATATTGGGAGTAAAGAAACTTGTGAATACGCCTCTGAGTAGCGTATGCTAACGTTGGCCATACGGCGGAAATTGTATGGCTACCGCTTCTATAGTGAGCGGTAATGTTTGGGGACGCTTTCATGGGTGCTGGCATGAAAGGTTCATTGGATATATATTTATGTTTTGTCAATCTTATGCAGGTACGCTAACCACGATTCGATAAGATAAGAACGGTTAGAATGTATCGACTAGCTATATAGGGAGAGCCGTATTTATGTATGCCACCGTGCTAACCACGTAAGCCCAACGATAGTTGGCAATTGTTTATCTTGTGAGGAACGAACAGGACGTGCATGCATATCTAGTTGATGTTTGATTTGTTCCTAGTACTTGAAGTTGCTACAGGAGCTTGTTAAGGAATTTCTAGTATGAATCCTTATAAGATAAGTGTTAGTGTGCTTAAACCATGAGTGAGTGAAACTCTGATTTTAGAAGCATACTTGTAAATTGCATAGGTTTCCTTGGATGAAAAATATGGTTTTTGATGTCATGCCTTCCTCCTAAGCCCCATCTTGTTGTTATAAGGATCTTTTCATTCCATAGAATCTCAAATGATGAACCAGTACCAATTGTGGTTTATTATTCTTTGAGTTTGGAATCATATCATCTTGTGAATTAGAATCACATTTGTTTTACCGCAGTCTTCTTAAAGCTTTATTTGAGAAGTCTTGAGATAATTGTATTACTCACATTTGAATCCTTTTTGATTCAGATGGCGACTTGTTCCCAGATCTTTTGGGATGAGGAGGGAAATGCTCATACCGATTGTCTGTACTGGGAGGGTTTTCCGAGGATTCTTTGGGATTCACTTCGTATCTTCCACTACCCAGATCCACCCCAGTACACGGGACGCCAGTTCTCGGAGGATGGAATTAAGAGGAACAGAGTTAAGATGACCATTCCTCAGCACCCCACCTTGGAGTGGCCACCGATTGAGATCGAGGTGATTGGGTATCGTCTTGTGGATGCGTTTGAGAAAGCAGCTCTCAACGCTATCACCACTTTTTGTGAGCACCATCCCGAGGAGGTAGCAGCATATCCTATTGGTTTGTTTCCAGCAGTCAGTGCTGGCAATGCAGAGTGGCTGTTCAGGGTCACACACTTTGGGCACTTGATTGGTGATGTAGCGGATGAGACTATCGAGGCAGTAGTCAGATATATGAATGCCCAGTCTCACTACCAGATACTTCAGCAGCGACACATGGACCAGGTGATAGACTTGGCCCAGAGTTTTCAGCGAGGCCTTCGTCTGAAGGATATTCAGATTGGGGGACTTCAGGATGCCGTTGCTGGGAGGGACACTGCTATTGCACAGTTTGAGCATCAGGCTATGGAGTATGGTGCTGAGATAGAGCAGCGCAACACAGTTATCGGTTTTCTTCAGGCGCAGGTGAATGAGCTGCAAGCAGATTGGGCTGATGCTTTAGCACATGTTGGTATGCTCCAGGAGCAACTAGATGCCCCAGCTGAGCCGGCAGCAGCAGAGGAGGACCCAGAGGAGATTGAGGGAGTATCTGACTTAGATTCAGAGCACGCA
Organism: Panicum virgatum; assembly: GCF_016808335.1. Classification (NCBI taxonomy): domain Eukaryota; kingdom Viridiplantae; phylum Streptophyta; class Magnoliopsida; order Poales; family Poaceae; genus Panicum; species Panicum virgatum. The sequence continues at coordinate 40,015,612 of NC_053153.1, read as the reverse complement.
CTTGCTGAGCCTAACCCTCAGCCGGACGACTCTTCTTCCGGCAGTGCCTCTTCTGTGGGCAACCTCGACGACTTCTAGGCGTCTTAGACTTGTCCTAGATAGTTGTGTTCTCTTGTTGTAGCATATGTATATAGGGAAGATGTTATTGTAAAATAGCCTTAGGGAAGAGTACCACTTGTTGTATTATATGTGGTAAGGGTGAGTAATATTAGGTTGTAAGAAAAATGCTGCTTTGGATGTAATATAAGTAGCGACTACCATTTGGAAATCATAATCTTTCTATTTAGCAAATCTCTTTATTTGTGCATTTTCACGCCGTTTGATGAATACAAGAGGTTGCAAATTTTTGTGACATATGTGCTCATCAAATGTTAGCATGTTGAATCTGTGAGACTAAATTTTAGTCCAACCCCTTCTATGATCTCTGTTGTTTAGCAACATAGCACATGGCGCTGAAGAGTAAATTGCTAGATTATTTCCTTTACCCTTTGCTCTCAGCATTGAGTCTTTATACGATGGAGCATGAAGCTATCTAGCAGCTGACCAGTTTTGATTTTTGTGGGTTGCACATTTATGTGTTGTGCATATTGTGCTACACCGCATCTAGTTACATTTTTTGCTGATTTTGTTTTATCCAAATGTATGATCATTGCATGTACCATTGATTTTGGAAGCGAGAAATATGTATCTAATGGATGTCTTCCATAATTTCAGATGGTTGGTCATACACGCGGAACGCCTGATGGCTTTGGTTGTGAAACTGGCAGTGGATCTCAGCAACCACCGCCACCCCCGTCAAATCTGGCCGAGTTAATGGCCATGCAAACAGAACTGCTTCGCCAGCTAGTCCATGGGCAACAAAATCAGCCACGCCAACAGTATGGAGGAAGGGAGGCACAACCAGCAGGTTACCAGGAATTCTTTGGTACCCAACCTCCACTTTTCAGCAAAGCTGATGACCCATTGGATGCCGATGCTTGGCTTCGTACAATCAATTCCAAGTTTGCTTTGTTAGCGGTACCCTGTATTGATGCAAACAAGGCCCCCTTTGCCGCCCAACAGCTTCGCGGTCCTGCACGTATATGGTGGGATAATTATTGTGAAATGCAGCCTGCTGAACATATCATATCTTGGGAGGAATTCAGAACTGCATTCAGATCACATCATATTCCGGATGGACTGATGGAGAGAAAGTTGAATGAATTCTTGGCTCTAGATCAGGGAACCCGCACTGTTCTTCAATATGCACAGACCTTCAATCATCTGTGCCAATATGCGGGCCATCATGCTGATACTGATGCCAAGAAACGTGATCGTTTCCGTCGTGGCCTCAATACTAAGCTCAAGGAACGTTTAAACTTGGTTCAGCCCCATACCTATAATGAGCTGGTGAATATGGCCATTACACAGGAAGATTGTATTGCTGCACATCGTGCTGAGAAAAAGCGGAAGGCACCAACGGGACCCTCGAGTGCTCAGCCACCGAGGTATCGCCTGGTGCAAAATACTCCACCTAGGCCTCCACAAAGAAATGCCCCAGTGGGTAGGTTTGTCTTTAGGCCGCCTCAGCAACAAGGAGGATTCAGACCTCCAGTGCCTCAGCAACAGCAACAACAGCAGTTTAGCCCAAGGCCGAATGCCCCACAGTTCAATAGTGGGAATAGTAATAATCGATGCTTCAACTGCGGCAGTGCTTCTCATTTTGCCAAGAATTGTCCACAACCCAGAAGGAATAATCCAGGGCAAAACTCTAATCAGAACAACAACAACAACAACAACAACAACAACAACAACAAGGGCAAGGGCAAGAGGCAAATGGTGCAAGTCCGGCAAGGGCGAGTTAATTTCACTACTCTTGCAGACCTTCCAGCAGGAGCACCAGTTATGACGGGTACTTTCTCTATCCACAATAAACCCGCAGTTATATTATTTGATTCTGGTGCAACACATAGTTTTATAAGTGCCAAATTTGGAGCAAGAGTAGGATTGGACTTTTGTCATACTAAGGGATCTTTTATGATAACAACTCCTGGTGGGAAGATAGCTTCCAATCAAATCACTACACATGTACCTCTTAAGTTGGGTAGTAAAGTGATAAAGACATATTTGATTTTGTTGAATTTAGAAGGCATGGATATTATTCTGGGCATGGATTGGATGACTAAACATAGAGTACTGTTAGATATCTCTTCCCGAGCTATCGAGATAGATTCACCATATCAAGGAGCCACCATACTCTATCTACCACAACGAGAGTGCATTAACTCTTGTGCTTATGCCACAAAAGAAATTAAACTTGAAGATATCCCCATTGTGTGGGAGTATGCGGATGTATTTCCAGATGATTTGCCTGGAATGCCCCCTGATAGAGACATCGAGTTTGTTATCGAACTTCAACCCGGTACCGCCCCTATTTCTAAGAGGTCGTACCGAATGCCTCCAAATGAATTAGCAGAATTGAAAGTCCAACTCCAAGACCTTCTTGACAAAGGTTTTATACGTCCAAGTTCTTCACCCTGGGGATGTCCAGCCCTGTTTGTGAAGAAGAAAGACGATAGTTTGAGGCTATGTGTTGATTATCGACCACTCAATGCGGTCACTATTAAAAACAAGTATCCTCTTCCCCGCATTGATATTCTGTTTGATCAGTTAGCTGGAGCTAAGGTTTTCTCTAAGATTGATCTTCGTTCTGGCTACCATCAAATAAAGATCAAGCCTTGTGATATTCCAAAGACTGCTTTCTCTACCAGATATGGACTATATGAATATTTGGTTATGTCTTTTGGTCTTACCAACGCCCCAGCATATTTTATGTACTTGATGAATTCAGTCTTCATGCCGGAGCTGGATAAATTCGTCGTGGTTTTCATTGACGATATCTTGATCTACTCCAAGAATGAAGAAGATCATGCTGAACATTTGCGTATCGTTCTCCAACGATTACGAGATCATCATCTTTATGCCAAATTCTCCAAGTGTGAATTTTGGTTGGACAGTGTGAAATTCTTAGGTCACACTATCTCCAGTGATGGTATATCTGTTGATCCAACTAAAGTACAAGAAGTGATGGATTGGGAATCTCCTATTTCAGTTCATCAAATTCGCAGTTTTCTTGGTTTAGCTGGATATTATCGTCGATTCATTACTGATTTCTCCAGAATAGCCAAGCCTATGACGGAGTTATTGAAGAAGGGAGTAAAGTTTGTTTGGAATGATAAGTGTGAAGAAGCTTTCCAAACCCTCAAAGCAAGATTAACTACCGCTCCAGTATTGTCTACACCGGACAGTACCAAACCTTTTGATGTCTATTGTGATGCTTCGGGTACGGGACTTGGTTGTGTGCTTATGCAGGACAACCGGGTTATCTCTTATGCATCAAGAGCTCTCCGGGATCATGAGAAGAATTATCCAACCCATGATCTGGAATTAGCAGCTGTCATTCACGCTCTTAAGATTTGGAGACATCATCTTATGGGAACTCACTGTAATATTTACACTGACCATAAGAGCCTCAAATATATCTTTACTCAAGCTGATCTCAACATGAGGCAGAGACGCTGGCTAGAGTTGATAAAGGATTATGATTTAGAAGTGCACTATCATCCAGGAAAGGCTAATGTGGTTGCGGATGCACTCAGCTGCAAGTCACAATGCCATTGTCTATCTGTAGAACCATTCAATGAAACTCTATGCCAGGAAATGATGAAGTTAAACCTAGAAATGGTACCTCAAGGAAGTTTGAACCATATATCCCTTGAGCCTACACTTCATGATAGCATCATCATGGGGCAATTACATGATGAGGGTATCAAGGTCATCAAGGAAAAGTTATCACAAGGTGAAGCGAAGTATAAATGTTTCAGAATGGATCATAGAGGAGTTTTATGGTTTGAATCTCGACTAGTTGTACCCAAGAATCATGAGCTTAGAAAGCAAATCCTTGATGAAGCACATCTTTCGAAATTTTCGATTCATCCCGGTGGTACCAAGATGTACCAGGATCTCAAACAAAATTTCTGGTGGACTCGAATGAAAAGAGAGATCGCCAGGTATGTTTCTGAGTGTGATGTCTGTCAAAGAGTTAAAGCTAGTCATTTGAAAGTAGCGGGTACTCTCCAACCTTTATCTATTCCATCCTGGAAATGGGAGGACATCAGTATGGATTTTATCGTTGGTTTACCCACTACTCCTCATAAGCATGATTCTGTTTGGGTAATCGTTGATAGACTCACCAAGACCGCTCATTTTATTCCTGTACATACCACTTATTCTGCCAAGAGGTACGCAGAGATCTATCTCGATCAGATTGTTCGTTTACATGGAATTCCAAAGACGATTATTTCTGATCGTGGGCCTCAGTTTATAGCACGTTTCTGGGAGCAAATGCAGGAATCCCTTGGAACAAAATTGATTCGTAGTTCGGCTTATCATCCACAAACAGATGGGCAAACTGAACGAATCAATCAAATCCTTGAAGACATGTTGAGGGCATGCGTTATTCAATATGGCAAGAATTGGGTTAAGTGCCTAGCACTGGCAGAGTTTTCATACAATAATAGCTATCAATCCAGCTTGCAAATGGCACCATTTGAAGCATTATACGGTCGAAGGTGTCGAACTCCTTTGAATTGGTCACAAGCTGGAGAACGCAAAATTTTTGGGCCAGATTTAGTTTCGGAGGCAGAGGAGCAAGTCAGAATTATCCAGGTTAATCTTAAAGCAGCTCAATCAAGACAGAAAAGTTATGCAGACAAAAGGAGAGATCCTTTACAATTCGAGGTAGGAGACTTTGTATATTTGCGAGTATCTCCTACTAAAGGTGTTCAACGCTTTGGCTTAAAAGGGAAATTAGCACCCCGATATATCGGACCATTTGAAATTATCGAAACTTGTGGACCCGTTGCCTACCGACTCCGTCTTTCATCTCAATTGGCCGCCGTTCATGATGTCTTCCATGTCTCCCAACTTCGGAAGTGCACCAGGGTACCTACTGAAATCCTTGAACCACAAGATATCGAAATTGAATCCGATCTATCTTATACGGAGTATCCAATCAAGATTCTTGACACAAAAGAAAGAAGTACTAGAAGGGAGAAAGTTAAAATGTACAAAATCCAGTGGAATCAGCATACTGTAGAAGAAGCTACTTGGGAAACTGAAAATTTTCTCCAAAGAAACTTTCCCGACTTTCTTAGAACCAATCCAGGTACCAAATCGTTGCACCCTTTTCTTTCTGTAATCTCGGGATGAGATTCCTTTTAGGGGGGAAGGCTGTAACACCCCGGGTGTTTACACAGTATTTTAATTAGGTGCCTGCACAGTAATGGTGTAGGTTTGCTATGCATCATGTGCTTGAATTACTTAAAAAGGATCTTTTTGTAATTATGAAAGGTTATATGTGTAATTATGATTTTATGCAAGGTCCTTTATATAGTTAATTGTGTTTATAGCTTTTATGGAGGGTGTTTGTGCAAAATTTCAGTGCATTTATTGCATGGCAACCAATTTTGCTTGTAAGTCTATGTTTGTAGTGAATTTACGTTGAAAAAGACAAATTTCCTAGATTTCAAAATCCCTTCAATGATTTTAATTTTAGCTCTTGAATCTTTGGTCAAATAAATTTTTGCACAACATCAAAGTTGAAGATCTTGAAAAGTTGAACAACTTTCATGTTGGACACTTTTTCATTTGAGCTTTAGTTCAAAAGTTATTGCTTGTTTACAGAAAGGTCCCTGGAACTTTTGGAAATTGCAAAATCGCCCTTATGACCATCTCCCCTCTCTGCTCTGCTTCTCGCCGCCGGCCACCGACAGCGCCGCCCGCCGACGCCTTCCCGGCTTTCCCGGCCATCAATTCGCCGTGCGCTGGCTCCCACGCGTCGCCGGCGAGCTCCTCCCCCTCCTGTTGCCTCGCGCTGGAGCCCCCACCCCTCGCCACGCGCCCCCGCTGAGCCCAGAACCTCCCCGGCGGCCGCCACCGCGACGCCGCCGTGGAGAGCCCAAACCCGAGGCCCAGCTCTCGATCTTTCGCGCGCCTGAGCACTACAAGAAGCCCCGCGCTCTATTCCCCTCCTCTTTTCGCCAGTTCCCTAACCCCACGCCCCAGAACGCCGCCGCCGCTCACCCCGAACGCCGGCGAGCTTCACCCCGCCGCGGAGCCGCCACCCCAGACCCGCTCCACCCCTACAGCCCCCACCTTTAGCACCGCCTCGACCTCGCGCAGCTCCCAGGCCACTTCCCCTCGCCTGAACCTCACCGGAGCACCCTCGCCGTCGCTTGCCTCCGCCGCCGACCCGCCCTGCTCCGCCGAGCCGCCGCTTCCGAGCCCCTCCGCGCAACCCTAGGCCACCCAGAGGTGCGCCTTGCACCCGTGAAGCTCACGCACCCCTCCCCTCTCGCCGCCGGTGAGCCCCTCGCCGGGAAACGGCCGGTCAACCGCCGCCTCCCCTCTCTGACCCGGCCCAGGGACCTCGGGTTGAAAGGAAAGAAAACCCAGGGGGTTATTTGCATAGGTCTAGACTCAGATGAATAGTGCCAGTAGGGGCTGCTTTGTAATATTTTCAGTGAACTTTGAAATTCTAGATCAATTCGTAGAAAATTCGTAAAATAGCAAATCTTGATGTTTTGGAATCCTCTTGAAGAGCTCTATGCAGTAGAACCAGAATATGTTAGGCCTTAGTTGCAAGTTTTTGCTGTAGATGTTGTTTTGTGTTACTAGGTGTATAACTACTTGTTCTTTAATCTTTTTCTTATCTGATGCTTGAAAGCTTGTATTGCTTTGAAATTTTGGTGGTAGTTTACTCTTGTTACACTAGCTTTACTATAAAAATTTCATGATCAGTTCTTTATTGTAGCTATTTATTTGATTTAATCTTTGTTTAATAGACTTTATTCATGGTAAATAGTTTCTGTTCTTAATAAATCATGAAAATATTCCTGAGTGTTCTTCTGGAGTATGTTAGCTTGTCCAGGAAGTTTGAGCCTTGGTTCATGGCTAGATCAGGGGCTAAAATATAAATCTTGCTAATCTGTTGTCTGTTTTATTTATTTTCTCAGAATTATTTCGGTGTAGATAAAATCATGAAAAATTCACAGTAGATAGATCTTACCTGTGTAGATCTCCTGTTAATTTTTAAGCTTCTACTGTGCTATATTTTAGTCTGTATAATTCAAGCTTGTGCTAGGTATTGCCCGCATAAATGGTTTATTGTGATTAAATGGTTACATGTTTTCATATGATTTTTGTAGGGTAGATTACTTTGTTCATGTTCTGTTTAGTGTAATTTTGGTAGATTTTATTACTATTTGTACTTCGAGTTGTTGATTTATTTACAAACCATGACTTAATTGTATAGGAAATCACCACCACTCATTTTATGAAGTTAGTTAACTTCTTTTGTGCTGTTGATCATGATGCCTTGTGTAGTTAAATTTGTTATTTAACTACTCTATAAACGATTGCCCATGTTTGTTTATAATGTTGTTCTTGCATTACATATAGATACGACTACTTTGTCAGACGGGACGTACGAGTTGATTCCGGAGTCTGACGGAGGTGATCTCGAAACTCAAGTGAACACTGCGGAACTAACTGAAGCCCCGAACCAAAGTTCGGAAGAGCCTAGCGCTGAAATAGTTAGCAATTACCGAGAAGGCAAGCCCCGGACATAACCTATACTTCAAAATTAATTTCATTTACTGTATTATTTTACTTGTGCATTTACAGTTCATAGGAGTTGAATTGAAACTCTAGATGCATGATCCTAGGAACCTATGTACTGAACACTAGACTTGAGTTCGAATAATTGCTAAGCTTATAGGACCGGTAAAAGTCGAGTGATTGCCTGTCACTCGCGAGCTTTATAGGAATTTTCTGTTTACTTTCTGTTATCAATATAAGGACTACGGACGGGGTTGTGTTCGATATCATGACCTTATGTGATACCCCGTCTGTGTTGATGAACTTGCTAAGGTCGCGGTGTGTGGTAGTGCTGGTTAAGTTTTTGAAAGTACTAGTCACATGCCGTAAATATGGTACGCGGCAAGCCTAGTAGCCGATTGGACCGGGGAGTGGATATACCTGACACTCTCTCTTAGAGATAGATTTTATTTTATGTTGCGCAACACCACGACTTCTAGGGACAAGGGTGGACCGAGCACGGGTGGACCTTGGAGCCCTGTAGTCGGGGAGAGTGTTCCTATCCACAAGCCGGAAAGAAAGGTTAACGGTTGTTTGGGAATGACCCGACGGTATTCCAGACGTGTGTGCTAGGTTACCCTTGCAAGGTTGAATTTCGATTCAGAATCGTCCGCCTCTCACGATGAAATGAGACTGCTTGATCTCTTTGCCACACAGAGTAATAAGAGCAACAATATTCTTATTAATCTTGATGCTTGCTTAGAAGTTCCACCATGTTTGGTTAGTAGATGCTTACATAGAATGGTTAATCAACTAGAATCTTGCAGCTAAAACTTGAAAGTAAGGACCTACTCTTTATTGTTTTTCAGCAAAGGAAAACCAGAGCCTTACAAAGCCTTGCATAGTCTAGCTAAGGTGGGCTACTTATACCCGTTGTCGGTTAAGTCTTGCTGAGTATTAGAATACTCAGCCTTGCTGTTGAAACCCTTTTTCAGGTATGACTTTTGAGGATCAGGTCGCTAGCTTGACCTATCCTTGCTCGTTGCCTCCTGGCTGGTCCGTAGAATGGGATACGTCTTCGGCCGGCAATGACTATGACGAGTGATACCAGGCTTGGGCTAGCTCGGTATACCTTTGCGACGTGTTGTAGTTATCGTGTTTTATCTTCCGCTGTTTAAACTCTGATTCTAAACTTATGTTTTGTATAACTGTTTTACTTAAGTTGGTTTTGTAATAATCTTTTGAACTGGTTTGTAATCTTTAATATGCCTGTGTTGTAAAATTGTGGTTGTAATATCTCTGGACTCGCCTTCGTGCGGGGTATGCTTGTTCGATCCGAGAATCGGTGGTTGTATCGGGACGTTACCCGACAGACCAAAAATTGTTCCGTTTGAAGTGCGTTTAAGCTAATGTTGCCTTTATGGTGATGGTTTACGCACTTGAGCCGGGATAATTTAGGCGGTTCTGCCACAAAACTAGTACAGAATTCTACCCCCTTTATGACCATACTAACTCTGGAGCATATAGAACATGTATATATCTGGCCCCCAGGTGAGGTAACTACCATAGCTGTCCTCATACAAGAAACTGGTATACCATGCTTCTCGGCAAATGACTTGGAAATGAAAGAATGAGTAGCACCGGTATCGAAAAGCATTGTAGTGGGGTGAGAGTTGACCATGAACGTACCAATAACCACGTTAGGAGCCTCGGTTGCAGACTCAGCCGCCACGTGGTTCACCCGACCCTGTGCTGGCGCCCTGGGCTGAGCTGGGCGCCCCTGCTGTCCCGCCTGCGCCTTCTGAGGGCAAGAGTTGGCGTAGTGCCCCGGCTGGCCGCAGTGATAGCAAGTGCGAGGTGGTCCCTGAGCCTACTGTCCGGCAGGAGGAGCTGCCTGCCGTGGAGCCTGAGGTGCTGGCGGAGCGGGTGGAGCAGTACGAGCTGGAGGTGCCGGTAACCTCGGGCCCTAACTTGCCTGCTGCTGCTGTCGAGGCGGGTACTGTTGCGGCCTCTACTGGTACTGCTGGGGAGGCCGGTACTGTTGCTGCTGGTACTGCTGGGGCGGCTGGAGGCGAGGACGAGTGTTGCTGCCGGAAGCAACGGGGACAATCTTCCTCTTCTTGTCCTCCATCTCCAGGTGCTTGCGCTCCGTGTTGAGCACGCTGTCAACCAGATGGTTGATGTCGTCGAAGCGGAGGTTGAGCAGCGCGTACTGGAGGTAGTCCTCAAGACCCTCCATGAAGTGCTCCTGCTTCTTGCGGTCATCCACAACCTCGGCAGGGGCGTAGCGAGCAAGCTGCAGAAAACGATCACGATACTCCGTGACCGTCATAGTCCCCTGAAATGAAAAAGACAGATATATATATCGAAGGATTAATTCATGACTCAGAAAGATAGAACAAGGGGGTATTAGCTCAAAAGGAAACGCTGAATGATTATATCTGAGATTAACTGCTTCAGTGCAAGGAACTCCTTCTGCTTCATCTTCACAACGCCCGCGGGGACGTTGTGGCTGCGGAACCGCTTCCAGAACTGAATCCAGGTGAAAGCCTCGCGGTCCTGAACTGGGTGTGACTCCCACCAGTCCAATGCTGCCCCTCGCAGCTGTCCTGCTGCGTACAAGACTCGCTCTCGATCATCGCACTAGGCGATGTCCAGCTGGCGCTCCAGTGCACGGAGCCAGTCGTCTGCCTGAAGTGGGTCAGACGTGTGAGAGAACGTCGGTGGGTGACCCCTCAGGAACTCAGCACGCCTGTCATGGGTTTGCGGCGGGGGAGGAGGTGGAGGTTGAGTGTGAGCCTGCTGAAGTGCATGAACGGTGTTGTTCAGGGTAGCCATCATCTGCATCTGGAGCTGGAAGTACTGCTCCGGGGTCAGAGGCGGAGGCATCGGGATCCCAGTACCCTGGTTGTTCTGCCCCTGCTGGTCAGAACCACGCCTGGTGTTCACCATCTGATTTTGGACAAAAGATTTCATGAGTATGGATATTGCAGAAATAAATTCAGATGGATACGATATTTTTCTGCAAGAAAGACTTAGACATGATAAAGTAGACAGGATAGAGTGGACGGTTTTACCCCCAACGATCTAACTCATTTTATTAATTAGTTAACTTTAACTTAAACTAATTTTCATTAAACAAATTTAACTACTAAACTATGCAATCAACCAAAAATCCAAATCAAACATGTAGCATAATAACAAGCATACAAATTTCACAACTTAGCCGAGTTTAACACACGACTCGACTAACACAATGCATCGCAGAACGTACTATCGTATTATTATAAAGGGGTCATTTAGCTTATACCTATGATGGTCAGACGACTTACTCCAGGCTAGAATCTATGGAGACTATTCTATAGAGAGAATTCAAGGCAAGATGAGTACGAATCTTGGAATTTCAAGGAATATAATAGCAAAATAGTTTTAGCAGACAAGGCTGAGAGAGAAGAAGACTTAAAACTCGACCAGTTCTATCTAGGCTTTCGTCCTACAGTCGATACAGCTATGATTCCACTCTGTAACACCCGGTTTATAAAAGGACATAAACCGAGTAATCATATACGTGCCAGGATCAAGTCACACGTATAAACAATAGAATGAACAGTATATCACAGCACATATCACGTAATAGATATAATAAAGCGAGTACGAATGTTATTTATTACAATAATGACAAAAGTCTGATACAGAGTATGCGGAAGCGTAATACATAAACGATAACTCTTGGAAGCAGGGCGCCACAGGGACGTCGACTGGGAGACGAACGCCTAGAAGTCCTCATAGTACTGGTAGTGCTGAGCGAACTCCCTCGCGTCGGCAGAAACTGAGCAGCAGTAGAGTGTCCCCAAAAGGAAAAAGAGTAGAGTAGGCAAGAGTGAGTACACAACTTGTACTCAATAAGTATAACACAAACTATGAGGCTCTAAGGTTGGCTGACTCAACTGCATTAGCTTTTAATCTTGGCAAAATTTTATTAAAGCTATTTAATACAAGTTGATGAATTTCCATAAACCCAGTTACATAATAATTAATCAAAATTAATGATGTTACTACTGAGAACCTTACCAAACCAAGCCACCCGAGGAAACCTGCCTCGTCAAAGGAAGATAACCCCACTAATCAAAAGGAGGATCTGGGCCGCTCATGACCGTGAGCACGGCTAGTATACCAGTTTTACACTCTGCAGAGGTTGCACATCTTTACCCATAAGTCGTGAGCTATGCTAGTTGTTCATCACACTTCCTTAGGTGAGATGACTAGCAAACTCACTACGAGAACTTTACAAAGAATCTCGTTGGTAAGGAGTAACCTTGAGGGTGGATCGGCGACTATGGAGCAGGTCTAGTGGGCGTCAAGACACGAAGCACAGACGAGGCCACTCAGCACGAGGGCCATAGAATCTTACCGCCCCAGCCCCGTAGGTAAGTTACTCCAAACCAAAAAGACCTAATTATTACGCCAAGACCGTCCCATTCCAGTATTGTGGTAGCGCTGTTGTCCCAGGTTGTCGCTCTATGAACCGGTCCTTATGGAGAGTGGCCAACCAAGCACTAAGCACCGTGCTGGCCCCCTAAACCATGTTTCTAACAAAACATATTTTAACGAGACGTGAGCCACCCAAGCACGGAGCACAGAGGGCCACTCCCAGAATTAAGTTGCATAAACCATTAATCAAATTAATTAAAAATGACCAAGTGTGTTATAGCGCAGCACCTAGCACAACTAACCAAAATGCAACCCAAAGGATATATATAAAGGATATAAAGTGGCTAGGAAATCCTTATAGGCATACAATATTAAAATGCAGTATGAAAATGTATTTAAAAGTGATAGGTGTTGTTCATGTTATACTTGCCTTCCTCAAACTTCTCCTGCTGCTCAAAGTGCTCAGAAGGTGGTTGCTGCTCCGGGTACTGGTACTGGGGTTCCTCCGGTAGCTCAACGTCTACTCACGAACACATGGCCAAAAGCAAGGCACACAGTAAGCATACAAGCAAACACTAACAAAAGCTAAGAAATAGTACATCAATACATAAAAATAGCACACTAAACTAGTCTAAAACTATTCTATGTGTTACAACGATCGCGTGGACATAAAGAACGCCTAAAACGGAGCTAGAACGCAAAAACTAGAGCAAAAACAAGGTACAGGGGCTTTTCTGCAAGAAAAACTGAGTTTCCAGGGGTTTTCTGCAAAAACCGAGGACCTAAATGTAAAATCTGGAAAGGTCCGAGGGCTGACGTACAAAAAGACCTCATCAGGACGGCGGGTTCTATTTTAAATAAACTCAGGGGCCTAAACGTTAAAACCAGGGCTTAGTTTAAAATACTTTTGAATACATCTGGAGTGCGAGTTGATTTCAGAAAAAACCAGGGGGTCTTTAACAAAAACGCCAAGCGATCCGGTATCTACGGATCTGATCCATTGGATCTTGATCCGGCGGCTCAGATCTAATGGATCCTAGATCTAATCTTGGACGCACGTTTCAGATCGAGCGGCTCTGGAAGATTGGGGCACGCGGGACGGCGGCGCTGGTCGCCGGAGTCGAGCTCCGCGGTGGCGCTGCGCCGGAGGTGGCCAATCTCAGCCTTCCCGGGGTCAATCCGGCCAGGGTTTGGGTCTAGGGTTGTCTACACGACACACGTGATGCACCTGGGCACCCATCTGGGCTCGGGAAGGCCTGCAACGGCGAGCGCAGCTACTGCGGCGGGTCTGCTCGGCGGGGCTCACCGGAGCTGCGCGTTCTCGCCACTCCGGGTGCGGCTCTGGTCGAGGTTTGGCCTGGGAGCGAGTAGGCACGATGGAGAACCTTTCTGGGCAAACTGGGCGGTGGATTGGGGGCTCGGTCGTGGCCTGCGGCGGTGCAGGGCGGCGCTGGAGGCCGTGGTTTGCCGGCGGGCGGTGTTCTAGGCGCGAACATGGGCTACGGGCCTAAATATGCAGTACAAAAGAAAGGAGGGGCCGATGTGATACTCACCGAGTACTAGGATCAGGCGGGGACGGGACGTCGGCGGCGAGGTCGATTCGGCGGGTCGCGGCGGTGCTCGTGGACAGAGATGACGTCGCGGTGCTCCGGGCTCCTGTGCTCCACGGGTCCACTTGTGGCAAAGCTGCGGAGCGAACCAGGGGGTCAGGATGGCCTGAGCTTCGCCGGCGGTGAGCAATTGCTCGGAGATAGCCTCACCTGCGGCGGCGGGGCTGGGGTCGATTCCGGTGAGGTCGTGGTGGTGGCCGAGGGCAGCGGGCTCGGGAAACTTCCTGAGCCCGAGGCGGAGCTGCTGCGAGGCTTGGCCACGGTGGAGCAGAGGTGCGACGAGGTGGAGCGGCGCGGGGCTAGGGTTTCTTGGTGGCGGCTGCGGATGGGAGGATGAGGGAAGGCACGGGGGTTCCTATTTGTAGGGCGGCGGAGCGTCTTGGCGTGCGCGCCCGGGATGGAATGTTCGCCGGGATCGTAGCCGGGGATCACGGTCGTGCTGGCGGGTCTGTTGCGCCGCGGAGGGGAAAGAGCTACCATGCGGGGCCCACGGGTCAGCGGGCGGAGCGCGCGCGGCGCGGGCGGAGCCGCTGGCGCGCGGGGCCGGGCCGTCAGGAGGAACGCGGGCGGCGCGGGGCGAGCGGCTGCAGCGGGCCGAGTGCGTGGGAGAGGGTGGGCCGGTGCGCGCGCAGCGCTGGGGAAGAAAACGGGGCCGCGGGTATGGGCCGCGCGGGGGAGAGGAAGAGGGGGAACATGCCGGCTGGGTTTGGGCTGTTTTGATGGGCTGGGTTGGTTTCAGAGTTTCTATTTTCTGGTCTTCTTTCTCCTTTTCTATTTCTATTTCTAAACAACTCAAACCTATTTGAATTCAAATTCAAATTTGAATTCAACTCTAACACTCAAACAAATAAAAGAGATGCTCCAACATGAATTCAACAAACATTTTTAACCCTATGATAAATTTTAATTACTTATGGAACAAAAATTTGATTAAATGCTGGAATTTAAATTAGGGTGTTACAGCGAGCCGCAGCTGACCAGAAGGCCCAGGAGGCCGAGGCACGTGAGGCCGAGCTGCGGCAAGCCAGAGCGGCGCTCGAGTAGAAGGAGCAAGCCCTCGAAACGAAGGAGGCCGAGCTCCAACGCAAGGTGACCGAGCTCCAACGTGAGAGGGCGACTTTTGCCACGCTCACCGGGACTCTCGAGGAAAAGGGCAAAGCCCTTGAGGAAAAGGTCGTGGCCCTCCAGAAAGTGGAGGCTGCCCTCAAGGAGAAGGAGGACTCCTTGTCCACGCTCGAGGAAGCCGCGCGGGTCCAGCAGGAAGAGGCGCAAGGAGCTATCACGGGTAAGTATCTGGGGTTTTGTTGTTGTTTGATTCTTTTTTACCACAACTTATCTTGGTTCCCTTGTTCAGAGCTGAAGAAGGCGGTAGCGAACGAGACCACGGAGAAGGAGGCTATTAACACCGCGCTCACGGCGGCGCATGACGAGTACGCAGAGTCGGAGCAGACTGCCGTGAACGTGTGTCAGGAGCTCGAGGGGGCCGGTGCCTTGTCCGGTAGCTCGGTGGTCAGCCGCCTGCGAGCACTAGGTGGTCTGATCACCGAGCACACCAAGAGCACTTTCCGCCTCAGTGTCCTACGAGCCCTCGACATGGCCTCGACACACTATGACATGGATCTCCTGTTGGTGTCATCGGGGTACGTCGTCACGACCGACGCTAATGCGGATACTGCATCGGCCATCATGGATGACGCCGCCGCCGCCGCCGAGGAGTTCGCCACTACCTTGACCAAGAAGCTCAAGGCCGACATCCCCCCGATAGCTGAATTTGATGCTGTTGAAGATCCGCTGAGGGGAGAAGACAACCTGTAGGGAGTCTGGGCCTCGGAGCCCAGGTAATAAGTTAGTACTTGTAGCAATCATACTTCTGGATCAAGTAATTTGTTTACGTAAATCGACAATGTGGCCCATCGAGACCTTGTGCGTTCGAGCCTTCGTTTTTTCCTACTTAACTTCCGTGTTCTCGTATGCGTCTTAGTATTCAGCAAGGAAGCTTGCGTTCATAAACAACCTAGAAGTAGGGAGGTGAGTGGGGATGCTGTATCCCGGAGGCGTAGGCGGTCTCGCAGCTCGGCCGATCCCGTTCCTTAGTCGCTTACGCCTTGCGTCTATGTTTCTAAGTACACAAGAAACTTAGATACAAAAATTTTTCAAAAAAACATTGGCGATTTTTGGGGACGTTCGGGGGTTCCCCCCGTAGTAGCCCCCGAGGGAGGCTTGGCTTTGCCGATGGTAAAGCCAGGCATACCTCAGTGTTCTTGTGTATACGAGCCCCCGAGGGTCCGAAAAGTTCCCAAAAAATAAATAAGTAAAGCATACTCCTTTATTGTTTCGGGAAATCTTAAATACGAGTACAAACGATGTACAAATATCTTGGAATTCTAAGGATAGAAGCGACGTAGCTGCTGTATGTTCCAAGCATTGGTGAAGACATCACCGTTTTCGTTCGCCAGCTTGTACGTGTCGGGCTTGAGCACCTCAGCAATGATATATAGGCCTTCCCACGGTGGTGAGAGCTTGTGGCGTCCCCTATTGTCTTGCCGAAGCCTCAGCACCAAGTCGCCCTTGTTCAGGTCTCGGCGTCGAACTCTCTGTGCTTGATACCTTCGTAGGGACTGCTGGTAACGCGCTGAGTGAAGGAGCACCACGTCTCGAGCCTCGTCCACTTGGTCTAGCGAGTCTTCATGGGATTGCTGGTTCTGCTGCTCTTGGTAGGCCTTGAGCCTCGGTGACCCGTACTCCAAGTCTGTGGGGAGCATGGCCTCGGCGCCATAGATAAGGAAGAACGGGGTAAACCCCGTGGCTCTGCTTGGGGTCATCCTCAGGCTCTAGATAACCGAGGGCACTCTGTGAGCCACCTCCGGCCAAACTTGTTCAACTTGTTGAAGATCCTTGGCCTGAGTCCTTGGAGGATCATGCCATTAGCACGCTCCACTTGCCCATTCGTCTGTGAGTGCGCCACCGCCGACTAGTCCACGCGTATGTGGTAGCTGTCGCAGAACGCCAAGAATTTCTTGCCCGTGATTTGGATACCGTTGTCGGTGATGCTCGAATTCGGGACCCCAAACCTGAAGACAATGTCAGTGAAGAACAGAACAGCTTGCTCAGACTTGATCTTGCCGATGGGTCGAGCCTCGATCCACTTGGAGAACTTGTCGATTGCCACCAACAAGTGGGTGAAGCCCCCGGGCGCCTTCTGCAGCGGGCCGATGAGGTCCAGCCCCCACACGGCAAACGGCCACGTGATGGGGATGGTCTGCAGAGCGTGGGCCGGGAGGTGCATCTTTTGGGTGTAGAACTGGCAACCCTCGCAGGTCCGCACGACGCCGGTGGCGTCGGCGACCGCGGTGGGCCAGTAAAAGCCTTGACGAAACGCATTACCCACGAGGATGCGCGGTGCGGCGTGGTGACCGCAGATGCCAGCGTGGATGTCACGGATCAGCTCCTTGCCCTCGGGGATCGGGATGTTGCGTTGTAAAATGCCCGAGTGACTGCGCTTGTATAGCTCATCATCGATCAAAACAAAGGACTTGGCCCGCCTAGCGATGCGCCATGCCTGAGCACGGTTCGAGGGTAGGACCCCTCGAATCATCCAGTCAAGGTACTAGGTGCGCCAATCTCGCGGAGGCGGGGCCTCGTCGATCTCCATTGCTTCAGCCTCGTCCACAGAGGAGGTCTCGAAGTCAGGGTCCATGGCCTCGGGCTCCTCCATCAAGGGGTCCTCGGCCGATGGCCCCGTGGTCGCAGCCCCCGAGGGTCCAGGCGCCGCCCTGACGGCTTCTGTAAGGTTCTTGAAGCCGACAGACGGCTTAGCGAGGTCGTGGGTGAAGACATTCGGGGGAACGGTGGTCTGCCCGGACGCGATCTTGGCTAGCTGGTCTGCTTCCTTGTTGTACTTGCGCGCGATTTGGTTAAGCCCGAGCCCGTTGAACTTGTCCTCGAGGCGACGCACTGCGTTGCAATACGCCTCCATCTTCTCATCATGGCAGCTTGCCTCCTTCATCACCTGATCGGTGATGAGCTGGGAGTCCCCCCCGGACGTCGAGCAGCTTGATGCCGAGCTCTATAGCGATGCGGAGGCTGCTAAGGAGGGCCTCGTACTCCGCCATGTTGTTGGACGCCGAGAAGTGCAAACACACCACGTAGCGCATGTGCTCTCCGAGGGGTGAGATGAAAAGCAGGCCCGCGCCTGCGCCGGTCTTCATCACCGACCCGTCGAAGTACATGAGCCAACATTCCGCTTGAATCTGGGGTGGGCGCAGCTGAGTATCGGTCCACTCGGCTATAAAGTCTGCCAAGATCTAGGATTTGACCGCCTTGCGAGGTGCATAGGTGGGGGTCTCTCCCATCAGCTCCACCGACCACTTGGCTATCCTACCCGTGACCTCCCGGTTGTGGACAATTTCCCCGAGGGGAAAGGATGAGACCACGATGACGGGGTGGGCCTCGAAGTAGTGGCGTAGCTTGTGCCGAGCCAAGATCACTGCATAGAGCAGTTTCTGGATCTGTGGATATCGTATCTTGGTTTCAGACAGCACTTCGCTAATGAAGTACACCGGCCTCTGGACAGGCAGAGCGTGTCCCTCCTCTTGTTGTTCCACAATGATAGCCGCCCTGACGACCTGAGTCGTGGCTGCCACGTATAGGTAGAGGGGTTCGCCGTCCACTGGTGGTGTTAGGATTGGAGCACTAGTAAGCGACGCCTTGAGTTTGTCGAGGGCTTCCTGGGCCTCGGGGGTCCACGAGAAGCGTTCGGATTTCCTGAGGAGCCGATACAGAGGCAAGCCTTTCTCACCGAGGCACGAGATGAATCGGCTAAGGGACGCCAGGCATCCCATGACCCTCTATACCCCATTTAGGTCCCGGATCAGACCCATCTGAGTGATAGCTGAGACTTTCTCAGGGTTGGGTTCAATGCCCCGCTAGGAGACAATGAAGCCCAAAAGCATGCCTCAAGGGACTCCGAACACGCACTTCTCGGGGTTGAGTTTTACCCCTTTGGCCCTAAGGCAATCGAACGCGATCCTGAGATTGGCTACCTGGTCGTCCGCCTTCCTGGATTTTACAACGATGTCGTCGACATATGCCTCTACGGTCCGCCCTATATGATCTCGGAACACATGGAGCATACATCGCTGGTACGTAGCTCCGGCGTTTCTAAGGCCAAAGGGCATCGTGACATAGCAATACATGCCGAAAGGGGTAATAAAAGAAGTCGCGAGCTGGTTGGACTCTTTCATTTTGATTTGATGATAACCGGAATATGCATCAAGAAAGGACAAAAGTTCGCATCCCGCAGTTGAATCAACGATTTGATCAATACGTGGTAAAGAAAAGGGAACCTTAGGACATGCTTTATTTATAGTATAATCTATACACATCCTCCACTTCCCACTCTTTTTCTTAACTAAGACAGGGTTAGCAAGCCACTCGGGATGGAATACCTCCTTGATGAATCCGGACTCTAGAAGCTTGTGCACCTCCTCGCCGATCGCGCGCCGCTTGAGCTCGTCGAAGCGCCGCAGGCGTTGCTTGACCGGCTTGGAGTTCGGCAGGATATCAAGGGAGTGCTGGGCGACCTCCCTCGGGATGCCAGGCATGTCCGAGGGGCTCCACGCGAAGATGTCAGTGTTGGCGCGGAGGAAGTCGACGAGCACCATTTCCTATTTGCTGTCAAGGGTGGCGCTGATCTTCAGCGTCTTGCCGTCGGAGGTCTTTGGGTTGAGGGGAACATCCTTGGTGCCCTCGGCAGGCTCGAAGGTGCCCGCGTGCCGCTGCTTGGAGTCCATGGCCTCCTCAGCCATTCATTATAGCTGCGCGGCGAGGGCCTCGTCAAGCGCCAGAGCCTCGGCGTGCTCAACGCACTCGACGTCGCACTCGTAGGCGTGCTCGAACGAGGAGTCGACGGTGATGACACCCTTCGAGCCCGGCATCTTCAGCTTGAGGTAGGTGTAGTTGGGGATGGCCATGAACTTGGCGTAGCAGGGACGGCCAAGGATGGCGTGGTAGGCTCCCCGGAACCCCACCACCTCGAAGGTGAGCACTTCCTTGTGGAAGTTGGTTGCAGTGCCGAAGCAGACGGGTAGGTCGATCTGGCCGAGGGGTTGGACTCGCTTCCCCGGCGCCACACCATGGAACGGCGACTTGCTGGGGCGGAGCTTGTCCAGTCCGATCCCCATGAGCTCCAAGGTGTGGGAGTACATGATGTTGAGGCTGCTGCCTCCATCCATGAGCACCTTGGAGAAGCGGGTGTTGCCGATGATGGGGTCGACAACGAGTGGATACCGTCCCGGGTGTGGGACGTAGTCGGGGTGGTCCTCGCGGCCGAAGGAGATGGTGTCCTCCGACTAGTCGAGGTAGGATGGCATGGCCTTGGTGACGGAGAAGACTTCCCGGCGCTCACGCTTACGCTGCCGCGAGTTCACGTTCGTCGTCGGCCCTCCAAAGATGAAGAAGGCGTTCTCCACCGGGGGGAACTCGTCGTCTCCACCTTTGTTGCCAGCGTCCTTCTTCTTGTCATCGTCGCGATTCGCGACGCGGTTGTAGTACTTCTGAAGCATTTTGCATTGCTTGAGGGTGTGGTTGACCGAGCCCTTGTGGCAAGAGCAAGGCTTCTTGAGCATGTCGTCGAACAGGCCGCCACCGCCTCGAGGGGGGCCTCGAGGACCTTTAAGGTCCGGGGCGGCGACGAAGGCCTCGTCGGAGTCCTCCGCCTGCCCCTGTCCGCGCTAGCTCAGTGGGGCTGGCTTCTTTCCTTTCTTCCCCCGCTTTTGTTTCTTGGCGGGGGCCTTGGTCTTGCTGTTGCTGCCCTCAGCGGGCGCATCTTCCTTACGCTTGTTCGCCTTGCCGTCAAAGATGTCACCAACTGCCTCCTCGCCGGCGGCATAGTTGGTGGCGGCGTCGAATAGCTCGTTGGTGTTGGCGGGACGGCTTCGCGCAAGCTCGTGCACTAGGTTTCTGCACGTCGTGCCTTCGAGGAAGGCGTTGATGACCTCGATGTGGGTGACGCTGCGGAGCTCGGTGCATTACTTGGAGAAGCGCCGCACGTAGTCGCGCAGGGACTCATTGGGCTTCTGCCAATACCCTTTGACGTCCCAGGAGTTTCCAGGGCGCACGTAAGTGCCCTGGAAGTTACCCACGAGGATCTTGACTAGGTCGGCCCAGTCATGGATCTGATCCGCGGGCAGGTGCTCGAGCCACGTTCGTGTGGCGTCGGCAAGGTGAAGGGGAAGGTTGCGGATGATCATGGCATCATCTGTTGCACCGCCCAGCTGGCATGCCAGGCGGTAGTCATTGAGCCAGATCGCGGGATCGGTCTCGCCCGAGTACTTGACGAGGGTAGTGGGCTATCGAAAGCGTGGGGGGAGAGAACGGTGCGAATCTCCCGACTGAACACGCGGGTGCCCGGAGGCTCCGGTGTCACTCCCCTGTCGTGCTCGGGGTCGAAGCGGCCACCCCATCGAGGGGTGTACTTCCTCTCGCATCGTCGGCTGTGGCCGCTTTGCCTTTGTCTCCCGGGGGAGTGTGCACTGAGGTCTCATGGCCCTGATGCGCTGCTCCTCCGTCCTTCGAAGCCGCCGAGCGTATGCGAGATGCAGAGCTCTCAGCTTGCTGGACTGCAGCTTGCTGAATGAGCATCTTTGCCTCATTGCGCATATTGCGTCCCTCGGTCGTAGAGGGCTATGGCATTGCTTGAAGCAGGTAAGCCGCAGCGATGAGTTTTTGGCTGGCCCTTTTCAGTTCCAGCAGTTTGTCGACGTTGTCGTCGGCCAGGATCCGCTCCTGAGCGACTCGTCCTGCCGCCTGAGCCTGCACACTGCGCACGGCGCGCTCCTGCTCAAGCGTAGAACGCAACAGTCGTGTCTGCCGACGCTCCTAATCGAGCTTTTTCTCAAGCTCCGTGAGTTGCGCCAGCTGCGCCTGCCATGACGCCGAGCTTGACGAAGTGGCGGGGTTCGGAGGGGCACTGCCCCCCCCCCCCCGGTTCGCTGGTGGGGGTGCCACCACCTGGTTCGCAGGTGGATGCTCCCTGCGATTCCCGTCGTCGCTCGACGCTTCCACGAAGGCCCCATCCGCCAGCTCTGCCATGAAGCATTCCTGAGTGGGATCGTAATCCCCCTCGCTGGAATCCTCGGAGCAGGTCAGGCAGTAAGCCGCTGCAAGCTAGAACGAGCGGAAGACGTCGCGGTCACGGACTCCGGAGTAGTCTTCGGCCTCCTCGGCCGTGAAGTTGTCCATGAAGAAGTTGATGTCGTCGGCGATCGAGCCCGCCGTCTCGGGGTAGGAGTCGTCAGGAGATGATGCGATGAGGTTGCGGATCGAGAAGAGGTGATGACCCAGCAGATCCTCATACTCGGTGAAGTTGGTGCTGGATGAAGAGGCGTAGGTGGCAGCGTTGCGCATCCCGAAGGGAAAGGGAGACGGCGCAGTCGCGCCCTCCCTAGGAGGCACTGGGGCTGCAGTCGATGGTGGTGCCGGCGCAGATGGCGTCGGAGCACGCGATGACGAAGTGGTGGCTCCGTCGGCCGCGACGCTGAGCTGTGACATGCCAACCTCGACCCACGTGGGGGAGCTGAGGCGCTGGCCTGGGCGCCTGTTGCGCCGGGCTGGTGAAGTCGGAGCCTCGGGGTTGCGTCTGGGCGAGAGGAGCTCCATGAGGTAACCGTTGCCGGTTGCCCTGAACTCAAGACTCCCGAACCAAATCACGTATCCCGCTGGGAGCGGATCCGAGGCACCCATGGGAAATGGGTTGGATCTGCTCGCCATCCCTGGAGATCAAATGGGAACAAAAGAGGAATGTCACGCAGCGCTCCCCTACCTGGCGCGCCAACTGTCGGTGTCCTGACCCGATGGTCCACCACCAACTAGTGATGATGTTGCGTGTCCCTAGTCCCAGATGTTGATGCAAGAGGCAACACAGTAACGCACGGGTTATCCTGGTTCCGGCCGCGGGGCCGTACGTCTAGCAAAAGGGTGTGCGAGTGCACTGTATTATCTTGCACCGGGGGTGCCTGTAGTAGAGGGTACAAGCGAGGCGAGAGAAGGAGGGAAGCTCCCAAGTCTCTGCTAGAGGAGAAGTTGATTGAGGCGAGTGCCAATATCGGGGCTCAGGAGCGTGTGTGCTCTGTGAGTTGTGCAAAGTGTGTAGAACAGCCCAGATGGATAAGACAGAGACCGCCTCTCCCTTTTATAGACACAAGGAGGGGTGGTGTACATGCACAGGGAGATTGCGGAAGTCATCGTCTTCCCCCCGAATCGTGGGGGTGCAGTGGTCGAGCACTGTAGAAAGTACACTGTGGGGTATGGCTTCTGGCGTGGCAGTCGTCCTGGGCGTCGTCCTTGGCCTTGCAGAGATCGTGCCGGCGTCCTGGCAGCTCCAACGGGCGGCGTTGTGGTTCCTGTGGAGAGTATCGTTCCCTGCGTTCGACGTGGCGGCGCTCCGAGGGTCCTGCAGGCGGGGGTCCTGCCCTGGTCAAGGTTGGGGTTGCTTCTGAGGGCCGTGCCCAAGCCGTTCGAGGGTTCCGCGGAGGGGAAAGCACGAGGGAAGTACGGGAAGTTGGCAGCACAGTGGCTGGAGCAGTGCCGAGCACGTCTCGCACAGCATCGCAGGTTCCCACAGTGGCGCCACAGCATCCGGAATGGCGGAGCAGTGACCGGAGTTGGTGGACGGGACTCCGGTCATAGCCACTGTGGGGAATGAAGGCCCTACGTCGTCTGACCCGGGCGCTGCGGAGGAGTAGTTGGCATTTAATGCCTCCGTACGGCGGGCGGGCGAGCGGAAGGGCCGCTTGTCCTTTCCGTCGAGGGGTGGCCTCGAGCGAGGCGGAGATGCGGGGCGCCTTCGAGGGTCTCGGCGGGAGGCCCTCGAGCGAGGCGGAGATTGCCCCACGGGTTCGAGTGGGGTGTGGATGGGCCGCACTGTGTACTTGGACCGTGGATTAGGCTTCTTTGAGTCCTTTCCTTTCCTTTGGATTGGAGGGAGGTTGTATGCCTTCGTGGGCCCGATCGCCTAACATATGTTTTTCGTTTTAAGGATGATTTAGTCCCCTGATTAGGGTGCCCCTAATCATGGTACCCGACACAACCCAACTCAAGGATTCAACTTGAATCAAGCAACTCTCACAAAGAGATGTTGGGGAGGACTCTCCAAGTGCTCACAAGGCTCTGACAAGTGTTCTAAATGTAGAGGCATCAGCCCCCTCGAATGGGTGAAGTCATGGGGTATAAATACCCCCCTCTCAAAAACTAGCCGATGCCCCTGTCAGTGTTAGACTAGCAGACCTATCGGTTTGAAATGCTAGCCGTTGAAGGCTCTGCCCTGCCTAGACCGGTCAAACCGGTCCCTCTCTGATTTCTACAGTGTTAGCTCTCTCTCCAGCAATTCTCTCTAGGGACTGTTTTGAGCACTTTTGATATTGTCTAAACCTACTGATGTTGCATCCCTCTTGATAGTACGGCAGACCTATACTCAAGAGCATAAATGAAATATACAATTATCACAATTCTCACTCGAGCTTCGCATTATGATCATGCCGACCTTTCTTCGATCAATACGGTGAGAACAACAACATCTTCATTCTTTGAGCATACCCGCTTTGAGCTAGTGACTTTGAATCTTCAATTTGCATAGAAATGAATTCCAACATTGATTCACAAGTCACCTTCTTCACTTGAATAATGACACTCTTCAACATAGAGCTCCCCATAACTCTAGGATCTCCGGCCTTTGACCCATATCGGTTTCCTTGCTCCCCCCAAGCCATCGCTTGCGCAGCCTCTTGAAACATGCCTCTCGGTCCTCTACCTTTATCCTAACCGTCCATCTTGAACTCATATTGATTTGTATCATGCATGAAATCTTTTTTATCAATTTGAATTCTCAATTCAATCACATATGCAAGCTTTCCATTTTGAGATGTTATCTTTGCATAAACTCATGTCTCATTCTCTTTTGTCTTGCTTGCTTTTTTTGTTAATCACTATTTATCACAAATGACAAGTTCTTCCATATTTGAAACTATGCATAAGCATATCACATCTCATGCACAAAACCTTTACTTGTCATTTTGAATCCCATCATAGATTGAACAAGCCTTCGCAAATATTAGAGCTTTTTATATCAACCATGAATACCTTGCTCTATCTTTTCTTTTTTTTGTTTTGCTTGTCACGTATATATTATGCCAATGGGGTTAACACACTTCTTACAATACATAAGTCTTCTCATTTCATACAAATTTCTCAATTGCTGCTCATAATCTCATACAAACAAGTTAGTTCTTTAATCGTGTTGTCGATCAATACTCCAAAACCCACTAAGGGCCTAGATGCTTTCACTAATTAATAGGTCTCAATATTTTTAATGGGGAGGAGTATCTTTACGCCATTCACTCCAACTTTACTACGCTTCACATGTGCAAGCATGAGAGCAATTAAGTGCCAGCTAGTTGCCATTTACTTTCCTTTCACTAAAGGGTTTGAATGTAACATTGTTAGGCTAATCCCAGTGCAACATTCATAGAGGTTTCTTGCGCATTAAATATAATAACACGTCAGCATTTTGATGACATTCATGGCGTAGTAATTATGAAGAAAGTGAGGGAAGGAGTTTCATCAGGATGAAAACTACTCCCTCTATTTTTATTTACATATCGTATTAGGTTTGTGTTAAGCCAAACTTAGCAAACTTTGACCATGGTCATAGAAAGAAATAATGATACTTACAATACCAAATTTATTTCGTTGAATCCACCATGAAGTATAGTTAGATAGTGCACATGTTGGAGAGCATAGTTGTTGCTATATTTTTCTATAGACTTGGTCAAAGTTAGTCATATTTGACCTAAGACAAACCTAATATGATATGCAAATAAAAATAGAGGGAGTATGTATATACTGTTTCCAATACTATATATGAAACTTTTTGTAAACTTAAGTTTGGGGCTATAGAGTTTCGTTCCATGTAATTGCACCCAATCACATGCCTCACAATTAAATGCTATATATGGCTAGTCTATGAAATCGTTAAATAAAACTTTGCATTGGGGGACATTTTTTCATTCACGAAGTCAAACGTACTTAGACAACATGCATGGTACTCTATGAAATTTTACGATGAAATCCTGCACTGGGAATAGCTTTAAAATGTTTCAGAAATCATTGAAATAAGTTGAGAAAATGGTTGTCCACCTTTTTGCAATTTGTTTACCTAAATTTCCAAAATTGATGCTAGTTTTAAGTAAATCCTTGAGGCTCCTATGCCGCTGTTCTAAAGTTTCCGAAAATATTAAAGGATACTTTAGTTAGAAAATCTCAATTCTCTCTTTTTTTAGAGAAAAATCTACATCCTCTTGGTTTTTTAGGGGTGTCTCCTAGGGATGTAAATGGTACGGATATTTTCTGACTGACCGTCCAACCAAAAGTGACGGATATCAATTCGGATATTTTTTTCTCGAATATTCGGGTACTATTTCGGATACCAGATCGGATATCGAATATTTAAAATGGATATCGGGTTCGGATATAATATGATCAATACCCGACGGATATCGGATATCCGGTTAGATAATCCAGATAGTCAATTCGGATGCTAGATTCGGATAGTTGTATTATTCTAAATATATATATTAATAAAATCTGATTTAATTTATAAAAATTCATAAAAATTCATTTCTAATTAGAAAAATATAAAATTAGTACCAAAATTTTTATAAAAAAAGTCTATCTATTGGTATTATAGTGGAGCTGAATCTTATTTATTTCTAGATTGAGAATTAATCTTGCACTCTGGCAATAATTCAACAATAAAAATTAGACTTGTTCTATCTTTTTTAAAAAGAAAATTAATATCGTATAATAATTTGAACTCTAGCAATAATTTGACCGCTTCTACATATTTATGGAAGTAATAATTTGGAGCGCCAATATCATGTAATTGAGTGCTCAAAATGGTATGTGATCTTTTGTTAATTCGGTTAATCAAGCACAATTTTAGTTTGAATGGCCTTCTTGAACAGAGGGTTTTAGTTCTTTTGCCGGTGATGTGCTCATGGGAAGGCCAAATGAAATTCCGTTACCTATAACAAGCCTACTGCTCGGAGAAGTTTCAGTTCTTTTGCCGGTGATGTGCTCATGGGAAAGTTCTTCTGTTACTCCTCTATATCCTCGTTGGTGATGTATTCTCTGGCGTTGACCTATGGAGTTTTATGTACCAACACGAAGCGAAATCGGGTTGGTTGCTTGATCCCACTTTTGGTGGTTAAGTTCCCCTTCGGGTTTCTTCGTCGCTCGGCAATGTGGGGTTCCTGGAGGTCCTTGAGGTGTTGGATCCCTCGTTGACTATTGATGCGATGGATTCTGACCATCATCTTCAGCCGATTCATTCAGCGTTCATAGTGCATGTCTTTTCCGATGTGCTTTTCAAGATGGCGCCAAAAGTCCATATTCTTCTCCAGGGTGGAGGTAGTCATCAAGCTGGGAGCTCCGACCGGCAGCAGCGAGGACAACCGGGAATGTACAAGGATTTGAGAGTAATTTCCATTTCTTTAAAGGGTGTCTTTGTATTTTGGGCTGTAATCACCAAATGTTATAAATGAATGAAAATCTCCATTCTCTTAGGCCCTGTTTAGTTCCCAAAAATTTTCCTGTGCTACAGTAACTTCGAACGTTTGACCACTAATTAAGAGTATTAAATGTGGATAACTGAAAAAACCCATTCCATAATCCCCGGGAAAAATCGCGATACGAATCTAATAAACCTAATTATGCAATCATTAAACAATCGTGCTACAGTAAACGATCTATAATGATGCATTAATTAGACTTAATTAATTTGTCTCGTGATTTTCCGTCCATCCGTGTAATTAGTTTTATAATTATCTATCTATATTTGATACTCCTAATTAGTGTTGTAAATGATAAAAAAAATCTGACCTCGCCCTCAGTAACGAACGAACATAGGCCTGGCTGGGGCATCATGGGCTGGGCCATACAATCAATTTTGCCGGGGATCCCAGGCCCGCAGCCTCCCCGGGCCATCCGGCTAACCCAGCAGGTGCGCCGTGCGCGGACAAGGAAGATATTCGCCGCGCCGGAGCGCAACCAGCACCACCAGCAGCCGCCACTACTTTGGGCTGCTCGTCCTCGTCGCCAGACGGCGTGCCGCGTGCGCGCTGCAGCGCTACGCCGCGGTGAAACCGTCTCCCCTCCTCGCCGCCTCCCCGACCGCCATGCTCCGCCGCAGCCGCCGGTTCCTCCCCGCCAGACCACCTCGCCGCCGCCACCACAAACCCCATGGTAAAGCCGAGCCGCCTCCCCCGGCGGCGCCGACGTACACCCGCGACGTCGTGCGCCGCGCCACCGCCATCCTCCGCGACCACCCCTGGTTGGCTGCGCGCCCGCTCCTCCTCTCCCTCCCCGGCCTCGCCTGGGACTCCCACACAGTGGCGCGCGTGCTCAAGACCCACCCGCCGCTCCAGAAGGCCTTCCTCTTCTTCCGCCTCGCGGCCTCCGCGTCACCTACCTTCCGCTACGACCGCTTCACCTACACCTCCATGATCCACCTCCTCGGCGAGGCTGGCCGCGTTCCGGCCATGCTCAGCCTCCTCGCCGAGATGCTCCGAGCCGGGGTGGCGCCCGACGCCGCCACCTTCACCACCGTCATGCACTGGCTCGCGCGGGCCGGGGACGTGGATGGCGCCATGCGGGTGTGGGCGGAGATGAAGGAGAGGAGCAGGCCCACTGTCGTCAGCTACACGGCGTGCGTCAAGATCCTGTTCGACGCCGGGAGGGCGGAGGAGGCGCGGAGGGTGTTTGGGGAGATGGTGGCTGAGGGGCTGCGCCCGACTTGCAAGACGTACACCGTGCTCATCGAGCATCTTGCCAACGCAGGTGACCTGTTCGACCGAATGCTTGCCAGATGTTATCTGTGTATCATGCTTAGCTACTGCATACTGGATATGAGCCGCTCGTTGCTGTTTTAATGATTTGCCCAAAAGGGGGCATCCCTTGGTTGCTATGCTAAAGAAGCCATGGTGGGTTGTGCCGGGCTTGCTCAATGAAATGCTTATGGTTGCAGGTTATCTTATGGTGTTTTTCTTGGAATGTGGGTGATAGACTTGGAAAATGGTACCCTGATATAGTTAGTTTTATCAAATGGAATTCATTGCTAGTGCAACAGCTGAATCATAAAATTCGTTTATCAGCCTGCTCACATTTTGCTGAGATCTCTTAGCTTGCATGATTTGATTGGTGCACGTTTCTCTGGTTCTCTTTAACGTTAACTGTGCTTCTACAACTTTTGGTGCCTTGGTTACTTTTGCATTAACTAATAAACTAGTAACCCTACTCATTGGAAATTCATTGGCTCCTTTAACCTGCTTTTTTCACATGTTTACTACCATATTATCAGACTAGAAATGAAGTAACTGCAACCATTCCATTCTAGAGCCTTGAGAATGTACCTACTATCCCACATTGCCCAAGAATCATATTCAGCATTCGAGTATCTATATGCATTCCTGAATTCTATCGAGTAGCCATCTAAGTCAGATCACTGTATTGTTGAAAATATCACCTTGCACAACCCAATTTCTCTTTTTATGAAAATGTGGAAAGCTCCATTCAAGCATTCCTGAGTACAATATAAGCAAGAACCCCTGTTCCGCTAGGCGCTCGCCTAGGCGCGATTCCGCGCGACTAATCGCGAGTCGAGGCCCGTCGCCTGGCCTAGGGGGGTAGTCGGACCCCTAGGCGGGCGCAGACGGCCGCACCCACTCGCAGACGGCCGCTCCCGCACGTCCTCCTCGGCGGCTCCGCCTGCGACGGCACGCCGGCCTCCCTGCACCCGCCTGACGCTCGTCCTGCTCCCGCCGGTGAGGTCGCGCCGGTCGCCCTGCTCAGCTGCTCCTGCCGGTGAGGCCCCACGTGCAGATCCGGCGACCCGGGGATGAGGCGCAGCAGAGAGCGGCGGCGGAGGAGGAGGCAAGGACATCAGGCGGCGGCGGATGAGGAGGAAGAGGAGCCGGTGGAGGCGGCAGGGAGGAGGCCGGCGGTGGTGGAGGCGGGCTGCTCGTGGTTGGAAGCAGAGCACGCGTTTCTCATGCGGGAGCGGGCGTGCGGCTAGGAGCAGAGCACGCGCCCCTCACCTCAGAGATAATACGTGGGCTGGGCTGAGCAGAGCACAGCAGATGGATAAGGTGGGCTGGGCTGCTTTTGATGGGCCTTTCTATGCATCTCTATACAGATTATACGTAGTCTTCTATTTGTTTTTGTTTTTTTATGTAATAATACGTGTATACACGTGTATTTGTGAAACGCCTAGAAAAACGCCTAGGACCGCCTAGGCGCGATTACTCCCGACTAGTCTCTAGGCTGAGGGTCAGCGCCTAGATTCCGACTAGCGCCTAGCGGAACAGGGGCAAGAACTGACAAATCTGAAGTCAGGGAAGAGTTTCCAGTCGGCCTAAGTGCCAGTCAGGTCTCAAACCGTTATCTTCATTGTATCTGCTTGTCTACCAAGTTTGGATCCAGAGCTGCACAACATCTTAGTTGTACTATGCACTGCTGCTGGAAGGTTTTTCTGTGTGCTATTAAAGTGCAACTCAAATCACAACAGTTCTCTGCAACCACTTCAATGGAAGTAGTTTGTCTGGTGTCGTTTCTCAGTTTCAGGCATTAATCTGACTGGTGAATGTTCAATTTAACCAATTTCTCTTTAGACAATATGTTAGTTTATATCCAAAATACCATTTGACTGACGTATATCATTGATATGATTAGTTTATATCCAAAATACCATTTGACTGACGTATATCATCATTGATATGATTTGTATATACTTACATTATAAGTCTTTGTGCCGTCATATGTATTAACATGAATCTAACTGAACCCAGGAAAATTTGAAGCTACTCTTGAGATTATGGACAAGATGAAAGAGGCATGCATAGAACCAGACAAAGCACTTTGCAATATTCTGGTCCAGAAATGCTCCAGGGCTGGTGAGACATCAATTATGACTCGCATTCTTCAGTACATGAAGGAACGTTTCATTGTTCTTCGCCGGCCTATTTTTTTGGAAGCACTAGAAGCTTTAAAAGCTAGTGGTGATAGTGATGAACTTCTTCGGGAAGTAAACCCCCATCTTTTGAATGAAGGCATTGAATCTGACCCAATATTGTCTGATGAAGGCTACATTACTGATAGAAGTACTATCCTCTACCTTTTATCTGCAAAAAACTGGTCTGCTATAGAAGAAATGATTAACGAAATGGCCTCAAAGAATGTGAAAATGGAAAACCATATCCTGTCTGATGTTATGGAGGCAAGTTGTGCAAACTGTAGACTGTCTTGTGGGCTTACAGTTATGCGTTATAGTTTAAGAGTAGGCTGTGAACTTGATAGGTCTGCATACTGTTCTCTTCTTGGTCAGTACATCAGAAACAGTTCATTTGATTTAGTTGTAGAGATTGTTGAAGGATTAATTAAATCAGGTTGCAATCTTGGGACATATCTACCATCTATTTTAATACTCAGACTGGGCTATGCTGGGCAGTCTGCATACGCAGCTCAGATTTTTAGATTGTTGACTGCAGACAAGAATGTAGTTTCCTACACAGCCCTTATCAATGCCTATTTTCAAGCTGGCAAAGTTGACCATGCTCTTGATCTATTCACACAAATGAAAACTATGGGAATACCTGCATGCTCGGGTACATATGAAGTCCTGATACATGGCTTACAAAAGGCTAGGCGGAAGGAGGAATCAGAACACTACAGAAGAGAAAGAATGAATATGCAATGGCATCTTCAGTATCGTGATCAGTGCTCACCTGAAGATAGCTTATGTAACTATCTGTTTTGTGGCCTGCATGGATGATTTTTGAAGATGGTTTTGTATATAGTGTTCTAATCATTTCAGCTCCATCCTGCCTCAACTTGAAGGTATTAGCATACATGTATACCTTGACATTTGCTTTGATATGGAATAAAAGAAATGGGTTAATCTGTAAATTGTAAAATTGGACCTTCGAGTTCTCCAAAACTAGACAGTGAAACTAAGGAATGGCATGGAAGCCAGTGCAAAATACAATAATCTAGAACTGGAACTCCCGATGTTAACGTCTTGATTCCGGAAGGAGAAAATCCGTTGGCATGGAAGCTCCTAAACAGGACATCTGGCAGTTTTGTACTAGCTTCCATGTCAGTGCCACATCAAAGAAAAACCTCCTTTGAATGGGATCAAAGCGGCAATTTGTCATATGCCTGGTTTAGGAGTTCAGGATTGAATATTGGACTTTGTCTATAGTTCAAGGGTGTAAAATAGATTTTACCCTAAAGATTAGGACAAACTTAAAAAAACATATTTTTCAAGGTAAATGATAATATGATGCTAATGGAGAGGCATTTACCTTTTTTTTCCATCAACTTTCCTTTCCGCGAGCTTTTCTCAATTCACATTAGAGCTCAAAATATACACTTCTATAAACTGATTCTTGTTCGTGGTTTTCTAATGATTATTTTGTGGTCAGTTTGGTAAATATGATTGGATTATGTTATCTATCGTACTCCTAAATCTTAGCGAAATTCTGTTTATTTAGTATTACCTTTGTGGCATGTGCAACATTCAAGTAGTTGCAACATTGTTTTACAATGTTGTATCGGAACTGGAGTTAATCAAGACAAATATGAAGATGTGCAGGAACTTAGAAAGCACCAAGTTTTCTGCTAAATGTGGGGAAGCACCCAGTGTCCTCCAAGGCTGGAACAACAAACAAAAAGTAAGTGTTACTCCATCCACCTATAAAACCATACCTTGCTTTATCCAACAATGGTAAACTTATTTTCTTTTTACGAGAAATGGCAAGTGCTTTACAATCCATTTGCATGTGATTATTGTATAGTGCAAGTTGTAGCACGATGCACTATCTACATATATACCATGTGGAAATTCTGTTGAAAAAGGTTATGCAAGATGATTTCAATGGTAGGTCCAATCCAAATATGAGACATCTGGAGCTATGTTGAAAAGTTATGGAGTTAATAGAAAGCAGCTTATGCTTTATTCGAGTTGCCATGCTGATCACTTTGCTTTTGCATGCTATACTGTACAATTAGTATTCTTTTCCAGTGGTGTTTCTATTTATATAGCAACTTAAGATGGACTGCCAGACATTTCTGTAATGTAAAGGTTTTGTGTTAGCATTGGTTACTCAAGAAGGAAACCAGTTGGTGTGATACTGAGGATACATTTTTTTTTACCTTAAATGTTCTTCTCAGGTGAATTTCGCTGGTGCTTGATTATCTTGATGCCAACAGCATCTCAGCTTCCAAAAGTACTCAGGTATGAACAGCCATTTTCATCCTTCAATTATCATGTGAGGTTCAATTTCATCCTTGAACTATTAAAGTGGCCATTTTAGTCCTTCAACCTTTTGTTTTGGGCTCAATCTTATCCCTTGTCCTGCGTGGCATGCCATGCTATCTTGCCACATCAGCTCCAGTATTCCACAGCGTTTGATTTTGCGTTGATTGGAGCATTACTATTTTTGAAAGAGCGGGAATGCTGAGGAGAACAGTCTTAAGTCTTAACCACTTGATCCAAAAGCATCTTGGGAGGAAAACAGATATGATTAATTTGCAGTGTTATTTCTTGGTGCTCACGTGGTAATAAATGAAATTTCAAAGTACTGTAACCCCACTACTACAACCAAAATCCTCCTAAATTTTTCCAGTCCAGCTTGGTATGCTGGAGCTGATGTAGTGTGGCTGCGTGGCATGCCATGTAGGATGAGGGATGAGATTAAACCCAAAAGATAAGTTTGGGGACTAAAATGGCTGTTTTAATAGTTCAGGGATGAAAGTGAGCTTTGACTCATAGTTTAGGGATGATTTTGCCTAAACTATAACTCAGCAGACCGTCCACAAAGCTCACTTTATGGGTCTTGGGCTCTTGGCTCCTACTCAAGCTCACTTTCTCCATACAAAAGCTATTATTGGGTAATTCACAAGCACTTTAGCCACCATATATTCCGCACTCCTGATTAGTTCTACATGCAATTCGCTGAGCCAAAGATGGACAGAGACGTTGGTAAACATCCAAAGATTAACAAAAGAACTTGTTTAACTTGTCATTTCAATCCACATCCAGTCAGCAGGAAATAACTGAGCAAGAGGTTGAAACATCTTTAGACAGAATACTGCATATCTACATCAGATGAGGCTAACATAGTCTAGTTGTGCATTAACCTAGCCACCTGAATCTAAGCAATTTGATGCATATATATTACATAGCATGGTAACATTCATCAAACATGCTGCATCCTATCTTGAATCTGTTAGTTGACATTCAAGCCTCGCTTTTCATACTGGTCTTCAGCCTCTTTGCAGCTTGCACAAAGCCAATGATGACCTGCAACTCATCCAATTGCTTCAGCATGGGCAAAAGCAAATTGGAATTCAGATGCAAATTAGACCATGTCAGGATGCAAGTCGGTGGATCAGAAAGAACTAAATTTGTTTTAAACCTGGGACATGAAGTGCCTTTGAACAGCATCAATCAACTGCTCCCTGGACGGATTAGGACTTGCATCCTGTTTAGCAATTGCAGAATTAAACATAATTGGGACAGTTGATAGCAGGCCCTTAATCTGGGAATCAAAGCTGTACTTACGAGATTGAAGTGGCGCCAATATCTCCACAGCGCAGTCAGTTCTAGCTTGCTCAGGTCAACTTTCTGCAGAGTTTATAATCAACACGTCAGCCAAAATGCAAAGATATAAGCTGCAGAAGCAATGTGGTGCAAACATAGTTGAGCAATGACTGAGATTAAAACTGCATTGAGGCATTGACATAGATTACTGTGGAATGATTGTTGAGTTCCAACCAAATGATTTCAAGCACACAACCCAAGGAAGGAAAAGTCACCGTGTGAGCTCTTGAGGCCGAGGAAACAGATGTCTTGGAGTGGGAGTCACATGACATTGAGCGGCTGAGAGATTTTCTGTGGAATCCCCTATGCTGTCTGCTCCTTGACCGCTGTGCCTTTGGTGATTGTGCGTCATCGGATGCTGCAAGAAAGAAGGCAACATTATAGACACATATGGCAAAGTTGCAGGACACGGTTAGGTAACAAGAAACTGTGCTTCTGATTAGGCTAAATAAACCGTGACCCTAAAGGCATGTGTAATTATATTCTTTAATTAAATGCAATGCTGGTTCCTAGGAGGAACACTATTTGTCCCTTGAACTTTTTCAGCTATACTTGGATAGATCCGAGGGTATTTTGGGTTCTTTTGACCATAATCTAAGTTAAAATGTGACCATTAAGCGTAGAAGAGACTAAAACTAGAGTGGCAGAGTAAATAGGACCGACTTATTTCTCAACTTGTTTAAAGGAAAGTGTAATACTCCTGGTCTCCAAGAAATTAAGTGTTATGGTATGACCAAAAGCATCTATTCTTGAATTTTATATCAGGGAAACAAGCATGTTGGAAAGAGTTCCAAACACGAACTGTGATACTTAAAGAAACAAGAAACATGTTGAAATAGGATGAAGACTGAAATGGAAAAAAAAAAGTAACATCCTAGTATCTTACCCATATCTGAACTATTCCAATGCATGTTTTCACAATCAAATTTATCATCCTCCTCGTTGCCAGTTGGAGGTTCAATAACACTTAAAGCATTCCTTTGCAGCTTCACCTCTATTCCATTAGTAAGAACCTGGAATTTAACAGCAGACAGAATCACATTTTGTTTGGGATTGAGTGCAAATTGAAGGCAAAATATCAAGAGATGCGATGAGCACCTTTATCCCCCACGAGTTTGTTTGAAATCAAATGTTTGGACAAAGTATCCTATTATTATCTCATTAAGTTATGCATTTATCTAGATTAGAAAGGACTAAGCGTCAAATATGCCTGACACAAAAGGATCTAGAGAACATGTGCTGGTGCCGTAGATCGGAAAAATAGGTGCCAAGTGCCAAATAGGACCAAACTATTACATTGGTGACAAGTCCAAATCGATGCATCGTCTTCATTGTCAATGAATGTGATAGAGACATAAGCAGTTTTTATATTCGAAGTTTGGAACCAGAATCAGACATATCGCAGGTATTCAGCAAGTCTACAGACAACATTAGAAATTAGAATTATGCAATGAAAATATGTTCACACAAGATTGTTAATTCTCCGAGGATCCTTACTGTCAAGTAGGTAGTAAATAGTTCAGAGGTTTATGAACTCTCTAGTCACTAACTGTCAATTTGAGACTAACCCGATTCATTTCGTTGACAATATGCTAGGAACAGTGAAACACTGACAGCGTGTATACAATGTGCAGATATTCGTAAGAATATCCTCCCAAGATCCAAGTGCCGAGGCTCAAATCCAGATGCATACAGAAATAAATAATTTAAGAAGTGCCTCTAGAAATTCCAAAGAACACAATTCACTTCAGATTCCCTAAAATCCTTCACTAACTGCAACCAGACACCAGTGTAGGTAGACAAAGATATACAAGCCAACAAGCAATGGTCCACGGCCACGATTTTCACGATTGATGCTGACAGCCCAATTCAAACACATATCAAACTCTCCAGTGCAACCAGGACCACAATTATATCAGTGACAGTGAGGAACCAAGATCTAAGTTTCTTTCTGAATAATTGGAGTAGCCGAGAAACTTTCAATCTTGGCCAATAAAGTTAATTGCAGTATTGCAACCTAGATGGGGAGCAAGATCCAGAGCAATTAGGATTAGCCCAATGCTGAATCAAGCAATCAAACCCCGCAAGCAACAAAATTGCAGCAATACTCGAACCTAAACTTTAAACCAGAAGTAAAGAAAACAAGACCGATCCAAACTGCAATAAACTAATCCAGATAGGCAATTCAAGGTAAATTGTGCTAAAATCCTCCCAGCGTGGACCTGATCGGAAACACTAGAGCAACTCAAACCCAAAAGTAACCACTAGAAAAGCAATTCACATTGCAGCAAATCAAGATCTGGGAATAAAAGGAACTCCGCAGTTGCGAGTGCAAAGAGCGAATTACCAGCCAATGCCATCCTCCGAGGCCGACGGCCTTCTTGACGACTCCATGCAAGCCCACGAGCACGGACTTGGTGCGGTTGTTGCCAGTGACCACCACCTTGGTGTGCCGCGGCAGCACGGACATCTCATCCTCGCCCCAGCCTGCCGGCACCTGGCTCACCGCCGCAATCATCTCGCCGCCGGATCAGCGTCCCCACTGCCGCGAAACCTCCCCAATTGCCGCCCAATTCCCCTGTTGTCGCACGGCGAGATGGCCCGGAGATCCCCGAAATTCGCGGCGGGATCAGACCAATCCTGCGAATGCACTTCCGGGGCACTCGAGATCGAGCATCGGGGAGGCAGGATTCGCGCAAATTGACACCGAATTGGACCTCCTCGCTGCAGAACCAATCGAATCTTGATCAGAACATGCCCCTAAAATGCCTTGAGAAGCAAACCAATCAGATAGAGATGTTTGCTCCAAGAACGAGATCAAGCGCTCACGATCCACAATTCCCAGGAAATCCTGCAATTAAACCCTCCCCGCCGCATCAACAAGGCCACCAATTCGCGGTCAAGAAAATGCAGCCAAAACCCCAGCAAAACCAGCCCAATCTGGGCGCCAACATTACCTGAAATTCAGAGATCACGCGCCACCGAGCCCGAATCCGCGCGAAATTGGAGGGGACAGACCGGTGGTCCTCGCGGAATTGGGAAGAGCGCGCGCTGCTCTGTGCGAAGCAGAGTGTGGATGCGTGTGGGGGTGTGTGTGTGTGTCTTTTCGGTTTCCCTGTGCTGCTGGCCTGCTGCTAGTACCCTACACCTCCTGCTTGCTCTGGATCCCGGGGCGCAGGCGCAGGCGCCGGCCAATGGGAGCCCGGCGCGTGGCTGACGTCCGCCGTCTGGGCGAGGCGTAGTGAGATGCGAAATGACGGGAATGCCCCCCGGAAGGTACGTGGGTAGTTTACTTTATTCGGGCCGTGGGTTCGAATGGTTTTGAATTTTGGAGCCGGGTAAAAGGAGGGAGGAGGAGGTGGGCTTGGGAGGGATCGTAGACCGCGTCTTGCTAGACCGGGTGCTGGTGGGCCCACTGGATATGTTGTTACGTACAATACGCCTTCGCAGATTACTAGCATCCATTTGAAAATTTAAAAAAGTTGACACTTTTGATTCTATTTACATCAAACCTAATAATACAGCCTTCTCCTCACTGCAAGAATTTTTGCAATTCATTTCTTAGTGTACTCGTATAGTGATTTAACTCTTCATTATTAATATATAGTTCATTTATCTCTCTCATAAAGTTTTTTAGTTCTTGTTGAAACTTGGTGCAAGCTTAGAGCCTGTTTTTTCTCTCTCTTCTCTTTTGATTCTATTTATCTGTTGGAATTTTTGGGCTTGGCCATTTAATTAGCAATGAAAGAATTAAAAGCCCACTAATAAATACTACCGAATCAAATACTTAATTTCGTATGGAAATTTGAAAAAAAATCTCAACCGAGTTAAATGGTGGACATTGAGTACACATCTTGTAAAGTCGGTAAGAGGAGATTGGTGAATCACACGCTTGCTCGCCTCGCCGAGCCGAGGGCGTGGGCGTGTGCGTGGCGATGCGATGCAATTATTCTGAGACATTAAACGTTGACAGTTATAGGTGAGTGATGACCGAGAATTAATGTTGGCTGTTAATTGTGAATCATGACACCACTAACTGACGCTCATCAAAGCCCATTAGAGCGTCCACATTTAACGAATCTGAGGCACCTCTACACCTATATAAACCAGCCCTTCCACCTCTCATTCTCACACACTCAAACTCTCAGGTACTCTAGTTTAGGAGACATTTCCCTTCTCCCTCAGTTGTTTTTTG
This sequence comes from Panicum virgatum, assembly GCF_016808335.1. Lineage (NCBI taxonomy): Eukaryota > Viridiplantae > Streptophyta > Magnoliopsida > Poales > Poaceae > Panicum > Panicum virgatum. The sequence continues at coordinate 39,977,025 of NC_053153.1, read as the reverse complement.
CATTCTCATCGTTAGTACTGCGCGTACAGTACTGGCGAGAGCAGACCTCCGGAACCTCTACAACGCTAAAGATCCTGCTCGGGATAGCGGGCAATCAGGTTTTTGGGGAGCGTCTTGACGCGACTACTCCCTCCAGAACGACTATTTCGTCTACTTCCTGGTGATCATGATGGAACATCTACGTCCTCTACTTTCTGGTGGTCGAACGTCTACGTCATCTATATCCCAGTGGTCGTACCTGTGTTCCCCAAGTGAATATCAAGATCATCTTGACTACTTCCCGACGGCCATCTGCACTGCAACGACTAAGCTCGGCTATATCGACTAGCCCTGACCGACACAATGTCCAGTCATGGAAACAGCGCACCCTCCGGCACTGTTCCCGTCTTGAGGTACATTTTAACCAACTCTGGTTTATTATTTTGTTCATGTTTATTAGTGAGAATAACATGAACACTAGCACATATTTTGTCCTCACAACATCACTCATTTATGTGATGAAATTGATAATAATATTTGGAATTAAAATATACCAAAAAATTTCCAGTTATCTAACAAGATCAAGCCTAATAATACAGCCTTCTACTAGTTGTAAGAATTTTTGTAGCCTATTTCTCAGCCTACTCGTATGGTGGTTTAGCTCTTCATCATTAATATATGGACCACTTGTCTTTTCACAAAGTTTCTTGGTTCTTGTGTTGAAGCTGGCTGCAAGCTTACAGCACGCTTTTTCTTTCTCTTCTCTCCTCTTTTCTTCACCTCAGCATTCAGTCTTCTTACAACCCAATATAATACTTGATCTTAGGTCTTGTTCAGTTAAACATGGATTCATTCCGTACCCAAAATGATAGAAACAATAAGAGATATAATAAAGGATCGGGATTCATTCCTGGTCAAAAACTAGTTGTAACAAAATAGACTTCTAATAGGTACAACAAGAGGGCGGGATTAATTTCACACCTCTAAACTCATGGATTGATTACATATATTTTAATATGGGTATCATAAGCCTATTTTGTTGCAATTAGTTTTTACCCGGAATGAATCCTGGTCTTTTATTATATCTCTTATTATTTCTATCATTCCCGGCCCAGAATGAATCCATGTCTAACCGAACAAGCCCTAACGATTTTTGTATCTTTTCTGTAAATTAGCTTGCCTCTTGGAGGTTGCCATCTTCTAAATTGATTGGAAAAGATGAAGCCATTGAGCCCTTTAAGGAGATTGTGGAGGAACTCCGATTGTTCTTATGAGAGGTTTTTTTTTTTGCTCACTTTTGCCGGGGTGATAAATAGTAACTCTAGTGGAATTGAGGTTTGAAGGGGTTCTTTAATTTAAGCTAACTCAAAGATTAAGCGGAGACTTGATAGAAGGGCGGTTGAAGCATTGAATCTACCTCAAAGTGGATTAGGGGTGACCGGCAAGTCATCGACACCATGAGAAAAATTCATCTCTTGTGCTCGGTTATTTCTTTACTCAATTTCATTTTATAATTTACTTTGATCAATATACCATTTATAGAGATTGAACTGTTTATTATTATCGTATGTTTTGAACCTTGTCCTCACTGGAATTAAAGCATCTCCAAGAATATCTAATATATTCACTCCCAATAATCTTAGATTGGGACCTGCCTAAAATTATTTGGGCACTGATAACATCCGTTTCTCCAACTGTGGCCTAAAATTTGATCCCAAAATTTTAAAATATACCACATAATCTTAAGTGACGCCTCTTTTCCAGGAATCCCAGTCAACATTTTCCTCTAGTTGATGTTCAATCCATTGAAACGGAGTAAACTTGAGAAGAAAAAATCCTACTCCAATCAATTAGTTGTTGAATCTATAGCTACAACTACTGGCCAAGACGAACATGCTCACTCCCTGTCTCTCGCCTACTGAACCTGGCTAACAAAAGAATAAAACATCTGACCAGATGAAACAATCGGCTCACGAGCTTGGTGCTGGGCGAGATCGTCGTGGGCGCGCTGGCGCCGGCAACAAGGCTACAAGGCCATCGTTGCCCAAGGCTGTCGCTGGAAGGGTGCTAAGGTTTCTCCACTCTTGTTCCTCACCAGAATGAGGCTGCTGCTGCTGCCCCATGGGCTCGGTACGAACGACGCTCAACACCTGGTCCAGCCCGGTTACCACTCGGGTGCCAATCCCGGCGGAGGGGAGGAACGGGCTCAGGCTGCCCGCACGGTATACGGGAAAGCCTCCTTCAGGAGCTTTTACCGCACAGGAGAGCTGCAGCGGCGCCCTGTATCATCTCCGCTATCGACGCGGAGCGCCCCTCGTCCTCCAAATCGAGCGGAGATAGCGAGCGTGTGTAGGGTCGAGATGGCGGACTAGAGGGGTGAATAGTCTTTTCTAAAAGTAATTGTGCCGGCTAACCGAAATTTATGCGGAATTGAAACTATTCGCTTAGCCAAGACTTCTCCCCTCTAACTATGACTCTAAGGCACCTCCAAAAAAATACTACACAAAGCAAATGGAGTGCCAAGCTAATAAAAGCTCTCTTAACAGTTCTAATGCCAAGTCATACAAGGCTAAGCACTAGTACTTCACAAACCGGGGGAACTCCTACACAATTCTAATGAGTAAAAGCACAAAACCAAACCAAAGCTCACTAGATGCTCAAGAACAAGGATACACAATCCAAATCCAAGATCTCAACTTGCTTAGCTACACAATCTAAGCACGAGTAACTAATTAAGCTACACAAGGTAACTAGTTACACTAGGATCGCTCTCTCATTCGATCGGATGATTACTATCAAGTTAGAGTGAGTAGAGGGCTCTCAAGCACTCTCACACATGGACACCAAGTCCCCAAGGTGCTCAGCACCCTCAAATGGCCGGCCACACCCTCTATTTATAGAGGGAGACCCCAAACTAGCCGTTACACTCAAATCCCGTGAAAACAGAGTTTTCGCGGACTGTCCGCCTCATAGAGACCGGACCGTCCGCCATTCAAAACCAACGGCTAGAACTGCAATGATTATGTGTCAGAGTCGACCGTTAGAGTCCCGGGCGGACTGTCCGCACCCCTGGGGCGGACCGTCCGCGGTTCAAAACTTCGAACCAACCGATTTACAAACGTCTCTGACTAAATCTGGAAGTGACCGGCGGACTGTCCGCTCCCCAGGGGCGAACTGTCCGCCGTTCAAAAATTGAGCACCAACAGAAATCGCAGTGTTTCTGTCCCAGAATTTTCAGTAAGAGGCGGACCGTCCGCCCCCAAGGGCCGGACCATCCACAGTACAATTTGGACACCCAAGACAGAACTACCAAGTTTCTACACCCGTTTCAGCTTTTAAAGGCGGACCGTCCGCCCCCATGGACCGGACGGTCCGCAGTTCATTTTGGACCACCAACAGAGCCAAAAACGGTTCTGTTCGAGCTCATCCGAGATAACGGCGGACCGTCCGCCCCCAAGGAGCGGACCGTTCGCAGGTCTATTTCCAGCAGAAATATACCTCGGTAAAACGGCCATAACTCTTAGCTCCAATGTCCAAATTTGGTGATCTTGGACTCTATGGAAAGCTTATTCAGAGGGCTACACAACCCAACTGAATATTAGATCCAAAACACAATGGATCAAAGCAGTATTTCACTCCAAGAGCCAACCTAATCTCCGAAGAATACCGAAAAGCCTTTCTTGCTTCCCCAAGTTGATAAACATCAATTCCAACTCTTTCTCCTTCGCAAATGTGCCAACAACACCACGTGAACAACACCATGTGCATGTGTGTTAGCATTTCACAATCATTTTCAAAGGATTTTCACTTGATCTCACCACGCCACTCGATTCTAGCAACATCGCATTGTTAGATCGCTCAAGTGGCACTAGATGACCAATATGCAAACAAGTTTGCCCCTCTTGATAGTACGGCCATCTATCCTAAATCCGGTCATGCACTTCTCTACACAACCTTTGACCGGTGAAATGAAATGCCCTACAAGTCATACCTTTGCCTTGCGCATTCCATTTCATCTTCCCAAATATTGATGCCACACAAGCACCAAACTCCATCAAGCCTTTTAATCATCATCATGAGTCAACACTTGGCTTGATCTTTCTTGAATGATATGATCCACTCCATATTATCACATGACCTCTTTGGTCTATCGATCTTGACCTTGTTCGCTCTTCACCGTTGCCTCGGTCCATCGGCACCAAATCTTGCCCAAGCTTCACCGCCTCACGGTCCCTCGCTTCAAAGCCTTGACTTGTCCTTCTCCATTGCAACCGGTCCATCAAGCCAAGCCTTGTCTTGATCTTCTCCACTTTGGTCACATAACTCCATGTCATGTCTCATATGCAATGAGCTCCTCGATCACACTATATGAGCATAGCATCAACCCTTAGCCATTTCTCCTCCATGGCATATGTTGCTCATACTAGTGTCTTTGTGTGGACTAATCTCCTGTGTATCTCAACATAAACACTTATTAGTCCACCTAAGTTGTCACTCAATTACCAAAACCAAACAAGGGCCTTTCAATCTCTCCTTTTTGGTAATTGATGACAATTCTACAAAGATATGGAAATTAAGCATATTCCAAGCTAGCACTTCACACACGTGTAAATAGCTAACTTGGTTTGGATTTTATGTTTCTTATCCACCATTAAGACCACTTGTAAAAGATTGGATAAGCACCATAAAAAACTGACTTGGTAGTGATAACTCCCCCTACATGTGTGCTCAAAAGATTTGGTTTTAAACTCACACACATGCATAAATATGAAATTTGTGGGATTGTTATCACTACTAAGTGATGCTAAGGTATATAGGATAAACCTTTGAAGCGTGATACCAATTTGAGTTGCATCCTTGAAGTTCATTCCTTAGCATCAATGAGTAACTAGACATTCATCAAAAACTCAAGATACCTCATGAGATCAACAATATTAGCAAGGCTCTTGATTCACTTGTAAAAAAATGTCTAGCTACAATCTATGCTTGCTAGTTATCAAATCATCAGTCAAGTTCTATGACTAGCATACATCACACACAAGCAATGCATATATAAATTTTAAAACTTATGCAAATGCAAGCAAGCACATGAATATGCATATATCAAATGCAAACAACTAAGTTTCATGAGCTTACTTCCCCTACTTGTGTGCTCCTCTTGTCCAAGAATATTGATCCTCCTTAATATTGCTCCTCTTGATCCATGTCCATGATCGCACTCTCATCTCATCTCCCCCTTTGTCATCCAAGGATAATTCATATCTTTGTTCATTTCTCTCCCCCTTTGTCATCAATGACCATAAAAAGGGCCGAGACCACATGAAATTTGCCATGTGAAGATCAATGGCTACCACTTGAAGTTGTACCTCTTGTACCTGTAGAGTTACCACTTGAATACCCCTTGTAGGCAATCATATGAAGCGCTTGTGGTTTGATACAAAGAGTTGGACTTGGGTATATGGTTGAGTCTTGAATCTTCATTTTTGATGGACACTTTCAAGTTGATTGGAATTGATACCACTTGTAACAACAACATGTGGAAGCATGAAGACCACCTTGAAATGCCACATGTAGGACATTTTTAGGACTCTTGATCTTGATATTTTGTAGTGGGGCTCCTCCCCCTATGTCAAAGTGTTTGTCAATCTACTTGAATCTTGAGCTCTTCTTGATGAGGGTAGCTTTCTTGATTTGAATTGAAAACTTAAAGTTGAGGATCACTTGTGGAACCACCATTGTTGCACTAAATCTACTTGAATGAATACCACTTGTATGACCATATATATCACCTGTAGAGATACAATGATATACTTTTTGTTGAATCTAGTATCACTTGTAAAATCATGATAGACTGCTTTGTTGAATTTGACATTGATAATCAATTCTTGAACTAGATTGTTTCCATGAGCTTCTTTCTCTTTGACTTGATCTAGACTACTTGCCCAAAAAATTCAACTCGGTTTGAACCAATGAAAAGCTTCTTCACACCTCATTCTAAGGGTTATCTTGACAATGTTGAGTTAAACACTTGAAAGCTCATTTTCTAGATCAACTACTTGGGTTTACTAGCTCATGAACATGGCATATGTTACCACTAGATCATATCAAGCATAGAAGCAATAGTGGCATCATAAAACATTTAAAATTATTTTATTTTTCATGAATGATCACTATATATGACTATATGCATTAATTATGTCCTTAGCATAATATGAATGCATATGTCAAGCAATTTCACCTTGCTATGTTGGAGTAGAGGATAGTCATTAGATTCCAATTTAGCTCTCCAACTAGCATCATGAAATCTAATTATAATAGCTTGGTGAAGACAATGAATACCAATATGAAAACCATTCTTCACCCATATGAAATGAATACCACTTATCATCAAATGCACTATCTTGTTGTGGTTGGTTTGCTTCATCTCTTTGATTTTCGCTTGCATGAGAGAATACCATTTGAATATCACTTGAATTTTCATGAATCTCTCTACTTTGGGTGTTGCTTGCTTTTCTTGATCAACCCATTTCATATCTTCAACTAAGCATCTCTTTGATGTCCTTTAGATAACCACTTTCTTGGAACACATGCATAAAAGCCTTCGCCTTCCTGGGCCTGCTCGAAATCCGCAAGTGCCCTGTTGGCACATTTTGTTCCACTTACTGCACATCGGAGTAACCAATGCTTATCGGATTGACCGACGCCAGTCGCGGACCGTCCGCGTGACCTAGGCGGACCGTTTGAACCCATGCGGACCGTCCGCAGATATGGAGCGGACCGTCCTCCTTACACTTCAGCTGCCAACACTGTTTCTGCAGAGCCTCTGACTAAAATCCTTCACATTTGCGGACTATCCGCCTCTTACCCGCGGACTGTCCGCATTACACTTTCCAGACAGCCCAGAATTCCAGTGAAAGTCCTCGAGTTGAATTTGAATTTGGGATCATTGCTCATAAGTACTTCCAAAAATTGCAAAATCAGCATGAATACCATCCATTAAGCAATAAAAACATGTTGTATCAAGAAATTTTGATAAAACACGCAAGATCATTGTAAAATCAAAAGTAGCTCAAAAATGCACCAAAAATGCTAGAAATACAAACCAAAAGATGCATAAGAAAACCAAATAGTACATGCACTAGATTTCAAGCCACATTTGTGAAGTCAATGACACTTGGCTCATTTCTCAATTTGCAAAATGTTTTTTCATCCAAAAGCAAAGTTTAACATAAATAAGTTTGCAAGCCATCAAATATTTCTAATGAATTTCTCACAACTAGAATAAGATACTTGTATTTTGTAGCACTTGGACTTCATTGTTTTGACTTGGCATTGGGTTGTATATATATGCAAAGAAAACTTCAATTCCTTGATCCAATCATAAGATAAAAATATGAATTTAATTTGAATCAAGCCTCCAATGTCTTTGGTACCTACACACATTCATCCACGTTTTGATGGTACCCAAACTAGGTTGGGTCCTCTCAAGTTAGGAGCAACATACTTTGGCAATGTCTTAGTATGAATAGCGGGATGTTTTGCAATAGTAACAAATGAGGTACCATTACCATCCTTTCTAAGCATAATATTTGCATCAATTGAAATAGGCTTAGATTTGTTACCTAAGGGACATGAATAAGCCATGTGTCCTCTTTCCCGGCATAAGTAGCATCTTCTCTTTTGTTGAGCATTTTCTTCCTTGCTCATTTGATGCTTCTCATTGCTTTGCTTCTCATTGTTTGCTTGAGCCTTCTTCTCAAGCTTGTTTGGGCAACCCGAAGCTAGGTGACCCAATATTACAAAACTATGGCACTTGGTGTGAGTATGTGGATTCTTCTCTTGGATCTTGTTCTTGCTCAACATCTTGGCATCTTGAATGTGAGTTGGATGCCTTGCTCTTGCCTTGTCACCCCTTCTTGTTCTCTTTTTCATCATCTTCAAGTCATCAACTTGATCATCATGGTTGATCTTGACTTGAGGTTGGGGTACCTTCTCTTGCTCAACTTGTGGCTTTGGTTGAGGTTCTTGTTGCTTCACCAATTGCTTGGTTGGGCACATTGAGGTGAGGTGACCCCAAGTGCGGCACTTGAAGCATTTGACATGTTTAAGCTTCTCTTCTTCCTTCTTCAACTTGAGCTTTTCTTTGTTGGGGCAACCATTTGCAAAGTGTCCCATCTCATGGCATTGAAAGCACATGAAATGAAATAGCTTTATTTTTTCTTGCTTCTTCATCTTCCTATTATATTTATTCTTGCCCCATTTCTTACCTTTGACTTTACTCTTGTTGGAACCAATACCACTCATGTCACCGAAGCTTCTTTGGTTTTTTATTATGCTTTCAAGTGTGACTTTTGATTTTGTTCATCTCTCTATCTTGTTGCTCAAATACTTCACTTGACTTTGGAGCTCTTTGTTTTCTTCTACAAGGTTAGTCTCATATTACATAGTAGAAGAAGAACAAACATCTATATGTGAAGTACATGACATAGACAATAAATCATCACATGAGGTGGATACATGTTTCTTGCCTACATCACAAGGGTTAGCAACATTTTGCAATTGATCTTTTGACCCATGTGATGAGCTCTCACTAGTTTTAATTACTTTACTAGAAAGCTTACTAGTGAGTAAAGTATGGTCTAGTACCAAATTCTCATGAGCAACACTAAGCTCCTCATGAGTCAATTTTAGCTCCTCATGTGAACAACTTATGACATAAAGTAGATGCTTTTGTTGTTCACATGTGTCTTTGAGAAAAGAGTTTTCTTTTTCAAATTTGATTGTTTTGGTTAACACTTCCTCAAATAATTTGGTCAAGCTAGCATATCTACTCAAGAGCTCATCATATGAATTAAGATCAATCACATTACAATTTGATACCTTTGTGTCACCTTGTGACATGAAGCAATGTGGCGATGGAGATGAGCTTGACATAGCAATATCATCCGTGCATGAGCCAACTTGATCATCTAGTGTGCTTGGAGTAGAATCATAATTTGCAACACTTGAATCATCATCATCAATCATGTCAAGTGAACTTGTTGTAGATTGATTATCATCATTATCACTTGACCATGAGGTGGAGCAATCTTCCACAACCACCATGTCATGGATGTGCTCATCATACTCATGCACTTCCTCCTTGGTCTTATAATCATCATGATCATCGGAGGGCGCCCCATATTTCTCATTTAGATAACTCCAAATCTCATGGGCGGTTTCCTTGTCCATGATCTCACCAAGAATGCAATTATGCAAAGATCTAAACAAGATATTAGTAGCTTGGATGTCTAGATCTAGGCATTTCTCTTGTGTTGGAGTTAGATTTCCTTCATCTAACACATGAAAAAAACCTACATCCACCATCCACCACATTTGAGGGCAAATAAATTTAAAATTGCATATCATCCAATTTTTCCACCGTGCAAATTGTGTGCCATCAAAAATATGTGGACACTCAATATCTAGCCCATAAGTCGCCATCCTCTCGGGTCGGTAAGGACCACAAATGAGAGGCATCGGCTCTGATACCACTTGTAGGGTCGAGATGGCGGACTAGAGGGGGGTGAATAGTCCTTTCTAAAACTAATTGCGCCGGCTAACCGAAACTTATGCGGAATTGAAACTATTCGCTTAGCCAAGACTTCTCCCCTCTAACTATGACTCTAAGGAACCTCTAAAAGGAGCGTACACAAAACAAATGGAGTGCCAAGCTAGTAAGAGCCATGGACCCGTTTCAGCTTTTAAAGGCGGACCGTCCGCCCCCATGAACCGGACGGTCCGCAGTTCATTTTGGACCACCAACAGAGCCAAAAACGGTTCTATTCGAGCTCATCCGAGATAACGGCGGACCGTCCGCCCCTAAGGATCGGACATCCGCAGGTCTATTTCCAGCAGAAATGTACCTCGGTAAAACGGCCATAACTCTTAGCTCCAATGTCCAAATTTGGTGATCTTTGACTCTATGGAAAGCTTATTTAGAAGGCTACACAACCCAACTGAATATTAGATCCAAAACACAATGGATCAAAGCAGTATTTCACTCCAAGAGCCAACCTAATCTCCGAAGAATACCGAAAAGCCTTTCTTACTTCCCCAAGTTGATAAACATCAACTCCAACTCTTTCTCCTTTGCAAATGTGCCAACAACACCACGTGAACAACACCATGTGTATGTGTGTTAGCATTTCACAATCATTTTCAAAGGATTTTCACTTGATCTCACCACGCCACTCGATCCTAGCAACATCGCAATGTTAGATCGCTCAAGTGGCACTAGATGACCGATATGCAAATAAGTTTGCCCCTCTTGATAGTACGGCCATCTATCCTAAATCCGGTCATGCACTTCTCTACACAACCTTTGACTGGTGAAATGAAATGCCCTACAAGTCATACCTTTGCCTTGCGCATTCCATTTCATCTTCCCAAATATTGATGCCACACAAGCACCAAACTCCATCAAGCCTTTTGATCATCATCATGAGTCAACACTTTGCTTAATCTTTCTTGAATGATATGATCCACTCCATATTATCACATGACCTCTTTGGTCTATCGATCTTGATCTTGCTTGCTCTTCACCGTTGCCTCGGTCCATCGGCGCCAAATCTTGCCCAAGCTTCACCGCCTCGCGGTCCCTCGCTTCAAAGCCTTGACTTGCCCTTCTCCATTGCAACCGGTCCATCAAGCCAAGCCTTGTCTTGATCTTCTCTACTTTGGTCACATAACTCCATGTCATGTCTCATATGCAATGAGCTGCTCGATCACACTATATGAGCATAGCATCAACCTTTAGTCATTTCTCCTCCATGGCACATATTGCTCATACTAGTGTCTTTGTGTGGACTAATCTCCTGTGTATCTCAACATAAACACTTATTAGTCCACATAAGTTGTCACTCAATTACCAAAACCAAACGAGGGCCTTTCAGCGTTCGCTATCCACCGACGTGGCACAGGCTCGCCTCCCGATGCTGCCTCGCCTCGTCTCCACTGGGTCCGCGCCCCCGCCGAACGAGCAGAGGTTCTGCCATGGCCGTCGCAGGTCCCCGCCTCGCCTTCGCTGAGTCCGAGCCGCGCGACCACGAGCAGAGCCGCTACCTCTGCCCGCCATAGCCGCCCCAGGTCCCCTCGCCTCCACCGAGTCCAAGCCGCGCTACCATGGCCTTCCGCCGCCCGGCCCGCCACCCCGCCTCCAGCGCGCGGCCTTCCATCCCCACGCCAGCGCGCCTCCTCCGCCGCCGCCGGCCATCCCTCCCCACACCGGCGCGCCATCCTCCGCCCCCGCCGGCCCTCCCTCCCCACGCCGTCCCTGCTCCCTCCGCCAGGGGCGCTCGACGGCGGCACCAGCACCAGCACGGCGGCGGTGGCCCGCCCGATGCTCCGCGAGGCACAGCCGTGGAGCAGAGCCGTGTGCGGCCGGGCCAGGTGGACGGCGCGCGGCGTTGAGCGGAGGCGCAGAGGAGGGTGCTGAGCCCCGCACGGCGCATGCGTGCGCAGCGGCAGGCGGTGGGCGGAGTTGGGCGGGCGGGCGCAACGCAGCGGAGCGGGCCGTCGTGGCAAGCGGCCGTGGGCGGCGGCAACGGCGAGCTCGGTCGTGGGCGGTGGCACGCTTGCCTGCAGGGGAGAAACAGGGGAGGAGAGAGGGATGTGGGGAGAGGGGCGTGGGAGATAAGGTTAGGATGGGTCCACTTGTCAGTGACTATAAAAGGGACGGGTAAAATTAATTTTAGTATAAAATATAGATGACTAGGATACAGAGGACGTGATATAGAGGATGACGAGTGCGGAAGAAATTTAGATAGAGAAGAGAATATCGATGACCAGGCAAGAATATTCCTTATAGAGGATGAATTTAGAGAGTGACGAGTGCAGACAGCCTCAGGTCACTCGCCCACGAGAGACACCTTGAGTCAAGCGGCATCAACTCCCAGCCTCCCCGATGAGCTCCATGTAGTCCAAGGCAAGCAGCCATTCGCGCAGCTCCTCGACGGCGTCGTGGTTCCTCGAAGCTCGAGCCTCATTTTGGCGACTCCTGAGAGCAAGTATTATGGCCGGCGGGAAGCGGGCGGCGTCCGATGTGTGGGAGAGAGAAAGCCGGAGAGAGAGAAAAGCGGGGTCTGACAAGACGCCAGCAGCAAGTAGATGGATGCGCGCGCGGGTGACCCCTATTCGCTGCGTTGCTGCCCGGCTCGCCGCTTATTGGCTGCTGCTGCCGCATCGCTCGCCCCCCGCTGCCAGTGCTGCATTAAATATTAGCCACGCGAGCTCTTTTTCTGCCCGCTGCCCCCGCAACCATAAAACTTGCTCTGAGTCCTGGCAAGCCCCAGCCACGGCGCGTGGGACCAACGGCCCATCAACCTCGGCGTCTACGATTGGGAGCGCAGGGGGCACGCACAAATCTGGCTACAAATGCAAGATGTTTTGAGCATGCTGAAATTTTGGCAGCTGGTTTTGGGACTTGTTGGAGCCTGGTTTTATTGAACACGTCCAAAATCAGATTACGGGGAGGATGTTTTAGGCACTCTTGAAAATGCTTTTAGAGTTTGATCTAATCCCTTTCTTATACTCCCTCCATCTAGTTCTGATCTGTGCTTAAGTGTCTGGCATAGAGACCAACAAACTCATAAACTCCACCATCGGCCACGCAAAGCTTTACTCCATTATCGCTTTGTTTCCCCGGCCAAAGCGTAGCGCTACAGATGCATCCGTTACGAGGGAAGGTGAACAGGCGTCAAATCAAATAGACAAGGTGGGCGCTGGGTGTTGGACAAGTGAAACAACGGAGAAGTAACAATCTTCAGACGCTAAATTTGCTTAGTGCTCTGATTTTTTAAACCACTTAAATCAAATAGACGCGCTTGGTGGTGGACGAACGAAACGACAGAGGAGTAACACGCTTCACACGCTACCAGGGAACCTGGTTATGTAGTGCCTCACCCTGCCTGCTTAGCCACATATCAATTCTGGATTTTTATAAGGAGGGAGTATATGTTACTAATTAAATTTGCTTAGTGCTCTGAATTTTGAAACCACTTATTAAAAAAAGTTCTAAACCCCAGCTGTATAAGATGGTTTAAATTCGTGCACACAGGGATTCAAATCGTGGTTGCTAGCCATAGGAGGCGAAGCCACATTGCTTCTACCTGGTGCACTGGCACCAGAGTAAAAAAATATTTTACCATAACTAAGGTTAGAATTACCATGTAATCATAAAAAGTTATACAAATCTAATGGGTGCATCATGATCAATTTGGAACTGGCTTCGCCCCTGGCTAACCAAGCCTTTTTATTCACCCTCTCTAATCGGCATCCTTATTATCCTACACAACATGAAGCGATTTGGGCAGGTGACGTTAATGGATGATTGGAAGTGACGACATCGGCTTCACCTAGAGTTATGGTCATGGGAGTTGACCAGTCCAACATTGAAGCTGATCGTAATTGGGAGAGGCGCGAGGTTGACAATTGCCACGCATTTTCCTCTTGAGTCCTCGAGTTAGCATGGGTGTTTATATTTTCATGGATTTATTCTAGATTTAACCGATGGCTATTTTTTCAATGGCCGGCGACATATCCATCCACAATGACGCCGTTTATGGTTGACTTCGTCAATCTTAAGGATCCATCAACTCAGTCTCTTGAAGACATTAGGGTAGAATTGTGTGCGTGTATTTATAGGAATGAATGTTAGTACCTGTGAGCATTTGGGTTTGGACTATATTTCGCCAAAAAGAATCAATGACCACACATTGGGTGGTGAGGTGAACTTTTCCAGATAATGTTCCGTTGCAACATCGAAAATCTATTGGTGCAATATTGAAAAATTACAAAAACTAATTAAATCATTTGACTCTCGAATAAAAAATTTCAGTCGCAATGAACACTATATTTTATACAACACCATGAAACATACGAAAATAATAATTGCAACATCAAAATCATCTACTGAAATATACTGTACATCACAGTGTCCAATTTTTCTTTCCTACCGGACGTCCGTGCCTTAGCTTTTCCGTAAAAAATATAAATTAACAATGGACACGAAGGCTTGCGTGCAGCGTCTGACCACCACACCTGCCGCTGCAGACCAGCAGCTAACGCCGTACGAGTAAACAAAACCGTGTCAGGAGGGCCCACTGCTGGGCGGGGCACGGCCGTAAACTCCTCCGCACGTCCCCGGCAAACGCCGTGAGCGTCGCCGCAGGCTGTGACGTCACGCCCGTCAATACTCAATGCAGGCAGGGGCCGTCTTATCCGGACCCAGGATCAGTTCACGCGGCTGTTGCCTCTTCGCGCCAATGACAGGCCGGGACCACACCTCGGGGCCCCACGCACTCGACGCGGGTGCACCGCGCGCCCTGTGGCGATGGCGGGAGCGCCTGCTCCTCGCTCCCCGTCGCGCGTCGACCCACCCGGCCTGGAAATATCTGCACGCCATCGGCTCCACACCGCGAAGCGTTCCCGCCACGCGCGGTTGATCTCTGCCGTCCGTACTTGGCACGGGACCATCTTTGGCCGCCAGATGGAGCGGGAACAGACGAGGCCATCGGATCGGGCATTCGGGCTGCTGGGTTTTGTGCCCAAGCAGGGAGTGCGGGCACGGGGGTTTCTAGAAGGCTGGTGTAGCGTTGGCTTCATGCAAGAAGGCTGGTGTAGCGTTGGCTTCTTGCGAGCTCAAGCAGTCCCAATGCAACTATACATAGTTTCCATAGCTACTGGGGCTTATTTGGTTAGTTCTTGTGCTAGAAATAGAAATATTTTGACCGCTAATATAATTAAAGTGTAAAACAAAGTCAGTTTGCAAAATCAACTCAAGAATCCCTGTGCTAGTAACTCTGAAGAATTTAATGAGGCCTTTATCCGCGTGATTAGAGAATAGTTACTGTAGCATCACTGTATTCAATCATCGATTAATTATTGTCATTAGATTCGTCGCGAAAAGTTACATCCATACCTGAAAAGGTTTTGCAAATAGGCTTCATTTAGTATTTCATGCAATGGACGGAGGCCAGGTTTGAGGCGATCTCATGGCGATCATGTTCCCGAAGCCGTCCTAGGGTGCCACCCCGGCAACCCTGGACCTGCAACGCCGACGATCCCTCCGATCTCGGTGCCCAAGCCCCGCCCACCGACTCCCAGTCGGCGGCGGACACCGCATATCGACGGTCAGCCGTTCCGGCGCCGTCGACCAACTCTCTTCCCACTAGGGGCTGCGCCGCTTAGGATCCCTAGCTTCGGGATTCGTCTTCGTCCTACACACAAAGCTGTGGGATCGGGTCTGCCTTCCCCTAACATCTGTTAGGGTTTCGTTTTATCCTCCGGCAACGCACAACCGGAGTCCACTACTACCTCCGATCAAGACGGAGGGTCTGTGAGTTCGAGGAAAGAAGGAGCACGTGATCAAGCTTCTAGGCGGCGTCCCCAAGGCATCAATGGAAGGGTCAGATGGTGTGGCAAGTGATGTACAGCCATTCATAGAAGATCGTTTGGAAAGCTTGAATCTGGTGGGCGAGGAGGAGGAAGATCTCGATCTTTCTGAGGAATTGGATGAACTGATAAAGGAAGTAAGATGGTTGGCCTTGTTTAGGGTTCATACCACCAAACCTTTTAGCCATGCAGCACTCTTCAGTGTGTTGAGATTTGCATGGGCGGTGGCGAAGGATGTCACTTTCAAGGTGTTGGAGCCAAACCTATTCTTAGTACAGTTCCATTGCCTGGGAGATTGGAATCGAATGATGGAGGGAGGACCATGGCTGTTCAGAGGAGCGCCGGTCGTGCATGCAGAATATGACGGGTTTTCCAGTGTGAAAGATTACAAACTTGACAAAATTCCCGTCTGGGTTAGAATCCAAGGGGTCCCTGATGGCCTAATGAAGAGGAAAGACTTGGCAGAGAAGGTAGCACAAAAAGTTGGGGGACCTCCCATTGTGGTGCAAGTGACGGATGGGAAAATGAACCTATCCACATATTTGCGTGCAAGGGTGTTCTTAGACATTCGAAAACCTCTAGTTCGTGTAGTGCCAATAACTTTGAAGGAGAAGAGGAAATTCCTAGTGCAATATGAAAAGCTCCCTATTTTTTGCCACTTCTGTGGAATTGTTGGCCATGACGTGACGGACTGTGGGGAAGGGCTGCATAAGAAGGAAGATTGCCATTGGGGTGAGTGGTTGCTAGTTAATTTTGCTCAAAATTCTGAGAATAGGAGTGAAGGGAGAGAGGGCAGATCTAGAGGGGGTATGCAGTGGCGCGGATGGGACCGTGGTAGAGGCCGAGCTACTAGGAAGGAAGACAAATCTGTTGATATGGACATTTATGAGGAGGATGAGGATGTTCACGATCCTTCAAATCAGAGCACGGTGGCATGCAAAATCAAGCTCTTGGAACATGGGCTTGGCCAAACTCCTGTGAGTCTTTTGAAGGAGCAGGACAAAAAAAAAAGACCTAGAACCAGTGAGGCAAGTGGTGGCAATGTAACAAAACCCCAAGGATCGGCATGCTCTGAGATGGAGGGTGACCGGACGCAATGAAAATCTTGGCGTGGAACTGCCACGGGCTGAATAGTGCCCGGGCAGTTTGTGCACTCCTGGAGGTCCAGAGGTGCGAAATCCGGATGTGTTTTTCCTGTCTGAAACACATCTGCAAAAAGCAAAGGCAGAGAAGTTGAGAAGGAAGCTGGGTTGTGACCATCTCATCATCTTTGAGAGCGATGGTCGCAGCGGAGGTTTGTTGATGATGTGGAAGAAGGAGGTTCGGATCATTGAACAAGGCGTCACAGAAAATTATATTGATGTCTTGATACAAGATGAAAATGAATGGCGGTTGACGGGTGTCTATGGCGAACCAATTTGGGAACAAAAGGATAAGACCTGGATGACAATGCGAGAGCTGAAAAGGCATGATGAAGAAACCGTGGTTAGCTTTGGGGGATTTTAACGAAATCTTATTCCACCATGAGAAAAGAGGGGGGCCGTGTGCGGCCCCAACGGTTTATGCAAGCTTTCCATGATGCCTTAACTGATTGTGAGTTATCTGATATGGGCTTCTCATGGGACATGTTCACTTGGCAAAGGGGGAAGGTGAGGGAATGTTTGGACCGCAGTGTGACAACGCTTGGTGGAACATGATGTTTCCGGGGGCTGGCTTGGTGAACGGTGAGATGAGGAAGTCAGATCACAGACCTCTGATTGTAGATACTGAAGCATCTGCTGCTCTGAATAGTGATGTTGTGCTAAGGCCGAGAAGGTTTGAGGTGAGATGGCTAAAGGAGGAGACTGTCCAAGAAATTATAAACTCAACATGGGCATGAGCTTGTGCTATGGGTGAAGGAGACCCTTTCATGAATAAAGCAAGAGCGGTACATGAAGAGCTGCATGTTTGGGACCGAGAAGTACTTAAAGGTCCAGTTAACAAGCTAAAGAAGCTGAAACGGTACCTGGAAAAGTGTAGGAGGGTCCTTTGACGAATGATAATTTGGTGGCACAGAAGGAACTTTTACTACGAATTGAGCTGTTGTTGGGGCAGGAGGAATTAGTTTGGATTCAACGTGCACGGCTGAACTAGCTCAAACATGGAGACTGCAACACTAATTTCTTCCAAAATTTTTCTACAAGCCGCAAGAGAAAAAATACTATCAAGTCATTAATGGATGATCAGGGAGTGCAACACGATAATTTAAATACCATGAAGTCTGTGGTTAAAGGTTATTTTGAAAACTTGTTTACTGCAGAAGTACTTGATGTGGATGAATCAGTTTTTGCAGATGTGCAGAGGAAGGTCTCTCGTAGTATGAACCAGCACCTTATGAGTCCGTTCTCGCCTGAGAAAGTAAAGAAAGCTTTATTCAGTATTGGCGACCATAAAGCGCCAGGACCAGATGGTTTACATGCTGTTTTTTATAAAAGATTCTGGAGCATGCTGGGTATTGACCTTGTAAAAGAGATACTGCAGGCTATAAATACATGTGTGATTCCAAAAGGCTGGAACAGGAGAAATATTGTCCTTATTCCGAAGGTGGATACCCCAGAAAAGGTATCACAATTTCGACCGATCAGCCTTTGCAATGTAGTGTATAAGCTGATCTCAAAAGTTCTGGCTAATAGATTAAGAGTCATCCTCCCGGATATAATTAGTGAGTATCAAAGTGCTTTCGTTCCGGGTCGCCTAATAACGGATAATGTTCTTCTAGCTTATGAATGCATACATGCTATAAAAAAAGAAAGGAAAGTCAGTGTCGTGGAGTGGAAACCCACAGCCGGGTGGCGTAATGCACCCGCCTAAGCCCAGAGGGTGAGTACTCGGGGGTTAGCTAGGACTAGTTCTATCTTGCTGGAAGAACACGATGAACACAGCTGGTTTAGAGTGGTTCGGGCCACCGGAGCGTAATACCCTACGTCCACTGTGTGATGTATTGCATATGTTCCCTTTGTCTCGAGGGAGTCTGGGGGTCGGAGAGCTTGAGTCTCCCTCGTGTGCGGCGAGCGCCTCCCTTTTATATCTCAAGGGAGGAGCGTATATGGCCGTTGGGTCCCCGACAAGTGGGCCCAATCGATGTGGTATAAAATAATGTACTGTTCATACATTATGGCGTTGCAGGAGAAGGAGATCGCATTTCTGGATTTTTCTTGCCTGCTCCTGGGAATCCTCCATCCAGCATACCATGCGCTGTCTTGTCGAAACGGCGCCAGGCGTAGCTTGCGGCGTCGCCTGCAGCGTAATTGAATGGGCCGTGTAGCTTGCGGCGTAGGCGGCATGATGGAAAAGTGTCGTGCCGTTGCATCCAATTAATGCGGCAGACGGGCTCTGCGCGGATGCAGCGCAGGCGGCTGCACAGTGTACCTCAGTAACACGCGGTCTACAGTGAGACCTAGCAAAAGCTGCCCCACGTGCCGCGGTGGCAGAGCACGCCTCAACCACCTGCATTGAATGCGGTGGGTGGGCGAGTCTTCCAGCAGAAGAACCGCGCCCGCGTCTGCGGGACACGTGGCGCCTCTGGACCCCCCCGGCGGTATATTGGTTCTACGCGCGTAGGAGGTCCGGATGGACGCGGGAGATCCCGGACCCCTATGGGGGGTCCGGGCCCTCGGCTGTTAGCTCAGAGCTTCCCCTCCTCAGGGACGCGTGGCGTCACCGGACCCGTCCAGAGCGGGGAGCGGGTCCGGGGCCGTTGGCCCGGTGAGGAAGGAGCCTGACCCGTGGGGCCTGACTGCTTCGCCCCTCATCGCGTAGTTATGGATGACTACGCGAGTCCTACCTTGCTGGACTAAGAGTGGGTATCCCTGCTACAGGGTACCGACAGTGGCCCCTGGGCCCACCTCGGGGAAGGTGACGAACCCGCAGGTGGGGCCACTACTGCGATTTGGCTCTGCATAACTTGAAGCCTCTTACTGCAGAAGTGTTGACCGGCTTTGACCATCCATCAGGTTTTTTGCTGCCTCATCGCATCGCAACGGCTTACTAACTCACGGTCCCCACATACAGTGGTACACCTAGTCACATGGGCGACGCTCGGCATTGCAGCGGCCGGAGTAAATGAGATATTTACCACCAGCGCAGTTCCCGAAGAGCCTGGTCATGCCTGCGCTTAACGCGCGCACGTCAGCTCAGCTTCCGCCTCGCTTCACGCGCGGGCGACGGTTTAGATCCCGCCTTTTCACACCTTTGTTTGTTACCCGCCCTCCCTGACAGGCAGGCCTGGGCCCCTTTGTCATGGACTGGGCAGCTAACACCAGGCGTGAGCGTCGCTTGGCTTCCAACGACGGTTTCGGGGTGCGCCGGTTGGGTCAGGCTTCATAAAGGGACGAACTGCATACTGTGGTTATCTTTCCACATTCGCCTTCTTCCTTCCAACCTTTGTGCCCCTTTGCCTTCGAGCCTCCTCGCCCCTTGCTCTTCTGCATAGACTGCTCCTCACTTCCACAGCGAGATGGCGTCCCTCGTTCATCCCCGCTGTTTCCAGACAGAGGAGGAGCTGAACACGGTGCGCCGCCTGCTCGGGTGGAGTTCTCAGGAGACTGCCTGGGGAATTTGAGCTGGCTCGGTTACCCTCGGCGATCTACGCGCTGGGGAGTTTGTGTTGTTCATCTCGCACATCTCCACCGGCTTGGGGCTGCCGATCTCCTCATTCTTTCTGCTGCTGCTGGAAGATTTCGGCCTCCAGCTTCAACATCTCACGCCGCACTCCATCCTCCTGACGGCCATCTTCGTACACCTGTGCGAGATGTTCGTGGGGGTGCGACCCTACGTCATCCTCTTCCGTCACTTCTTCATCCTGGTGAAGTCCGGGAAGGGCAAAGACGAAGTGGGGGCGTACTACTTCCAGACGAGGAGCGACTTGCGGACGCCGTACATCCCCGTGCTTAACGGCGGGAAGTGGGAGGACTGGCGCAAGGAGTGGGTGATCACCACCATCGAAACCAACGAGCGCCTCGTGATGCCGACCGGGGGACCCACCTCCGACCGCCAATCCTGGAGGGCCATGCCGTCCCTGCCGCCGGAGTTCGACTTCGTGCTGTCCAAGATTAGGGCGCTGGTGGAGGGAGGTCTCACCTCGCTGCACGTGCTCGGGGATTTCCTGAAGCACCGGATCGCCCCCCTGAAGCAGCGGCCGCGTCCTACTTGGAGCTTCATCGGCCTCAACGACTGCAGCAGGACCCACCGCGGAGAGGGGAGCGACCTGACCCAGGAAGCCCTGGAGGTCCTGGTGCGAGCGGTGACGGGGGAGATCTTCATCCCGGAGCACCTGATCCTTCCCCAGGGTGTCGTCCCCGTCTGCGAGGACTCACGCCTGAGGACTGCAGTGCTGGCCACCCTGCCGACCCTCGAAGACGGTGGGCTGGCAGCGCGCCAGACTGGAGGCGACCCGAAC
Source organism: Panicum virgatum (assembly GCF_016808335.1). Classification (NCBI taxonomy): domain Eukaryota; kingdom Viridiplantae; phylum Streptophyta; class Magnoliopsida; order Poales; family Poaceae; genus Panicum; species Panicum virgatum. Next base: position 39,956,177 of record NC_053153.1, on the reverse strand, counting down.
CGTGGGATCCGGATCCCTGGTGCGTCCGGGGAACAAGCCGTGCCAAGCGCCGGAGGGTCCGGCCCTTCTGCCAAGGGCAAGCAGGCCGTGGCTGGTAGCACCGCCACGAGCGGTCCCAGCCAGGCCCGGAGCAGCTCCGGTGCGTTGTCGGGGGAAGCAGGTCGGCGCAGATTGCACCGTGGCGACGAGACTCCAGTTGTGGAGCCCTCCGCAAAGCATCACAGGACCGCTGAGGACGCGGGCTAGGGTAGCTTCCGGGCCCCCGGCCCCCGCGGGACCCCCAGAGTAGCCGCGCCGCCACCACCACCGCCGGGAGATGTCTGTTGGTGCTCCTTAAGTACCCCTTTTATCCCTTGTTTATCCTTGATAATTGCATGAATTTTATATCAAAATCACTAACCGTCCTAACCCTGGCCTAATTATTGGTCATTTTCACACATGCACATGTATTTTGGAGGAACTTCATTTTTGCAGGTTTTTGGCCTATTTTGGAGCATGAAATGACGAGGCCCGTGATCGAGCGCTAACACGGAGAAAGACGAAGGCCAAAGCCCAAAGGAAGGACCAAAGCCCATGTTCATTCGAAGCCCATTCATGCACATCCATCCTCCAAGAGAGCCCAAAGGACCAAGCCCACGAAGAAGAGATCAAGATACTTTCGGGATTAAGCAAAGCAAATGAAGATTTAAGGAAGGATTCCCTATCCTATACTTTCCCCGAAGATATCTCCAAGATAATGACGTCCAAAGGGGTGCAATCGTGAAGGACATAAACTCTAGAAGATGCGAGGAGTCTACACACGAAAGATGAGACCGAGGCGAGCCCGAAAGAGGGTAGGCCGGCCTGCCTCGGCCCATGGGGCCGGCCGGCCTAGCCCGTTTCCGAGACGGTTCGGCCTCCCCTTCGACCGGTGGCTTCCTCGGCTTATAAATAGCTCGCACCTTATTCAACTCGTGGAATCCATCCACCTAGAACTCGACGAAAACCTAGAGCCAAGACCGGAGGGAGACGACGACCGCCGCAAGTCTTCGAAATTGTCTAGGAGATGGCTTAGGCCGCCCCTAGCCGCCATGGCCTCCCTGCGTGGTTGTGCCATGGTGGAGTTCATGAGCTAGTTGGAGTCGTCAATGGTATGTACTCGGTGGTGACGATCCAAACGAATCTATTATGTGAGTAATGATAATCATGTCTTCCGAATCTTTTAGCGACCATGTTCTCTTTTGATTTCGTTCTTTTCTTTGGGTTTGCTTCATCCTAGATCTATTATCGAGATAGATCGCTTAGCATGATCTTGTAGTCATGGTGGCTAGAGGTTCATGGCGGAACTACCAAAGGGGGTTTGACTTGCTTCAGGGTGCTTTCGTCCAAAGGGGGGCGTCGTAACAGGGCGTTGCTTTAGTAGATGGGGTATCGAAGGATCGGATTGGAGATTTTGTGTTTAAAGATGCCATTGATTGAGATGCATGATTTATTTGCTCGTTAGCTTGAACTACAACTAGATGACAATAGGCCTAGTCATGTCTTTGGTTTTGCTATGGTTACACCTATGTTCATGGATGAGATCAACCTTTACACAACACTCATATCTATTAAAGGTTACTCTATATGTGCAATTCATGCTTCATGTTAGGATAGATCCGTTAGATTAGATGGAAAACCTTGGGTAGTTCTTTGTCGATCCACGGATTGATAAACCTTGGGGGAATACTCTAAGGGAAAAGCTACACGACCCCGTGCGCTTGCGGTATATAAATTGGGGCGCTAAGGAGAATCAATAAGCTTTTCTGGCGCCGTTGCCGGGGATCGGCAACTCGAACCCTATGGCGATCTATCTAGTTTTTTGGACTAACCCTAATTTTTATTATTGCATATACCCTTGTTTTCTTGTTTGTGTCCTTGAAAGCAGGTGGAAAAAGCTAGACACCAAACTTGGATTTCGAGAAGTCCATAATCCACTTCAACAAATTTCAACAATCGGCAACAAGATGATCGAGGAGCCTCGACATGGAACATCGACAACGTCCACATCGACATGACGGCAACAACATCAAGATTCGCTCTTTAGTGGTAGGTGCTAACTTTTGTTAGTGGCCCAGCATCCGCTATCGAGTCCCCACTCCCCAAAGAAAAAGATGATAAATAAGGTACGGCTCCGTGTCAATTAATTTTAAAGACTAATCTTTTTGGTAAGAATTGTTTGTTCAAGCAATAGGTATGAAGCATGCCCGCGAAGAAAATTGTGCGATCATCATCATCTATGAAGTGTTACTGTTGTGATGAGTTTTTCATTCAAGATCAGAGAAGTGCCATGAGCAAATAATAGATTATTTTGAAGCTCCATCAAGTCTTCTTTCCAACGGATCAAGAACCGTCAACTTTGGAGATCGGTGTGAAGAGTTATGGTAAAAATTTTCAACGCTGCGCGTTCTGAAATCCCTCTGGATAGATTGCAGCGCCGTAATAAAACAAGCATAACTTCTTTATCCGGAGTCCAATTGGGGCGAATGACCACTTGTTGAAAATATAATTTGATGCACCTTGCAATGGAGCAGAAGTTTGGTACATGTTCTGCACTGGATGAAGGGGAATTCAATGAGGACAGAGGCAGTAGCAACCGACGAAGAACGTGATGACGATGTCAAAGGATGATTGGAAGGCTGGGTACGCAAAAGATGATGATTTGAAGTTGACCAAAGCTGGAGGAAACAAGATTAGAAGAACCATGACACCACCTATCTTCTCTAGTGGGATGCTCGATATACTTCTAATCGAGTGATGCTATCAAGGTAGGAAACCGTTCGGATCATCAACACGAAGCACAGGAGCATCTTCCAATCCCGACACCTTGGGTAGAGCAAGAACAATGGATAAGACACATCATTGAAGCCGTGATATTTGCTGGTAATCAATGGTGATGACCTTGAAGCCTAGGGACGCACGACACTACGTTCCAAAGACCACATGATCGAGATCATTGACATCTTCGGATGAATTCACAAGAAGATATTGTTCTCATCAATGTCCAGCTCAACCTCAGAAGCAAATAGCAGCATATTTTTGGATATTTAAAAGCTCCACGAAGTTCCCGTTCCAACGAATCAAGAACCAAGTTAATCGGAGATTCCTACAAGCGGTTATGGCCAAAACATTGAAGGGTGTGCACTCTGAAAATTTTGGACAGCACGCAGCGCCAAAAGTGAAACGGGCATAACTCCCTCGTTTGGACTCGGTTTAAGATGAATGACCACTCGTTGGAAAGGTAATTTCATAAACATTTCAATAGATCTATATTTTTTTGTATATGTTATGTTGAGTATACAGGAGAGATTCCATGAAGAAGAGGCAGGAGCAACGAGATAAGAACAAGATAGAGAAGATGACGATGACAACAATGAAGGGGAGCTTGGGCGATGCTTTCATCAAGTGTACAAGATAAAATTCAAAGGCTTGGAGCAGAGGAAGAACCCCAATGACATTGGCAAATGAAGGCACAAGCGGTCGACCTTCGACAAATGAAGATGTTGCAAACAAACCACGACGGATTACAAGAGCGCAACATTCAAAACATGGAGACGTGAGAAGCAAACCACGACGGACCACGAAGAGTGCATCAAGATGATATCTCGCACAAAGCACCACGACTCCAATGAGTATGAAAAAGCTCAGAGGCTAAGGTATACATTGAATTCTCAAGCTTCTATTGGTTTTGTTGATAATCTTTGAAAATCTCATGCTCAAACCGATAGTCGGAATGAAAGTTTAAATTCTATGCTTTGTTCTTTTCATGATGATAGGCTAGAGTTTCTTGAGAATGTTGATTTCACACTTAAAGAACCTCTGCCTAATAATGAGCTCCGCGCTATGCAAGAAATACATGCTACATTTAATTACACCATGCCTTGTTGATGAAATTTAATTGAGGATGTGATTATATTGCATATGTTTACAAATAATTGCAAATTTCAATCTTGCTTTGCGCTTGGTCAAGCTCATGACCCTAAAAGAGCACATGTCGGGAGAAGCCCCGAATTTCACCAACCATGCAGGACATGAAACTCAAATGATGAGGAGGAAAACCGTGCCCAAAATTTTAAACACCATCATCAACATCTTCAAGTTTCAAGAACGGACGTCGCTAAGCCTCATTAATTTTGTGCACAAGTCCAGAGATTTACAATGCAAGAAAGTTGAATATTCAGGATCTCCATCAAGTTCTCGGTTCAACGCATCCATGATCAATACAATTGAAGACCCACGGGAAGAGCTATGTCTCAAACATCGGAGATGCACGTGCTGAAATCAGCACGGGGCAGATTGCAGTGACGTGGAAAAAAGGGGCATAACTCCCTCAACTGGAATGCGTTTTGGGCAAATGAAGACTTGTTGGAAAGAAGATTTCGTGCACCTTGCATTGGATCAATTGGTTGGCGCAACTCCCAATCTGGACAGAAAGGAAAATCTATGAAAAGAAAGGTAGCGACGAAGGACAACAAAGAAGGAGGTGACGATGATGTGAGAAACAATTGGACAAATTTTCCATTAAGCGTGATTGATCATGCCCAACATGAGAAGTGGAATAAGAGCTGCATGGAACACCTTCACCTCTTGCATGAAGGACCATGGCTTCACATCAATTTGAAGGTAAGAAAGTCGAGCTCTATGACTTTAAATGAAGCGCTTTGCGGGAGGCAACCCGATCTTTTATTAATATGACCGTCTACATTGCACTCTTTAATCGGAATATCAAGTAACATTGTATCATTACTCTAACAAAAACCATAACTTCATGTTGTTCATTCTAAAAGTTATTGAGGGAGCACTTTGTTATTTGATCTTGGGAAACTTGTAGACATTTTTGTGTGCCTATTAGTGTTTAGAGTCTTTTTATTTGTGTCCTTTTAGAGGGAAATATGAAGTGTTGCACCACCCTTTGATTCTAAACTTTTGGCTAGTTAACTTAGGCTAACTTTTTGTTTTGTTTTAGACCACCTCATCATGTCATATGATTTTGTTCACCCACCCCGTGTTGCATTGCATACCATGTTGTTCGTCTCACCCTTGCATTGCATTGCACATTGCATTTTTAAAAAAAACTTTTTCTAAAAACATTGTCTAGCCTCGCTTTTGAGATCCTAAAACCCTTAGGAAAACCACTCATAGAGCAATCCTAAAAACCATAGGTTATGTTTTTCTTTCAAAAAAAATCTATCTTTTGTTTCTCTCTAGTTTTTTAAAAAACCACCTTAGATAGAATTTCTATACCCAACACACTCTCTTCAAAATTTTTGTTTTAAGCCAAAAAATATAGGAAACCCATAAGCCTACTTCTAAAACCTTATTAGCTCGGTTGCTTGGTCCTTTTCGATAAATAACATTTTCATTGACAAAAGCCTCACTTCGTATGAAGTGTCGCGAAGGCTTTTTGTCACTCTTAGCAATTGTTTTTGAATAAGCTAGTTGCGGAACAACATCAAAAGGTCCTTTCAACCTTGCTAACACTTTTTTTTGCTAACTTTGCATTTGCACTTTGCATCCATTCCATTGTTCATGCCACAAGTTGAGTCTAGGGATGCTTGGTTTGTTGGCTTTTGTCTCTACTCCCGACCGTCACCCCGGGGGTAGTGTGTCCACTTGATTGTTTTGCAGGCCTGACAGAACGTTCCCGTGAATTCGTGATCAAAGAAGAAATCAAATTCATCAACACCTCCAAAGTTCAAGAGCAAGCCCAGCTGTTTTGATCAAATTTTGCACATGGACAGAGACGTACTAGGAAAAAAAAGTTGATATTCAGAAGCTCTATGAAATTTCCATTCCAATGCATCCAAGATCAATGAATTTGAAGACCCGTACAAGGAGATATGGCAAGAACATTGAATGTTGCACGTTCTGAAATTCGTCGGGACAGATTGCAGCGCTGGAACGAAATGGACATAACTCTCTTGTTCGGAATCAATTTTCGGCGAATGAGGACTCATTAGAAAGGAAAATTCGTGCACTTCACAATGGAGCAATGTTTTAGTACATGTTCTGTTCTGAAAATTGAAAGAAAAATTCATGAAGATGAGGCAGCAATGGGACAACGAGGAATTGAAGGAGGCGACGACGACGTGAAGCAATGATTGAGACCATGACTTAGTACAAGAAGAAGTTGAAGGAAATTGAGGCAACAAAGGTGAAGATACATTGAAGATGATATTTATACACATGAGGGAAGGACTTCTAGAATTGCAAGATAGTCCATCTTCTCCTTCCTCGCCTAGCATCATGCTAAGCATGGGGGAGGATTTCGTGGACAAGGAAGAAATATCTCATGGAGTAAGATAATCACGGTTGCCACGAGATGCTCATGATTCTTCTTCCTTGCTTAGCACAATACTTAAGTATGGGGGAGGCCGCGCTACACTTCATTACGAGCATCGAGAAGGACGGTAATTCTTCCTCAACTCTCTCTTTTTCTAAATGCTTGTACATATATGCCTTCAACCATAAATGCAATCTTTGTATATCTCTCCCTATAATAACATGGCTACTAGGAGTACAACCTAGATTTGTTTTTGTTTTCAATGAATGATAACCACCATCACTTTGTGCTCACCACATTGATACATTTTGGCAATGCCTTATGCTTATAGAAAAATGATGAAAGTTGCTGCTTTGTTTTACCTACGCTATGTTGTATATGACTTGACCATTTGCTCTCAATTAAATGGAATTAAAATGATTAAATACCGGCTCTTTTATTTGTGGAGGTTAAATGACTAAATTCTAGACCCACATATTTTATGTTGCTATTTGATTTAAGTCTACCGATGACCTTACACCTTGTGTTGTTTAATTTGAAAACTTAATTCCTATGCTATCTACATTTGTGAATTTCTTGCAAAGTTCTACCTACCAAAGCCTATACATACATATTCTTTCATGATGAAACCTTTAGATTGCAAACTTATATTTTGATGAGTTGGATTAAGATTGATTTCTTTGGTATGAGACTAAGAAGCTGGTCATTCCGTTTTTTTTTGTGTAACCTTCTTTTTGCTAGCCTATTTATCCATGCATTATGAGTTTCTACTTTAGGAATTTTACAAACCTCGCTGGATATCCACCCTAAACCAAAAATATCTTTATTTGATTACCTCCTTGACCACAACCCAATTTGAGTATGGATTATCATTTTGACGGAATCAAAAGAATCAAGGGCACCATATAAAGAAAAGTTTTGGGAGACAAGGCTCCCCGGAGATTCAAGAGGTTCTACGAAGAAGAAGGTGAATTTGAGATACTTACCCTAGCTAGTTGGTTCTCCAACTATTCATACTCGAGGACGAGCATTCGTTCAAGCATGGGGGATGGCTGGGTAAGTATTCTATGTTATCAAAAGTTCTAAGGAGAAAAAAGAAAGAAAAAAAGAAAAGAAAGAGAAAAATAGAAAAATGAAAAAAAGAGAAAAGAAAAGAAAAATGAAAGAAAAAAAAGAGAAGAATAAAATGCTCCTTAGTTCTTTTTGGATTCATTAATTTTCCAAGTTACTTTGAAGAACTATTCCATACGTCTGTGCCGGATGTCCCCTCCCCCAGTGCCCAACCTGCGGCAGAGGAAGAGCTAGAGGAGGTCTCTGGTAGGCAGCTCCTGCAGGGTCCCCCGGAGGAGGAAGCGGCTCCCCTCCCCAGGTGCTGGTCCGGGTTCGGCGCACGATTGAGGAGGCGACCTCTACCGCCGAGGCGGCCTTCCGGCGGGAGTGGGCGGCCCTGGAGAGCGAGCGCCAGCACCTGGACGACTGGCACACCTACCTGGAGGGGTGTATGAAGGCCGAAGCCTCCCATGCTGCACGTGTTCGGTCCGAACTCAAGGCCGACCAAGAGTCCTACCGAGCCAATCTTTGGAAGGTGTTCGACCGGGAGCTCACGGTAGCGGGGCGGGAGAAGGCCCTGGAGCAGTGGGAGGCGGCCATTGCCAAGGCGGAGGCCGGCCTTATGGCTCAGCGATCCGAGCTTGAGACTCGCTGCCAGGGCCTCGAGATCCGCAAGCAGGAGCTTGACAAGCTCTCCGAGACTCTGCATGGATGGAGCGAGCAGCTGCAGGAGACCGCCATCAAGCAGGCTGTTGTCGAGCTGGAGCTCGAGGAGGATAGGAAGTCCCTTGCAAAGCGGGAATCCCTCACCACCAACATGGAGCTCTAGCTTGGGCGCCAGCGCGAGGCCCTCAAGTCCCTGAAGGAGTCGGCGGCGAAGAAGGAGGCCCCGCTCAAGGAGAGGACCCGCTAGGTGGAGGCGGCCCAGGCAGCACTGGACGCCCGGGTGCAGGAGGCGGTCCAGGAGGTGGTCCGAAAGCTGCAGGAGGACCAGCTCAGGGGAGCCCAGCGGATCATCGACTGGGCAAGCGAAGCGAGCTCAGCGCTGGTGCCACTTGGAATGAGTCCAATCCAAGTGGCGGAGCCGCCAGCTTCGATTGCTGATGCCCTCCCAGTGCTGAACTCTGCTTCAGACAGGCTCCGGTGTCTGGAGCCGATCCTTGCTGGCCAGCTTGAAGCCGAGGGCTGCGAGCTGATTCGGATGGTGGCGGAGCACATTCTGACCTGCCTCCGGAGCCATGACCCAGCCATCTCGCTAGCTCCCGTGGTCGATGGTCCAGTGGCGGAGACGGAGGCCTCTGTTCGAGAAGGCGTGCGGGACGTCGTCGACTTCGTCGCTGCTTACTTCAAGCGTGAGCCTGCGGATTCCGGAGCTGGGCCATCACAGCAGTAGTACTTTTGTTTTGCTTTTTGCAGATGTAAAAACATTGTACTTTGTACTTGTTGAAATTTTGAATAGAAGAAAATTTCAACTTAGCTGTCTGTTAGTTGTTGTGGTTTGCGGTATGCAGCACCCCGCCACTCTGGCCCCCTGGGAGATAGGTTCAGTTGTTAGGACCTATCTGCCACCAGAGCCGAAGAAGACACTCCGGACCCCAATATGAGGTTGAGCAAGCGTCCTTGGGCATAGGTGTAGCATAAATTGCAACTTGAACGAACGACTTGGGCATAGGTATAGCAGAAAAAACTACAGAGAGGAAAATCAAACTCGCTTGTATGGTAGTAATGATACTGCAACTTAGCTGTTTGACGCATGCTGAATCGATCTGTGATGTCTGGCTCAAAGCGAACGCTCCGGGCCCCCTGGGAGACAGGCTCAGTTGTTTTGAGTCTGTCTACCACAGAGACTGGACCTCAATCTGCATGAAGCCTTAAAGCGGATGCCGGGACCCCCTGGAAGGTAGGCTCAATGGTTTGAGACTAACTACCACCAGTCAAGGCTTAACCTGCGTACCACTCAAAGTCACAGCTTAGAAGCAGGCCCGCTAGACCTATTCTGGACCAGCCCCAGGCTAGTACGAGGTCCGGAGCTCCGGATGCGTAGGTCCAGAAAGTTCAATGCTTGTTATAGAATGGTGGAGTGTGTAGGCTTAGGGTGCCGAACCAGGCTAAGGTGCTACACAGGGCTCCTGACCACTCCAGGAAACAAACACGACTTTGCCAGACCTGGCTCCGACGTTCCAGACCCCTCCTAGTAGTGGGTGAGGTCATTTTGTCGTACTCGATCCTTTGAGATATGGAGCTGAAACTGCCGTGTAGAACTTAGGAAGCCAACCCTTGAGCTAGAACGAGGTCCGGGCCCCTAATTACCCAGATCCGAATGCTGGAGCACTCGTTATAGGGTGGTGGAGTGTGTAGGCTTTGGGTACGGAACCGGCTAAGCGGCTACACAGGACTCCGGACCACCCCAGGAAACATGCACCCCCTCTCCAGAGCAGGTCCCTTGGGGTCCGGACCCCTCTCCCAGTAGCAAGGGGGTCTGTACCTGTACGGCAGCCCAGCAACTCAATACAGATCTTAGATGTAGCGACAAGAGTGGAAATCTGTGCGGGGGTTAGAAAGGTAAAAACTCGAGAATCGAAATGCGAAATAAAATTTTGACACAAAGACAGAACTGGGAGCAAATCTTTCCTTTGCAACTTGATATACATGGCTTGCGCGATGGATGCCAGAGGCCAGGTTTATGAGGGCGGACCTCTACCGCTCTGGGCCGCGCGTTAATGTTAGCCAACGGTGCGATGGATGCCAGAGGCCAGGTTTACGAGGACGGACCCCCACCGCTCTGGGCCACACGCTAATTCTATCTTATTACAAAGGAAAATTTCATTTCCCTGCTCTGCCTAAGTGTAAAACTTACGTAGATGCTCTATGTTCCATGGGTTGGGTAGCGGCACCCCATCTTCTGTGGCAAGGCGAACGCATCCGGGCCGGCATACTTCTGTAAGCTTGAAGGGCCCCTCCCAGCTAGGGGAGAGTTTGTGGAGCCCTGCTCGGTTCAGGATCCGCCTCAAGACAAGGTCGCCAGCCCGGAGCTCCCTACTATGCACGAACCGTTAGCGATAGCGCCTGAGCGCCTGGCTGTAGCGTGCATTTTGGATTGCTGCTCGCCAACTTCACTCGTCAATGAAGTCCACATCATCACGCCGCAGTTGTTCCTGCATGGATTCGTCAAAAGCCTGGACCCGTGGTGAGCCTAGGTAAATTTCTGGGGGAAGGCATGCTTTAGCCCCGTAAACCAGGAAGAATGGAGTCTCCCCGGTGGCTCGGCTGGGTGTGGTCCGGTTGCCCCATAGTACACACAGAAGCTCATCAACCCATTTGGCACCATGCTTCTTTAAGCAGTTGTAGGTGCGGGTCTTGAGTCCCTTGAGGATCTCTGCATTCGGTCTCTCGACCTGTCCATTGCTGCGGGGATGTGCCACGGACGCAAAGCATAGCTGGATGCCGATGTCCTCACAATACTCTTGGAAGAGTCTGCTTTTGAATTGGGTCCCGTTGTCCGCGATGATGCGGTTTGGGACACCAAAGCTGCACACAATGGACTTGAGGAATGCGACTGCTGACTTTTTGGTGATGTTCATCACAGGGGTAACCTCCGGCCATTTTGTGAATTTGTCAATGGCGACGTAGAAGAACCGGTACCCGCCGACGGCCCGGGGGAACGGCCCCAGGATATCCACGCCCCATACAGCGAATGGCCATGAGGGCGGGATCATTTGCAGAGCTTGAGCCGGTGTGTGTATTTGCTTTGCATGGAACTGGCATGCTTTGCAGGACTTTACCAGCTCAGCCGCATCCTGGAGTGCTGTCGGCCAGTAGAAGCTATGCCGAAAGGCCTTGCCAACAAGCGTGCGAGATGAGGAATGACTTCCACACTTGCCTCCATGGATCTCCGCGAGCAACTCGCGGCCCTCTTCCTAGGAAATGCACCGCATGAGGATACCATTGGGGCCACGGCGGTAGAGATCCCCTTCTACCACCGCGTAGTGTTTAGCCAATCGTACTATGCGCTCAGCGGACATATCGTCATCAGGAAGGATATTGTCTTTCAGGTAGTCCTGGATCTCGAAGATCCATGCATCGGAAGCTCCCTGAGCAGGTGGGAGTGGCTCTATGAGGTCTCCAGGATCCTCAACAGAGTTCACAACCCAGAGCGGGCACCACAGGTGGAATGCCACCGGGACCACTAGCTTCGAGGTGCTAGCTTGATCCCCTTCACCCAGTTCGGCAGGCTGGGCGGTAGGCCTCAGCAACCGTCTTTCAAAGACGCCCTCGGGCACGGATGCCCAGGTAGATGCTCTAGCAGAGAGATCATCTGCTGCTGAGTTGAGTTCGCGGGGAACATGTTGCAGTTCCAAGGCGTCGAAGTCCTTCTCGAGCTTCCTCACATGGATGAGGTATGCCGCGATCTGGGGGTTGTTGCAGCTGCAATCCCCTCGGACCTGCTTGATGACTAGCTGAGAATCTCCCTTCACCAGAAGCTGCCGGACCCCCAGAGACAGGGCTTGTGTCAGGCCAAAGATCAGAGCTTCGTACTCCGCCATGTTGTTGGTGGCCTTGAACTCAAGGTGCACCATGTACTTCACCTGATCTCCATTTGGGTCGATGAGGACCACACCAGCTCCAGCCCACTGCTTGCGGACGGACCCGTCGAAGAAGAGTGTCCGGTGGGGCTCGGTGAAGACTGGTGTCCTGACTTCCGGCTCCGGGGGTCCGGCGTTGAGGTCCGGACCCCCAGAATTGCTTGGGGAGGGAGTTCATTCCGCTATGAAATCAGCCAGAATTTGGCTCTTGACTGCATGGTGAGGCTAGAAGTCCAGCTGGAACTCAGCCAACTCTGCTGCCCACTTGGCGATGTTGCCCGTGGCGTTGGAGTTGTGCATGATCGCTCTTAGCGGGTAAGAGGTCACTACGACAACTTGGTGTGCCTGAAAGTAGTGGCGTAGTTTCCTGGACGCAATAAGTATGGCATAGATAAGCTTATGCGTCTCAAGGTACCTGGCCTTTGCCTCGTGGAGGACTTCGCTGACGTTGTAGACTGGCTTTTGGATGGTCCGGACCCTGGCGACTGGGTCCGGCTCGCCCTTATCCACTACGTCAGGTCCTTGGGCCCCCAGCGGTTCTGGGTCCCCACTGGGACGAGGCTCCTCCGGACCCCCTTGTCCGGGGTCCGGACCTTCAGACAGAGGAGTGGCTGCCGGACCCCCATGTCCGGGGTTCGGCTCACCATTCTTGGCCGGGGAGACCCTGGTGTCCCCCTGGCGAGTTTGCTTCGTCCTCTTGGTGACCAGCACCATGTTGACCGTCTCTGCAAACGCAGCAAGATACAAAAACAACGTCTCACCTGGCTCTGGAGCCACCAATACTGGCAGTGAGGTGAGGTGCTGTTTCAGTTCCTGGAAGGCTTGTTCAGCCTCTTCGGTCCAAGAGAATGGACCGGACGTCCACAATAGCTTGAAGAAGGGGAGGGCCCTCTCAACCAGCCTTGATATGAAGCAGCTAAGAGCGGCCAGAGATCCAGTAAGCTTCTGGACATCCTTGATGCGGCCGGGAGGCCTCATCGCTTCAATTGCCTTGATCTTGGCTGGGTTTGCCTCGATGCCTCGATGTGAGACCAGGAAACCCAGCAGCTTCCCCGCCGAGACGCCGAAAATGCACTTCTTGGGATTTAGCTTCGTGCGCGTGGCGCGCAGTCGGTCGAAGATGAGGGACAGGTCCTCCACTAGTGTTGACCCTACCTTAGTCTTGACCACAATGTCATCAACATACACCTCAACAATATCTCTAATTAGATTACAGAAAGTTTTGTTCATAACTCGTACAAACGTGGGTAAGGTATTCCGCAGACCATATGGCATGACAATATAGCAATAAAGCTCATCTACTGTTACAAAAGCAGTATGCTTCCTATCCTCTCTAGACATCTAAATCTGGTGGAAACCAGAGTATGCGTCTAGGAAAGACAAAAGGTCACACCCGGAGGTGCAGTCCACGATCTGATCGATACGTGGAAGAGGATAGGGGTCTCTAGGACATGCCTTATTGAGGCTGGTGTAGTCGATGCACATCCGAAGCTTCCCGTTGGCCTTCGGGGCGACGACCGGGTTGGCCAACCACTCGGGGTGGTAGACCTCCTCGATGAATCCAGCGTATAGCAGCTTGCGGACTTCTTCCCGGATGAAGTTCTGCCGCTCCACGGACTGCTTCCGAGGCTTCTGGCATACCGGCGTGGCATCGGGGCAGATCCTCAGTTGGTGCTCGATCACTTCCCAGGCACTTCCCAGGGGATCCCGGGCATCTGTGACGGTTCCCAGGCGAACACGTCCACATTTGCCTGGAGGAAAGTGATGAGCGCGTCTTCCTATTTCTCCTCCAGGTTTCCCGCAATGCGGGTGGTCCTGGAGGAGTCCGCTCCGATCTGCACAGTCTTCACGGGAACGTTGTCCGGATCAGACAGCTGAACCTTAGGTGCCTTTGCAGGCGCCCTGGCTTGCGAGGTGGATGGGTCCTCCTTGGATCGTGCAGCCTCTGCCGCCAGAGCATGCAATCTTTCAACTGCAGCGACGGCAGCGGTGCGGTCACCCCGCACGGTGAGGACACCGGCAGGGGAAGGCATCTTCAGGACCAAATATCCGTAATGGCCAATGGCCATGAAGCGGAAGAGAGCCGTCCGGCCAATGATAGCATAGAACGGGAGGTTCACCTCCGCAACATCGAACTGGATGCTCTCTGTGCGGAAGTTCTCCTCGGTCCCGAACGTGACCGGCAAGGTGGTGCTCCCTAGAGGGAACACTGGATGTGGGGCCACTCCAGAGAATGGGCGAGAGGGAGTTAGCTTGGACTCCGGGATCTGCAGCTGCTTGAACGCTGCATAGCTGATGACGTTGAGGCCGGCCCCACCATCTATCAGCATGTGATAGAGCCTGAAGTTGGCTATGACAGGGGCGGTGACTAGAGGTAGTACACCAGCCCCAGCCATGTTCTCCGGGCAGTCGGATGGCCCGAAAGAGATGGTGGTGTTCATCCACCTGTGGTGGGGCGCCGCCTTCGGGACCCCCGGCTTCACCGAAAGGACCTCTCGGCGAAGGGTCTTCACGTCCCGCCGGGAGACAAGCTCCCAGCTTTCGCCGTAAATTACGTACAGTTTCATGCAGCGCTCCTCGTTGTCGGAGTCGGAGTTGTCGTGGCGGTAAACGCCCTTCAGCTCCTGAGCGGGGGATTGGTACCCCAGCTCCTTCTCCCCGGCAGCGGTCTCGCTGTCGGAGGCCTTCTCCTTTCCAGGCCGCTGGCGAGGAGGGGGTGAGCCGTCCTTGGAGGCCTGCTCACGCCGCCCACTGACCCGCTTCACGAGTTTCTGGATCTCGCGACAGTCAGCGGCGATGTGGCGAGTGGTGGGATGCACTGGGCAAGAACCTCCGCTAACACCTTGCGGGCGCGGGCGTTTGTCATGCGCATTCTGGTCCCCAGCCGCTGACGCAACAGCTGGTGCCGCTGCTGCAGTGACTGGAGCGCCGGAAAGTGGCTCCCCGCGACTCCGGTTCTTGTTCTTCTTTTTCTTGCCACCACCCTGGGCGGTAGCCCCGGAGCCACCAGCTTTGGCGTCTCCGTCTTGGGGGGCTGAGTGCCATGCACAGCCCTCAGCGGCCCTGGCACACTTGTCAGCCAGAGAGAAAAGCGTGGTAACGCTTTCGACCTCGTGCGTCGCCAGCTTCTTGAGCATCTTCTCATCACGTACCCCCTGGCGGAAAGCAGTGATAATAGATGCGTCAAAGATACGAGGAATGGTACCCCGTACCTTGGTGAAGCACGAGATGAATGCCCGGAGCGTCTCTCCAGGTTTCTGCCTCACAGCGTGGAGGTGAGCCTCAACACCATGCTGCTGGTACACACTGGCGAAGTTCGCAGTGAACCTCGCACAGAGCTCTTCCCAGGACTGAATCGTCCCAGGAGTAAGGTTCATGAGCCAAGTCAGGGCTGGCCCGGTCAAGGCTACATGAAAGTAGCTCGCCATGACGGCGTCGTTACCACCAGCTGCTGTGATGGCGGTAACGTACACCTGCAGGAATTCCGACGGGTTAGTGGTACCGTCGTACTTCTCCTGCAGGTGTGGGCGGAACTTGGACGGCCATGCCACCGCGCGGAGGTGATCCGCCAGCGCAGCGCAGCCCACCCCAGCCACCGGGGTGCCCGCCTGTATCCGGGCGTTCACCGGAGGCTTGGGTACCACTGCGTCCAAGTCTGCGTTGAGGTTGCGACCCTCAATGTTGAGGCGGCGCTCTCGCGCCCTTTCCACGGAGATGCGGGCGTCCTCACCTGCGCGCCTGCAGTTGAGTTCTGCCTGTAGGTCTTCTGTTCGTGCACCCCTCATGGTAGGGGAGCGCACGGATGCTGACGTACCGCCCTGGCGTCAGTGGTAAGGTACCACTGCATTGCCAGGCGGAGGTCGTTGCCCAGTCCTTGCAGAACTGGGGGAGGCCTGAGCCAGATGGAGGAGACGGTCTACATCGTCCCGCCACTGCCTCAGGGCGTCTGGTGAGGCTGCAGCAGCCGGAGGGTTGCGAAGCAACTCCCTAGCTGCCGCCAGCGCTCCGCCGCTCGCAGATTGTGAGGGGGTCCTTGACGGGTGCCCTGACTCTTGCCGACAAGCAGCGCGCGCCGCTGCCGACAGTGGCTGCTCCACGGGCACAGTTGCCCCTAGAGCAGGAAGGCGAGAGGTGTGTGGCGCGGATGATGCCACACCCTCCGTCATCTCCACATCGTCGTAGTGGTGGGAGTGCTCAGCTACCCGAACTATGGAGACGAGCGAGAGATGAACTAAACCCAGCTAAAGCCCCTACCTGGCGCGCCAAATGTCGTGGAGTGGAAACCCACAGCTGGGTGCCGTAATGCACCCGCCTAAGCCCAGAGGGTGAGTACTCGGGGGTTAGCTAGGACTAGTTTTATTTTGCTGGAAGAACACGATGAACACAGCTAGTTTAGAGTGGTTCGGGCCGCCGGAGCGTAATACCCTACGTCCACTGTGTGATGTATTGCATGTATTCCCTTTGTCTCGAGGGAGTCTGGGGGTCTCAGAGCTTGAGTCTCCCTTGTGTGCGGCGAGCGCCTCCCTTTTATATCTCAAGGGAGGAGCGTACATGGCCGTTGGGTCACCGATAGGTGGGCCCAATCGATGTAGTATAAAATAACGTATTGTTTGTACATTATGGCATTGCAGGCGAAGGAGATCGCATTCCTGGATTTTCTTGCCTACTCCTGGGAATCCTTCGTCCAGCATATCCATGCGCTGTCTTGTCGAAACGGCGCCAGGCGTAGCTTGCGGCGTCACCTGCAGCATAGCTGAACGGGCCGTGTAGCTTGCGGCATACGCGGCAGGATGGAAAAGTGATGTGCCATCGCATCCAATTAATGCGGCAGACGGGCTCTGCGCAGATGCGGTGCAGGCGGCTGCACAGTGTACCTCAGTAACAAGCGGTCTACAGTGAGACCTGACAAAATCTGCCCCGCGTGCCGCGGCGGCAGAGCATGCCTCAACCACCCGCATTGAATGCGATGGGTGGGCGAGTCTTCCAGCGGAAGACCCGCAACCGCGCCTGCGCCTGCGGGACACGTGTCGCCTCCGGACCCCCCCCCCCCGGTGGTATGTTGGTTCTACGCGCGTGGGAGGTCCGGATGGACGCGGGAGGTCCCGGACCTCTATGGGGGGGGGTCCGAGCCCTCGGCTGTTGGCTCGGAGCTTCCCCTTCTCAGGGACGCGTGGCGTCACCGGACCCGTCCAGAGCGGGGAGCAGGTCCGGGGCCGTTGGCCCGGTGAGGAAGGAGCCTGACCCGTGGGGCCTGGCTGCTTCGCCCCTCATCGCGTAGTTACGGATGACTACGCGAGTCCTGCCTTGCTGCAGTAAGAGTGGGTATCCCTGCTATAGGGTACCGACAGTCAGGGTTATGTGCTATCAAGCTGGATATGCATAAAGCATACGATAGGGTGGAGTGGTCATATCTTGAACAAATTATGTTGAAATTGTTGGAAAAATAGACAACTGTAAGTTTAAATTCCGAACTAGATTTATCATGACGATAATTAAACCTAGCATGCATGACTCTAACATACTAGACAGTACATATATCATAAACATGATCTCAGAAAATATGATTATGAAACAGATCTGATCACAAAATACGTACTGTGCGGGAGCCGCCGGGAAGACGAAAGGCGCAGACGAGACGAACACGGTCCTTCGATCGGAGCGCAGCAACCGGCGTTGCAGACGATGGTACGCCGCAGCTCCTGACTTGGACGGAGGACGAGCCGTGGCGAAGAAGATGAGCAGTCGCGCTTAGCGCTTCCCAAAAACCTTATTCGCCCTCTCCCGGTGCAGGATCACAAGAGCGAGCAGTTCTGGAGACCTGCTCTCCTGTTCGCCGATGCACGCCGGCGCTCGGGATGGAGAAGACTACGGTGGCGGCGCAGCAACGAGAGGAGGCAAAACCCTAACTCAGATTAGATCTTCTTACGAATTCCCAAACCTTGGGGACTCCACGTATAGCGATCTATGGTGCTCTTTTTCCATGAGGGAGTTGGTCCGTATTTAAAAGGAGAAAAACCCCCTACATCCTCGTCCATTAGCAATATGAGACTAATAGATGTTGTACCTCCTCTTAGCACTAATGGGCCTTTGAGATTTATTAGGATTATTTATATGGGCCAAGCCCATAAATCTAACAATCCCCCACCAGATCTCAAATACTCATTTATAGATTTTGCCTGTTTCTCACTACTGTTTGATATACCAATGTTTTAGTGAGGACTGTTAAGTTGAACTCTCACCTAGATCTCCAAGCTACACTTATCCACAACTTGAACAATAGACTACGCCTTGAATCGCAAGTTTGGTGCGAACAAGTTTCACTCAAAGTCATAACCAGTACATGGCTGCCAGTAGCCTTCTCCGCGGGTGGAGCATATACATCGTACTCCCTGGTCTCTTCATGAGTTTACTAGAGATCACCCAAATCTCACAGACTGCGACGTTAGACAGTCAGACTCATATAGGTGTGTTCTTTCAAGAATGCTCTGTAGGACACCACCTTTGCTCATTAGAGCCAACAGAAACACATTAAGGCAAATAGCCAACCTGCCTTACAGCAACTGAGAGTATTGCATCTTTTCTTAGAGAGGGTTTAACCATTACTCTCCTCAGTTCACCATCAGCTTGTTCTCCCCAAGTCCTAATTCACGGGATCTCCGATCACATAGGTTGGGTTACCAATGTGGCAACTTATACGGGTCTCATACCCATCTCCCTTGATGCACTATCTATCACATTCCGTGATAATCCTTTTGTAAAGGGATCTGCCAGGTTTTTGTCTATTTGAATATAAGTCACACTTATCACTCCGGAGTTTCTCAACTTCCTGACAGACTTCAATCGTCTTTTAACATGTCTTGATGACTTTGCATTATCCTTAGAACTGTTCACTTTGACTATCACCGTTTGATTGTCACAGTTCATAAGGATGGCCGGCACTGGTTTCTCAACCATAGGCAAGTCCATCAAGAGCTCACGCAGCCACTCTGCCTCAACAGTGGCTGTGTCCAAAGCAGTAAGTTCTGCTTACATGGTTGACCGCGTCAAAATGGTCTGTTTGCAAGACCTCCATGATATCGCACCACCTCCAAGGGTAAACACATACCCACTCGTGGCATATAGCTCATCAGCATCAGATACCTAGTTTAAATCACTATATCCCTCAAGCACAATATTGTGCCCAGAATAGTGAATCCCACAACTCATAGTACCTGCTAGATAGCGCATAACCCTTTCAAGTGCATGCCAATGATCAGTACCCGGGTTTGACATGAACCTGCTCAATTTGCTCACAGCAAAAGATATGTCGGGTCTCATTACGCTAGCTAAGTACATGAGTGAACCAATAATCTGCGAATATCTCAGTTGATCTTTGGCAATTTTCCTGTTCTTTCTCAACATCACACTAGGGTCATAAGGTGTTGGAGAAGGCTTGTTGTCGATATAGTCAAAACAGCTCAAGACCTTTTCCACATAATGGGATTGCGAAAGAGTAATCCCATTCTCAACCTTAATAAGCTTGATGTTAAGGATAACATCAGCTTCTCCTAGATCCTTCATATCAAAGCTCTTTGAAAGAAAGGACTTGACCTCATTGATCACATCAATGTTTGAGCCAAAGATCAGTATGTCGTCCACATACAAGCATAATATCACTCCTCCACCCCCACCATAGCGATAGTACACACATCTATCAGCCTCATTAATGACAAAGCCCACAGAAGTTAAAGTTCTGTCGAACTTCTCATGCCATTGCTTAGGTGCCTATTTCAACCCATACAAAGACTTCAAAAACTTACACACCTTATTTTCTTGACCTTTCATTACAAATCCATCAGGCTGATCCATGTATATCTCCTCATCCAACTCTCCATTTAGGAAAGCTGTTTTAACATCCATCTGATGAATGATAAGACCATATGAGGCAGCCAAGGAAATTAATGCTCGAATAGTGGTCAATCTAGCGACAGGTGAATAAGTATCAAAGAAGTCTTCGCCTTCTTTTTGTGTGTACCCTTTAGCAACAAGCCGAGCCTTGTACTTGTCAATAGTATCATCAGGCTTAAGCTTCTTCTTGAATATCCACTTACATCCTACTGGCTTGCAACCATAGGGTCGTTTAGTGAGCTCCCATGTTCCATTAGAAAGAATTGAGTCCATCTCACTTTGGACTGCTTCTTTCCAATCATCTGCATCTGAAGATGCATATGCCTCTGCAATGGACGTGGGAGTATTGTCCACAAGGTACACAGTGAAATCGTCACCAAAGGATTTTACAATCCTTTGTCTCTTGCTCCTTCTAGGAGCTTCACTGTCATCCTTCTCTAGGACATGCTCATGTTCATCGGATTGTTCCGAAGACTCGATAGGGACTGCAGGTTGAGGAGTTATCTCTGTCGAAAATCTAGAATTGCTATGCATATCTTTCATAGGAAAAATATTCTCAAAAAATATTGCATCACGAGATTCCATAATAGTATCAACATGCACATCTGGTATCTCAGATTTAACCACTAAGAATCTATAAGCAATGCTCCTTTGAGGATATCCTAGAAAGACACAATCTACTATCTTAGGTCCCAACTTGCGTTTCTTTGGAATAGACACATTAACTTTCGCTAAGCACCCCCACGTGCGCAGATAAGAAAGTGATGGTTTTCTCCCATTCCACATCTCATATGGAGTTTGATCTTGATTTTTGTTTGGAACTTTATTCAAGACATGACACAAAGTCAATACAGCCTCCCCCCCATGCCTTAGAAAGACCAGCTGTGTCTAACATGGAGTTAACCAAGTCAGTCACCGTGCGGTTTTTCCTCTCGGCAATCCCGTTTGATTCGGGAGAATAGGGAGGCGTCCTCTCATGAATAATTTCATGCTCCTCACAGAATTCATCAAATATTTTGGGAAAATACTCGCCACCATGATCTGGCCTTAGACGCTTGATCTTTCTCTCTAGTTGATTCTCAACTTCAACTTTATAGATTTTAAAGTAGTCTAACACTTCGTCCTTAGTTCGCAACAAATAAACATAGCAAAATCTAGTCGCATCGTCAATTAACGTCATGAAGTATCTTTTCCCACCTTTTGTCAACACACCATTCATCTCACATAGATCAGAATGTATGAGTTCTAGAGGTGCCAAGTGTCTCTCCTCAGCAGCCTTGTGAGGCTTCCGAGGTTGCTTTGATTGCACACAACTATGGCACTTAGAACCTTTAGCAAAGGTGAATTTCGGAATTAAACACATGTTGGAAAGCCGAGACATCAAACCAAAATTAACATGACATAAATATGAATGCCAAACACTCGCATCATCGCTAACGTTGCCACAAATATGGTTCACTGACTTATTACAAAATTCAGCAAGAGAAAAGCGGAACAAGCCTCCGCAATCATAGCCTTTACCAACGAATTGTCCATATTTCGACACGACAAATTTATTGGACTCTAACACTACCTTAAACCCGTCCTTGCATAGGACTAACCCACTGACCAGATTCTTGTTGATAGTGGGCACATGCTGCACGATCTTTCCCGAAGTAAACTTCAGATCTACCGTGCTAACACCATGAACAGAAGCATGTGAGCCGTTCCCCATCAGCACGGAGAAGTCCCGGACTGTCTGGTAAGAAGAAAACATAGAGATGTCAGCACACACATGAACATTAGCACCCGTATCAAGCCACCAACTCGTGGATTGAAACACTGAAAGAACTGTAGGTAAATTACCGTACCCATCTCCAGTGTTGCTTATGGTCACCATGTTGACATCCTTGGACTCATTTGCTTTCTTGGCCCTGCGGTCTGCCCGATCTGGGCACTCCTTGGAGAAGTGTCCAAGCTTACCACATGCATAGCACTTTTCCAAAGCCTTGTTCTTCTTCTTCTTGAAGGTAGTGGTCTTGTTAGGCTTGTTGTTCCCTTTGTTCTTGCCATGTGGGAACTTTTGGACCAGGTTGGCACTGGACTGGCCTTGATCTCCTTTCTCAGGCACGTCCTTCTTCCGAGCCTTCTCCTCAACATCAAGAGTCGCTATCAGATTTTCAACTGATATCTCCTATCTCTTGTGTTTCAGAGTTGTGGCGAAGTTTCTCCACTGGGAAGGCAACTTTGCAATAATGCATCTAGCCACAAACTTGTCGGGAATAGGACACTTAAGGAGATCAAGATCCTTGACAATGCACTGCACCTCATGCACCTATTCCACCACAGAACGGTTATTCACCATCCTGTAGTCATGGAAACTCTCCATGAGGTACAGTTCATTGCCCGCATCTGTTGCATCATACTTTGCAACCAAAGCATCCCACAGCGTCTTCGCCTCTGTCTCATCAATGTACACACGGACTAATCCGTCTGACAGATTGCTAATGATACATCCTACAAAGAGATTATTGGCCTCATCGTACTTCTTCTGCTCTTCAGCAGTAAGTACGCCCTTAGGCTTGCCAAATCTCATGTCCTAGATGTGAATAGCAGTAAACCAGAGGCGAACCTTAAACTTCCATATCTTAAAGTTCACGCCAGTAAACTTTTCTGGCCTCAGTGACTCAGCGAAACCAGCCATTGTTAAATCAACAGATTGCCTATAATAAAGTTTTTGTATTATTGGAAAAATAGACAACTGTAAGTCTAAATTCCGAACTAGATTTATCATGACGAGAATTAAACCTAGCATGCATGACTCTAACATACTAGACAATACGTATATCATAAACATGATCTCAGAAAACATGATTATGAAACAGATCTAATCACAAAATACGTACTGTGCGGGAGCCGCCGGGAAGACGAAAGGCGCAGACGAGACGAAGATGGTCCTTCGAACGGAGCGCAGCAACCGGCGTTGCAGACGACGGTAGGCCGCAGCTCCTGACTTGGACGGAGGACGATCCGTGGCGAAGAAGATGAGCAGTCGCGCTTAGCGCTTCCCAAAAACCTTATTCGCCCTCTCCCGGTGCAGAATCACAAGAGCAAGAGGTTCCGGAGACCTGCTCTCCTGTTCGCCGGTGCACGCCGGCGCTCGGGATGGAGAAGACTACGGTGGCGGCGCAACAACGAGAGGAGGCAAAACCCTAACTCAGATTAGATCTTCTTATGAATTCCCAAACCTTGGGGACTCCACGTATAGCGATCTATGGTGCTCTTTTTCCATGAAGGAGGTGGTCCGTATTTAAAGGGAGAAAAACCTCCCTACACCCTCGTCCATTAGCAATACAGGACTAATAGATGGTGTACCTCCTCTTAGCGCTAATGGGCCTTTGAGATTTATTAGGATTATTTATATGGGCTCCATAAATCTAACAGAAATTGGGTTTTAACCAAAGATGGGTGCAAGTTGTTATGGCTTGTGTTTCTTCGGTAACTTATAGCGTCCGATTTAATGGAGCAGAAATTGAAGAGTTTGTACCTAGCCGGGGGCTGAGGCAAGGCGACCCTCTGTCCCCATATTTGTTTTTATTGGTTGCGGAAGGTTTATCTTCAATGTTGAAAAGGGCTGAGGAGAGGGGAGATTTAGAGGGAATCTCAGTCTGTAGGGATGCACCACAAGTATCCCACTTGTTATTTGCAGATGATTCTCTTCTCTTGATGAAAGCTGACCCCAAAAATGCAATCTGTGTTAAAGGAATTTTGGACATATATTGTACAAATTCAGGGCAGAGATTGAGTGAGGCAAAATCCAGCATTTTCTTTTCAGAAAACACATCAGTAGAGATGAAGGCTGAGGTTTGCGATATTCTAAATATATTGACTGAATCCCTGACTGATAAATATCTGGGGCTACCGGCTTTAATAGGTACAGATAGAAGCGAATGTTTTCGTCACCTAATTGACCGTGTGCGAGCAAGAATATCAGGATGGCAGGAGAAGCTGTTAAGTATGGGAGGGAAGGAGGTTTTGATCAAGTCAATTGCTCAGGCTATACCAGTGTATGCGATGATGGTGTTTAAAATTCCTAGAAATGTCTGTAAAGGAATCACTGATGCAATCTCGCAGTTCTGGTGGGGTGACAGCAATGACGGTAAAGAATACATTGGCAGGAATGGTGGAAACTTTGCAAACCAAAAGAAAAAGGAGGAATGGGATTCAGGGATATGCATAGCTTCAATCTTGCAATGCTGGCAAAGCAAGCGTGGCGCCTGTTAGCAGATCCCGACTCGCTTTGTGCAAGAGTCCAAGAGCTAAGTATTATCCAGATGGGTGTCTACTAAGAGCAAAGCCCAAAGCAGGAAGTCCATTCACTTGGCAGAGTGTTCTTGCGGGACTAGAATGTTTTATGAAGGGTTATATATGGAGAGTGGGCGATGGAACACAAATTAATATCAGGAGCGACAATTGGATCCCAGGCAATCAAAACCTGAGAATCCAAACTCCCAGAGGCCGTAACTTGGTTACCATGGTTAGTGAGCTGATAAATCCAATTGATGGTACCTGGGATGATGATCTGTTGAGGTCAGTCTTTTGCCCGGCGGATGTGCAAAACATTCTCCAAATCCCGTAGGCTCCAGGAAGAGAGGATGTAGTGGCTTGGCACTACAATCGCTCGGGTATGTTTTCGGTGAGGTCCGCGTACCACTGCCAGTGGTCTTCGCAGTTTGATGACGAGACAAACACAAGCAACAGAAATGTTTGGAAGGGCCTCTGGAAGCTAGCGGTACCAGGGAAAATAAAGATTTTTGGTTGGAGGGTACTTAAAGGATTTGTTCCCTGTAAAGGCATTTTATTCAATCGACATATCGCTGACGATGCTGACTGTCCAATGTGCCAATCAAGGATGGAAGACTTAAAACATATGGTGTTTCTGTGTGACCGAGCAAGAACAATCTGGGACCAGCTTGGTGTTTGGCGACATATTCAGGAGTTATCTAGTGGGGACAGATCGGGATAGCAGATGATAGAAGCAGTAATCAACAGTGGAAGGAAGGTACCATCCCTTAATAATGTTGGTCTGGCAGAGCTAATTCTAACAGGAAGCTGGTACATTTGGTGGGAACGGAGATGCTTTACTCATGGTGAGCCAATCCAGACTGCCTCTCGATCAGCTATGTCAATTGCAGCTTTGTCATGCAACTATATGAGAGCTCAAACCAAAACTATGAAAGTTAGAAGAGGATGGATGAAACCTCCAGAGAGTAAACTCAAGGTAAATGTTGATGCTAGTTTTGCTGCTGGAATGGGAAGCACGGGTGTGGTCATCAGAGATTCAGGAGGTGGTTTCATTGCTGCTTCAGTGAGTTTTTTGCCGTCAGTGCTGGATGCTACAATGGCAGAAGCTTATGCTTTGAAGGAAGGTTTGTGCTTGGTGAACCAAATTGGCTGTAGTAACTTCGTGCTGCAGTCAGACTGCCAAGAAGTAATTGATATTATGAATGAGGAAGGCTTCACGGCATCAGCAGCTGCACCAATTTTTGGGATATGCTATGATTTGTGGAAAGATCTCCCGAAGGCCACGATGGAGCACTGTGATAGGGAAGCGAATCAAGTTGCTCATGAGCTAGCTCGGCAAGCTTTACAGACTAAATCTTCTTGTACTTGGGTTGATTCACAGCCCATGTTTATTACTGCATTCTTGGCAAATGATGTAACTATTTTATCTGATGAATAAAGTTTGCCGGAATGGCTTTATCAAAAAAAGGCTGGTGTAGCGTTGGCTTCTTGCGAGCTCAAGCAGTCCCAACGCAACTATACACATTTTCCATACCTACTGGGGCTTATTTGGTTAGTTTTTGTGCTAGAAATAGTAATATTTTGACTGCTAATATAATTAAGGTGTAAAACAAAGTCAGTTTGCAAAACCAACTCAAGAACCCTGCGCTAGTAACTTTGAAAAATCTAATGAGGCCTTTGTTCGTGTGATTAGAGGATGGTTACTGTAACATCATTGTATTCAATCATTGATTAATTACCGTCATTAGATTCGTCGCGAAAAGTTACATCCATCCCTGAAAAGATTTTGCAAATAGACTTCATTTAGTATTCCATGCATATGAGATTCACTTTTCGGGAAAACGTGCGCGCTAGGATCGTAGCACGATCCAAACAAGACCTGGATCTATAGAAGTTAATCTATACAATGAAGATTTCTATATGCAATAAATACTAGTCGTTTTCTCCCTACTTAGACCAATTTCAGTGCATGGTTTTATTTTATAGTTACCTAGTATAAAAACTTAGTAACCGAGCCATATGAGTGTCACGAGGATAAAATTCCCCTCACATCTCATAAAGCATTCCATTTTCTCCTTATAAATATACTGTCACATCAGCAAAATTAAATATCCACGAAACTCTCATGAAACTTCACCAAGACGGGCCTTAGACCATTTTCAATGCAAGTGTCATATGAATTTCATTCTCATTAAATGATATGCCACAGGAAAAAGTGATGACATAACATGCAATTTTTTTAAAAAAGAGAAGAATAGCGTTTCATGGTGATGAAACTTGGTGTGCACGGTTACAAAAACCATGAAACTGGTATGAAACTCCATTGAGATAATTTGAGTTTCATCTACACACATTCATCAACTTCTGTTGGTCACACGGTATATTTGACCATTAATACCAATCAACAATTAAATGTGACCTTATCTATGATACGGTGTAATGAAACTGTGCATTGAGGGAGATAGTTTCATTCCAGTGTCAAGTTGACATGACACTCTTGGTAACTGTGCGATGACACTACGCATTAGGATTGGCCTTATCTCTTCCATCCTCCAAGCTCTCTCCAGGGGCGGGTCCAGCTTGAATCAAGGGTATTCAGTTAAATACCCATTATTTTAGATCAAAAAATTTATATACGTAGTATTCCTCAAGTGTATATGAAGAAAAAAACAAAAAATGAACAGTATAATAGAACAAACAGGCTTGAAACTACGAAGTAGCCAACAACTTCCACTCCCCACTGAAGGGCCCACCCCAGCGCCCAGACGCCACCTCCCCACAGCCCCAGCTCTATCTCCCGACCCCCATCCTATTCCCAGCAGGCATTCAGGCAACCCTAGGGGCGGCTGCAGGGCGCTGGCGTGGGCTGTGTGGCACGACGGCTGACGGTGAGGGCGGCGAGCCGGCGAGGGCAGGCCCTGGGGCAGGCGACCACAACCAGGTGGAGCCGCGGAGCCCGGAGCCCGGAGGGGTCCCACCGTCACGGGGACACGGGTGACGAGCAAGGCCGCAAAGGATGCTCGGCCTTGGCTCTGCTTGGCAGACAGTGGCCAAGCATAGACGGCCGGTGGCCCAGTGACTAGGGAGGTAGGGAGTGGCGCAGGCAAGGGGCAACCAGGCAAGCCGGCATTGGCAAGGCCAACCGAGCCCTTAACCTTAAAAGGTTAGTGAAATTCATCCGTATTTTGTAAAACCTATTATTGTAATTTATGAAATAGTGAAAATTTGGTCCGTATTTTACAAAAAAAATTATTGTATTTTGAACTATTTCAAGTCTTCATCTTTTGACATCTTATATTTTAAGACCACTTTAAAATTTCGTAGAGAGCCTTATACCGGCTTGGCCCAGCATCGCAGCTATCTCGCGGTCTGTGGGAGAGGCAGTGCGGACGGTGTTGGCACGTGGATGAGAAGGTGATGCAGAGGCGGCATGGTGTCCGTGTGGCGGATTGCAACGGGTGTGCAGATTAAGTCACGCGGACGAGGAGGCGCGGCCACACCGCGCCGCTCATGGGGGCGTGTCTGCCGGCTGCATTGAGCGCAGAGGAGGCATAGCGCCCTGCTGCGGTGGGCGTAGGGGCCGTGTCGAGTAGGCACGTTGTGGCTGCACGGGGCATGGTGCCGTCCCGTACAGGTTTCACGACAGTAACGACTCTCGAAGATACCGCTCACACTTCTCCTCGATGCATGCCACAAGGAAGAGCTGGTGAGATTCAGTCCCGTACAGGTTTCACGACAGTAACGACTCTCGAAGATACCGCTCACACTTCTCCTCGGTGCATGCCACAAGGAAGAGCTCGTGAGATTCAGCAGCTCAATATCACAACACAGTTCACCAGATGGAAAGAGAGAGGAGTTCACTATGTTTCTGGACGTCTCCGGATCTTCTTACAGAGGAGAAGACAGCCCACTGCAGACCGTTTCTGCTATAAATCTACCCACTAATTAGTGGTAGTAACTGCCCAAATAACTCAAATCAATATTGCCTATTTAATTTGGGATTATGGCATTGATTGCGTACTAATAGTGTCTAATGATTGTTGTCATAAGATTAACATGCATATGGCACCAACTTAAATCACAAGTCACGTGGTTCATCACGCGAAAACATATGCGTATATATGTGCACGTGTGTTGTGTAAACCAGCTTTATTCTTTCTTTTGTTGTATGTTCAACCACAGGGAAGAGCTCTCCTATTTAATTTGACTTGCACCAACTCAAACTTCCAGTATGGGATTTGTGGATACCACGCACTCTTGCTTTGGAATTTCTGGAATGGATGTCTTCATGGGCATATTTTGCAGCAACGTTTGTGTGGTGGCTCTTTATAGTCGCGTATATGCGCTGTAATTTTTACCTTGTTTTAAACGAATGACGTTTGGATGGGCTGAAACAGTGAATGCATTTGGCGGGTATAAATGTGTAAAAAAATTAAGTAGTTAGAACTTGTGGTTCCTTGTTTAATTAGTTATGGGCAAACATATGAAATTATGGACATATGATTCCCTTACTCTAGTTTTTGATATTTCTCTAGAGTAAATTGCACTCCAGGTCACTAAACTTATCCCACGGTTTTATCTAAACCCTTAAACTCTCAAATCATTCATCTGGGTATCTAAACCGTGTTAAGTGGTTCGTCTGAGGTCCCACACGCGTCATGCAAGCAACCAAAGTCGACATGACATGCCACGTGGTGTCTAGGTGGCAAATATTTGCTAAAAAACTGATATATTACTATATTCTCTCATTTGCTCCTCCCTCTCTCTCTATCCCTCTCTCCAATCTCTCTCTAACTCTCTTTACTCTCTCTCTGTCTCTCTTATCTTTCTGCCATGGACGCGCCCCGGTTCGCCGCCACCTCCAGCTCCCCCTCGCCCTCCTTGCCGCCTCCATCTCCGCTGGCTCTGCTCATGGCGTCATCACGCTCCTCATCACTGATGCCTCCTGCATTGAGGAGGACTAGCTGAGCAGCCTCCTGACAACCTCCTCCCTGCCCTCCCGCTCAAGCACGCCGCCCGCACCAGCGCGATGCACCGGTGGCTCCGCGCGCTCGCTGCCTCCCCAGTGCTTGTCCTCACCGTCTGGGACTTCGCCCGCGGCCAATTACCGACATTGTGCAAGGAGGGGTAGGCCGTGTCATGCCGGCGAGCTCTAGGATGCGCCAAACTAGCAAC
Source organism: Panicum virgatum (assembly GCF_016808335.1). Classification (NCBI taxonomy): domain Eukaryota; kingdom Viridiplantae; phylum Streptophyta; class Magnoliopsida; order Poales; family Poaceae; genus Panicum; species Panicum virgatum. The sequence continues at coordinate 39,926,897 of NC_053153.1, read as the reverse complement.
GCTCACCGAGGTGAGGTGGTGGCAGCAGCTGAGTGTGAGAGACTCAAGCAACACCAGACACCCACCCCAACGCGACGGGAACCATGGCCCACCAAGGATGCCCACGAGGTCTCGCGTTGCATAGTGGGGGCGGCGGCGGAAGCACGATGGCGAGGACGGCAGCGCACGAGGAGGGTGGCACAGTGTGCGGGCGTGCGGGCAGCCGTCGTTTTCCACTCTTTCGCATTTGGCCGCCGGCTCAAATCAATCCAATGATGTGGCGGCGTTGGTGCTGTTAGCGGCGGTCGGAGTGTAGGGGATCCGGGGGTGCCGGTGGAGCGAGTGGGAGGGGTTGGGGTGGGAGGAGAGGAACAGAGCCTACTTCCCGAGCCTCCGGTGCGGCGGGTAGGACGGCACCGCCATGTGCCCAGGTAACCTTCATTGCAGCAAGCATGGCATCTGCAACCTCGGCCATGAGTATTCCATGCCGTCACGCACCTCGCGGCTACGAGGGTTGGTGCCATGGAGACCCAGAGGAGGAGCGTAGGCAGAGGCGGTTGGGAGAAGGACCGAGGCTCGGAGGCGGCCTCACGGGCGAGGCTCTGTAGCCATCTCGGCGGTGGCCTCCCGAGCGATGCGCGGCGGTTGGCCCTACAAGCAATGGGCGCTGACAGGTACGGAGGCAGCCTCGCAGGCAATGTGTGGCAGCGAACCCACGGGCAACTGGCGCCGGACTAGGCAAGGTAGCCTACAGCTAGCACTAGGTAGGGGATGAACAAGAGAGAGGCGCTCGGGGAGAACCGATGGCGAGGATGGGGAGGAAAAGGATGGAGAGGACCTAGGTTCAAGAATGGCACAAATTTAGAGGCCTTTTTTTTGCAAATGTTGGCCTGCGGGGCTTGACGTGGCATGCCACATCGGCTTTGCTTATTTGAGTGATACGTTTGGGATCTCAGATGAACTACTTAACACAGTTTAGGGATCCAAATGTAAAATGTGAGAGTTCAGGGACCTAAGTGAAACAGTGAGACAAGTTTGGGGACCTGAAGTGCAATTTACTCTTCTTTATATATGTTGGGTCATAATGCTGTATTTTTACATATAATTCAATTTGATTTGGTCCATGTCAGAGACAGCAGGGCAATTGTTAAACCATTCATGCAGGTCACTTATGCCGGTGATTATTGTTAAACAAAGCTGTGTATGGGGCCGCCAGCATGGATCGGAGGGGAACTTAGGGCACATACAACAGACAGACGGCCCATCGACATGCACGTTTTTTTTTTTTTGCAAACCCCCCTTGCGGCCGCCATTTACTGAGGAGAGAGCGGCGCCGTCGTCTAGTTCGTCTCCAGCTTCGGCGCGTTATCCAAGATGAAGCGATGAGCAGCGCGAGTGCTGTACGAACCGCTGCGGCTCGTCGACAATGGCGAGGATCCGGTGCGCGGGGGAATTATTTGCTAGGCCGACCGCCTCCTCCCTGCCGGCATCCATCCCCGCGGGCACCACCGACCACAGGAAGCACCGCTCCGGGACCACCACGCCAGAGATCGTGCGCCAGCTCCTCCAGTGCACGGCATCCCACCGCACTGCCGCGTCCGCGCCACCGTAGCTGGTGAAGTGGTGAGCTCCCACATCCCCAGCTCGACATTGGTGGTGCATGCCAGCCAGAGCCTGCCACGCCACGTGCCGAGGTCTATGTTGCCCCCGCCGGAGACGCATGGCGGTGGCGACAGCGTGCCGCAGAGCTCGCTTGACTCACAGGCACAACGCGCCGCCAGCCCGACGCACGGCCGCCCCCCTTGCTGCTGGCCACCTTCCCCGAACCAGCTCAGGTATGCATCCATGCATGTTGTTAGATGAAATGTCTATGCTATATATGCTAGAGAACAACTTGAATTACTATATCATGAGCTCATATTTGTTATACTAGGTTTAAGTATTGAATCACTGCTATGCTGTAGTTTTCATATCTCCTTGTTTCTAAAGATTGTTGTAGTTTTGGCCTTTTTTTACTTCACATATGTTTGTACTTGTTTTTTTACGGAACTATGCATTTTTTGGAGACAATGACTATGTAGCTACCAAAACTCTACAGATTGTTGCATATGTGCTAGTAAGCTCGGCTTCCTGTTCGGCATCTCTAAGTCTTTACTAATTACTTTCATGTTTTTTGTTCATGCAAACTGCGGGTATTTTTAGTTTGAAAACTTCATGTCAGCACTTACAATATCGATATGTTGATTTTGATCACTCATTGTTTTTGTTGTAAAGCTGAAGCCAACCTATACAAGAACCGAGTGTGTTAACTTGATGCTAGAGCACTAGCAGATCATGCTTGGGGTGAGGCCCATACAAGAACCGAGTGTTTTAACTTGATTTTTTTTTGTAATATATATGTATTACATGCTTATAGTAAGAGTCATACGAATTATTTAAATGTATTGCGTATTCTCTCATGTATGCAACAAAATAGTTACAAAGATCAAGTATGTACTAGATCACCATGATTAGTGTGTAAAGGAGGAACTAAACACATTGCATACAGCCAAACAAATAGCAGTTGTCTACCCATTATACAACCTGTCTGTTTAAGCGGTCTGTTTGTCACAAACAGACAGCAACGTCCTTTGGATAGAAATAAAAGTTGAGCAGGCAGGCTAAGGACTAGATTTGGTCTGAGGTGAGTTCGATCCACTGATTGTAAATCCTGATTTGAATTGGGAAGGGGAAGCACACTTTATCTCTGCACGGTGTTATGAGGCAAGCTGCTGCAAATATTCCAGAACAGAATGTTGCTGTTTCCCTGCTAGGGACTGAGCTTGTTGGATCACACCAAGCCCCTTGCAGAAGAGATCAATTCCCTTTTGCTGAATTGCTGATGGAGTCTCAAAACCTGCAAACAAAGTAAAAAGATGTTATAAAGCAGATCAAAACTATAACCATTGTGATGGACTATGGATAAAAGCCCCCACCCCTCCCACTATAACACCTGGGTTTTATGGTCGGGTTGGCTAGGTGGGGTGCGCTAACATGGTACCAGAGCCGAGGTCCCGGGTTCGAACCCACCCGGCCACGCATTTCCGCTGCGCGATTTCCCCTGCGCCTCTCGTGTGTTGAGACCTGCTGCGGGCTACGCCGGGCTCGCACGCCGTAGGGGGAATGATGGACTATGGATAAAAGCCCCCACCCCTCCAACTATAACACCTGGGTTTTATGGTCGGGTTGGCTAGGTGGGGCGCGCTAACACATTGAATAGGAAGGTGATGTGTTTCAACTTTGAACCTTATCAACTTACCCATGCCACTGTCTAGAAGTTTCCAACCAACATGAAGAAGATATGTGGATAGTTTCAACAGTGTTACCAAGGAAGATTTTTTTTACGGCCACATGGTGACCAGCAAAAGCATGTAAGCACTGCAGATCTTGAAATTGATCTGCAATTAACTATGGAAAATTTTTACGACAACGTGGCATGCTCCACCCCGGAGCTTTGATATATAGAAAATTGTGGTATATTTATCATAAGAAGTAGGAGGCCCAGCCTAGGTTTGTGAGGTTAAAGATGTTCTACCCAACCTAATCTGAAACTTTTCTATGATCAAGGCTCCGAAACAGTTTATTAAAAAAAATGCCTAAATTCATATTTCATATTAAGATTAACACTAACTTGCATGTTTATTAGATGAAATATTTGATATTTGTGAAAACTTGATGTGAGAACTACTTGTGATTTTTGTATTTTGTATTTTGGATTAGCAGTAGAAATAGAAAGTGGAAAAGAAATTATATGTGTCCTTTTCTTTGTTTTCTACTTCTGATTATATATATGAGGTACATATTGGCAAATGACGTCATTAGATATATGACATGACAAATGAATAGATGACTTATAATATTGCTTACTCCGAAACTAAAAGCGGAAAACACATTCCTGTTGATGTGATGTAGTGTAATAAAAAAATACGATGGACGAGCAAGGTGTCTTGTTCCATCTTGCTCCTTATGGTTAGTTGATGAATTGATTGGTATTTCGTAATACAAAGTGACATGGATCACTTGCTATCGTTGACGGTTCCTAACATAAAAGCCATGGATGCCTATGTCCCTGCAAGTTATAAAGTAATTACAGGCTCCATGACCAGCAGGGATAATGGTCATGAGCCGGTAGGGGATCAATAATTTTGTTGAAGCAAAAAAGGCGTATTCATCCCTTAACTATCATTCAAGAGTTTAGTTTATCTCTTAACTTTTAATTAGGCCAATTTAATCCTCTATCTTCAATTTTCGGATCAATCTCACCCCTCCTCCTAATTGGTCGTCCATGTTGGCGTGCCACATCACCCTAGGCATATTTTCCGCTGACTCATCTCTACCAAATGTCATATGTGTCTCCTCCATCTATTACAAGATTATTACTCAAACTCCATAACCTTTTTTTTTCTCATCTTGCACTCACCTAACATTGAGTAAATTTGAGAGCAAACCATGTTTCAAGAGAAGATAAAAGGTTTAGTGGTGGTGGCCTCAACAATACATGGAGGAAAAAGGGATCTAAACAAGAGGTATATAGGAATTTTGGTATCGATAACTTCGCAGAAAACACTGCTAGGGCCTAGGGTGATGTGGCATGCCAACATGGACGGCCATCTAGGACAAGAGACAAGATTGATCCGAACATAGAAGTTTGAGGACTAAATTGGTCCAATTCAAAGTTGGGGGAAGAATCTAAAAGTTATGGGATGAAAACGGTTATTTTGCTTTGTGTAAGATTGCTAATTTAAAATTTGGAAACTTCTCGAGGAATAGGACAATGAGCATGTTTGGTTGATGACGGGGACACGCCACAGATCGCTGTAACTAACATTCGCCTGTGTTTGGTTTCTGATTAAGGCCTTATTTAGATCTCAAATTTTTTTTAAAAAAAAACATCATATCGAATATTTGGACACATACATAGAGGATTAAATAAAATCTATTTACAAGACTTTTTGCATAGATGAGTTGTAAATCGCGAGACAAATCTAATGGGCCTACTTAATCCATGATTTACAACAGTGATACTATAGTAACCATCCGCTAATTATGAATTAATCATGGATTAATTAGGCCCATTAGATCCGTCTCGCGATTTACAACCCATCCATGCAAAAAATTTTATAAATAGACTTTATTTAGTGCTCCGAAATAGTAAAATTCTCTTCCAAAAATTTACGCCGAAAAAATCTAAACACACACTAAGATGCGGCATGCCAAACGAGTCTAGCATCTCTTGCTCCGTTTCTCGCCAAAAATTCGGCGCATGATTTGTCCGCCTCAGCTCAGACACGCTGAACATTCAGCGTGTTTGATTCATCCATACTCCTCCTCCATCTACATCCATCCCCTAAAGCACGGATTAAATTTCTCTATGGTTGCCCAACAAACACCCCACTGAGGAGCCAAACTAATGTGTACCTAGAAAAATGGAAAAAGTATACATAACCCCTTCAGGTTTGATGTCTGGACACTTAACCCCCTGAACTCAAAAACCGGGTATTTTACCCCCCAAACTTTGCAAAACCGGACAAATCACCCCCTGGGGTGGTTTTGTGGGCGGTTTTGCCACCGTGGCGCACATGTCGACGCCACATCATAGAACACGTAGCATGGTCCCACCTGTCATGTCTCTCCCACTCTCTGCTCTCTCCCAGGCGGCAGATCCCCCGCGCGCACCCGGCGGCGGCGCTCCCGCTCCCCCGAGCGCATCCGGCAGCGGCGCTCCCGCGGAGGCGTGCGGCTCTACGCTAGCTCCACTTGGAGGCGTAGCGGAGGAGGAAGCGGGCCTGGGCGAGGCGGTGGTGAGCGAGGGTGAGAGGCGCACGGCGCGATCGAGTGCGGCGGCGTAGTCGAAGCACGGGAGGGGAGGGAGGACCAGGCGGGTGGCGATGCGGGAGACGAGGTCGGCGAGGGTGGGCGCGGAGCAGAAGGCGGCCTCGACCAGGGAGAGTGGGACGCGGTGGGAGTGCTCGACGAGCAGGGAGCAGGCGGCGGCGAGGGTGGGGAGGAAGGCGGAGCCAGGGGTGGCGAGCTCGTCGTCGGTGGCGTACTTGGCCATGTGGAGCGCCTCCTCGGCGTGGGTGGTCGAGAGGCCGGCTGAGTCGTTGAAGGTGGCCTGGTGGATGAACTCCGCGGCGCCGCCATCGTGGACTAGCTCCACGGCGACCTCCTCCGCGCCGCCGGCCACGTGAGAGCTCCACGGCGGCGGGGAGCCGAGGACCCTCGTGCGCGAGCCATCGTGGCCTCCTCCTCCGCGCCGCCGGCAATGGCGGCAACGACCTCCACCACGCCGCCATGCCCTCCTCCTCTGCGCTGCTAGCCCGTGCGGCCCCCTCCACCGCCATGCCAGTCACACGGGAGCAGGGCTAGCCGCTCCGCCCCGGCCGGGCAGTGCAGGAGCCACTCCGCCACCGCTGCGGCTGGGCAAGCGCGCGTAGGAGCCGCTCTGCAGCCGCCGCCGCCGCCGGGCGCGCGCGGGCGAGCGCTCGCGGGAGCCGCTCCGCCGCCGCCGTGGCCGGGCGCAGGGGAGCAGGGCGAGCCGCTCTGCCGCCACCGCGGCCGGGCGAGCGCACGCGGGCAGTGGGCGCGCAGGTGGCGCCGGGGAGCGGGCGCCCAGGCAAGCGGCGCCGACGGCGAGCGAGTGGGCGGGCGGCGGTGGGCAAGACCGCAGGAGTTGGGGCAGGGTGTGAGAGAGGAGAGAGAGTGGAGAGTGTAAACGCACACGTGGCACTGACAAGTGGGCCCTAGAAGCGCCACGTCAGCAAAACCGCCCACAAAACCACCCCAGGGGGTGATTTGTCCGATTTTGCAAAGTTTGGGGGGTAAAATACCCGATTTTTGAGTTCAGGGGGTTAAGTGTCCAGACATCAAACCTGAGGGGGTTATGTATACTTTTTCCCTAGAAAAATGTACTCACAAATTTCCCTCCATCAAAATCGAGGGCTCACAATTCTTGTACGATGTGCTCAACTCAAACCAACGCTCGAGTCCCCGTTCCCCACGCCCCGCTCCGCTCCGCCTCCCCAACCCCACGCAATGCCTCCTCTCCTAGATCCTGCCGCCTCCCCTCGCGCCTTTTGCATCCCGCCGCGCCGTCGCCGCCTCCGCTTGCCGTGGGCACCTGCTTCTGCCTTCTCCCGCCACCGGCCACTGATCCACGGGATGGCCTCCGAAGCCGCCGACGCTCCCGGTGTGGCACGGGCCGTGGCTACGCCCGAGGGGGACGGCGGTCCTGTCTCATCCGTGCTCCACTTCCGAGCCCCCCAAGTTCCCACGCCCGCCTGAGCACAGCGTCGCTGCGCTTGCTCTTCGCCTTCGATACGCGAGTTTCGATTAAAGGTCAGTGCATTTCGATCTGCCAATGCCGCCGCACTCGCTTGCTTGTCTCGATCTCACGGGCTAATTTCTCCTGTGCTGGACTGGCTCCAGCGATTGGTTCTGGTGGTCCCCTCTGGAGCCTGTGCGCCGCGGACTGAAGCATGGAGGAGCCGGGCCTCCGTCGCCCCTCTCCATCGCCACCGCTTGCTCCCGCAGGATACAGATCCAGCCCGCGGTTCGGAGGAAGGGGGCGTGCTCGCCGCCGTGCTGCAGGACCTCAGGCTCGCCGGCTGCGGCCGGAAGCATCGAGCAACCGGTGGCCGGCGTCGGCTCCGATGGAGCCTGCTCCAACCCGGTGCGGCTGCTGCTCTGGCCACGCCGCCGATGAGGGGTCGGCAAGCAGAGCAACGGCCGGCGGTGGCAGTCGCTCGGGCTGGCCGCAAGGCCTGCTGCTGGTTGTGGTGGATCTGGCGTGCGTGGAGACGCTGGGCCGAGCGCTGGTGGTCTGCAGCTGCAGCTGCGCTGCCAGTTGGTTATGCCACCGTCCGGAGCGGCACAGTGCAGTCTCAGGCCGTAGGTGAATGTGATGTTGTGTCCGTGGCTTCGACCTACGCCTAGGCGTTCCGGGTTGATCCGGAGAAGGTGCTTCAAGACAAGAAGCAAGCGGCAACCGACCTAGCTTAACAAGGTATTAACAATCCCAGTAGTTACGCGGCTCTTATATTTGAATTCAATGGCTACTTGGCTAGACATGATTCAAGTAATTCCTATTTCCTGTTGTTCACTGTGTGTTGCATGTGTGATGGTGCATTTGTTTTAACAAAATAAATATGTGTCATTGCTAAATTTCATGGTACACTAGGCATTTTTTAAATAAATTATAACATATTTTGTTTCCCCGGACTCTCATCCAACCAAGTAAAATTTGAAATGGGTTCTATCTCCTTTACGATTTAGTTTAGCAGGAAACTAATATTCAGAGTTTCTTTTGATTTGTCAATGAAGATCCTTGTCATTTCTATATCAATATGTTCAGATTCTTTTCTGCATATCTTCCCAGAACTAAATTTATTTTCTTTCACTAGCATTTTAACACAGTGCTAACCCTCTTTTCATCCATTCTTCAATGAAGATCCTTGTCATTTCTATATCAATATGTTCAGATTCTTTTCTGCATACTCTTCCCAGAACTAAATTTATTTTCTTTCACTAGCATTTTAACACAGTGCTCACCCTCTTTTCATCCAGAAATATTTTTCAAATCACGTATAATGCTCCTCTCCTTCTAATCTAATAAGTGGTTGAAATAAATGAACATCTGCTTCCTTATTTGGAGGGTAGAGGTGTATATGCCTTAAATAATAGTTGCAGGGATCAGATTAGCTCATCACTCATCACCCATGAAGATAATTTTGTTTTGATTGATGTGACAGGCCTACATCCAGAATCTTGAGATGAGCCGCATGAAGTTCGAGTAGCTGGTGCACGAGCTCCATCAAGCCGACAGGCCTACTACTAATCGAGGGTTCAATTGCTGAATTCCTAGTCATATGTTTGTTTGCTTTATGGGTTATCAGGTGATAACTCGAAAACACAGGTCAGCTGCAGTTCCAAATATGAAATACTTGTCAATGTTTGCTGGCCTGCAGTTTCAAATATTCCAGCGACTTACAGAAATATATATGTGATTTATATGTGTTCATATAGTTCAATTTTAGTGATGAAAGTAGGAACGGAAAAATCCCGTACCACACCGAATACCGTTTAAACTAACCGAATACTATATTTTCAGTAAAATACGAAATCAGGAAAAAATACAGGAAAAAATGGTGAAAACAGGAACGAAAATGGTTAGATTAATTTCCTGACCGAATTTTCGGTTACCATTTTCCAGTCAGGAATTCCCGATTTTTTTCCCGTTTCCTTCCCGTATGGAAAATACTATGCCACTTGACCTGTCTTGGGTCGGCTTTATAGCTTCATCAGCGCACGCACGGATTGCCTGTAAGACGAGGCGGGACTAAATTGTGGTCACTGCGACGATGCTGCCTCACTGCGCATGCAAAGCACGGCCTCACGCGTGCATGCCCGTGGCCCGTGGGCCAAGGCCTGATAGGCCGATAGCTGGTTAACCTGCTGCCTGTGCTGCATCGTGCTCGCTGCCCCTTTGTTGCCCACTGGTTAGAAATCTACCGAAGGTCCAGGTTTGCTCCTTCTTTTATTTTCATTTCCATTTTCTTTGTTGGCTCGAACGTTCGATTCATTGATCTTCCCGGTTTGAAGTACGGCTCCCGACCGTTATCGTTTTGTTCCCGATTGAATTATTTCGTTTCCGTAATTCCGTATATCCGATTTCGTTTTCCCAACCAGTGTTCCTGTTCCCGTACCTGTAACCGAATAAAAAATATGAAAACGAAAATGGTTGGAGTGTTTTCCCGACCGTTCCCGACTGTTTTCATCAATTTATGTCTGCTTGTGACTTCAAAGTGAAATACGAGTTCTCTCCATGGTCTCTCCATGAATGTACATTTTACCTGAGATACTCTGATGCCTCCTACACGTGAAGAGAGCCTTTGGAGATGACCACAATCTCCATCTAGCTGCGTCCTCCCTGAGGTATTCATCCCAGCAATTTTTTTTGGATATCATGATGCCATGATTTCAATAATCTTTCAGCTTGAGAATTTAAGTACCTGATTCTATAAGCTTGCAATCATTGTTTAAAGCACCTCGTGAACTCTACCTTTAAATTGATATAGGTATGGTTTTCTTTCTTTTTAGTATTCTGAGATCTTATATGATATGCTTGGAATCTGTATGCAATGTTGCCTCAATTCTAGGTATTTTTTCTCTGCTGCAGTGCTTAAAATTCTTGGTGTCAAAGATGTCCTTTGGAGGTTTTCTGTTTCCAAATTATCAAGTACTATAACTGATACATGTACTATTATATTAGCATCATGCTGCTCTTGTTGACTTCTGCCCATTGGACAGTTTGGAGAGCTTTCTCTTGAAGTCAACAAGATCGAAATTGGACAGTTTGGAGAGTCTCAGTCAACCTTAAATCAGCTCCTAGGTAAACTCATTCAACCTTGGTAGATAACCAGATTAATCAAGCTATACCTGCTGTTTTGTTCTACAGTTTAGAGAGTTATATACTTGCTGATTGCTTATTTTTTTAAGCTTGATATTGTTTTTGGCAAACACTCTTTAGTATTTTGATTTTTCTGTGGTGTCCATGCTAGGAGCATTGTGCTAAAAGGAAAGCAAATGCATCTGCCTTAGCAGAATTTTATTTTTTGGGTCTTACAAGCAATTCATTATATATCATTCAGAAATTCATCCCTTGTTTTGCCTCTTGGGCCTATTAGAAGGAGGTGATTATAAATAAATATTTAAATATATGCCTATGATCTAATGTAATAACTAAGAACATGGCCTAATCATTGATGTGAGTGTAACTCCAATGTTCTTTTTCAGGTCATGAGTTTCTTGCAACAGCCGAACATGTCTGGGATCTTTGAAATGTGTAAGCAGATCATTGGCATGCAGTGTTGCTTATATTTCTATGGAACTGCAATAAGCAGCTTGCGTAAAAAATATGGATTAAATTTGATTTTGCTCTATGAATGTGGTTGTGTAATCAACAAACTCTATGTTACATCTTCTTTATGTGAAACATATATTTCTTATTTTGGACTATGGATCATGTGTTTTTTTTGTATGTCTGAAATGCTTCGTATTTTCAATTTTGTTTGCTAGGCCTCTGCTTGACATTTAGTTGTATAATCTTGAAATTCTATATTAATAACCCATTAATAAAATCATGTGAAGAGTACTGACATGTATAAACATGTGGAATTAGACTGGAATGAAATTGGGCTTGTGGCCTGGCTCTTGGAAAATGTGGGAGTCATTCAACCTTATGACATTCTTTTTGGCTTCTTCTAGCTGTTAGAGAAACTTTACATGCAGAACTCATGATTTCAGTAGCATCAACCTAGAAAATTCAATAACTGCCAGATAGAACTAGGATTTTAGGAATGCATACTTGGTTAATCTGAACTTCAATGTAATTCACGAAACAAAACTGATAAAGTTAAAGCAGCCTGAAAATTAATGTAAATTTTAGTTTGCTCAAACCTGTATCATCTAATCAGTATGAAATTTACTCGAACTTAGTTTTGATCTAAAAAAAAATGCAACATGGTTTTGCGCTCGATCTGTTTAACTTTGTTGCAGCTATGACAGTCCTACTCTTGCAATGTTGAAAACCTGCATGCATCTATGTCCTAAAAGACATGTACATATATTTAGGGACTGGACAACGACAATAGCTGCATGGGTGGTGAATCTTGAGATGATATAAATAGAATAACAAAAGCTAGATGCACTTGGACGATTGAAGGAACATGAGTTAAGCACTGCATAGAAAAAATCGGCAGTGGACTTGTCTTGCTGGCCAGGCAACAGCAACAGCATCGCTGTTTTTTGGAGTCCCATCTTGATAGTTGTTGCCTAATTGTCTTTGATGTCTAACTGGATATCACTATATATATCAAACAATTTTGTGTACACAAGTAGTTTGGTTAGTAGTCTGTGTTCTTTCTCTCCCAGATGGACATATGTGCCAATTTACAGCAAATTGGGTTTCTAATGGCTGAAATTCGGATTTTCATGACCTGGTTTGCACCTAATATTTTCCCGTCAAAGAATGGGTTGCAATTGTGAATTTCCAATACAGGTCTTGCAGTGTACTTTGAGAATTTAAGATTATATTGTATCAAAATAATTTATGAAAGCTTGAACAATTGTATTATATATGTTTTTGTTGGAGAATAATCAAAGTCGTGCCATGATGTTGCTGTTTTTAGGCTTGTTGATGATATGCAGTTCTGTTAAGCCGTGTACTTATCTCTCATTTGCTCAAGTTGACAAAAGGAGAGTGAATGCACTTGTTTTGGACTATGGATTAATTGTTGTTTTTTGTATGTCTGAAATTTATTCGTAGCGTTAGCACGGGCATGCTTACTAGTAGGGGTAAGTGTGCGTGCGTTGTGAGTGTCTGAATTGTACTGTGTAATTAAAAAAACAGAGAAAAAAACATGGGTGTATCAAGAATGATTCCCTTCACCAAGAAATCAAACCTCACGAACTAGACAACCTGCATCCATGGAGCTAAGCACAATCTCCCTCCTCTTCCTAATCCTACCTCTCATCTCCCTGCTAATCCTTGCACCATCACATAGCCGCCGCGGCGGCGGATCCAGAGCGGAAACCTACAGGAAAAGACGCCCCCCTGGTCCATGGGGTCTCCCCTTCATCGGAAGCATCCACCACCTGCTCACCTCGCAGCCGCAGGCAGCCCTCCGCGAGCTGGCCAAGAAGCACGGGCCGGTGATGTACCTGCGGCTGGGGCAGGTCGACACCGTCGTGGTCTCCTCGCCGGAGGCGGCGCAGGAGGTGCTTCGGGCCAACGACATCAACTTCGCGTCCCGGCCAAGCCTGCTCGCCGCCGACATCATCTGCTACGGCAACCTCGACATCGCCTTCTCGCCCTACGGCGACTACAGGCGGGCGCTGCGCAAGCTCTGCACGCTCGAGCTCTTGAGCGCGCGCAAGGTGAAGCAGTTCGCGGGCATCAGGGACAGGGAGACCATGTCCCTCGTCGCGGAGGTCCAGGCCGCCGCCGCCGCCGCCGGCGGCCAGCCGGTGAACCTCGGCGGCTTGCTGATCTCCTGTACCAACTCCATCACTGGGCTGGCGACGTTTGGCCACTTCTGCAGCGGCGCGAGGACGAAGCGGTTCCTGTCAGCGATGAACGAGGCGCTCAAGTACTCCTCGGGATTCTGCGTCTCGGACCTCTTCCCGTCGATGTGGTTCCTGGACGTCGTCACCGGGACGAGATACCAGCTGCGGAGGGCGCACCGTCAGCTCGACCAAGTATTCGACGAGATCATCGCAGAGGGCGAGGCACGAGCAAGACGGAGGAACGCCCAAGGAGAAGACCGAGACCGTGAGGGAGAGCACGACCTCCTCAGCGTCTTGCTGTGGATCCGAGATGAAGGGGATTCGGAGCTGCCCATCACAACCATAAACATCAAGGCGATCATAGTGGTAAGTGTTGTCGTTGCACCTTTTATTTCTGCAGGATGTTTAGGGTGTGTTTAGATCATTTTGGCACAAAATTTTGAAAGAGAATTTTGCTAATTTGAAATATTAAATAAAATTTATTTACAAAACTTTTTGCACGGATGGTTTGTAAATGCGAGACGAATCTAATGAGCCTAATTAATCTATGATTAATTCATGATTAGTGGATGGTTACTGTAACATCGATGTTGTAAATTATGGATTAAGTAGGCTCATTAGATTCGTCTCGTGATTTACAATCCATCCGTGCAAAAAGTTTTATAAATAGACTTCATTTAGTACTCCATGCATATGTCCAAATATTTGATGTGATGTTTTTTGGGGAAAAATTTGGGGATCTAAACTGACCCTTAATATCTATCGAAATTCTAACCGATTTTTCCCTCAAAAAAATTCTAACCGATTTTTGCATTTCCTTTTCTTGCAAATTTGGTTTAGGATATGTTCATGGCAGGTACAGAGACCACCTCATCCGCCGCTGAGTGGGTCATGTCGGAGCTCATAAAAAACCCGGATAAGATGGCAAAGGCGCAAGCAGAGGTGCGGCAAGCATTCGACAACAAGAACCCGTTGGACCATGAGTCCAACGTTCACCATCTGCACTACTTGAGCATGGTCATCAAGGAGACCATGAGGCTGTACGGCCTGTACCCACCCATCCCGCTCCTCCTCCCTCGTCTCTGCCGGGAGACCTGCGATGTCGGTGGGTTTGAGGTGGCCAGAGGCAGCAGGGTGATCGTCAACGCATGGGCGATGGCTAGAAGCCCGGAGTATTGGAGCGACGACTCTGAGGAGTTCAATCCTGAAAGGTTCGAAAAAAGTGTGCTGGACTATAAAGGTACACAGTTTGAGTACCTGCCGTTCGGTAGTGGGAGGAGGATGTGTCCTGGCTCCGGTTTCGGGTTGGCCACCCTGGAGCTGATCTTGGCACGCCTCCTATACTATTTCGACTGGAGCCTTCCAGCTGGAATGCAGCCGCTAGAGCTTGACATGGACATGACAGTTGGATCAACAGCAAGAAGAAGCAACCAATTACACCTCGTGGCATCACCTTATGGCAAGGTTACAGCGAAGAGTTGAATATCTTGTGACCCAATAGTTGAATCAATGCCATTGTTCCAAGGTTGCAGGCTTGAAGCAAAGAGTTCAATAATCAATACTGTATTAGCAGTTTTCATCTATCTTGTGGGGCTTTTTAAGATGGTAAATAAGTTTGAGTGAACTAAGAACAACTAGGCCCACTGATGTAAAATTTTTAAGACTGGATTGGTGTGTGCATGCGTGTGTTCTGTTTCACGGCGACTACTGTAAGGAATGTGTGTGCTTTGCATTGATGTTATATTTTGCTGCTGTGAAAAAGGTTTGTTCTGTCAATAAAAAAAGGGCCCTGGTCCCCTGGCAAGTTGTTCAAGTTCAACCGTATGGTTTCCAATTAAGTGATCCCTCTCAATTTGAAGTATTGGAGTAGTAGTCCATTTTCAATATGCCCTTCATCTCATTGTTGCCACATTTATTTTAGATTGAAGTTACCATGCATTATTTTTTGCCCCAGTTGTCTGTTCCCCAAGGGCATCTTCGTTAGTTCCATATTGACATATTCTGTTCCGATGACATCTGCAAATTGTAAACTACAGAAGCAGCGTGCTCCGTGCATCTGACGACAACAACATAAAAAAAAGAAACAAAGACTTTGGAACCGTGGAACGGAGAGGCATGTGTGTGCATAGATTGGTTTACTAAACGAAGATAATTAAGCACACCTATTACTAATCCTTTGTGTTGTTGGCTGGACTTAAGAGTCAGCGTCCATGGTTGTTCATCTCGTCGTAGGGGCGAAACGCCATGCTGGCTAGCTCATCTCAGCGCATGGCGAAACGGTGGAGACGAATCCTTTGCCAAAAGTTTGGCATGCCCACACGTTGGTGTGGAGGATAAGAGCAGCTCCAGTGTATGTTTTTTCGGTGGTGCCAAGAGGAGAGAGAGTGTTCTATGGAGGGTGCCATACGGTGGAGGAAAACATCAGCCGGTGCTACTCTGTGCTACTCTGGCACCCGAAGCTTAGTTGAGCACCCTGGCTAAGCAATAAAAAAATTTGTCAGAACTGCATTGCCGACTGGGAGGAGATGCTCTCGAGGAGAGGTATATTTTAAGTAAATTGTGGGACCTATCTTAGTCTAAAGCAAGATGCTACACGTTGGAGAGGAGTTTAGAATTTAGCATCTTCCACACATGTCAAATTGTAGCACCCTTCAAAAACTTGTACACTGGAGCTGCCCTAAGAGCATAAAGCCATCAACCAAACACCCCCCCTGACTTTGCAACCGGCCGGCTTATATGCAGCTTTGTGCATTGTTTTGAGCTCTGCTGGTTTTATGCCTTGTGTGTTTCTTCAATCTCGGTGGACTGCATTCTTTGTCTTCAGGTTGTGGGTGAGACTTTTTGTGTTTTTGTTCTGATTGTTAGAGCAACCGTTTTTTCAGGAGGCGGATTTGGTCTTTGGCCTCCTTCCGGCCTGGTGCCTCTCACTCAAGGGCTGGTGTGATTCGAGGTCGCCGTTGAGATTGTTTAAATAATAATTATATCTAAAAATAATTGAGTTGCATCAAGACTACTAAAAATTCGAGGTCGCCATTGAGACTGTATCATGATTCGAGCATCATAAAGACGGCGATCAAGGCGGAAAGAACATACCTTGAGTACGTTGATGCCTTCAATCCTATCGTTGCTGCACTCACCATGTTGGCGGTGTGTCTGGCCTGTTCGCCTAGCGGGAGGGCTCAAACAAAACTAACAAGGGATTGGGCAGCCTGGCCGATCGCGTCCGGCTGGCCGCGCAAAACTGGAGCAATATCAACGAGAGGGAAAGGTGATGAGCAGATCTAGCATATATACGAAGGAAGCCAGCAACGTGAAACTGGAACAATGTCATTAAGAGGGAAGGGTGACGGGCAGATCTAGCACCATTCCCAATCAGGGCTTCACACGGGAGCAGGGCGGTCGATAGCGCTATGAAGGAAGCCGGCGGCACAAAAATGACAGTGAGGAGGCCAAGGCAAATCACATGAGCGCTAACACAGAAGGAAAGAACATGGACAAAATTTTGGAAGCCTAATTAACGCATGACAATATGTGCTTTCCCAGCAATATGTGCTTTCCCTGGAACATTATTTTGTCCATGCTTCAACTAAAATAAATCTAACTTGGAGTCTCATTGAAACATTGGTAACTTTTACTTAACATGTTGCTCCAATTGAAAAATATCAAATCAATATGATTTTTCTAGAAAGAATGTGAACACATTAAAATAATGACTTTTTTGTGAGGCACCTCCATTTTTCATGCTTTTGAATCATGAAGGTCAAAGTGAGAGCTATTCTTTTCATATATGCTATTCAAAGCAATTATAACGAGATGATGACCAAAATTATGACACTAAAGACTTCAATACATAAGCTGATTTTCATTGGGTATACATAGCAGCATTTTAGTGAAAAAGTTTTCAAACAACAAAACAACTTAACCAATAGAATCAGATTTGATATATTTGTACTTTTTTTCTGCTAGTGGAGATGCATGTGCCACAAACACGTTTTAAAACTAAATTTATTTACTAATATCATAACTATACTCTAATCTGTCTGATATGGAAACATTAGACTCAAAACTGACAAGATGAAAACCTTAAATGTTATATGAAATCGAACATATGGACTAATTATATAATTATAATTATATTATATAGGATATGACAAAGCATTTGATCACACGTTTATAACATATCGTTTAATGAAAAATTATTTATTAAAAGTTGAATTACATCTAACGACAACTAAAATAGCTAAAGTTACTAATTAATAACATAGCAATGCACTCCATTCTAAATCTAAATTAACCCATAGTCTCGTGCGAAGATTTTTTTGGTTTTAATTCCTTAAAAACTCTGGCAACATCTCGTGTACTCTACATATATTTCAATGCAGATTGGTGGTCTCTTTTTAAATTCCAAAAAGCTATCTTTGTGCGTCTACAATATCTTTGTGCGAGACGGCGCCTGGCGTTGCGTGGTGGCCGTCCAGCAAATCACGAGGCTGATCTGTTGGACGGTCGTCAGGCGGGGTGGCGCGGCCATCTAGCGCGGCGTGGTGGTCGTCATGCACGGTGTGGTGGCCGTCGGACGCTGTGTGGTGTGGACGTGTGGTGGTCGTCCGGCGAGGCGACCTTTTGTAGCCAAGCAAGGATGTGATCGACCGGGGCGGGGAGGGCGGTGCTTTGTTGTGGCAGTCGTTGGGCGCGGTGTGGCGGCCGTCCGGCACGGAGAAGTGGTCATCGGGCGCGGTGTGGTGTAATCCAGTGTGGCGTGGTGGTCGTCTGACGTTGTGTGGCCATCTGGTGTGGCGGCTGTCGGGCGCAGCGTGGTGGGCGTCCGGCGAGGAGACCGATCCGAGCCAAGCGAGGACGACGAGGGTGCAACGACAGAGTGCAAATGGCATGTGACAACATTTTTCGGAAACCGAGAACATCTTTTGAAAATCTTTGATCACCAATTAGCCGGAATAATGTCAAATGGAATGGGATAATATTTTTTTGAAAACCTTTGATCACCAATCAGGCGTAGTAATGTCAAATGGAACACGAGAATATATTTTGGAAGCCTTAGATCACCAATTAGCCGTAGTTGTCAAATGGAACTTGAGAATATTTTTTGGAAACCTTTGACACAAATCGTATGAGGAGATCACCAATCAGGTTTATGTAAAATGGAACGTGAGAACATTTTTTTTGGAAACCTTCGATCACTAAATGTGCGCTCAAAATAAGGAATGTGCCAGCAATCACGTGGATCCATATTTGGTGTTGGATGTTATGGAAAGTTACTGTAACTATCAAAGGAAATAGAAATAAAGAGCCGGCCCATATGGTGGGTAACTGGGGAAGCGAGTAACAAAAGATTAGGGTTTTGGCAGAAAAATTTTAGTAATATCAAAACCATGGATCTCCATATCTCTTGTCAAGCCTCTCGGCTTGCCAAGTGGGATCTCTACAAGAGATACAGTAGGTCTAATCTTGATGACAAATGGTTCAAATATTTCACTTTTATAGTATAGATAAAGATGATGTTATTGCACGACCAGTCGTGCAAACCGCGGGCAGCAGTGTCAGCCAAATCCATATCTAGCTTTGTATAAAATAACTTTTTTTTAAAATATTTTATCTCCTTCATACGAGCTCAGTTTTTGAATACCGATTGCACCATTGTGTTCTATATGATGAGACAGTCAAAACTAGATCCCACTTGCATATATTTTGAAGATATTTTGCATTGATAACAAGTTGTTATATACTATACACATAAGTTGCCAACAAAATAGAAGGTTTTATACACATGAGTTGCCACACATATAAGATAAAAATTATCATAAAAAATATTTATAAATTATCGTAAAAATAAATTTACCACAAAAACATAATCTGTTATAAACATAATTTGCCAAGAACAAAATCTGTTATATACATAAGTTGTCACAAACACAAATATGTTGACACAAAAATAGAATCCATCATATACATAAGTTGTTACTATAGTAATACTATATACATATAAGTTGCTTAAAAAAATCATCGCATAAGTTGCTACTAGTATAAAATATGATTAAAGCAAGTCATTGCGCGACCATTCGTCTCTTACATTTTTCCTATAGATAAGTATGAACATGAATGCAACAATACAATTCAATCTGGTGTCTATTGTCAGAATCGTGTCAAGTTATTTACTTATTAACTGAACACTAGGTATGGATTGGTCCATAATTCCGAAGATGTTGCGACCATCAGAAATGGTAAGTGTGAGAGAAAAAGCGCACAATGCAACGTATGTTGCTTCAGACAAAAGAAGTCAGATAATGAATTCAGATAGCTAGAATGTGCTTGATCCTGTATTAACAGTTGAAGGAAAGTATGCAGGGATAATATAAAGACTCGTTGGTACAAAATAATGCTGATTCGGTTCTGGTAGGCATGACCTTCACGTCTAGCGATGGTTCAAATATACAGGTAGTAGAATTTATACTTACTCTCTCCCTTCCAGCTGAATTTCCCATGCAAATTTTCTTTTGTTAGCGGTGCACAGTTATCCTAGGTATCCTTAATTCATGTTCAGGCTTGTGACAGCAACCAACATTTATAGTTGACACGAAACTGAATAACCCCATGGCTATCCAGAACGAGAGCAAGGTTGCAAATATCAAAAAACTTCTCACATATTCCTTTTCCATGCCACCAATATGAGGGAAGTGATCAAGATTCAGAAGCACTAACAACTAGGTCAAACTCATGTTATCTTTCTGTCTGAACAAAGCAAGTGATTCCAGTATCATCTAACACATTACATGCTAATGAGAAAAAAAAATCAACCTCTGACACCCAGGTTCCCAAGTTCAGCTTCCAGCACTTGATGTTTTAATTCAGCTCTTATCGTTGTTGTCACTGCCACTTCTTACACTTTCCACAGGTGGAATAGTCTACAGGAGCAGAAATGAAGGAAAAAAATTAGCAGGTTCTCATGTAGAAATTTTGCCAAAAAGCTAGTGTGCTGTGTGCATGACAATCGGTGGGAAGGATAGACACCACCAGCTAACCATATCAGGTTTGTAAATGTTGTGGACGATAGAGGCACCAGCGAGGAGAGAGACAACAATCACAACTGAAGACAATGCAAGGGAAGGAGTCCCCGTCGGTGGACGCCCACCACCAAACTTCTTGCCGGAGTTCATCCTTGCTTGCTCTTATATTTAATCTCTTCGGCCTTTCAGCAAGTCGTAACTGCCTGCAGGGATGTGGAGCATGGGAAGACCTAATTAATGGCAGCCCATAAAGCCTCACCTGCTTGAATTAAACTGTATATATATATATATATATATATATATATATATATATATATTAATCAAAGTGCACAGACATTAAATCAAGAACTATATGGAAATAGTGTACAGTTTAACAGAGAATTGACAGAAAGAAATTGTATTCTAGCTAGATGCCTACATACCTACCCAGTAAAGAAAGATTTGGGCTACCTTCTGTTTGGAAGCAATTCTATATTATGAATAGAGTACACAACATAATTGGGTTATCTTGATCTTAGATACACAACTAACATAACTTCGTTTCAGAATTGCTAGAAGATGCTAGATGTTTGAAATTCTGTTTTTCATAAGTCTAATTGTCTATACAGAGTGTGAAAAGGACTAAAATGCCCCTGAAAGATAGGTGACTTTTTTATGCAGATTTTTGGGGAGGCATCAGTGTCCTAATTCTTGTTTTTAGTATGTTCGACAAGTGAAGTGAGAATATCACAATAAGACCAGTCTCAGTGGGAGTGTTATCGACACAGTTACCAAGACTTGAAACTTGAGAACTGTGCCAGTAGAGTGTCATGGTGATGACACTCCTCTCTCCTCTCTCCTCATACTGTTGGTATATGTTAGCAAATTTAATGTCCATGACACTCCTATAACACTCCAACTGAGATTGGCCTAATAGTAATTCATCCCACACGAGTATTTAATATCACAAGGAAAGCAAACACACATCATGCACCACTCCGTAAGTTGAATAGGATTACATACCAGATCTAAAATTGCATAGGATCCTGTCAAAAAAAAATGTTTTCCTGTCAAAAAAAATTGCATAGGAATACATGAGGTCCAAATTTAATAATGAGTACATGGCAGATAGAGAAACAATAATGATCTAGAGCTTCGCTGCCTCTTGTGTTTTTACTCAAGTCGTGTGACATAGGTCAATCAATTATGAGCAACCAATTCGTCAAACAAACATCTATGAAAATGTTATATGACATCGAATCCAAAACTGCTTCGGACTTGGTACTCACAGCATAGAGAAAATTAGGGTGTTGCTGTCCCTTGGTCAGATAGCATTGTGTCGAATCACATGGTTATCGATCACATACTAAGTAGATGGAACAGTAAATTCTATGCAATAAAATTAAAAGTTGCATACTCTGAAATTAATTTGCCAACACTCAAACTCAGTACAGATCACGTTTGGTGGGGTCTGCTTCTACAATTTACCAACAATAACCCATCGTTAGATGTCTGAACACTACAACCCCTTTTGCTTTCTCTGAACATGTACCGTAGGTGGAGAATTGCAATCGCTGAATAATTTCGAAGAGGAACAGTAAAATTCCATCATAGAACATCATCAATCTGTCATCCGACCCAAAATACTATTCACCTAGCCGTGACTGACGAGAACAGAGCAACCCACGCTCAGACTTGAGATAGCAGATCTGAGCTCCAGAATGCGGAGGGGGCGTAGGTACCTCGGAATTGGCGGCGGCTGGTGACGTTAGGGGCGACGGCCGACTTGGCGTCTGGCGGATAGAGGCCGGCGGAGGCGGAGCAGAAGCGCCGTCTAGGCCGTCGGAGACACGACCGGTGGAAGTGTGGAGCGGGCGGCGAGAAGCAGCACCGAGTCGCCTTCTCCGTCGAGTCGGGGCTGCGCTTGGGGAATGGAGGTGGGGCCCACGGCTTAGGTTGTGTTTTGTTTTAATTTACGTGAGGGGTAAAACTTGTGCGGATAATTTTCCACTCAATCTCGAAATTTGATGATAATGAATTATCTAATAATCGAATGTAGATTATCTTAAACTTATAATACAATATCCGATCACATTAGTGAGCCCAATATTGTACAAACAGAGAAGCTTTTGCTTAATTAAGAATCTTTATTTTATTTATATGCTTACTCTATACAAGTCTAAAATGTCAGTGTCAACTTGTTATGTTAATACTTTAGGCTTCGTTTCTGACCAGCATAAAAAGGTTATATGTACGCTCAAGACTCCACACCATTTTCAATATTCTAAAATATCCATATTTGTACCGTATCAATGTAACATCCATTTCACTCTGCATCCTATAAAAAACAAAAAGATAAGGTATGTTTCGATCCGATCCGATCCCATTTTCATCCGTGAGCGTAGGGCGAGGTAGGACAAATTGCATCTTTTTTTCTTCCAAGAGGAACCCGCATGATTTCATATTAGATCAACCAATATCGCAGGACACAATAATCTCAAAACTGATTGTCACCTCTGCTATTGCAAAGGTAAAATCATCGTGAAAAGAGAACTCTAACACTACCGGGTACTAAGTATATATGGTTCCATTCTCTTGGGACATACTTTCTCCGTTTTAAATTATATATTGTTTTGGATTTCCTAAATATGCACTTAGACATACATTGTTAAGCTTTGCAATAATGATTCTATTTGTTTTCACTTCATTAAAATAATTATCTCTTTTTTTCAACTTTAAAGTAGTGAGTCCATCTCATGATCTCCATACAATTTCGTCAGGCCCGTATGAGAACTGCACTATCAAATCCGGATCCACGGACTATGCCTATAGCATAGACAATTAGACATTCTAGAATAAGGATAATAGTACTCGGGTAGGACTCAAAAGCTAGTATCTAGCTCGAATTACCATATAATCTTGTCTCCCGAGACTATATAAGAGCGAGTAGGGATCCCCTCCAAACAAATTACATTTAAGGCAATACAAATCACCATACAAGATGTAAAGTATTACACATATTGCGGCCTGACCTATCTAAAGTTTCGTGTTCGTCGCACCTTTGAGTTCTTGATCTCAGCGCACCTTACCTACAAACTACCACCTCGATGGTATCACTCGGTTGGCTAAACACCGACAGGGGAGGTCATCGAAGATCCACATGAAAACTCGATTGCCATCTTTCAAGTTCACCAGTGTCATGCTCGATGAGGTAAAAACATTTTTTTGGCTCCTAGGTCCGTGTCGCCAATGGCTCAGGTGGCTTCAACAGCCATCTGGCCGACACCAGGGAGACAAAGGCATCTGCGGCTAAGCGAAGTAGCGATCTCAACGATTTCATTGACAATCTCGACGAGATGCTGCTCCCCGACCTCGCCAAGGAGACCGAGAAGGAGTCTGTTTTCAACATGACTCCAACTCGTGCCGCACCAGGACTTCTCAAATTTGATTCAATCCAATCTGAAGAGCATCGAACCCTATTCCCGTTCGGGTTACAGAATGCGTCCACTATTTATCAAGAAGCCATGCGATCCGAGACCCTCTCCTAATTGAAAGAGGACTTGGATCGCCTACTCAAGATTAGAGAGGATGACCCCACTGCTTGAGGGGAGGCTCCTATCTTCGACAACTACTCAGACTCGGATGACCACTCCTAACCCTTCTCGGGTAGCCATTTGCGCCTGACCACAACTACCACGTCACAAGGCCGTTTCGTGTACTGGAAGGACATGGAGCCCTTCGAGCTACACGACAACTCTCACCTCGTGGCCTACATCACGAATCTTCCTTATCAAGAAGGGTTCAGACACTACTACAGAACAAGTCTTTATTCCTGCTCATTTGGGCCAGGAACCAATGGGGTCTATTGTCCCGGGTCCAACGCCTAGCCGGGCGGGTGGGGGCTAGGGGCCTTTAGTCCCGATCGGTGGCATCAAACGAAACTAAAATCCTCTTTTTTGTCTCGACTGATGGCTCCAATCAGGACAAAAGGCCCCTCGGCCTATTGGGCTTGGTTGGAGCCACCAACCGAGATAAAAGAGAGGATTTTGGCCCTAGTTGGTGGCTCCAACCGGGACAAAACTCCTTGACCCCCTTATCCCCTTTCCCTCCCCTGCTCGAACCATTCAGCTCACTTGTTCTTGTTGTTCTTAGCTCAGGTGGAGAGAGTTGCTCATTTCGTCAGCTCATTTGTGAAGTCTCTTGATTACTCGGTCTATCCAACGGCTCTAAAGGTTAGGAGCTTGTTCCTCTCGTCTTTCATTGCTTGTGTAGCTTATTTCATGCTTTAGAAATAGAGAAATGTGAGGTGTTTTAGATTGGAAAAATATTGGAGTTTTTTCTATTTACACACCATTTGAGCTTAAATGTGGTACTTAAGATTTTCATATGTAAATGTAATTTACTTGTTTTAGTTGTCTAAATGAGTATAGAGAGTTGATGTGATTTACTTGTATATATGACAATATATTATAAATGAGTGTAGTATATTTTTCTATTTTTAGAATGAGATGAGTATGTATAAATGACCATATGTGGATAGTAGAAATTTTGAGAATGAATTATTCAAATGAGTAACGTAGAATTTTTTGGTATTAAGAACGAATTATTTTACACTCTAGTGATGTATTTATTCAGACTCACCTTGAAACCATTTAGAAGTTAAAAAAATCCTTATTTCAGAACAAGTAGACGTCGTTAGCCTCGACCCAGCAGTGATGTTGGAAATATGTCCTAGAGGCAATCATATTTCCTTGTATTCATGATTAATAAAGTGCTCCTTGAATATTCATAGATGACAACTTGTATTGATTAATGCTTATGTGAAGTATTTGTGAAAGTCTATATTTGTATGAATATTTAAAAATATTGCTAGTCGTAGTTCATGTGAGGACACACATGAATATTAGATTAACACATGTATTAGTTGATTGACTACATTTCACAAGTCATGGACATGGGGATGTCAAACTAATAATGCGGGTTTATGTGAGACGTGAGACAGAACTGACCCAACACGAGATGATGACTTCTCATTACACAATATGTACGATGTGTCCTAAGACCTGAGATCGTCGGATGTACTCAAGATGTGAACCGACTTACTTAGGAGCCATCAAATGCTGCACCGTAATAGGGTAGTTATAAAGGTGACTTTCAGGTCTGTCAAGAAGCATGCTGTGAGACATAGTCGGTCAAGATGGGATTTGCCCCTCTCTACAAGAGAGATATCTCTAGGCCCCTCGAGTGATTCGGATCAGGAAATGCATGGCCATGCTAGAGTTAAGAGTTAACCAAGGATTCCAAATCACAGGATCGAGAAAGAGTGGTCGGTTTCAAGCTAGACCAAATATTGTGAGGCAAAGGGAACAATATGTATAAGATTGTGATGGCTCGACAGATATGAATTGCGCGTGCTTAGGAGTTGACACGTCTTGCTAGAGACCGCTATCAACTATTGGCCAGTAGGAGTACTGGGCCATGTCTACAAATGCGTGAGCCCATAGGGTCACACACTTAAGGGCCAGAAGCCTAATGAGGATGAGATCCAAATTAGACTGAGCTTTGATGCACTAATGGGCCTAGAGAGGCCCATGGGGTTGGACTTGCGGTGGGGGCTTAGAGAAGCCCACCTGAAGGGGGCGCCCAAGGTGGGACCCACTAGGTCCCATCTAGGGGCACCCACCAGGGCTATAAAAGGAGGGGAGGAGGGGTGAGGCGCCCCAATCCATGCAGCCCTAGCCGCCCATTTGTTGGCGTCCTCCTCCCTCTCTCTGTTGCTCCTCCTCCCGCGCATCAAGCCCTAGTTCGTTCTTGCGGATCTAGCAATCCGGAGAGCGAAGCTTCTTTCTGTACGTTTGGACTTCGTGGAGGTGCTGTACTTGCTGCACAAGGATGAGCCATTCGTGAGGAGGTTCACACAATTGTACTGCCGGCTTCCATATGCACTACACCAACGCGCTACAGAAGTTTCGCAATCGCACGTCTAGTGGTAATCCCGTGATCTATAACTGCAGTAATCCTGGTTTATGCAGTAGAAAATTTTATTTTTGCCACCCCATATTCCTACAGTGGTATCAAGAGCCAGTGTTGTCTCGTTATAGATTCGGATATGTGCATATGGAGATATGCGTAGTTTCAGATCGATCTATGATCTAGTTTCGTAAACTTGCTGCGAAGGTTGTGTAACAACATACTCCTACCGGTCGGTTTTCCGCCATCGGAGTTAAGTGATGCACATAAATCCGGTCGCTTGGAGATCAATATGATTGGTCAAATCGAAACTTAGGGCATAAACCAGATGCATGAGATGCATAGGGCAGTAGATTGAATCTACTGCAAATTCCATTTTGTTGCAAAAGTGTGTTTTACAGTAAAACAGTCATAACTTTTGCATACGAACTTGGATTGAGGTGAATTTTATATCGATTTGTATCTACATAAAAAGTTAGACTTGGTTCAGAACAGCAATCCTATTTTCGTGAAATTTGGATTTGCGAAATTCAGCCCAGAAGATAGAGTTTTCGGCGATTTAAGTTCGAACGTCGGAATCGCATAACTCTGTTTTGCAGGTTTTGTGATCGGTATGGCCCCTATGTGTATGTGATGCATGTGTGTAATTATTTCGTGACCTGCGTGTCGTGATTATGACAATTCGACCGGAGCCATATGAATTGTTGCATTTGATGTAATGGCCTGCGTGCCAACCTATGATGATCCAAGTTCGGAATGTAATTTTATTTACTAGCTATTAGGTGTAATAGCAAGTTCTAGTTCTTGGAGTTTTCATCACATGAAGGATGGTGCACATGTACATGGTGATGGAGATCAACATGGTGAATAAGTTCCATGAAGATGGAAATCTACATGACGAACAAGTTCTATGGAGATGGAGATCACCATGTGAACAAGAGCCATACTGATTCACAATTATGTGCTTGCCGTTCTTAACATTTTACAACTACGTGCGTCATAGTAGAAGTAGAACAATCCCTCATTAATTTTGAGCAATCATGCCCTACCAACTAAACCTTGCATTGTGCCATGTCTTGTACGATTGGTGGTGGGTCTATGAAATTAGGGCGCCACTGGTTTTCCTTGACTAGACAGCTGTATCCGATACATGCACGCATAAAGGGTTGGTGAGCTTGACAAGGTCATCTTAACGGTTAAGGACCTTAGGGCATAAAGGTTGGGAGTGAGACATGGAGATGTCACCCAACAACAAGAGTCATATGAGATATGATTAGCAAGAGTTGCTTACCGATCTATCTTGTCTTCTAGTGGTGATGCAAAAGCTCACTAGTGGACGTGTTAGTTGTGGGTCTTGAATCACTAAGAATCAAAGAGGGATATTGATTTTAGTGGGAGTAAATTCTATTAAATTGTTTAATGTCGTTTACTCCATCATGAGCACTTTTGTCTTAGTATTTTGCATTTATTTGTTGTAGATCAATGGCTCAAAACCAACCTTTTCCTTTATGTTCCATACTTGAGAGCAATAAATTGAATGAGACAAACTACGCGGATTGGATCCGCAACCTGAGAATTGTTCTCAGGGCAGCTAACAAGGAAGATGTTCTAGATAACCCACTGCCAAGAGAGCCTGCTGTAGATGCCCCTGTTGCTGAGAGGAATACTTACAGGAGAGCAGTTGATAAAGACCGTGAAGTGAGCTGTCTCATGCTAGCTTGGATGGAACCTGAGCTGCAGATACAGTTTGAGAATAACCATGTGGCGCACGATATGATTGTGGCACTACGGGACATGTTTCAGACTCAGGCCAGGACTGAAAGGTTCAATGTGTCCGAGGCCTTTGTTGAAACTAAGCTTGTAGAAGGAGCACCAGTAGGGCCACATGTAATCAAGATGGTTGGTTATACAGAGAGGTTGAAGAAGCTGGGCTTCCCACTTGGCCAAGAGTTGGCCACTAATTTCATTCTTGCCTCTTTACCTCTGAGCTATGGAAACTTTGTTTCAAACTACCACATGCACAGGGCTGAGAAGGGCTTGAATGAGCTGTGCGGCATGATCAAGACGGCAGAGAGTGACATCAAGAAAAGCACAAGTGGTGGCCATGTGATGGCTGTCCAAAATAAGCCTACTTTCAAGAAGAAAGCTTTTTCTTGGAAGAAGAAGAAGGGCGAGGCTAAGGTTGCGAACCCCAAGCCAAACCCTACACCCAAGGCTAAACCTGGACAAGCTGCAGACAAAGAATGCTTTCATTGTCACCAGCCAGGACACTGGAAGAGGAACTGCAAGCTGTACCTTGCCTCGTTGAATAATCGTTCCTCCACTTCAGGTACGCTTGTTGTTCATATTACAGAAATATTTCTCGCTCACTCTTATGTTAATTCTTGGGTATTTGATACTGGATCGGTTGCTCATATATGCAATTTGATGCAGGGAGTGACAATGAGTAGAAGCGTTGAAAGAGGGGAAGTTGACTTCCGCGTCGGCAATAATACAAGAGTTGCTGCTTTGGCCGTCGGGACGATGCAACTACACCTACCGTCAGGATTTGTCTTGGAGCTTAATAATTGTTATTTTGTTCCTAGTTTGAGTCGAAACATTGTGTCTCCTTCATGTTTGATGAAGGATGGTTATTCTTTTGCGAGTGAAAATAATAGTTGTGTGATCTCTAAGAATAATATGTTTGTGGCTTTGGCGTCCATTAAGAATGGGCTATTTATTTTAAATCTTGATGATTCTCCTATCTGTAATATAAGTGCTAAAAGGCCTCGGCTAAATGATTTGAATCCTACCTATATTTGGCATTGTCGTCTCGGTCATATAAGCGAGAAACGCATGAAGAAACTCCATGGGGATGGACTTCTAAGTTCGTTTGATTTTGAATCATACGAGACATGCGAAGCTTGTTTGCTTGGCAAGATAACCAAGACGCCATTCACAGGTTTTCCAGAGAGAGCATCGGATTTGCTGGAACTCATACATACTGATGTGTGTGGACCAATGAGCTCGACTGCTAGAGGAGGATTCCAATACTTCATTACTTTTACTGATGACTTAAGTAGATATGGCTATGTCTACTTGATGAGGCATAAGTCTGAAACCTTTGAAAAATTCAAGGAATTTCAGAATGAAGTTGAAAATCAGCGTGGCAAAAAGATTAAAGCCTTGTGATCTAATCGTGGGGGTGAATATCTGAGTCACGAATTTAGCGATCATTAGAAGAGTTGCAGAATTGTTCCACAACTTACGCCGCCTGGAACGCCTCAAAGGAACGGGGTTTCCGAGCGACGTAATAGAACTCTGTTGGACATGGTTCGATCAATGATGAGCCAATCAGACCTACCATTGTCATTTTGGGGTTACGCTCTAGAAACAGCAGCTTTCACACTAAACAGGGTGCCGTCAAAATCCATAGACAAGACACCATATGAGATATGGACTGGCAAGACTCCCAGTTTGTCTTTTCTAAAAATTTGGGATTGTGAAGCATTTGTCAAACGACTCCAGTCTGACAAGCTTGTACCCAAATCAGATAAGTGCATATTCGTGGGATACCCAAAGGAGACCTTAGGGTATTACTTCTACAATCGGTCTGAGGGCAAAGTGTTTGTTGCTCGAAACAGAGTTTTCCTAGAGAAAGAGTTTCTCAAAGGAGAGAAAAGTAGAAGAATGGTGCAATTCGAAGAAGTTCGAGATGAGCCAATAAGACAAGACTCTACAAGTGACGCTAATGTAGCTGAACAAGTTGAGATGCCTATGGCAACAGAAGCACCTCCTCAACCACGAAGGTCAGCAAGGCTCTACGCAGCGCGGGAATTATTATTGTTAGACAATGATGAGCCTGCGACATATGCAGAGGCGATGGCAGACCCTGACTCCGAGAGATGGCAATATGCCATGAAATTCGATATAGAATCCATGAAGGAAAATCAAGTTTGGAACTTGATAGACCCACCTGATGGTGTGAGAACTATAGAGTGCAAATGGATCTATAATAAGAAGAAAGATATGGATGAAAATGTTCACATCTATAAAGCTCGACTTGTCGCAAAAGGTTTTCGACATGTTCAAGGAGTTGACTACGACGAGACTTTCTCGCCCGTAGCGATGCTTAAATCTGTTCGGATTATTCTAGCTATTGCTGCATATTTCGATTATGAAATGTGGCAGATGGGTGTCAAAACAGCTTTCCTTAATGGAAACCTGACCGAGAACGTGTATATGATGCAGCCCGAGGGTTTTGTCGATCCGACCAATGCTGGAAAGATATGCAAGCTTCAAAAATTCATTTATGGATTAAAGCAAGCATCTCGGAGTTGGAATATTCGTTTTGATGAAGTAGTCAAAGGGTTTGGCTTCATTAAAAACGAAGAAGAAGCTTGTGTTTACAAGAAGGAAAGTGGGAGCTCTATTGCATTTCTAATCCTGTATGTAGATGACATACTGCTGATTGGAAATGATATTCCAATGCTTGAGTCCGTAAAGACTTCACTGAAAAATAGTTTTTTGATAAAAGATTTAGGAGAAGCAGCATACATACTGGGCATCAAGATCTATAGAGATAGATCAAAGAGGCTTATAGGATTAAGCCAAGATACTTACATTGACAAAGTGTTGAAGCGGTTCAACATGGAAGTGGCAAAGAACGATTTCTTGCCTATGTCACATGGCATACATCTTAGCAAGACTCAGTGTCCTACGACGAGTGATGAGCGAGAGCGCATGAGCAAAGTTCCATATGCCTCAGCAATTGGATCTATCATGTATGCAATGATAAGTACACGCCCAGATGTTTCTTACGCTCTAAGTGTTACGAGCAGGTACCAGTCAGATTCAGATGAGAGTCACTGGACAGCTGTGAAAAACATCCTCAAATACTTGAGAAGAACTAAGGATGTGTTTCTAGTCTATGGAGGTGAGGAGGAGCTCATTGTAACTGGTTACACTGATGCTAGCTTCCAAACCGATAAAGACGATTCAAAGTCTCAGTCTAGTTTCGTGTTCAAAGTAAATGGTGGTGCGGTTAGCTGGAAGAGCTCCAAGCAGGAGATGGTGGCCGATTCTACAATAGAAGCCGAGTACATCGCAGCTTCGGAAGCTATGAAGGAAGTTGTTTGGATAAGAAAGTTCCTTATTGAGCTTGGTGTGTTCCCTAATGCCTCTAGCCTGCTGGATCTCTACTGTGACAATAGTGGAGCCATTGCACAAGCCAAGGAGCCAAAGAATCACCAGAAGAGCAAACACGTTATGTGGTGATTTCATCTCATTCGAGAGTTCATCGATCGTGGTGAGATCAAGATATGCAAAATACACACGGACCTGAACATTTCAGATCCGTTGACAAAACCCCTTCCACAGCACAAGCATGAGAGGCACAAAAGAGCAATGGGTATTAGATACATTCTAGATTGACTCCAGTGCAAGTGGGAGACTGTTGGAAATATTCCCTAGAGGCAATCATATTTTCTTGTATTCATGATTAATAAAGTGCTCCTTGAATATTCATAGATGACAACTTGTATTGATTAATGCTTATGTGAAGTATTTGTAAAAGTCTATACTTGTATGAATATTCTAAAATGTTGCTAGTCGGAGTTCATGTGAGGACACACATGAATATTAGACTAGCACATGTATTAGTTGATTGACTATGTTTCACAAGTCATGGACATGGGGATGTCAAACTAATAATGTGGGTTCCTGTGAGATGTGAGACAGAACTGACCCAACACGAGATGATGACTTCTCATTACACAATATGTACGCTGTGTCCTAAGACCTGAGATCGTTGGATGTACTTAAGATGTGAACCGACTTATGTCGGATACCACGATTAGGGACACCCTAATCGGGGTGCTAAGATCACTCTAGAAAACGCAAACACGTGTCAAGGCGACTGGGCCCACGAAGGCCCACGACCTCCTTCCAATCTGGAAGAAAGGAAAGGACTCAAAGAAGCCCAGCGTATAGCCCATTCGCACCCCTCTCGGGCCCGCGGGACGATCTCCGCCTCGCTCGAGGGCTCCCATCGGGATCCTCGACTGCGCCCCGCATCTCCGCCTCGCTCGAGGGTAGCGAATCTACCCTCGAGCGGGCAGATCATCTCCGCCTCGCTCGAGGCCACCCGTCGGCATAAGGGACAAATGGCCCCGCTGCTCACCCACCCGTCGTACGGAGGCATTAAAAGGCCAACCACTCCTCCACAGTGTACCGGATGGACGGCGTCAGGCCGCCATTCCTCATAATGGCTGTGATCGGGGTCCCTTCCGCCAACTCTGGTCACTGCTCCGCCATCCCGTACACTGCGGCAGCACTGTGGAACCTGCGACGCGGGACGAAGCACGCCCGGCACTGCTCCCGTACTATTCTGCCAACTCCGGCCGTCCGGACTCCACCTCATCATACATATGGCCCCGGACCCACCTCCTACTTGGGAAGGGGTCCGTTGACGCCACATGCCCCTCCAAGAAGGACGCACAACCAATGCAGCCGGAGTCCCGGACCTGCCCCCTCGATGGGTCTGGGACCTCCACGTGTCTCCCGGACCTCCTAGAGCGCACGCCAGCACTCCGTCCAGAGGGCCCGGGACCGCCAAGTGCCCCGCCACCACTGGTGCATGCGAGATCCTGACCTGCAGGGCCCACGGAACCCCACCATGTCACATCCGCAGGACTGTACACCCTACAGCAACGACTACTCCTCCTGCTGGGGCTAGCAGGACGTCGGCACAATCCCCGCAAGACCAAGGACGACTGCCACGCCCGATTCCTTGCCCCACAGTGTACTTTCTACAGTGTTCGACCACTTTACCCCCGCGATTCGGGGGAAGACGACAACTTCCATGCTCCCCTACTCATGTACTCCGCCCCTCCTTGCGACTATAAAAGGAGGAGGCGGGCTTCCTTTAAGGGGGGCTGGACGTTCTGGACATTTTGAACGTTAGCTATCATCACCTACACTCGCAATCGCCGCTACACTCCCTGTACCACTAAGCACACACCTCAACCGACTCTTCCTCTAGCAGGGACTTGGGAGTTTCCCTCCCTCTCTCGCCTTGCTTGTATCCCCTAGTACAAGCACTCCGGGTGCAGGATAATACAGTGCCCTCGCACACTCTCTTGTTGGACGTACGGCCCCGCGGCCGGAACCAGGATAAATCCGTGCATTACTGTGTTGCTTCTTGCATCAACATCTGGGACGAGGAAACACACAGTATTTACTAGTCGGGATCCGGACCCCCGGGTCGGGACACCGACAGTTGGCGCGCCAGGTAGGGGCTCGCTGCGTGACATTTTCTCTCTTGTTCCCATTTGATCTCCAGGGATGGCGGGCAGATCCAATCCATACCCCATGGGTGTCTCGGATCCGCTCCCAGCTGGATACGTGATCTGGTTCGGGAGTCTTGAGTTCAGAGCAACCGGCAACGGTTACCTCATGCAGCTCCTCTCGCCCAGACGCAACCCCGTCACTTCGACTTCATTAGCCCAGCGCAACAGGCGCTTGGGCCACCATTCGCGACGAGCACGCGCGGAGCGGCGCCGTGCGGCACGCCACAGCTCCCCCACGTGGGTCGAGGCTAGCATGTCGCAACTCAGCATCGCGGCGGATGGGGCCATCGCCTCGTCATCATGTGCCCCGGCGTCATCGGCGCCGGCACCGTCATCTGCTGCAGCATCGGTGCTTCCCAGGGGAGGCTCGACCTCGCCGTCGCCCTTTCCCTTCAGGATGCACAACGCTGCGACCTATGCCTCTTCAATCAGCACTATCTTCACCGAGTATGAGGATCTGCCGGGTCATCATCTTCTGTCGATCCGCAGCCTCATCGCGTCATCTCCTGACGAATCCTACCCCGGAACGGCGAGCTCGATCGCCGACGACGTCAACTTCTTCATGAACAACTTCACGGCCGAGGACTACTCTGGGGTCTGCGACCCCAACACTTTCCGCTCGTTCCAGCTGGCGACGACTTACTGCCTCACTTGCTCCGAAGACTCCAGCGAGGCGGATTATGATCCCGCCCGGGAGTGCTTCATGGTCTAGCTGGCGGACGGGCAAGACGACAACGCACCGGGTGATGACGGGAACGGCGGGGCGGACGCGCAGGCGAACCAGCCGGCGGAGCTGCCTCCAGCCCCTTCTTCTTCGTCAAGCTCGGCTGCGCGGCAAGCTCAGCTGGCGCAGCTCAAGGAGCTTCAAGCCCAGCTCGACGAGCAGCGTCGGCAGACCCAAGATCTGCGCACCGCACTCGAGCAGCAGCGCACCGCGCGTGGTGCACGTGCCCAGGCGGCGGCGCGCGTCGCCAGGGAGCGCATCCTAGCCGACGACGACGTCGACAAACCTCCGGAACTAAAGACGACCGGCGAAAAACTCGTCGCTGCGGCCTACTTACTCCAAGCCATGCCTGAGCCATCGACGCCTTCGGGCCGCAACTTACGCCGCGAGGCACAGGTGCTCATCGAGCAAGCTGCCGTGCAGCAGGCCGAGAGCTCTGCGTCTCATATGCGCACGAAGGCCCCGGAGCAGCATGGTGGGACTGCATGCCAGGACCACGAGGTTTTAGTGCACACTCTACCAGCAGGAAAGGGCAAGGCAGCCGTAGCGCCTGGTGCGAAGGCACCCTCGGTGCACGACCGCATCGGAAGGCCTCCCGCGAGCGAGCGAATCCATGACACGCGCGGGCACGCCGGCGACGGCGACACTCGCTATATCATCGATGGCAGGAAGTACACCCCTCGACGCGGTGGACGCTTCGATCCCGAGCACGACAGGGGTGAGTCGCCGGAGCCTCCGGGCACCCGGGTGTTTAGCCGGGAGATTCGAACTGCTTCTTTTCCCCCTTGTTTTCGACAACCCACCACCCTCGTCAAATACTCGGGCGAGATAGATCCTGCAGTCTGGCTCAATGACTACCGCCTAGCGTGCCAGCTAGGCGGTGCGACAGAAGACGCGGTCATCATCCGCAACCTTCCTCTTCACCTTGCTGATGCCACACGAACGTGGCTCGAGCACTTGCCCGCGGACCAGATCCACAACTAGGCTGACTTAGTCAAGATCTTTGTGGGCAACTTCCAGGGCACATACGTGCGCCCTGGGAACTCCAGGGACCTCAAAGGGTGTCGCCAGAAGCCCAACGAGTCCCTGCACGACTACGTGCGTTGCTTCTCCAAGCAATGTACCGAGCTCCCTAGCGTCACCCACGTCGAGGTCATCAACGCCTTCCTCGAGGGTACAACGTGCAGGAACTTGGTGCACGAGCTTGCGAGAAGCCGACCCGCCAACACCAACGAGTTGTTCGACGCCGCCACCAACTATGCCGCCGGCGAGGAGGCTGTTGGTGTCATCTTCGACGACAAGCCGAGCAAGCGCAAGGAGGGTACGCCCGCGGAGGGCAGCAACCCCAAGTTCAACACCCCCGCCAAGAAACAAAAGCGGGGAAGGAAAGGCAAGAAGCAGGTCCCACTGAACCAGTGCGGATCGAGGCAGGCGGAGGACTCCGAGGAGGCCTTCGCTGCCGCCCCGGACCGCAAAGGACCTCGAGCGGTGGCGGCCCATTCGACGACATGCTGAAGAAACTGTACCCTTACCACATGGGCTCGGTCAACCACACCCTCGAGCAGTGCGAGATGCTCAAGAAATACTACAACTGTGTTGCACACCGCGATGAAGACAAGAAGAAGGATGCTGGCGACAAAGGTGGAGATGAAGAGTTCCCCCCGATGGAGAACGCCTTCTTCATCTTTGGAGGCCCAACGATGAATATGACCTCTCGGCAGCGCAAGCGTGAGCGCCGGGAAGTCTTCTCCGTCACCAGGGCCACGCCATCCTACCTCGACTGGTCGAAGGACACCATTTCCTTTGGCTGAGAGGACCACCCCGACTATGTCCCGCACCCGGGACGCTATCCGCTTGTTGTCGACCCCATCATCGGCAACACCCGCTTCTCCAAAGTACTCATGGATGGAGGCAGCAGCCTCAACATCATGTACACCCACACCTTGGAGCTCATGGGGATTGGACTGAATAAGCTTTGTCCCAGCAAGTCTCCATTTCATGGCGTTGCGTCGAGAAAGCGCGTCCAACCCCTCGGCCAGATCGACCTGCCTGTCTGCCTCGGCACGGCAGCCAACTTCCGCAAGGATGTACTCACCTTTGAGGTGGTAGGGTTTCGAGGATCTTATCACTCCATTCTTGGTCGTCCCTGCTACGCCAAGTTCATGGCCGTCCCCAACTATACCTACCTCAAGCTGAAGATGCCGGGTCCGAAGGGCGTTATCACCATCGGCTCTACGTTCGAGCACGCCTACGAGTGCGACGTCGAGTGCGTTGAGCACGCGGAGGCTCAGGCGGAGGACGAGGCCCTCATAGCCACCCTCGATAAAATGGCAAGCGAGGCCTTGGACTCCACGCATCGACACGCCGGGAGTTTTGAACCTGCTGAGGGTATCAAGAAAGTGCCCCTTGACCCGAGCCACCCCGACGACAAGGCGTTGCAGATTAGCGCCACCCTCGACAGCAAATAGGAAGTGGTGCTTGTCGACTTTCTCCGCGCCAATGCAGACATCTTTGCGTGGAGCCCCTCGGATATGCCTGCCATACCAAGGGAGGTTGCCGAGCACTCCCTTGATGTCCGACCCAACTCCAAGCCGGTGAAGCAATGCCTACGACGCTTCGACGAGCTCAAGCGCCGGGCGATCGGCGAGGAGTTGCAGAAGCTTCTGGCGGCCGGATTCATCAAAGAGGTATTCCATCCTGAGTGGCTAGCTAATCCTGTATTAGTGAAGAAAAAGAATGGAAACTAGAGGATGTGTGTAGATTACACTAGTTTAAATAAGACATGTCCGAAGGTTCCCTTTCCTTTGCCACGAATTGATCAGATTGTAGATTCTACTGCGGGGTGTGAACTTTTGTCCTTCCTTGATGCTTACTCCGGTTACCACCAAATCAAGATGAAAGAGTCCTGACCAGCTCGCGACTTCTTTTATCACGCCTTTCGGCATGTACTGCTACGTTACGATGCCCTTCGGCCTCAGAAACGCCGGAGCTACATATCAGTGGTGTATGCTCCACGTTTTCGGGGACAATCTTGGGTGGAACGTAGATGCATATGTCGACGATATCGTTGTAAAATCCAGGAAGGCGGATGACCTGGTTGCCGATCTCAGGATCGCATTCGATTGCCTACAGGCCAAAGGGGTAAAACTCAACCCCGAGAAGTGCGTGTTCGGGGTGCCTCGAGGAATGCTCTTGGGTTTCATTGTCTCCCAGCGAGGCATCGAACCCAACCCTGACAAAGTCTCGGCCATCTCTCAGATGGGACCGATCTGAGACCTAAAGGGGGTACAGAGGGTCATGGGATGCCTAGCGTCCCTCAGCCGTTTCATCTCGCGTCTCGGCGAGAAAGGCTTGCCCCTGTATCGACTTCTGAGGAAAACCGAGCGCTTCACGTGGACCCCCGAAGCTCAAGAAGCCCTCGAAAGGCTGAAGGCCTCGCTCACTCATGCCCCCATTCTCACACCACCCACGGACGGCGAGCCCCTCTATCTGTACGTAGCCCCAAGTGGTCAGCGTGGTGGTCGTTATCGAAAGACAAGAGGAGGGCCATGCTCTGCCCGTCCAACGGCCGGTGTACTACATCAGCGAGGTGTTGTCTAAAACTAAGACACGCTACCCGCAGATTCAGAAGCTGCTCTATGCAGTGGTTTTGGCTCGGTGCAAGCTGCGCCACTACTTCGAGGCCCATCCCGTTATCGTGGTCTCATCTTTCCCTTTGGGAGAGATAATCTGCAACCGGGAAGCCGATGGTAGAATTTCCAAATGGTCTGTGGAGCTGATGGGAGAAACTCTCACCTACGCCCCCCGCAAAGCGATCAAGTCCCAAATCTTAGCTGACTTCGTGGCTGAGTGGACGGACACTTAGCTACCCCCATCACAAATCCAGGCCGAATGCTGGACAATGTTCTTCGACGGATCGGTGATGAAAACCGGCGCTGGTGCCGGCCTCCTCTTCATCTCACCCCTTGGAGAACACATGCGGTACGTAATACGCTTGCATTTCCCTGCGTCTAACATATGGCGAAGTACGAGGCCCTCCTCAGTGGCCTCCGCATCGCCATCGAGCTTGGTGTCAAACGCCTCGACATGCGTGGTGACTCTCAACTCGTCGTCGATCAAGTGATGAAGGAGTCTAGCTGCCATGACCCGAAGATGGAGGCATACTGCCAATCAGTGCGCCGCCTCGAGGACAAATTCGACGGCCTAGAACTCAACCATGTCCCGCGTAAGTACAACGAGGACGCCGATGAGCTAGCCAAGATCGGGTCGGGGCGGACCACCATTCCCCCGAACATCTTCGCTCGCGACATCACCAAGCCCTCCGTTGCATTCAAGGATCCAACAGAGCCGGGGCCCTCGACCGCCGGGCCCTCCGACTGGAACCCGCCGGCGGACGAGGCCGAGCCCATGGACATTGACTTCGGGACTACCTCCGCGGACGAGGCCGAAGCAATGGAAGTCGACGAGGCCCCCACTTCGCAAGATTGGCGCGTCCAGTACCTTGACTGGATGATTCGAGGGGTCCTACCCTCGAACCGCGCTCAGGCGCGGCGCCTGGCCAGGCGGGCCAAGTCCTTCGTTCTAATCGACAGAGAGCTATACAAACGCAGTCCCTCGAGAGTCTTGCAGCGATGCATCCCCATCCCCGAGGGCAAGTACTGATCCGCGACATTCACGCTGGCGTCTGCGGCCATCATGCCGCGCCGCGAACCCTCGTGGGTAATGCGTTTCGTCAAGGCTTCTACTGGCCCACCGCGGTCGCCGACGCCACCGACGTCATGAGGACCTGCGAGGGCTGCCAGTTCTACGCTCGAAAAACTCATCTCCTGGCCCATGCTCTGCAGACCATCCCCATCACGTGGCCGTTTGCCATATGGGGACTGGACCTCGTCGGTCCGCTGCAGAAGGCGCCCGGGGGCTTCACCCACTTGCTGGTGGCGGTCGACAAATTCTCCAAGTGGGTCGAGGCTCGACCCATCGGCAAGATCAAATCCGAGCAAGCGGTTTTATTCTTCACCGACATCGTCTTCATGTTCGGGGTCCCGAATTCGATCATCACCGACAACGGCACCCAGTTCACGGGCAAGAAGTTCTTGGCGTTCTGCGACAATTTCCACATATGTGTGGACTGGTCGGCTGTGGTGCACCCACAGATGAACGGGCAAGTGGAACATGCCAATGGCATGATCCTCCAAGGACTGAAGCCGAGAATCTTCAACAAGTTGAACAAGTTCGGCCGGAGGTGGCTCACGGAGCTACCCTTGGTTATCTGGAGCCTGAGGACGACCCCAAGTAGAGCCACAGGCTTTACCCCGTTCTTCCTCGTCTGTGGCATCGAGGCCATACTCCCCACGGACTTGGAATACGAGTTGCCAAGGCTCAAGGCATACCAAGAGCAGTAGAACCAGCGAGCCTGCGAGGGCTCGCTGGACCAAGTGGACGAGGCTCGAGATGTGGCACTCCTACATTCTGCGCGCTACCAGCAGTCTTTATGAAGATATCAAGCGCAGAGGGTCCGGCGCCGAGACCTCAACAAAGGGGACTTGGTGCTGAGGCTTCGACAAGACAGCAGGGGCCGCCACAAGCTCTCACCACCATGGGAGGGCCCGTACATCATCGCCGAGGTGCTCAAACCCGGCACGTACAAGTTGGCGAACGACAAAGGCGAAGTCTTCACCAACGGTTGGAACATACAACAGCTACGTCGTTTCTATCCCTAGAACTCTAAGCTATTTGTACATCGTTTGTACTCGCATCTTAGATTTCCCGAAATAATAAAGAAGTACGCTTTACTTGTTTATTTTTGGGAACCTTCTGGACCCTCGAAGGCTCGGATGCGCATGAACACTGAGGTACGCCTGGCTTTAACCTCGGTAAAGCCAAGCCTCCCTCGGGGGCTACTACGGGGGGAACCCCCGAACGTCCCCAAAAAATTGCCAATGTTTTTCTGAAATATTTCCGTCTCGC
Organism: Panicum virgatum; assembly: GCF_016808335.1. Lineage (NCBI taxonomy): Eukaryota > Viridiplantae > Streptophyta > Magnoliopsida > Poales > Poaceae > Panicum > Panicum virgatum. The sequence continues at coordinate 39,886,824 of NC_053153.1, read as the reverse complement.
CCCTAAGCTTCTCGTATCCTTGGAAAAAACGGTCGCGAGGTATAAGCAACTACGGTACGGGGCCGGCCGAGTCGTGGGGCCGCCTACGCCTCCGAGATACGGCACCCCGCTCACCACCCCACGCCTACGTTGCTTATGGACGCGAATTTCCTCGCAGAAGTTTATCTAAGTCGCATACGAGAACACGGAAATAAAGTAAAGAAAATGAAGGCTCGATCACACAAGGCCTCGATGGGCCACACAGTCGATTTAACAAAAACGAATTTCTTAAATTCATAAGCACGATTGCCAAGTGCGATTACAACGAACGCTAATCTATTACATGGGCTTCGAGGCCCAGATTTCCTACAGGCTTCCATCCCCCCTTGCAGGTCTTCAGTGGCGTCGAATTCGGCGATGGGAGGGATGTCTGCTTCAAGCTTCTCGGCGAGGATTGTGGCGAACTCCTCCGCAGCTGCGTCAGCATCGTCCATGATGGCCGACGCGGCATCCGCATCAGCATCATCAGGAATGATGTACCCCGACGACACCCTCTGGAGATCCATGAGGTAGTGTGTCGAGGCCACGGCGAGGGCCCGCAGGACACCGAGGCGGAAGGTGCTCTTGGCGTGTTCGGCAATCCGACCGCCTAGCGCTCGTAGGCGGCTGATCACCGAACTGCCCGAGACGGCACCCTTCCCCTCGAGCTCTTGGCACACGCTCATGGCGGTTTGCTCCAGCTCGGTGAACTCCGCCTGCGCCGCCGTGAGTGTTGTGTGGACCGCTTCCTTCGCCGCGGACTCGTCCGCCACCTTCTGCCTCAGCTCTGAGCAAATGAGATCAATGTAAGCTACGAAAAGAAACAAACCAACAAAAATTCGAAGGTACTTACCCATGATACTCTTCTGTGCCTCTTCCCTCTGTACCCGGGCGGCCTCTTCGAGCAAGGACAAGGAGTCTTCCTTCCCCTTGAGGGCGGCCCCCACGTTTTGGAGGGCCACCTCCTTCTCCTCGAGGGCCTCGCCCTTTTCCCGGAGGGTCCCGGTGAGCGCGACCATGGTCACTTCTTTGTGGAGGAGCTCGGTCTCCTGCTGCTCAAGCGATGTCCGGAGGCGCCGTAGCTTGGCGCTCTGCGCCTCAGCTTCCCGAGCCTTCTCCTCGAGCGCTGTCCGGAGGCGTTGCCACTCGGCAGCCTGCGCTTCGGCCTCCCGAGCCTTCTGCTCCGCCGCGGCCCTCTGGACATCCCGCTCACCGGCGACCCGCGCGAGATCCTCCTCCAGCGCCTGCTGACGGGCTCCCAGATCCGCCATTTTGGTGTTAGCTTCGATATTCTTGAGCACTAGCTCGGCGTTGTGCTGCCCAAGCTGGCTTATCTGGGAGTACATCCGGGTCATCTCGGCGCTCTTCTCGCGCGAGATTTCTCTCGGCCGCTGCAAGAGGAAAGGCATGGATAAAGACACCTTAAAGTCAAACCGAATCCGAGTAATTTTCAAGGGGAAGTATTTACCTGGCTGACCTGGTAATCCGTATTCTGATGGAGCTGGAAGGCGCGGTCGAGGGCTTGCAAGATCTCGCGACCGACGTTGAGCTGCGCATTCCAGGCCTCCTCCTCCTCTTGCACCTTGCGGAGAAACTCCGAGGGGAGCCCAAACGGGACGATCGCCCCGTGATGGGGCCCCTCGGACGTCCCCGCCTCGAGCACATCCGCGCCGGCCGACGCGAACTCGGCGATGTGCGTGGCGGTGCTTGCCGCAGCAGCGGGGTCGATGTCCATCGAATCCCCGTATTCTTCGTTACTGTCCGGCAGCTCCACCACCGCCGCCATGCTCCCCTGCGCCGTCTGCACCGGTGCAACTGCGACGACACCCTCGTCCTGGGCCTCGGTGGGCTCCGAGACGGGGGCTGCTTCCACCCCTGGCGCCCCTAGCGCCGTCTCTTCCTCTGCAACGCCCTCGACCTCAGCCCTCGGGGGCTCGAGGGCGGGGGCCTCTGCCTCCACTTGGCTGGCGGGGGCGCTCCTGCGCCGCCCCTCCAGTTTCCTCTCCTGCAACCGGCCGGGCGGCGCTAGCAGCGTCGCCCTGACCGGCCTCGACTTTGATGTCTGGCCGGGCGGCGCCATTCGCACCGCCCCGGCCGGTCTCCTCAGCATCGTCAGCCTGAGCGGTTGCTCCAGCACCGCCTCGGCTGACGTTGCCCTCCTCCTCCTACGCTCGAGCTTGCTGGGCCGCCTGGGCCCCTCGAGCCATTGCCTCCCACAGTTTCGCGGCCTCCGCCACGAGGTCCACGGTAAGCAGGGGCTACGGCGCCGTGTGCGGCGTGCTGCGTGCCCCGGTCTTGAGGGCCTTAGTTGGGGCGAGCTGGACCGTATCCTTGGCAACAGCCCCAGGCCTGGAAATTGGGGAACAAAGGTTGAGGACAGCAGGATCGAGAAATCGATCGAATAGACGACAGAAATAAAGTAAAAGTCCACTTACCCGGATCGAGCACTCATGCTCCGCTTTCTCATACCGCTTCTTCGGGCCTGCGGCACGGCGCCGCCCCTCAAAGACTGTCCCGAGGGTACCGCCCTCGGGTCGGCCTGGTGTGAATCCGAGGCTGTCAGCACGGGTGTCTCCGCGCCAGCCGCAGACTCGTCGCCACGAATCCGCACTTGGGGCGCGGGCGTCTCCTCACCCACCGCCGGAGGGGACGACTCCCGCTCCGCCCCCTCGAGGGACGGATCCGCCGGCGCCTCCACCGCAGTCCTTGTTCCTTCCGGCGCTGCCGACGCCCCCTCGTCAACATCCCACTGATAGATCGGTGGGGAACTCGCACCCGCCGCTGCCCCGTGGTCCCCCAGAAGGTGGCCCTTGGCATCTGAGGCCTCCTCCTCGTCCTCGTCTGTGGACTCGGGCGTGGCAGGCCGCGGCTTCCCCTCCGAGCATGCAATCTTGCACGCCTTGTCGTGTTTCGCCTTCCTCTTCCTCTTCCTCTCAGCCTTCGCCTCCACTGCGTCCTTCCGCCTCTTCAACTTCTCTGCGTGTAGGCGGTTGAGTGGCACTTCAACCCCTGCAAAATACAACCGAGTCAGAGTCAGGGGCGAGGAAAGAGGCTGCACAAGGCACGACGAATTCGGAATCAAAACTCACTAGAGAAATGTACCCCGCCTCGGGGCGCATCTTGATCCTCCAAAGATCCTCGGGGTCGTGGGGGAAATCCGCCACCGCGTACTTCGCCCTTCGGGCGGCGGTGGTGCGGGAAAGCAGCTCGAATGCCGTCCTTGAGCCCTCAGCCTGGCTCCCGTGGGTGAGCTTGTAGATCGGCAGGGCCCTCTCCACGAGAGGGATCACCCTTTGCCGGTGGAAGTTCGCGATGATGGCCGCCGCCGTCAATCCCTTCTTCGCCAGATGCGCTAGCGCGTCGGTGACGACTCCGAGTTTGGCTTGTTGTGCTGGGGGCGACACCCCCAGTCCCACTTTGGTGGTCGCTCCCGGAGTACCCTGTTGGTGAACGCCGGGAGCATGCCGCTGAAGTTCCGAAGGTAGAACCACCCTCGACCCCACCCGGCGTTGTTCGTCGTCATCTTGCTTGGGATGTATAAGTTCTTCCGGTATGGGCGGACGTGGAGCAACAGGCCGCCGGCGCGCGCAAACCACTTCGGTTGGCCCCGCGCGTTCTCGACGAAGAGTTCGCCGTGGAACAGATGGATCCATAGATCCCAATGGGCCTTGATGCCGAGGTACCCCTCGCAGATGGCGACGAAGACCGCCGCTTGTGAGATGGAGTTGGGGCAGAAGTTATGTAGCTCCGCTCTATAGTAGTCGCATAGCGCCCGGATGAACCTGCAGATGGGGACGCCGAATCCTCGCTCATGAAGACGCACAAAGCTCACAACGTAGCCCTGGGGAGGCTTCGGCTCGGCCTCCTCTGGCAGCGGGGAGATCCACGCCGGCGCCCCGGAGTCGGGGTTCCGCGGCAACAGCCGGTCGGCGACCAACTGCTCCAGAACCGCCATGGTGGCGGAGGCTTTCCCCCACAGCAAGGGCTCCTGGAGATCCGACATCTCTTTGCGTCGAGGGGGGATGTGGGAATGAAGGCTCCGGGATGGCTAAGGTGCGCTCTCACTCTCTTTCCTCTTCCTCCTTTCGCTCTTGGCTGCGGGCTCAGGATGCAGGGGGGCGGAGAAGGCAAAGTGAGACGAAGGCAAATAGCCAGGTGAGCCCAAACAACCCTTTCCTTTTCTTTTTTATTCGCCGCGACGGGCGGGGCCGCAGCCACAGCCCGCATCTACCGCATTGAGTGCGGTAGATTTTGCTGTCGCTGATGGCTGGGGCCCCACGACTGCAGAGTCTCCCACGCGCGCACGCAGCAATAATCGCGGCACGGTAACCAGCGGGCGCGGCGCAACTGTTGCACTATCCCATCCGTCAGCCGCCGCCCACGCCGCTTCGTCTGCCTGAGGCTGCCGCCTGAAAAGGCGCGCCCCCACCGCACCGCATGAATCGGGCCACGTCGCCCACAACCAGCGGAAGACCCGCGTGCGTGACCGGCGACTCTGCACCGATCTTGAATCATGACGGAATATTCCTTCTGGGGTCTCTTCACCCTCGAAGGAATCGCATTCCGAGGCCTACTGATCAGGGGTTCGAAGCCTGGCCCGTTGGGGTTCGACAGGCGCCCCAGATCGCCAGAGTCAGGAACTGATTGGATGTGCCATACAAGCTACCCTCGAACACGGAGTTCGAGACATCCTACGCAGTGTTCAAGGCCAGTCGAGGGTGCCTAGAAGGGGGATCCCATCGAGGGAGAGCATCGAGCCCTCGGACCCTATCAAATGGGTCCGAGCCCCGCCTAGCGAACCCTTGCGAGTGCTTTATATGATGTGTCCATGGACCACGAGCCGACCCTTATCGAATGGGGCACGGACGTCCGCTTGAACTACCCGCTAACAGCTCACTGAAGCAGCCATTGCTCGCGGCCCGGGCATGGGTAGCATGGTGCGCTTCACCCCTCCTCCCTGCGAAAGAGCGACGAGGGTCGTAATCCAAGTCGAGGGTAACTCTGAACGCCTTCACATGGGCCTAGGCTCGGGGGCTCCTCGCACACCGAGGCTCAGTCCGCACCCTCGAATAAGTCGACAATCGTCGATTGTGAAGTTCCGCGTGTCTAACCAAATCCCCTACTGTTAACGCGCGCCCGCCTGATGGTTAAGCTGAATGCCGGGTCGCTGTACCAGCACTGAGAATGCCGAGGGCGGCTGAAAGAGTACCGTTGCCGGCTGAAAAAGACGCTGGACGGCCATCCCAGTGAGGCAACCCAGCGGGGCGACATTTATAGCCCTTGCATGAGTACAAACACTCCTCCAAGGCCTCGGGGGCTACACCCGCGGGTGCACTGATGCGCCCCCACGGAGGAAACTTCACACACATTCGAGGGCTGTGACCCTCTGTACATCCCTATACCCTCGGTCATCCTCCCCGTAAAGGAGAAAGGGACTTTATTGCTCGATGCAAATAAAGATTACAAAGGGTTACCGGCGCAAAGCCGTCGAAAGATACAAACACATTGCCACCTGTGTGGCAATTTTCCCTATCTTGGGGAGGAGCGAGCGATGAAGAAAGGCACCGAACCCCTGGCTGGCGCAACGGCCAGGCTGCTAGGGATGTGAGGAACAGCCCCCAGACCTCACGGGTCCAGCGGGATGCTCTCCTCGCAAGCTTTCTTCTAGCATCTCCTCCACCAAAGACTCTGCGGGGGGTCGAGCTGGCGGACAGCACCCTCCGCACCGTCTCCCCGAGAGCAACCTTGTTGCCGGGGGGGCGATGCGAAGAACAGCCACCAGACCTGGCACTAACGCAATGGTCAAGCAACTCCATCCCCCTTCAGGCTAGGGGACATCGCAGGAGCAGGACCCCATGGGCCCAATGATCTCCTGTTGATCCCACTGAAGCTGAGGGATGGTGCGCACGCCCTCTCCGTTCTTCCCCCGCCGCTCGCAAGCATTCTTCTAGCACCAACGCCAAAAAAAGCCAGGCCACCCCATCTGGGGGCCGGCCACGAAAGGCAAAAGAGAACATTACAAGACTTAGGCAATGCTGGAAGCAAAAGCAGGGAAGTTGGAGAAGAAAGGGAACCCCACGACCCCTATTTATAGCTGCGTCTGGCGCCAAGCTTCAAGCCTGTCAAAGGGCGAAGGCTTGGGCCGCCCGTGATGACGTGGCACTCCATGAGCAAAGGACGCCCTCGGTTACCGCGCCGAGACGCGACCGAACGAAATAAAGCGAAACTGAGCCCCCGGACTCTGAGCGGCGCAGCATCGGCTCAGGCCGACCGCCCTCGAACGGCGTGCCGCAAGGCATCCAGGGAAAGCGGATCCAAGGCCCTGAGCGCGGGACAGCGCGACAAAAGCGCCAGCTGCTGAGCAGCAAGCACCGTCGTCGCCCCGGCCCCCTCAGCGCGCGGACACGTCTTATTCCCGGAACAAACAAACAAAAAGGTGCGCGCCTCGAAGCTCTCCCCCCATGGGTACACTACCCCGACCGACGAGTTGTCACATCCGCCGGGCTGGCGCTCAGGCGTGCCTGGTGGGTGCACGGCATTGACCGATCACGTCAAGGGGGAAATCGCCGAATCACCCTTTGGCCAAATCCCTTGACTCGACCAAAGCTTCGGGGGCTACTGTCGGATACCACGATTAGGGACACCCTAATCGGGGTGCTAAGATCACTCTAGAAAATGCAAACACGTGTCAAGGCGACTAGGCCCACGAAGGCCCATGGCCTCCTTCCAATCTGGAAGAAAGGAAAGGACTCAAAGAAGCCCAGCGTACGGCCCATTTGCACCCCTCTCGGGCCCGCGGGATGATCTCCGCCTCGCTCGAGGGCTCCCATCGGGATCCTCGACTGCGCCCCGTATCTCCGCCTCGCTCGAGGGTAGCGAATCTACCCTCGAGCGGGCAGATCATCTCCGCCTCGCTTGAGGCCACCCGTCGGCACAAGGGACAAATGGCCCCGCTGCCCACCCGCCCGTCGTATGGAGGCATTAAAAGGCCGACCACTCCTCCACAGTGTACCGGATGGATGGCGTCAGGCCGCCATTCCTCATAATGGCTGTGATCGGGGTCCCAACCGCCAACTCCGGTCACTGCTCCGCCATCCCGTACACTGCGGCAGCACTATGGAACCTGCGACGCGGGAAGTAGCACGCCCGGCACTGCTCCCGTACTATTCTGCCAACTCCGGCCGTCCGGACTCCACCTCATCATACGTATGGCCCCGGACCCACCTCCTACTTGGGAAGGGGTCCGGCGACGCCACGTGCCCCTCCAAGAGGGACGCACAGCCCATGCAGCCGGAGTCTCGGACCTGCCCCCTCGAGGGGTCTGGGACCTCCACGTGTCTCCCGGACCTCCTAGAGCGCACACCAGCACTCCGTCCAGAGGGTCCGGGACCGCCGCGTGCCCCGCCACCGCTGGTGCATGCGAGATCCTGACCTGCAGGGCCCACGGAACCCCACCATGTCACATCCGCAGCACTGTACACCCTACAACAACGACTACTCCGCCTGCTGGGGCTAGTAGGACATCGGCGCAATCCCCGCAAGACCAAGGACGACTGCCACGCCCGACGCCTTGCCCCACAGTGTACTTTCTACAGTGTTCGACCACTGCACCCCCGCGATTTGGGGGAAGATGACAACTTCCACGCTCCCCTACTCATGTACTCCGCCCCTCCTTGCGACTATAAAAGGAGGAGGCGGGCTTCCTTTAAGGGGGGCTGGACGTTCTGGATGTTCTGAACGTTAGCTATCATCACCTACACTCGCATTCGCCGCTACACTCCCTGTACCACTAAGCACACACCTCAACCGACTCTTCCTCTAGCAAGGACTTGGGAGCTTCCCTCCCTCTCTCGCCTTGCTTGTATCCCCTACTACAAGCACTCCGGGTGCAGGATAATACAGTGCCCTCGCACACTCTCTTGCTGGACGTACGGCCCCGCGGCCGGAACCAGGATAAATCCGTGCGTTACTGTGTTGCCTCTTGCATCAACATCTGGGACGACGAAACACGCATCATTTACTAGTTGGGATCCGGACCCCCGGGTCAGGACACCGACAACTTACTTAGGAGCCATCAAACGCTGCACCGTAATAGGGTAGTTATAAAGGTGGCTTTCGGGTCTGTCAAGAAGCATGCTGTGAGACATAGTCGGTCAAGATGGGATTTGCCCCTCTCTACAAGAGAGATATCTCTGGGCCCCTCGAGTGATTCGGATCAGGAAATGCATGGCCATGCTAGGGTTAAGAGTTAACCAAGGATTCTGAATCACAGGATCGAGAAAGAGTTGTCAGCTTCAAGCTAGACCAAATATCGTGAGGCAAAGGGAACAACATGTATAAGATTGTGACGGCTCGACAGATATGAATTGCGCGTGCTTAGGAGTTGACACGTCTTGCTAGAGACCGCTATCAACTATTGGCCAGTAGGAGTACTAGGCCATGTCTACTCATGCGTGAGCCCATAGGGTCACACACTTAAGGGCCAGAAGCCTAATGAGGATGAGATCCAAATTAGACTGGGCTTTGATGCACTAATGGGTCTAGAGAGGCCCATTTGTTGGTGCCCTCCTCCCTCTCTCTGTTGCTCCTCCTCCCGCGCATCAAGCCCTAGTTCGTTCTTGCGGATCTAGCAATCCGGAGAGAGAAGCTTCTTTCCGTACATGTGGACTTCGTGGAGGTGCTACGCTTGCTGCACAAGGACGAGCCATTCGTGAGGAGGTTCACGCAACTGCACTGCCGGCTTCCATCTGCACTACACCGACGCGCTATAGAAGTTCCGCAACCACGCGTCTAGTGGTAATTCCGTGATCTATAACTGCAGTAATCCTGGTTTATGCGGTAGAAAATTTTTGTTTTTGCTACCCCATATTCCTACAGGTATTACCATTTGGGGCCTACATGATATCTGCGATATGGTGCAGTATAAGGACATCGTCGATTAGCTCACCACAAAGCCAGCACTTGCGGTTGATCGGACGCAACACTTGATGCAGGCATTATGGCCGCTGTTGCCCTGAAGGCATATCAACAGCAACGCTGCATGCGTCCGCATCAACCGCATGTGCTGGTGCTGCGCCGACCCAATCGGTGATGTCCTTGTACCACACCATGTCGCAGATATTATGTAGTCTCAAAATGGCAGTGTCAGCAGCATAGGGTCGAGGTTAATAACATATACATTTTCCAAAATAAAGATTTTTTTCTTCTAGATTGTTTTGGATATTGAGCCTGAAACAAAGTGTGTGAACAATGATTGCATCCCATGGCACCGGCCTTGGACGAAGAGTGTTCGCCTCAAACTGAAGAGTGTCAAAATAATTAGAAATTAGATATAGTGATTATCAATTGTCAACTTCAATGTGAGTATGAGTATATTTTGCATTGTGGCTCTATAAATTTATTTCATTTTTCTAAGAACATTGAGTGTGACTTTGCAACATGGTGCATTGGGGCATCGTGCATCCACTCGGGCGTCGATACACAGTAATCTAAAGCGCACTGAACATTCCCTTGAGTTCCACCCTAAGGAGCATCTTTGACTTTTAGTAGTCATATTCATCATTGGATTAAGAAAGTATTTCACATCTCCGCACTTTCAAAAGTAGAATGGATAAATTTGGAAGAAGTATACCAACTATACCATCAGGATGCCCTCGACATCTCCAGGGCTGGCTTGTGGGTTCTGTAAGTGTTCTTTAAATTTTAGTTGTTAATATATATAAGTAATATATTTTATTGCGTGACCTCAATCTATTGATCCCTTGTTTTATTTGTATCATGTAGAATGGAGATTCAAACTTGTAGAAATAAAGAGTACTACCACACTCGCTTCATCAACCCAATGACTATGAATTGCAAGAATCTACGTGATAAGCCTGATGACAAATTTGATAGCTTATACAAGTGCTTGTCCGTTCAGCACAACAAGCATACCATACTGTTTCCTTACAACTTTGCGTGAATATTTTCTACCGTGTAACTCTTTCTAATTTGGTATAATTGAATTGTTTAAACCCTACGAAGAACTGACTCCGTATAATCTTGCAGTGATCACTGGGTACTGGTTGTCATAATTTATGAGAAGAGCTTAGTGATAGTTATGGACTCATTGAGGAGAGATCCAGAATAATACAAAGACATGACAAACTTGTTGAAAAGGTAATTCTAGTACTACTCCCTCAATCACCATTACTTTGAAATTATTCATTACTTCAATTTAATTGTTCTCAATCATGCGCACGATTTGGGAAAAATTGGGAAAAAATCGTTAAAAAACGTAAAGGTAATTTCAGCAATGAATTAAAATTCAATATAGATTTTTCGGTACACACTAGATGCTGTTTTGCGCGTTTTATTAATTTTATTATATATTCATATGGCTATGTGATGACTTCTTTTCTCTTAAATTGTCGGAGGCAGGCACAAGGCAATAAGTTATGCAGATACTATATTTGCGAGAACATCCATGATCTAATAGGTCCTCGGAAGGAGTATAGGAATTGAGAGAAGGAAGTAAGCAAAAAACATTATCAATGTTTGAACAAGTATTGTAAATAGTTGTAATTAATATTTACACTTTTCTCTAGGTCGAGGCGATGCACGACACACTTATATCAGAGAAAAGGATTCTAGCAATTCAAGAAACCCTGTGCAGATTTATTGTTGAACAAGTCCTCAACAAAAATGGCGAATTCTACAATGATGGAGTGTCAAATATTGATAACAAGAGCAAATATGCTGATATTGTGTAAAACTTTTGAGGCACTTTGTATGTAACTAAGAATATGTGTATGTAAATATAGATGTGTATATATCTAAGCATATCTATGTATGTGTATGTAAATATAAATATAAATATAAATAAATATATATATGAACTCCAATAATATATATGTATATAGATATTTGTTTGTATAATATTTGTCCTGAATAATTGCAATATGTAAAGAAATTCATATATATTTGTATATATATGTGTATACACATCTATATGTATATGTGAATTCATTTATGTATGGAAATTATCTAGGACAAATTATATATATATATAGAAAACTTCTTTTCTACACTCGCTTGTACTCCCACGAGTATATCTCATTATGTATGATATATCTGACCCAACGAAGAGTATGTATGTGAAGTATGTGATCATACTAAACAATATATGATGGTATATACATTAGGTATGTGCCCATACATGAAGTATATGGACATACTTATTTTTAATATATAGTAGTAATGTATAATCATAATATATTTAAAAAATAGGGATGTTTTTGAAAATTTTCACATATATCTATTTGAAGTATCTTAGAATTAGTATATGAACAAACTCAAAGTGATAAATAAGTATGTGGACATACGCATGATGGCATATTGATGGTGAGAGTAGCTACACGCGAGTATAGGAAAAACTGATCCTATATATATACATATATATATAAATAATATTAGTGGAGTTTTTACTCGGATTGAATTCCAATACAAAAGTATAATTGAGATGAAAAATATAATTGAAATGAGAAAAGGATGAGAGGGGAAAACGGGCCTTTGGTCATGGTTGGTAACATACCAACCGGGACCACAGGTCATTATTTAGTTCCGGTTGTCAGATCCGGAACAAAAGAACCCTCCCTTTTGTACCGGTGTGGCGGTCCCGGTTGGAACCGAAACAATAAGGGTTTCCCAACCGGGACAACATGCGTGTTCTGTAGTAGTGGGAGTTGTCATCTGAGTCAACTACTCGACATTGTGCTAGTCTTGGCGACACCCTTCCTACAAATCTACCGCCTCAACGGTATCCTCGGTAGGTTTGACGGCTGAACCCGGACATGCATGACGAACATGCATGTCGTGGATAGCATCCCACAAGATCACAAGCTCAGCTGTATTTCATTATTTATTGTGTTCGTGCGCCATAGACCTCTTGTCCAGTCATGGTTTGTGAAATCCTGTCGCATGTTTTTTCTCCATGCCAAAACATATACACTTGTCACGACCACAGCGTGACAAAAAGGGATAAAAAAATAGAAATGCCGATAATACTTTGCGTCAAAGGACATAGTTCCTGTTGCTTACTCATCTGACTTATTCCATTGACAACAGCGAGCTTATACATGATTTGACACGCCATGTCAACCTTGGATTGGAGGCAGGTTTCTCTCCTCATGTCAATCTAGAAGCAATATCGCACATCTATCGGATCTGAACGGGGCAGCACAATCAACCTGTTTTTAGACCGTTGCATGTATATATTGCATGTTTTGTCTTACTATTAATTGCCCTTTTGGACTGTAAGTTGTGACATTGATTTTGCTTGCAAGGGCGGTACAAACTATTGGAGTATTTGTTCTCGTGGGCTCGTGGCGGCACACGTGGCTGTGTCGTCGCAGCTGTGCAAGTATGATATACTTGCAGAACTCTGCGATTACCTTGATGCGTGGCTATCTTTTGCCTCCTTGGGCAAGCATTGCTATAGGTGCAGGTTCTAGCATTCAGGCTTTAAGTATACGTGGTACGACATCCAATATATACATACTGGTGGAGAAAGGGCGATCGGTGCCTGTTGAAAAAGATCAAAAGTCTGTGGCTTCGTCACCGGGTCAATGACCCGGTGCCTAAGACCTCAAAGCATTTTTGTCAAAAAAAAGATTAAACACAGGGAGAGGCCCGCACAATACGCGACCTCTTGCCTTACATGTACACCCTTACCATCTCATCTACACAACACTTGTGATGGAAAAAGAGATATTTTTTTGAAGTAACCTATAGATAATCATTTAGTGGCGGATGATAACACCACACGGTACCAAAAGCTAGACATTGGTGTGTTATCCGATAATTGGTACCAATATGTAGACTTTGATACTAACACCACCCGGTACCACTGCTAGAAAAACCGTCATTATTACCGAGCGGGAACCCCCGGTTAGTACCGGGCGCCCTCCCGGTACCGCCTGGCCAGTACTAAGTGGGCCGCCACTTAGTACCGGTCAGGCCGCCCGGTACTAAAGGTGCACTTTAGTACCGGTCGGTGTTACTAAATGCCTTTTTTTCTTTTCTGCTTTTCCATTTTTTGGGTTTCAACTAATTCGTATTTGTATATGTTTGCGTATTCATATTTGTATACGTCTGCGTATTCACATTCTAGCACGTCTGCGTATTCGTATATATTCGTATCTAGCATACAATTGAATACCTTTATTATAATTACATAAACTTGAAATATTATATGTACTTCTAATATAAATATGTTAATAATAAACTCGGGATTCATAATATATTTACAAGTCGTCATGCGCATAAGTTTTGTCCGACAAATTTTTACAAGATACTAAGGGTCTTTAGGCACCTCATCATCGCTGATGTCCTTATTTGGATCCGCTCGACCCACACTTATCCTAGGATTCGCGTAAAATTCTCCAGTTGGATTTATGACCTCATCTAGGAGGAATCCACAGATTGATTCTTGAATTGCTTTGATTCTTTCCGGTTGGATGAGGGCATTCTCCATGTAAGAAATCTGTCAAGTGCAAACACCAATATTTTGAATTAGTACCTAGAAGGAACTAAATGTAAGTGATTGTTAGTAATGTTGTTCTACGTACATTGAACTCATGTTGTGATATCGAGCTGCGGCAGCAAAAATCCATCATGTAGTCACAAACGTAGTAGCCACATAGGTTGTTTCCTTCCGCCTATCTCAAAATCTATATATACATACATATATATATATATATATGTATATATATATGGGTTATGAAATATTGATGTTGATTAAAGAAACGACAGTAGATGTGCGATATGTATTCGTACCGGCCAGTTAGTTGTGAATTCTAGCGGGGCTGGAGGTGACGATATTCCTATATGTTTTTGGAGGAAGCGAGCCCATGCTTTTTGGATGATGTTTATGAGGTCTTGGTAATAATATGTTGGCTTCCTCAAGGAGTCGTACACCCAAACTCGGCATCTATCGATCTCGATAATAAGAAGGATCCAGTGAAACCTGTTTCATGCACATATATGTATAAGAAATGTTGGATATACATGCACATATATACAGTGAAGTCCAGAAAAAAGATAAAGAACTCACTCGAAGTTGTATGGAAGCAGAATGAATTGACAAGTATTCTGCTTATGCAAGGCCCTTAGTATGTTGTTCTCGGTCCGATTAGGCCATTTCCTGACACTCTCCTCATGTATATTACATAGGTCTATGAAGCCGACGTGATATATTCTTTTTCTCTGGCATTCTTGAACCTTCATCCTACACAATTAAAAATGAAGGAAGAGGATGAGAAAACACATAATTAGTAGAGCTATGGTACTATATACAAATGGTAGGACGAAGTACACTTACATACAAAATACACAGAGGAGAGACTTGTCTAGGGCGTCTTGATGGTACAGATCATAAAGATTTTCAAAATAAATCCATATGTCATCCAACCCCGATGGAAATGCCTATCTTGTATTCGGGCACGAAAACATACATCCTTCGATGCACTTACTTTCATGTACCATGCATGCAACTCACGCATCCTAGTTGGTAGCGTCGGAATCAACTCTTCCCACATAAGAGGTTCCCCCAACACGAAAGGTTTTTTATTTGCCCCTGGGTGAACCTCGATTGGAGCCTCTTCGAGCAGCTGAGCTTTTGTGAGGCCGCTTTACAGCACAAACTGAGCAGTAGCTGCATCCTGGTCGGAAAGGACTTTGAGCGGGGGTATCGATTGCTTGGACTATTGTCCGAGCTGGGGAACTTGGTTGCGCCGACGGTTACTTGGCTTCTCCCAGGACTTTGTGATCTGGCGGTCGTAGTCCGATAGGGGTGCCCTGTACTTCGGTTGGAGTAAAGATCGGAAGTATCTCTTATCTGCCTCTGACCATTGATGCACCGGTGGAGGCTTTTTTGGCACGAAATGAGCTCTGACTTGCTCGCGCACAGTTTCATCCAATTCCTCCTGAGTCTTATGGTATGCTAACTTCGGTGGTGGAGGCTTTTCTTTCTTCTTCTTTGGGGTGTTCCTCTTCTTAGGAGGCGGTGCGACCTTTGTGCTCTTCCTCGCCTTCAGAGGCGGTGGCAGTGGGACCGAAGGCTTCGCGCTCTCCTTCTTCACCTTCAGAGGCGGTGATGCTGGGACCCAAGGCCCTGAGCTGGCACTTGAGTCCCTTGCATCATCGGGAGCCGGACTGGGACTCCTTTGTGGTGCCGATGGTGATCTCGGAGCTGGACTGGGACACTTATGTGCTGCCGGTGGTGATCTCGGAGCTGGACTCTGACTGGGACCTCTTTGGGCTGCTGATGTATCGACAAATTGTATCCTAGAGGCCAATTGTATGTACCGCTTGTTCTAACAGATCCATGTGTGTATGGCGGTCCGAGTTCCTCTTCTCCGTCGCCTCCAGGGATCTCGAGGTCGAGGTCTTCCCATCATGGCTCGACTCGATCGACCATGACCCTAGCATATCCTTCCGGAATCATCCTGCCATGAATTGTCCCACCCTGGACAGGCACTTCAGCCATGCCGTGCGCGACCAGTTTGATCTTTTTCCTCTGCTGATACAGAAGCTCACAGGGTGTCCTCACGCTGATGTCATCCACCGGGTAATGTTCTAACTTCCGCAACCACTATGGGTTGACCTCCGGCTGGGTGCTCCGTGGAAGCGACGTTGCTACGGCGTTGCGAGCCGGGGCTGCTCTCCGAATTGGTGGCTGATCTGGCTTCTTGTTGGTGTGCCTGGCTGCTACCTGTCATTACCCCTTCAATCGAAGCTATCCTCTGTTCTAGGGCACGCATCTTATCTTCCTGTTCAGCCTTATTCCTAGATCGGCTTCGATAGGTCTCAATGTCAGCACTGAAGCCATGCTTCCATGGAACTACACCCATACCTCGCACACGTCCTGTGTGTTCCGGTGTCCCGAGAGCGTACGTCAGCTCATCTTTCTCTCTGTCCGGCTTGAAACTGCCTTCGGACACGGCCTTTAGTGCCTCATCCAACTTGTTGGCTGCCTTATGGCGTCGCTAGTAATAAGCGAGCCATCTTCCGGGTTTAGGGTGCCTCCATGAGCGTAGAAGAAATGCTTTGCTCGCTGTGGCCAGTCGAAAGTCGCTAGTACGATTCCCCTTGCAGTGAGGTCGTCTTCCATTTTCTGCCGTTTGGGGATCGCCGTCGAATAACCTCCTTGTCCAAGGTGATGAACGTGTTTCTTCTTGCTCGCGTTCTCTTTGGCTTGTGCTGTCCTTTTCTCGCTGGTCTCGGACAGTTTGTACTGCACAAATGCATCCCAAAAAGGACGTTGCTTCTTGAAGTGCTTCTCGAAGTCTAGCACGCGACCCTTCTTTATGTAGTCTTTGTTCAAGTTCTTCTTGAACGTCTGGAAAGAAATAGCCATCTTCTTCATGACCCAATCCTTAAAGATTTCTTCTTTGTCCTCTGGGAAACTGAAGTGTTGTTTGACATCTGCCCATAGCATTTGCTTCTCTATTTCAGGGACGATGTTAGCATCATTATCTGTGCTTTTGGTTTTCTTCCAGAGCTTAAAGCTAATGGGGATGTTCTCCCTGACATAACATCCGCACAGATTCACCACAGTCGTCTTAACCCCCTTGGGAGACTTGGGTTCCCCATCCGGGTGCAACGAGGTGATCGTGGTACGGCCCTCCATCTTTTTCTTCAAGCCTCGTTTACGTTTCGAGCTCTTCGATCCGGAAGCCTGAAATTATATATATGTATATATGTTACTACACGTTTGACATTCATAAGTCTCTCATATCCTGTGATCGACTTTCCGGTTACCTCGGGGATGTCATCTTCCACATGCATTTCTTCCATAGTGTCGGCATCGCCACCACCGGTATCATTGAGATACTGGCTGCCATCATCCTCGTTTTGATTCTCTTGAAAACACGCTGCGCCCTAGGTGCCTTCTTGGATCATTTCTTCGAGGGCGTACTCGTCTTCGAAATCACGTTGAAAGGGATCCATCTCGATCCCTATGCAAACATATAATAATACGCTGAGTTACATGTGATACGCGAAATTATATAAGATGCGGAGTTCTTGTATGGAATTACGTGTTGTGATAATATGAATACATCAAAAATACATCAGAAAGTACTTCATAAATACATATGGAATTACGTGTCGAGATAATATGAATACAGCAGATAATATGAAATTTTCACCAATATAAGAGAAATTTATAACATGAATACATCAGAAATACATCAGGTATACATCATATTGCAACAATATAAAAAATATTAAACTCATATATATAATAACAATTTCTTCAATAAATACATGATTATACAATTTTCCAACAATTTTCAAGAATAAGGAAATGATTCTACGATTCTCTAACAAGTTTCGACAATAACGAAATGATTCCAGGATTCTCCAACAATTTTCTACAATTCTCCATGATCCTCCAACAATTTCCTAAATTTTCTATGATTTTTCTACCTATTTCTATAGTTTCCTACCTATTTCTATAATTTCTTAACTATTTTCTATAGTTTCCTACCTATTTCTATAACTTCCTAACTATTTCTAAAATTTTCAACATAATTAAAGAAATTCCTAACTATTTTCTATATTTCCTAACAATTTTCTATATTTTCTAACTATTTTCTATAATTTTCTACAATTATTACAATTAACCACATAAATAAAAAAATACTGACGTCAGCACTAGGTAGTGCTGACGTCAGCACGGGCTTACGTCAGACCTGCGTCGAACCGGCCGGGGCGGCGGGGCGTGGGCGGCCGGGGGCGGCGTGGTGTGGGCGCGCGGCCAGCGGCGGTCCGGGACGGCGCGCCGGCGGTCGAGATCGCGGCGGGCGGCGCGCCGGCGGTAGAGGTCGCGACGGCGCTGCGGTGCTCGATGGCGGGGGCGGCGCGCGCGGGTCGACGGCGCGGTTGAGGTCGGGCCGGCACCGCACAACGCGGGTCGGCATCGAGGAGGGCGGCCAGCGCGGCGGTTCGGCGTCGAGGGCGCAGCGGCGGTCGAGGCAGGCGCGGCGGCGTCGAGGGGGCCGGCCAGCGAGTGGGGCGGCGGTCGGCGTACGTCCAAGGGGCGGGCGCGGTCGGCGTGGAGGTCCGGCAGCAGATCGAGGTCGGCGTGGAGGTCCGGCGTCGGAGGTCGGCGGGATGGCGGGGCGGCGGTCGTGGAGGGCGGCGGCGTCGCGGGACGGCGGTGACGGGCGGCCGGTGACGACGACGTGAGCGAGGGTGAGATCGAGAGGGGAAATCGAGAGGGGGAATGGAAATCGATCTAAGTCCTGGCTTATATAGGACGGCAGTTTAGTACCGGGCCGTGGCCGCGCCCGGTACTAAACTACCTTTTGGGGCATTTAGTACCGGGCGCAGCAACGGCCCGGTACTAAACTTCTCACATTAGTATTGGGCTAAGCCTGTGCCCGGTACTAAATAGCTACCACTGGCGGGAAATTTTGGTGGTGGCAGTTTAGTACCGGGCCAAACCTCTGCCCGTTACTAAATTGTTACAATTATTAATTTGTAGCTATTATTTTGTTTATGAATTATGCATTTGTATTGTGTAATAAATTGACAATGGCATTAAAAATAGAAGGATATAATATTTTGAGCATGCAAAAATTATTTAGGGCACTTTGCATAATTAATAATTATATAATATAGGTATATTCAAAAAATGTTTTATTTTCCTTAAAAATGTTGTTGGGTAACATATTTAAAAAAAATTATGGAAATGCTAATATATGTAATTTAGATCAAGAAAAATTGTAGAACGTCCCTTGGAAAATCAATGTGATGCCTAGTAATCCAGGCCTCAAGCTTCCCTGGAAAATTATTTATGATCACAAAATGAAAATATATATTACAAAAATCACTTCATGAAATAAATAATAAAGTAAAACATAATGGGTACACAATACTATGACTCAACAATATTTAATGGAATATTTACAATTTTCTTTTTGACGAACGTCCCTTGGTCGTGATCGCGGCGTAAATAAGGAGCGTCCTCTTTGGCTAACAAGATGCTTGGGTCAACATCAACAGAGAACAGAGGACGGTCATCAAACTGATCAAAGTCTTCTGACTTGTCCGAAATATCCTCAACGCCAATAATTATTTGTTTTCCTGGAAGAACTATGTGGCGTTTTGGCTCGTCGTCGGACTTGGCTGAATTTTTCCTAGACTAGCTTGACATGTCTTTCACGTAGAACACCTGTGCGACATCCTTGGCTAGGACGAATGGTTCATCTGTATATCCAATCTTTTTGAAGTCCACAATTGTCATCCTGTACCGTCTATCGTCTATCGTTATGCCGCCTCCAGCTCGGTTCACCCATTGGCACCGAAACAAAGGAATCATCCAAGGCCCATATTCTAGTTCCCATATCTCCTCTATGACTCCGAAGTAGCTATTGTTATTTTCATCATTCCCTATTGCATCTATACGCACACCACTATTTTGGTTGGTGCTCTTTTCGTCTTGAGCTCTCGTGTAAAATGTATACCCATTAATCTCGTACCCTTGGTACTGCATGATTGTCATTGATGGGCCCCTTGCTAGCCATTGAAGTTGCTAAACAGTAAAGTTATCAATGTGATGCCTAGTAATCCAGGCCTCAGGCTTCCCTGGGTTTTCAGACCTTATGATATTCATGTGCTCATCCATATATGGAGCCATGAGGGATGAATTTTGTAGAACTGTGAAGTTTGCTTTGTGGATTTCACTCTCTGGGATGTGCATATTAGATTTCTTCCCTAGTATGCCCTTTTCCTTCAATCTCCCCTTGTGGCGTGACATGGGGACCCCTATTGGATTAAGATCATCAATTAAGTCTACACAAAACTCAATGACCTCCTCTGTTCCATAGCCCTTGGCGATACATCCTTCTGGTCGAGAAGGATTGCGAACATACTTCTTAAGAACTGACATGTATCTCTCGAAAGGGAACATGTTGTGCAGGAATACAGGTCCCAAAATATTTATCTCTTTGACAATATGAACCAAGAGATGTGTCATAATATTAAAGAACGAAGGTGGAAACACCATCTCAAAGCTGACAAGGCATTGCACAATGTCATTCTGTAGTTGTATGACCTTCTCCGGATCGATTGCCTTCTGTGAAATTTCGTTGAGGAAAGCACATAACTTCATGATTGCCAATCTAATATTCTCCGGTAGAATACCCCTCAACACAACTGGAAGCAATTGTGTCACCAGGATGTGACAGACATGAGATTTTAAATTTGTGAACTTTTTTTCCTTCATGTTTAATCTTCCTTGTATATTTGACAAGTACCCAGACGGTACCTTTATATTGTTTAAGCAATCAAACATGCTTTGCTTCTCCTCTTTACTGAGAGTGTAGCTAGCAGGATGTAAGTAGTGTTGTCCCTTCTCTCGCTTCTCAGGTTGAAGATCTTCTCGTTGTTTCATTTCTTTCAGGTCGCGTCTTGCTTCGAGTGTATCTTTTCCCTGACCAAAAGTACCAAGAAAACCTAGTACATTCATGCAAAGATTCTTTGTCAGGTGCTTGACGTCAATTGCATTGTGGACCTCCAATGCTTCCCAATAAAGTAGCTCCCCACAATATAGACTTCTTCTTCCACATCAGTGCATGGTCGTTTTCATCATTCGGAACTAGTTGGCTGTCGCGACCCTTTCCGAACACTACATGAACATCCTTTATCATTGAGAAAACACGCTTTCCATCACGGAACATAGGCTTAGCACGAGTTTCCGATTCCTCTTTGAAATGTTTCCCTTTTCTTCTCAAGGGGTGTTTGAGGGGGCAAAAATCGACGATGGCCCATATAGATGACCTTCCGAGAATTTTTCAGGTAAAAGCTGTCGGTTTCATCTAAGCAATGGGTGCAGGCCTGATATCTCTTGTTCGACTTCCCGGACAGGTTGCTAAGTGCAGGCCAATCATTGATGGTTACGAAAAGCAAAGCTCGGAGGTCGAAATTCTCTTGTTTGTACTCGTCCCACACACGTACACCTTCTGCCTTCCACAACAATAAAAGCTCATCAACCAACGGTCTTAGGTACATATCAATATCATTGCCAGGTTGTTTAGGGCCTTGGATAAGCGCCGGCATCAATATATACTTTCTCTTCATGCATAGCCAAAAAGGAAGATTAAACATACAAAGGGCCACAGTCCATGTACTATGACTGCTCCCCCACTCACCGAATGGATTAATTCCATCTGTACTTAAACCAAACCTTATGTTCCTTGGGTCGCTGTCAAAATCTGGGAATTGTCTATCCACGTTTCTCCACTGAGACCCATCTGCAGGGTGTCTCATCAGCTGATCTTGCTTACGCTCTTCTTTGTGTTACCACATCAACTTAGCGTTTGTTTTGTTTCTGAACAAGCGCTTCTAGCGTGGTATTATCGGGAAATACCACATCACCTTAGCCGCTACTTTTTTCCTTGCGGGCTCACCTCGACATCACCAGGATCATTTTGCCTGATCATATACCACTTTGCGTCAAGATAGGACATGCATCCAGTTCCTCGTATTCACCGCGATAGAGGATACAATCGTTAGGACATGCGTGAATCTTCTGTATGTCCAACCCAAGAGGGCAAACAACCTTTTTGGCTTCGTAAGTTGTCGGGGGCATTTCTAGTGTGGTGCCCAATTTTTTTAACCCCTGCTTGCAATCTGGATACAACATTTTCCTGTAATTCTCCAACATCTTCTCAAACTTCTTTGACTCCTTCAAAGTTTCAGCGTCTCTGTATGCATTGACTAAAACCAGACCTAGTTCGTCAGGTGGTTGTTGTTCTTCTGCAGCTTTTGCTTCTGCCTCTGTTATCGCCATAAATTAACAAGGGTTAATTTATGGGCCGAAAGCAAGATGGGCTTAAAGCAGAAGATTGAGGAAGGCTTGTAAATCGGCTCCTGCGTGAGCATATGGGCCACATTGGCCGTGTATCCTTAGATTTAGTTCAAGATTAGAGATAGAGTCCAATCGGGACAAGATTAGTTTAGATTATTTCCCAAGTCTCCGGACTATAAATATGTATCCTTTGTTATTCGTAAGAGAGCGTCATCACGACTCGCAAACAACAACTCTCGGCGCATCGCCACCCCTAATCCTAGGGTTTCAACCAAGTAAGTGCCATGCTGCCCTGATCGCTTCTTGCGATCAGGGCAGTATTGTTCTTGCTTTTACCTTAGTATTACTCGTACTAAAGCGTTTTTGATGGCGAGTAGTACTAGTTATCGTGATGTTCGTAGCATGGCTTTTAGTAGATCTTTTGTGCTTTGTTGCTTATCATCTATGAATATCATGTTGTCTCTGTGCAGTCACGTTTCAATCTCTCGCTAGTTCTTATCGCATAGAACTAGTCGCACAGGGACAACACCCTGCTTCTTTTATGTTTAGTAGATCCGATCTGTTATGGTTTGCTCTTATCTTAAGAGTTGGCATAATATCTGCTGGGTTAGGCCTTGCAAACGGATTGGATGATCCGGTGGCGTAGTAGATGCTTTATCTTAGCCTTGATAGGGATTGTTCCGGGAATCGGCTCTTGCTAGTTCTTAGGCCTCTGTTTTAGGTTGTGGTTTAGTTGTCTGTTACGTTCGCTAGGCCTAGTCACGTGTAGGATGTTCCGATCTAGCAGTGAAGCTGTTACCATCGTGGTTTAAGATCAATTAGATTTGATTGAAGCAGTTTTATAGTGATTTGCTCTATTTATCATATCCGGATACAATCAGATCCCGTCTGACACCGGGACTCGATCGGCTCTTCAAAGCCGATGCAAGAGTCGTCCCGGGGAGCCGACCACGGCTCGGACTTATGTTTACACGTGTCTTTGTATGCAGGAAACTGTTCGGAGCACGTCTACACCCTCCTGATCGGGTATAGGTCAGGTGGCACGCCCGGCTTTCACACATTCTCCGGGCGCGTGACGGAAATTGCGGGCCGTCGACGAGGGAGCAGTGCTTGCCAGCGCACCAGCAACCTCCTGGCTCTTCGTGTTGCCCGTCGTTGCTCGCCGGTGGGTTTCGACCGACAACAGCCTCATGCATTGGTTCATCTTCAAAGGCATCCTTTTCATACAAGTGAGCCCAGTCTGGGATATTATCATCATCATTATCTTCTTTATTGTCTTCCATCGGAACTCCAGGTTCACCGTGCTTGGTCCAAAGAGTATAGTTATCCATGAAACCCTTTTCAAAAAGGTGGACATGTAGAGTATGTCTTTTTTAGAACTCCTTTTGATTTCTGCAAATGCGGCATGGACAGAACATGAAACCTTTCGATGACTTGTGGGCCTCAGCAGCATTGAGGAAAGTTTTAAGACCGTTAATCCACGTCATTGTGCAATGATGGCCGTACATCCATTATCGATCCATCTACAAATAATATATTCTTGTTGGATAAGCAATTTCATTCAGTGAAAAAAAAACTTCACAATTCTGTAATAACAAACATTTTTATTACATCCAACATAATTTATTCAACAACACATACATAGATTGCATTCAAAAACTAACACAAACATCCCAAAAACAAACATGAAACTTAAAAATTCGCACAAAAACACATAAGTTTTAAACCGTCCTTGCGTGGGAACGCAGAATGCTCTGACGGATTTCTAGCTGGCCCAGAAGAAGATGGCGGAGCTGGAATCTCCGGATTTTATGGTGAGGAACCGTAACGCCGCAACAAATCCTCAAGATCAAACGGAGGTTTCTCGTCCCTTGCCACACATTCTCTATATTCTTTTTCCAAATAACGGAGCGCTGCCCTATGAAAAGCGCTAGGTTTATTGCACCGACGACCTACTGGAGTTGTGCCCTTCTCTCCGGAAGAACAACGATCACTCCCACCAGCGCCACTCCCTCCAGCTGCTGAAGCCATATTTTACTGGAAAATACTATTATTTTTCACAACATTATAAATTCTTACAATTACAATAAATTTGAATAAATTAATTAAAATATATCACATTAATTTGCAAATTGATTGAAAAAACTCTTACAATTACAATGCACATATTAATTACTATTACAATTATAATGTCACACTTGTTGGTAAGTGTCTATAATCTCATAATTACAATACATCAATAAAATAATAATTACAATTACAATAAAACAATAATTTGCTCTCACAATTACAATTAAAGTGTACCCTTGTTACCACCAAGTCTGAAATCTAATCAAATTAGAGTTGTTATTGAGGCATTAGTCATCATTGTGTGCCATGCTATGTCACAGCTCTATCAAGCCCTTATTCTTCTTGGTCATGACCTCACCCCTATCTACATAACGAAGGGTCTAGAAAGAGCTGTGACAGAGCAGGCACAATGTGACTAATGCCCCAATAGCAACACTACTTCGTTTATATTTCACACTTGCTGGTAAGTGTCTGTGAACTACAATACAAAATCACATTAATTCTCAATAAAAAAACCTAAATAAATATCTAATTAATTGAAATAAATCTCTATATCTCCTAATTATTTTGACACCCTTCAATTTCAGTCGAACACTCTTTTCAGTATCCAGAAATCATCTAGTAGAAAAAAAACTTTATTTCGAAAAATATATATGTCGGTAACCTCGACCCTGCGGTGATGACAATGCCTTTCGGGGGGACACGGTGCGGTACAAGGATGTCACCAATCGGCCAGTCGCAGCACCAACATTTCTGGTTAATAGGAGCACAGCACTTAGCACAGGCAGCGTGCTCGTTGATATGCTCTCTGTGCAACAACGGCCACGCTGACTGCTTCAAATGCTGTCTTCGTATTAATCGGAAGTGCTGGTGATGCGACCAGCCAATTCGCGATGTCCATATTGCGCATCGTGTATCCCCGAAAGGTAGAGCCATCAATGTTCGATGGAGATTAACGACGTATACTTGTTTCGAAATAAAGATTTTTTTAGCTGCTAGATGGTTTCAATGTGAGCCTAAATAAATACATCACTAGAGTGTCAAAATAATCAATTCATAAAAAAATCTATTATAATTCTTTTATTAATTTATTATAAAAAATTAACTATCCACATTATGGTCATATCTACTACAATCACATGAATACAATCGCATGAAGTGTCTACACTCATTCTAAAAATTTCTACTATCCACATGCTCATCTGAATCTAAAAATAAAAAATATGCTACGGTCATTTCTAATATATAGAACATGATTGAAACATGTCTATAAATAATCCATATTCAACCTAGCCAATAAACCTACTCCCACATTCAAGTCATCTATTCTATATATCTCAAATCATTGCATAAATCAAAGAAATCATGCTCATCCTTACTATTTCCAAAAGTCACAAATTTCTCTAACTATGGAGCATAAAACGAAGAATAAAGACTATCAATGAAGAGAGGATGAAGTTGCAAACCTTTGATGCACTTGGATGACTAGAACACTCACTAAAACTAGAAAAAATGGCGGCAACTCTCTAAGGGGAAGAATAACCCCGAGCTCGAGCTTCTCTGGTGAAATGGCACTGGCTCGGGCTCGGGGAGGAAGAAGGCGCTAATTTATAATGGGCGCATTAGTACCGGCTGGTGGCTCCAGCTGGTACTAAATTGTCACTAGCCGTTGCAGGCGAAGGTCAGAGCCTGTCGGTGGCGCACTTTAGTGCCGGCTGGAGCCAACAGCCGGTACTAATAGGCTCTCATGGCCACTGTTCTTTTTGTCCGGTACTAAAATTACGCGTTAGTACCGGCCAAAGCCGTAACTGGTACTAACGGCCGCGGATGAATGTGCGTTTTTCCAGTAGTATACTAAAAGTCTCCTTAGGCTTCCATCCACTCCAAAAGTACCAGCATGAAAAAGACCTAGCACTAATGCTAGTACCAGATTTTTTTTCTTCATGCTAGTACTTTTAGAGCGGATCTTGACGTGTTTTCTAGTAGTGACACTACATTAAAATCATAGTTAGTACCTGTCAAGAAAAGGACGTTAGTCCTGATTTTCGAACCGGTAGGTACTATATAATCAAGACTAAAACTTTTAATCTTTAGTATCGGGTTACCCGTCCGCTACTAAAGTTCTATTTAAAGCGGATTATATTTTATTTAAAGCGGATGAGTTACCGATACTAAAGACTTACAAGTTGGGCCTGCACTATACAAGCGGGTTGGAGGGATATGCAAGCATCCAATCACCACTTATTATGCTATCCACAACTCACCTATCTTGCCACGCAGATAGATCAACTGTTACCATGTCTAACTACTAGTGAATGCTCATGAGCTCATGAACAATTGTTATAGCATTGGTGTTTCAAAAAAAAAAATTGTTATAGCATTGGCAAAATGTTCAAATTACTCTCTCCTCAAGTATGGCCAAATTCCAAATAACCCCCATAATTTGACCCCCTAAATTATACCATTTGGTCCAGTTTATCTCATAATACAATTTATCTTTTTTTTACCATATAAAAGTGGAATCTTATTTTAAGAGTTTGTAGGGTTGTAGTGAGCATCACAATATATGTCAAAAAATATATTATGATTTTTCATCATCATTTTCCATAATTTTGTATCATAACACTTAATTTATTATTAAATATCATACCTATCGAAATAATGATGAAAAATTATTGGTTTTGGTTTTACTGCCTCTGCTCCAATTTTTTAATCGTTTTGATTTTTTTAGATTCATGCCATGCCATGTGCTTTGTATCTTAATATTATATATATATATGCGTAGTAAAGTATATAAATTTAGAAAAGTTAAAAGGACGAAGGGAGTAGTTTTGGTTGCAACTTGCAAGAATGTCATAAAAGTCTTTTGTCGATGTCGAAACATGCAAGGCCCCACTCACAGTCTCTCGCTTCAGGAGGAGAGATAAACAGGCACGCTCTCAACTTATCAACAGTTTCACTTTCACAGTCGACACGATCACACGAAGCAAATGCTGCTTCAATTCCTCCCTGGTTGCTTGCTTGCATCGCCATTGCCGGCTTGCCTCCCATCTCCACACATCTAGCCAGCCACGAGGAGTCCTCCAGCTTCCTCATGCGTGCAAGCCATCACCGGCTCCCTCCGGGTTCCTTCCGTGGCGCACCTCCACATCCCCCCTTACAAACCCGCGTCTGCTTCCGCTCCAAGCACCGTGCTCCCACCTACTGTTCACACGTCCGGGTACAGTTCTTGATTTCTACAGAAGCTCTTGGTCCTGAATCTTGATTGCTCCCCGGATTCAGCGTTTGTCCCTGCTCCGTGGTTGATTCGGCGACAATGGGGAACTGTCACAGCGGAGGCATTGTAAAACCGCGGCGGCTGGGCAGCGCCAACGCGGCGGCGGCGGAGGTGGAGGGGGAGGAGGAAAAGGAGAAGGACGAGCCGGGGTCGTACGAGGCGGCGTGCTCAGCGGACACGGAGCTGCGGACCTTCGACGCGGCGCTCCGCCGGCGCGCGAGCCGCGCCATCTCGGCGGTGGCGTCCGGGGTGGAGGTGCGGTCGCTGTCTCTGGGATCCCTCCGCGAGGTCACCGGCTGCCTCCTCGACATGAACCAAGAGGTCGTCCGCGTCGTGCTCGCCAGCAAGCGCGACGTGTGGCGGAGCCCCGACCTGTTCGACCTCGTGGAGGGCTACTTCGACGGCAGCCTCCACACGCTCGACTTCCTCGCCGCGCTCGACGCCTCGCTCCGCCGCGCGCGGGACTCCCAGCTGCTCCTCCACCTCGCGCTCCAGCGCCTACGGGAAGGCGAGGGCAATGCCCAGGATCCCGGCGCCGCGCCTGCGACAGACCGGTACGCGCACGCGCTGGGCGAGCTGCGGCGGTTCAAGGCGGCCGGCGACCCGTTCACGCCCGAGTTTTTCGCCGCGTTCCAGGCCGTGTACCGGGAGCACCTGGCCATGCTGGGCAAGCTCCGGCAGCGGAAAAGCCGGCTGGACGGCCGGATCCGCTCGGTCCGCGCATGGCGCCGCGTGTCCGGCGTCGTGTTCGTGGCCACGTTCGCCGCGCTGCTCGTCTGCTCCGTGGTGGCCGCGGCCATCGCCGCGCCGCCCGTCGCGGCGGCGCTGGCCGCCGCGGCATCCCTGCCAGTGGGCTCCGTGGGGAAGTGGGTGGACTCGCTCCTGAAGCAGTACCAGGATGCGCTGCACGGGCACAAGGAGGTGGTGAGCGCAATGCAGGTCGGCACCTTCATTGCCATCGAGGATCTGGACGCCATCCGGGTGCTCGTCGATCGGCTGGAGGTTCAAGTCGCCTCCATGGTTGATTGCATTGAGCTGGCAGAACACGGCGAGGAGGCAGTGAGACTTGGCATTGAGGTCAAGAAGAAGCTGGAGGTGTTCATGAAGGGCGTGGATGACTTGGGGGATCAAGCTGACCGGTGTAGTCGAGACATCCGGCGTGCTAGGACTGTCGTGTTGCAGAGGATCATCAATCCTCCGAATTGACATCAAGGAACAAAAATGGTAGATTGAGAGGTATATCCATGTCAGAAGATGCACTTTCATTTGTGTTGTGAATTTTCTATGTGATGGACATATGAGATGATCTGAGTGGAAATTTTGGATCACATGAAACTGATATCAACTGACTGATATACTAATTCATGGTTGAAATTATGTTTATAGTTTTACCATGAAATTAGCTCCACAATCCATTGGCCATGCTAAGTTTTCAAATAGATGATTTGTGAAGTGGCAAGCACAATTCAAGATGCATCCTAACCTAGAAGGGAATCAGTTACCCTACTAGAACTTGATAGAACTTCCAAACTAATGGTGCATCAGCCACTTGAACCTGATGATTCTGCAATCCATCTCACCTTTGTTCTGGTCTTCGTGAAAGTTTTTTTCTTTTTTGAGGAAACATTCTTGCTGAAAGTTTGTCGATTTGCTACCAGCATTGAATGTTCTTTTATGTTTATGACATCATGCTCTGATATATTTTTTCTGGTCTTGCCAAATTCAGAACACTTACATGCTTTATTTTAGGCTTTACTTAAATAATCTGATGATTCAGTGTCCATCACCTTAAAACATAGAGAGGAAATGTTGAGATATGTTTTGTTAAAACACCAAGAATTGCACAATATCTTTATATCAGGAATCTGCTTAGCAGCGCAGTGTCCCGTGTGCTTGGCAACAACACAGGCTTACTTCCACAGAATCATTGATAGGAGATAGGACCGTGACCCCAAAACTTTTTTTTACACATGTTATTTTTTAGGTTTCTGAAATGGATATTGTGACAGATGTCAGAGGAAAGAACCATAACTCATGAGAATGTTCCAAAATGGTTGCCTTCTGTCAGACATTTCTTTTTAGTAAAGCACCAGTGCTGTTCAATCAGCTTAATCATTAAAATCGCCAAATATAGCTACTAAACAAACCCAATGTCTTTCATTGTGCAAGCATGGCCCCAGATGAATTGGTATACTCCATGAGAAAATATACAGTAGTAGGTAGTAAAAATTATGCATAATGAAAACTTAAGATGGCTTTACTTCCACATAATTTATTTCATGACAGGGTGCAAAATGATATGCAGTAATGCACTGGCGTTGCAATGTGCAGGTATCATAAGCTGTAGATTTAGCAGGTGCTTGCTGCCACAAGCCAATTTAGTTGTATATGGATTCATAGTCTGATTTCCACCACTCAGTTTGGGACATGCAATTCTTTTGGTCTCAAACGGGTTGCATTTTGAATCGAAACACAAATTACATTCCATAAATCAAATAAAGTAGTCTCCATTAGCAAAAGGTATAAGAAAACATTTGTTAATAAGTGTTATTCACCAAAAGGGGATGCTGCATCATACAAATTTAAGTAGAGATATTGGCAGAAGATTAGCCACTACCAATCTCCGTGGAAAGACAATAAGAATACACTACTAGTCTGCACACCTATTGATAAAAAATGATATTAGGTCACTTTTCTGAGCATAAAAGAATCATCAGCCCAAGGTATTCACCACATTATCAGTAAATGAACAAAAAGTGGAAAACTTTCCACAGCTCGTATTGTTTTGTTCCAGGTAGCTTCAAACTAGCTACCATCTAGTTTCAATTCCACAAGATATGGCAACTACTTGTTGCGTCAATCAGCCAATGTCACTATATCAATTTGTGCAGTATCATGTGCCTAATGATGAAGTGGAAAAACAGATCCTTCCCTATGTTCCATCCTGTACAAAAATAGAACAGAAGCTACGCATTGGACTAGAATGATCCGAAGCAGCAGTACTTTCCTATCTTTCCAAATTTACTGGTAGACTGCTCTTTATGAGACTTGATGCTGCTCTGCGAGCTATTAGAACTGTTGGAATGGCTTCCCTTCACGTGGCTGCTTGGGAAATAGGAAGACACAGAAAGACTATGCTGCTGAAACCCCTGGCTTGAATGTTCACCTCTATCACCTTCTGGCACTGGCTTCTGATGTGAAGTTACAGGCACCATGCCATTGTTATCATGGAAATGAACTACCCCTGCAAGAAAGAAGAGTGTACCACTTGTAAGAAAACTAATGAAATTGTTGCGAGGTTCTATATTCCTTTTGTTTCCAAACTCTTAATTAAAATCCAAGAAGGAAGTTTAGTGACCTCTTAAATTATAACATAACAGAAGGACCATGCTACCTTGTTCTGAAGGGCTGAGTACCACATTAGCTGATTTAGTAGGTGCAGCAATGCTAAACTTGTGGTCTTGATTTTGTCCATCAGTTGTGTTACTGCCTTTCAAGATTTCATGCAGGAATGCATCACTATCAAAATAATCCTCAGAAACCATAGATCGCTTGCTTGAGTTTTCTGAAGTTGATGCAGAGGCTTCTGAGGTTAGTAGGTCATTCAGCTCTATGTAGTCCCCAGTAGCAATAACATCAGTATCATCTAGAGCACTCTGATGTTTTTGTTCAAACTGTACTTTGCTAGAACAAACATCCTCCTCATTTGCATCTGCTGTCACCTGTACGTAGATTGTAGATTCATCAAGCTTATAAGTAGAAATCCCATATTATGACAATATTAATGTTTATAGTGCAAACTAAATATGTAAGCATTGAAAGAAAAACATATATAATATTTTTGAGGCCGCAAACAGATATAATAATGCACTTAGAAATTACATTCTTTTGTGTTCTTTTCAAAATTGCTCAAGCATCTCGAAAAATGAACAGTTCAAATAAAAGGTAAATGAATACACCAGCTAAGTAAGGAGCCAATGGGTTTATTCCTAATTGAAAATTGGAGACTAGATAAGTTCCAGTGTTTCACAATTAATAATAATAATAATAATATACACTAAAATGGGATCAAATGGATGAGCAGACCTTTGGCTCTTCTAGTTTGGCAAGATACTGAAGGTAAGTCTCCAAGTTATCATTATGAGCATCTACATTCATAGAATTTTGTTGACTTTTAGCATCTAGCTTTTTGTCACCCTGAAAGAATACTCTACACAAAGACTTGTAGTCCTGTCATACATGCAAAAGATATCATTATCAGCCGTCATCCCTGGAGAAAAGCTTACAAACCATGTGCAAAATGACTAGGAGAAACCACTAGATACCTGTGGTAGATTAGCTTCGTCATTATGTTCCACTTGATATTCATGCATCACCCACCCAGTTCTCTTGCCACATGGTGCTTGACCTTCATAAAACTCCAAAATAATTTTCACGCCCATGATACCTATACTTGTTGGTACTTTGCATGACTCCGCATGTTTCCAGTATCCATTTTTTGCCTTTCTGATACTGTTTTCAGCACTGTTATTAGGTTGTTGATCATCTGACCAGCTCAAGTACCATGTGTCTACTACAAGATGAGTAACCTCTGTCAGAAAAATTGCTGGATCATCGTGACTGTAGGGTAGTCACAGAAATGATGATGATCATAAGATATTATTTGTAGTCAAATGACAAATGGTGACAAATCATAAGGTCTTATTTGCAGTCAAATAGTGAAAATCACACTTCTAGCTACTCAGCTCCAAACAATTTGCAACAAAACCAATAAATTACATGCTACCAAGTCGGATCCCTGTACTAAATAGTAATACGAGAGAAAAGGATTCCAATTTCGAGTAAAGAAGACGTTATTTTACTATGCGCCAAATTCCAGTTAAACCACAGTTTTGGGGATTGAATTCAAGTGATGGCATAAAATGATTGGCCTATTATGATGACATAAACTTATCGGGTAAATAACAGACATGCGTAGTGGCAACACGCTGCAGAGTCTAGGATTTATACAAATTACTATATTTGGATTTGGATGACAAGACTTCAAAAATTCCAGCCAAGGAAGACAACAAAGCATTCAGTCAGCTGGTTAACCATGAAGATGTCAATTAAACTCTCTCAGTATAACAGGCAAACAGTTGATGTAACTTTCAAAGAAAGCTGCGATACTTCAATAAAATGCAAATGATTTCACATATCACTATAGTATATTGCAGCAGTTTCTGCAACAGCAGCTGTGCACAAGAACTATACACAGACCCTTTGTGCTTTCTTCAAAGGTCCAAAATCTTTTCAAACGGATTACCATACACAATTATCAATTCTATGTATTCAAAAAAAAATTACCAACCAGTGGTCAGTTCTGAATTAGAATTTGTGGACTGCAGATTTCTATGGTAGAGTTTTCACAATGTACATCATAAAACAGAAATGGGCAAATCTGAAAGATGGCTGTTACAATTCGCATTTCCCAGTGAAAGCAAGCAAGAAATCCCGATTAATGTGAAGGCATTCAATAAAATCATATGTTTACCCGAAACAAAGTTCTATGCAGCCATAATATCTTTCGTGGTTTGAACCACCAGTGATCAGCAATGAATGACTGATTATATCACCATTACATCATAGTATTTGTGTTTACAGCAAGACACCATGAATTTCTTATGGAAGATAGCACTGCAGAACAGAAGGCACAATGCGATTTGTATCTTTGGGCATAAGCTGGATTCTCACCAGTGAAGATCCGTGGATCAACGAGGGAGAAGTCCAGACCCACAAGCACGT
This sequence comes from Panicum virgatum, assembly GCF_016808335.1. Taxonomy (NCBI): domain Eukaryota; kingdom Viridiplantae; phylum Streptophyta; class Magnoliopsida; order Poales; family Poaceae; genus Panicum; species Panicum virgatum. Next base: position 39,853,819 of record NC_053153.1, on the reverse strand, counting down.
CCTGCGGAAGGGGATCCTCGGCTTTCCTCTCTGCCAAGAATCTGACAAGTTCCTCCTCACTCCAGGAATCCCTGATACTGATGTTAAGTGCTGCCAGTTTCAGCTCAGGATTTGAGGGACACATGGTTGTCCTGGAACAAGAGACACATGACATTTTTGGTTAACATTCAGAAGTACATATATCCGTACCCTACTACCCTTCCCTATTGAGCGTTGTGCATGCTTCTAGTCCTAATTACTTACAAAGAGGTCACCACTATTATTAGCAAGGTTCCTGCCTCAGATATTCTTGTTTTGACAGAAAGGGAAAAAGGCTTTGCAGCCCAAGATACCGACGCACACGCACACGAGGCATCACCAAGAATGAAGATAGTGGCGATCACAGAACTGGAACACGAATTAAAGATGTTTGGAAAAGACAACAAACAGAGAGGATGACCAGTAATCACCCTCTGCTGAGATTTTAAAGCCGACAATCCAAAAAGGAATCCAAAATCTCCCGTGAAAGACACCCAGGAACCATCCCAAAAGCTTCTCTGAGAAATCAAAGCACAAATCGAAAGCCACCGAAGGAACAAGAACACATGCAGAAACCCAAAACCTCCGGTAAAAGTCAGTAGCGGGAGATAAACTCGGGAACAGAGGCGAATTTGGCCAGAACTCTGGAACCACCCAACCAATTTATCATCAAATAGCAGAGACTAACAGAACAACCTGTGAGTTCTTAAAGCAAGCGCCAGATAAACCCATGAAGACACAAGAAACATTAATGTGAGAAAATCCAAGGAATTCGCGAAGTTTACTGAAGCCAACCCAAATCCCGAAAGAATGCCAAGAAACCCAAAGGCTCCCGTGAGAAATCACAGCAAAAATCGGAAGCCGCCCAGTCCAAGAAGCAAGAGGACGAGCAAATCAAAGAAGAGGTGCCGCTCGAAATCGAATAGAAGCCACCAAACAAACTCCCAGGATCCCACCCCTACCGAATCGCATGCCATGGCATCATGTCCCCCACCACTCCCCCGTCATCCCGACTGGTGAGACCCAAATCCGATCGCCCCAACACCAACCAGAAGGAAGGATCGAAGGAGGGGAGGGGGTATGATTTGCGCACCACGGAGCCCCACGGGAGAGCGAAACCGCGGCTTGCTCGCTCGTCGCGGCGCTGGCTAAGCGAGGCTGCGCCGAGGCAGCACTCGGGCACGGGCAGGCGGCGTGGCCGGAGAAGGCGAGCGAGCGGGCGGCGCGTGCGTGCGCGGGCGAGAGGGAGGGGGCGCCGATTTATAAGCGCGCTGGTGCTAAGCAGGCAGCGTGCAGGCCGGGGCCGCTGCTCTCGCTGCCCAGTGGGGTCCGCTCAGTGGGACCAGCGCTTCGCGTCGCGGACGGAGTGGTGGATGGGCGGGCCTAGTTGGGCCCACCCGAAGTTCCAGAAAGGCAGCTGAACCATGCGGCTTGGCTCCGGGCAGTGACAGGTGGGGTAGAAAGGCTGGTGGGTCCCAGATGCCACGCAATGCAGGCGGGGCGGCGGGATGGGAGGAGACGACGACGTGGGCCGACCCGAACCCAACCGCGGTTAACGCGAGCCCCGCCCACAATTAGCGGCCTTACCGCGGTTGGACGTGTCCGCCCCTGCAGGCTGGCCGTTATTTGCAGCCGCCTGCCACTGCGCGCCCTTTTCCCGCCCCGCCCCGCCCCGCCGCTGGCAGCTGAGGTCAGCCACGCCACGCCGACGTCGGCTGCTCCAGGCGGATGGTTTCCATTCGGCACGCAGATGCCACTTGAGCAACGGAGTTCATACGACCTGTCCATCCAGCAGGCCGATCACTACTATTTTTGTCAATTTTCCTCTGAAGCTTCCTGATACTAAGTTGCAGAGCAGAGTCTCCAGCTTCACTTGACAGTCAACTCCGTGGCTTCTGTTCATACTGCACCAGTACAAAATTTTGAGGAAAAAACACCATATTACATTTGCGTTTTGAGTTTTCTTTTTTTTTGAAGACCATTTTGAGTTTTCCTCAATTATGCTGCAAAGGCTCAACCCTGGTGTGCACATGCTTAACTGACCCATTCCTTTTTTAGTTAATTTAGAGACATTAATTAAGTCTTTATCCAAGTTAGATGCTTCCAGGAGTGTACTTTGTTTTAGATTTCACCATACTCCATCCATTTTTATTTATATGTCATATTAGGTTTGTCTTAAGTCAAATTTATCTAATTTGATTAAATCTATAAAAAACTATGGCAACAAATATGCAATCCACTGTTGATGGTGGATTCAATGAAATAAATTTGATATTGTAAATATTATTATTATTTTCTATAAATTTGGTCAAAGTTTATCAAATTTGAATTAGCACAAACATAATATGATATATAAATAAAAATAGAGGGAATATAAGAATCGTCTATGAGAGATTAAAAGTTATTGCACCGAGTCTTGCTATTTGAAAAAAGAAACTTTCACGGCGACAAAGGTGAATAAGTCCAATACAAGCATTATTTGTGCCGTGTTTTGAATTGGCTAATGGCTTGGCATGTCATAGCTCTACACCGTTGAAATCGGTTGAATACATATGTGTAGAATGGAGTGGTTATTTATATATGTGTACTAATGGCAGGGCCGGATTTTCCTTATTTGAAAAAAAAATACATTGGTCTCCACTCACTAATAGACAGTCTCATGCATTGCCATGTCATCTTAAACGATGTAACAGACAATATATACAATATGTTGTTTTATAAGTTGTCTTATAGTAATACATTATTTCATAATTTGTGAAAGGAAATATTATGAGTTGCTTGGCAACAATAATTCGTACCATGGTGAAAGTGATCTTATAGTTTTACACCTTATATTTTTTTCTCCCTCTTTCTTTCTTTGCCACCTAATCAAAAGTTCTATGTGGATTTGTACGAGAAGACCACCAACCTGCAGCATTATAGTTGCTCTAATGTTATTGACTTGACCGCAAGGACCCAAGGGCGTCGAAGTTCTCCTCCTCCGCACGAGTGCGTACTCTGAGATACAGCTGGGGACAGGTGTTGCTCCTGCTCTTTGAATTGACTAGTCTACGGCCTGCAGTCACCGGCCTCGAATAAAGATACCATTACACTTTAGTTGTTAGTTATATATAAGGACAATCCCAATCCAAAACACCACTAGTAGTTTCTATACTTGCCATGTTATATAGATACTACTCATAAAAACTACATCCCCAATGAATAGTTTCTTCAAAATAAATTGCTATCCAATTATATTTCTTCTCTCTTTACTCCCTCCAATCACCTTTTCTTTTGTCTTGGTTTTCATGTAGATATAATTTCTTGCATGAGACCCGATTTCTTCATTTTTTTTTCTTTTCTCATTAACTCTCCTGCCAACTCAGCTTTTTGTTTATGTGGTACCATATTTAATGCTATGGAAACCAGCTGAGTTGAAGGGTTGGGACTGCCTAAAAAAAGAAGATGTCATGTCCTAAAGACCGGCCAATTCAAATGTAGCAGTAGAAGCTGACTCCTACATCCTTGAAATTTGGTGTATATCTATATGTATATTCAAGCACTCGCAAAATAGTTTTTTTTCGAAATACGTCGGTCCCTTGTTAGAAAATATTCCATCAAATTTGGACGGGGCGGACGGGAGCCGAACTGGCGATGAGCACGGAGCAACAAGAAAAAAAATACAAATTTATTCTGAAAAAAGTGGTTCATCTTCATGATAGAAAACTCTTAGCTTTCCTGCATTTCTTGATATATTTGGTAGAATCTTATGGGTCGTTTAGGAATAGATCGGGTGGGTAATAACTTGACCGAGGGGAATACCTTGCTAGTACCCGCAGCCACTTGCCATGACACTGTCATAGAGGTCGGCATACGGTAGGGAACATGTCGGCATACGGTAGGGAACATGTCGTAGAAGTGATCTCGTTTTTCTTACTTCTCATACTTACCATTTACTTCTTAATGAATTGATATTCAGAGCATGCTCTATCATGACACAACAAGTATACCTATCCATCTCAAAATAAACACTATACCTCTTTGTAATCTAGAAATCATAGGCTCTACGAGACCCATGTCGACTGTTGGGCAGTAAGACTTGGTAAGCGGATCCGCAAGCACTTACTTGGTCCTTATGCTTTCAATACTTTCAGTATGATACTGGATTTTCTCCTTAACAATGTATCTCTTTGTTGATGCAAAAATCTGCAAGACGGATCTCTGCGCTCCACATACGCTAGGGTCGGAGAGATCTGCTTCACACCGAAGTACTAAACCCAAGTAGGCGCGTGTGTGCCGTGCGCTGGCATGCTAGTCAATTTGACCTGCAATTGACAAGAGAGGTAAATGTTAAATTCCGAGGCTATCGGCTTGCCATCCGATATTGATGACGCCAGCAATTGGCTATCATTCAGCCGATCGGGTAGGAGCAAGCTACATTTAAAGCAATGTAACTTGCGAACAACACCTAGATCTAGATCCAACTAGCATACGTGATCAGATCACGGATGGGAGCCGATTAAAGTAGATCTAAGCTGGATAAATTATGGTAAAAACTTAAAACAAGCTGGAACAAACAGATTAACCTAGTAAGAACTAAGCAGATACCGATAACTTATGATAAAAGCAGCAACAAGCTAGACTAACTGATAAATTAATGTAACATGTTGATAACTTCTGTTGATAAATTGTGAATAAATTAGATCAAGGTAAAAGTGATGCGCCATGAACCTAAGAACTAACATATTCAATAACTTGAGTGCCTAACATTCGGAGAGGCGCCTAACATGAAAGCTGTAGATTGATGTTTCACCGGCAATTTCTCTTATGGGAGATTTTAGAGTTTATGAATAGAATTATGAAAAACAATTGGTTCAAATCAGCAAGATTGAGACAGCTTGACCGAAAACAACCTGAACCTAACGCATTCAGTTCAAGTTTTGATCAACTTAGAGGACAAATTTGAAAAGTTGCTCGAAACAAAAGTTTAGAGAATTTCCAAATCTACAACTTTGCTTTTTGGATATTTTGAATTTCAGTGGAGATTTTTGGAGAAAAATGCACTGCAAGTTTCAGGTTCAGAGAAGTTCAATCTGAAACCAACGTACACAGTCAGCTTTAGAGAAGTTTTTAGCTATGTTAGAGGCTGAATTTGAAGAAGTGCTTGAAACGAAAAATATAGAAAACTCTCAGATATTAATGTTTAGAAATAGAAGTTGGAGATATTTGGGCCTAAAGATGGAGGTTTGGGCTGAAGCACTAAATTCAGATGTAAATCCAACAATTTCAGCAATGTTTGGAGCTGTTTTTGAGCATGATCGAAGTTGAATCAAGTCAAGTGATTGTAAATAAAAATATAGAGGCTGGTCAAATCTATAAAATTTATTTTGGAAGATTTTGATGATCCTTAATGCTTTTTGGAGATCCAAGGGCCTGAAGTCGTGGGTTCAGAGAAGAGAGAAGAGAGAAACAAGACAGGGAGGAACGGTGCCGTTCTTATCTTCCCTGAGCACCACTATTTGAGTTCCGGCCAAATTCGAAGTATGGCACGTGTCTATTCGAGTTTGAGCCAGCACAAATGCACAGTCGATCTAGCATGAGGTGTACTCAAGGGATGGCAGTTTGATTCGAATAAATACCGCCCAAAGGTGGTCATCTTCAACCTTCTGCCTGTTCGTTCCTCTTTTTGCCCAAACTCCTTTTGCCACTGGGTTTCGTTGCTGTCAAACTGTCTCTCGTCAGTTCCTTGCACCAGTAGCCTCAGTACCGCCCCACACATTCATTTGAGGTCATTCCGAGCCGAGTTCATCAAGTCGCTGTCCGAGGATCCAGGAAGGAGAATGGAAGTTGATCATGATCAGTACGTACAGGAATTCGAAGTCAAAGCTTCACTTTTGAAAAGAAAGCAAGGCAAGGACCGGAGCATCTACGCCTACTAATTTCAATTTACTTATGTTATTATTTATGTACTGCATAGTCTAGGAGTTGTTTGAGTACCCATCTTATGCATGTTTAACTTTCTTGACCTAAGGACATCTATGCCACCTTTCAATTAGTTTAGACTGAACCAAGTTGTCTGAAAGTGTACTACTTTAAGGTTCACTCCATTCAATCAAAGGAAATACAAAACAAGTATGGTAGTCGTTGAGTGCATAATAGAAAAGGAGTTTTGATTCTGCCCTCACTTCCAAATAAATAAGGATCTATGGCATATTTAATCTTGATCAAGTATTCAACGTACTGATTTGCATGCCGGCTGAATGAGACCGGTAAGCCGATGTAACTTGGTTGGCCCAGATTCTTGAACCGAGTATTACCCCACTCGACGTGGACATAGGTGGTGGGGTCGTAGCCTGAAACCCGTGTTGAGATCAGGCCTGACGAGGGGTCCTTCATGGGGGCACGAACCTGGGTTTGGGTAAGCTTGGTTCAGGGTCTAGTTCTTAGTCGCCAAAGGTTGCCATGTACAATCCACCCCGGGAACACGTACATGACGTGTGATCAGGGATCCCCTGCAGGGTGTATAATCGATTCGAATTGCCGCACTTCTCGATTATGAATACCGCTTGATCTTGCATAAACATCAAAAAGTAAGTATGATGAAACCTTGATAAAGTTATGGTTTGCTGAACCTAGAAGTGTTTGAATGAATGTGATAACTAAAGTTTATCTTTCAGTTTAATTAGTAATTGGACCTGTTTGAATAAAAGTTAGTATCTAGTAAGTCTAAATGTTTCCACCAAACAAACCAGTCCACTCAACAAGCCTTGCATATCCTTGAAATCTATATATTTGTACTGGTTAGTTGGGTTAGTCTTGCTGAGTACCTTTTGTACTTAGTGTTTGTGCTTGTGTGTGTTCAGCTGCTACAGGAGGAGCTGGAATGTCAAGATTTCAAGACCTTAAGATCCGGAGTGTATGCTGAGTCCATACACCTCCGAATGTTTTTTTTATAAACTCCTGTGAAATATGGCCTGCATGTTAACCAACCCTATGACCATAGGATCTATGCGTTTGAAACTCTATAGTACTGGCATGCATTAAGGGTTGTGCTTGTTATGTAATAACTCTTATCTTGTTTTATGATATGTATGGAATGTCTGTGTGTAATATCTAATGCTCCAATGCAAAACGATCTTGTACGCACGGTCGATGATTCGGGTGAAACCGACGGACTACTGGATTTGTTCCTGTAGGGATATGGGGACGCAAAACAAAAATTTTACCCCATAACCAGAAACTACTGCTGTTATAGATCACGAGATTACCACTAGACGCACGGATGCGGAACTTCTGTCGCGCGTCGATGTAGTCGAACAGATGGAAGCCGGCAGTGCAGTTGCGAGAACCTCCTCACGTGCGACTTGTCCTTGTGCAGCAGATGCGGCACCTCCAAGGTATCCACACGTACGGGAAGAAGCGTCGCGATTCGGACTGCTAGATCCGCGAGGGCGACCTAGGGCTTGGCGCACAGGAGGGGCGGCTACTGTTCACGTGTGGTACTGCTCATGCACGGCTACTGTAGCGGCGTCTACTATTCATGCGAACAGTAAAAAATAGCTAGGGTTTTTAGACGCCCCCTCCTCTGTTTATATAGCCCCTTAGGTGGGCTGCCTTGGGCCCCACCTTGGGTGCCCCCTTTTGGGCCTAAATGGCCCATTAGTGCACCTAAGCCCAGTCTAATTCGGATCTCATCCTTATCAGGCTTTTTTCCCTTAAGTGTGTGACCCTATGAGCTCACATGCGAATAGACATGGCCCAAGTACTCTTACTCGGCTCAATAGTAGACAGCGGCCTCTAGCAAGACATGTCAACTCCTATACGCACGCAAAGATCATATCAGACGAGCCGTCACAATGTCATATACATGTTGTTCCTTTTGCCACACAATATTTGGTCTAGCTCCAAGCCAACCGCTCTTTCTCGATCCTGTGATTCGGAATCCTTGGTTAACTCTTAACCCCAGCATGGCCAAGCATTTCCTGATCCGAATCACTCGAGGGGCCCAGAAATATCTCTCTCTTGTAGAGAGGGGCAAATCCCATCTTGACCAACTATGTCTCACAGCATGCTTCTTGACAGACCTGAAAGCCACCTTTATGACTACCCTATTACGGTACAGCGTTTGATGGCTCCTAAGTAAGTCGGTTCATATCTTGAATACATACGACGATCTCAGATCTTAGGACACAGCGTACATATTGTGTAATGAGAAATCATCATCTCTCGTGTTGGGTCAGTTAAGACTCATGTCCCACATGAGCCCACATTATGAGTTTGACATCTACATGTCCATGACTTGTGAAACATAGTCACCAACTAATACATGTGCTAGTCTAATATCCATGTGTGTCCTCACATGAACTCCGACTAGGAACAACTTTAGAATAACCATACAAGTAAAGAGTCTCACAGACAATTCACATAATTGTCAATCAATACAAGTTGTCTTTCATGGATATTCAAGGAACACTTCATTAATCATGAATACAAGGAAATATGATCATCTCTATGATTGCCTCTAGGGCATATTTCCAACAGTCTCCCACTTGCACTAGAGTCAATCTAGAATGTATCTTATACCCATTGCTCTTGTGTGCGCCTCATGCTTGGACTGCGGGAGTGGCTTTGTCAACGGATCTGAGACATTCAAATATGTATATATTTTGCATATCTTAATTTCACCACGTTCGATGAACTCTCGAATGAGATGAAATCGCCGCATAACGTGTTTGCTCTTTTGGTGATTCCGAGGCTCCTTTGCTTGCACAATAGCCCCACTGTTGTCACAGTAAAGGTCCAGCAGACTGGACGCATTTGGAAACACACCAAGCTCAATAAGGAACTTCCTTATCCAAACACCTTCCTTCGCAGCTTCCGAAGCTGCGATGTACTTGGCTTCCGTTGTAGAATCGGCCACGGTCTCCTGCTTGGAACTCTTCCAGCTTACAGCACCACCATTCATTGTGAACACATAACCTGATTGGGACTTTGAATCATCTTTGTCGGTTTGGAAACTAGTATCGGTGTAACCCGTTACAACGAGCTCCTCCTCACCACCATAGACAAGAAGCACATCCTTAGTCCTTCTCAAGTACTTAAGAATGTTTTTCACAGCTGTCCAGTGACCTTCACCAGGATCAGACTGGTATCTGCTTGTAACACTTAGAGCATAAGAAACATCTGGGCGTGTACTTATCATTGCATACATAATAGATCCAATTGCTGAGGCATATGGAACTTTGCTCATGCGCTCACGCTCATTAGTCGTCGTAGGACACTGAGTCTTGCTAAGATGTGTGCCATGTGACATAGGCAAGAACCCTTTCTTTGCCTCTTCCATGTTGAACCGCTTCAACACTTTGTCAATGTAAGTATCTTGGCTTAATCCTATAAGCCTCTTTGATCTATCTCTATAGATCTTGATGCCCAGTATGTATGCTGCTTCTCCTAAATCCTTCATCGAAAAACTATTTTTCAGTGAAGTCTTTACGGACTCAAGCATAGGAATATTATTTCCAATCAGTAGTATGTCATCTATTTTTGCAATAGAGCTCCCACTTTCCTTCTTGTAAACACAAGCTTCTTCTTCGTTTTTAATGAAGCCAAACCCTTGGACTACTTCATCAAAACGAATATTCCAACTCCGAGATGCTTGCTTTAATCCATAAATGGATTTTTGAAGCTTGCATATCTTTCCAGCATTGGTCGGATCGACAAAACCCTCGGGCTGCATCATATACACGTCCTCGGTCAGATTTCCATTGAGGAAAGTTGTTTTGACATCCATCTGCCATATTTCATAATTGAAATATGCAGCAATAGCTAGAATAATCCGAACAGATTTAAGCATCACTACGGGCGAGAAAGTCTCGTCGTAGTCAACTTGTTGAACTTGTCGAAAACCTTTTGCGACAAGTCGAGCTTTATAGATGTGAATATTTTCATCCATATCTTTCTTCTTCTTATAGATCCATTTGCACTCTATGGTTCTCACACCATCAGGCGGGTCTATCAAGTTCCAAACTTGAATTTCCTTCATGGATTCTATTTCGGATTTCAAGGCATCTTGCCATCTCTTAGAGTCAGGGTCTGCCATCGCCTCTGCATATGTCGCAGGCTCATCATTGTCTAACAATAATAATTCTCGTACTGCGCGGAGCCTTGCTGACCTTCGTGGTTGCGGAGGTGCTTCTGTTTCCATAGGCATCTCAACTTGTTCAGCTACATTAGCGTCACTTGTAGAGTCTTGTCCTATTGGCTCATCTCGAACTTCTTCGAGTTGCACCATTCTTCCACTTTTCGCTCCTTTGAGAAACTCTTTCTCTAGGAAAACTCCATTCCGAGCGACAAACACTTTGCCCTCAGATTGATTGTAGAAGTAATACCCTAAGGTCTCCTTTGGGTATCCCACGAATATGCACTTATCCGGTTTGGGTGAAAGCTTGTTAGACTGGAGTCGTTTGACAAATGCTTCACAACCCCAAATTTTAGAAAAGACAAACTGGGAGACTTGCCCGTCCATATTTCATATGGTGTCTTGTCTACGGATTTTGACGGCACCCTGTTCAGTGTGAAAGCTGCTATTTCTAGAGCGTAACCCCAAAACAATAACGGTAGGTCCGACTGGCTCATCATTGATCGAACCATGTCCAACAGAGTTCGATTACGTCGCTTAGACACACCGTTTCTCTGTGGTGTTCCAGGCGGAGTAAGTTGTGGAACAATTCCGCAACTCTTTAGATGATTGCTAAACTCGTGGCTCAGATATTCGCCTCCACGATCAGATCGTAAAGCTTTAATTTTCTTGCCACACTGTTTTTCAACTTCACTCTGAAATTCTTTGAACTTTTCAAAAGTTTCAGACTTATGCTTCATCAAGTATACATAGCCATATCTACTCAAGTCATCAGTGAAAGTTATGAAGTATTGGAATCCACCTCTAGCAATCGAGCTCATTGGTCCACATACATCAGTATGTATGAGTTCCAGCAAGTCCGATGCTTTCTCTGAAAACCTGTGAATGGCGTCTTGGTCATCTTGCCCAGCAAACAAGCTTCGCATGTCTCGTATGATTCAAAATCAAACGAAGTTAGAAGTCCATCTGCATGGAGCTTCTTCATGCGTTTCTCGCTTATATGTCTGAGACGACAATGCCACATGTAGGTAGGATTCAAATCAGTAAACCGAGGCCTTTTAGCAATTATATTACAGACAGGTGAATCATCAAGATTTAGAATAAATAGCCCATTCTTAATGGATGCCAGAGCCACAAACATGTTATTCTTAGAGATCACACAACCATTATTTTCACTCGCAAAAGAATAACCATCCTTCATCAGACATGAAGGAGACACAATGTTTCGACTCAAATTAGGAACAAAATAACAATTACTAAGCTCCAAGACAAATCCTGATGGTAGGTGAAGTTGCATCGTCCCGACGGCCACAGCAGCAACTCTTGCATTATTGCCGACGCGGAAGTCAACTTCTCCTCTTTCAATGCTTCTACTCTTTGTCATTTCTTGCATTGAATTGCATATATGAGCAACCGATCCGGTATCAAATTCCCAGGAATTAACATAAGAGTCAGCGAGAAATATTTCTGTAATATGAACAATAAGCGTACCCGAGGTGGAAGAACGGTTCTTCAACGAGGTGAGGTACAACTTGCAATTCCTCTTCCAGTGTCCCTTCTCGTGACAATGAAAGCACTCATTATCTGCAGCTGGTCCAGGTTTAGCCCTGAGTGCAGGGTTTGGCTTAGGGTTCGCAACCTTAGCCTTGCCCTTCTTCTTCCAAGAAGAACCTTTCTTCTTGAAGGTAGGCTTATTCTGGACAGCCATCATCACATGGCCGCTATCTGTGCTCTTCTTTATGTCACACTATGTTGTCTTCAGCATGACACACAGTTCATTCAAGCCCTTTTCAGCCCCGTGCATATGGTAGTTTGAGATGAAGTTCCCATAGCTCGGCGGTAAAGAAGCGAGAATGAAATCAGTGGCCAACTCTTGGCCAAGTGGGAAGCCCAGCTTCTCCAACCTCTGTGTGTAACCAACCATCTTGATTACATGCGGACCCACTGCAGCGCCTTCTGCCAGCTTGCTCTCGACAAAGGCCTTGGACACATTGAACCTTTCAGTCCTGGCCTGAGTTTGAAACATGTCCTGAAGCGCCACGATCATATCGTGTGACTCATGGTTTGTCTCGAACTGCATCTGTATGTCAGGTTCCATGCAAGCGAGTATAAGGCAGCTTATTTCAAGGTTGTTATCACAAGCCTTTCTGTAAGCTATCTTTTCCTCAGCAGGTGCATCATCAGCAGGCTCTTCTAGTAATGGGGTATCTAGAACATCTTCCTTTTTCTCTGCCCTGAGAACAATTCTCAGGTTGCAGATACAATCCGCATAGTTAGTCCCATTCAGTTTGACCTTCTCAAGGACCGAACGCAATGAAAAGGATTGGGTGTTATTGCGGACCATGATCTACAACAAAATAATAATGCAAAATACTAAGACAAACGTATTCATGATGGAGTAAATCATATTAAACAATTTAACAGAATCTACTCCCACTAAAATCAATATCCCTCCATTGATTCTTAGTGATTCAAGACCCACAACTATCAAGTCGACTAGTGAGCTTTAGCATCACCACTAGAGGACAAGGTAGATCGGTAAGCAACTCTTTGCTAATCATATCTCATATGACTCTTTTTGTTGGGTGACATCTCATGTTTCGGCGCCCAACCTTTATGCCCCAAGGTCCTTAACCGTTAAGCTAACCTTGTCAAGCTAACCAACCCTTATGCGTGTAAGTATCTGATATGAACCTGTCTAGCCAAGGAAAACTGGTGGCACCCTAATTTCATAGACCCACCACCAATCGTACAAGGCATGTGACAGTGCAAGGTTTAGTTGGTAGGGCATGATAGCTCGAAATTTGTGAGGGATCGTTCTACTTCTACTCTGACGCACGTAGTAGTAAAACATCAAGAACGGCAAGCACATAATTGTGAATCAGTATGGCCCTTGTTCTTCTGGTGATCTCCATCTCCATGTACATGTGCACCATCCTTCATGTGATGAAAACTCCAAGAACTAGAACTTGCTATTACACCTAATAGCTAGTAAATAAAATTACATTCACGACTTGGATTATCACAGGTTGGCACGCAGGCCATTACATCAAATGCAACAATTCATATGGCTCTAGCCGAATTGTCATAATCACGACACGCAGGTCATGGAACAATTACACACATGCATCACATACACATAGGGGCCATACCGATCACAAAACCTGCAAAACAGAGTTATGCGATTCCGACGTCTGAACTTAAAACGCCGAAAACTCTATATTCTTTGCCGAATTTCGCAAATCTAAATTTCGCGAAAACAACATGTCTGTTCTGAACCAAGACTAACTTTTTCTGTAGATACAAATCGATATAAAATTCGCCTAAATCCGAGTTCGTATGCAAAAGTTATGACTGTTTTACTGTAAAACACGCTTTTGCAACAAAATAGAATTCACAGTAGATCCAATCTACTGCCCTATGCATCTCATGCATTTGGCTTATGCCCTAAGTTTCGATTCGACCAATCACATTGATCTCCAATCGCAGAGACTGGGTTTATGTGCATCACTTAACTCCGATGGCGGAAAACCGACCGGTAGGAGTATGTCGTTGCACAACCTTCGCAGCTAGTTTACGAAACTGGGTCATAGATCGATCTGAAACTAAGCATATCTCCATATGCACATATCCGAATCTATAACGAGACAGCACTGGCTCTTGATACCGCTGTAGGGATATGGGGACGCAAAACAAAAAATTTTACCCCATAACCAGAAACTACTGCTGTTATAGATCACGAGATTACCACTAGACGCGCGGATGCGGAACTTCTGTCGCGCGTCGATGTTGTCGAACAGATGGAAGACGGCAATGCAGTTGCGACAACCTCCTCACATGTGGCTCGTTCTTGTGCAGTAGATGCGGCACCTCCAAGGTATCCACACGTACGGGAAGAAGCGTCGTGATCCGGACTGCTAGATTCGCGAGGGCGACCTAGGGCTTGGCGCACAGGAAGGGCGGCTACTGTTCACACATGGTACTGTTCATGAACGGCTACTGTAGCCGTGTCTACTATTCATGCAAACAGTAAAACAGCTAGGGTTTTTAGGCACCCCCTCCTCTGTTTATATAGCCCCTTAGGTGGGCTGCCTAGGGCCCCACCTTGGGTGCCCCCCCCTTTTGGGCCTAAATGGCCTATTAGTGCACCTAAGCCCAGTCTAATTCGGATCTCATCCTTATCAGGCTTCTTTCCCTTAAGTGTCTGACCCTATGGGCTCACATGCGAATAGACATAGGCCGAGTACTCTTACTCAGCTCAATAGTAGACAGCGGCCTCTAGCAAGACATGTCAACTCCTATACGCACGCAAAGATCATATCAGACGAGCCGTCACAATGTCATATACATGTTGTTCCTTTTTGCCTCACAATATTTGGTCTAGCTCCAAGCCAACCGCTCTTTCTCGATCCTGTGATTCAGAATCCTTGGTTAACTCTTAATCCCAGCATGGCCAAGCATTTCCTAATCCGAATCACTTGAGGGGCCTAGAGATATCTCTCTCTTGTAGAGAGGGGCAAATCCCATCTTGACCGACTATGTCTCACAGCATACTTCTTGACAGACCCGAAAGCCACCTTTATGACTACCCTGTTACGGTGCAGCGTTTGATGGCTCCTAAGTAAGTCGGTTCACATCTTGAATACATACGACGATCTAAGGTCTTAGGACATAGCGTACATATTGTGTAATGAGAAATCATCATCTCTCGTGTTGGGTCAGTTCAGACTCATGGCCCACATGAGCCCACATTATTAGTTTGACATCTACATGTCCATGACTTGTGAAACATAGTCATCAACTAATACATGTGTTAGTCTAATATCCATGTGTGTCCTCACATGAACTCCGACTAGGAACAGCTTTAGAATAACCATACAAGTAAAGAGTCTCACAGACAATTCACATAATTGTCAATCAATACAAGTTGCCTTTCATGGATATTCAAGGAACACTTCATTAATCATGAATACAAGGAAATATGACCATCTCTATGATTGCCTCTAGGGCATATTTCCAACAGTTCCGTCTTAAGAGTGATAGCGAGATTATCTTTGTAAAAAGGTGATCTGGCACTCTTACGCCGGGATAAATTGGGCAGTTCCATCACATACGTGCCTTGGCGCACCCGTTTCTTCTTGTTTGTAGGCCCTTCTTTTAAGTGAGACGCAAGACAGGATCTTCTATTCATTTCTTCTGTGTTCACTCGTGTTTCCTTTGCATTTCACTTGCGAGTGCCTGCAAATCATAATTCACCAAAACATGTGGAATTTTATTAGCTGTAAGCCCTACAACTAAGTTTTGGTGACTATTTGTCATTAAAAGCTGCAGGAGCTGACGATTGATTTTAGGATTTAAGGACCGTCAACAGCCGCCGAGGCACAAACTCTTCATGTTCCAACCAGCCTTACTTGGGGCACATTTTTTCGTAACCACCGTGATTCACGGCGTTCGAGAGGGGATCAGTTGCAAAAAATGGTTTTGCACGGGTGTGTACGCCACTGGTAGCCCCCCGAGTGAGGCCTGACCCGCGGCGCGTCCGGGGTCGAGTGTCACTTTGAGACTTGCCGGCGGGGGGAAAATAATGGTTTGGATGGCAATTTTCTCAAACTTAATAGTGTGAGTGAGTACAATACCGCGATCAGTTTAACATGATAGGAAAGGGAAATGATAATGTAATTAAAGCTAGATAATTGAGTCAGGGCAAAGGTGCGATGGTGAGTCTCTTGTTGTCGGTGGCCAACCTTTATGCACTCCCTTGGGCCTTACCCCGACCTTCCACCAGCACCTTTTGTCGAGAGTGCTAGCTGGAGGGGTCCGACACATCCCTTCGGTGCTCAGATGCATCTTTTTCGCTAGAGGAAGTCGTCTTCCTTCACCCCAGCCTCCCCTGCGTCTGCTTCCGGCTCCTTATTTGTTCCCCAATGCTTCGGTCCATTCGACAGGAACCGCCTGATGAGGGGGCAGTCTTTATAGGCGTGCATGATGAGGTACGCGTGGTTCAGGCACGGGCCCTCAAGCTTCTTCTCGAAAAAGTCGGGGGGATCTAAGTCTGGAGCTCATCGGCCCTGGCGTTCGGCCGCAGCGACAACTTCGCCCCTGAGCCCCTTCTTTTTCTTCTTCCTATTGAAACGGTCAGATCCGCCCTCGCTGATGGGCTCCTCCCATTTGGCCTTACCCTTGTTGCGATCGAAGATTGCTCCGACCGATTCCTCGCCCAGGCGTAACTCCTAGTGATGTAAAGGAGCTCTTTGGTGGTCCTCGGGTTCTTGCGCCTGAGCTTGTGGACCAGGGACTCATATGTGGTCCCAAATAGGAACACCCCAATGATGTCAGCATTGGCGATGTCGGGCAGTGCATTGCGCTGCTTAGAAGCGTCGAATGTACTAACGAAGAAGCTCTCCTTGCTTTTGCTTGCAGCTCCTAAGGTCCCATGGGTTACCAGAATGCTTGTACGTGCCTTGGAAGTTCCCCACGAACACCTCCTTCAGGTTCAACCAGTTTGCATCTAGCCGGCAGGGAGGTGCTCGAGCCATGTTTGTGCCATGTCGGCCAGGAATAATTGCAGGTTGCGGATAATAAAGTAATCATTGTTCGTGCCCCGGATCGGTGGGTGTGCTGGTAATCATTGAGCTAGAGGCCAGGGTTTGTCTAATTGGCGTACCTCGTGATGTTCGTCGGTGGTTGGTTCCGCTGTGGGAATGGGGCATTGCGGATGCGCGAACTGAACACGGGTCCTGCTGCGTCAAGACTCGGGCTCCAGTCCTCCGTGCAGTTGGGCCGTCCGTCACATCTCGGATGTGGCACACGGCTTCCTTCGATCCCATCCCGCTTGGACTCAGGCCTGTGGGCGTCGATACAGTCCGCAAGACGTCTCTTGACCGACGCCTTCGAGGGCGCTGGAGTGTCGGACTGCGCCTGGTTGATAGTGACATTCCCTACTCCAGACCCAGGCCACGAGGGCTTGTTGCTGCATAGCGCGTTCTAGGCAAATGTGCAGCTTGTCGTGCTCGCGACGCTCCTCCAGCATTGTGGGCTCAGGCAGCGCAGCGAGCACCGCCACAGCTACGGTGATGTTCTGGCTCGCCTGAGTGAAGTTTGGGGGATCCGTGTGGTCATCCGCGATCTGCAAGTTCACCTCACGAGCGCGATCATGCACGCGGCCGCCTCCCCCTCGGTGTGCCAACTGTCGCCTGACTTTAGCGCGCTCATTTTCCAGCTGGTGCATGGCTTCGTCAAGCTCCTCCTAGTGGTCCCACAGCTGATCGGGCCATGGTGTCGGGGAGCGTCGGAGCCTCCTTCCACTCTGTCGCCGAGGATGTCTGGAGGAGTGAACTCTCGGTTATTGTTCTCCAAGTGTCCATCGGCGAGCCTGCCATGAAGTACTCGCACGATGCGTTGTGATTCACCTCGTTGGAGCTGGAGTCCGAGAGACCCTCCGATGTCTCAGCGAGGAGGTCATGTATGGATTCGTACACGTAGTCCACCATGCCTATGAACTCGGTGTCCTTTTGCTTGGCACTGGAGTCTGAGAGACCCTCCGATGTCTCAGTGAGAAGGTCATGAATGGATTCGTACATGTAGTCTGCCATGCCTACGAACTCGATGTTCGTCAGCTTGGCGGTCGTGCGCGGTGTGCTGAGACATTGTGCGTCCTGCGCAGCGTTGCGCAGGCCGAAGGGGAACGCCGCAGGGGCAAGCCCGGTGAGGATCTCCTGGGAGATTGGTTGGCGAAGGAAAAGAGCACACGACGCAGGTTGTCCTGGGTCGGTCGGTCGGCTAGGAATGCGCCGGGCTGCTACTGCTGTGCTCTCCCACCGTGGGTAGTGGGGTGTCGGACGCACGTGGGAGCATCAGCTCTTGGTGCGCCCATCCGTAGTCCCTGCAGGAAGTCAACGATGGGGTTGGAGCAGACGGTGTTGCTAGAGTAGTCGGGAGAGCAGATGCGCTCCAGACCGCTATGCTCATTGACGATGAAGAGCAGGTCACTGAAATGCATGAGTGTGCCCGGGACCCAACCCCCGGTGTTGATGGCCATCTGCCACCTAAAGCAAAAATGAATGAAACACGCAAAGTCCCCTACCTGGCGTGTCAACTGTCGTTGTTTTTTTACCACCGGCTAGTGATTCTCATGGATGCGCGTTTAGGGGCGGATGGTATTGCAGGAACACACAAGAATTTATATTGATTCGGGCTGCTCGGGAGCATAATACCCTACGTCATTTCGTGCCGCTCATGTATCTTGCACTTGTTTGCAGTAGGGGTTGCAAACGGGCGACAGAGGGACGAGCGTCCCAAGTCTCTGGTGGGAGTGTGCGTGTGTGGAGTGTTTGTTTGCCAGTGCTCGAGAAGGGCCTAGACGATCGCTGGAGTGTGATTAGTTTGGTCCCTTGTGTAGGGGCCCGTTCTCTCCCCTTTATGCGATGGAGGAGAGAATGGTGTGCAACAGAGAGAGAGAGATAGAGAGAGAGAGAATGAGTCCCCGCGCCCTCTGCCGCTTCAGTCGCGGGCCCAACTGCACCTGTCGTCACTGCCCTCCTCCTCTGCTGCCGGGTCTATCCTACCGCATGGTCTGCGGAGCGGAGGATGTAGTGACGCCTCCGTTAAGGAGCAGTACACCCCTACCCTATGGCCTATATTTCCATAGGCCACGACAGGAAGGGGCATTCCACTGTACGTTGTGTCAACGCACGTCTGGTCGCCTATCCGCCCACGCTGATGGCAGTCCCGCATAGCGTGGGTTGTGGTGGGCCCTTCCTCAGGTCGAGCGCGTCCTCCTCGCCTGGCCGGTAGCCAAGCGAGGTGGGTCCCCTTCCCGTTGGTCGGGAAAGACGGAGCCTCCTCCCCTAAGTCGGGCGAGGCGGAGTCTCCTACAGTCGGTCAGGCGAGGCAGAGTCTTTCCACGTAGGTTGGACCGATCGATTTTGCCACGACTGTCGCTCGGCCTAACTGAGTGCTTTATCTATTTATCCCTTGTCTTTGGGCATCTGTAATATTTATACCTGACACTTATTATTTATGCTAGAGGCGATATGCAGTATCAGCTATGATTCGTCCTTCAGAATGTTCAGGACGATTCTTCCGGCCCGATCCCTTGAACTAGTTCCAGTTTGAAATCGGCCATCTTTAAGATGTCACCTTCCCAGGCTTCACTAGATATGAACCTCATGCCAATGCCACGCTAGACTTCAGGATCGGCTATTACAATGTTAAAGGATGGGTCCGCATGAACGACTTCCACAGAATCTCTGATCCACTAGACAAGGCACTGATGCATGGTAGATGGTATGCAACAGTTGGCATGAATCCAATCCATGCCGAGAAGTGTAGCATACGAGCCTTTTGCTGTTGATGACAAAAATATGTAGTAGGCAATGTCTTGCTTCCAATCGTCAAGTCAGCACAAATTGCCCCCCGAGCTGGTGACACGTCACCTTCAAAATCTTTTAGCATAATATCAGTCTAGACCAGATCACCCTCTCCTAGCCCAAGCTTCCTGTAAGTTGCATAGGGCATGATGTTGATCGCAGCACCTCCATCAACCAGCATCTTGGTCATTGGCTTGCAGTTGATGTATCCCTTGAGAAGCAAGGCTTCTTGCGTTCCTTGTCCTATGACTTGTCATATATTGCTGGCATTGGATCCAAGGACAACTGTACCATGGCAAGCTCCGCGTCATCATCAGATATGGCTTTGAATTCCATAGGCAAGATGAACATGTTAACCGATGTAACCTCAACTTCATCGGCTTTCTCCTTAGTGCGCCACACATGTGACTCGGGGCGCCTAACTTGACAAGCATATTCTTACTGTAGTTGCTCCCGATGATGTAACCTCTACAGTCTCCTCTTCTAAGACTGGTTGGCTTAAACCACCAGGACTCAATTGGTTAGGATTGGTCTCTTTGACATAATAATGATCCTCCTGAACTTCAAGATTCCGTGCAAATGGCTCATCAGAGACACGAGCATCGACTTCTTCCTCTAACTGCTCTTGACGAGAAACTCTTTTTTCCAACAGATCTTGGGTAGGAGTGCGCCTTCTCTGCAGCTCGTCCCTAAGAATCGGTTGTTCACCTGAACCATCGTAGCACTGCCTTTTGTATGGAGACCGAGCTTCGTGTGAAGCATTACATTTTGGACAGTCATCGAACTAGTACCATACTGAATAGCACAAGCTCTCAGCATATCCTCCAACATTTGGTTGGTTCTCTCTGTCTTCCCATCTGTCTGAGGATGATAGGCGGTACTGAAGCGCAGCTTCGTATCCAACGAATCATGGAGGTGCTCCCAGAACCGTGAAGTGAACTGAGATCCTCTGTCGGATATGATCTTCTTGGGCACACCAGGCAAGCAGACAATCCGAGAGATGTACAACTCTGCAAGTCTAGCACCGGAGTAAGTAGTGTTCGCTGGAATGAAGTGAGCAACCTTCGTCAGACGATCCACTACTAACCATATGGAGTTGTACCCTTTCTGAGTACGAGGCAATCCAACAATGAAGTCCATAGTGATTTCCTCCCATTTCCACTCTGGAATCTTCGAAGGCTGTAACAGACCTGCTGGCCTCTGATGCTCAGCCTTGACACGCTGACAGGTGTCACAAATAGCCACGTACTCTGCCACTAAACGCTTCATCCCATGCCACCAGAAACGTTCCTTGAGATCATAATACATCTTCGTGCTGCCCGGATGAATAGAATAAGCTGTATCATGAGCCTCACTCAGAATCAACTTCCGGAGATCCTTCACATCTGGCACACAGATCCGGTTCTTGTACCACAAGGTACCCTGATCATCTTCTCTGAAATGAGGAGCCTTGCCCTTCTTGAGCAACTCACGGATCTCCTGCAGCTTCTCATCTTCTTTCTGATGTTGCTTGATCTCTGCCTTTAGCGTGGGCACGGCCTCGAATGCCGCACTCGAAGTATGATGCAAGAAACCCAGACTCAACTGCTCAAACTCCTCGCATAAC
Source organism: Panicum virgatum (assembly GCF_016808335.1). NCBI lineage: Eukaryota > Viridiplantae > Streptophyta > Magnoliopsida > Poales > Poaceae > Panicum > Panicum virgatum. The sequence continues at coordinate 39,832,710 of NC_053153.1, read as the reverse complement.
TCTGGAGGCATCTGGAAAGCCACGGCCATGTTGACATAGCTTCTTCTGCTCAGAGCATCTGCCACAACATTAGCCTTACCCGGATGATAGTGAATCTCCAGGTCATAATCCTTGACTAGCTCTAACCATCTCCTCTGCCGCATGTTCAGCTCATTCTGCGTGAAAATATACTTGAGGCTCTTGTGATCAGTGTAGATATCACACTGCTGCCCATACAAGTAATGCCTCCAAATCTTCAGAGCATGCACAACTGCGGCTAATTCAAGATCATGAGTGGGATAGTTCAGCTCATGCCGACGTAACTGCCGTGAAGCATAAGCAATCACTCTGCCCTCCTGCATCAGAACACAACCAAGACCATCCTTCGAAGCATCACAATACACCGTGAACCTCTTGCTCTGGTCTGGCAGAGTAAGGACTGGCGCCGTAGTCAACCTCTTCTTCAGCTCATCAAAGGCCATCTGACGCTCATCAGTCCATATGAATGCCGCATTCTTCTCTAGCAAAGAAGTCAAAGGCTTCGCGATCTTGGAGAAATTCTCAATGAACCTCCGATAATATCCTGCTAAGCCCAAGAATGACCGGACTTCCTTCACCGTCTGCGGTGTCTCCCACTCGAGCACATCCTTCACCCTGCTCGGATCAACTGCAATACCTCCCTTGGAGATGATATGACCGAGGAATGGAACCTCGTCAATCCAGAACTCGCACTTGCTGAACTTAGCATACAGCTGATGCTCTCTCAATCTCTGCAACACGAGACTCAGATGCTCTTCATGCTCTTCCTGTCTTGGAGAAGATCATAATATCATCAATGAAGATCACCACGAAGACATCCAGATAATCCATGAAAACCATGTTCATCAAGTGCATGAAGAAAGCCGGGGTATTAGTCAAGCCGAAAGACATGACCGTGTACTCATATAGCCCGTACTTGCAGGTGAAGGCCGTCTTCGGAATATCCCCAGGACGGATCCTCAGCTGAAAATAACCCGAACGCAGATCAATCTTCGAGAATATACGAGCACCTCGAAGCAGATCGAAGAGATCCTCAATACGGGGCAGTGGATGCTTGTTCTTGATGGTAACTGCATTCAGCTTCCGATAATCGACACACATTCTCTTCGAGCCATCCTTCTTATCTACTAGCAACAATGGAAAAGCCCAAGGAGAGAAGCTGCGACGGATATAGCCCTTGGCTAGCAACTCATCAATAGTCTTTTTGACTTCCTCATGCTCTATAGGTGCCATGCCGTAGGGCCGCTTTGCAATAGGAGCAGTGCCAGGCAAGAGATCAATAGAAAACTCGATGTCGCGTTCAGGCGGCATACCTGGCAAATCATCCGGAAAGACATCTGGGAATTCAGACACCACGCGAATACCATCCGTGGGTCTAGCCTCCATCTGATGAAGAAATCCCGGGGGCTCTGAAGCACTGACTGTCACCTCTTGGCCATCAGATGCTGTCAAGTGAACTGCCCGATGAGCACAATCAATTCTGACTCCCCACTTGGCAAGAGTATCCATTCCCAGAATCACATCGATACCCTTGGTGTCTAGCACCCTCAGATCAGCACTGAACGTTGCCACCCTTATGGCTATACTGACTCGGGGGCAAACAATATGGGATCTCAACTCCCCTCCCGGTGAAGAGACTAGCAGACACTTCCTTAATGCAGTGGTAAAGAAACTATGCTCCTCAACATATGACTTGGTGATGAATGAATGAGTAGCACCAGTATCGAAAAGCACTGTAGCTGGATGGGAGTTGACCATGAACGTACCAATAACCACGTTAGGAGCCTCGGCCGCTGACTCGGCCGTCACGTGGTTCACTCTGCCCTGTGCTGGCATCCTGGGCTGGGCTGGGCGCCCCTGCTGTCCTGCCTGCGCCTTCCGGGGGCAAGAGTTGGCGTAGTGCCCTGGCTGACCGCAGTGAAAGCACGTGCGAGGAGGTGCCTGTTGTCCGGCAGGAGGAGCTGCCTGCCGTGGAGCCTGAGGTGATGGCGGAGCTGGTGGAGCAGCACGAGCCGGAGGTGCCGGTAATCTCCGGCCCTGACCTGCCTGCTGCTGTTGTCGAGGCGGGTACTGCTGCGGCCTCTGCCGGTACTGCTGGGGAGGCCGGTACTGCTGCTGCTGGTACTGCTGGGGCGGGTGGAGGCGAGGACGAGTGCTGCTGCCGGAAGCAACGGGGACAATCTTCCTCTTCTTGTCCTCCATCTCCAGGTACTTGTGCTCCGTGTTGAGCGCGCTGTCAACCAGATGGTTGAAGTCGTCGAAGCGGAGGTTGAGCAGCGCATACTGGAGGTAGTCCTCAAGACCCTCCATGAAGTGCTCCTGCTTTTTGCGGTCATCCGCAACCTCGGCAGGGGCGTAACGAGCAAGCTGCAGAAAACGACCACGATACTCCGTGACCGTCATAGTCCCCTGAAGTGAAAAAGATAGATATATATATATATCGAAGGATTAATTCGTGATTCAGAAGGATAGAACAAGGGGGTATTAGCTCAAAAGGAAACGCTGAATGATTATATCTGAGATTACCTGCTTCAGTACAAGGAACTCCTTCTGCTTCATCTTCATAACACCCGCGGGGCCGTTGTGGCTGCGAAACCGCTCCCAGAACTGGAGCCAGGTGAGAGCCTCGCGGTCCTGAACTGGGTGGGACTCCTACCAGTCCAAAGCTGCCCCTCGCAGCTGTCCTTCTGCGTACAAGACTCGCTCTCGATCATCGCACTGGGCGATGTCCAGCTAGCGCTCCACAACATGGAGCCAGTTGTCTGCCTGAAGTGGGTCAGACGTGTGAGAGAACGTCGGCGAGTGACCCCTCAGGAACTCAGCATGCCTATCGCGGGTCTGCGGCGGTGGAGGAGGCGGCGGCTGAGCATGGATCTGCTGCAGTGCCTAAACAGTGTTTTTCAGGGTGGCCATCATCTGCATCTGGAGCTGACAGAACTGCTCCGGAGTCAAAGGTGGAGGCATCGGCATCTCGGTACCCTGGTTGTTCTGTCCCTACTGCTGGCCAGAACCGGAACCAGTGCTCCTGGTGTTCACCATCTGATTTGAACAAGAGATGTATGAGCAAAGATATTGCAGAAATAATTTCAGACGGATATAATATCTTTCGGCAAGGAAGACTTAGACATGATAAAGTAGACATGATAGAGTGGACGGTTTTACCCCCAACGATCTAACTCGTTTTATTAATTAATTTACTTTAACTTAAGACTGATTTTCTTTAAACAAATTTAACTACTAAACTATGCAATCATTCAAAAATCCAAATCAAACATGTAGCACAATAACAAGCATACAAATTTCACAACTGAGCCGAGTTTAACATACGACTCGACTAACACATCGTGTCGCAGAACATGCTATCGTATAATTATAAAGGGTCATTTAGCTTACACCTATAATGGTCAAACGACTTTCTTCAGGCCAGAGATCTACGGAAACTAATTCCATAGAGAAGATTCAAGGCAAGACGAGTAAAAATATTGGAATTTCAAGGAATATAATAGCAAAATAGTTTCAGCAGACAAGGCTGAGAGAGAAGTCCTAAAACTCGACCAGTTCTATCTAGGCTTTCGTGCTACAGTCGATATAGCTTTGATACCACTCTGTAACACCCGGTTTATAAAAGGACATAAACCGAGCAATCATATACGTGCCAGGATCAAGTCACACGTATATACAACAGAATGAACAGTATATCACAGCACATATCACGTAAAAAGATAAAATAAAGCGAGTACGTAAGTTATTTATTACATTAATGACAAAAAATGTCTGATACAGCGGAAGCGAATTACAAATACGATAAAAACTCTCTGAAGCTGAGCAGGGCACCACAGGGACGTCGGCTGGGAGACAAATGCCTAGAAGTCCTCGTACTCCTGGTAGCGCTGAGCGAACTCCCTCGCGTCGGCAAGAACTGAGCAGCTGTAGAGTGTCCCAAGAGGAAAAAGAGTAGAGTAGGCAAGAGTGAGTACACAACTTGTACTCAACAAGTATAACACAAACTATGAGGCTCTAAGGTTGGCTGACTGACTGCATTAGCTTTTAAGTCTTGGCAAAATTGTATTAAAGCTAATTACTACAAGTTGATGAATTACCATAGCCCAGTTACATAGTAATTAATCAAAATTCATCATGAACTACTGAGAACCAAACCAAACCAAGCCAAGGTAACCCCGAGAGGCACCCCTCTCGTCAGAAGGAGATAACCCCACTAATCAAAAGGAGGATCTGAGCCGCTCATGACCGTGAGCACGGCTAGTATACCAGTTTTACACTCTGCAGAGGTTGCACATCTTTACCCACAAGTCGTGAGCTACGCTAGTTGTTCATCACACTTCCTTACGTGAGATGACTAGCAAACTCACTACGAGGCCGTTACAAAGGATCACGTTGGTAAGGTGTAACCGCTAAGGATTAAGGCAATGCAACGATGGTACCCACCTCGAGGGGTACGCAGACCAAGCCTCGTAGCCTGAGGACCATTGAAGCTCGACCCCCCTCGTGCCCCGTCGGTAAGTTACTTCCGAACCAAAATGACCTAATTAGTAAGCCAAAACTGTCCCATTCCAGTCTTGTGGTAGCGCTGTTGTCCCAGGTTGTCGCTCTATGAACCGGTCCTTATGGAGAGTGGCCAACTAGGCAGTAAGCACCGTGCTGGCCCCCTAAACCATGTTTCTAACAAAACCATTTTATAACGAGACGTGAGCCCCTCAAACAGGCCACTCTCAGAATTAAGTTGCATATACTATTAATCAAATTAATTAAAAAGGACCAAGTGGGTTATAGCGCGGCACCAAGCACAACTAACCAAAATGCAACCCAAGGATATATATATATATATAAAGGATATAAAGTGGCTAGGAAAGTCCTTATAGGCATAGAATATTAAAATACAGTATGAAATTGTAATTAAAGGTGATGGGTGTTGTTCATGTTATACTTGCCTTCCTCAAACTATTCCTGCTGCTCGAACTGCTCAGAAGATGGCTCCTGGTACTGGTACTGGGGCTCCTTAGATGGATCAACGTCTACTCTCGAACACATGGCCAAAAATAATACACAACATAAACATACATGCAAACAATAGTAAAAACTAAGAAACAGTACATCAATACATGAAAACAGCAAACAAAACTAAGCTAAAACTATTCTACGCGTTACCACGATCGCGTGGACATAAAGAACGCCTAAAACGGAGCTAGAACGTGAAAACTAGGCCTAAAACAAGATCTAGGGGCTAAACTGCAAGAAAAACTAAGTTTCTGGGGGTTTTCTGCAAAAACCAGGGACTTAAATGTAAAAACTGGAAAGATCCGAGGGCTGACATGCAAAAAGAACTGGGCTGGACGGCGGGTTATATTTCCAGGAAGTTTAGGGTCTAAAGTGTTAAAAACAGGACCCAGAAGCAATTACTTTTGAACGCGCATGGACCGCGGGTTGATTACGAAGAAACTGAAGGGCTCTTCAGCAAAAAGGCCAGCGCTGACCGTTTTCTTTCCTGATTGACTCCGGGCCGAACGGATCTGGGCCGTAGGATCTGGGATCGGACGATCCAGGGAAGATGGACGCGTGGGGGGGGGGCGGCGCGACTCGCCGGAACAGAGTTCCGCGGCGGCGATCTCACCGGAGAAGGCCAAAACGGCGCCCCTGTGTATGGTTTGGCATGGGATTTGGCCCAAATTCTCGAGAACGGCATGTATGATTCACTGGAACACTCGGAGAGGTGGTGCGGGACTGGGAGAGGGGTTCTCACCGGCGAGGGCGGGTCGGCGGCCACTGACCTCGTCGGAGTTCACGTTCGGACCGAGTCAAGGCTCGAATCCGGGTGCGAGCTGGTGCGTGCGTGCGCGCGGTGCCGGGGCATGTCTATTCGAGGCTCGCGCGGGGTGCTGCCGTGCTGTAGAGGCTCCGCCACGGCGGAGCCATGGCGCACGCGGCGGCGGAGCGCCGGTGCACGCCGTGCCAATAACTGGAGTGACCTACGGGCTAAGTATCCTAGCGCAAGAGAGAGAGGAGGTCGGGGAGTGCTCACCGAGGGTTGGGATCGAAGGAAGGACCGGCGCAGAAGTTTCGACGGCGAGATCCGGCGGCGGCGCTCGGAGCTGCTCGCGGCCGAGGTTGTTGCAGGATGGCTCCGGGCTTCTGATCCCCATGAGTGAGTTCTGAGTCACGCTGCGAAACCTGGGAGGTTGTCAGCGTGGCTGGGGAAGCACCGGCGGCGAAGAAATTCCACGGCGGCGTAGCTTACCGGCGGCGGGTTCGGTTTGAAATCCCGGGTGAAGCGCGGTGCAGAGGGCTGAGGAGATGACCGGGGATGTCCCTGGCACTCAGGCGGAGCTCCAGTGGTGGTTCTCGGTGGCCGTGGAGCAGCAGAGCGGCGAGGGCACGGCGACGCGGAGCCCTGCTCTGCTCTGAGCTTGGAGGGCAGTGGCGGCTAGGTTTGGGACGGCGCTGATGGGAGGATGGTGGGCGCAGGGGTTCCGCGGTGCGGTTTATAGAGGGGGCCCGAGATCTCGGGCGGGCGTGCCCCGGAAGGAAAGGCCGGCGAGAAATCCGGCCGAATTCCGTTGCGCGGCTGTTGCGCGAGCGGAGGGCGCGGGGAAGACGGGCCTGACCCGTGGGGTCGGCTTGTCAGCGAGGGAAAGGGGCGGGGTCGGGCGAGCGCGCGACTGCAGTCGCCGACAGGTGGGGCCGGGAAGTGAGGAGCGGGCGTGGGAGCGGGGTGCGTGCCGTGTGCGTCACTGGGCCAGGCGAGCTGAGGGAAAACGCGGTTGGGCCCGGGAGGGAAGGAAAGAGCGGGGAAGCGCGACGCGCAGCGCGGCGCTGAGCGCGCGAGTGGGCTGCGGGACGCTGCTGGGCCGCGCGGGTTGAGGGGAGAAGGCCGAGCGGGCCGCGTGTGGGGAAGGGAGAGAGTGGGCCGGGTTGGTTTGGTGCTGGACTGGGTTTGGGTTTTTCTTTTCTTCCATTTTCCTTTTTCAAACTCTACTCAAACCTAATTGAATTCAAATTAATTAAAATTTGAATTCAACACCAGCACTCAAACAAATAAAAGAGATGCTCCAGCATGAATGCAACAACACAAATTAAACTTAGACCAATTTTAATTACTTGTGGAACAAAATTAGATTAAATGCAAGTCTAAACACAATAAACCTTAGAATTTTAAATAAAGCAATTTAAATTTATTATTAAATGCTGGAATTTAAATTAGGGTGTTACATTAAATCTCGGATATGAGCCCTACATTGAGTCGAGGACTCGAACCTAGGTAGATAGGTTCAACCTTACCAGCTGAGCTATTCTGAGTTCGGAAATATCTTTTCTTGGTAAGGGAACATTTTTTTATTATATATGGAACAATTTCTCTTTCCAACCAGAACAATATTTCATTTTGGAGGAAATTTACTTCGAATCGGATCAACTTTTAACATGACAAAGAAAATGTTCAGACAAGAAAAATTTCCCATTAGAATCAAAGAAAATCCAATACCAAAATTTCTCAATAAAAACTGTCCGCCACTTAGTAGCTAGCAGTACCTCTCCAAACACGTCTTAGTTACACTAAAAACTCATGGCTTTCTCAAAAGGAAATCCTAAAGAGGACTAACAACCACCGGCCATTTGAACAAAAAAAATACTCAAGAAAATATTTTAAATTACTCTATTGTTGCAGCCGATAAAGTGACCACAGGATATTCAACACTTTCACATGGAACAAGTTCCAAACTAATCCTTTCAAGTATGTCTAATGCTCACATAATTCCCTAAACCAGATTTTGTCAATTTACCCCCACAAACTATGTCAATAGGTCCAATTTACACTTTAGTAAGATTTATCTTTTCTATTTCTCCATGTATAATTTTTTAATTGAAATTTTATTGGGTGACAGTGAAATCATAGCATTTTTAAAATATTGATGAATTATACATTCAGTTTTCTTTTAAAAACTGGGTGTGACAAAACACGAAATAGACCTAGATGCTCAGAACATGCACAAAAAATAAAATCTATGAATACACGACCACAACTCTATTCCCCATGAGAACATCCTAGAAATGGAGTCGACAGATCTTGATAAAGTCATCATTAAGGTCCAATTTTAGTCTTTTAATCCATGTTCGTAATCTATCCAATAAAGTCCAAAGCTAACTATATTGAGGGTAGAGGGATGATAACATGAATTTCTATGACATATACTACAATGAAAATATTTGTAGGAATACCCAAGCTTTTTCTCAAATGCAGATGAAAAGTGTTACAAATCCAGAAGATTTAGGATAATCTCATCCATTAGATCTAGTTAATCCTAGCCATTAGTTTAAGCTAATAACCACTTAGAACAACTCCAACAGCTTATGTAACTTCTAGGCAAATATAGAGTGGAACAAGGACTGTGTAAAAATATAAAGCTTCCTAAAGGGTAGGATAAACCAAAAGACTAGCTATTCTTGATTCTCCATATTCAAAAGTGGGGCCACATCAGTTCGTATTCCCTTTTTTCCGATCGATCGCATCGCAGCGCTGCTTGACCGCCGCCGCTCCGCATCCTCTCACAACCTAGACTCGGCCAGCGCCGGAGCCGCCTTCTCCATCGGTGCATCTGGCTAGCAGCACGAAGTGCCCGGCCATTGATTGGGGCTGATCGCTGATCGTGCATGCTTGGAGCGACCTGGACACCGCCATCGCCGGAGCTGCGTGCTTGGTCCGCCGGCTTCTGGACTTGCTGTGTCTGTCGCTGATCGTGTCAGGTAACTATATCACCATATATGCTGCACCATGTCTCAATTGTTTTGAATAGAATGATGATGGCTTTTCTCGGGGCAACAGGGTTCAGGAGAGGGAGCTGAGGGTCCTGTACATTGTTGGTATTTCTTAGCGTCGCCACTAGGAGGGGTTAGTTCCTAGCAACGCCGCCATGGAAATGCCATGTTGGTATGTCTTAACGTTTACAGAAAGATCCGCAAGTGCACGAATATACCGTTGTAGCATTTCACCCGGAAGTATTCAGTGTATCGTTATTTATATTTTTCCAAGGGATGGCTAGGTTGTGTAAAGATATTTACTAGTTCCATAACCATGACATTATGAAGTAAGGTGCAGACTACTGACTATATAGGGGTAAGTGATAAATAAAAGATAAACAGGGGTAATGTGACACACACAGAACAGCCAACTCTCATGAATAAAGAATAAACAAGCACACCTAAGGTTAGAGGGAGCATAGGCACAGATCCTAGTATACTATTCAGATTAGTAGATAAGTTACATTAGCCACATGCTTAGAGCTGCAGGTGTCGGAAAATTAGGGACATCGGGGAGAATGACCCGCACTGGAGAACATCCATTCCCGTTTCATCTTTGCATGAACTCCTACACGATACCCGAACGCCGGGGAGTACGCTAACTGAGAAGCAGTTTCCCGGCAGACCGACAGGGCTGTCACCACCAGTGGTCTACTCCAGTCACACCGTGGAGCACCATCATATCCGAAGGATCCTGCATACTCGGGCACCATGCCCGCATATGAGATCACTACCCTAGCACCCCGGGTCCCCCACCCTTCGGATGGACAGGTAAGATGCTAAGGTAAGCCTGAAAGCACAACGAACCGATATCCTTACCCAGATCATCTGGTCTAAGCAAGCAACTAGTATAACTTGATAAAGCACAAATCAAGGCTAAGCAAGCTACGAACATATCAAGATAACCAAGAATGAACTCAATAGGAATAGCATAACGAAAGTCGGAATATAAAGCCATACTAGAGGCCGAGGATTGCTCGCCGACCCCGAGGACGACTGGATTCGCTAAGGAGATGAAGTACTAGCCTAGCTCCACTACCCTAAGGAGTACAAGTCAAAAGAGAGTGTGAGAGAGGCCTTCAAATGGTGTGTGTGGTGAGAGTGGTGGGAGGCCCCTTTTATAGCTCCTTGAGGTCGGTTCCCGCCAAGATAAACATGGAAACGTTCATAACTGCCTTCAGGAGGATCAGAGTGATCTTTCCGCCAAAGTGCACCTGGACTAGCGTCAGTCTAGGTTCGGCCGGCCCCACTTTGGCGGCTCTAGCCACCGCCTTTCTCTGGTACACTGCCTGGTAGGTCCTGATGTTAGATGGTCGGTGCCGGGGCTTCGTTGGTCGGTTTGGTCTGGTTTGTGGGCCTCCTTTGCATGTGTTACGCAGGACGTGATCTTCTGCGACTTTGTCTGCGTATTCATTATGTTTTCTTCTTATTCCAGACTTGTGCTCCTGAAATCATAGATCTTCGAAAACTACTATGGAGCTAGGTTAGTGATACAAATATGTGAGTAAGAGGTATAGTTTTCCTTCTTTTATGAGTATAGTTGACTGTCATATTTTGCACTTAACACCCGTCAACATACGTGGAGTCTGATGATGAATTCAATCAGTTTGTGGTGAATGAAGTGGTTGATCCCTCATCTTCGGATGATGAGGATGATCAATTTGTTGGTGCCGCGCAAATGATCATTGAGGATTTGGTAAATAATCCGGGTCAAATTGGATCGGTTGTGGGACATGATGTACTGGATCGTGAAAGACTTTTATACCATCATCTTCTTTTCAAAGACTATTTCTCAGATAATCCTACATTCAAAGCAAAGACTTTTAGGTGGAGATTCGCATGTTCTACATAAATTTTATCTAATTATCATGCCACGTCTATTATAGTATTGCTAATTTTTTAATTGTGTCGTGACATAAGTTTCGAATGAGGCGGCCTTTATTTCTTCGCATAATGAAGCCTGTCGAGGAACATGATGAATATTTCGTGCAGAAGAGGAATACAGCTGGTGTGCAAGGACTATCTTGTCTGCAGAAGGTCGTTGCGGCTTTTCATATGTTCTCTTACGGAGTTCCGGCTGATGCTTTGGACGAGTACATTCGTATTGGTGAGACTACCGCTCTAGAAGCTTTGAGAAACTTTGTGGTAGCTGTCGTTGAGGTTTTTGGACCCCGAGTACTTGAGGATGCCTGATGAACAGGATACCGCTAGGTTACTTGCAATTGGAGCGAGCAGAGGCTTTCCTGGTATGCTTGGGTCCATAGATTGTATGCATTGGAGTTGGAAAAATTGTCCTACTGCATGTCATGCGATGCACAGGGGATATAAAAAAGAGCCTACAACTATACTGGAAGCAGTTTCATGAACCGACTGAACTGAACAGACAGATTGACTGACTGGATTGAACTAAAAGTAGACAAAGCTAGATATTGAAACACCTTTCCCGAATCTTTCTCTTACGATCTTCATAATACTGCTGGTCATCGAAGGTCATTGTGCTCAAATCCAAAGCAATAATTTTTTCCTCTTTTATCTCCCTCTTAAACTCAAACTTTACCCTTTCCAATTTGATCCTTTCTTCCTGTAGAGCAAAAGCTCTGTTGCACCTTTCTTCTTTCTTCAACTCTTTCTCAAGATCAGCTTCTTTCTTCTTTGCCATTAGGTAGTCCACTGCTTCGATGGTTCTACCCTGGCGTAGCTTTTGTTTTTCCTTCTTCTTTCCATCCGGTCTTCCTGCTGGTTGAGCATCGGAACCACCACCAACAGGAGCAGCAGGTTCCACTGAAAGAGGACTTGAATTGGCTGTTGTCTTCTGTTTCTTGTTACTCATTTTTTTGGCACATCCAATTTCCTTTCGCCTCTCTATCCGCTTGGGTTGATCCTTCAGGATGTTCCAGCAATGCATCAAGGTAAACTTCTTATTCTTCTTGTCTTCGGCCTTGTACAGTGAACATGCATTTCCAATTTGTACAATTGAAAACCAAATTAACATGAAAAAGCTAAATAGGGACAAATGATGACACCTCTGAAATAATGTGTTTACCTAGTCATCAACTCTGGAACCACTATGGTTCCTGTCCTCTATCCTAGTCAGACACCCACAAAACAGATTCACATCATGTTGTATAGTGGACCAACGATTTATTAGAGAAACTTCGGTACGAGATGACTCGAACGATTTGTTTGCATGGAAATATTAATGTATTCTTCTCCAATAGGTGCCCTGTGATTGATCAACTCCACTTATAGCATCCATGCCCACATTTAGCCAAGCTAAAACAAGAAGTATATCCTCCTTAGAACTGAAATTTTTGGTTCTACCCTGAGAACTCTTGGCTGTTGCAGGAGCTTGATTGAGGAGTGGATCATCTTGAGATTCTTGGATACCATTCAGTACGAGATCAGTGTAAGACCTTGAACCCATACCACCTGGGATAGAAAAAAATATTATCATCAAGTTGCTACAAGTTGGAGATCAGAAACAAGCACTCCAATTATCTTCAAGTTGCTACAAGTAAGAGTAACAATGTGATAATCAGTTTGAAACTAGGTGAAAAACTGAACCAGCAGCTTCTTATGGCTGAAATTGTTAGAAAATATATGATCTGAGCATAAATAGCAGGAGCAATTGTCTAGCCTCAACTCTGATTCTGAATAGTACCAATGTACTTTTGTGGGGGCTGGAGCCTCCTGGGCATTCAATAATTGGCAAATAAGAAGAATCTACTAAATTCAATGTTCCTGCTCTATATTGGAAATAGCATATATATTACCTATTGTCGTGGTGTGGTAAACCACAGCCGGGTGGCGGAATGCACCCGCCTAAGCCCAGAGGGAGAGTACTCGGGGGTTAGTTAGGACTAGTTCGATCTCGCTGGAAGAACACGATGAACACAGCAGGTTTAGAGTGGTTCGGGCCGCCGGAGCGTAATAGCCTACGTCCACTGTGTGTTGTATTGCGTGTATTCCATTCGACTCGAGAGAGTCTGAGAGAGCTTGTGTGTCTAGTGCTCAGTCCAGGGTGAATCTGTCTATCTGTAGCGAACGCCTCCCTTTTATATCTCAAGGGAGGCGCGTACATGGCCGTTGGGTCCCCGACAAGTGGGCCCAATCGAGATAGTATAAAATATCATACTGTTCATACATTATGGCGTTACAGGCGAAGGAGATCTCACTCCTGGATTTCCTTGCCTGCCCGCGGAAATCTTCCGACCAGCATACCCATGCGCTGTCTTGTCGAAACGGCGCCAGGCGTAGCTTGCGGCGTCGCCTGCAGCGTAGCTGAACGGGCCGTGTAGCTTGCGGCGTAGGCGGCATGATGAAAAAGTGTCGTGCCGTCGTATCCAATTAATGTGGCAGACGGGCTCTGCGCGGATGCGGCGCAGGCGGCTGCACTGTGTACCTCGGTAATATGCGGTCTACAGTAAGGCTTGACAAATGCTGCACCGCATGCCGCGGCGGCAGAGTACGCCTCAACCACCCGCATTGAATGCGGTGGGTGGGCGAGTCTTCCAGCGGAAGACCCGCGCCCGCAGCCACTTCTGCGGGACACGTGGTGGCTCCGGACCCCCCGGCGGTATGTTGGTTCTACGCGCGTGGGAGGTCCGGACGGGCGCGAGAGGTCCCGGACCCCTATGGGGGTCCGAGCCCTCGACTGTTGGCTCGGAGCTCCCCTTCCTCAGGGACACGTGGCGTCACCGGACTCGTCCCAGAGCGGGGAGCGGGTCCAGAGCCATTGGCCTGGTGCGGTAGGTGCCTGACCCGTGAAGCCCGACTGCTCCGCCCCTTATGGCGTAGTTACAGATGACTACGCGAGTCCTGCCTTGCTGCAGTAAGAGTGGGTATCCCTGATATATATTACCTATCATTCAACCTTTTCAGTGCAGTCACTAGTTTTCATCTGAAGCAAGCTCTATGTATTTTGTTTCCCTTCACTCAACAATAAAACTGAAGATGTTGTAACAAGACAACTGAAATTAGTAGAAACTTTCAGAGCTTCCAGTCAATATTGTAGTTCTTAAATGAACTAATTTCAGAGCTTCTACCTACTTGCACAGACATGCCCAATTCATAAGCCCGACATGAATTTAATTGACCCCAAGTTGCTATCAATTGGATGAAGCAGCGTGTATTCTGCACAATCATAGATCACACTGACTCACTGAATGCGACCACACATCTATGACATGAAGCAATAACACAACAACATAGCACACATCTATGCTACTTATTCAGTGGTCGAATTACCAGTGCGTGCCTCCTCCGCGTCCTCTTCCTCATGACCGAACAAATCATCTGCCAACCGGACTTGGTTGCTTGTGGGAGGAACCACTCGATGGCGCATCAATCCGACACCAGAGGGATCAAATTCTCCATTGGAGTGATAGGCCTCCAGATTGAACCTTCCCTCCGCGTTCTGACCAAATGGAACAGCAGCTGAGGGAGGATTCCATATCCCCGCCCGACCATCCGTCGTCGCCAGGCACAGCGGCCTGTACATGAGGACGGAGGGGATCCTCGACGGCGGGGGATCCTCGATGGCGGGCGGAGGCGCGGCTTCCTGGGCGGCTCGAGAGAATGCCGGGGCACTGATGAGGCTTGGCGTGGCCCTTTTCTGGACGCGGGCAAAGTGCGGCATTGAAGATTGGCGCGCGGGAGAGAGGTGCGAAAATGAGCGCGGGAGGGCGACGGGCGCGCGGGAACCAGACGAGCGTGCGAGGGAGGGCGACGGCTGCGCTCGAAAGCGAGGATGGCGAACGGCGGCGCATCGGCAAAGAAGGCTCCCGGCTTTCACGGGATGCAGAAGAGGAAAGCGATGCCACCACTTTAGCTCCTCTGTTGGAAAGCAATTTTAGTGCCCTTTCTTTTTTTACCTATCCAACCTGATTTACAAAACTTGTTGGAGTTGCTCTTAGCTGTTCCTATTTTACACCAACGGATATGTCCGTTGCCGAAGCGTCGCGGTTGTCCATGGCGTCGGATTGCCTTCTCCGAACGGACGCATCCATACATCGCGACGGTTCCCCCTTATAAATCTTGAGTATCAGATCAATGAAGACCCTCCTGGAACATTTGTTTATTAACAAAAAGTTCACCACTCCATCCCCTTTCTAGGTGCACTGTAGCAGACTAATCCATGTTGCGAACTGGCCCTTGAAATTGCCCCCATTTCTAGGGGGATCGAGCCGTCCATGCTGCAGAGTGCAGACCGTCCCAGGAAATCGACTAGTGGACCATAAGGTGGAAATCGGTTCCCAGGACCTAGTTTCACTGTAAGAAAAATAGTCTTCCGTCTATGTAGATTAGTAACGGTAATAATTTGGTCTAATACTAAAGCTTGCACGATGCCAATTTAGTACCAGATCTAAATTTGAAAGCCATAAAGCCAGTATTTTATTACCGGTTGGTGTGATCCGGTACTAAAATGGTTTTAGTACCGGTCAATAACACCACCGGTACTAAAGGGTGACATTTAGTACCGGGAGATGTTATGACACGAAACTAAATAGTACTCCACAGATTACTTTAAAAGGAAAGCATCTCAATTGCAAATGTGTTGTGTAGGTGAGATGATAAGGAAGGTTTGAGCGAGGCATGAGGTCATGAGTTCAAATCGCACGGACCATGCATGTGCATATTATGCATGAAATTCGAGTGGGAGGGTGGGGACCTCTGGGAGTTCATATAATTGGCTTTTAACCGAACAACCAACGAACAACTGGTCGAGCGCCCGGTGCGCATAGTAAAGGTCAATTCTCTAGATGTGTTTTGAACTTTTTTCAAATGACTTCTAATATAGAAGGGCTCTATACCAATTTTTGCGGTGCGAATTTTTTGATAGAAAAACTCTAAGGGAAGCCCTCAGAGCATAAAAATGTGTGGCACCCAAGATTTGAACCCTGGATGGGAGCACTCCAACCAGTGGCTTTTGCCACTGCGCCGTGAACTCCTTCGCTTTTGTAGTGCGAATTGAGTGTGACTTAGCAGGTAAGATTCCTTATGGTGAACCAGCCCATTTGGATTTGAGTCCTCGACTCGATATGGATTCTCGTATTTTTCTGAATTTATTTTAGGTTTTAACCATCACTATTCTTTTAATGGTAGGCAATACACTAACAAGTTGTGCCGATGGTGATTTCGTGATTCTCGAGTGTAGTTTATCGGCTCATTCTATCGAATATGCTTATAGCATAGAGTTGCGTGTTTATATTTATTGTGGTGAGTATGCCCGCGAATTTATAAGAGTATGTGACTGTACTTTCAAAAAATGTTTATAGCACGAGCAAGTATTATGAAAGACTGCAAGAAGGCTAAATCTTAAGTGGAAGAGAGATGAGGAGAGACAGAAGCGGGCGTTTCGCTTACCTTTGTTTGTGGGCCCGGATAGACTGGACAGCTGACATGCAGCTAGCAGCGGCCGCAGAAGAGGGCGGATGGCCGCGCTTGCAGCAGGCTGGCGGGCTGCCTTATTAACCTTGCTCTTGTGCTGAATGAGATCTAAATTGTTTAGTTCGCAAGTTTTTTTATTTGAGATAGTTTAGGATCATAGTTCCTTGGGAATGTTCCATCCCAAATGAGAAGTCTTGACATATAAACACATTGGTTATGCACATTTATTTCTGTCGCATCACGGATTCAGGGCTGCGCCTTGCCGTCGGGGACGTTGGACGCCGGAAGCTCCACAGCCATCGCCGGTGACCGACGCCGTTCACGCCACCCGCGGCTGAAAACCTCCTCGATCTCCTCCAGGGGCCGGGCCTGCGTCTCGGGGCACAGGAAGTAGAAGAACGTGGCGGCCAGCACGGCCAGCCCCGCGAACAGGAAGAAGGCGCCGCCGATGGTCACCGCCTTGTACAGCGACACGAACGTCATGGACACGCCGGCGTTCATGACGCGGTTGATGGCCACGTCCACGCTGGCGCCCTGCGCGCGCAGCCGGAGCGGGTACACCTCCGAGCTGTACGCCCAGGTGATGGGACCCACGCCGACGGAGAAGGACGCTATGAAGGTGAACACCGTCGCGATGGACAGCACCACCGCCCACGCCGGCGAGTGGTGCGGCGCCGAGCGCTCGACGACGGTGAGGCCGAAGCCGAGGCATGCCAGCGAGGCGACGATCCCCGCGAGGCTGGAGAGGTAGAGCGGCCTCCGGCCGATGCGGTCCACGAGCAGGATGGCCGTCAGGATGAACACCGTCTTGGTCACGCCGACGCCGATGGTGGCCACGAGGATCTCGCTGCGCGTGGCGATGCCGGCCGCCTTGAAGATTCGCGGGCTGTAGAGCACCACGGCCTCGATGCCCGTGAGGTGCTGGAAGAAGTGGACGCCGAAGGCCGCGACGAGGATACGCCGGACGGGCGGCGTCGGGTGCAAGAACATCTCCCTCCAGACGCCCTTGCCGACACTGCTCGGTTGGTGGGGCGCGCCCGCGGCGGCGTCATCTGCTATCCCCGCCGCGACCTTGATCTCCGTGAGGCGCACGTCGGCCTCGTCGGCGGTGTCGCACACCCGCCGGAGCACGGCGAGGGCCTGCTCGACGCGGCCCTGCATGACGAGCCACCGCGGCGACTCCGGCATCGCGACGACGCCGACCGCGAGCACGGCGCTGGGCAGCGCGCCGAGGCCCAGCATGGCGCGCCAGCCGTAGACCAGCGGCAGCTTGGCGAGCAGGTAGTTGGCCACGTACCCGACGAGGATGCCGAAGCTGATGCAGATCTCGGGCAGCGACGTGACGGAGCCGCGGATCTCGGCGGACGAGATCTCGGCCGCGTAGACGGGCGCGATCATGAGCGCGTAGCCGACGCCGACGCCCGCGACGCAGCGGCCGGCCAGGAGCGTCGCGAAGTTGGGCGCGACGCCCATGAGCGCGGAGCCGGCGAGGAAGATGGTGGCCGCGAGGGAGATGGTGAGGCGGCGGCCGATCCAGTCGGAGACGCGGCCGGCGGTGAGGGAGCCGACGACGGCGCAGACGTTGAGGATGCCGGCGAGGATCTGCACCTGCGTGTCGTTCGTCTTGAGGTCCTCCTTGATGAAGAGCATCGCGCCACTCATCACGCCCGTGTCTGCAAATGCGTGTTAACGCACGCACGTGTTTCAGTAATAATAACTTGCACGTGCATTACTGTATGCTGATCGATATAACTGATTGCTGAATTAAGTTTGTGATATATAGTTAATTACCGTATCCCATGAGGATGGAGATGATGGAGCCCATAATGGAGCACGCCACGGCATACTTGTTCTTCCCCGCATGGCCGCCCCGTTGCTTCTCTTCTCCCATGGCTGCTCCTCCTCGCGATCTCTTTTGTGTAAGTAACACTACCAACAGCCGCTGCAGCTCGATCTCGCCGCGAGTCAAGCGGCAGGAACTCCCGGTCCTCTTATAGCCGTCGTCACTCCTTGAGGTTGCCTGCAGGCAGCATGTCGTAACCGAATGGTTACAACCACGGAGCACCGATCGATATGGGGGGCATGACTAGCTGATTGCGCACTATGGCGTTCCTTCCTTTATTTCCTCGATCACTTGGATCGGTGGAGTGGTAGGCACGGCCACACCGCAATCAGTACGGAACGAAGACAAAGTTTAACTCGTTCTCTGGAACAGCATCACCTCCTTGAACAACTTAATTAGGATCTTGGTGCGTTGCACTATTTCTTGGGCATTATAATTAGTACTATGTATTATCCGGAGCAAGGGAAAAACTAGAAGCTGCCTAGATTTGCTGACATGCATGTGTGTGTAAGCTGATCGAAATGGGAAACTGGGCCCACATGCCATTGACAACCCATGTCACATCCGAGATTAGGATTATATCGGACACTATTACTACTCAGAGGCCTGCTGGGAGAGGTTAGTGAGTATCAATTTGCATTATCCAGATGGATATATTTCCTTAATAATTAGCTCAAATTCTAATTACGCCCCGGCCTTGACAGAGCATGCATCATTGAGACACTTGTCACATCGACTAAAGAGAGCGAGGTAGATGAAAATATCTCCTACTTGACCAATGACAAAGAATCAGGTCCAACAATATAATTGAGTAGTAGCTAGAGTAGCATACTATACCGAATTCTTCTCTCAATGCAGGAAACAGTGACAACCATGCACTCGAAAAAATCCATGTATGGCAGTTACGCACTTTGGCAGTGCCCCCAAGCTGCCACCGAGCGTGCTACAACTGACAACTCACGCATGCAGCGGTTTCATTTTGTCCGTTTCTTTGCATTGGCAGGGATCGGAGTAGATCGATTGAGTGCTTATCCTCCACGCTGGGTTCGAAGTCAGAGACGACGACAGCTCAGTTTCCTTTCATGCATCCAGTTCATTGCTCTTTTTTTTCCACTATTTTTCAATTTTTAATATTGTTCATCGTTCTTTTTAATATTTTTCAATTGAGATAGCTAGTCATCTAGTCCAACCATGCAAGCACTATAGCATATAAGCCTTACCTATATGTAACTCCTTTTGGTGGCGTACGTGTTTGCATCTATACATGGTCTCGATCAGGCCGTGAGCAACTTGTACTTGTTGAGTTTGTTCTGTGGGGGTCGGCTGGCCTGGGTGCCGACACATACATGGATACTTTGTGCATTCTTTCTAATTCTTTCTTTAGCTTTTTTCTTCTGACCTGTTTTCTAGTTACTTCTCAAGAGATCGAAAAACTGTGTGCAGGAGAGAAAAGAGAGAGATGGCCAAGTGGACGTCTCTGTTGGGGTACGAAATCTTATTTGAATTGGAAGATCACGATGCATACGAGTCGTCGGGTTGGATCGTGACCTCACGAGCGACATCCTCGTGGATCATCACCTCTACGATCTTTGCCGCTGTCTGCTCGCCGTCCACTTCTGCCTTCCGCGGGGATTCGTCTTTGTCCATTCCTCGCGCGTGCACGCGTGCAGACCTAGGTTTGGCGTCCTGGACCGCGCATCGATCGCATGCTCACCTTAGCTTGCTCGCCACCACCGGGCGTATGGATGCCATGTACTATGCATGGGGGTAAATCGTTGAAGACAACGCCTTCCAACAGAGTATATCATGGCCACGGATAAAAAAACAGAGGCTTCATTCACCATAAAAATACAAGTGAAATCGGGTGATCAGCGGACTGCGAAGGCATCTCGCGAGGAAGTCAAGGAGTCACTGAGGCGTGCAGCTGAGCAAATGGTGGAGGAGTTGTCGATTGATTCCTCTCTATTAGGCCTACTCTATGTAAATATGCAACTGGACTTTGTTGGCACTTGTGACTTTTTTTATCCCAAAGTAGGCCATTGTTTTATTCATCCAACTGGGCAGAGATGTCACGCCCAACAATACGGATTACAAAGTCTGGAAGAGGATCATGCCAAATACTTGGATGATCCAGATCCCTTTCAACACGAGCTAGCTTCTGAGCACATGTGTTACTTATGACTTAACAGGTCTTTTAGCATAACAATTTTTGGAGGCCCCTGATTTTAAAGGTCTGATGTGGTCGCACCATCCGCACTGCTCCAGGGTTGGCCCTGATCATAGCTTCCACTGGAGTATGTCATCAGTTCACTGGTGAGAGTTGTGAAAGTGATGGACTCCATTCATCCAGTTCATTTCTTTCTAATACCCCGTTTGGATCATCTTCAACTACAAATTATGAGAATCGGGATGGTGGGCAGGTTGGACATTGGAGTGGATGCTAGAATTTTTAGAATCAGCTGGGTGGTTGGATTCTTATAATAAGCACTGAAATCCTCCAGGTTTGGATACTTATTTCTAATTTTTAGCTAGATTGTATAATTTGCTTTAGAGCATATCCAACAGTCTCTCTTTTTCCAATAAAACATCAATATTGGGAAAAGATATTCTCCAGCAGTTCTCCAATATCTCTCCCTTTTTTAAAAGAAATATTAGGATGTTCTAATAATTCACCTCTAACTCCCCTCAAATAAAGTGAGAACTTTTGCTCTCCTAATATATTAATTGTATTTGGGATGGGATTATCAGGAAACTGTAATTAGAAGATGTGTATCCTTTTTGTCAGCCCTGCTTCCCCACAAGGTCCCCTCCCCCCGCCTCCGAACACACAGCAAAATAAAAAAAAAGGTACTAGCGGAATTCCACCCTTCGCCATTTTTCGACCTTTTCTCTAGCTACTAGATCGAAGAAAGAGAGACCGACGAATAGGAGGTGCGACTAAGAATTAACAGTGAGACCCCTTTCGACCTTTGCTCTTCTATTAACAATCGATCACCTAATCATATATATGATTCCGTGATTTCCTAAATGACTTTCGATCTCATGCGCAATGATGAGCGAATAATTGACATGAAAATTATATAGATCAAGACGCAGGATACCATAAAGAATGAAGAACGAACAGTCATGGTTCGAGTCGACGCACCTGCTGCTAGGCTGCTAATAACTAACAACCATGTATTAGCACCGCCGCCGGCACGGCCGTGTCGCCCATTCTGATGGGAACGCAGCAGCCAACTTTCCGGCCACCACCACCGCGGAGAGGAAGATGAACCGCCTCCAGAAAAAAAATCCCAGAATTGGACGCACGAAGGAGAGGGGCCGGGTCTCGATTGTTCTGTCCGATGGAGTGTCAATTCCTTCGGCTCTCGCTCGCTTATCATCCCTTTGTAGCGCGCGCGCGCTTAGGCCGGGCAACAACCTGCCTCTGTCAGTGATGGTTATCGAGTGTTGTGATCCCTGGCGATTCGATCCTATCCATTCCAAGCTTTCATTGCTTACTTCGATCCTATCCATAGTCTATCCCGGTGCCGCGCGCGCGGCAGACCCGCTCGCCAATGACTTCCTTGCATGCTCCTCTACATGGTAGATATGCATGGGAATGACGCCTTGCATCTTGGTGCCGCGTGTATAAGGTTTTTTGTGGTTTATAATTAACTAATCTCGATCAGATCGGTGCCCTGCGTGGGCCTAACCATATTTGCTTAACATCCATTCGGCCAATCTAAAATTAGCAAAATCTAAAATATTATTTATTTAGTTTTACTCGATTGATGGGGGGAGGGCTCTCGGGATAAGAATCTGTGTAGAGATATCAACCCCAAAGTTTCCTGTGTTGCATGTCTTGATACGATGAACACATGCATATCAATTTCAAAATGGAAAAACAAATAGTTCTTCGACCGTACATCCAAATTAGAATTCGATTATATCATTACATTAGTTTTATAGTTTGAGTGTATACACCATGCAAACACGTCGTGTAATTGAAGGGTGAATAAGTAGGTGACAATTTATCCAAATGGAGCAAACAAAAAACCGGGCCCCTGTGCCACCCCGCTCGAGCAACTCGAGTGGCGACCCAATCCCTAGCTACCACCCCCCATCCTCCTCCTCTCCTCCTTGCTGTTGCTGAAGGGAGCTGCCAAAAGTCCGTGCGGCTCCCTAGGAGGGCAGCGGCGGGGACTTCCCGAGCCATGCACACAAGATCTAGCGGGGACCGTGCATGGCGGAGGAGGCGGCGAGGAGCACAGGTGGTCAACGACGACCGCGACCCGGTGATGGGCTGGCCTTCCGGCATCGGCGCCTAGCGCATTGTGAATGAGGTGGTGGCGCGCAAGGCAAGTAGGTGGCCTGCGTGTTGAGGGTGCTCATCGGTGCAGACGGCTGGTGGCTGCAGGGTCCTTGGTGCTAGATCCAGCGCAGCAACTGGCGGATCCAGCGTCCAAGCGGCTAGGGCACGCGAGCCGACCGGCAATGGCGCGGTCTCCATGGTGGCCGCGCGCAGGCGTGGAGGATGCGGCACGAACCCGCACGTAAGAGGAGGTGTGGTGTGCGAGGTCGGCTGAGACTTGGTTCCGGCGCTACGACTGCGGGTCAGCAGCATTGGCGGCATGGCCGCACACGGGGGAGCTTGCCACTGGAGGATCTGGCCGCAGCGTGGCTGCTGCAGACGAGGAGGTGGTGCACACGCTTGGCGAGGCACCGCAGCGGGTGGACTCCCTGCTTAGCTTGGTCGGCAGTTGTGCAAGCTCAGGCGAAAGCCATGCCAGCTCTGCCGACAAGGCGACGGCGATGCCCTCAGACGTTGTTTCCCACATTAGAGGTGTTGTTATGGTGTCTTTTCACTCTGACCAACTGCGGGGCGCGTTGGCTACACCGTGGCGGTGTGGTCGGTGGTAGCTTGCTTCTATAATTGCTAGCGATGCCATGGTGGCTCCTGGCGGATTCTCGTGCTGCTGGTTGTTGAGCTTGGCTGGGAGCAATGGCCACGTCAGGAGAGTTCATGTCGTCGGACCAATCCGACCGAGCAAAGTTTTTCTGATGAGGCTCGTGTCGATATCCCAATCCGACAACGTGGTGGTAGCCCAACACCGAGCTGTGGCGTTGGCTGTGGTGGCTCGTATCGATGTCCCAATCTGGCCGGGCAGAGTTCGCAGAGGCTCAGGTCAATGTCCCAATCCGACTGGGTGGAGATTTTTTCATTATGGCTCATGTCGACATCATAATCCGTCCAGTCAAAGTTGAGTGTGTTCGATTGATGTCCCAATCCAACCAGTGTTGTTCCATTGTAGGGTTGTAGTTGTAGGTGTTGTAGCTGTAGTTATTTAGTTTCGGGCCTAGTTTATTTATAAAAAGGGTGAAAGGATTTTGGTGATGCCTAGAGGGGGTGAATAGGCAAACCTGCAAAAGTTAAAAAATTCTTCGCACAAGTTAACCCTATCGGAACTTACGACCCTGTGAACGAAGTTCCAACAACACAAATGAATTTGAACGAGATTCAAAAACTAAGATGAAATCAAAAAATCTGTTTGAATCAAATTACCAATGTGTTTTAGCCAACCCTGCAAGTGATCTCGTGAACTAGAACAACTCGAGAGAGTAGATCGGGACAAGTTAAGCTTTAGGTCAACAAGAACAATATGAAAGCAATAATAACAAATTGACACAAGATTTATCCCAAAGTTTACTCCCACTAAGGAAGCTACGTCTCTATTGAGGGGTTCACAAAGAGCCGGGTTGCACTATAACCCTTTTTCCTCACCCAATCAACCACTTAGGAAGATTGAGGTACTGACTAGCAATTGTCCATAAAGGATGGAGTAATACAAACTTCCCGGGGCGCTCACACACGAGAGGGCGCTCCACGAGCGACGTCGAACCATCTAGAAGCAATCTTCAAGTGTAGCAAACGCAAATCAAAGGATGGAGATGCTTTTAGTGCCTTGAGATGAATGTGGCTGCTCACACAAGTAAAAAGGCTCAAGCTCACACTCGAATCTTGCTCACACCAAAACCCTAGCTCGTTCAAATCAAGGGTTAGCTCTTGGAAGGGTTGGGGAGAAGTTTTGAAAGCTTGAGAGGTGTTTCTGTCCTTGGAGGTCAGCAGCAAATGAAAGGGGGGTTGAGGGAGTATATATACCTGAACCCCAAAAACTAGCCGTTACTGGGCAGATTATGTGTTTATCGGAACTTTTGACATGGGGTCGGAACTTCCGACAAGATAGAGAAAAATTGCCCGAGAACCCTTTGCCGGAAAATACACAGAACTTTCGAGGGGGGTCGGAACTTCTGACCCCATGTCGGAACATCCGACCCATTGAAGACCTGCCGGTCGAGAGCATTTTGTCAGACGAGATGTGGAAGTTCCGAGGGAGGTCGGAACTTTTGACACTAGGTCGGAACTTCCAACCCCTACAGAAATTGCAGGGTGAAGAGCTGAGGTAGTGCAAAGTGACTCTCATGGATTTGTTAGCATTTCTAAGGCACTTTGGCATCTCCACACTATCTTTTCGCATCCCTCTTAATAGTACGGTGATTCCTATACTCAATTTTCAAAATAGAAAATTGTAAACAATCTTCATTGAAGCTCATACACTATCTCTTTAGCGAATATTGCGTTGTTAATTGCTCTTTCTAATTTTAATGATTTTTTATCCTGCTCATAGCTCAATAAAACACATTAGCTCCTTCATTGTGCATGTCATTATCATCAAAACCCACTTAGGAGGCCAAATGCACTTACAAAGGGTCAATTCTCTTCTACTTATTAATGACGACCTTCCTCTTAGGACGCCAGATTTTGACGGCCTCAGCTTCTTGCTCAAGTTGTTCCGTATGCCTAAGATGTTTTACTTTTCTTTTTTGTGATATGGTCAAACCCCTAGGACACCATTGGGGATTAGCGTCAGGAATGTACTCGCGGTGGTACGAAGGCTCGGCGGTTTTTTTTTTGAATCAGTTATGTTTTGTTGATCCCTCTTCTAGAAAATTTAGCCTCTCGTGTACCGGGACCCTGTTTTATGGCCGATCACGAGGATCGTATTCTTCAAATCACCTTTCGCATAGCCTTTCTCCTTACTAGGATTGTTAGTCAATCCAATCATGGATGGACCGACGCTGCCCATTGTGGTCACGGGAATTTACACAGTGATTGTTGCATTCCGGGCAATCTCGGACCGAAGGCAACTTTAATCCTTCATTTATAAAACAGTGAGCAAAGAAAGGATAACGCCAATGATCTTCATGTTTAGCTCTCTTGCGCCTCTGCTCCCTTTCCTATTGCCTATTGCCTCTGGTACTTCATGAGTAGCATTTCTAATGTCACCCGTGGGAGATGCCCCCTGCTATATCCTTGCCCATATCGGCCACCAGTACGGGCATGATGCTTAGCCTTCCTGACATCATCAACTGAGACCTGGGACTTCGGGTCAACTGATCCAACTTCTTTCACCCTTGATGATGTTTGTACCTTAGCCTTCCCATTTCCAAAGTCCAAAATGTTGATCGATGCACCTGGGAAGGGGTGCGCATCAATCTTCATCGGCTTCTTGTTATATTCAATTTGGATCCTGCCTTGCTCAATAGCTCAATAACTGATTGGATTTACTGACAGAACACAATGAACTCATTTGTACTTTGAGATGTGGAGTTGTGCTACTTGCAGTTGTCAACTCCTCAGCTGATGGGATGCTATGGTTCGGAGAAAGTTGGATTTGTTTTTCCATTAGCAAGAAGTCAAATATCTGATCGGCTTTGTTGATACAAAACTGTATTTTTCTGTGTTGGCCTGCACCCACGAGCTCGACACAGGTTTCTTGTTCCTAGTCCACTTTGCCAGCCTGATATCCGCCTCATCTTCGGAATCAGAGCCCCAAGGATACCCTACGGTAGTAGATGGTAGGCATGGGGTCGCCGGGATCAGGAACATAATGGTGCAAGCAACACAAGTTTTAGATTGGTTCGGGCAGTGAGTTGGGTACACATAATACCGTACGTCCTGTTTAGTGGTTTGTATTGACTGAGATGGGTTAATCCTTTGGAGGAGGTCTCTGTCTGTCCTTATACATATATAGTTTGGGGAACAAGGTTACATAAAACTCTAGGTCGGTATTAGTCTAAGAGTATTTTCCGGGTACTACTTGAGTAGTTTCCTTCTATACCGACTAGTTCTACTCGCATACAAGTACATATATGGGACATGCCCCGTCCCTTATCATGTACAGACCTTGCCGTTAAATAGTTAGTGATAATTCATTCTCTTACCACACCATTCAAATCAGCTCCTGTTTTCATAGAACGCAACATGTAAGGCACTCACTATCTGGTCCACATGACCCTGCTACTCAGAAATTACTTATATGTTTCTGCCTTTGCCGGCTCCGTACAATCGAAACACGTTGAACGCCGACATGGCCGAGACAACGACCATGCCCACGACAGCAACGAGGGCACAGACGATGGCGCCGGCGGCCTGCATGCTAAACCTCTTGTAAAGGTCG
Source organism: Panicum virgatum (assembly GCF_016808335.1). Classification (NCBI taxonomy): domain Eukaryota; kingdom Viridiplantae; phylum Streptophyta; class Magnoliopsida; order Poales; family Poaceae; genus Panicum; species Panicum virgatum. Next base: position 39,806,151 of record NC_053153.1, on the reverse strand, counting down.
GCCGTCTTCATCCACCCGAACTGCGGCTGGCCGACCTTGCTTACCATCGACGACACCAGTGCTGCCGCCAGTGCCGAGAGCGTGGCGTAGGCTATCACCTGATGAATCAGTTCGAGATGAAATATTATTCGGTGTGTCGTTTGTGTGTGAGGGCAAATAAACGACAGCGAAATATGGATCGCCGGTGTGCGTGCCTGATCGCAGAATAGGAAGGCGCAGGCCATTGGCCGGCTGACGAGCGCCCTGCCTCTGACCGTGCTCACCAGGCACCTCGCTCCCTGGAGGAGGTTGTAGGACGCCGCTATACCGTTTGTGTTCACCAGGACCCTACATCCAGATTCAAAGATCAACACCGGTCTGCGATTTTTTTTTTCATCGCTAAACAAAGGAGATGTGTACATACGCATTACTCCTATTCATCAGAGGTAGTGCGCTTACACGAGCGATGGCATGTCCGTGTACCGGGCCACCTTCACGAACAATCCCAGGAACTCCTGGGTCTCCCTGTTCACCGCGAGCAGCACGGCCGCGACCAGCGCGAGGACGCACACCGCGAACCTCAGGGCCGCCTCGGCGGCGCACAGTCTCCTCTCCGTGCGTGGCGACACGCGCAGGCCTGCCCCAGCCCCGCCATTGCCATGGCGGCGCTGACGGGGGACGACGACGATGCCACCGCCATCGTCGGAGGCTTGGCTGATGATCTCGATGTCGTCGTCGCCCCCTTGTTCCTGTCGCTCCATCCTTGATACTCCCAGAATTGAGTCTGAGATGCTGAGATCAATGGATGATGGTTTCCTGAGAATATAAGGGAGGAGGAATTCAGTGGGTACATCAAACAACGTACGGGAGCAGAAATTCTTGCAACGTGCGCACGTCAGACAAGACATCAAGAAGGCTGCGCCTTGGAATATGTAAGATATAGGCCAAAGTTGTCTACTACTTGATCGAGTTTGTATAATGATGTGAAAAAAACAATCAAAGCTATTATTGCAGTCGGCGTTCTCAGCCATATCTTGATCATGTATGTTATCTATCTATCTATCTATCTATCTATCTATCTATCTATCTATCTATCTATCTATCTATCTAGGCACCATATCTTATGGAAACCAATACCCTTGTGCAAACTTTAGAAACTCCAACAGAGGCTACTGGATCCCCATCCGAGGGCACCGATCCGAGCTGGGCACTTTTTCATTTAGGCGCCCGCCTCATCCCCCCACCTGGCTTGCTCCTTTCACAAAAAAGCCCCCTGACCCCTCCGTTCCGTCTGGGCGAGGAAGCGCCGTTCCGCTTCCGTTTCCTCGGCAGGAGGCGAGCGAATCGCCCCGGCCTAGGTCTTCCACCGGCGGACTCGTCGCCTCCCTCGGCTCGCCGCCTCCCTCAGTCCCCCGCCGGCTGCCTCGGGACGCCGCCTCCCTCAGTCCGCCGCCGCCTCCCTCGGGCCGCCGCCTCCTCCGTCGGGTCGCAGCGTACTCTCTGGAGCCGCCGCCTCCCTAGAGCCGCCGCCATGTATGCTTTGCTAGCTGAACCTTGTCTCCACCAAATGTGTTCTGTCATTTGAAATGATGAGATTGATTTGTGTTCAGTCCATTTGTAAAATAAGAAATGATGAGATGGAATTGTGTTGTGTCATTTGAAGAGATTTAGATTAAATTGTATTCTGTAATGACAATGACTCAAGTGCAATCAAAATTGGTTGCATATTCAGAACAATGTTCATGAGTGCTCTGACTGAGAATGACTCAAGAATGACTTCTTGTAAAGCCTCTCGTACTGATCTTCCAGGTGCCAAATTCGGAGCCAACATTGCTGGTGCTTCACTGGAACATTGTTCTGACTGAGAACTCTGGAGTTGGATGATTTCCTCTTTCAATCATTAGAGAAAATATAGTCATGATGTTTTTCTTAATGGAGCTCACAAATGCAATTCCATGAGCACTAAAAATCATACTCAACCTTTTTTTTGTGGAACCTGAAACAACCAACTAAGCACGAGAGCAGGGTTCAAATGTTAAAGCATTATCTTTATGGTGGTTTGGCATAATTAATGAGTCATTCTCAGACATACTCAGAGAAAGAAATAATTTTCTCAATAACAGTAGAGAAGTAGTTTTCAAGATTTAGAGCAATATTTGTTTAATGACATGAGAGTAAAAGTAATACTACAATTTCAGCTCACTCAACCTGACATTCTGACCTTATTCAATTTTTCATTTCTATCTCCAACTCTAGCATGCATTTGTCCCTACAACATTCTAGTCTACAGAAGTTGAGCAAAGTTACCAACAAGCCATTAGAAACAACTCAAAAAGAGCTCAGACTACTACAAATGGAATATTTGAAGCAGAAACCAATGCACCAATCCAGCTTTTACTGATCAGGGTCAGTGTTCAGATATATGCCTAGCTGGACCAATCGGTCACCACTGCCCACACTTAATTATACGCTCACCATTGCTAAGAATGTGAGAGATTTAGCCTCAAAACGATCAGAAAGGAATTAAATCAGATGGGCCTACAATCTGCAGAGCATGAAAGACATAAATGACAAATGTGTCTCCTTCACATTTCACATTCAGTAAATGAGTCCAACTGTTCTGAAACTGATAGTGAAGCAAACTCAAATACAAATATGGTTCACAACTCACATTTAAATAATTATTACAAATTGGCTCACCTAGTAGTAATAAGTTTATACTAATTTGAAATGTAAAAGCATCGACCTAGTAGCAAGGTAACCTACAGAACATTGTTTGGGCAATTGCGTGCATCATGATCCACTAGTTGCTTGCATTTTCGACACTTCCTTTTTTTAGGCTCCTTATCCTTGCTCCTCCTAATTCTTTTGGATCTCCCTTTCGACCTAATATCATTCGGTGGATGTATATCGACTTCAGTTGGAATTCTATTACCTAGGAAAGATTCATATTCTTCTTGTTTATCAACTCTCGTAGCAGGCGTGATCTTCTGGAGAGGTTCTACTAGGTTCGATAAACTAGAATATAAAAAGTCCATCCCTTGTTCAGAGGTCTTGGCCATTTGGATAATATCTTCAAACTTGTTGCGCGATTCTGAAATCTTTTTCCGCATTGCCACCTCCCTTGGATCCTTTGGCTTTTCATCCAGTAGGTTACCTTCACCATCATAGAATAGTTCCCTATAAAATTGAAGTGCTCATTAAGACTGATAGTATAAAACAAAAAAGGGGATGTACAGAATGAAACAAAAATACCAAAGGAAAAAAACATACAGTACACACCTTTTACATCTTGTCTCCCATCTCTTCATAATATAATTCGATGTACCTCATTTTGCTTCTCGGCGCGAAGCACTTGTATGATATGCCGACACGGGATGCCATAGGACTCATATAATTTACATGAGCACGTAGCGAACATGTTTGTCTTGTTCATCTGAACAACTCGCTCTTTTCCAGATAGGGTGCTGATGGTGAAAATTTTGATATCTTCACATTTTTCCAGTATTTGTGTTGCTTGTGTCACTTGTACAAGAGACCTACGGAAGTGTAAAATTGTATGAACTGATAAGAAAATCACTCGATGCTTGGCAAATGAACTAAGAAGTTCAAGAAATAGTAGATGAACTTACTGTTGTACTCAAATATTGTGGTGTGCTCGGACGTTCAATGTGTGCTTCAACTCTGACGTCGACGGTGATTCCAGCATGATCATCCACTGCATGCATGCAGTCACATTAGCAGTGATCAGATTAATTTTGATCAAAGAATGTAATGCTGGTATGAATGGCTACCACTACCAACGCCAAAGTTCGCGTTGTGGACGGCCGCCGGCTCCATGGCGGACGGCAGCTCCATGGCGGCGAGCAGCTCCATGGCGGACGGGCGGCTTTGAATCACGGGAGCAACGAGGCTATTGGAGTTGGCGTCGATTGCCGATGATGTAGCTCCCAACTCCATGGCGTCGTGGGCGGCCGCTGGCTCCATGGCGGAGGGCAGCACCACGAGCCGTGCGACGACGCCGGCGGCGACCTGTGCGACAAGGGCAGCGGCGAGTCGTGCGATGAGGGCAGCGGCGAGTCGTGCGATGAGGGCAGCGGCGAGTCGTGCGACGAGGGCAGCGGCGAGTCGTGCGACGAGGGCGGCGATGCTGGATGGTTAGGACTGCACGGGTCGAGGCCGGCGGCTGCTAGGCCGGCGGTTAGGGCTGCACGGGTCGAGGCCAGCGGTGGACGAGCCGAGGCCGGGGGCCCGTGCTGCATGTGCCGACGCCGGCGGCCGGTGCTCGACGCCGGCGCGCGGTTAGGGCTGCACGGGTCGAGGCCGCTGGTCCTCGTACGTTCTGGTAGACATGCGCCGGCGGCGGCGGCGGCAACTAGGGCAGGAGATGATCGGGAGGAAGCAGGACGGAGGAAGACGAAACTGGACCACGATAGATCGGGGCGATTCGATCGGGACGGAGGGAGACGGACAGCAGCAAACGGGACGGAACGGAACGAACGGAGGGGTTTTTTTTGACAAAAACGTAGGCCAGGTGGGGTGAGGGGCGGGCGCTTAAATGAAAATAGTCCCCAGATCTGATCGGTGCCCTCGGATGGGGATCCAGTGGCTTGTGTTGGAGTTTCCAAAGTTTGCACAAGGATCCTAGTTTCCATCTATCAATCAATCAATCAATCTATCTATCTGTCTATCTATCTATCTATCTGTCTGTCTGTCTGTCTGTCTGTCTGTCTGTCTGTCTGTCTATCTATCTATCTATCTATCTATCTAGAAAGGACGTGCTCATATGGATAGATCAGTCTCAGTGGAGTTTTATTTCATAGACATTTAATTTTACTGATGTGGCAGAATATTTATAAGAAGAGAGAAGGTAGAGTTTCATGGATGTGAGAGGAGTTTTATCTCTATGATAGTCATCCAGCTCGCTTACTAAGTTTTTGTTCTAGGTAATGTATTGAGACTGGCCTTAATAAATCAAGTGTTCAAATTCGGTGAGTTGAAAAAAAATCAAGTGTTCAAATTTGGTGAGTTGAAACAACGTAAAATTTTTAAGGACTTGACTAGCCGGATAGGGCTCTCCCTTTATCGTTAACGCGAGACCACCCGCTCCCCCCCCCCACACACACTGAAGATCCCGCGTGGATCCCACCTTACCCAACCTTATCTCTATGCATGGGTCGTCTTCCTCTACTGGAACTTCCCCCTCGGCTCCTCGCCTCTTCTTCTCTGCCTACCCCACCCCATCACCAGCTTCCCCCCTCGCCGGCGTCTCCTCCAATGCCAACAAGAACCCCCCCCCCCCCAAACCCTTTCCCTCCCAGCACCTCCACCACCCTCTCCTCTTCCTTCTCCTCCTCTCCTCTCTGGCGCACAAGCTCTCCCTTTATCGTTAACGCAAGATCCCACCCCCCCACACACACATAAGATCCCATGTGGGTCCCACCTTACCTAGCCTTATCTCCACACGTGGGTCATCTTCCACCACTAGAACTTCCCCCTTGTTGCTATTTCATAACGTCAACTTTAGATATAGGATTATTTAGCTTGAACCCGATAATGGCACCAGAAATGCTTGTGACATTTCTTAGAGCAATTACTAAGAACGAAGCTATTCATGAACCATGGATCGTTCCGCAAGCGCACGGAATTACCGGTGTAGCATATTACCCGAGAGTATTCCAGGATGTTATTTATATTTCCGCAGGGAAGGCGGCGACTAAATTGTGTAGATAGGCAAATGAACTAATTGAAATGGAATATTCAATTGCATAAACAGGGGTAAGATAAAAATTGGATAAAGGTAGTGTGACACACAAGTTTACTCAGCTCAAGTAAAGATAAATGGCAGGGAGCTAGGTAGAAGTTAGCATCTCGCATCTCTAATGTACTTACATTAGTTATACAATTTACTAAGCATTCTATACTTTGCATGTGGTTAGTCTAACCCTAGTTATCCTAGTATTACTAGGAGAACTGTCCAAAATGGTTGTCTGATATGACTGCCAAGCCATCACAGCATTTTATAACCCTCCTACCCCTAACCGAACCTAGAGGGTTACGATGTCACACAAAATTGGACTGTCACAATCTGCAGGCTACCTGCACAAATTGTTAGAAAGGGTGACATTAAACAACAATAAACTAACCCAGACACTGCCTACATAATAAGTGAGCTGGGCTGGTGGTCTACACCGAAGCTAACTGGGTTGGCTGCCCGGACACTCGTCGCTCCACTTTCGGCTACGCCATCTTCCTGGGCGGTAACCTGGTCTCCTGGTCGTCCAAGCGGCAGCCGGTTGTCTCCCGCTCCAGTGCTGAGGCGGAGTACCGGGCTGTCGCTAACGGCGTGGCGGAGGTGTTCTGGCTACGACAGCTCTTGGCGGAGCTCCACAGCCCGCTCGCCAAGAGCACGCTCGTCTACTGCGACAACGCCAGCGCCATGTATCTCTCCACCAACCCCGTCCAGCATCAGCGGACGAAGCATGTGGAGATCGACCTACACTTCGTGCGCGACAGAGTCGCCATCAGCGATGTTCGGGTACTCCATGTCCCAACTACCTCCCAGTTTGCTGATATCTTCAAAGGGATTGCCCTCCTCGACCTTCTCGGAGTTTCGCTCTAGTCTCAACGTAGCCGGTGGCTAGTTGTGGCTGCAGGGGGGTATTTGCCCTTTGTACTCTATTTTTACCCTCTTCTTGTCCAGTCTTGAACACCGCTGCGCCGGTAGTTCAGACTGCGGGGGGTGTTGGTGTATATGTGAGCCCATGTATAGAGGCCCATCTAGAGGCCCATATATATGATCTATATATCCCACCCTTCTAGGGTTCGGAGGAATACAAGCCATTATTCTCTCCATCAGAAAATACTGCTGGCTGGCTGGAGGTTGCTGGAGCAGAACAGGGTCGTATTGTATGAGATATTGATCATTTATCTTTTCCTACAAATTATATTATTGTGTGCTGTAACATTTATTGAAAAAATGTATCCTGTTAGATCTACATGAATTTTCGTGTCGGTTTAAACACTCATGAAAATGAAGGGTTTCTTGGTTGTGTCATGTTTTCGTGGCGATGCAGCACTCACAAAATTGAAGTATTTCATGACAGTGTATATATTTTTGTGATGGTTATGAACTCTCATGAAAATATTTACGTGGCAGCTATGAACTCTTATAAAAATATTTTGGAAACCTGACAATGGCTCATTTTCGTGGCTGAGTCCTCGTCACGAATTATTTTCGTGAGGGTTCACCCCCACAAATACTCTATTGTCGTGGCGTTGTATTCGTGAGAGTTACTGCGTGACGGGCAGCTGCCACGAAACAATTTTGTGGCAGGATTCATAGTTTTCGTGACGATTTTTACTCTCACGAAAAATACGTCGCGGATTTATAGTTTGCCATGAAACAACTGTAGGACTGTGCCGCTCAGACCTTCAGGCCACCGGATCTGCGGCAAGAGGAAGGGAAGAGGGCAGAGAAGAGGGCCGAGGCTGCCGCTCCTCTCGTCAGCCCAGCCTTGCCACCGCGGCCTCGCCAGTCGCCTTGCACTTCGCAGCCACGGCCACGCCTCAAACCCACCACACGAGGGCAGGAAGAGAATCAGTACTAGCGAGCATGACCTCTGCAAACAATAGGAGGCTGCGAGCTTTCCCTTTTCAAATCCACCCGCAACAAGCAAAGCGATCGACAGCACCAAATCCACCGAAGAACTCCAAGTACGACGACAATTCAACCAAACTAGAGTAAACTAGAAGGGCGAGGGCCGAGGAGACAGTCGGATAAGGAGTACACAAATACAACGGTAAAGAAATACAAAACCCTTTGTATAAAGGTAGTGTAGGGGCATCATCTTTTGCTAAGCCTTAGACGATCCTAATGATCAATTCTCCTAGTAATCATGACTGGATACTTATACTGAGATATTTATATACAAGAACCCAAGCGCAAGTGTGCAAGCGCAACAATACTAATAATACAATCAATCATTAATTGCTACTGTACAGAAGAATATTTACAGACCTACTAACCCACACAAAATTGATGAATACAATACAACAATCCGTATTTTCCAACCTGCAGTTGGCTCTGAACAGTTTGCATTAAGCCATACAACACGCCTTGGAATAGTGTGCTTGACGTGGTGAAACCGACCTCTGTGATCTATGCCGAAAAGGTTTGAAGACCCTCGCATTCTCGTATAAGGGATGGGGTGATGTCATTGAACTCAATGTTGAAGCATGCTGTAACTTGGTTTTCCTCTAAAACACCTAGAATACAACATTTGATAATCAATGAAGTGGTCTTAGGAAACATTACAGAAGGAATTGTTACCACTGTTCAATTTTTTGATGAGCCGAGGTTTTGGGTATTCTCTATACTAAAGCAAGGTCTATATGCACTGGGCCTTCAGTTCCGTTTTCTTAAAAATAAAGTTAAAATTACCAAATCAGCAATTTCACCAAAAAGTAAAGAGCAAACTAGTATTTGCATTTCTAATATATTTTATGTAGCTGTATTAAGATGTGCATAGATTGCTTATTATCAGTACTTAGGTGGTAAAAGAATAGATGCTTTATCCGCATTCAGCGCCTGGGAAGTCAATATTATAATAGGTTTCTTTTTTTTGGTACAAGATATTGTGGTAGATTTTTGAATGCCGAGCATGCAAGCGAATTCCATCACTCCATAAATAATGCAGGTGCATTTGCTTGTGGAGCTGCGTGTGGTATTATCTTAATCGCATAAGCTTGCTCCTAAAAAATATGTAGAGGAAATTACCAGATAAAATGCAGCTCAGTCGAATCTGGACTTAGCACTTCGTAGCTCACTGCTTTTTTCAGGATCTGTTGACCTTTAAAAGGACCTTTCACTCTTTTGGCAGAACTTGGATCAGTGTTGAAGCCACAGGCCAGTACTGAGCTGTTTGGATGGCACCCTGTCACCCTGGCCTGGGAGTGCTCGCCCAGGCCGGTCGATCCATTGCCAGGCATTTGGAATCAAACTCCTGGGAGTGCTTCCTGGCGAAGGCAACTTCTCACAGGGTTCAATCCAAACTGGCCTTATATCTCCTATGGAGTTGGATCTGTTGTATCAGTCTCTAAGAAATGAGCAACAGCAGAGTAGAGTTGCTGTTCGTCAAATGGCTTTGACACATATCCATCCATTCCACATTCCATACATTTTTCAAAGGTCGCTTGGATTACATCTGCTGTCATGGCCAAAATCGGTACATGCCAATAATGGGCCTTATTTCCATAATTATCAGCTGATACTTCACCCATCTGGATCATATCATTGATTTTTTTCTCTATGGATCGGATTAATCTCGTAGCCTCAAACCTGAAATTGAAGGTAAAAATTGTTAATGTTGGGTCCTACAGTGCATCTACAAGTGATCAAAGTGCTACTTGTTATAACCCCTAGGAAAGCAAACTAAGCATATGAGGCTACAGTGATCCTTTTTTACCAAGAACTGAATGTGAAAACAAGAGATTATGCTCCCACGATCCTCCTATGATCATTAGCTTCCCAATACTTCTTTAATATAATGATACGCAGCTCTCCATTGTGTTTGAGAAAAACAAATTTCCTAATAATAAAAGGAGGTGCATACATTTGTCGCTTCTTTAGTTGACTATCGAAATATCACTCTAGATCAAGAAGCTTATAGCTAAAATTAAAGACATACTTCCTTGATGAACCAATGAAAGAAGTTGCAAGAGAGATTTCTGCACAAAGGACCTATACTTACTGAATTTCTTATAGTACATCCACACCAAGTACATAACAATATAACATATAACAATCTTTTATTAGTAACGTATTAGAAAGGAAGATTACCCATCCATTTCAGGCATCTGAACATCCATGAAGCAAGCATCAAATGTGTGAGGTGGCTTGAGCATATCAATTGCATCATTTCCACTGTCGACACATGTAACTACAGCTCCATATTTCTTCAAAGAACCAGCTGCAACTTTACGATTGACTGCATTATCATCCACAACCAGAATCTGTTTTCCAGTTAGTACACTACGAAGAACCAAAGACTGATCTCTACTGTGTGGCCTTGTAACCCCAATCCCTAAGGTTTTGCGAAGACATGCAGCAATAGTACTAAGGCGGAGGGGTTTCCTTATGCAATCACCACATCCTGTCAACCTCAAATAATCAGACTCTGCAGGGCTTATTGAGTTTCCCAAAAGAAAAATCTTTGGCACGGGTTGAGAAGACTTGTGTGAGCCCTTTAGTTGAAGATCTACAAGATGACGACAAAATGCAAAACCTGAACCATTACCCCAAGCTTCTGTATCAACAAGGACCATGTTCGGATTGCTTTTGCTGCCCAACATGCAAAATATCAATGACACCAACAAATAAGTCATAAGCAACTTTTAGAAAAGAAAATGCATAACAACATGAAAAGTGACAAGGGCAACATTATATATTGATTCTATTTGGTAGTAACAACTGAAGCAATCCACAAGTGATTCAGAATCAAAGTACCCTATTTCAGCTTCTAAACTCAAACAAAAATAAGTTTCAGTCTGTTTCTCATATTTTTCTTCAGTTGATAAGAAACTACTGAACCACGACAGTACAGCAAATATCCAAAGAAATGAAACCCAATGAACTCAAGAAATTATAGCTACACCATGTGTTAAGATGACGGAAGCTTATAAAACGCTTGAACAAAATAACTTGTGCAAAGTTGTTGAGATGAATCTAACAGTAAGCTACACAAGAAAGGAAATGAACCTTGAGGTGCAGGCTTCTAGCAGCATTGAGAATGCAGATTCAGATGTGGCAACAAGATTGCACTGTATTCCAAGTCTCTGCAGATGGTATACAGTAATATTTGCACGTGCATTCCTTCCATCAATAATAAGAGCCCTCATTCCTTGAAAACCTGATGGAGTAGGTTCGAAATAATATCTTTTAATATCACCAGGACTTTTTCTGTTCTCGTTGAAAATGGCAGTAAAAGAAAATGTACTGCCAACTCCTGATTTACTCGTAAACCCTATTTCTCCACCCATCAATTCAACCAAACGTTTTGTAATACTCAAGCCAATTCCAGTTCCACCATATGTCCGTGAGGTGGAACTGTCAGCTTGCATGAAAGGTGTAAAAATACGCAGTTGAGCATCCTTTGTTATTCCTATGCCAGTGTCCTCAACTCTGACAACTAAGTTAATTCTATCTGTTTCACCACTTGAATGTTTGAACATCCTAAAATTGTCAAACGACTTCCAGCTATCTGCTACTTCAAGCCCACTTAGTGTGTTCCATATCATGTTGTCGTGATCATCCAAAACCTCTCTGTTCTGAGCAGAAACGTCATAAAAAATGTTTCCTGCCCTCTTTACTTCCTCGACCAAATGCACTTGAACGAAGATATGGCCTCGCTCAGTAAACTGTATTCACAGGCAGGCACATTAAGATAGAGATGGATCATATGATTCCTAGGTTGCATAAATGAAAAGGATGCAAAATGCAACAGTCGATTTGGGTATGAAAATTATAGTCGATATCAAGTGGCTACAACTATAGTTTTTTGAGAATCGCTAAGTTACAAATCTGTAAGGAATTCTCAAGTTAAAAATCTCACAAAATTAATACTTAGTAAATTGTCATGTTTCCTACAGAGTACAATTGTATAAGTGGTGCAGTTGACTAAACACAATTACAACTTGCCAGCAAGCTAAACATGGAAGCTACTAATGTTCTGAATCTAACCTTCATAGAATTCCCCACAAGATTTGTAATGATTTGCCGAAACCTCCATGGATCCCCAATTAGAACATCTGGAACCTGATCAGATACAAGCACGGCCAGCTATCCTCACAAAAGAATTAGTGAATTACACATTACTTCAGGTCCCATGTCGTTAAACAAATATTTTCAGAGTTACAGCTTTTAAATTAGTACTGACCTCTATGCCTTTAACCTGTGATTTTTCATAGAATAGAGATACCACGTTATCAAGAATATCACGGATATCAAAAGGCACTGCTTCCAACTCAATCCTTCCTGACTCTATCTTAGCCAGATCAAGGACTTCATTTATCAAGTTTATCAATGCCTTTCCACTTTCTTGAGCAGTAATAACAAAATCCTGCTGAGTTGTATCAAGTTCGGTGTCCATTAGCATCTGCAACATACCTGATTCAGGAAGAAAGCCTCGTTAAAAAAATCATTTGACCATGTCTATTGTGAAAACACAGACACAAATAAATATAATATGTAGTAATATATCTCCGAAGGACAAACCTAGAACACCATTCATTGGAGTCCGAATCTCATGGGAAACCGTTGCTAGAAACTACAAGGTAATCAACATCTTCTCAGACGACAAAAGTAGAGAAGAGCACACAGGAGATAACAACTAAAGGATAAAAGAAAACACAAGAAAATGCAAAAAGAACCTGAGACTTTGCAACATCCGCAGCTTCAGCTTGTCCTTTTAGTTCTCTCATTACCCTATAATCATGTTCAGCCGTTTCAAGGGAGTTCAGAGTTGCATAAATTATATGACCAACAAGCAAAACAATTATAGCTACAGCTGTCGATATTGTTATGGCAGACCATGGCAGTGGGGGTTCATGCTTGAATCTGAAAGTGTAAAACAGGGAGCACTGAGCGCATCTGATGGGCAAAAGTATTGTACAAATTCTGATCACAAAAAGATTTGTACCTGCAATGCATTTCATGTTTGCGTGTTGGGTCACCAAAATCAATGTTACTAATGTGCTGCAGATCACCAGATGAACTGAAATCAGAACCATACATTTTAATAGGGGATGTATGATTTGTGGTGTCATATAACTTAACAACTATCTTTTGTTTGCTAGCGAGTTGCTCTAGGAGTTTATCCACCAGAGAAGGAACATCAAATGAGGCACCAAGATAACTGCCAAGTGTCAAAAACAAGATTAAGATCAAGTCTGCTAAAGGGGAAAAACACAAAAGGGTGTGCCTATAGTTTGACTAGAACTTTGGAAACAAATTTTACCCCATTGTAGCATGAATACGCTCCTCTGGTGTCGCATTTGGAGGAAGATCATATTTATACACGGTGAACGTAAGCACCACACCAAGATGATTAGACTTCAGAAGCTTAAAAGGGGACGTTAAAGCCCCCTTACCTGTTGCCCGGGAACGTAATATATTATCATGATCTTCCTGAAACAAATGTTCCAATGTTAGGAGACAGATGGAGAGAGAGAGAGAGAGAGAATAAGTAAAAGCCTGTGTAGTTTTTCTAGACTACAATCTACAGGTCCTGTGTTGTTTTTGTACCAACATGTAATGCACTAACTCACACGGGAAAAAATGCAATAACCAAAAGAGCTTTAATTGTTATACTGTGTTGAAAAGAGAGAGGTGCCAGAACTATTTACTGAGGTAGAATATCTGAAATAAAATTAAGATAAGGTCTACATGTCAGCTATAGACAGTGATGAACAAATTCATGGCTTCCTGCAGAGATTACCTGGGGTTTGGACATGCTATGGAACCTATATCCACGATTTATTGAAATATAACGCCCTAACTCAAATGGACCATTGAACAAGATACTGAACAGCTCATACTAGTTTTGCAATCATGGTCAAAATGTAGTTTTTATGCACCAATATCTAGTTTAAAGAAAAAGATAAAGTTTTGCACATTTTTCATCTTAAGCACTTGAAAGTTAGAAAGAGTTAGAAATTTCTTATTTTCATAACAAAGTTAGCAGAGGGAATAGATCAAAGAGAAAGGGATTTACAGAAAAATGCTTACAAATATCCTCACCTTCCCAGACATCATATCTACAGATATGATATGCTTCACAGTTTCCTGGGAGAAAATAACAGGTGCATACTCATCTTGAACTGGTGATGGTTCAAGCTTTTCAGGATTATAGTCATGAACAAGAGATTGATCTCCAGCTTCCATCTTCTTAATCTTCCATCCATGTTGTTGCTCGAACTGTTCCCTTTCACTGTGTAATACCTTCAGTGCATAGGCCACACCACTCATCAATGGCCTTTCAAAAGTTGTCCTTGCTGTGAAGTCCTCAAATGTTTTCTGGAAGGGTTTTTACAAGCAAAAGTCCATGATCATTGAAAAACATACGGCTAAACCGTAACTAACATGATTCTATCCTTGCAAACAAATATATTAGTAAATACAAAATATTGTTTTAAACTAAATACTACTGTTTTAAGAACACCTTTATGGTTCGTAATACAGTTTATTTCGGGTTCTCCACCTAAAAGAGTCTATTAGTTGCTCATTGGACACAGGTATTCATTCTTTTCTCTTTCTACATTCTTAGGGACCAGACGACTTGTAAATTGAATGCTATCTCCAGTTTTTAACCACAACAAGTTTCTGGTCTTTGTTGTTGCCACCTAACTATAAATAAATGAAGATAATCCTTGGGAGGCAATAATGCTATTTAAGTGGTCAGGACATATGAGATGTTTGGCACTTATTCACTAAAATGGAAGTCTATGTATTCCATCTTTGAATTTTGTTTGCTCCCCAATTCAAAAATTCTTGTGGCTCTGTGTGACATCCAGCCCAATTTGGATGTGGCCTAGTAGTGGACCATGAGTGCTGCGTGCACATGTTTAGTACCACCTTGCTAGTTGAGCAGGGGTGGAGCCAACTTATAAGTCCTTATCCTCTAGCCATATTACCTTCGGGTTAACCCTTTTACAAGAAGCGATGACAAAAGTGTATGCAGGGTGCTATGTGTATGCGGCTCGCCCCTCGGAAGGGCTGGGCAGTGTGACTTTGGAGGATGGGGTGTTACACTCTGCTTGCTGTGTGCCTGTGTCAGCAATTAAGATGTCTCCCATTTCAAACAAAAATTAAGATGGCTCCCTAAGTTATGTTTCCTTCATCACTTCATGAGTACAGTAAATACAATATCATCAGAAGAATTATATGACTTTGCACAAGTTAATATAATAACATGAATGTTATATTGAGCAAAATTGCAATCTCAACATTGAGTTAACTGAAACGGAAACTAGTACTAATTACCAAATGGTGCTAAGCTGGAGCTGAGTTCACTTACACATCATAATATGTTTCCCATCAATCTGGTCTAAAATTTATTATTTCACTCTTACTACATGGCACCGATATTGAAAGTTTGCTATTCACCATGTGTATGGGAGGACAACATTGAATTCATGAAGGATACCTGATCGATAGCAGACTGATTCTTCCCATGGTGAAACGTTGAGACTAATATAGCCAAAGCATGCACATGGTTCATGCTTACATTAAACTGATCCTGTAGCATCCTTGCTCTCTCATCGCACATGTTAGAAAGATTCTCAATTCCCCTAGCAACAACATCTGCATACATGCATGAAAATATGCATATAGAGCTACAAAGCCCAAGCAAGACACCAATAAGCAGAGCTCTCTTGGACCACTTCCGACTTATTTCAGCACTTGGTATCTGGAGAACTTTCTCATCCGCACACAGCTTGTTTGATTGAATCCTTCTTTTGTGAATAGTTTTAACAATTGAAATTACAATGCTCCCAAATAAAGCAGACAGACAGAGCATCACTGTGTGCTTGGAACTTGACATTATATTATGGACCACATTCACGCCATTGATTCCAGCATATAGGTCACATTCATGTGGCTAGACAAATTGGAAATAGAATGAAATCAATGCAACTTTGTAATGGTCAACGAGTAACAGATAATATTTAAGAATCAAATAACCACATGCCAGACCAATATTGTACTTTACCAATTTGATAAAACACCATTTCTTTAATGATAAATCAGAAGCTAGACATTAACAGCTATTGTCAAGTATTATAGCATAAAAATGAAGCTAGGTATTTGGTGCAAGTGAATTCTGCGGAGGATTGAGTTGTGAAGAAACTATATATATTGACCTCTTATGAAATATCTATTAGAGTTCACATGTATATAGAGGAATATGTGTAGATGTAACAGGTAGAAATAAGTTCCTGATGACTCACGAATAGCCAAAAGAACTACATCAATTATACGTTTCATTAAATGCAACTCTATACATGCTTTATAGCTGCAAGAGCTGCAATTCACAAAGTCCATACAAGAGGAAATAAATTGAGAAACTCACATGGCCTTGTGTGGTAGAACTAATGTCTTCTTGTATGACATTTTGCAAGAACTTATCTTCCAATACCGCAGGTGCATGACTATTGACCCCATATTTATCTTTAACTGTGCAGAATTGTTGAAGAATGGCATCCTTCAACCAATTCTGCTTTCCATCAGATATCTTATCTTGAATACAAAGAGTATTTGGGATACTAGATATGCTATTGACTTGATTCCCATCATGGATCAATCCAGATTTTTCCATACATTCTCTCTACAAAATAGTAGCAAAGTAGTTGAAAGTGACAGTGAGGGATGCAAATTGCTTTTGCCCAAAAACTTTGCTAGTACTACATATCATGCAATGTCACTGCTATTTTTGAAATAATTTGATAAGACAGGTATAAGCAACATGGTATTCAAAACTCTCAGTTGGACTACTAGGTACAAATATTTCATGGGGAAAGTAATATTTTATATTCCGCAGAGATGCATATTCTTCTGTTCCCATTTTATATTTGCTAATTTATGAATATGAACTCGAAAGTTATGTCTTTAGTTCAACATGAGTAATTAACTATATTATCATGTGGTTATTCCTTGCATTTGAAGCATGAATTACACCCCACCCCACCCCCTATTTATCATGTTTACTGTAAATACTAAATTTCTGGTAGCAATAGTAAGTTAAATGTATTTTCGAGAAATAGTAGGTGAAATGCACTTAAGGTATGTAGCTCCACTCTACTTTTACTTCCTAGATCAACCCCCAGCTTTGTGTGCGACAATGGAGTTTTTGATGGCTTGTTGGTTGTTGAAACAGCCATTTGAGGTTGCTAGATATCAAGTGAATGAGCAGACCCATATTTGGAGTTCCATCGTCAGTTCGTCACCAAGTGAAAACATCCAAAAATCAACAGCATTCCAGCTTAAGTGGTTAACCTAAAGTTGGTTCAAATGAGTAATCCACACTTGTTGCTCTTGATGCTTTGTGGCATCAAGATTGCTTGGTGGTGCATTATTTAACTCTTGAGAGGGGCTACAACAAGGATAGTGGGAGAGAGGTGACTCTCTAATACCTCAAGAAAAGGTTGTCATGCCAAGCTTTTCTTCGACCTTTACATTGCAAATTGATTTATTGCACTTACTTTCACATTTTTTCACTAGAATTGACATGTGTATTTTATAGCACTGGAACCTAGAGTACAAATATTTTTGTTCCAGTAGAGTAGAAACACTAGAAAAGCCTAAAGTCCATTTAGATAGAAATTGATTTAGCATATATATATACCAATTTTCAAACCCACCTTAGGGCATCTCGGTCTATTCAAGGATGACCGATCTAGCTTCTAGCCTATGAATGGCATGCTTCTAATGCTTGTTTCAAATCCTCGCCCGGACAGAAAAACTGACAAACCTTCCATTTTTCTGTCGGATTCTAAACATGTCTTTATCTATTTTTACTGATCTTATAACAGCTCAAATTTCTGAAATCCACTGGAATCCAACTTGATAGTTAACTATTTCCAGCAATCCTTCTACCACTACAAATTCTTACTACCAGCGAGCCTTATAATACTACTCTGTTTAGTCAATATAAGCTCATATAAGTAAACTACAAGAACAGACTCAGCATTTCAAATAGCACTAGACAAACAAGTGACCATACAGTAAGATGAAACATACCTCTTCAGGTGCCAGTATGATATACACATATCGAATGGAACAGGTTGACACATGATATCTAGCCCATACCAAATTCATGTGCGTCTTATTTGATATACGGCAGCAGAAACTGCATGCCTTCATTGAATCTGCTTTTCACTGCTACAGTGCCTTGTGCGTGATATGATAAATCAATCTATGTATTGCTCCCTTTAGCCGTATCAGTCAACAAATTTGCACGAGTTTTGCAGCTCAACTACATCTGACAGTCTATATGGCTTTTTTTTATTAAAAAAAGCAGTCTACTATATGGCTATTGAACTTGACTAGAAAAATGATGACATAAATTCGCAAAAAGGAAAAAGATGACAACATCAACAGCAGTGGGATACTGGGATTGCGCACAGATGAAAGATCGTGTAATGCATATGCCTACCAAGCTCCTACACTGTTCCATTCAATTAGAACTACAGAAATGTAGAAAACAATAGAAGATATTTGACGCAATAATCATACCTCTTCCGATGAGAGGATGGACACCAACGCTTGCAGCTGGCTCTTGCTGAGGTTGAACTGCCCCAGCATCCCCTCCTCGTCAGCCACCCGGCCCGAACTTGACCTCCCACATCCACCAATCGCCCAGACCACCAAGAAGCACACGACGAAGCCGGCCATGGCCCCGGCGCCGGCGTGCGCCGCCTTCCCTCGCCGGCAGCCGCCGCCACATTCCCCTGCCCCGTTCGGAGCCATCCGTGACCAGCCCCCGCTTCAGCCACTGAAGCCACCGAAGACCTTCAGGAAGCACCGCCTCACAGCACAAAACAAGTGCCGCTTAAGTGATTCAGAATCGACGGCATTGTGTATCGCCCCTCCCCTATTCCGGGCTGGAAGTTCCTAGCCTAGAGCCACATAAACAAGCACAAGAAACAGCCGAGGCTTCCACTCATCCAGGAGGTAAGTGAGCTCAGGATTTCAGAGAGGCCAGCAGCGCCTCATCGAGCCAGCAGCAATCGCATGCCATGAGAGAAGGGGGGATTGGTGGGGTTCTTGCTTGGTTTCTTTCCCGGTTGGAGGGGCCCTGCACGCCGAGAGCCAATCCAAGAACTGAGGAGGTTGGTTGCTGCGGTGGCGCGAATGATTGCGCCCTCCTGCACTCGCACGCCGGGGCGTCGGGGACCGGTGATCGAAGCGCCCACTCCAAGCCACCGAAGCAACTTGCTCGTCGTTCCTTGCCTGGGTTTGGGGGGGTCTGGGTGGGTGGTGGGAGGGGAAAGGTTGGAGTTGGAGCAGGAGCAAGAGGCCAAGAGCTGCAAACAAGGCAGGGGGCTGGTAGTAGTGTGCAACAACTGGGACACAGGAGATAGAGAGATGTTTACTCCGTAAAGCTGCTGTGGGTCTTTCTCCTCTCTCTTCGTCTGCTGCTTTTGATCCTTCCCCCCACGCCCCAGCTCTGTCTGCCGTGTTTAGTTCCAACGAAAAAAAAATCGATGGAATCTTGTTAATTTAAAGTATTAAATGAAGTCTATTAACAAAACTTTTTGTATAGATGAGTTGTAAATCGCGAGACGAATCTAATGATGCTAATTAATCTATGATTAAGTCATAATTAGCGGATGATTACTGTAGCATCACTGTTGCAAATCATGGATTAAATAAGCTCATTAGATTCGTTTCGCGATTTACAGCCCATTCATGCAAAAAATTTTATAAATAGATTTCATTTAGTACTATATGTATGTGTCAAAATATTCGATGTGATGTTTTTTATGCGTTTACGGAGTTTACAGGTAAAAATCTGAACATGGACTTTGTTGCTGGTGTTGTTGCCGTGTCAAGTACTACTAGCTCTAGCTGGAGGCAGGGGGATGGGGACAAACCCAAGCCAGCAAGGAGGTGATGTGGTGTGGAAATTTTTGATGTGGGGGAAAGGGTTGAAGGAGCTTTTCAAAATAAAAAAAAGAAAGGGTTGAAGATGCACATCATTCTCCCATCATCCTCTGGTCCCAACAATGGTCATCACTTCATGGATTGGGGTTTTTCTTTTCCTCCTCGCTCTATCTTTGCTTGCAAGACAGATCTAGGCAACAAAGTCATGTGTAAATTGTCTGGTTGTATATATCGAAAATTAGGCTCAGCCGTATATTTGTAATAAATTTTGCATATTTTCTTAATTTAGTTTAGTTAATTAATTATATCTCAGACACTAATATTGTGTCATTCGTAATCGTCTCTGGAGCCTACATCGTAGTTTGTAAAGGTAGAATTGTGGTTTGTGTCGTACGTCGCTTTCCATATTTATCTTTGCTTCCAAAAATATTCCTATTGCAATCTTTACTCTTCATGTGAATGTTACATATAAATAGAAATCACTTTATTGTCAGTTTCCATGCTGTTGTCATATGAAGAGGAGTCTAGCTCTAGCATCTTCAATAATTGTAATGCAATCATCAAAACAGTTTTTATAACAAAACATTGCTATCGGTCAATATAGCCTTTTTCTTTAAGTCGTCATCATGTTTGAGACCCTGACTTGAGAATTCAATCAGTGTATACGTCCTGCTATGAAGCAAGCACAGACATGCGCATCATGCATATGAACATCAAATTGTGGTAACTGATAAATGAGTCAGTGTTGCATCATTTTTCATCTTATTATTGCGACCAAGCAGATGCTCTATTCTTATCAAATAATATCATTTCTCGCCTTGCTTGAATTTCTAAGTTTACTTTGTATCTCGTTATTTAAGAACTCTGAAACTGCTTTGCCTAACTTGAATTTCTTTAGATAAGCCAAAGTTATAATTGAGTACGCCCTGTTTTAAAATAATACAATCACAGGAAATCAGACATTAATTTTATTGAAAGACAAATGAGATAGGGGCCTCTAAATAACTGTGCATGTGTGTGCAGATAAATACCGGACCCGCACTGTCATTGACTGTTCATGCAAAAACTTATATAAACCACCACAATTAAGTGGCTAGCACACATAATTTTAAGTAAAGCCACCACAATTAACTGGCCAGCATGCTGAAATGTTAGCAGGTCCAAAAGGTAAGATTGCATCTTTGTTGGACAATTTTCAAATGCTAGGATTTAATTTTTTGTTGGGGGCAGTATAAGTACATCTGCTTTAGTGTAGTGTGCTCTGTGATGCTTGCCAGAATTAGAATACAATTTAGAAGATTGTTCAAACTTACGTTTTTTTTGTGAACAAGCAGATTGTGTATGTTTATGAAGTTTGACCTTGGATGATCAGCCTCTATTACTATTAAATTTTCTTATATAACCAAAAATATTTTGGAAAATTAGACTTGGCACAGCGTGTAAACAGGCTCTAAATGGCTGTAGACGAAGTGGGTGGGACCATATAGCATGTACTCTGGTGGGTGGGACCATATAGCATGTACTTTATGGTAACCCGTCAAAAACAAATATAAAAACATCGTCCGATTCAACATATGTACATGTGCCGTCTTTGCTTAATGGTCAATGAATCATGATGTACGTCTTGTATTGTATTTCCATTTGCTCTTTTAATATGAAAAAAAAGTCTTAAGACGTTGTCTGTACTATGCAAAATATAAATTCCTTTTCCATCCACAAGGAGCCTTGGGACAACACCTCCAGCTGAGCAACCGGTTTCACACCGTTCTACATGGGTCCATGGCTCCGAAGCTGTCCTCCCAACGGACTTGGAATATGGAGCGCCGAAGGTCAGATCATACGACGAACGGGGAGCAGAGGCATCCCTCGAAGACGCGATGGACCAACTCGACCAGGCGTGCGACGTTTGCCCACCTCTGATCGACCAAGTATCAGCAAGCGTTGCGACGTTACCACAACCGTCAAGTACGGAGTCGGGCGTTCAACATCGGTGACTTGGTGCTCCGCCTTGTCCAAAGCAACAAGGACCACCACAAGCTGTCTCTACCTTGGGGGAAGGATCATACATCCTCATGGAAGTACTCCAGCTTGGGACCTACAAGCTGCAACCTGCAAGATGCCAACGGCGAGATCCTCACCAATGCATGGAATATGAAACAGCTACGTCGTTTTCGAATAAACACACCTATGTCGTTTTCACTGCAGAGAATGGTTGACATTGGCTTTCAGTTGAAAAATCATGGCGTCACACTCACGGTGTCAGTCTGGCAAAATGATCAAGATATTGCACCTACGTATGAGTTAGAGGAAGTCTGGGTCCATGTTACGGGGGTGCCACATGCTTACAGGTATTACTTGGTTTTCTGGGTTGTTGGGACAGTGATTGGTGCAACTCTGGAAGTTGATATGCTAACTTATAGGATGAAGGGCGTGATCAGAATCAAGGTTGGGATGCTGGATAAGCGTCAGCTGCCACATACTACAGACCTGGTTTTTGGTACTCAAGGTTATCATGTGACCTTTGCACAGGAAGATGAACTTTTCTTGCCAGCAACGCTTCCGCCAGAAGATGATGATCCCATGGATTTTGATAATTTCGGGGATGGTAATTGTAGTGCTGAGGATAAGGATAGGGATGATTCTTCAAAAAAATTGAAGAGGACGAGTCAACCTGAGAGCAGCTTACCTCAGACAAAAAATTTTGGATCTGGACCTGTCCCAATGCAGTGTCGGATTGCGGTCACTCCTATGGGAAACCGTCGCCCATGTCCACCGAGGAAGCCGATTTTGTCTGAAGGAACTACAAAATCGACCAAGATTGCGGTTACTGTACCAAGAGGTGGTTTCAGGCCGGTTCTTGGGAATACTTTTGGTAAATATCATCCTTTTTTTACATCAGAATATGGCTGTGTTAAATCTGATTTTTCACAATGCCTTCTATCTGATGCAGTTAAGCAGCAGGGAGAGGTGATCGACACACCTTTGGGCGTAGATGCGCTTTCGACTGGCATGGGCGCCCAGATGGCAGGGCCAATGGGCGATTCCAGCATGGTGATGGATAAAAATCCTCAGGAGCTTAAACCTGCACTGCAAGTACAAATAGGCTCTGAGTCGGTTACTTATAGTGTCAGGCTAATGTTACTTCACCAAGAAATAATGGTCAGTGTTCGCGCTTCTTTGGGTCAGCTTCTGAGGAATTGCATACAGTCTCACCCTTTTGTGTAGCAGATTATGCTAATTCGCCATCTAGTGGGCCATCTGTGATGGCATCGCCTATAATTCCGGAGTCAAATACAGGTACTCCTTCACCTTTGTCAGATAATTGTTGCGATAATTTCAGATCATCACTCGATCTATCTGGTACAGATACGGTGGTATCTGCTAAGGCGGGGCTGACAACACCGAGTAAGCAACAAGTTGTGTTGGCGTCAGGGCAGCCGGAAGTGTTCACGCCGGCAGCTTTCAAGACACCTACCAACAGTATAGCAGGTACGGAATGTGACGATATTTCAGGTGTTGGATCAATTTTCCTTGATGGTAAACGCCGAAGTGCTCGCGCTAACTACTCTTTTTCTGCTGATGGTAATCCTGCAGCAAATGAGCTAGTTCTAGACAAAGCCAAGAGGCGTGCTGCTATTAGGAACCTGGATAACCCGACAGGGACATACCCACCAGGTAACATATCTTTAAAGTTACCTGTGGACAATAGTGTTACAAAATTAAAGTCTATCGGGATATCTATGGGTAGCAGTTCCAAAGAGATTAATGTTTCTTCTAATGCACTAAAATGAATCGAAGTGGACACAGTTAAGGTTCAGCCAAAAAAAATAAAAGAGCGGATACCGATTTAAATCCTTTTGATTTAAGTGATGAGGAGGATCCTGAAAATGAAAACAGGCTCCTTTCCCACTTAATCAAGGACATAACTGATGATGTGGATTTGGATGACCTGGACCTAGGCATGAGAATTTGTGACCTTAAGGTGACCGGACGTAAGTCGAAATCAACAGCTAAAAAAAGCCAAGGCGCGGAAAAAGACTCAAAAACTAAACAAAAGTGTTTCCCCATGAAAGGATTCTACTGGAATAGCAGAGGTCTTTCAGACTTGGCTAAATATAAATACATCTCAAATGCAATTAGAGATCACAAACTAGACTTTGTTGCCCTCATGGAGACCGAGAAACAGGACATGTCTAGATCAAATCTTAACCGTCTTTCTGGTGACACGGATTTTATCTAGCATTGCCTCCCACCTAGGGGACGGTCAGGCGGTATTCTGCTAGGAATTAATTCAACAGTCCTTGATCTATCTATTATTGTGGAAGGGGAATTTTTTATTAAGTTCCATCTCCGAAACAGAAACAATGACTTCAAATGGATTTTGATGGCAGTATATGGTCCGGCACAGGATGAATTCAAATCAGCTTTTCTGTCAGAACTCGTCCGTACATGTCAACAGAATCTGTTGCCCACCTTAATCGGGGGAGATTTTAACATCATGAGGCATAGTAAGGAAAAGAATAAAAATAATTTTACTCTAGGCGATAGGATGGATGATATCCCTCAAGTCAGTTCACTAGAAAATGCATTCCTCGTAGCTCCTTTCACTGAAAAGGAGATTCGGGATGCAATCTTTGATATGGATCATAACAAAGCGCCAGGACCAGACGGTTTCCCAGCTGAATTCTATCAGCAGTTTTGGGACGTCATCAAAGGGGACCTCATGCAAATGTTTCATGACCTGCATAATGGTGATCTTCTCCTTTTCAGTCTAAATTTTGGTGTCATAACATTATTGCCAAAAACACAAGAAGCCAGCAAAATCCAGCAATACAGGCCGATATGCCTCCTGAATGTGAGTTTTAAAATCTTCATGAAAGTGGCGACAATCCGTGTCAATTCGGTTGCAGATAACATAATTAGCCCTTCACAGACGGCATTTATGCGTGGCCGAAATATTTTAGAAGGTGTTGTGATCTTGCATGAAACGGTTCACGAATTACATCGCAAGAACTAGAGTGGGGTAATTTTCAAAATAGATTTTGAAAAAGTCTATGATAAAGTGAGGTGGAACTTCCTGATTCAGACGCTTCAGCTGAAAGGCTTTTCAAACAAGTGGATTGATTGGATTAAGTCTTTCATCTTAGGTGGAAGTGTTGCAATAAATGTCAATGATGAGGTGGGTCCATATTTTCAAACAAAGAAAGGACTTAGGCAAGGAGACCCACTCTCACCCATCCTTTTTAATTTAGTAGCCGACATGCTCACACTTTTCATTAAGAGAGCAAAAGCAGAGGGTTTGCTGAGTGGTGTGGTTCCCCATTTGGTAGATGACGGGCTATCAATACTACAATATGCTGATGATACAATTCTCCTTATGGACCATAACCTGGAGCAGGCTCATAACATGAGGACTATTCTTTGTGCTTTTGAGCATCTATCGGGTCTCAAAATTAATTTCCATAAGAGTGAAATCTTCTGCTTTGGAGAAGCGAAGAATTGCGAAAGTCAGTACATGGAACTGTTTGGTTGCAATCTAGGATCTTTCCCAATCCGATACTTAGGCATTCGGATTCATTATAGAAAATTGTCTAATAGCGATTGGCTGAAGATCCAAGAACGGTTTGAAAAACGTCTCAGTAGTTGGAAATGTAAACACGTTTCAACTGGAGGTTGTTTAACACTCATTAATTCTGTTCTTAGCAGCTTGACTATGTACATGATGTCCTTCTTTGAAATCCCAAAAGGGGTTCGTAAGAAGTTGGACTATTTTCGATCTAGATTTTTTTGGCAAAGTGACGAGCATAAAAAAAGTATCGGCTAGCAAAGTGGGACATCTTGTGTCAACCCAAGGATCAAGGGGTGCTAGGGATTCACAATTTGGAATTAAAAAACATAGCTTTGCTCAGTAAGTGGTTGTACCACCTGTTAACAACAGATGGTACATGGCAGCAGATCTTACGCAATAAATACCTAGGGTCTAAACCGTTGGTACAGGCCCAATGGAAGAGCGGAGATTCACATTTTTGGGCAAGCCTGATGAAGGTAAAACGAGATTTTTTAAGATTCGGAACATTCGTGATAAAGGATGGGTCTCAAGTAAGATTCTGGGAAGACACTTGGTTAGAAAATAGTCCTTTACGCGATCAATACCCACAACTTTATAATATAGTCAGGAAGAAACAGGATACGGTGGCTGATGTACTAAGTACACAGATTCCGAACCTCCCTTGGCGTAGAGATCTAATTAGCAATAAGTTGGTGATGTGGAATAATCTTGTCTCACGTCTATCAACTATAGTTCTCAGCCAAGAAATGGATGAATTTAAATGGAACCTAGACCAGACAGGTGTTTTTTCGGTAAAGTCATATTATCTGGGATTAATCAATCAGAACACTCCTAACCTAAATAAGAGAATATGGAAATTAAAAGCCCCACTCAAGATAAAGATATTCCTCTGGTATCTTAGACGAGGCGTCATTCTTACAAAGGATAATCTTGCAAAACAGAATTGGCAGGGGAACCAACAGTGCTGTTTCTGTCATGAAAATGAAACAATACAACATCTGTTTTTTGACTGCCGATTCGCGAGAATGGTATGGGCTTCGGTCTATGCGGACTGGGGCATACCAAAACCTCATAATATGCCTAGTATGTGTGTGAGTTGGCTCAATGGAATTCCTAAAGAATATAAGCCACTAGTATTTCTGGGTGCGGCAGCCTTGTGTTGGTCTTTTTGGCTATGCAGAAATGCGTTGGTGTTCGATAACAAAAAATCTTTCTTTTTGCAGGTTATCTACTGAACTACGCACTGGCTCCGTACATGGGCTATCCTTCGGAAGTATACTTTGCAGGACAAGCTTGTAGCGGCCTCTCATTTCTTGGCACAGGTGGCCAAGAATTTTTTTGCCCGGGCACATGGGTGGCGGTCTAGTCTTATAATTGACAGTCATTAGTGTAGAAGGATCTTTATCAAACTCTTTTTAGGCTGTGTGTCGTTTAGGCAGAGGTAGGAAAATTTCAAGACGATGTATCACCTTGATGTATTGTGCTTGAAATCAATAAAATTTCCCTTTCAAAAAAAAAGTTGTTTGGGGACACTACGCCATTATGCAGCAAGAATTTTTTCCTTTTTCCTCGTTCTCTAGTGACGGCTGACCCAAGCCTTTGCACGGGGCCAGACCTCACTCGTGGGTTACCCACCCAGAACACACCTTATTCGGAAAATACTTCCGCACCCAACCCATCACCCACGCTGGGGACAAACGATAAGGAACACGAGAGAATGCACTCAGATTAGGCTGGTCAGATCGCAACAAGCTCACACCCCAGCGGCTGCGATGCCTCTGCTCACCGGCATAATCAAAACTCTCATGCTCGTAACTCCAACCTCTCACCCAAACATTGAAAAAACCAAGAAGGACAGGGATTAAAAATTAGAAAGGCACGAAATGTTCTTAAACATTGCACGAAAAACAATCAAAATATATCTACAAACTGACTCTAAAGACCGGCACAACCGTCACTACATCAGTCGCAAGGGCCCACTCATCAGCTACGGCACTGAGGGCTCCAAGATCGGCACAACTGCCACTACATCAACCATAAGAGCTCCCTAGATGTCGTATTGACCCGGGTCAGCGCGCCCCTTAGGAGGGTGTCATTGACGACAACCTCTACGGCAACAACGCCAGCGGCTCTCGCGAACTCGGTGTTGAGAACCCTCCGCTCCTGAGAACCATTCCCCACGGGAAACCCGGGCTCTAGCTGGCCCAGGTCCCAGCTAGACCAAAGTTGCGTTGAGGCCAACGGGCTGGCAGCCCCTGGCGAACGCCTAGCGCCAACGAGCGCATGACCTGGCGCGGCAGGGACCAGAGACGGTCAGGCAACAAATGAGGCTCCGACCTCACCACCCACACCGCGTCAAGTGCCACGCGGAAAAGAGCCTCGTGGCAATCCTCCAGGTCGTTCAGGTGGTGAAAGGATATTCCTGATGTCTAGAGGAGGGTGAATAGGCGAACCTGAAAAACTTGAAAACTTCTTCGCGCAAATTAATCCGGTTGGAACTTCTGACCCTGTGAAGTTCCAATGGGTTGGAATTTCCAACACTATGAAGGAACTTCCAACAAAACAAAAGGAACTAGTACGTGATTCAAAATCTGAGTTAAAATCAATGAATTTGTTTGAATCAAAAGTTCACCCTTGTGTCTTGGAGTAACCTGCAAGTGATCTCGCACAATGGAACAACACACAAACATAGATCGACAAAACAAGCTCAAAGACAACAAGAACAATATGAAAGCAATAAAAAAAAGTTCACACGAGATTTATCCCAAAGTTCACTTCCACTAAGGAAGCTACGTCTCCGTTGAGGAGCTGAGTGGGGTTTTCAACTAATCCTTTCCATCACTCAATCAACCACAAGGAGGATTGAGTTAATTACTAGCAAAGTCCACGAAGGACGGGGCAATACAAACTTCCTGGGATGCTCACAGATGAGAGGGCCCTCCACGGGCGACGCCTAACCGTCTAGAAGCAAGCTTCAAGAGTTACAAACGCGAATCGACCAAAGGAGAATGCTTATAGTGCTCTTGAGAAGAACTTGGCTGCACTCACAAGTCAAAGGTTCAAGCTCACACTCGAATGTTGCTCTCACCCAAGCCCTGGCTCGAAACAACTCAAGGATTAGCTCTTGGAAGGGCTGGGGAGAAAACTTGGAAGCTCAAAGGAGTGTTGTGTTTGAGTAGAGTCAGCAGCAACTAAAGAGAGGGGTAAAGGGGTATATATAGTCGAGCTCCAAAAACTTGCCGTTGCTGTGCAGATAATGTGCTTATCGGAACTTCCGACACATGGTCAGAACTTTCGACACATTTAAAACCAGCTGGCCGAGAGCCCTTTGTTGGAGGGAGCACAGAACTTTCGAGGGGGTCGGAACTTCCGACCCCTACTAAAACTGCAAGAAAAAATGCTCGAGTGCGGAGTGTCTCTCAATGGTATTATGGTAATTAGCATCTTAGTTAAGCACTTTGGCATGTCCAAGCAATCTTTTTGTATCCCCTTAGAAGTATGGTATTTCCTATACTCAAATTCAAAATATAAATTCATAAAAGATCTTCAATGGTGCTCAAACATCGTTTCTTTAGCAAATTTGGCATCGTTAATTGATCGTTTTCATTTCAATAATTTTTAAACCTGCTCATAACTCAATAAAACTATTACCTCCTGAATTGAGCTTGTTATCAACACCAAAACCCACTTAGGGGGCCAAATGCACTTACAATCTCCCTCTTTTTGGTGATTGATGACAACACAATCAAGACTCACAAGATATTCAATAAAATCATTTAAATCCAATGATATAGTTCAGCTCCCCCTTAATTTGTGCATCAGTAAAAAAAATTCTAAAATGGCCTATAATGTCATTTGCACAAATTCAAAAGAGCTCCCCCTATATCAATGCATTTGTGGGGTGCAAGTGAGAACGAATATTACACCAAGTCATGAGTATCACATAGACAATAGTTCTAGATCACACTAGTGCAAATAAGTCTTACAAATTTAAAAAGTCTCACTTGGCACACCACCACACAAATCACAAACATAGCCCAAATGTCTTACATGTCCACTAGCACGAATAGATAGATAAAGTTCTCAAATAACTAGATGAGAGGAAAGAAATAGATCATGTCATGTCCTCCATGACTGTGGTAAGCTCACTCCCCATTTGGCATCAAGCGCCAAAAAGGAGAGGCCCTTCCATAGCCACTACTCTTCATCGTCATCTTCTTCATCGTCATCACCCTCGACCTTGTCCAAAGGAGTGTCCGCAGCGGACACATCATCATCATCTTCATCATCCGAGCACTCACGGTCACCCGAAGACCTCCTCAATATCATCAAAAGGAGGTGGAGCACCATACATCATGGAGGGACCTCCCATTTCCTCCCAAGGGTTGTAGAATATCGGCGGTGGAGGAAAATCGATAGGAGCCCTAAGCAGTGAGTGTGGATATCTTGCTTGGGCATGAGCTCCTTTTGTCTTGTCTCAATCTTAAGGAGCTGCTCATCAACATATTGCTTGTGTAAGTGTGTCTCTTCGACGTTGTGACACCCAACAATGAAGCAAGTAAATAACCCTTTGTGAGATGAAGTTAAGAATTCCTTTCTTCTTCCTTGGAGAACGAGGAGGGCCACTAGAGCTTGATGGACCGGCATGAGAAAGTCCATGAGATGCAGCGGGTCCATGAGAGCTTGAAGGAACTTGAGATGGACGAGGTAGAGCATGTGATCCAATCTTTAGGAGCCTCTCAAGAGTCCCTTTGCTGGGCTTATAGACTTGATGCCCTTTATCTGTCAAGATTTTCACCCCGGTCACTTCCTTGATCATGGAAAAGATATAAGGGCCTAGTGGCATCCCTTCTTTGGTGACACAGAAGTGAAGATGATCTCCTCCCAAATGAAATCAAACACACTGAATTCTTCTTGGTTTGGAGACATCCTAGCAAGCAAATTCCTTGACATGTTGGAGATCTTATATGAGTTTTCACCTTTAGGAGAGACTATGTATCAGAAGTTGTAACACCCCGTCCTCCAAAGCCACACCACCCAGCCCTTTTGAGGGGCGAGCATGCGTACACATAGCACCCTACTTACACTTTCGTCCTCGCTTCGTGTAAAAGGCTTAACCCGAAGGTGCTATGGCTGGGGGACAAAGGCTTATAAGTTGACACCACCCTTGCTCAACTAGCAATGTGGTACTAAACTCGCGCACACCACGCTCATGTGCCACTACTGGGCCGAAACAAATAGGTCGGGTGTCACACACACCCCCCCTCAAAGAACTCGATGTCCTCGTCGGTCCAACTCACCCACACGGGCGAATGTCCAGGACCGCCCCCTCTTGGCGCACGCCCGTACGTCCAATGCCGGCGCCATATGCCATGCCATGTGTCCCATCTGGGCCCACACATGCCATGCGCCATATGCCCGCACACTAATTCGTACGTGCAACCGCGAGGGTCGGCTTTGATACCACTTCTTACACCCCGTCCTCCAAAGCCGCACCGCCCAGCCCTTCCGAGGGGCGGGCACGCGTACACATAGCACTCTGCTTACACTTTCGTCCTCGCTTCTTGTAAAATGGTTAACTCAAAGGTGCTATGGCTGGGGGACAAAGACTTATAAGTTGACACCACCCTTACTCAACTAGCAATGTGGTACAAAACTCGCACACACCACGCTCATGGGCTACTACTGGGCCGAAACAAATGGGCCGGGTGTCACAGAAGAGTTGATTGATCATCTTGTAACATGGAATAAGTCCAAAGACTGTCCCAAAGTCAACCTTTCCATATGCATTGTCATACATGTAGTGATCATCAAGCACATTTTCATCATGAATCTTTGGCCTCTTAAGATCTTCAACTGAAAAGCTAAGGATTGTGGCAAACTGATTGTATGTGATTGAGAATCGCGGCCCTGGAGCATCCAGTGAAACGCCTTCTCAGCCTGTTTGACATAAAGTGTAGCATAGACGAATTGAGCTATCACTTTGTCATTCCAATGACAGTTGTAGCTTATGATGGGCTGCAATTCATCCTTGCACAAACATTTGCAGCTTGTATGACCACTGGCATCTCTAGATCTTCCAAATAAGTCCAATTGATGGACTTCATCTCAGTGGTAGGATTCGCCTTTGGCATGATTACAGTCTCATACCAATCGGCATGAAACCACATCCAAAAGTGGAAGTCACCTTGCAGCTCCTTGTCATAACCATGATAATTCTCAAACCTCAAATTCTCAAAGTTATGCTTGCCCTTCATGTAGTTGACTATCCTATGGCCATGATATTGGGCAGACACTCCATGTATTAGAGCAGACATCCGAATGATCCTGTGCTCAAGATACTCCAAAGAATCACCATCATCCCTATGGGTGCTAGGAGGTGAAGCCCGCTTCATGTGAGGCCTAGACTAACCTTGAGGCATGGGCCTCCCTCGACCTTGAGCATGCTTGGGCACTTTGGTTGTCATGGTCTTTCTCTTTCCCCAAGCAGCAACAAGAGAGGCATCACGAGTTGCCTCTGAATTTGAAGAAGGTGGTGATTCAATCTCTAGAGATAATTCTGCCCTTCCTTTGCCCTTCTTCTCATGTGCCATCTGATAGATGTACAATGAATATTAGGATGGAGTGAAAGATTTGGATTAAAAGAGACAGATTTGCGCTGAACAAGCACCTGTCGGAACTTCCAACATGGGGTCAGAACTTCTGATAGGTCCCGAGTATGAACCCTAAATCATGGATCAAGAGATTTTTCCCACCAAACCTTACAAGATTTTAGCCACAGGTTCTAGGAGATACTAGGAGGCTATCCCCTAAAGGAATCCATCTAACTCCTACCACTTTGATAGATCGGGCAATGGGAAGTTTGAATGAAATACCTTGAAGTTTTTCTCGCGCGAATCGGAGGAAAGACGGAGGGGATCAGATCTTCCGTGGATAGGGATTCCAATGATCTCCAATGCAATGAAATCCCACCATCCAAATGCCAAATCATCACAAGGTATTGAGAGAGGAGAGGAGAAGGCGCAGTGGCTTTTGAATGGAAGTAGCTAGGGTTTGGGAAATAGTTCACCAGATATACATAGGCAAGTGAATTGTCAGAAGTTCCGATGGCGGGTCGGAAGTTCCGATGAGTTGAGAATCGGTTTCCCAAGGACCTCAAGTCGGAAGAAGCTAGAGACTTCTGACCGAGGTCGGAAGTCTCGATGTTGCGTCGGAAGTTTTGACGAAATGGAATGTGGCCACTTGAGAGCCCCTTGATGGAAGAACCTTAGAATCTCCAATGCCCATTGGAAGTTCTGATAGTATGTCGAAAGTTTTGAAGAGGTGGATTCAGCTCCAAACAGGAAAGATTTGAGATGAGTTTGGCTGAAGATTTTCCTTGTAGACATATAAGGCAACTTGATTCAAAGTGATCAGCCACAAGCAAAAATACATAAACCATGATCACAAGAATCAAGCTTTGATCTGATGATCAAAATCCAAAGTTTTCAAGAAAACTCACACAAATAAATTCATTTTTCCTATATAGGAAACAATCAACTATGTGCAGCACGTCAAGCCAAGTTACGAGAATTCAAGATATTTAGTTCACTTCTCAAAGCACAAAACCTTTGCTCATCTAGTGGCTTAGTGAAGATATTGGCAAGCGCCGTTCGGTGCTTACATGATGTAAAGCAATATCTCCCTTTGCCTTATGATCCCGTAAAAAATGATGTATTATATCTATATGCTTTGTTCGGGAGTGTTGCACTGGATTGTTAGCTAGAATGATAGCACTCTCATTATCACACAAGAGTGGAATCTTACTAAACTCACAATCAAAGTCACTCAAGGTTTGCTTCATCCACAAAAGTTGGGCACAACAAGCACCCGCTGCAACATATTCAGCTTCGACGGTGGATGAAACAACCGAATTCTATTTCTTGGAACCCCAAGATAGTAGAGAATGGCCAAGGAATTGAAACGTCCCCATTGTACTCTTTCTATCTACCTTGCAACCGGCATAATCCAAATCAGAATAGCCAAGTAGATTGAAAGTGGAGCCTTTGGGATACTACAAGCCAATGTTAGGAGTGTGCACCAAATATCTCAAAATTCTCTTAACAGTCACTAGGTGACATTCCATAGGACTGGATTGAAATCTTGCACACGCACACACTAAGCATAATATCGGGTCTAGCAAGATGCACAAAGATAAAGAAGGGAGCCAATCATGGAGCGATATACCTTTTCATCGACCGACTTCCCTTCTTCATTTAGATCTAGATAACCATTTATAGCCACGGGTTTCTTGATTGGCTTAGCATTGGCCATGTCAAACTTCTTGAGCACATCCTTGATGTACTTGATTTGATGTATGAAAGTCCCCTCCTTC
This sequence comes from Panicum virgatum, assembly GCF_016808335.1. Lineage (NCBI taxonomy): Eukaryota > Viridiplantae > Streptophyta > Magnoliopsida > Poales > Poaceae > Panicum > Panicum virgatum. Next base: position 39,772,566 of record NC_053153.1, on the reverse strand, counting down.
ATTTTCTTGATTTGAAACCCAAGGAAGAACTTCAATTCACTCATCATTGTCGGTACCCTGTAGCAGGGATACCCACTTCTACTGCAGCAAGGCAGGACCCGCGTAGTCATCCGTAACTACGCGGTAAAGGGCGGAGCAACCGGGGCCCACAGGACAGGCTCTTACCTCACCGGGCCAACGGCCCTGGACCCGCTCCCCGCTCTGAGACGGGTCTGGAGACGCCATGTGGCCCCGAGGAAGGGAAGCTCCGAGCCAGCCACCGAGATCCCGGACCTCCCATAGGGGTCCGGGACCTCTTCATGCCCGTCCGGACCTCCCACGCGCGTAGAGCTAACATACCAACAGGGGGGGGGGGTCCGGAGCCACCACGTGTTCCGTGGGCGTGGGCGAGAGTCTTCCGCTGGAAGGCTCGCCCACCCACCGCATTCAATGTGGCTGGTTGAGGCGTGCCCTGCCGCCGCGGCACGCGGGGCAGCTTTTGTCAGGCCTCACTGTAGACCGCATTTTACCGAGGTGCACAGTGCAGCCGCCTGCGCAGCACCCACGCAGGGCCGTCTGCCGCATTAATTGGATACGACAGCACGACATTTTCCCTCATGCCGCCTACGCCACAAGCTACACGACCCGTTCAGCTATGTGGCAGGCGACGCTGCTAGCTATGCCTGGCGCCGTTTCGACAAGACAGCGCCTAGACATGCTGAACGAGGGATTCCATGAGCGGGCAAGGAGACCCAGAGAGAGATCTCCTTCGCCTGCAACGCCATAATATGTGAATAGTATGTTATTTTATTCTACATCATTGGGCCCACCTATCGGGGACCCAGCAGCCATGTACGCGCCTCCCTTGAGGTATAAAGGGGAGGCGCTCACTGCACAGAGGGAGGACACACAGACGCACGCTGGACTCAGCTCTAACTCTTCAGTCTTGAGCAATACAACACACAGTGGACGTAGGGTATTACGCTCCGGCGGCCCGAACCACTCTAAACCGCCTGTGTTCATCGTGTTCTTGAGCAAGATCGAACTAGTCGCTAGCTAACCCCCGAGTACTCACCCTCTGGGCATAGGCGGGTGCATTCCGCCACCCGGCTGTGGTTTGCCACACCACGACATTTGGCGCACCAGGTAGGGGGCTATAGCTGGTTTCAGTTCATCTCTTGCTCGTCTCCATGGTTCGGGTGGACGATGTGGAGATGACGGAGGGTGTGGCGTCCTCCACGCCACACGCCTCTCGCGTTCCTGCTCCAGGGGCAGCCATGCCCGTGGAGCAGTCACCTTCGGCGGTAGCGCGCGCTGCTCGCCGACAAGAGTCAGGGCGCCCGTCAAGGCCCCCCTCACAAGCTGCGAGCGGCGGAGCGCTGGCGGCGGCTAGGGAATTGCTTCGCAACCCCCCGGCTACTGCAGGCTCGCGAGACGCCCTGAGGTAGTGGTGGGACGACGTTGTCCGTCTCCTCCATCTGGATCAGGCCTCCCGCAGTTCTGCAAGGACTGGGCAACGACCTCCGCCTGGCAATGCGGTGGTACCATACCACCGGCGCCAAGGCGGCGCGTCGGCGTCCGTGCACTCCCCCACAGTGAGGGGTGCACGAACAGAAGACCTGCGGGCGGAGCTCAACTGCAGGCGTGCGGGTGAGGACGCCCGCATCTCCGTGGAGAGGGCGCGAGAGCACCGTCTCAACATTGAGGGCCGCAACCTCAATGCCGACTTGGACGTGTTGGCACCCAAGCCTCCGGTGAATGCCCGGATACAGTTGGGTGCCCTGGTGGATGGGGTGGGCTGTGCTGCACTGGCGGAGCACCTCCGCGCGGTGGTATGGCCGTCCAAGTTCCGCCCACACCTACCGGAGAAGTACGACGGTACCACTAATCTGTCGGAATTCATGAAGGTGTACGTTACCGCCATCACAGCAGCTGGTGGTAATGACGCTGTCATGGCGAGCTACTTTCATGTAGCCTTGTCTTCGCCAGCCCGGACTTGGCTCATGAACCTCACTCCTGGGACGATCCAGTCTTGGGAGGAGCTCTGTGCAAGGTTCACTGCGAACTTCGCTAGTGCATACCAGCAGCATGGTGTGGAGGCTCACCTCCACGCCGTGAGACAGAAACCCGGAGAGACGCTCCAGGCATTCATCTCGTGCTTCACCAAGGTACGGGGTACCATTCCCCGTATCTCCGATGCATCTATTATCACTGCTTTCCGTCAGGGGGTACGTGACGAGAAGATGCTCGAGAAGCTGGCGACGCACGAGGTGGGCATGTCTGTCAATTGTAGGCATGGCACAAGAAACACTTCGGTGGGAGTTGTTTCCCTTCTCTCTCAATGAGAGGGCGAGGCAATGGTACGCCCATAACGCAGGAAAGGTAATGGAGAATGGGAAGAATTACGGGATAAATTCTGTCTCGCGTTCTTCTCCATTTCTCGCATCGCTTCCCTGCGGAAACAAATCCTTGACTTTCATTAGGATGAGAAGGAATCCTTAGGTGCAGCCTAGGCCAGGTTTTCACAGCTTACGCATGCCGGCCCAGACTTGTCTATCCCTAACCACGTGTTGCTTCAACACTTCTGGTTAGGGCTTAGCAAGGAATCTGCCCTACAGCTTGACATCTCTGCCATAGGATCGTTCACCCATAAAACCACAGCCGAAGGAGAAGCTCTCCTGGATCGTATCCTAAAGAACACATCCTTCACAAAAACCCTTCCGGCAGCGGAATCCTCAAGTCATGAGGAAATTCCGTTGGTTGATTCTACAATTCCATTACCAAATCCCATAGAACCAACCACCAAATCTTCCCCCGAACCAGAAACAACGGAGGAAGAAGAAATTCAACCTCTGGAGTTTCCTTTCAACATCGAGGAAGACATTTTTCAAAACTATGGAAACACCTCGATGTATCCCCGTGAAAAGATACCTCCTGTTCCCAGGGACCCAGTAACCCCTCCGGATAAAGCTTTCTTACAAGAAGCAGTTAAAGGGGTGCCAGTTGTCATCAACAGTGAATGGGTACATGAAGGGGAAATGTCACTCGAAGCAATTCGAATTCAATCCCCCTTATATACTCTTCCCTGTTTCATCCAAGGAACTACTGTCTCAGCTCATTACAGCCCCACGGTCGGAGCAAATATCATGTCAGCATCTTTTGCACTTAGCCACCTAAGTGATAACCCATTGCTCCCAACCTCGAGATCCCTATGGAGTGGATCTCGTTCCACCATGGAAGGTATCGGAATCTTGCATGACATACCTGTTTGGTACGATAAAACTGAGCTTGCCCTAGATTTCCATATCTTCAAAGTCCAATACTTCGATGTTTTAATCGGGCACCCCATCGAGAAGATGTTCCAAAACATTTCCCCTTTAGGAACACTCGACGTAACTCTTGGGGGTAAGGACATTAGCATGCCAATCCTTTGGTCAAAAGATTCCATGACCGAACCTACGCCCCAAGATGAAACAGTTGACGAGGTGGAAGCCGTCCTTCCCGTAGAAACTCCTGAATCCTCCTTAGAAAATGATGCTGAACTGTTTACTGAAGAAGAGGATGATCACGATGAAACCTTTGAGTTACCCACTCATGAACAACCTTCTTGTCAACCCATAGAGCTGAAACCTCTTCCTTCTGGACTCCATTATGCTTTTATAACTGATATCACTGAAACCCCCATCATCATTAGCGACAAGCTATCTGACGAGGAAATAACAAAGTTAATTGTTGTTTTGGAAAATCATAGGGCCGTATTCGGCTATTCACTCCAAGACCTTAAGGGAATCAGCCCTTCCCTCTGCACGCATCGTATTCCGATAGATCCTTCAAATGCACCTTCTAGGGAGCCTCAGCGGAGGCTCAACAATACAATGCGAGAGGTTGTCAAGAAAGAGGTCTTGAAACTCCTGCATGCCGGGATAATCTATCCTGTGCCACACAATGAGTGGGTTAGCCCCGTTCAGGTAGTGCCAAAGAAGAGAGTTATGATGGTCGTTGAAAATAACAAAAATGAACTAATCCCTCAACGAACCATCACGGGATGGAGGATGTGCATAGACAGCCGAAAACTCAACGCAGCCACAAAGAAGGATCACTTTCCGCTTCTGTTCATAGACAAAATGTTAGAACGGCTAGCTAAGCACTCCTTCTGCTTTCTCGACGGGTATTCGGGTTATCATCAAATCCCCATCCATCCCGACGACCAGAGTAAGACCATGTTTACATGCCGCTACGGAACCTATGCTTACCGTAGAATGTCCTTTGGGCTATGTAACGCTCCTGCATCATTCCAGAGATGCATGATGTCTATCTTTTCCGACATGATCGAGGAAATCATGGACGATTTCTCCGTCTATGGAAAACATTTGATCATTGTCTCAAAAATTTAGACAAGGTCTTACAAAGATGCCAAGAGAAGGACCTGGTTCTCAATTGGGAGAAATGCCATTTCATGGTCTGTGAAGGCATCGTCCTCGGGCAATTAGTGTCCGAAAGATGAATAGAGGTGGATAAAACCAAAATTGAGGTCATAGAACAGCTTCCACCTCTGGTGAATGTTAAGGGCATTCGTAGCTTCTTAGGTCACGCAGGTTTCTACAGACGATTCATTAAGGATTTTTCACAAACTGCTAGACCCCTCACAAGACTATTAGCTAAAGATGCACCCTTCGAGTTCACCGATGAGTGCTTAAAAGCCTTTAACACACTGAAAAAGGCACTCGTCTCGGCTCAGATCGTCCAACCCCCTGATTGGAGCCTTCCTTTCGAAATAATGTGTGATGCCAGTGACTTTGCTGTTGGGGCGGTCTTAGGCCAAACCAAAGATAAAAAGCATCATGCAATTGCTTACAATAGCAAAACACTGACTGGAGCCCAACTTAATTATGCAACCACTGAAAAGGAACTCCTAGCAGTTGTCTTTGCTATAAACAAGTTTAGATCTTAGCTGGTTGGAGCAAAAGTTATTGTTTATATAGATCATGCAGCTTTAAAATACTTGCTCACCAAGAAAGATGCTAAACCTCGTTTAATAAGATGGATTCTCCTACTCCAAGAATTTGATTTTGAAATAAAAGATAAAAAGGGAGTAGAGAATACTGTTGCAGATCATCTATCGCGTATGCAGGTTACTAACTTGCAGGAACCGCCTTTAAACGATTTTCTACGCTATGACATGCTTCTAAAGGTGACGAACTCTACCCCATGGTATGCAAATATTGTGAACTTAATGGTTGCAGGATACGTGCCACCAGGGGAGAACAAGAAAAAGCTTATCTACGAGAGCCGTCGACATCTTCGGGACGATTCATACCTATACAGGGTATGCTCAGATGGTCTCCTGAGACGATGCGTACCCACAGCAGAAGCCATACAAATCATCGAGAAATGCCACACTGCAACATACAGAGGCCATTATGGAGCATTCAGAACTCAAGCAAAAATCTGGCAAAGTAGTTTCTTCTAGCCAACAATGTATGAAGACACCAGAGAATTCATTCGAAGGTGTCGAAGATGCCAGATGCAGGGTGGCATAACAACTCGCAATGCAATGCCCCTCACAAACAATCTCCAAGTCGAACTATTCGACGTTTGGGGCATCGACTTCATGGGACCATTCCCGGAGTCCCTGGATTGCGAGTACATATTGGTAGCAGTGGAGTACGTATCCAAGTCGGTAGAAGCACTACCATGTAGAGCTGCTGACGCCAAACACACCCGGAAGATGTTCCAGGAAGTCATCTTCCCCCGATTTGGAACTCCATGAATGGTCATAAGTGACGGAGGGTCACACTTCATTGATAAAACCTTCCAGAACTACCTGAGGGAGTTAGGCGCCAAGCACAACATTGCCACCCCATACCACCCACAAACAAATGGTCAGGCAGAAACTTCCAACAAACAAATCAAAAATATTCTGCAGAAGACCATCAACGAGATGGGGAAGGGATGGAAAAGTAAGTTGCCTGATGCACTATGGGCGTACAGGACAGCATACAAAATCCCCATCGGAATGTCCCCATTCCAACTCTTCTACGGCAAAACATGCCATCTGCCAGTAGAACTAGAACACAAAGCCCACTGGGCCATCCGGCAGTGGAATATGGATTTGAAGCAAGCCGGAAAGAATCGACAAATCCAACTGGCAGAACTGGAAGAGTGGAGAAAAGGCTTACCACAATGCCAAGATCTACAAGGATAGAACAAAAAGATGGCACGACAAGAGGATCAAGCCGAAGGAATTCAAACCCGGAGATAAGGTATTATTATTTAATTCCAGGGTTAAGCTCTTCGGCGAAGGCAAGCTACGAAGCAAGTGGAAAGGGCCATACACCATCATCAACGCATCGTCACATGGAGCTGTCACACTTCAAGACAACGAAGGTAAGTTATTCAAGGTAAATGGCCAACGTTTAAAAGCTTTTCATATGCCATATAACTCCAGTGAAGAGTTTGATATTATAAATTTAGTAGAATTTGACATATTTCAAACTCCTCGGCCCCAAAATAAAACCCAAAACCACTTGCATGGGGGCCACCATGTGCCCCCAACCCGTGAGAGAAAAATGGAAGCTAGAGGGGCCCAAGTGGGGCCAGCCGAACCCCTAGGTTGGCCGGCCCCACCTGGCAGTGGCTACACTCCAACTTTCGTATTTGAATCCCCTCGAACGACCACTTTTCGTTTCCATTTGTGCGGGGCTGCAGAATGAAAGTTTTCTCTCGGTTTTGCCTTTAAAATGATCCTTTCCTCCTCCTTTCATCCTCACCTCCATTCTTGATCTTCTTGCTCTCTTCCTCTCCACAACTTTGAGCTTTCCCCATGGCCGGCAAGGCGATCATTCCACTCAATGAAGCCTCATGCACCTTCGCCCTCGAGGGAGAGCCCTCGCCGGTGAATCTCACGCTTGCAGCCATGGAAGTTGACTAGGAGGCTGAGCATGTCGCCAAGACACCACTTGCGATCATCCCTGCGCCGGCGTCGAAGGAGGCGCCGAGGGCCACCAAAGGAGGGTCGGCCAAACACTGGTTCAGCCGAACCTCCATGGTGGCCCCTCGGCCTCTCATTCGTCGCCGCGCACCGTCAGGAAGATCTCTGCCAAGAGGGGCAGGTGCCTGGGTTTAGAGGGTTCTGCACGTCCGACGAAGGGGATGATCGCACCGAAGGACATCTCCAAGTGCCTCTTCGCCGATCCGCTTCCACCGATGCCGCTAGAGGAGGGTCAGGAACACGTGTATTCACTGTATACAAAAAGTGGTGATGTCGTTAGCCACAACTATGTAACCACGCCCACACACACGACCACGACACCCTCGCCTCCACAATGTTTTCATGTTGTGGGCATCCATATCCCAGGCGGTGGGTACGGCAAGGGATTGATGCCTAGACTCCGTGGCATCTTCCCCTAAGGGTGCCAAACGCGTTAAGAGGCACATCCCTCCTCCTCCGATCATGCGCCCCGGTGGGCATTTCAAGAGCGATGATGAGCAGGTCCTCAAAGGGCCTAAGGTCACCCAGCTCCTCCGCACAGTGATCAAACTGTGCGATGGGCACAAGGAGCTTAGCTGATGAAACTGTGCGATGGGCACAAGGAGCTTAGCGATCGCGTGACGGAGCTCACTCTAGAGCTCAAGTCCGTTAAGGACGACTATGATACGCTCCGCCGCAGTCTAGGCATTAAGATAGAATGCCTAGAGAAGCGTGTTGAGAAGGGCAACCATTAGATTGCATATCACCCTTCACAATTATCCTTGGGCACGTTACCCCTTTACTTTTTAGTCTTTATTTTCATGTATTTCCCTTCAATCGTAATGTGCCCCCATATTTGATAATTCAATAAAAGATCAACTCCCTGGTTTTCAAACCGGCAGAGTTTTGTTTTGTTTCCATATGTTTTTGAACAAGATCACAGGCAAAATCCAGTGTGGGGGAGCAGCACGTACCTAACTCAGCAAACAACACCGGGACGAACCGTGCACAAAAGGGACAGGGCCAGAGGAGCTACTCTTGGGCCGGCTGACCCATGGGTTCGGCCGATCCCAAGAAGGGCCCATCTCAGCCCTGCATTCTCCTGGACCTCGGTTTGTATCTCTACTTCTGTTTCCCCTATGTTCCAATAAAAATCCTGCACAACAAGCCTTCATAAATAAAAATTAAAAAGAACCATGCACTCCATGCACTGCATGATAAAATTTGCATACTTTTTATTCCTTGTTTTTACCTCATTCTTGTGAACCAATACATGATAGGGACCCCATGCTAATCTAGTATTTGACTCTTGCGATATGGTTAAAATAAATAGAACTTAGTTCTCCCTTGCAAAGTACTTACAATTTCTTTTAAAAATAAAAGCTTTATAGCATGGCTCCTCATTTGTTTATAAAAAATTTCATATCCAAGGCCATATATTGTTCAAAACTTAAAACCTTCTACATATGCAACCTGTTATCTCTTTGAGCTTTGTTAATTGTTGTGACCATTTGAGAGATGCATTTCATACTCCCATGATCAACATCAGGCACACTCCACATATTTGTGCAAAATTATTTCACCCATTCCATTGCACAAAATATAAACTCCATGTTAATCATGGCTATTCTCTCCAAGTTGCAAAGACATGGGCTGTTAAAAAAAGAGAGAGAAAAAAAATTGGACACATGAAGGTCCAAAGTATTCAAAAGAGAAAGAAAAGAAATTTTGACACATGAAGGTCCAATGTGTTTTAAAAGAAAGCTAGCCCATGTCCAAAGAAATAAGAGAGAAATAGCTCATGAAAGGAGTTCATTTACCATCCACAAAAAATCCACACACTTGCACATCTTGATCAAGGTTTACGACTAGTTTCTCCTAAGGATCTGGTCTTTGACTTAGCAAAGACAAGAGGAATAGGTATGTCTTCAACTTTTCCCTACCCTGAGCTCCACATAAGCTTTTCTAGAAGTAGGAGAAAAAGAAGGCAGTGATTTGCCTAGGTGAGGAATCCAAAAAGCCAAAAGAGGGATCCGAGAGAATAAGCTGAGGAGCTAACCTATGTTTTGATTTTGAAATCTATAAAACCTAAGTATCTGAGCTCGGGAGACTAAGGAACCTGAAGTTTAAACCGTTCCAAATTTCAATTATCAAGATAAGTATGGTAGACACTTAAAAAGTTCACAAGTCCGGGAGAAAAACATGGAATAATTTGTATGCAGGTTTCTTCAAAGGAATTGCATCCACCTTAGTCTTCGCCTCTTTACTCGAGGACGAGCAAAGGCTAAGTGTGGGGGTGTTGTTGACCGTCCTTAAGTCAGAAATAAAGCCGTCAACTTCTGCATCTTTTCATGACTTTCACACACCAAAAGTAGTTATAGGGCTTGTTTCAAATCATTTCCATGAGTTTTGGTGATTCATGGATTGCAGGCACCCATACATGGAATAAGGCAAAAACACACAAAAGACGCAACACAAGTGCACAAAAAAACTAATCCTGCGTCACACTTACAAAGAGGGACCAATTGTCAGAACAAAGCCGACGTATCCAACCCACACCGCCATATCAGAGAAGAGGACCCACCTAGAAGTCACCCTACAAAAGATGGTGGGCAAAGGCAGCAGAGGGCGGTCGGCCGAACCCCAGGTTCCGCCGAACCTGGACTGGTTCCCGGCCCCCTCAGCTTCGGAAGGAAGGTTGCCAGCGCCATTCCAACATTGGTTGGCAGCGTTCCCGCGCTTTTCTCACCCAGGAACCGACCTCTCCACACAATATAAGGAGCCTCCACAACCCTCTCACGGCATTCACAATTTCATTGATTCCATCACATACAAAATGAGAAGGAGTAGTAGTAGGACTCCACTTGTATAATTAGAGTAGGAAAGTGTGCGAGGTGGAGGATCGGAGAAGAGCCGGATGTGTCGGCCTCTCTTCGTCTTGTACTTCGACGGGTACAAACCACTTGAGTAAGTATCCGGAGTTCATCTTCTGTTAAGTTTTTGGTTCAGTATTCTTAAGTTATTCATTTGTTTACGGGTTCATCGTCCTTTCTTGTAACGGATACTCTGGTAGAGGGCCCCTGATAAAGACGGGTAACCCTGCGCAACGTTAGAGTATGTAGTCGAAGGCTTAAGTGTTGTGCTTAGGTCCTAGATCGCCTTGTTTGCCTCGTGCTCCATAGTATTGCAGGGTAGACCGCAGGCGGTGACAGCCCTGTCGGTCCGCTACGAAGCTGCTTCGTGGTTAGTGGACTCCCCCCTGTCCGAGTATGGCGTAGAGCCACAAGCCGGAGGTCCCTAACAGTACCTGGGTCAGATCGGTGCCCAAAGTAAACAAGTGGCGAACCTAAGTTTATCTTGCCTTGATCCTTGGCCTTAGATAAACCACAGTACGCAAAGGTCTCCTACTTCTTGTTCTCCTAGGTTAAGCTAGCCAAAAGATCGTTACACCTCCGTTCCCGGTGAAATTATGATACCCTAAATACTCTCCGGGTGAAGTGCTATAACGGTATCTTCTGTGCGCTTGCAGATTATTCTGTGAACGTTAAGAAATACCAACAACTCTTGGGCGTGGTACTTGTGATTAAGGTTGAATTGGTCCACCACCATCATCATTTTCAACTTGAGGAGTGGCTTCTTGAGTTTCGTCACCTTGTGCTCCCCCTTGATCAATGGCATGATCTTGATTGTCACCAAGAGCTTGAACTTGATTTTGAGGGACTTGAGAATTTGGTGGCTCAACTCTTGTTGATGATGATGGTTGATCTTTCTCATTTTCTTCAACTGGGGCTTGAGTGTTCACTTCACGTGGTCTCACTTCACTCAAGCCCATCCTCATGATTGAAACACAGGGGGGCTCCTCCATATCTACAAGATTCTTATTAACATGCTCGACTTTAGAGCCATCGGATTCATCAAAAGTAACATCTATCGTGATCTCAACACAACCGGTGGTTTTGTTGAAAACACGATAGGCGTGTTCGTTAGTAGCATAATCAAGTAGAAAACCTTCATCAACCTTTGGTGCAAATTTTGAGATTTTGGAGTTCTTGTTAAGTATGAAACACTTACATCCAAAAACTCTAAAGTAATGCACCTTAGGTTTACAACCGGTGATTATCTCGTATGGATTCTTGCCCAAGTACTTGTGGATGTAGAGGAGGCTGATTGCATGGCAAGCGGTGTTGATTGCTTCAGACCAGAAGCTATCCGAGGTCTTATACTCATCAAGCATGGTTATTGCGGCTTCAATTAAAGTCCTATTCTTTCTCTCCACAATGTCATTTTGTTGTGGGGTGCAAGGAGCTGAGAATTCATGCTTGATCCCTTCTTCATCAAGAAATTCTTCAACATTTGTGTTCTGAAACTCAGAGCCATTGGCTCTTCTTGCATGCTTAATCTTCAACTCATATTCATTTTGAGCTCTTCTAATGAATTTCTTGACTATTCCTCGGGCCTCACTCTTATCTTGCAAAAAGAACACCCAAGTGAAGTGGAAAAAATCATCAACAATAACAAGACCTTATTTGTTATTGCCAATGCTTATGTAGGCAATAGGTCCAAACAAGTCCATGTGTAGAAGCTTCAATGGCCTTGTTGAAGTCATGATGTTCTTGGCGGGATGTGGAGCGCCAACTTGCTTTCTAGCTTGGCATGCGCTACACAACCTATCTTTCTCAAAAACAACATCGGTTAGTCCTAGGATGTGCTCACCCTTTTGAAGCTTGGCCAAGTTTCTCATCTCAACATGGGCTAGTCGGCGGTGCCATAGCCAACCCATATTAGATTTTACTACTATACAAGTCTTGGGCTCAACCTTTTCCATTGAAAAGTCTGCAATATTGACTTTGCCCTTTAACCGACCCGTAAAGCCAACTGAGAAATTGTCCCTTCTAAAGACGATCACACCCTCGTTAGTAATGAGGCAATTGTAGCCCATCCCACAAAGTTGTGAGACCGACAACAAATTGTACCCCAATGTTTCAACCAAATAAACATTTGTAATTGAATTTGTCATGAGTGAGAGCGATCTTACCCAATCCAATTACCTCACCTTTCTATTGTCTCCAAAGATGATGGTTTCTTTTGGAATGTTGTCATATTCAATTGACTCTCTGGTCATATGATTTGAGCATCCATTATCAAGTAACCATGTGATACCACCAGAGGAATATGCCTACAAAACAAGTTATGCTTGGAATTTAGGTACCCAAAGAGATTTGGGTCCTTGTAGGTTAGATGGGTACATCTTTGGACCCACACACTCCTAAGAACCTTCTTTTTAGTGTAGGCACCAACATACTTGACCATTATTTTACCATTGTGGTCCATTGTCACCATGTAATCCATGGTATAGCTTTGTGAAGTCTCATGTGTGATAATCTTGCTTTTGGTAGGAGCTTCAAGTTTCTTCTCTACTTGAGTAAAGATAAAGGGGGTCACTCCATGTGCCATCTCCATCAAATCATCAAGATTACCACCCTTGGTGAAAGTGAGGACTTCCTTTCCTTTGACCACCTTTCTCTCATTTACCTTTGCCCCCGTGTAATGACCAACCCCATCCTTTATGCTATGATATCTTCCATTTTTGTAGTTGAACTTAGGCTTGGGCTTCACATTACCTTCGTAGCCATTCTTGACTAGCATGTTGAGACTATTGAGTTCTCCATCCTTGGCTTTGATTAATTTCTCTAGCTTAGCCAAGTTAATTAGAAAAACAAGCTTGTACATCAATTTTAGAGCATTTGGAGCAACCTTCACTTGTGGAAACATTGAATTAGGAGTTTCCTTGGAATGAGTTTTTGTGCATTCCCAAAAGGCATTACATTTAACTTCAAGGTCTTTGTACCATCAAGCATGATAGGCTTTTTTGAAGTTCACTATTGGTGGCCTTTAGGGAAGATAGAGAATCATTTGCCAAGGTGTTCTTTTTCGTCAATCTTTTGTTAGAGTCATTAGCCAAAGACAAGACTATGAATAATTTGAAAATAGGTTTCTGACATCACTGCCTTTCGTGCCAAGCTTGACGCTCTTGCTCTTGCACAGGCGGTGGCGATGACCAGGATTCGTGCTATTCCTACGAAGCGAGGGACGAGCAAGGCCTAGGATTAGGAATTGGAATCCCCACATGCATAGAAGGGTACGGCCCTTTCCCCACAATCACGGCACTGTTGACGGCTGTTAAGTCCTAAAATCAGCCATCAACTCTTGCAGCTTTTCATGATCAATAATCACCAAACTTAGTTATAGGGTTTATGACTAATCGAATTCCACGAGTTTTGGTGAATTATCATTTGCAGGCACCCACATCTATAAAATAAGGAAAACACAAGTGAACACAGAAGAAATGCACAGAATATCTTGCAGCTGTGTTTCACTTACAAGAAGGGCCCACAAACTAGACGAAATGGGCATGACAAGCAAGATGCACCTAAGGATCAAGACCAGGGCCCACCTATCAGCTGTCTAGAGGAAGGCAGGCCCAGGGGAGCGCCATTTGGGCTTGTCCGACCCCCAAGTGGGCCAAATCAGGCCCATCTTTCTCATGCAGTCTCCCACGGCTCCCCTACATCTATCCCGGACGTGCATAGTACCACCTCCCGAGTCTAACCGCGGATCCACCTTTGGAGAGGCTACATTAGGAGGTGGAGAGCACCCCATTCAACACAACACCGTCATGTAGATCTTGTGCTCCATTGCAAAGACGAGGCGCTGCCTAGGCTAGTGCTTAGAGTAGTAGGAGCGCGAGGCGTAGTTCGGAGGGGCGCCGGCCTATCGGCGCTCTTCTCCAACTTGTACCTCTATGGATACTGGCTTCCTTCAGTATGAGTAAGTTAGTATTTATTATTCTTGTATTGCATAGTACTTTCGTATGTGTGAGATCAGTTCTCTTACTCGCGGGTTCGTCGCTCCGTATTTATACGGAGTGCTGTAGTTTGCTACGGGATATCAGACATAGTTAGACTACAGTAGTAATCAGTATTGTAGACATGGTGTCTAAGCTAAGGGTTACCTTCGTTTGCCTTATATCCCACGGTCTGTGAGGTAGGCCGCAGGTGGTGATAGCCCTGTTGGTCCTTAGTAGCCCTCCATGTTCAAATATAGCGTAGAGCCGTTGGCCGGAGTCTCCTGACCATTTCAGGGGTAAGCCGGTGCCCGAAGCGAGTCTTACCCGAGAGATCGACCTTTAACTCATCTTTAGTGCTACCGCAGGAATCCTCTCCAGCCTTGCCACTTAATCTTGGAGTGACCTTGGACCGACTGAGTTAGGAGTTAGTGCACACACGTTCCCTGTGGATACGATACCCTTGAATACTCACGGGTGAAAGCTATGACAGTATCTGTGTGCTTGGGGATCTAATTCGCATTGTTAAAATACCCAACAAGCATTTCTGGTGCCGTTGCTGGGGAGCGGTTGTCGTAGTTGTCTTCGAACCTAGTTGCTCGTGTATCCTTTATTTTATCCTTTCTTTTCTTTTTATCCTTATTCCATGGATACCCTTTCTATCCACCAACTCTCTACTCCCTCGGGCGAGTTCTTAGAGCCACCACAGTCATCCAAGCCAATCACAGCTTCAGGCTTTGAACTTCGCCCTGGCTTCATAGCCATGGTCCGGGAACAACCCTTCTCAGGATATGAGCTAGAAAATCCCTACCACCACCTACGAGAGTTCGAGCAAATGTGCTCTTGCTTGTCCATTGCAGGCATGTCACAAGAAACACTTCGGTGGAAGTTATTTCCTTTCTCCCTTGCTGAGAAAGCGAAACAATGGTACACCCATAACGTAGGAAAGGTAAATGGAGAATGGGAGGAATTGCGGAATAGGTTTTGTCTCGCATTCTTCCCTATTTCTCGCATCGCTTCCCTACGTAAAGAAATCCTTGACTTTCGTCAGGATGAGAAGGAGACCCTTGGGACAGCCTAGGCTAGATTCTCACAACTCACACATGCCGGCCCAGACTTGTCTATTCCCGACCATGTGCTGCTTCAGCACTTCTGGTTGGGGCTGAACAATGACATAGCCGAACAGCTTGATATCACTGCTGGGGGATCTTTCGCCTATAAAACCACTTCCGAAGGGGTGGCACTCTTGGATCGTATCCTGGAGAACACCTCTTTCATAGAAACCCTCCCAGTAGTACAACCTTCAAGCCAGGAGGAAGTTTCGATAGCTGAGCCCATTCACTCTTTAGTAACCCATGATGAATTATCGGCCAGACCTTCCCATGAACCAGAAGACCCGGAGGAGGAAGAAATTCTGCCTCCGGAATTCCTGTTTAACATCGAGGAGGATATATTCTATGACTTTGGCAATACCACATTATATCCCCTCCAGAAAAGGCCTCCAGTCCCTTTAGACCCACAGGGTGGTCTCGGTAAGGCTTCCCTTAGAGAGACCATAAAAAGGGTGACCGCTATCATGAGCAACGAATGGGTACAGGAAGGCAGAAACATCTTTCGAAATAATCCAATTTCATGCCCCCTCCTTAACCATTCCATGTTCCATAGAAGGGACTGCAGTAACGGCTCTTTACAATCCCACGGTTGGAGTAAACATTATTTCTGCTTTGTTCGCTTCTGATCGCTTAGGTGAAAGACGTGTTACTCCAACTACAAAATCCCTTAGAACTGGGCCACATTCCACAATAAGAGGGATTGGGATTATGCACGAAGTGCCAGTTTGGCACAGGGAAATGGAGATTGCTCTAGACTTCCATGTCTTCGAAGTCCAGGACTTCGACATCTTGATAGGGCATCCCGTAGAAAAGCTCTTCCTAGATGTTCTTAATCTAGGAGAACTTCAGGTGTCTCTTGGGGGAAAACCATTCACTTTGCCTATCGGCCAAGCCAAAAACTCCATGGCCGAATCTGTTCCCCAAGAAGGACCAATTGAGGAAGTGTTGGCAGTCATGCCAGAAGATGACTCTAAGCCCTCCTTAGAACGAGATGTTGAACTCTTCATCCAAGAAGAGGATGACTTAGAGGAAAAACTCGAACTGCCCATTCACGAGAAGCCAACACGACCTCCAATAGAACTAAAAGTCCTTCCCGACAGTCTTCGCTATGCTTTCCTCAATGGTGACACACAAACTCCCATCATCATTAGTAGTCACCTTTCCGACGAGGAGACGGCTAAACTCTTAGCCGTATTAGAAAAGCATAGATCCGTCTTTGGCTATTCACTTGAGGACCTAAAAGGGATCAGTCCTACCCTTTGCACCCATCGTATCCCTATCGACTCTACCTGCACACCTTCTAGGGAGCCTCAGCGTAGGCTAAACAATACGATGAGAGATGTCTTTAAGAAAGAGGTCCTTAAACTCTTACAAGCCGGGATCATTTATCTCGTGCCACATAGCGAGTGGGTGAGCCTGGTACAAGTTGTACCAAAGAAGGGAGGTATGAAGATCATTCAAAACAGCAAAAACGAACTCATACCTCAAAGACCTGTCACAGGGTGGAGGATGTGCATAGATTATCGGAAACTTAACTCGGCCACAAAAAAATACCACTTTCCGCTGCCCTTCATTGACGAAATGTTAGAGCGGTTGGCCAAGCATTCTTTCTTCTGTTTCCTTGATGGGTATTCCGGTTATCACCAAATTCCCATCCACCCTGATGATCAAAGCATGATGTCTATCTTTTCAGACATGATCGAGGAAATCATGGAAGTTTTCATGGACAATTTCTCCGTCTATGGAAAAACTTTTGATCATTGTCTAAAAAATTTAGACAGGGTCTTGCAGCGATGCCAAGAAAAGGACCTAGTGCTAAATTGGGAAAAATGTCATTTCATGGTCTGCGAAGGCATCGTCCTTGGACACCTTGTGTCCGAGAGGGGAATTGAGGTGGACAAAGCCAAAATCGACGTTATAGAATGTCTCCCACCTCCAGTTAATGTCAAGGGGATCCGTAGCTTCTTAGGTCATGCGGGGTTATCGCCGTTTTATTAAAGACTTCTCTCAGATTGCTAGACCCCTTACAAACCTCTTAGCTAAGGATGTGCCCTTCAAAATCACGAATGAGTGCCTTCGAGCCTTTGAAATCCTAAAAAAGGCACTCATCTCGGCTCCAATCATTCAACCCCCAGATTGGAGCCTCCCGTTCGAAATAATATGTGATGCTAGTGATTATGTCGTCGGTGCGGTCCTAGGCCAAACCAAAGATAATAAGCATCATGCTATTGCCTATGCTAGCAAAACTCTGACAGGAGCACAATTAAATTATGCCACTACTGAAAAAGAGCTCCTTGCAGTTGTTTTTGCTATTGATAAGTTTAGATCTTACTTGGTTGGAGCAAAGGTTATTGTTTATACTGACCATGCAACTTTGAAATATTTGCTCACCAAGAAAGATGCTAAGCCCCGTTTGATTCGGTGGATTCTCTTACTCCAAGAATTTGACCTTGAAATAAAAGATAAAAAGGGAGTAGCGAATACTGTAGCCGATCATTTGTCGCGTATGTAAGTTACTAACCTGCAGGAATCACCAATCAATGACTTCCTACGTGATGACATGCTGCTCAAGGTGACGGACTCCAACCCATGGTACGCAAACATTGTGAATTTCATGGTTGCAGGTTATGTACCACCGGGGGAAAACAAGAAAAAGCTGATCTTCGAGAGCAGACATCACCTTTGGGATCCACCGTACCTGTACAGGGTGTGTACGAATGGATTATTGAGGAGATGTGTCCCTACAGCAGAAGGGGTACAGATCATAGAGAAATGCCATACTGCAGCGTATGGAGGCCACTTTGGAGCTTTCAGAACACAAGCAAAAATCTGGCAAAGTGGTTTATTTTGGCCCACAATGTATGAAGACACCAGAGAATTTATTCGAACGTGCCGAAGATGCCAACTGCAGGGAGGCATCACTGCTCACAATGCAATGCCCCTCACATACAACCTCCAAGTTGAACTGTTCGATGTCTGGGGTATTGACTACATGTGACCATTCCTAAAGTCCCATGATTGTGAGTACATCCTGGTTGCTGTGGACTACGTCTCCAAATGGGTGGAAGCGTTACCCAGTCGAGCTGCAGATGCCAAGCATGCGAGGAAGATGTTTCATGAAATCATCTTCCCTCGTTTCGGAACACCAAGGATGGTTATAAGTGACGGGGGGTCCCATTTCATTGACAAGACCTTCCGTCGCTTCCTAAAAGAACTTGGCGCAAGACACAACATTGCTACACCCTACCACCCTCAGACCAGTGGACAGGCAGAAACTTCTAACAAGCAAATCAAGAGTATTCTGCAGAAAACGGTGAATGAAATGGGTAAAGGATGGAAGAATACGCTACCTGATGCACTTTGGGCATATAGAACATCATATAAGACCCCCATCGGCATGTCACCATATCAACTGGTCTACGGGAAGACATGTCATCTCCCAGTTGAGCTTGAGCCCAGGGCCCACTGGGCCATTAAGAAATGGAACATGGACTACAAGATCGCTGGGAGGAATAGACAAATGCAGCTGGTAGAGTTAGAGGAATGGAGAGAAAAGGCATACCATGGTGCCAAGATATACAAGGTTCGAACCAAAATATGGTATGATAAGAGGATCAAGCCCAAGGAGTTCAAGCTAGGTGACAAGGTATTAATGTTCAATTCCAGGGTAAAACTCTTCGGAGAAGGAAAACTTCGCAGCAAATGGAAGGGCTCGTACACCGTCGTCAACACATCTTCTCACGGGGCAATCACAATCCAGGATGATGACGGTGAGTACTTCAAGGTAAATGGCCATCGGCTTAAACCTTTTCATGAACCTTTCCGACCCGGTGAAGTTTTCGATGAAATTAAGTTAGTAGATTTCGATTCTACACACCTTCTCTGTAGAAATGAAGCCCATGCACTACCTGATCATCTAGCCCATGACCTTAGAAGCCCACACGATGAAACTGGGGCCCAGTAGAGCCCAGAGGGGGGCGGCCGAACCTAGGGGTCGGCCGGCCCAACCTCGGGGACGTTGGTGCTGAACCTTTGAAATTTAAACCCTCCAATGTCCCTTTTCATGTTTCCTTGTGTGGAGACGCTGAACTTCGGAAGGTTTGGCACCATTTTGATCCTCTCTTCCCTTTAAATTCATCTCCTCTCCTCTCCTTCTTCTCATTCATCCAAAGTCCAAGCACTCCACTCTTCCTCAACCTCTTCTCACCTGCAAAGCACCATTACCATGGCCGGAAAGTCCATCATCTCGTTCGTTGGGTCCGAGTCCATGTACGGACTCAACGTCGAGCGGTCTCCCGCCAACCAAGCTTTAGCGAGCCCTGCAGTGGAAGAAGAGGCAATGCATATTGCCACGACGCCAATGGCGATCCTGCCAGCACCTGGGAGGAAGATGGCGCCGAGGGGCACCGAGGAGGGGGCGGCCGACCCCCTGGTTCGGCCGAACCAGGGAGGAGGCCCCTCGGCCTCCCCTTCGGCACGGTGCATCGTCAAGAAGGCCTCTGCCCAGAGGGGCAGGGGAGGACGCCCAGGGACTACGCCGAGGCCAACGGATGTCGCCGTTCGCCTCTTCGCCGACCCGACGCATCCGATGCCCATGGAAGAGGGAATGCAGCATGCTTACACCGTGAGGAACAAAAGCGGCGACGTAGTTAGCCACCATTACACCACCTCTCTCACCCTCGTTAGTGACAACTCTCCAAAGCGCTTTAGGGTCGTAGGAGTCCGGACTCCCGGAGGGGGGGTACGGTAAGGGTCTCTTTCCCGCGCTCTCCCCCAAGGAGAAGGGAGAGGCCGAATCCGTTGCGTCCACCCCAAAAAGGGTGAAGAGGCACCTAACTCCTCCTCCCATCACACGTCCTGGGGGCAGTATGAGAGTGAGGACGAGAAGGTCCTAAAGGGACCCAAGGTCGTCTAGCTTCTGAAGACTATAGTCGCATTAAAGAAAGAGAATAAGAAGCAGGGCGATCAACTGGCGGAGTTGTCCTTAGAGCTGAAATCGGTCAAAGATGACCTTGATACCCTCCGCCGTGGCCTCAGCTCTAGGATCTCATGCCTAGAGAAGGGTAAGGACATCGCTTAGGTGTATGCCTCCACCAAGAGACAGGGCGCATTTACTTTTCATGTTTAAGATCTTGAGTTTACCTTTGCATCATGTAATAAGCGCCCTTTTCATTTGTGCCATATTTTGTCTTGAGATTTTGTACAGGCACAGAAACAAGTGTGGGGGGGATGCACCTCATAGAAATGCGACATAAAACTGACACGACCAGCACGCGAAAGAGGAGGGCGAGAGGGCCCACCTCAGTGGCGGCCGAACCCATGGGTCGGCCGGCCCCTGGTGAAGCCCACTCGACTCCCCCCAGCTCCAGATCGTTGGTTTGCGTATCCAAATCCTTAAACCTCCCTGCATTCGTTTAAATTCAAAGAATTTCTTCACAGAAAAAATATCACAAACTCCTTATGCTTTAAAAAAAATAAAACCTTGCATGCATTTTATTCTTAGCTTTCTTTTTAACCTTGTGAATAAACTCCTATAGGCACCCCATGCTTTCTAAGTAATTGATCAATGAGATATGACTCGGTTTGATGGCATCATGCTCTTCCTTGCAAAATCACTTGTTTTCTTTTTCAAAAGATAAAATAAATATAGCTTGACTCCTCAAATTATCATGAATTCCTACCAAAGCCAAAGTAAAGTTTTCATGCTCAACATTCAAATGATGTTTACCTTTGCTTTGAGCTTTGTCAAATTCTTCAACCCTTATTAGAAACTTGTCATGCTCTCTTGATCAAGATCACGTACACATACTATACTTCCACACTGGGAGATAGTCGCCACATCCATCCACAAAAATAAGAACTCTATGACCTTGCTCTCCAAAACAACTTGGGCTATACAAAAAGAAAATAAAAGATGTCTACCCAAAGAAGGTAGACCACATGCTCAATGAGTATGTTAAAAAAGAGAAAGAAAGAAAAGATGCATACCCAAAGAAGGTATGCCACATGCTTGCAAAGGCATGTCAAAAAAAAAGTTGATAGCCCGTGTTGGAAATAACAAAAGAAAGAGAGTCATGCAAAAGAGTTCATCCTCAAATCACCAGAAATAGTCCAAACACTTGCACATCTTGATCAGACTGTATGACTCATTTATGCTCGGATCTTGTTTTTGACTCAGCAATACAAGCAAGGCAAACATGCCTCTCCACTCCTACCCTGAGCCCCACATAAGCCTGAGTTGATGGTAGGAGAAGGACGGCAGCCTCTTTGTCTTGGTGAGGATATAAAACAAAAAGAGTGATTCAGAGAGTAATTTGAGGAGCAAGGCTATCTTTCTGTTTTCAAAATAAAAATCTCCAAGTGCTAAGCAGGAAGAGCTAAGAGCCTGAATTCTGAGTCGTTCATTTGTTCAATCACCCAAGACTGCATGGTAGCCAGATAAAAATTCACAAGGGTGAGAAGAAGCTTGGAATAACTTGTATGTAGGTTGAATTCAAGGAGTAGCATCCACCTTGGTCCTTCAAACTTTACTCGAGGACGAGCAAAGGACTAAGTGTCGGGGTGTTGTTGATGGTCCTTAAGTGTCGTTTTCGACCATCAACTCTTGCAGCTTTTTACCGGAAATAATCACCAAATGTAGATATAGGGCTTACAACTAACCAGTTCCACGAGTTTTGGTGAATTGTCATCTGCAGGCACCCAATTTGTAAAAGAGGGAAAACACAAGTGAACACAAGGAAAAATGCACAAAAGATCCACACTAAAATGTGTCACTTATAAGGAGGGCCCACATATCAGAGAAAACGGGGGAATGAAGGCAAATACACCACGGGATCTTGACATGGGCCCACAGATCAGACTCCCCGAGGAAGATAAGGACGAGAGGCGACCAGGTGGGGCCGACCGACCCCATGGGTCGGCCGAACCTGGCCGGCCTCCCGTCCAGGTGCACTTCGATGTGGTGTGCCCCCTACTCCTCCTGATCACCTTCCATATATGCTTTTGGCGGGAACCGACCTTGAAGACTATAAAAGGGGGGCTCCCTCCACCTCTCACACACACACCATTTCATATGTGAAGGAGAAGAGTAGAGAGGCTCCACCTCTTTGTATCATTAGCCTAGGGAGTGTGTGAGGAAGGAGTGCAGAGAAGAGCCGGACTTGTTGGCATCTCTTCGGCTTTGTACCTCTATGGATACAGTACATTTGGAGTACATATCTGGGTTCTTCTATTTGGTGAGTTCTAGTAAAGTTATTCTTCTGTTCTCATTCGTTCGCGGGTTCATCGTCCGTTCTCGTAGCGGATACTTTAGAAGAGAGCCCCTGATAAAGACGGGATAACCCTGCGCAACTCTATAGTAGTAGTCGAAGGCATAGGCATGGTGTTTGGGCCTTAGATTACCTTTGTTTGTCTCATACTTAGCTGGTATTGTGGGGTAGACGGCAGGTGGTGACAGCCCTGTCCGTCTGCTACGGAGACAGTCTGCGTGGTTAGTGCACTCCCCCCCCCCCCCCCGCCTGGGTACGACATAGAGCGATACCGGATATTCCTTGGCAGACCAGGGTCAAACCGGTGCTTGAAGTGAGCGAGTGGAAACATTAGTGTATCTTCGCTTGAACCTATCCATAGATCAGAATCACACTACCCTAAGGTCTCTTTATCTCTTATCTTCTTCGGAATA
The DNA here is from genome assembly GCF_016808335.1 of Panicum virgatum. Taxonomy (NCBI): domain Eukaryota; kingdom Viridiplantae; phylum Streptophyta; class Magnoliopsida; order Poales; family Poaceae; genus Panicum; species Panicum virgatum. The sequence continues at coordinate 39,749,980 of NC_053153.1, read as the reverse complement.
ATCTAGTTAGAAGATAGTTACACACCCATTCCTCGGGGAAAATACGATACCTTGAATACTCCCGGGTGAAGTGCTACAATGGTATTTCCATGCGCTTGCGGACTTCTCTGTAAGAGTTAAGAAATACCAACAGGCACCTCAGCCGAAGACACCTATTCCCTTTCTTTCCAACAAGGGCACGGCTCAAATCAATTAAATAATACTATTCCTCAGCAAATCAATTATCTAGTTGTAGATACGTTACGGCTAAGCCAATTGATCTTCTCCTCGGTTCCACAGAAGAAGTTAGTAGTGAATCAAAGAACTCATGCATGTAATTAGTGACTAGGGATCGATCAATCGGATGCAACCGAGCCATACATCCAGAATTGGAAAAGGGATGATGCAAGAGCAGTGGAAGGTGACTTCCTGAACACTTTTATGCAACAATAGTTGTTCCCTGTACTACTTGGTTGTTCCTAAGCACCTCTCTTATGAGAGAACTGCAAACGAACATTACATTTGACATCTTTATTCAACTAGGTCCATCCTTGTTACCACCCCGGTCTTAGAAAGGCAGCTGCGGCACGTCTTGTCTACGATAATGGAATGAGGAATACCTCGATTACTTCAAACTCGCTTGAAGCTTAAAGATCACTCGAATGTTCTGGCTTCTAACCACCCAAGAGGCGATGGCTGAATAACTTCTCTAGTTTAGTTTTTTCCTCGGTAAGGGACTTCTCTAAGGCAAGGTTTCTCTCCTTTTTCATGGATGAGCAAGTCTTCTTGCCTATCAAGACTCTCTCTCTTTTTCTCCAACTTTTCCATAAGTTTTTTAATTTCTTTAAAACCTTTCTTTCCAAATTCTTTTATCATGAAAGCTTCATGTTGTTTTTCCTCATTTCCAAAATCATTTTCTTTGCTACTAGATGTTGAGGAAGGATGAGAAGAGGTGGTGGATGATTGTTGTACCCTGTTGCCCCTTGCCATGAGGCAAAAGTGTGTATCATCCTCATTATCGGAGATGTTGTTGAAGAGCCTCCTTGTAGACTTAGGCATGGCTAGAGTTTCCATACCCTCCTTGTGGGAGTCTTCATGACTTGACTCCAATTCTTCACCAACATGAGTATGATCTTGATATCTCTTCTTAAAGTCCTTGCTCTTCTCCTTGTACTTCTTTTCATCATTTTCCTTGTTCTTCAATTTTGGGCAATCAACAATGTAATGGCCCCATTTCTTGCACTCATAACATCTTATTTGATTTGACTTCTTGTCATTGCCATCCTTCTTGTAATATTTCTTCTTCGTGAATTTCTTGAAGTTTCACAAGACTAAAGCAAATTCTTCATCAATTGAGCCCTCATAAATTGAATCTTCTTTTGTTGACTTGAGTGCCTTGGAGCTTGTTTCAACCTTGTTGCTTGAAGTGACATTGAGTGCCACACTCTTATTCACTTTGTGGCTATGTGACTTTGCCACATCCCTCTCAACCAATTCTTGATGAAGGATTTTACTAAGAAGTTGATTTAGTGTCTAGATCTTGAACTTAGAATCTCTTCTAATCATTGTTGCAAGAGTTGGATTCCTTGGAGTGAAAGCTCGAAGCAACTTCTTTGTGACCTTGTGATCATCCCATCCCGTGCTCCCAAGAGAGGTAATGTCCGAAACAAGGACCATTAACCTATCTATCGGTGTTTACCACCAAGCCTGCTCAGGGATATGCTTAGCAGTAGGGTTGTAGGTAGGGATCGACTGCTCTGGAACTCGATGGTGCAAGGAACACAAAGATTTAGACAGGTTCGGGTCGTGAGTTGCGTAATATCCTACGTCATGTGTGGTTGTTTGTATTGCCTTAGGTGTTGATATTTCGAGGGGGTCCCAGCCCACCCTTATATATCCGGGGGGGGCAGGGTTACATGGAAAGTCCTAGCTGAGTACAGTTGGAGTCCTACTACAACACAATGAGGTAGTTTCCTTTGTACTGCAGCTAGTTCTACACCTATTCAAGTAGTTACAAGAGAGGTAAGGTACATCCATGATCTATCCCTTACTCTAGAATATTCTATGTCTATAAGCAGTCCCGCTACCCCGAGTCTGACACTGTCATACATTTGGGTCACAGTCTCATCATCGTGCATGACGAAGTGCTCAAGTTCTCCGTCTTGCAACAAATCCATCTTTCCCTCCCGAACTTCATCGGTCCCCTCATAAGCTTCTCTCAATGTGCCCTAAATCTTCTTTGCAATCTCAACATTGAGGACTTTGTTGAATTCTTGGACACAGAGAGCTTGTGATGACTCTTACATCTTGCGCATGGCAGAAGTAATCTTGTTCTTGTTCGACCATGGGCACACGGTTGACATGGACACAGAGAGCTTGTGATGACTCTTACATCTTGCGCATGGCAGAAGTAATCTTGTTCTTGTTCGACCATGGGCACACGGTTGACAGGTGGAGTCACACCTACACACACAACCTCTCAAATAGAAGGATGAAACCCGTAGAGGTGCATTTTCATGTCATAAGACCACTTGGGATAATCCATCCCATCAAAGTACGAGGGTTGTCCCAAGTGAACGGATTGAAATTGAGAGGAGGAAACTGTGATTGGTCATAGTTGTGAGGAACTTGATGCATTCCGAAGAAAGGATGCTTTTCCTTTTCTTTCTTGATTCTTTTCTAAATCAACTTTGTCGCCCTCTTCTCAATCTTGGCGCATCTTTCTTTCTCCTCCTCCTTGCCTCAGATATCTACTTGAGGCGAATGGGTTGCTGGAGCTTCCGGCAACACCGACATTGCCGGAACTAGTACGTTATTCAAAATCTGAGTTGAAATCAAAAAACACATTTGAATCAAAAGTTCACCCCTTGTGTCTGGGAGTAACCTGCAAGTGATCTCGCACAACGGAACAATACACAAACGTAGATCGGGACAAAACAAGCTCAAAGACAACAAGAACAATATGAAAGCAATAAGAACAAGTTGACAAGAGATATATTTATCCTGAAGTTCACTTGCAGTAAGGAAGCTACATCTCCGTTGAGGAGCTCACGAAGAGCAGGATTTTCAACTAACCCTTTGCCTCACCCAATCAACCACAAAGGAGGAATGAGTTACTTACTAGCAAAGTCCACAAAGGATGGGGCAATCCAAACTTCCCGGGACGCTCACACAAGAGAGGGTGCGCAACGGGCGACGCCTAACCATCTAGAAACAAGCTTCATGAGTAACAAACGTGAATCGACCGGAAGAGATGCTTCTAGTGTTGTTGAGAAGAACTTGGCTGCACTCACAAGTCAAAGGCTCAAGCTCACACTCCACTATGTAAGAAACGCCCTAAGGTGTCACGTACAAAGGTGACGCGTTGTTGTTGTGCATCACCTTTGCGATTTGGTGACGGGCGAATATGATGCACATCACCTTTGACACCTTGGGAGCCTCCCTAAAACATTGCCCATCACCTTTCTTATGACATAGGTGATGTGCAACATCAAAGCACGTTACCTTTGTTATAGTTAACGGGTCACATTTATGGTCCGTCACCTATAAGTTTAGTATATGTGACGAACTTTGACAAGTCAAAGGTAACGGGCATCATCAAAGCACATCACCTTTGTGATGACATAAGTGATGTGCAAAATCAAAGCGCGTCACCTTTGTGACTTTTTATAATATTCGAACACATGATTTTTGAAAAATTCAAATTATCTCAGATTAAAAAATGGACCATACAAAAAGTTGTAGGTCTCAACCCGATCTACAACTTTGTAGTTGAAAATTTTTTCAGTTGAGGTTGTTTTGGCACCCAAATACATGGTTTAATTTTGAATTTCAAAATTTCAAATGACCGATGGAAAAAATGTATATATGGAACTTGTAAATCGCGACCAGATCTACAATTTTATAGTTGAAAAGATTTTCATTTGAGATCGTTATAGCTGCGAAATGAGTTATATAAGCATTTAAAAGTGGTGATAAAATAAAAATATCTCCTTGTTGGTTACATCTGATGGTGTAGCCTAGTGGTAGGGAAGGGTATGCCCGAGGCTGAGGTTGTGGTTTCGAATCCTAGTAACGGTGGAAAAAATCGCACGCGCGCATTTTCGCGATAAAAATCATGCGACTTGCGACGCGAGCACGATGGGAAAAAGGAAATATTTTTTGATTTTTATTCACATTAGAAATATTTATTTTAACATGCAAAAGAATGATACATGTCACCTATGTGTTGACATAGGTGACAGGCTAAGACTACCATAGGAGACAGGCTATACTGATGCCCGTCACCTTTGTGAGGTGATGGGCTTCAGCCCGTCACTTTTGAGTAGTCATTAGTGACATGATAAAGGTGACGGACATATGTCCGTCACATTAGGGAGATGATGCCCGTCACTATAGAGCTTTTCTTATATAGTGCTCGAATCTTTCTCTCACCCAAGCCCTAGCTCGAAACAACTCAAGGATTAGCTCTTGGAAGGGTTGGGGAGAAGACTTGGAAGCTCAAAGGAGTGTTGCTTTCGTGTAGATTCAGCAGCAACTAAAGAGTGGGGTAAAGGAGTATATATCGTCGAGCTCCAAAAATTAGCCGTTATTGTGTAGATAATGTGCTTATCGGAACTTCCGACACATGGTCGGAACTTCCGAGACAGTTAAAACCAGTTGGCCGAGAGCCCTTTGTCTGAGGGAGCACAGAACTTTAGAGGGGGGTTCAGAATTTCCGACCCCACACAAACTGTTAGATCGAGGACCCCTTATCGGAAGAAGCAAGGCTCATTCGATGGGTGTCGGGACTTCTGACCCCTGGTGGGAACTTCCGACACCTGCTGAACTGCAAAAAAAAGTGCTGAAGTGAGTGCAAAGTGTCTCTCAATGGTAATTAGCATCTTAGTTAAGCACTTTGGCATCTTCAAGCAATCTTTTCTCATCCCCCTTAGTAGTTCAGTGTTTCCTATCCTCAAATTCAAAGTAGAAATTCATAAAAGATCTTCAATGGAGCTCAAACACTGTTTATTTAGCAAATTTGGTATTGTTAATTGCTCTTTTTTATTTCAATAATTTTTGAACCTGCTCATAACTCAATAAAACTATTAGTTCCTTAATTATGCTTGTTATCAACACCAAACCCCACTTAGGTGGCCAAAAGCACTTACAGGCGGCAGCGTAGCTCATCTTCCAGAAGGCGAGAGGTGGGGACCTCCCCCTCAATACTTTTACAGATGGGATAACCACACTAGAAACAAAAACCGGATGGAAGATCTTGTCATCAGGGACGCACCTACTGCCCGAGCATGGACATCCGCAGCTTCAGCAGGGACGGAGGGTTGTAGGATTAAGAACACCGACTAGAGAGGGGTGAATAGACAGTTTAAAAAATAAAACTACAAACACTAGAGAAATATAATTAGTAAAATAAGAGAGCCCTATGTTTTACTACTACTACCTCTAGTTTGGGTTTGCAACCTAGGATGACAAGATAAAATACAATCTCTAGGAAAGTAAATTGCTCAATGTAAATAAACTAAATAAGATGAGCAAGAGAGATAACCGAGTTTGACACAATAATTTATCCCGTGGCGATAAGCGAGAACGTCGTAGTAGGCCAAGCAACACTCTTCCCTTGCGATTACAGGTGGCCAACCGGGCCGCACGGCACGGGCACGGCCCGAGCACGGCCGGCACGGGCACGCCGGGGCACGGCGGCGCCGCCGTGCCGTGCCGCGCAGTGCCGCCGTGCCGACATCCCGGCCCGGGCACGGCCCGGCGAGGGCGCCGGCGTGCCGTGCCGTGCCGTTGGGCACGCCGGGCCCGAGCGGCGCAGCGGTCTGCGTGGGGCGGCGGCGGACGACCGGCGACGACGGCAGCCGGGGGTGACGGTGGAAGCGGTCGGCGAAGGCGCGGACGGAGGCGAGCGAGCTGAGGTCGAGCCGTCGAGGGGATGCAGACCCGCGTGCCGCACCGTCTCGGCTCCAGCCGTCGATGTCGCTGAGGAAGGGATGGAGGGAGGACCGGAGGAGAGAGGAGGCTCGATCGGCGGCGGCCGGGGGAGCAGCGCTGCGGCGGCGGCCGGGAGGGGCGGAGCAGCGCTGCGGCGGCGGCGGCGCGGGAGAGGAGCGGCGCGAGAGAGAGAGCGGCGGCGCGAGGGAGAAGAGGGAGCAGAGCGAGAGAGAGCGGCGACGCGAGGGAGAAGAGGGAGCGGAGCGGCGCTTAAACGGGCCACACACATGCCGGCCCACTAACCGGGCCGGGCCCGTGCTAGTGCCACGGGCCGCTTCGCCGGCCCAGGCACGGCCTGGTGTTTGGCACGGGCACGGCACAAGCCCGAACGCCCACAGGCCGGGCCGTTCTCGGTCCGTGCTTTCTCGGGCCGTGCCCGTGCTGGCCCAACGGGCTCGGCCCAGTTGGCCACCTATACTTGCGATGCAAGACATCCCGAAGACGCGGCGGTCCCCGAGGTGGTGCGCTGAAGCCCACATCCGCCAGGCGCTGGAGCCACCATCTTTAGAGTGCCATGTTTTCTTGTCAAAATTCACCTCATTAGAATGGTGGCAAGGGAAGTTAGTTATAAAAATGGGACCTGTATGCAATGAAATTTTAATATCCCTTTTGACCATGGGTGTGGGGTTTAACTTGTCAACTTTTTATGTTATAACAATCTTAATTAATCCTTTTAAAAAGACTTCATCACTAAATAATCATATTTGGACCTTTTGGTCACGCCATGAACTAATCTTATGGCTAAATTGGTCGCGGCATGAGCTTTGTTTTTCTTTGCATTGCATTGTCACCTAAGCTTGAGGAGGCTAATTAACAGTTTAAGCTAGAAGACTACAAGAGGATTATTTTTGTTGATTCTACACCAACCAAGTTTAAATTTGTGCATCCGAGGCAACTTTGTAAAAGTCTAAAGAGAGAAAGCGACCAGGGTGGTTTGCAACTTTTTGCGCTACCAAAAAGGTGCAATGTCGTTGGCTTGCACGTTGAGCCCTCTGAATCGGAGGCCTCCTTGCACATCTGAACTCACCGCACGTATTCACATACGCACGTGTTGAATAATGCCACAATCCCATGCATTTCAGGCTTAAATATGCTCATAACAAAGCATGGCCAATCAAAACGGAGTTGACGCACCCATTGAACAAATTGAAGGGGAATGTGGGATATGATTGTTATCACCAATTCATCAACATCAAGCCCAATCATTTCACCCGACACCATCATAGGCGCTTTTGCAGCAGACAAAATAAACTTACAATACCGACACTATGCTTGAGAAAAATCCATGTCATTGCCATGCCCTTCAACAAAAAAAAAATCCTACACATACTGTTTCTTCACCTTCTGGTCGGTTATCCCTCACTGAAAATTGATAATACCGTCCAAGTTTCAATCCTCTATATAGGCTTATAATTAGTAATACTAACCCGCTAGCTGCTGGGGCCCTTCACTTGCCACCTAACCAAAGGCAGTGACGGAAAAGGAAGTTGAGCCAAAGCAGCAAGCCGTCTCGGCCACACCTGCAAAGATGAAAGATCAAAGCAATTTCTCGGCGGCATGTACGCATGCGTCCAACGGGAACACTGAACACACCAGCACGGCGCGGCGAGTCCCGATCAGCTCGAGGAAACTGACACTGTTGGGGCGGCCGGCCGGCCGGCCGGTTTGGATAGCACTTGTTTAATGCATAAAAATGAATCTGTAAAGCATTGTATCATTTTTGTTTGTATTTGATAATTATTGTTCCGTCATGGGTTAACTAGGATTAAAAGATTCGTTTTCCAAATTATAAATAAATTATGTAATTAGTTATTTTATTTAACTATATTTAATACTTTATGCATACGTTCAAAAATTCGATGTGATGTGTAATCTTGTAAAGTTTTGGAATTTTGAAAGGAACTAAACAAGACCAATTTTTTTTGCCCAGGAAACTGACACAGACACTGTTGTAAATCACAAGCAAGACCCGGGAAAAGACTGCTAGCCTCCCCCTGCATGACTTTTCTGACGGGAGCATTTGAGGGCGTTTGATTCTTTAGCTCAACTTGCGCTACAAAATAAATCTTACATGCATGGAGTACTAAATAAAATTTATTTGTAAAACTTTTTTCACAAACATGTGCAACTTTGCGCGACGAATCTAATAGACCTAATTAATTCATATTTAGCTACAGTAATGCTACAATAACCATCCTTACATCGTGCGGTCAAAGATGTTATTAGATTTGTCTTGCGATGTAACGCATGGATTGTAGAGTTAGTTTTATAAACTAATTTTATTTAATACCTATAATTAATAGTTAAAGTTGACTACAGTATGCTGCTAAATAGGGCCTGAGCCGAAGAGGTGAATCAGCTACTACGAGACCAATATGGCTACTTAGAACACCGGATAAATCACCCGGTGACTAAAGTCTTCTTTGGCACCGGTTGGTTAGCAACCGGTACCAACAGCCACCAGCCTGCCATGCTCGTTCTGCTCGCATCTCTCCTGTTCTCTAGTATCCTCTCCCGTTACGCTCGCATCCCGTTACAATCATTCCAAGAACTCAACCACAAAATACTGAATCGACCAATAAAAAATCAATAGATCCCAAAAATCATTCAAAGAATCGTTTACAAAATTGATACAATCCAAATGCATCTCTATTTTAGAAAAGTTTCAAAAAAGAAGAAAAAAAAACAGCCACGGCTGGCTCCCCGCGGCGGCAGCCCGTGCCCCCTGGATCTGGAGAGGACGGCGTGCACCGGGCGGTGACGTCGTTGGTCCTCCTCCTCCTTGCGCGAGCCGCAACACCGGGCTTTGGTGGTGCTCCGGCGCGGCGGGGTCATCCTCCTTCTCAACTTCGTGGCGAGGTCGACGGCGGCTGTGCTGATGGCGCGACGAAGGTATGCGGCCATGCCAGCGGCCAGGCGGCGTGAGTAGCAACCAGCGCCACTGCGTGCAGGGTTGCGCGTGCGAGGGCACTGAGGCGGCTGCACACGGCACCAGGGGCTGGCGCGGCGGCAGTGCTGGTCCTCTGCACGGGGGTGGCGGAGAGGGGGGTAAGTGGTGGTGTGGTGCTGCGCATGCACAGGAGCGGCAGACGAAGCAGAGAGGGTGGCGGCCACAGGGAGATAGGGCAGGGATGCAGCGGCGCACCTGTGGTGCTGGATCTGGAGGATGCAGGGCAGCAGGGTCACTAGGGAGGTGCAGAAGCGCCGCCGGGGAGAGGAATCGGGCACCTCCGCTGGCCGAGCGCCTCGCCGGGCTGCCCCGTTCCTCCCGCACAGGAGCGATCCGCCGCCGTGCCGGGCCTGCGCGCCCAGCCTCCACCGGATCGGCGCCTCCGCCGACCCGCCGCCATGTCGGGCCGCTGCTCCTCCCGCGACAACGCGCGCCCAGGAGTCACGGCAACTCCAGAGGAGTAGAAAGAGATGAGAGCTAAGAAATGAGAGGGGTAGAGAGACGAGAGATAGAGGACGGTCAAGACTTAGAAATATCCAGACGCAAGAGGACATTGGTATCGGGTGGTTTTTTCCACCGGTGCTGAATCTCAACATTTAGTACCGGTGCATGCTATCACCCGGGACTAAAAGGTGTCTCTTTTATTAGTCCCGGGGTATGGCACGGGCCGGTGCCAATTCTTGATCATTGGCACCGGGTTGTACCACGACCTGTTTTCTAGTAGTGCGTACCGGATACATTGACACTCTATTTGTCATAATTTATTTTAGTTTCAGCTTCCTATTTGGGAACATATCTGGTGCAAACCATGACTTTGTGAAAACCCATGTAAACCGCAGTAAAAAAAGTCGTCTAAATTCACCAAAAAAATCACACATGCAGATGATATGATGATATACAATCTTGTAAAATATCTTGTCCAAACTCGACTTCGTTTATGAGATATAAAAATAACAAATTTTAAGTCAGAAAGCTGTGCAGATGATTTGTTAGAAATTTGTTATTTTTATGTCTCACAAATGAAATAGAGTTTGGACAAGATATTTTACAAGGTTATGTATCATCATATCATCTATATGTGTGATTGTTTTGGTGAATTTAGATGACTTTTTTGTCATGGCTTGCACGGATTTTCACGAAGGCTGTGGTAAATAAATCGATACTGTAGCATGAAACTGTTGTGTAAGTTCGTGCTATAATGAACTAGTTAGATGAAGCTAGTGAAGTTGTTTTGCCATAAGTTATACCAAATGGGACCTGAAAACGAATGGATAGTTGATGTTATATTTTATCATCATGCAAATTTTGAAATGCAAAAGTTTGTACATAATGTCACAAAAAAGAAATCAGTGTGTTAATAATGCTGCTTGCAATCGTAACCCACTACTATTTGTAGATTGATTTCTTTTTTTTCTCATTGCACCAATTTCAATTGCATCACAAATTTTACATGATGGTGCAGGGTTGCATGCTCTATCCATTCTTAGTTTTGTTGGGATTTTAGATGTTACTGTGTTTGATAATACCACCAAACCCACCGGTAACACTTAGTGATGTTCTCACGATGAAGGCTAGAGGCCTAGAGCCTACTATGCTGGAGGTGTCTCGCATCTCTCACTTCACCTGTGCCAAGAACAAGAAAAGGCTGTGCCACTTTTGTTGCCATCTGCGCGCTTCGTCAGGGATTGATGCTAATTGACATGTAGTACGGCTCTGTTTCTGGCTCAGATTAAGTTACCTTAAAATTGAATTAGACCCATCACTGCATTGCCGATGCAATGAATTTAAATCCAGAATCGAGTTAGAATCTAATTGGGCCTCGTACGTTAGTTTAAAAGCTACAATAGCATTTTTGTGAGATAAATTGAATCCAGAATTGTCTTATTTTTCTGTGAGAAGAGAGCACTTGGAAAATACTCGACCAGATGGACAAACAAACAAATCAGCTATTTCTTAAATTATACAATACAAGTCAAGTCAGACACTCATAACGTACGGACACTCACCCATATAAAGTTACGTATACATACCCTAACTTTATAAATATATTTGAAGACTGAGCCGGCGAATCCTAGAGATTGACAAAGTCATCATAATCGTCTCACTGTCGACAAAAACATTACTTACCACTGAAAACATAACACTATTAAATCACATAAAATTGTCTCTGTAAGGAGTCAACCTAGTTCCCAAGGCTCTACTGGCCCTTTCGCACAGATCAGCTAATTGGAACTGTTGGGTGCGTGCTTTGAAAAAGGCCGAATAGGCCCACAGCTGGAGCAGAAAAAGGCAGATGGGTCAATAATTAGGCCATCGAACTGGCCTGGTTTTGAAAACCGTAAAGCCCACCAAGCTAGCAAGTTGAAATTTGCTAGGGCCTAGACCAACATATAACAATGAAATGGAATTTCCAAACATCCAACGGGTGATTTTTTGGGCCTGCTCGGGCCAGCACGCGACTGCACGCTGTTCCGGCGGTTTTTTTTTTATTTTTGTTTTTTACAAAAATATATTTTCAATTTGGAAATTTACAGGAATATACCCCGGCCGCCCGGCAGCCGGGCTGCCGGGACCTGGCCTTTCGGCAGCGGGGCAGCAGGGGCTTTTATGAAAAAAATTTCGCGGAGAAAATTACGCAGAGGTCCCTGGGGGCCGGTCGCCCGGCAGCGGGGCGGACGGCCCCCCAGACCGCCCGGCAGCAGGGCGACCGGATCTCCCACCCTTATATAAGGGTTGGCTGGTCCCCCCACCCCTCATTTGCATCACTAAAATTCCAGAAACCAAGAAAAAAGAGGGAGGGAGGGACATAGGTGAAGCCCTGCCGGATTTTCGAGCCGGCGACTGCAGGTAACCAAAATTCTTCTACGCTTTACTAATAGATTATGTTGTAATTATTTTTGTTGAAACAGTAGATTAGCAATCAATTTAATATCATGATTGTGTGTCCAGATATGTCGAGCAAGCTTCGTTTTCAAGTTCATTATGGTGACGGATATATTTCTCATGATGCGTATGGAGTAGATCTATCAGCTTTTCAACGAAGAGAGTGCGGAATAGATAAACCCTTAGACAGGAGTTTTGGTTCCATACGCAAATGGCTTCACGAGATATTCAATGTGAATCCAAAGACTCATTTCCTAACCGTTCAGACTGTGACGAATTGGGGAACTGAAGAGGATTTCTGGGAGTTGATGCTTATAGCAAACACCGAAGAATGGAGGACTTACATGCAAGCAGCTCTTGATCGCGGGTGGCCTCTTGCAATGCTAATTCAGATTCACCAGAAGGCAGCCCATTTCGGTGAAGGGTCAACAAGTACATCATCTCATATGAACCAAGCAGTGGAACAAGAAAATGAAGATCAGAATATGCATGTCACAGAACCTGAGCCGCAAGGTATGGCTGATCAGGTAGTAGAAAAAGAAGATCAGAACGTGCATGTCATTCAACCTGAGCCGCAAAGGTTTAGCTGATGAGGGGGAGCGGATACCTGGAATAGTGGAAGCTATACAGAATGAAGACCAAGATGCTCGAATGATGAATGGCGAGACAATGGTTTTGGAAATCCAGTGATACAGGATATTAGGAGTAATGAGTACAAATACAGAGAGAATGAGGTTGTGAAGGGGGCAAAGTATCATAGCATTGAAGCTGTGAAAGATGTTGTGAAGCTTTGGGCTATATCGTTTAGGAAGGAATTCAGAGTTGTGAAGTGTAGTAGCAAAGAATATGAGGTGAAGTGTGTCAATGGCGACTGTACATGGCGAGTACATGCCTACAAGGGCAAGTACAAGACACACTAGGAGTGTTCAATTGTTACACCTCATACATGTAGATTAACTGCTGTTGCGCAAACTCACCGTAACATCACATCCACTTTCGTGCCCAAGAAGATGTATGGGGTGATTCTGGACAAAATTGATTATGAGCCAAAATTGATAATTAGGGACATCGATGACCGTTTTCAATACAAAATCAGCTATGCAAAGGATTGGCGGGCAAAACAAAAGGTGTTTGAGATGAGATTCAGCACATATGAGGCATCATATAATAACCTACCTCACATGCTGTCAGCAATTGTGCAGGGAAATCCTGGAAGCGCGGCTGATACCTACATTGTACCGAGTTTAGATGGGGGACCTGGGTTTCTGCTTCGTGCTTTCTTCTGCCTTGGTGCATGTGTGAGGGCATTTATGTATTGTCTTCCTGTTCTATGTATTGACGGCACATTCTTGACAGGAAGATATAAGGGGACAATACTGATAGCGATTGGAGTTGATTGCAACAAGCAGGTGGTTCCCATCGCCTTTGCTTTTGTTGAGAATGAGAACACAGAGAGCTGGTACTGGTTCCTTGAACTTGTGAAGATTCACGTTGTTGCTGGAAGGCCTGATGTTTGCCTCATCTGTGACAGGCATGCTGGTCTTCTAGCAGCAATAAGGCAACTACATGAAGAAAGTCGAGGACAGCCTCCTCTATGGCCAGATGTTGTGAGTAGGTGGTGCATAAGGCATATGGGTGCAAACTTTTATGAGCACTTCAAGAATAAGGAACTTATGAATTTGTTCAAGAGATTGTGCACTCAGAATCAGTAGCGGAAGTTTGATGCATTGTGGCTGGTGCTAGATAACATGTGCGCCGAGCTGCTAAAGGAACAGGCCTCAACCTCCACCCGGAGACGTTCCGGCGGCGGACCTTTCACACAGTGGATTAAGGATGCACCTAAGGAGAAGTGGTCAATTCTATACGACACTGGTGGTCGTCGATATGGGATCGAGACAACCAACCACGCAGAGTGTTACAATATGGTAATGCGTCATGTTCATGGATTTCCTCTTGTTGGCATAGTTGAGTTCATCATGTACGGATGCACAAGGTACTTCAGAGAGCGGTACCAGGAAGCTGCTGTCTTACTTAATGATCCAGGAGTGATTTTTTGTAATAGGGTCACTAACTACATGAAAGAAAAGATTGAAAAGGCTCAATATCACAGAGTGGTCTCCATGGGCACAAAGGATCAAAGGTTTGAGGTTTCATGCGAGGACAGGACAGGGCAGGGTGTCCGCAGACAAATGGTCGTTCAGGATTGCTTGATAACGCCGGAAGGCAAGGTTTTTTGCAGATGCAAGAAGCCATAGCTTCTTCACTTACCATGCTCCCATGTCATTGCGGCATGTTCAGAATCTGGGTTGGATCCTGGGGTTTTTGTTTCACAATATTACAGAAAAGAAACCGCTGTGCACACTTGGGGCCATGAGATATATAGCATAGGCAGTCTGGGATCATTCACTACACCAAATATCTCTCCAATGTACATTCCCAATCCAGATGCTAGGAGAGGGGTAGGTCGACGGCAGACACTTCGTATCCGTAACGGAATGGATGAGTCTGAGGTAGGAAAGAAGAAAAAAAGATGCAACCTGTGTGGAGCAGATGGTCACACTTACAAGAAGTGCCCTAAAATGCAAGAAGATAATGCTGGTGCTGAGGTTGGACCTTCTGGAAATCCCACCGATGGATTGCCTCCGGATTTTGGAGCCCGTCGCGTCTAGATTTCGTTATGCGTGCATATGTATTTGAACTAGATGTATGGATATGTATTCCGACATGTATGTGATAATTATATTTCGTTATGTATGGATATGTATTTGCACCAGATTGTAGCATGTAATATTACAAAGGTATTTATGTAGTAAGATTTCTTGGTTGTAGTTCTAAATGTGTAGGTTGGTTCAATTAGATTGATCACTGAATGTAGTGTACTGAAAATAGAAGGGTAGTTACAAATCATAAATTTTCGGTTTGCAATACAGTTTTGTAAACAATGCTACGATTACAAAGCAGAGGCCTAAGGCATTCGTACTACTAGGTACTTGAACAATGAAAAGCATGGCATGTGCAACACGATAACCTCGTGTTGTGAGTAAACCTAACATGCCTTAGGAAATGTAAAATGCCGGGATTACATGGTAATGCTTTATTAAGGGCACCGGGGATATTTTCCCTTCCTAATAGCTTCAGACCCTGCTTCCTTAGCACGGCGGGCCCTCTCTCGCTTCCTCTCCCTATCAGCTTCACGTTCCTCTGCCTTCTGACGTTCCACTTCTGCAATCCTCTTCTGAATATCTTCCTGGTTTTTCTTGCGCTTCTCCTCCATCTGTTCTTCATGCAGCATTCGTTGCCACCTTTGTGCAGCCCACCTTGCTTGACGCTCCATGTGGTCCTTATCCTGCTGAGATTGCTCGGTGTCTAACCATTGCAAGAAATCACATAGAGGCGGTGGAGTCTTTCCCCAAATCATGTTAGAAGTGATTACTAGATCTGAAAGTGACAAACTCTGATAGTGTTTTTTAGTACCTTTACTCGATCCTTGCCGTAATGCTTGGGCGGGTCGTACTCGTAATTCTCGCACATGAAGAATCTCTTGCCAAAGTCGTCCCCCAAAACCCTTGATTTCATTAGTTTGCACAAGGATCCGCAAAAACACATAGGCACCTGGACTCCTTGGGGGACTGTTTCTGTTACCTTACTCCATGGAATGTAGGTGGATCCTGAGGATGCCATGGTGTTGAGCCCTGGCAATTACAAGTGAGCAATCAGATTGCTAATATACTATATCAACTTTAATCATTATCAGTAACTACACCTAAATGTACCACTAATCACTCCTAATAATAATTAAACTGATTGCTAAACTACTGTTTCAACAAAATACTTTCTACAATTTTCTAACATTTTCTAAATTTTTTTAATATTATCTTCCAATTTTTAAGACTTTCTAATACTTCTCTAAAAATTTTCTAGTACTTTCTAATACTTAATCTAACACTAAATGTACTGTATCAACGCTAATCATTACAAGTAACTGCACCTAAATGTACCAGTAATCACTCCTAACAATAATTAAATTGATTGCTAATCTACTGTTTCAACAAAAATAATTACAACATAATCTATTTGTAAAGCGTAGAAGAATTTTGGTTACCTGCAGTCGCCGGCTCGAAAATCCGGCAGGGCTTCGCCGCTCTCCCTCCCTCCCTCTTTTTTCTTGGTTTCTGGAATTTTAGTGACGCAAATGAGGGGTGGGGGGACCAGCCAACCCTTATATATGGGTGGGAGAGCCGGCCGCCCCGCTGCCGGGCTACCGGCCCTAGGGACGGCCGCCCCGCTGCCGGGGACCGGCCCCAGGGACCTCCGCGCAATTATTTGAGCAAAAGGTTTTGCACAAAAGCCCCTGCCGCCACGCTGCCGGGCGGCCTGGTCCCGGCCGCCCGGCAGCGTGGTGACCGGGGTATATTCCTGTAAATTTCTAAATCGAAAATATATTTTTGTAACAAATGAAAATAAAAAATAAAAAAATAAAAAAAACCGCCGCTGTTCCGTCACAAAAGACCAGTTAAAATTTGGTGGGCTGCTAATTCTTCTCAAGCCGTAGGTTCATAGCTCCCATATAATTGGAACAAATTGTTTCATTCGAAAAAAATATTTCATTGATCAAAAAGTTTCATCAGATCAAAGATTAAAATTTGCTCAGTTGGATCCACTCTTATCCCTGGAACGAAAAAATATTCCACTAGAATAAATTATTACTGATGTGGAATAATAAAAATTATTCCACATCTACAATAAAATGGTTCTATATATTAAAAATGTTTTAAAAAAATTCATTCAAATAATATCAAGTCTGGTCTTGTTTGAAAGATCTATCTATAAGAATTTCAATAATGAAATCGAAATTTGAATCAGATACTTGATTTGGACAGAAACGGATAGCAGATATTCGAATTATCCGATATCCGTATCCGCTTAAATATCAATATGGATATCGTATTCGAATTTAATGTGGTAGTAAATTGGATACATCCGAATCCGATTTTCATTGATTTTCTCTATCTGATTCTACATTCATATTCGACAATATTCGACACTATCTGTATCCGTTTTCATTTAAAAACTATTCAAAAAATTTATATTCTTATTTCTCACTACCCATATTATTAATTTTTATAATATAAAAATAAAAAATAAATTTACTTTTAAATATTCTTATTTTATCTTAAAATTACTTCTATATTTTTTATTTATATATAATAAAATTATTTATATGTTTACTGCAATATATTTTTATTTTTATTTTTGTGTATTTATTTATTAACATATTTATTGATAAGTAAATTATTTTTAACTAGATATCTTTATTATATCACTTTTTTTAGAATGGTTGGAGAAAAATGGACGCATCACGTCGCTCGATCCAACGGCTGAGAAGGTACATGCACTAAGAGGCACCAAAAAGAGAGGCACCCGATATGCATCCGGTGCATACTAAATGGTGAGCCCTAAGCACCTAGTGCATACCGAAGTGGTGGGCCCCCCACCGGTGGAGATGCGGTGGGAAAATTGTATTTCTGATTTTTTATTTGATCAAGGGTACAATGGTAAATCCTTAATTGTGTGAATAACGTTTTGAGTAGTAAAGTTTGATTGAATGGTTGATCTAATATAGTTTTAGCCCACTAAGGTTGAGCCCACGTCGGTTCTAGGGTTCCAGGCGGACCTAGGGTTTCTCCGAGCGAGGGGGGCGCGGTCCGGCGACGAAGGGAGAGAGGCTGCGGGCCTGCAGCCATGGCGTCGTCAAGCTCATGCTCGTCAGGGTGGTCCGCATCGTCGAGAGGAAGAGGAGGCGGGGAGATGGAGAGGTTTAGGGCACCGGTGCCGTACCGAGTAGGTCCGTATGACTACTCCCCGGCGGTGAAGTGCCGCTGTAAGAGGATTGCGCCTTGCTGGACATCATGGAGCGACGACAACCTGGGCTGGAGGTACTACAGATGCCTTTCAGGATTGGTAAGCATTTCTTTAGGTTGTCCCCTTAGATTGGTCTGCTCTGCGATTGATTTTCTGATTTGCTGTGCAATTCATTTGAATGTAGAAACCCGGGGATTGCAGCTATTATATGTGGATGGATTGTGAGGCCACACAGTATGAGCGGATTTTGATGTGTGACCTTCGTGATGGTGTTTGGCAGCTGAGGAGGGAGAAAGAAGAGGAGCAGCAGCATGTTAAGAGGATTTAGGAGGAAAATGGAGAGCTCAGGCAGATGATAGTGCAACTAGAAAAGGAGAAGGTTGAATTCAATAAGAAAATGGAGGAAAAGGAGCAAATTGACTTGACGGAGAAGAGCAACTTCAGTTGTTTCAGTAGGTGCATTGTAATTTTTGCTTTGTTAGGGCTGTTGTTTGTACTGAAGTACTCATCATTATGACTTGCTCTGTTAGAGCCTGAGATTTTGTGGCAAGCTTTGTTTGTGCATGATCTTTTCATGTAAATATTGACTGAGCTTGCAGCATATTTCAATGCAAAATGAACTGGTTTGCAAAATAAAATGATAAATGCACATGGATGGCAGTTAACAATATCAGTTCATAGAGCACTAACATGAATCTGAGTTCATAGAGCTAAGGTAACAGCACTAACATGAACCTGAGTTCATAAACATCATCTCATAGCAGCAAATATTTACAACAAATGGTATCTTCAGGTTGATGTCATCAAACAATATAAGAAGTAGTAACATAAGTTTAGAAAAGGTATCATCTTCCAGCTAGAGATTTTAAGTACTTGACACCAAACAACAAGTAAGAAAGGCGGCCACTGTTCCTTGGGATGCTCTAGAAATGGTTTGCTGAAATGGTCCTTGAAAAGATGCTTGAAAAGTTGATGCATCCTTGTTGCTTGAGCAGGAGCTGCCAATGGTTATAGACTGTAGAGAAGGACCTGGTCCTTCTTCTTGAGTAGCTGGAGCTGGAGCTCTTGGTGCTTTTTCTGTGCTCTTGTGTATATGATCAATATATGTCATTGAGGCATTGAAATGATGTAGTTCGTCCGACGATAAATTGTTAGGTGGTTATGTCAGATGAACACCGGTCACATTGGTGCATGGAAAAAATAGTCCCATGGTTGCGGTTCTTATAGTTGCACCTACATAAGTGAAGGTGTGTCATGGTCAAAGATCAATACACATTGTCATTGCCCACAATTTATGTCAGAGCCCACAAAAATGGTGTGCAATTTCTCTTCCAGGTGTGGAATAAGTGTATGCATCTCGGGAAGAGAAGCTGTCCGTTCGACCCGTGTCTTGAAGTTCCATACCTCCCGAGTGATCGATGAAACCAACGGGACGATCCATAGCGTCCGGTGAACGCAAAGACCAGATCTCCAGTGCTAGTTGTTGTTATTGTAGATGTTGAGTTTGTAATGTTAGTGACAATGATTTGGTAAGAGACAAAGTCAGTCAGATTTTCCAAGTTATTGATTGTACATTGAACATGTCCATCGATCGACGGTCAATTTGGTGCATAAATCGATCACCAGTCAACTCGCTCAGTGCTTCTGACGGGTGGCCACCAGTCAAAAACATGCGTCGAAAGAGGTGGTCAGTCCGCGAATGTGTCAAGCCAGTGAGTAATACTCCGGTGGCAGTAAACACTGAACACGGGTCAATCATTTGTGTTACCATTGTCTGGCTCTGGAGCGTCGAGTTACACAAAATCAATCCGATGATTGGTACGGGTGGCGCACCGGCCTCACTGCACCCGTCTCGCAAAGGATCAAGAATATGCTAGTGGGGCTCATCCTAAAGATCACTGGACTATGGAACCGAGAACACTGGTCCAAATGGTCATTGGAAACTATGAGGAAATCTGACAAGTACATGAACAAAATGTCCAGTCATAGCAACAGTCTGACTCGTCAGTGTAATAATAGAGGAAAACGCTAAGTAACCCAAGCAGGACACGAGGCAGATGGGCCGGAACACGTGAAATAACCCAAGCAGCCGGCGAGGTGGATGGGCCGGATGGGGGCGGGCGGCGGTCACAGCCCACGAAGATTAACAAGGGCAATCCAGTAGATCATGACAGCTCTCACCGGCAAGACCGTTATCTTCACCGGACAGATCGGCAGGTCCGTCCTGTGGTGTATATTCCGGCCAACATGTTCGGTGAACACCAGTCGAGTTGATATGTCCGACCGGTCCCACCGGTGTGACCGGTCAGTGCAGAAAACTGAACAATACTGCCATAGCATCGCCTCGGTTCACGTGCGGTGTGAGTCAGTAGCGTATGCAAACTACTGCAGTAGCCAGCAGTAGGGGTGAGGCCACGTTGCTTCTGCCTGGTGCACTAGCACCAGTGTAAACAAAAATTTACCACTAACGATGCATGACATCGCATGTAATCAGGAGAAGTTGTACAAGGCTCTGAATGGATGCAGTGTTCATGGTCAATATGGATCTGCTGGCTTCGCCCCTGGCTAGCAGGTTGACATAGACTGATGTGACGTCTCAGAAGACACAATTCGACCTGCTCTATCGCAACTTAGCCACACCACAACCATCAATCGTAGTCAAATGCTACATGAACATGGAGTCTAGAAACAAGCATAACATAACCTGACATGAATGTAAAATGTTGCAGACGCACAGGCTCTGGATGACATGAATATGGAGTCTAGTACCATACACAGCATAATATGAGACCCTAGGGATAACATAACTTACAGAAGTACATCACATCCTAAGGATAACGCCAGAGGGAGCTGAGGAAGGACTCGCACATGAAATAGATCCTGCAATCCTCGCTGCAGAAGTTCGACCACGGATGCCATCTGTACTCGCTGACGCGCTTGCCACACCAGCCCTCCTCGACGGCGTCGACGCCCCATCCTTCCTGCCGGTACGGGTACGCGCAATGGTGAACGTCCGCGCGAGGCGCTGGCGGAGGCGCGTGGAGGCACTGGTGGAGGCACGCAGGTGGCCACGCGCCAGAAAGGCCACACATACTTCCACAGCGTGTGCAAGACGTGCTCCTGCAGAAGAGAAAGTCTGTGGTTGTTCAAGATGGGGAGCGCAGGGTCGTCGTTCGCCGCCTCTGCCAGGAGCTCCTTGGCCCGGTGGTCGTACTCGGCACCACGATTTGCTCGCCACAGGAGCACAGCGAGCAGGAACGCCGCAGGCTTGTGGCCCCGCCGGGCAGCCAGATCGAGATCGTCGAGTGGCGCATCAAGAGCCCCACCGTGCTGTTGGAAGACGGCCCTCATACCCGTGATGAAGAGCACCTCCGGGTTGCCCGCGCCGTGGGTGTTGACGATTAGTCGCTCGCTGCTCGCCTCATTGACTGACTGGTGCAGCCCGAGGCTCAGGTTGAGGCTGCGGTGGACCAGCCCCGTGCCGTACACCTTGTTTCTCATGAGAGAGCAAGCGCCCCTAAGGCTACGGAGATCGGCAATGGGGTAGTCGGACGAGGCTGCGACACTTGCAGCGATGTGGATGAGCATCTCCTCTAGAAGGTCGGCGAGGGATCTCACAGGTGCCATAGGCCGCCGAGCGATGAGGAGGGCGAAGGAGGTTCTGGTCGGGGTGGTCGGCGACAATGGAGATGGAAAGAGGCCGGAAAGAGGGCGAGTGCGCAGTGGCAAAGGAATGAGAGGACTGGGTTTGGTGTCGTTCCCTTATGTAGCAATCAAAGAGGCGCCCGAATGGCGACCTTGGGAACTGCCGTCGTCTAGCGCCGCCCCACTAATTGCACTATAACCGCACTCAGAACAGGCGCGTCCTTTGAATTCGTCTGGTGGTGATGTGCTTTGTAGCTAACGGTTAGATAGGTGAGTGTAGATGGCTTGGAAGTCGTTTGAATTCCGCAAGCGACGGTTGGGATTCCCAAGGACCGTGGAGGGGTACGAGCGTGTGCGGTGACGGTTCCAAAGGGCCGTTGCCCGCGTCGCTCGGCATTGAGTAAAAGAGGAACACGTCCAATTTCAAGAACATGACAATTAGGAGTGTAGCACGTGTGCGTCCATAAGCATCTGGGCATCCGGTCGACCATTTTGCACCGGAATGTCTTGGCATGGCCAAAATCGTCATCATCGACATGTAATGCTGGTGCAATGTACATGTACCCTTTGTTTTGGGCACGCACCTTCAGAGAAGAGAAATCCAGAGTTCCAGAATGACTTCCAGGCCTCTCTACGGTAATTGCCTTTGCATCAATGAATTTTATCCTCGTAGTTTCCTAACATATTGATCGGTCGTCAAGAATGGTGAAGACCGGTCCAAATAGTTCAAGGAAAGAACAGTGCCATTAGGTAATCTGCCGAGTCCTTTAGAAAATGTCCCGTGAGTCCACGGGTCCGATCGGTGAGTGCACTAAAAGAGGAACACGTCCAAATTCAAGTAATTGAAGTATGTACTCATTCTTTCACAAGTTGGCGCGAAGCCTTCCTCATGGAGGTTATTGGGGAGATTGGAGAACATTTCATCGGATGTCACTGACGTTACAAGTTCTAGTGTCCTTTAGAACATGGATGTTGTTTATAATATGGAGATCCTTAATGACTCTAGGCAATAGCCCATCATCCATCTCCCTTCCAAGTTATTGATTGTACGGTGAACTTGTCCGTCGAGCAACGGTCAAATTGGTGCATGAATCGACCACCAGTCATCTCGCTGACTCGCTCAGTGCTTCTGACCAATGGCCACCAGTCCAAAACATGCGCCGAAAGAGGTGGTCAATCAACGAATGTGTCAAGCGAGTAAATAATATTTCGGTGACAGTAAACACTGAACATGGGTCAATCATTTGTGTTGCCATTGTCTGGCTCCGGAGCGTCGAGTTTCACAAAATCAATCCGATGATTGGTATGGGTGGCGCACCGGCCTCACTGTTGACGGTCGTCAAGTGCGAAATATGACCGTCAACTATACTCATTTAAGAAGGAAAACTATACCTCTTACTCGCATATTTGTATCACTAACCTAGTTCCACAATTGTTTTCGAGAATTTATGATTTCAGGAGCACAAGTCTGGAATAAGATGAAAACACGACGAATATGCAGACAGAAGTCGCAGACGATCGTGTCCTGCGTAACATGAGTAAAGGAGACCCACAAACCAGACCAAACCGACCAACCAAGCCCCGACACCGACCATCTGACATTAGGACCCACCAGTCAGTGTACCAGAGAAGGACGGTGGCCAGAGGTGGGAAGAGGGGGTTGGCCGACCCCTTATGGAAGGTTTTCCCGCTGAGTTTTGGCGGGAAGACTGATCCTATTCTCTCAATGGCAGTTTGGCTTGTTTCCATGTTTAGAGATGGCGGGAATCGACCTCTCAAGCTATAAAAGGGTCCTCCCACCACTCTCTCCCACACACCACTTGGAAGCCTCTCTCTCTACACTCTCTTGTGACTTGTACTCCTTAGGGTAGTGGAGCTAGGCTAGTACTTCATCTCTTAGCGAATCCAGTCGTCCTCGGGGTCGGCGAGCAATCCTCGGCCTCTGGTATGGCTTTGTATTCCGACTTTCTTTATGCTAATCATTCAGAGTTCGCTCTTGGTTATCTTGCTATGTTCATAGCTTGTTTAGCCTTGAGCTATGCTTTATCAAGTTATAGTAGTTCCATGCTAAGACCAGATGATCTGGGTAAGGATATCGGTTCGTTGTGCTTTCGGACTTGCCTTAGCATCTTACCTGTCCATCCGAAGGGTGGGGGACCTGGGGGTGCTAGGGTAGTGACCTCATATGCGGGCATGGTGCCCGGGTATGTGGGATCCTTCGGATATAACAGTGCTCCACATTGTGACTGGGGTAGACCGCAGGTGGTGACAGCCCTGTCGGTCCATCGGGAAGCTGCTTCTCGGTTAGTGTACTCCCCGACGTTCGGGTACGTGTAGGAGTTCATGCAAAGATGAAACGGGACTAGATGTTCTCCAGTGCGGGTCATTCTCCCCGATGTCCCTAATTTCCTGGCACCTGCAGCTCTAAGCAACACAGCTAACGTAACTTATCCACTAACATGATTAGTATAACAGGAATCTTTGCCTATGCTCCCACTAACCTTAGGATTGCTTGTTTATTCTTTATTTTTGAGAGTTGGCTGTTCTGTGTGTGTCACATTACCCCTGATTATCCTTATTATATATCACTTACCCTTGTATAGTCAGTGGTCTTCATCTTGCTCATACATGTCATGGTTATGTAACTAAGTAAATACACTTTACACAACCTAGCCATCCCTTGGGAAAATATAAATAACGATACCCTGAATACTTCCGGGTGAAATGCTACAACGGTATATCCGTGCACTTGCGGATCCTTCTGTAAACATTAAGACATACCACACGGCATCTTCGAGGCACCGTTGCTAGGAACTAACCACTCCTAGTGATGATGCTAAGAAATGCCAACACTCACCGCACCCGTCTCGCAAAGGATCAAGAATATGCTAGTGGGGCTCATCCTAAAGATCACCGGTCTATGGAACCGTGAACACTGGTCCAAATGGTCATTGGAAACTATGAGGAAATCTGTCGAGTACATGAACAAAATGGCCGGTCATAGCAACAGTCTGACTTGTGAGTGCAATAATAGAGGAAAACGCTAAGCAACCCAAGCAGGCCGCGAGGCAGATTTGCCTGAACACGTGAAACAACCCACGAGGTGGATGGGCCGGATGGGGGAGGGTGGCGGTCACAGCCCACGAAGATTTACAGGGGCAATATGGTAGATTTAGAGGGGTAAGACCGTTAACTTCACTAGATAGATTGACAGGTCTGTCCTGTGGTGTATAGTCCGGTGAACATGTCCAGTGTGACCGGTGAGTGCAGAAAACTCAACGGTACTGCCATAGCGTCGTCTCGGTTCGCGTGCGGTGTGAGTTAGGAGTAGTAGCGTACGCAAACCACTGTAGTAGCCAGTAGCAGGGGTAAAGCCACGTTGCTTCTACCTGGTGCACTAGCACAAGTGTAAACAATAGTTTACCACTAAACGAAGCATGATATGACATGTAATCATGACAAGTTATACCAGACTATGAATGCATGCAGCGTTCGTGGTCAATATGGATCTGATGGCATCACCCCTGGCCAGCAGGTTGACGAAGACTGATGTGACGTCTCAGCAGACACAGTTTGACCTGCTCTATCGCAACTTACGCGACGCCACTACCATCAATCAAAGTCAAATGCTACATGAACATGAAGTCTAGAACCAAGGCCATGTTTGTTTACTGGGTTCCAAAACTTTGGATCCAAAACTTTGTATGCCAGCCTAGAATTTTTGATGATGTGTGTTTGGTTGATCCAAAATTCTAGATAGTTTCAACAAAAATTGTTAGATGCACCTCCGGTTTGGATCCAAAACTTTGGATGCCCCTTGCGTTTGGATGTTTGGATCATTTCTGTCTAGACTAGAATTTGGAGCCCAGTAACCAAACAGGCTCCATGCATAACATAACATGACATGAATGTAAAATGTTGCAGAAGAACAGGCTCTGGACTGGATTTAACAATGAAGAGAAACATGAGAGGAGGAGGAAGAGAAGGGGAGCAAGGAAAGAGAGTGGTCATGAGCCCTCTCTAAGCAAGTATTATAGTGGGCTGCAAGTAGACTGAATCCTATGTGGAGGAGTGAGAGAAGAAGAGAGAGAAGAAAGTAGGCGTCTGGCTTACCACCGGATGGAAGGGACGACCTCACCTCCTGCTCGTTGGCCTAGCCAGACCCAGCCGCTACCTTGCAGGCTGCTGCTGGCACCAAAGTGGGCGCATGGCAGGGCATGCAGCCGGCTGGGTTATTAACCCTACCCTATAAATGTTCAAGCTAGATTCGCCACTAAGAGAGGCTGTGCGTGCTGATAGTTCACATTAGTCTCCTTCCCCGTACGGTGCCAGCTGGCAAGGGGCAAAGCCAGTTTCATAAAAGGACCACGTACGGTGAATCCATTCAGAGACTTGTATCACTTGTCATGATTACATGTCATGTCATGATATTTTATACTTGTTCTACACTTAATGTTCATGTAGCATGGAGTCTTGCATGAGAAACCATGTCTATCTTGGTTCTTGGTTCTTGTGTAGACATGGAGTCTTGAGAAACCATCTCTCTTCTCTCCTTTGACTTACCTTATCACTCCTCTCTCTTTCTTGGTTCTTGTGTAGACATGGAGTCTTGCATGAGAAACCATGTCTATCTTTTCCCTCTTTAATTCTATTACCATGTCACTAAATTCTTTATGTGGCATTATCATTAATGCTATGGACACCATCCTAGTAGGAAGGTTGGGGATGGTCTTAGTAGCATTACTGTCCACAATCATATAGCCCAATCGGCCTAAGTCCGTGTTTACCGCCAAGCCTGCTCAGGCATACCCCGACTGCTCTGGAACTCGATGGTGCAAGGAACACAAAGATTTTGATAGGTCCGGGCCGCGAGTTGCGTAATACCTTACGTCCTGTGTGGTTGTTTATATTGCCTTAGGTGTTGGTGATGTTTCGAGGGGGTCCCTGCCCGCCCTTATATATCACGGGGGAACAGGGTTGTATGGAAAGTCCTAGCCGAGTGCAGTTGGAGTCCTAGTACAATACAATCGGGTAGTTTCCTTTGTACTGCAGCTAGTTCTACACCTATTCGGGTAGTTACAAGAGAGGTAAGGTATATCCATGAGCTATGCCTTACTCTAGAACATTATATGACTATAAGCAGTCCCGCTGCCCCGGGTATGACAAGCCCCGGAGCTCTTCGTAGTCGAGTCCTGCAAGCGTCGAGTACTTGGCTGGGCGTCTTCGAGTACTCCAAGTAGTCAGAGCATCCTTCTGGTTGCTTCTGATCCTTCTTTTAGATACGTCGAGTAGTCCTCCAAGTACTTCCGGTTGCTCCGAGGCTGTGAGGTGCTCAAGCCCTGAAATCTTAATCATATATGGTGCGCGAAGTACTCGCGCTCCATATGGAGTAACTCCTGAGCCTTAGGTTGAATCGCAGAATCAGGCTGAGGGTCGCTTCAGTCTTTTTCCTTCATTATTTTTCAAAAAAATTGAAAAATAAATCTCTGATGCACATATCCCGCAGCCCCCGAGCCTTAAATCAAAATACTTTTTTCTGCGGGTAGCCCCCGAGCAAAGATTTGGAATTAAGGATTTAAGACGTGGCATCATATTTTATTCTTAAGAATATCTACAGGATTAATCAGATCCGGTATCCGAAAAGACCTCTTTTTAGGGTAAAAAATCCCAGAAAAATGATTCGATTGGATATGCCACACTGATTGCACCCGAAATATCTTCAGAAATAAAACTCGGGATGTATATCTCTTTACTTATGCTCACATGGGACTGTACTGTATGGAGAATTATTGCACCCGTGAGTGCTACCACTGTGGTATCACGTGTTGTCTTCCAGTAAGATCCCTTGCGGCTATAAAAGGTGGGTGAGAGGCCATTGCCAGAAGCACCAGTATTCTGAAGCTATGGCTTGTGTTTGGTGTTCTTGCTCTCGTCCTCCTGAAATTTGTGTAGTCCTTTTCAGCAAAAGATGCTAGAAGAGAACTTGAGAGTGACAAGAGAAGTCCCTGCTACCTCATCCTGCAACCCCAATGCTCTCATCAG
Source organism: Panicum virgatum (assembly GCF_016808335.1). Classification (NCBI taxonomy): domain Eukaryota; kingdom Viridiplantae; phylum Streptophyta; class Magnoliopsida; order Poales; family Poaceae; genus Panicum; species Panicum virgatum. The sequence goes on along the minus strand of NC_053153.1, from coordinate 39,722,625 downwards.
ATCCATTCTGGACATCATGTCCTTGCATATTCCAATGAGGCAGGTTCTCTGTGGACTGGTTGCAGCTAATTATGTCATACTCTTGGGGTTCCCAGGTTGTGGGTACCAAAGAACTGACATCTCTGGTAAGGAGACTTAATCTTGTCACAACGTATTCAGGGAGAAGGAGAAATTTCTCCGAAAGATGCTACAAGAGATCTTGCGAGGCGATTACTGTAATATGCCTGCAGGTCCGAGTCATTGTAAAACTAGTTAGGAAGAAGTACTCGAGTTGTAATATCGAGTAGTTGTACTGTGTCGAGTACTTTTCCTTTATTCTGGAATGTAATCCCAGTACAAGAAAATAGAGTCGAGTAGTTGTCAAGAGATGTGAGTGTTTTCTTTTCCCAGAATGTAATCTCAGAAAAAGGAAATGTCTCAGAAAATTCCGTTTTTTCCGCAATTGGTAACTGACTGTTAACCTTATGGCTTTTTACCGTATTGCCACCGCCTACTATAAAATAGAATGGTAACTAGGTTTTACCCCACCGGCCGCCATTCTCTTTTACTGTTTAGATTTGTTCTTGCCCTCAGCCTCAAGCCTCCAGATCTAAGCTTCCTTTTTTTCCCCTTGCTTCCAAATCTATTAGGATTTTAGCCAGTGTATGCGCGTGAAGCGTTCTGTTGATTTTCGGATGGCCCCGAAGAAGTCGAGCAAACGCAAAGGCGTAGCTGCTGAGCCATCTCGTGATGAAGGTTGGAAATCAAGTTAGTGCTCTGAATCTGACCTAGAAACTTTTGTTTCTGCTGGTCTTTTGCCGGAGAAATCCGTCATCCAATGGCGTCCTACCTTGGGTGAGGATCGTCCGTATGAAAATACGGGCGAAATCGTCACTTTTGCTCCTTATTTGGAACGAGGATTGGGGCTCCCTTGTTCATTTTTCTTCTCTAGACTCCTACGCTACTACAGGATCCAGCTTCATCACTTAACCCCCAATTCCTTTATTCACATTTCTATCTTCGTGCATTTGTGCGAAGCTTTTCTGGGCATCGAGCCCCATTTTGAACTCTTCCGGTTTCTATTCCATCTTAAACCGCAGCCAGATTCCTATGTTTTAGATGTAGTCGGAGGTGCGGGTCTTCAGCTTAGACAGGGGAAGGATAAAGTTTATATCCCCTATAAGCTTAGTGGTAAAGTAATCGACTGGAAACCCAAGTGGTTTTATGTAGAGAACCAGTGGGAGAGTGTACTAGTGATTACTCCAAGCCCTCCGATTCAATGGCCCGAGTGGAATAAGAAACCAGTCGACGATAGTCAAATCCCTGAGCTCCTTTCAAGCATTGCCGATATTAGGCAAAGGAATTTGACTGGAGAGGCTATTGTATTCGAATGGATGAAAAGGAGAATCCAACCGCTACAAGCTCGGGAAACATTAGGTTTCCAGTATCAGGGAACAACTGATTCATCAAGATTCTTGGAGGAAGAGATCTCAGATGAAGAAGTGTTTAGTCGGATTCAGCGACTACTTAAAAATGTCAAAGATGTATCTATTGTTCCTGATACCTTTTCTGCTACAAAACCTCCAAAGCAGGTACTGATAAAGTAGTCGATTTGTAGTAATTGAGTACCTCACCCTAGTGTGATTCTGATAGAATTTTGCTTTCTGTAGGAGGACGTGGAGCGATTTAAGAGTAGTCCTCCACTGCCAGGCACTTAATTGTCCTTTTTCTTTCTCCATGCGCTCTTATACTGTCAACCAAGTCCTAAAATGTTCATATGAAATCTTATATAAACGGTACTAACGTCTGACCTTGGTTGTGCAGATGAAGAGGCGGCTTGGGAGAAGAGTGACGGGGGGCACAGCCCTGCTCCTAGTGTAGATACCCAGGCCGGGCATCTGAAAGGTGCACGGTCAGTGGTGAGGAAGCGTAGCAGCTCCTCGTAAGCTACTAGCAACAGGTAAGTAGCTAGTTGATTACAACCGAGTAATTTACCCAGTTTGTCGATATGTATAAGTAAATCCTTTGCTTCTTCAAGTCCGGCGGCTAAGATGCCACGGACTACAACATCTGGGGATGATGATGTGGTGGGACAAACTGTCCCTTCCACCACAGCGGACCCGTCAAAGGGGACCGTTACTACTCGATGCTGGAGATACAGGTGGCCAGGCCGTCATCGTGAGGCCGACCCGAAAATTTGGCATGAGGAAGCTTGCCGTGATAAGGGCTCCTACGTAAGTTCCTTGGAACTTGTAATTGTAGGGATTTGTCTTTGTATCGAGTACCTGATTTGTCTTTTCAGTGACGCACTCTTGGAGGCCAGAGGGGAGACTGAAGACGACTCAGCCCCCATGTCGGCAGTGGAAAAGCCCCCAAGCACTCCAGAAATGAGTGCTCGCGAAGCAGAGGACATGGCAGATGCCATGCTTCGGAATTCTCCACTATCGGATGCTGAGAGGAGCGATGAAAGGCTCCCGGAGGGCAGTGGAAGTTACAAGCTTTTGAAAAAAGGAGGCGACAAGAAGCATCCTGAGGAGGAAGGTGGCAAGAGGCTACCAGAAGAAACACCTACAGGTAAACTTATAATGCCTTGCACTAATAAGAGTACTTTCCTTTGCTCTTAATTTGGTTTAGTAACCAATTTTTCCTCTAGATTCCTAGAATCCAGGGAATACTGTAGGGAGGATTGAAGATGCGCCACAAAAGGCAGTCTCTGAGGTGCGGGCGAGTACATCCCAGGTTTCATCGGGAAGTGTCGTGCCGCAACAGAAGCTAATGCTTGCATTCAAGCTGCTGGGGGTAAGTAGTCGAATATATCGAGTACTTGTTTATAGATCGAGTAGTATGTACTGATCCTTTTGTTTTGTACTTTTTGGCAGGAGGTATTGGGGCAAGTGGGTAGCCATGCCCAGAATTGTTCAGAGCTAAATGCTCTGAGAGAGCGGGTAAAAATGCTCTCGTCCGAAAAGGCTGCCCTTCAGGAGAAAATCAAGAAACTCTCCAAGGCCAAGAAAGGTTAGTCTTTAGCATATATGATGCAATCGACTAGAATGTTCTGCCTGGTGTTTATAAGCTTTTCTTCTAATCGAGTACACAGCTTGTACAAAATCATTAAATATTGAGAAAAGCTTGGTACTGGATCTAAAGGTTCTTATGTACCGAAACGTAGATGAAATCGAGAAGCTAAAGAAGATCAAGGCAGATTCTGACCAAGAGGTGGCAACTTGTCTTCAACAGCTTAAAACTTTGTCAGAATCCCGGGACTTGATGCAGCGAGAGCTTGAAGAACTCAGAGATGCTGCTCAAGATGTGGCATGACTTGTGGAGACCCCGGAGGGGGATGAAGACGAACCGCTTACGCTGGCGGGAAAGCTTTGGAAGGAACCTGAGAGCTTCGAAAGGTACGTCTCCACAACCACCCGACAGTACGTGGGACATGTACTTGGGTTGGTGAGGTCCTACTGGCCACGTACTCCACTTGATGCACTTGGGCTAGGCGCGAAGGCTGATTGTACTAATGAGCAATGTAATCAGTATTTGCAAGAGACCTCCGCCGTTGCAGACAAGATCATGGAGAATTTGAACAAGTCCGGATCTCCTTGAGCTTCTTGTAAAATTGTTTGGCGTGTGGGCCACAAGTACTTTGTACAAATATTTAAATTTGTGTAATGTCAAGTACTTGTAGGATTATGCAATCCTTTTTGTCAAGTAATTGATACTTGAAAGGAATGAGTTCTGGCGGCATTGCGCTTGCTCAAATGGGATAGTGGATACAAAGAGTTGTGTCCATAGGTGCCTTAAGAGGCAGAGTATTTTCGATTAGGGTCGAGTTGTATGGTTCTTAATCAGAACTCTAGTGCTGACCGGTTAGGATTGAATCCCGCTGGATTAACCAAGTGGGAAAAGCACTTTACAAGAGGATGTTTTTAAGCCGTAGCTTGATGCAGATTTCCTTTTAAAAGGAAATGCGTCTTTTAGAGCAGTGCTCTTATGGACTTGATTGTCCAATTAAATAAGGGAGAACTCTTATCGGATACTTAGAGAGTTAGGAGCTTGGAGGATGTTCTTTAATACATAGGTGAACAGGAGACTTTCGACAACTACTCAGAGTACCAAGGAAAAACAGAACACTTTTGGTATCTCGAGCAAGCGAGTAAAACCCATCAAGTACTCGAGGCAAAAAGTTCCATAGTTGAAACTCCCTCAGTGGTCCAAGCAAGCGGGAGACTTGTGTCATCCTATTTAAGGTACCAAGAACTTGTTTTATGCTCCTTGGAATAGTTTTAAAGTTGACCGGTTTAGGATAGACCTTATCTGGTCACCTAAGTGGGAAAAACTTTTTGTGAAAATATCCAAATTACTCGATCCAGCGAGTAGCATGTCCTATACCAGGACTGGATTGATTTCTAAAATAGACCTGTTAGGATGAACTCCATCAAGTTATACAAGACAAAAATATTTTAGAAATATCCCAAACTTACTCGAGCAAGGCGAGTAAGGTGTCCTACCCAAGGACTGAAGTAATTTCTAAGATAGATCTGTTAGGATGAACCCCGTCGAGTTATCCAAGACGAAACCATCTTAAAAAAATCTATAACCTACTCGAGCTAGCGAGTAGGGTGTCCTAACCAAGGACTGGATTAATTCTAAGGACAAGTCTGTTAGGGCGAACCTCGTCAGGTTACCCAAGACGAAAATGTCGAAAGAATATCCAAAACCTACTCGAGCCAGCGAGTAGGGTGTCCTAACCAAGGACTGGAGTAATCCTTAAGACAGGTCTGTTAGGATGAACCCCGTCGGGTTATCCAAGACGAAAATGTTGAAAGCATATCCAAAACTTACTCGAGCCAGCGAGTAAGGTCTCCTACCCAAGGACTGGAGTAACTCTTAAGACAGGTCTGTTAGGATGAACCCCGTCAGGTTACCCAAGACGAAAATGTCGAAAGAGTATCCAAAACCTACTCGAGCCAGCGAGTAGGGTGTCCTAACCAAGGACTGGAGTAATCCTTAAGACAGGTCTGTTAGGATGAACCCCGTCGGGTTATCCAAGATGAAATTGTTGAAAGGATATCCAAAACTTACTCGAGCCAGCGAGTAAGGTCTCCTACCCAAGGACTGGAGTAACTCTTAAGACAGGTCTGTTAGGATGAACCCCGTCAGGTTACCCAAGACGAAAATGTCGAAAGAGTATCCAAAACCTACTCGAGCCAGCGAGTAGGGTGTCCTAACCAAGGACTGGAGTAATCCTTAAGACAAGTCTGTTAGGATGAACCCCGTCGGGTTACCCAAGACGAAAATGTTGAAAGGATATCCAAAACTTACTCGAGCCGGCGAGTAAGGTGCCTAACCAAGGACTGGAGTAACTCTTAAGACATGTCTGTTAGGATGAACCCCGTCGGGTTAGCCAAGACCAAAATGTCATAAGAATACTTGAGGTAAGCCATAAAAAACTACTTGATTGCTGCTCTAGTGCTGAGCATAGCTTTCAGAGTGGTATTAGTGATAGGTTTTAGGTCAGATGAGCAAGAGCAAAGTAGTCGATTTATGAGGGAATCAACTTATATTGAAGATTTATCTAGATTACAGCAATTGTAAAATGACATACTCTGACTCTTAAGACCTACCCCTTGCTCGTAGACATGAGCAATGGTTTACATATCTGAAAAAGTATTCAGGGGCGAACTAATCAATACAATGGTCAACTAGATTTTGGGTAAAGTCTCCTTTATCAGTGGTGCCCCAAGGGCTTTGTGAAGTGAGTTGCACTCGAAGATTGTGTGAGAGCTCTTTGGGTGCACGAAGCACTTGCGTAGGAGCGTTTTGTTGATCTTGTCTCTGCCAAGAGATGTTTCTACATGGTGTTGGGTGCGAGGCTTACCCTGAGGAAGGGTACTTGCCAGCTTACGCTTTTTAAAGGATGCGGAAGTATGTGCCGGAATGCGGTAGTTGGAAGAAGGGTTGTATGCATCTATTTCCTCGCGCTCCTTTTTCCTTGAGATGATTACGTTACGTGCATCATGACCAATGTTGATCACATTCCGTAGGTCGCTGTTGGAGTAGTCGTAGTTGTTGCCTTGCTATTCCTGCTGGCAGTTGGCGAGGCGCTGGCGCCTAAACGGCCTTTTCTGGTTAAGCAGGCGGCGACGCTCGTAGAGATCTTCTGTTGCGTGCTACTCTTCTAGTTGGACAGTGACTATTACTGCTAGAGGAGGTGCAGGCGGATCTTGCTTTGTAGCAGCTTGGGCTTCTGTGATCGTGGGGGAGTAGTTTCCATGTTGTCGGAAAGATACTCATCGAAGTCATCATAATTGTAGTCGTCGAGATTAAGACGCTCTGTGGAGTCATCCTCTGGTTCATGGACTTCAGAGATGCGAACCATGAGGATTTCATGGCAAAGATCTTGAATTTCTTGATCTTGTTTGCTTGAAGACGGGTCTAATGGACTACTCTGCTGGAAGGGAAGATCCGTTGGCTGGGAGTTCAGAGCATTAGGATCTTGTGTCTCCTTCAGGCGCACTGTCCGTCCTTGCAGTGTTGTATATATGACCAAGTTTGGGAGGGAGTCCTGATCTGTAATACCCTAATTTAAATTTCAGTATTTAATAATAAATTTAATTGGCTTTATTTAAATTTCTAAGGTTTATTATGCTTAGCCTTGCATTTAATCTAATTTTCTTTCACAAGTAATTAAAATTTTTCTAGGTTAAACATGTTTGTGCATTCATGCTGGTGGATAAGTTTTATTTGTTTGAGTGCTTAGAGTTTGAATTCAAATTTCATTTGAATTCAATTAGATTTGAGTTGGTTTGAAAAGGAAAAGAGGAAGAGTGAATAGTAAAAGAGAAACCCAACCCAAACCAGCATCCAGCCTAGCCCAGTAGCCGACCCGCGCCCCTTCTTTCCACCATGCTCGCCCCAGCAAGCTGCGCTAGCAGCCCAGCACGTGCGCCCCTTTCCCCCTGACGGTCCTGCCCCATCGGTCATCCCCCTCCTCCTTCCACCTCGCGCAATGGCCACGCCCGTCACGCCGAGATCCCCGTGCCTCACTGACCCCCGGTCCGTGTTCACAGCTCGACGGCGCACCTTCTCGGGAGATCCGAAGCCCGGAGCACCTCTGCACCGCCCTACCCGCGAGTGCAGCACTAAGCTTCACCGCCGTCCTCGACGCCGGTGACCTTGCGCTGCAACTCCGCTCTATCTCGACCCTCGGTAAGCACCAGTGCCGCCCCCTTGTCCTTTTGCGCTAGGTTAGCACGACCGTGGACCTCTGCAGAGGCCGGAACAGCGCTCACCGCCGCTCCGCCGCCACGCAGCCGCAGTCCGCCATGGCAAACTCGCTGCAGATCCCTGCCAACCCGCTGCGGACCCCCCACAGCCCTACCTGTGCCTTGCGCAAGCTCCACGGCCCTTTTGCATTCACCCGTGACCCCCAGCGCGGCGCGAACACGTGCGCCGGCGATGCGCCACCGCGCAGTTCCGCCCCCGCCATCACACCCGGTGTTCAGGACCTCGCCATGCCCCGTTTTTGGCCCAGGTGGATTACGCATGTCGCATAGTCCATCCCTGACCCAAACCCCGATCGAGTTGACCTCGGGAAGGCCGAGTTCAGCTAACTCCGACAAAGCCCCGCCGCGGAACGCCTGTTCCGGCGACATGCGCCGCCGCCCTCCGCGACAACAGGTCCGAGCCGCTAGATCCGAAACCAACGCACCAGATTAGATCTAGATCAGGATAGGTCCGGATCGTTAGATCCAGATCCAACGGACTAGATCCAAACGTACCAGTTCAGCCTGGTCTTTTTGCTAAAGAGACCCTGGACTTTTCGGGAATTAACCTCGGCCCAGTTTCTTACGCCGAACCCCCTGAGCTTCCTGGTTTTTAGGTCCACAGTCCAGCCCTAAGTTTTTAGCGCGTTAGACCCTGCATCTATAGTTTAATCACGTATAGGTCCCTGGTTTTTGCGCAGAACCCCCTGTAGTTCCAGTTTTCTCGCAGTTTAGCCCCTGGACCTTATTTTAGCTCTAGTTTTCACGTTCTAGCTCCGTTTTAGGTGTTCTTTATGTCCACGCGATCATTGTAACATGTAGAATAGTTCTAGACTAGTTTTGTTTGCTGTTTTTATGTAATGTTGTACTATTTCTTAGCTTTTTCTTTTGTTTGCATGTGTGTGTATGTGCTGGACTTTGTTTTGGCGTTGCGATCGTGAGTAGACGTTGAGCAGTCGAAGGAGTACTAGGAGCCATCCTCCGCGGGACACTTTGAGCAGCAGGAGCACTTCGAGGAAGGCAAGTATAACATGAACATTCTTATCACCTTTAAATACAATTTCATACTGCATTTTAATACTGTATGCCTATAAGGACTTTCCTAGCCACTTTATATCCTATATATATATATATATCCCTTGGTTCGCATTTTGGTTAGTTGTGCTAGGTGCTACACTCTCACACATGGTCCTTTTTAATTAAATTGTTAATGGTCTTATGCAACTTAATTCTGAGCGTTACCCTCTGTGCTATGTACTTGAGTGGTTTACGTCTCCTTAAAACATGTTTTTCTAGAAACTTGGTTTAGGGGGCTCGTACTGTGTTTTGTGCTAGCTACTCTCCATAAGGACCGTACGTCATTAGAGCGACAATCTGGGACAACCGCGCAACCACAAGACTGGAATGGGACGGTCTTGGCTTATTAATTAGGTCTTTTTGGTTTGGAGTAACTTACCTGCGGGGCAAGGGTGATAAGCTTCAATGGTACCTGCTCCTCCGGCTTGGTCTGTGCTATGTGCTTGTACCCCCGTGAGGTGGGCCCCATCGTCGCTGATCCAACTTTTCGCGGTTACGTCTTACCAACGAGATTCTTTGTAACAGCCTCGTAGTGTGCTTGCTAGTCATCTTACCTACGGAAGTGTGATGAACAACTAGCGTAGCTCATGACTTGTGGGTAAAGATGTGCAACCTCTGCAGAGTGTAAAATTGGTATACTAGCCGTGCTCACGGTCATGAGCAGCCTAGATCCCCCTTTTGATTAGTGGGGTTATCTTCCTTTGATTAGGGGGGGTCCCGGGTGGTTTGGTTTGGTTCTCAGTAGTTCATAATTAATTTTGATTAATTTCTATGTAACTGGGTTTATGGTAATTCATCCACTTGTAGTTATTAGCTTTAACAAAATTTTGCTAAGATTAAAAGCTAATGCAGTTGAGTCAGCCAACCTTAGAGCCTCATAGTTTGTGTTATACTTGTTGAGTACAAGTTGTGTACTCACTCTTGCCTACTCTACTCTTTTCATCTTGTTCTCTTTGGGGACACCTGTTGACGCTCCTTAGCGCCCCAATTTATATACCACAAGTGCACGAGATCGTGTAGCTTTTCCCTTAGAGTATTCCCCCAAGGTTTATCAATCCGTGGATCGACAAAGAACTACCTAAGGTTTTCCATCTAATCTAACGGATCTATCCTAACATGAAGCATGAATTGCACATATAGAGTAACCTTTAATAGATATGAGTGTTGTGTAAAGGTTGATCTCATCCATGAACATAGGCGTAACCATAGCAAAACCAAAGACATGACTAGGCCTATTGTCATCTAGTTGTAGTTCAAGCTAACGAGTAAATAAATCATGCATCTCAATCAATGGCATCTTTAAACCCAAAATCTCCAATCCGATCCTTCGATACCCCATCTACTTAAAGCAACACCCTGTCACGACGCCCCCCTTTGGACGAAAGCACCCAGAAGCAAGTTGAACCCCCTTTGGTAGTTCCGCCATGAACCTCTAGCCACCATGACTACAAGATCATGCTAAGCGATCTATCTCGATAATAGATCTAGGATGAAGCAAACCCAAAGAAAAGAACGAAATTGAAAGAGAGAACATGGTCGCTAAAAGATTTGGAAGACATGATTATCATTACTCACATAATAGATTCATTTGGATCGTCACCACCGAGTACATACCATTGACGACTCCAACTAGCTCATGAACTCCACCATGGCACAACCACGCAGGGAGGCCATGGCGGCTAGGGGTGGCCTAAGCCATCTCCTAGACAACTTCGAAGACTTGCGGCGGCCGTCGTCTCCCTCCGGTCTTGGCCCTAGGTTTTCGTCGAGTTTTGGGTGGATGGATGCCGCGAGTTGAATAAGGTGCGAGCTATTTATAAGCCGAGGAAGCCACTGGTCGAAGGGGAGGCCGAACCGCCTCGGAAACGGTCTAGGCCGGCCGGCCTCATGGGCCTAGGCCGGCCGGTCTACCCTCTTTCGGGCCTGCCTCGGTCTCATCTTTTGCGTGTAGACTCCTCGCATCTTCTAGAGTTTATGTCCTTCACGATTGCACCCCTTTGGATGTCGTTATCTTGGAGATATCTTCGAGGAAAGGATAGGATAGGGAATCCTTCCTTAAATCTTCATTTGCTTTGCTTAATCCCAAAGTGTCTTGATCTCATCTTTGTGCGCTTGGTCCTTTGGGCTCTCTTGGAGGATGGATGTGCATGAATGGGCTTCGAATCAACATGAGCTTTGGTCCTTCCTTTGGGCTTTGGCCTTCGTCTTTCTCCGTGTTAGCGCTCAATCACGGGCCTCGTCATTTCATGCTCCAAAATAGGCCAAAAACCTGCAAAAACGAAGTTCCTCCAAAATATATGTGCAAGTGTGAAAATGACCAATAATTAGGCCGGGGTTAGGACGGTTAGTGATTTTGATATTAAATTCATGCCATTATCAAGGATAAACAAGGGATAAAATGGGTACTTAAGGAGTGCCAACATTCCCCCCATGCTTAAACCTTGCTCGTCCTCGAGTAAGTCCAGGAGCTTTGCTTATAAAGAAATCAGCGTTGCCCCTCAATGTCCTCTCTGCACTTAGTCATACATAACAAGACATATTGCTCTCTCAAGTTTTTAGCATTTAAGTTCATGTTGTGACCGGCTACTTTTTCATTATGTAAGATAGACTAGCAATTAAAGAACAAGCCACAATAATAAATAAATGCAATGCTCTCAAACTTAAGCGAGCTTCAAACCTTTACCTTGTTTCATCGTGAAGAGTTTTCAAAAGAATGCATATCAAACATAAGTGAGATTCTCTTGCAAAAGATCATGGAAATACTCATCTCATCAAGTATCTCAAGCCTACATTAGATTGTCTTCAACCTATTCTACTCATATATAAAAGTGGAATGCTTATGTGGAGCTTGGTAGGTAAAAACAATCCTAGCAAAACATTATATCTGAAATATTGTCAAACTAAGAGAGAGATCTATTGAATTTACTAAGACTTGTCAAAAAGGTCATTGGAAAATAATGTTGGAGAGGGAGAAAGATGAAACACACACATTTAGATAGGTGGACATGTGCAAGCGGCAAATGGATGATCCCGAGACACAAATGAAGTTCTAGTTATCGGATTGCACATGGTTGGAAGATTTGAGTATGGAATAATTCTTCAAAGTAACTTGGAAAATTAATGAAGCCAAAAAGAGCTAAGGATCATTTTATTCTTCTCTTTTTTTCTCTTTTTTTCATTTTTCTCTTTCTATTTTCTTTCTTTCTTTCTTTTTGCTCCTTAGAACTTTTGATAACATAGAATACTTACCCAGCCATCCCCCCATGCTTGAACGAATGCTCGTCCTCGAGTATGAATAGTGGGAGAACCAACTAGCTAGGGTAAGTATCTCAAATTCACCTTCTTCTTCATAGAACCTCTTGAATCTCCGGGGGAGTCTTGTCTCCCAAAACTTTTCTTTATATGGTGCCCTTGATTCTTTTGATTCCGTCGAAATGATAATCCATACTCAAATTGGGTTGTGGTCAACGAGGTAATCACAAAAAGATATTTTTGGTTTAGGGTGGATATCCAGCGAGGTTTGCAAAATTTCCGAAGTAGAAACTCACAATGCATGGATAAATAGGCTAGCAGAAAGAAGGTTACACAAAAAAAAATGGAATGACCAGCTTCTTATTCTCATACCAAAGAAATCAATCTTAATCCAACTCATCAAAATATAAGTTTGCAATCTAAAGGTTTCATCATGAAAGAATATGTATGTATAGGCTTTGGTAGGTAGAACTTTGCAAGAGATTCACAAATGTAGATAGCATAGGAATTAAGTTTTTAAATTAAACAACACAAGGTGTAAGGTCATCGGTAGACTTAAATCAAAGAGCAACATAGAATATATGGGTCTAGAATTTAGTCATTTAACCTCCACAATTAAAAGAGCCGGTATTTAATCATTTTAATTCCATTTAATTGAGAGCAAATGGTCAAGTCATATAGAACATAGCGTAGGTAAAACAAAGCAGCAACTTTCATCATTTTTCCATAAGCATAAGGCATTGCCAAAATATATCAATGTGGTGAGAACAAAGTGATGGTGGTTATCATTCATTGAAAACAAAAACAAATCTAGGTTGTACTCCTAGTAGCCATGTTATTATAGGGATAGATATACAATGGTTGCATTTATGGTTGAAGGCATATATGTACAAGCATTTAGAAAAACAGAGAGTTGAGGAAGAATTACCGTCCTTCTCGATGCTCGTAATGAAGTGTAGCGCGGCCTCCCCCATACTTAAGCATTGTGCTAAGCATGGAAGAAGAATCATGAGCATCTTGTGGCAACTGTGATTATCTTACTCCATGAGATCTTTCTTTCTTATCCACGAAATCTTCCCCCATGCTTAGCATGATGCTAGGCATGGAAGGAGAAGATTGACCATCTTGCAAATCTTGAAGTCCTTCCCTCATGTGTATGAATATCATCTTCAATGTGTCTTCACCTTTGTTGCCTCAATTTCCTTCAACTTCTTCTTGTACTAAGTCATGGTCCCAATCATTGCTTCACATCGTCGTCGCCTCCTTCAATTCCTCGTTGTCCCATTGCTGCCTCATCTTCACGAAATTTTCTTTTAATTTCCAGAACAGAACATGTACTGAAACATTGCTCCATTGCAAAGTGCACGAATTTTCCTTTCCAACGAGTCCTCATTTGCCCAAAATTGATTCCGAACAAGAGAGTTATGTCCATTTCATCCCAGCGCTGCAATCTGTCCCGAATTTCAGAACGCGCAACGTCCAATGTTCTTGCCATATCTCCTTGTACCGGTCTTCAAATTCATTGATTTTGGATGTGTTGGAACGGGAATTTCATGGAGCTTCTGAATATCAACTTTTTATTCCTTGTACGTCTCTGTCCATGTGCAAAATTTGATGAAAACAACACCTTACTGCTGCTCAGTTCCTTGTACGTCTCTATCCATGTGCAAAATTTGATGAAAACAACACCTTAGGCTGGAGTTAGGATAGTTAGTGATTTTGATATTAAATTCATGCCATTATCAAGGATAAACAAGGGATAAAATGGGTACTTAAGGAGCGCCAACAACACCTTACTGCTGCTCAGTTCCTGGCGATACGGAGGAGTTCACTCAGAACCTCTAGGAGTACGAGGACTTCTAGGCGGTCATCCCCCAGTCGACGTCCCTGTGGCGCCCAGCTTCCGAGAGTTCCGTACCTGTTTTACACTTCCGCATACTTTGTACCAGACATTTTGTCATTTATGTAATAAATAACATTCGTACTCGCTTTATTATATCTTTTTACGTGATCTGTGCTGTGATATACTGTTCATTCTGTTGTATATATGTGTGACTTGATCCTGGCACGTATATGATTGCCCGGTTTATGTCCTTTTGTAAACCGGGTGTTACAGAGTGGTATCAGAGCTATATCGACTGTAAAACGAAAGCCTAGATAGAGCTGGTCGAGTTTTAGGTCTTCTTCTCTCTAAGCCTTGTCTGCTGAAACTATTTTGCTATTATATTCCTTGAATTCTAAGATTTTTACTCATCTTGCCTTGATTTTTCTCTATAGAATAGTTTCCGTAGATTCTGGCCTGAAATAAGCCGACCAACCATGATAGGTGTAGGCTAAATAACCCTTTATAATAGCACGATAGAACGTTCTGCGATGCGTTGTGTTAGTCGAGTTGTGTGTTAAACTCGGCTAAAGTGTAAATTTGTATGCTTGTTATTATGCAAATGTTTGATTTGGATCTTTGGTTGATTGCATAGCTTAGTAGTTAGATTTGTTTAATGAAAATCAGTCTTAAGTTAAAGTTAATCAATTAATAAAACTGAGATAGATCGTTGGGGTTAAACCATGCACTATGTTTCCCTCTACCTTATCATGCCTTGGGTTTCTCCTGTCTTGCTTGTTGAGAAGAAGGATAGCGCGAAGAGGATGTGATATTCCAGGATTCACCGACGAGTACGTCGGTCTCTGAAGGGGTAGGGATGTGACACCCCAGCCTACAGATAGTACGGGAGAATTTGAGGATTGCTCAGATGAGGTAGAAGAGTTATGCAGATCTGAGTTGAAGAAGTGCTTGAGAGTGCCAAAAGAACAAGCACCGTTGAAAGGATTGGATGTGCAAGAAGATCTGACCTATACCGAGCATCCGGTGAAGATACTGGAGACATCAGAGAGAGTTACACGGAACCCGAAGATCAAGGCGTGCAGAAGGCAATGGAGTGACCACACCGAGAAGATGAGCTGCGGAAGACCTATCCTGATCCCTTTGCTAGCCAGCCCTTAGAATCTCGGGATGAGATTCCTGTAAGGGGGTAGGATTTGTAACACCATAATTTAAATTTCAGTATTTAATAATAAATTTAATTGGCTTTATTTAAATTTCTAAGGTTTATTATTCTTAGCCTTGCATTTAATCTAATTTTCTTTCACAAGTAATTAAATTTTTTCTAGGTTAAACTTGTTTGTGCATTCATACTGATGCATAAGTTTTATTTGTTTGAGTGCTTAGAGTTTGAATATAAATTTCATTTGAATTCAATTAGATTTGAGTTGGTTTGAAAAGGAAAAGAGGAAGAGTGAGCAGTAAAAGAGAAACCCAACCCAAACCAGCATCCAGCCCAGCCCAGCAGCCGACCCGCGCCCCTTCTTTCCTCCATGCTCGGTTCAGAAAGCAGCGCCAGCAGCCCAGCACGTGCACCCCTTTCCCCCTGATGGTCCTGCCCCACCGGTCATCCTCTGAGGTCCGTGTTCACAGCTCGAGGCACAAGCACCGTTGAAAGGATTGGATGTGCAAGAAGATCTGACCTATACCGAGCATCCGGTGAGATACTGGAGACATCAGAGAGAGTTACACGGAACCCGAAGATCAAGGCGTGCAGAAGGCAATGGAGTGACCCACACCGAGAAGAGCTGCGGAAGACCTATCCTGATCCCTTTGCTAGCCAGCCCTTAGAATCTCGGGATGAGATTCCTGTAAGGGGGTAGGATTTGTAACACCATAATTTAAATTTCAGTATTTAATAATAATTTAATTGCTTTATTTAAATTTCTAAGGTTATTATTCTTAGCCTGCATTTAATCTAATTTTTCTTTCACAAGTAATTAAATTTTTTCTAGGTTAAACTTGTTTGTGCATTCATACTGATGCATAAGTTTTATTTGTTTGAGTGCTTAGAGTTTGAATATAAATTTCATTTGAATCAATTAGATTTGAGTTGGTTTGAAAAGGAAAAGACCCTCCTCCTTCCACCTCGCGCAACGGCCGCGCCCGTCACGCCGAGATCCCTGTGCCTCACTGACCCCCCGGTCCGTGTTCACAGCTCGACGGCACACCTTCTCGAGGAGATCCGAAGCCCGGAGCACCTCTGCACTGCCCTGTCCGCGAGCGCAGCGCCGAGCTTCACCGCCGTCCTCGACACCGGTGACCTTGCGCTGCAACTCCGCTCGATCACGACCCTCGGTAAGCACCAGTGCCACCCCCTTGTCCTTTTGCGCTAGGTTAGCACGACCGTGGACCTCTGCAGAGGCCGGAACAAAGCTTGCCGCTACTCCGCTGCCGCGCAGCCGTAGTCCACCGTGGCGAACTCGCTGCAGAGCGCAACCCGCTGCAGACCCCCCACAGCCCTGCCTGTGCCTTGCGCAAGCTCCACGGCCCTTTTGCATTTATGGCAGAACCACCTGAATTATCCCGTCTCAAGTGCGCTGGCCATCACCATAAAGGCAACACCGACACAAACGCATTTCAAACGGAACAATTCTTGGTCTGTCGGGTAATGTCTCGATACAACCACCGGTTCTCGGATCGAACAAGCATAGCCCGCACGAAGGCGAGTCCAGAGATATTACAACCACATATTTTACAACACAAGCATAGTAGTTATTACAAACCAGTTCAAAGCATTATTACAGATCCAAACTCAATAAACATTTTACAAGCCATAAGTTTAAAGTTCAGAGTTTAAAGCAGCGGAAAGAAAACACGACGGCTACAACACGTCGCAAAAGCATATCAAGCTAGCCCAAGCAAGGTATCACTCATCGGGGTCATTGCTGGCCGAAGACGGATCCCATCCTA
This sequence comes from Panicum virgatum, assembly GCF_016808335.1. Taxonomy (NCBI): domain Eukaryota; kingdom Viridiplantae; phylum Streptophyta; class Magnoliopsida; order Poales; family Poaceae; genus Panicum; species Panicum virgatum. Next base: position 39,706,260 of record NC_053153.1, on the reverse strand, counting down.
TGGTCCAGCCAGGAGGCAAAGAGCAGGGCCAAGACAGACTAGCGATCTGGTCCTCAAAACTCATACCTAAAAAAGGTTTCAACAGCAAGACTGAGTATTCTAATACTCAGTAAGACTTAACCGTCAACGGATATACTTAGTCCAATTAGCTAGACTATGCAGGGTTTTGTAGGCTCTGGTTTTTCTTTTGCTGAAAAGCAATAAAGAGTAGGTCCTTACTTTCAAATTTTAGCTTCCAAGATTCTAGTTGATTAACCATTCTATGTAAGCAACTAACTCTACTCAACCATGGTAGAACTTTAAGCAAACATCAAGATTGATCATAATAATGTTACTCTTATTACTCTGTGTGGCAAAGGGATCAAGCAGTCCCAAACTGTGAGAAGCGGACGATTCGAATCGAATTTGTTAATATGGCCAGGCAGACCTAACACACACGTTTGGAATACTGTCGGGTCGTTCCCAAACAACCGTTTACCTTTCACTCCGACCTGTGGATAGGGTCACTCTCCCCGACTATAGGGCACCATCTTCCTCCCAGTAGCCGCGGTGTTGCGCAACATAAACATAAATAAAAACCTATCTCTAAGAGAGAGTGAAAGGTATATCCACTCACCGGTCCGATCGGCTACTAGGCTTACCGTGTACCATATTTATGGCATGTAGCTAGTACGTTCAAAAACTTAATCACCTCTACCACACACCGCGACCTTAGCAAGTTCATCAACACAGACGGGTCTCACACAAGGTCATGATATCGAACACGACCCCGTCTGTCGTCCTTATATTGATAGCAGAAAGTAAACAAGCAATTACTATAGAGCTCGCAAGTGACATGCAATCACTCGACTTTTACCGGTCCTATAAGCTTAACAATTATTCGAACTCAGGTCTAGTGTTCAGTACATAGGTTCCTAGGATCATGCATCTAGGGTTTCAATTCAAATCCTAAGAACTATAAATGCACAAGTAAGTAATAACGATAAATTGTAATAATTTGAAATACTGGGTTATGTCCGGGGCTTGCCTTCGCGGTAGTTGCTAGTTAAAACAGCCTTGGGCTCTTCCGAACTTTGGTCCGGGTCTTCAGTTAGTACAGTGGCGTTCAGCTGGGCCTCTTGATCACCTTCTTCGGACTCCGGGATCAGCTCGTACGTCCCGTCCGATAAAACAGTCGTATCTATATGTGATGCAAGAAACGGTATTATAAACACACGCTTCACAATAAAGTTGCAATTTAAAAGATAACAAACATAACTAAGCATATGGGCAATCGTTTATAGAGTAGTTATTTAACATTGCCTACTACTCAAAACAATATGATTAACCTCACAAGACAACTTGATTAACTTCACAAAGTAAGTTTTAGTTAACTCATGTAGCATTTAAAACATGGTTCGCTAAGAATTGAGTAACTCAGAATACAACTAGCATTTAAATGCAACAAAATTACTTCAAATAGGTAGTACAGAGAGCAATATACCTTGAAGATTTTATGCCATTTCATGCAGCCAATTATTCAGAATAAATCATTCACTCAGACAGCACCTAGAATAAGATTAAATTATACAGGTTAAACTAGAGCAAAACAGATGCTATAAATTTAACAGCAAACCAACACAGTGTTAACTAAGCTGCTGTAAATTTCTCATGATTTTATCTGCAAAGAATTAATTCTGATAGAAAGAACAAAACTAGCATTAACACATCAAGATTCATTTTTAACTTCTGTTCTAGACATGATCAGTTTTTCAAACTTCTTGGGAAATCTGATCTATTCCAAATGAACACTCAGAAATATTTACATGATTTATCATGAACAAAAACTATTTACCATAATTAAAGTCTACTTAATAATCATTAAATCAAAGAAATAGCCAAACAGATTGAAAATTTCTAAAACTTGGGCAACAACAATGTTTTAGTAACATGTAAGCATGGAAAAAGTTTCACACTTAGAACTCTAATATTTCTACCAGCACAAATATATTAGCATAACTAATAGACCAAGGAATCTTGAAACTTTGACCAAGCTAATGATATCAAATAGGCTTCAAATTTTTACCAGACACTATTAATATTGCAAGACACAATCAAGCCAAAAATCACTCGCAGTTACTGAGTAGAACTCCTAGAACAAATAAAGCCTACTTATTCAATTCTTTTTCTTAGATTAAAATACAGACCAGAATTGAAAATGTGCGTGTAACAAAACTTTTAGTTCTTAAAACAAGGATTCCAAAATATTTGGATTTGCATTTTTCTTATTTTTCTACGAATTTCTAGGCATTTTCAAAGTTCACTGGTTTGAATTCTAGAGTTCATGAACATTTCTCAAATTAGCCCCTGGAACTTTCTTTTCTTTTCAAATGAGGTCCCTGGCCAGAGCAGGGGAAGAATGGCACTGCAGATCCCGGCGAGGTCCGTCCCTAGGGCGAGGGGGAGGTTAGGGGCAAGAAGGAGGAAGTCCTTGCACACCTTTTGGTGGTCTTGGATCGGTGGGAGAAGGTTGGGAAGGTGCTCGACGGCGGTGGACAGGGAGCGGCGGCGGAGGTTCCACGGCGGCGAGATTCTCCGGTGCGGGATTGGTGACAAGGGGAGGCTAGTGAGCTTCGTGGGCCCAAGGTGGAGGTCGCTAGGGGGTCGAGAGGGTCGGAAAAGGTCTGGAGCGGCGGGTTCACGGCGGCGTCTAGCTCACCAGAGTTCGGGCGGTGGCAGTGGTGTTCTGAGGTTTCGGGGCGGGGATTTGGCGAGGAAGCGAGAGAAACAGAATGAGGGGGTTCGGCTGGTGCTGCTACGCACAAGAGGAGGGGAGCCGGGGCACTGCCCTGGGCTGGCCACGGCGGCGGCGAGGTGGCGGCTGTTTGGGGCTCGGGTGTGCGTGGCAGAGACTAAGGATGGATTCGGATGTCTGAACATCCGAATTATCCGTATTCGTATCCGCTTAAAACGTAAATATGAATATCCGTATCCGTATTCGAATTTAATATGGATGTCATATGGATGCATCCGAATTCGATTTTAAGAACTTTTCTCTATCCGATTCCGTATTCGTATTCGAAGAATATCCGATCACATCCGTATCCATCCGTATCCGCAAAGAAAAAATGACTAGTGAGACAATCTTAAACTTATCTTTATACCTATTACTTAATGATGTACACTATTTAAATTATTTAGAAAGCTAGATAACTAATAATATATTTATTAAAATTAATAATGATATAAAAATTAACTTTAACTATTTAATATATTTATTTCATGATTAAAATTATTTAATACGAGTCAAATTAATTATTTATTTAATGATAAAATCTTTTTTTATATATCGTAATTATTAAGTATTTAAATATTTATTTATTTTACATTTATAATTAGTATTATATATTTAATATAAAAGCTATGCATAGATAATTATATTCTTTTTTTATTAGCTATCTCCTAATCCTTTACTCCCTACTTGTATAATGATTTTGATCTGCTATAAAATTATTGAAAAAATAAATATACTTATGATAGCTCTATGTTTCAAATCGAGAAGGTATCCGGATTCGTATCCGGATTCGAACTATCCGTTTTGTATTCGTATCCGATGAGATCCGCATTCGTATTCGTATCCGGATTAAAATGTGGTAAAAGGTGACATCCGGATCCGATTTCATCCGTATCCGATCCGAATCCATCCTTAGCAGAGACGGGGAAGCTCCAGCGCGAGGGGAAAAGGGCGGCGAGGAGCTCGAGTGCGACGCGTGGGTTCCACGGAGAGCAGGAGGTGGCCTGCGGCCCTCCATGGCGGCAGGCGGCGCCGCTCAACGCCGGCGGCAGAGCAAGCAGAGGAGCAGGGAGGTGGAAGATGAAGTTTGGACTGATTTGCAAAATCTAAAAAGTTCAAGGGTCCCATTGTAAACCTAAAATAACTTCTAAACTAGGGATCAAATGAAAAAGTTCCCAACATGAAAGTTGTTCAATTTTTCATGATCTACAACTTTGATGTTGTGCAAAAATTGATTTTACCAAAGGTTAAAGAGTTATTTTGAAAACATAGGAAGGATTTTGAATTTAATGGACTTTTGTCTTTTCCAATGCAAATTCAGTTTAATTTCAAACTAAAAAGCAAAATTTTCTGCCAAGCAATGATTACACTGAATTTTACAAATAAACCCTCCACAAAATCAATATTTTCTCTCCCTATTCAAATTAAGTTATAGAAAGGACCCTGCAATAAATCATATTTACACAACTACCCTTTTATTTTTACAATAAGATCCTTTTTCAAGCAAATTAAGCACATGATGCGTAAAATAAATACAATTCTACTGTGCAGACACCTAGGGTGTCACAGCCTTCCCCCCTAAAAGGAATCTCGCCCCGAGATTACAGGAGGAAAAGGAATAGAAAGGTTTGATACCTGAATTTGTTCTAAGAATGTCGGGAAAGTTTCTTTAGAGAAAATTTTCAGTCTCCCAAGTGGCTTCTTCCTCAGTATGATGATTCCACTAGATTTTGTAAATTTTAACTTTCTCCCTTCTAGTACTTCTTTCTTTGGTGTCAAGAATTTTGATTGGGTACTCAGCGTAAGATAAATCGGGTTCAATCTCGATATCTTGTGGTTCAAGAATCTCAGTGGGCACTTTGATGCACTTCTTAAGTTGAGATACATGAAAGACATCATGAATGGCGGCCAACTAAGAAGGAAGACGGATTCGGTAAGCAACTGGACCACAAGTTTCGATGATTTCAAATGGTCCAACATATTGGGGTGCCAATTTCCCTTTTATGCCGAAGCGTTGAACAACTCTAGTAGGAGATACTCGCAAATATACGAAATCCCCTACCTTGAATTGTAAAGGATCTCTTCTTTTGTCTGCATAACTTTTCTATCTTGATTGGGCTACTTTAAGATTAGCCTGGATAACTTTGACTTTCTCTTCTGCCTCAGTAACTAGATCTGGCACAAATATTTTGCGTTCTCCAGCTTGTGACCAACTCAAAGGAGTTCGACACCTTCGACCTTATAACGCTTCAAATGGTGCCATTTGCAAGCTGGATTGATAACTGTTATTATATGAGAACTCTGCCAGTGCTAGGCACTTATCCCAGTTCTGGCCATATTGAATAGCACATGCCCTCAACATGTCTTCAAGGATTTGATTGATTTGTTCAGTTTGCCCATCTATTTGTGGATGATAAGCTGAACTACGAATCAATTTAGTTCCAAGGGATTCTTGCAATTGCTCCTAGAAACGTGCAATGAACTGTGCCCCACGATCAGAAATGATCGTCTTTGGAACTCCATGCAAACAAACAATCTGGTCGAGATAGATCTCTGCATACTTCTTGGCAGAATAAGTTGTATTCACCGGAATAAAATGAGCGGTTTTGGTGAGTCTATCAACGATTACCCAAATAGAATCATGCTTCTACGAAGTGTTGGGTAAGCCAACGATAAAATCCATACTGATGTCCTCCCATTTCCAGGATGGAATGGGTAAAGGTTGGAGAGTACTAGCTACTTTCAAGTGACTAGCCTTAACTCTTTGACCGACATCGCACTCAGAAATATATTTGGCGATCTCTCTTTTCATTCGAGTCCACCAGAAATTTTGCTTAAGATCCTGGTACATCTTGGTACTACCGGGATGAATAGAAAACTTCGATAGATGTGCTTCATCAAGGATTTGTTTTCTAACCTGGTGATCCTTGGGTACCTCCAGACGAAATTCAAACCACAAAACTCCTTTATGATCCACACGAAAACATTTGTACTTTGCTTCTCCCTGGGTTAGCTTTTCCTTAATAATTTTGATATCTTCATCATGTAATTGTGCCATGATGATGCTATCATGAAGTGTAGGCTCGACAGCTATATGGTTCAGACTTCCTTGAGGTATCATTTCTAGCTTTAATTTCATCATTTCCTGGCATAGAGTTTCGTTGAATGGATCTACAGACAGACAATGGCATTGTGACTTGCGGCTGAGTGCATCCGCAACCACTTTAGCCTTTCCTAGATGATAGTGCACTTCTAGATCATAGTCCTTTATCAATTCTAGCCAGCGTCTCTGTCTCATGTTGAGATCAGCTTGGGTGAAGATATACTTGAGACTCTTATGGTCAGTGTAAATGTTACAATGAGTTCCCATAAGATGATGTCTCCAGAGCTTAAGAGCATGAATGACAGCTGCTAACTCCAGATCATGTGTTGGATAGTTCTTGTCATGATTCCGGAGAGCTCTTGATGCATACGCGATCACTCGGTTGTCTTGCATAAGTACACAACCAAGTCCCGTACCAGAAGCATCACAATAGATATCAAATGGTTTGGTACTGTCTGGTGTAGCCAGCACTGGAGCAGTAGTTAGCCGTGCTTTGAGGGTTTGAAAAGCTTCTTCACATTTATCATCCCAAACAAATTTCACTCCTTTCTTTAATAACTCCGTCATAGGTTTGGCTATTCTGGAGAAATCAGGAATGAATCGACGATAGTATCCAGCTAAACCGAGAAAACTGCGAATCTGATGGACTAAAGTAGGAGGTTCCCAATCCATCACTTCTTCCACTTTAGTTGGATCAACTGATATACCTTCATTGGAGATAGTATGGCCTAAAAATTTCACACTATCTAGCCAAAATTCACATTTGGAGAATTTGGCATAAAGGTGATGATCTCGTAATCGTTGAAGAACGATGCGTAAATGTTGAGCATGATCTTCTTCATTCTTGGAGTAGATCAAAATGTCGTCGATGAATACCATGACGAATTGATCCAGCTCCGGCATGAAGACTGAATTCATCAAGTACATAAAGTATGCCGGGGCATTGGTAAGACCAAAAGACATAACCAGATACTCATAGAGTCCATATCTGGTCGTGAAAGCTGTTTTTGGAATGTCACAAGGCTTGATCTTTATTTGATGGTAGCCAGAACGAAGATCAATCTTAGAGAAAATCTTGGCTCCAGCTAACTGATCAAACAGGATATCAATGCGGGGAAGAGGATACTTGTTTTTAATAGTGACCGCATTGAGTGGTCGATAGTCAACACATAGCCTCAAACTATTGTCTTTCTTCTTCACAAACAGGGCTGGACATCCCCATGGTGAAGCACTCTGACGTAAAAAAAACCCTTGTCAAGAAGGTATTGAAGTTGGATTTTCAATTCTGCCAACTCATTTGGAGGCATACGGTACGACCTCTTAGAAATAGGGGTGGTACCGAGTTGAAGCTCGATAACGAACTCGATATCTCTATCAGGGGGAATATCTTCAATCTTAACTTCTTTTATGGCATAGGCACAAGAGTTGAAGCACTCTCGTTGTGGTAGATAGAGTATGGTGGCTCCTTGATATGGTGAATCTATCTCGATAGCTCGGGAAGAGATATCTAATAGTACTTTATGTCTAGTCATCCAATCCATGCCCAGAATAACATCCATGCCTTCTAAGTTCAGTAAGATCAAATCTGTCTTTATCAATTTGCTACCCAACTTAATTGGCACATGTCTAATAATTTGATTGGAAGCTATTTTCCCACCAAGGGTTGCTATCATGAAAGATCTCTTAGTATGACAAAAATCCAATCCTATTCTTGCTCCAAATTTGGCACTTATAAAACTATGAGTTGCACCAGAATCAAATAATATGACTGCGGATTTATTGTGAATAGAGAAAGTACCCGACATGACTGGTGCTCCTTCGAGAAGCTCTGCAAGAGTAGTGAAATTAACTCGCCCCTATCGGACTTGCACCATTTGCATCTTGCCCTTGCCCTTGTTGTTTTGATTGGAGTTCTGCCCTGGATAAGACTTCTTGGGTTGCGGGCAATTCTTGGCAAAATGGTCAGTACTGCCGCAATTAAAGCATCGATTGTTGCCATTCCCACGATTGAATTGTGGGGTATTTGGCCTTGGGCCAAACTGCTGCGGCTGCTGAAAGACTGGAGGTCTGAATCCTCCCTGTTGTTGAGGCGGCCTAAAAACAAATCTGCCCGATGGGGCATTTCTCTGTGGAGTATTCTGCAACAGACGATACCTCGGTGGCTGAGCACTCGAGGGTCCTGTTGGTGCCTTTTGCTTCTTCTCGGCGCGGTGTGCTGCGATACAATCTTCTTGAGTAATGGCCATATTGACCAGCTCATTATAAGTATTTGGCTGAACAAGGTTCAGGCGTTCCTTGAGCTTGGTGTTGAGGCCACGATGAAAACGGTCACGCTTCTTGGCATCAGTATCCGCATGATGGCCCGCGTACTGGCACAAATGATTGAAGGCTTGTGCATACTGAAGAACAGTGCGGGTCCCTTGATTCAAAGCCAAGAATTCATTCAGCTTTCTCTCAATCAGTCCCTCGGGAATATGATGTGTCCGAAAAGCATTTCTTAATTCCTCCCAAGATATAACATGTCCAGCAGGCTGCATAGCACAATAGTGATCCCACCAAATACGAGTAGTGCCACGAAGCTGCTGGGCGGCGAATTGAGCCTTGTTCACATCAGCACAAGGTACTGCTAGCAAGGCAAACTTGGACTCAATAGTACGGAGCCAAGCATCGGCGTCCAAGGGTTCATCAGTCCGGCTGAACAGCGGAGGTTGGGTACCAAAGAATTCCTGGTAACCCGCTGGTTGTGCATCACGTCCTCCATGCTGCTGGCGTGGCGGATTCTGCTGCCCATGCACCAGCTGATGGAGCAATTCGGTTTGCATGGCCATTAGCTCGACCAGATTCTGCGGTGGTGGCGGTGGCTGCTGAGATCCACTGCCAGTTTCACGGCCGAAACCTTCAGGCGATCCACGGGTATGACCAACCATCTGTAATTATGGAAGACATCCATTAGATACATTATTCTTGCTTCCAAAATCAATGGTATGTGCAATGATCATACATTGGATAGCCAAACAAAATCAGCAGAATTTAACAAGATGTGGTGTAATACAATATGCATAACACATATTTGCTCAACCAACATAACTCAAAATTTGGTCAGCTGTTAGATAACTTCATACTCTCTCACTTCGGTAAGCAGAAAAGTCTTGATTTCCAAACTAGTAGTCATTATTTATATTACATCCAAGGTAGTCTTTATAGTACAAACCTAGCATCACACTTTCTTACCACATATGCTACAAACAAGTGGTACTCCTTCCTAGGGCTATTTTACAACATCTCCTTCCTTATTTACATATACTACAACTAGGAAGATCACATGCTATCTAGGACTATCCTAAGATGCCTAGAAGTCGCCGAGGTTGCCCACAGAGGAAGTACTGCCGGAGGAAGAGTCGTCCGGCTGAGGGTTAGGCTCGGCAAGCGCGTGCTCTGAATCTATCTCTGAGACTCCCTCCATCACCTCTGGGTCTTCTTCTTCTGCTGCAAGCTCGGCTAGAACAACTGGGGGTATTGGCTGCTCATGGAGCATACCAATATGGGCCATAGCATCATCCAGATCCACTTGGAGCTCATGACCCTGAAGCTCAAATTGTGCAATGGCATGATCTCTCCCAGCAACAGCCTCATTAAGCCCCTGAATCTGAGTGTCTCTCAAACTAAGACCTCACTGGAAAGTCTGGGCCAAGTCCGTCACCTGATCCATGTGCCTCTACTGAAGGATCTGATAGTGGGACTAGGCATTCATATACCTGATCACCGCCTGGATAGTCTCCTCAACTATATCTCCAACTAAGTGTCCAAAGTGGGTGGTCCTGAAGAGCCACTCCGCGTTGCCAGCACTGACTACCGGAAACAAGCCAATAGGATAAGCGGCTACTTCATCGGGATGATGCTCACATAAGGTAGTGATAGCTTTGAGAGCTGCTGTCTCAAAAGCATCCACAAGACAATATCCAGCCACCTCAATCTCAATAGGTGGCCAAGCCAAGGTGGGGTGCTGAGGAATGGTCATGGTGACTCTGCTCTTCTGAACTCCATCCTCAGAAAACTATCGTCCCTTGTACCGGGGTGGGTCTGGGTAGTGGAAAATACGGAGCGTATCCCACAAAATCCTCGGAAAGCCCTCCCAGTATAGGCAATCAGTATGAGCACATCCATCCTCATCCCAAAAGACATTGTGACAGTTCGCCATCTGAATCAAAAAGGATTCAAATGTGAGTTATACTCTTATCTCAAGACTTCTCAAATAAAGCTTTTTAAGAAGACTGCGGAAAAATGTGATTCTAATTCAAAGAATTATATGGTTTCACCAATTTTAGAAAGTAACAAACCCCCAAGTGGTACTGGTTCATCATTTGAGATTCTATGGAATGAAAAGATCATTATAACATCGTGATGGGGCTAAGGATGAAGGCATGACTCAAATCCATCTTTTCATCCAAGGAAATCTAAATGTTTCAACAAACATGCTCCTAATATCAAGCTTTAACTCAACTTATGGGTTAAGCATACTAGTACATATCCATGAAGATCCATCCTAGAAATTCCTTAAAAAGACTCATGTCACAATTTCAAATTCTAGGAATCAAATCAAACATATTCACACTATGCATATACGTGCGAGAGGAGGGGAACCGGGGCACTGCCCTGGGCTGGCCACGGCGGCGGCGAGGTGGCGGCCGTCTGGGGCTCGGGTGTGCGTGGCAGAGACGGGGAAGTTCCAGCGCGAGGGGAAAAGGGCGGCGACGAGCTCGGGCGCGACGCATGGGTGCCACGGAGAGCAGGAGGTGGCCTGCAGCCCTCCGCAGTGGTGGGCGGCGCCGCTCAACGCCGGTGGCAGAGCAAGCAGAGGAGCAGGGAGGTGGAAGATGAAGTTTGGACTGATTTGCAAAATCTGAAAAGTTCAAGGGTCCCACTATAAAACTAAAATAACTTCTAAACTAGGGCTCAAATGAAAAAGTACCCAACATGAAAGTTGTTCAATTTTTCAAGATATACAACTTTGATGTTGTGCAAAAATTGATTTGACCAAAGATTAATGAATTATTTTGAAAACATAGGAAGGATTTTGAATTTAATGGACTTTTGTCTTTTCCAATGCAAATTCAGTTTAATTTCAAACTAAAAAGCAAAATTTTCTGCCAAGCAATGATTACACAGAATTTTACAAATAAACCCTCCACAAAAGAAATATTTGCTCTCCCTATTCAAATTAAGTTATAGAAAGGACCCTGCAATAAATCATATTTACACAACTACCATTTTATTTTTACAATAAGATCCTTTTTCAAGCAAATTAAGCACATAATGCATAAAATAAATACAATTCTACTGTGCAGACACCTAGGGTGTCACAACATTCACCCCTGACCCCCAGCACGGCGTGAACACGTGCGCCGGCGATGCGCCACCGCGCAGTAACGCCCCCGCCATCGCGCCCGGTGTTCAGGACCTCGCCACGCCCCATTTTTGGCCCATGTGGATTACGCATGTCGCGTAGTCCATCCCTGACCCAAACCCCTATCGAGTTGACCCCGGGAAGGCCGAGTTCGGCCAACTCCGGCGAAGCCCCGCTGTGGAACGCCTATTCCGGCGACATGCGCCGCCGCCCTCCACGAGAACAGGTCCGAGCCGCTAGATCCGAAACCAACGCACCAGATTAGATCCAGATCAGGATAGGTCCGGATCGTTAGATCCAGATCCAACGGACCAGATCCAAACGTACCGGTTCAGCCTGGTCTTTTTGCTAAAGAGACCGTGGACTTTTCGTGAATTAACACGCGGTCCACTGCAGTTCAAAAATAATTCTAGATCGGCTCAGTTTCTTACACCGAACCGCCTGAGCTTCCTGGTTTTTAGGTCCGCAATCCAGCCCTGAGTTTTTAACGCGTTAGACCCTGCTTCTATAGTTTAATCATGTATAGGTCCCTGGTTTTTGCGCAGAACCCCCTGTAGTTCTAGTTTTCTCACAGTTTAGCCCCTGGACCTTGTTTTAGCTCTAGTTTTCACGTTCTAGCTCCGTTTTAGGTATTCTTTATGTCCACGCGATCATTGTAACGCGTAGAATAGTTCTAGACAAGTTTTATTTACTATTTTTATGTAATGTTGTACTGTTTCTTAGCTTTTGCTTTTGTTTGCATGTATGTGTATGTGCTGGACTTTGTTTTGGCGTTGCGATTGTGAGTAGACGTTGAGCAGTCGGAGGAGTACCAGGAGCCATCCTTCACGGGACACTTTGAGCAGCAGGAGCACTTCGAGGAAGGCAAGTATAACATGAACATTCCTATCACCTTTAAATACAATTTCATACTGCATTTTAATACTGTATGCCTATAAGGACTTTCCTAGCCACTTTATATCCTTTATATATATATCCCTTGGGTTGCATTTTGGTTAGTTGTGCTAGGTGCTGCACTCTCACACATGGTCCTTTTTAATTAAATTGTTAATGGTCTTATGCAACTTAATTCTGAGCGTTACCCTCTGTGCTCTGTACTTGAGTGGTTTACGTCTCCTTAAAACATGTTTTTCTAGAAACTTGGTTTAGGGGGCTCGCTCTGTGTTTTGTTCTAGCTACTCTCCATAAGGACCGTACATCATTAGAGCGACAACCTGGGACAACCGCGCAACCACAAGACTGGAATGGGACGGTCTTGGCTTACTAATTAGGTCTTTTTGGTTTGGAGTAACTTACCTACGGGGCAAAGGTGGTAAGCTTCAATGGTCCCTGCTCCTCCGGCTTGGTCTATGCTACATGCTTGTACTCCCGTGAGGTGGGCCCCATCGTCGCTGATCCAACTTTTCGCGGTTACGCCTTACCAACGAGATTCTTTGTAATGGCCTCGTAGTGTGCTTGCTAGTCATCTCACCTACGGAAGTGTGATGAACAACTAGCGTAGCTCACGACTTGTGGGTAAAGATGTGCAACCTCTGCAGAGTGTAAAACTAGTATACTAGCCGTGCTCACGGTCATGAGCGGCCCAGATAATCCTGTTGATTAGGGGGGTTATCTTCCTTTGATTAGGGGGGTTCGTCGGGTGGTTTGGTTTGGTTCTTAGTAGTTCATAATTAATTTTGATTAATTTCTATGTAACTGGGTTTATGGTAATTCATCCACTTGTAGTAATTAGCTTTAATAAAATTTTGCCAAGATTAAAAGCTAATGCAGTTGAGTCAGCCAATCTTAGAGCCTCATAGTTTGTGTTATATTTGTTGAGTACAAGTTGTGTACTCACTCTTGCCTACTCTACTCTTTTCCTCTTGTTCTCTTTGGGGACACCCTACTGCTGCTCATTTCCTGGCGATACGGAGGAGTTCACTCAGAACCTCCAGGAGTACGAGGACTTCTAGGCGGTCGTCCCCCAGTCGACGTCCCTGTGGCGCCCAGCTTCCGAGAGTTCTGTACCTTTTTTACGCTTCTGCATACTTTGTATCAGATATTTTGTCATTTATGTAATAAATAACATTCGTACTTGCTTTATTATATCTTTTTACGTGATATGTGCTGTGATATACTGTTTATTCTGTTATATATACGTGTGACTTGATCCTAGCACGTATATGATTGCTCGGTTTATATCCTTTTGTAAACCGGGTGTTACATGATCGGACTTGGAATTCCTAGTCAAGTTGGATTAGAGTTCCTTGCTGTACTGGATCAGAAGAGTACTTGGAGTCAGAATCGGTTAAGCCACCGATTTTAGAATATGTATGCTTTGAGTGAGCAAGAAGCGGGATGCCTATCTCTACGCAGAGGGCATTCTCGTTCATCCATTGTAGCCATGATTGAGTGGGAGTCAATCCTTCAGGCTCATTAATCCAGGGTTTGTCGAAAATCGACTCGGTGGATTGTTTTGGGGCTTTGAATTTTCCCTTTTTGAGCTTGGCGAGTTCCCAGAAGGCATCAACATTCTAGGGTGGTTGGGCCATAGCGTCCATGAACAGGTCGATGCTATCAGACCAATCTTCGAGATCATCGAATGGTTCAAAGTTGTCGAGGTTGTTTATGAATTGATCAAAGTCCTGATCGAATAAGAATTCGGCTGATTCAGGAATCCGACTGTTTGCAGGTTTCGGTGAAGGATTCTGAGGTTTCCTGGAGAAGGACGGTCCCATCCGAACAAGCCGGGGGTTTGTCCTTCCAGATCTCCCACAGATTCCTCCTCCCGATTTCTGCTTCTTGTTTTTCAGAGTGCCTTCAGCTATCTTAATGCAGTCGATGAAAGTAGAATCTACTCGATCGACCTCTGAGAGTATATCACCCAACCGTTCCTGTGGTGGGTTCAGTGCGTTTGGGTCCTGCTGTGTTTTTTATGAACCAACAGTGGATTCTGCAAGTTTAATGCATCCCTATATTGATCATGAAACTCAATCTACTCCATCGAGTAGTTCTGAGTTGTCGATCTTGGGGCGTTTGATTGACTTGAGATAAGTCAGGTATTTTCCGAGGGTTTCGGAAAATTGGAGACTTTTGGGGTCAGAGTTTGTATCGGACTCAGCTAACTCGAGAATTCGAGTTGGAGTTGACACGTTTTCTGGAGTATCCGAACTAAGCTCGGGCGGAGCTTGCTTTCCGTCGAGTTCTACAAACTCGCAGATGTCGGTGGATTGGAAAGTTGTTTTTGGTTTAGGCGAGTTGGGCGTGAAAAGGTGGCTGGAGAAGCCGCCCGATCCGTCAGCCGTGCAAGCCCAGGAACCGAAAACAAGGGTTGTGCCCTCAGGCACGTTATTGGCATCGCTTGATCCAGCCATCGAACTCGCCGATGAACTCGCCGAGATCCCTATCTGGCGCGCCAGCTATCTTTGTTTTACTGCCATGCCAGCTCAGGGATACCCTTAGCAGTAAGGTTAGTAGGTAGCGATCGACTGCTCTGGAACTCGATGTTGCAAGGAACACAAAGATTTGGACAGGTTCGTGCCACGAGTTGCGTAATACCCTACGTCTTGTGTGGTTGTTTGTATTGCCTTAGGTGTTAGTGATGTTTCGAAGGGGTTTCTGCCCGCCCTTATATATCCGGGGGGACAGGGTTACATAGAAAGTCCTAGAAGAGTACAGTTGGAGTCCTACTACAATACAATCGGATAGTTTTCTTTGTACTACAGCTATCCCTTACTCTAGAACATCTATGCCTATAAGCAGTCCCGCTGCCTCGGGTCTGACAGCCTATCTAATGTAATGCACCTAGTCTTCATCAATTGGTGGGTCCGCCCTGCCGGACCCACACCACTCCACCTCCTCGGCACCGCTTCAACTTCCCTGGACCCACGCCACGCCACCTCGGGGATTCAGATTATGTGACATTACACAGTGAAGACATTTCCCGGAACAACGAGCCACTGACGTGTGGGTCCCATATCACGTGTGTCCCACATGTAAGTGACTCGATGTCACGGGAAATTACACCGTCCAATGTCACTGAATCTGTGTCGCCGCCTTGCACTCCCCCCCAGCATTTAAAGGTTGGAGGGGCGCTTTGTCGTCGGCGATTCCAAGGTCCCGCGCCGTTACGACTTCAGCTCATCCCTTCTTGGCCATTACGCTCTCGCCCCTCTTTCCACCGCCATTGTCCTCGACCACCCCGATCAGAAGGTCCTTCGCCCTCCTCTCGTCACCGGGCATCCTATGGCACCTGCGAGATCCCTCGACGAGATTCCAAAGGAGATGCTCCTCCACATCGCCGCCCACGTCGCGGCCTCGTCCGGCTCCCCCATGGACGATCTCCGTCGCCTCAGGGGCACCTGCTCTCTCATGAGAGACAGGGTGTGCGGCGCGACTGGTGCACCGCAGCCTCATCCTAAGGCTGGTGCTGCGGCAGTCGGACGATGCGGAGATTCAAGAGCGACTGATCTCGAGCACCTACGGCGCCGGCAACCTGGAGGTGCTCTACATCAAGGGGATGAGGGACGTCTTCGGGCATCCGCACCTCGGGGCTCTTGATGCACCGCTGGAGGATCACTACACCACAACACCAAATTAACGACGGGAGTCGGTCGGTAAAAATTCAATATTAACGATGGACAGTCCGTAGGTAAAGTTTACCGATGGATGGTCCGTCGGTGATTCTTGTTTTATAGAGGAATCGTCTGTCAGTAAATGTATCTATATTTACATATGAACAGTTAGTCGGTAAATCTTTATACTACAATGAATTGTCTATCGGTAAAAGTATCTGAACCAGTCCAATACAGCCTACCTCGACCCATGAAACTGGACAATATATACCTACCTCCAAAGTTAAACCTAACCTTATCCTCCGTTCCTCCTCCCCACGCACGGACCTGGTCACCTGGCGGCTGCTTCAGTTGCCCGCATCTGGATCTCGTGGTGCCTCTGCCCTCTCGGCTCTCACAGAGCGCGCGGCGCGAGGCCGGGCGGCGCCGGTGCGGCTCTGCACGCACGGCCAGGCGGCGCAACGCCTCCATCCCCTTCCTCCCAAGCGCATCCCCCTGCCTCCGCATCCGCGCCTCCCTGGCGCTGCCCCTGCCTTCCTATGGCTGAGCACCCACGTCGGCTCCCCTAGGCCGGGCGCCGCTGCCGCCAATTCGCGGCTCTCCATGGAGCGGCGTCGCCGTCGACGGCTCGTGGTTCCCCTAGGGCGGGGCACTCCTCCC
This sequence comes from Panicum virgatum, assembly GCF_016808335.1. Classification (NCBI taxonomy): domain Eukaryota; kingdom Viridiplantae; phylum Streptophyta; class Magnoliopsida; order Poales; family Poaceae; genus Panicum; species Panicum virgatum. Next base: position 39,689,767 of record NC_053153.1, on the reverse strand, counting down.
TGAGCTCAGGCCGCCTCATCCTCCTCCCCAACCTCGGCGCCGGCGCTGCTCCTCCTCAACCCTCGGGCCGGCGCTGCTCCTCCCCAACCTCGGCGTCGGTGCTGCTCCTCCCCGACGTCGGGCCAGCGCACCTCCTCCCCAACCTCGGCGCCGACGCGCTCTTCTCTGAGCTCCTCCCCGACCTTGAGCAGGTATATAAGTTCATGTATTGACAAAAGAATAGCGAGTCACTGAAATTGGTTGCAGATTGGTAGAATAATAGCATGTTACTGAAACTAGTGTTCGTGGATTGACAAAACCTTTGAGGTCTGAACCTTTGATAGAAGCTAGTGTAGGTTATCGATGGTGGTAAGGTTATCTGAACCTTTGAGCAAACAATATTTGCTCATCATTGTGCATTGTTCAGCTAGAACACATTTTAGTCCACCAGAATTTCAAACCGCTCTGGATTCTTTTCCTTAAATGATTTCCTGATGCGTTGGGTGCCATATGCCTTGACTTCAGTTGATCCATGTTCGCCAAATTTTATTACTAGCACTTGCACAACAGGAGAAGGAAGCAAAGATGTTGCAAGCCTAGTTCATTGCTGCATATATAGATGTTCATGCCTGTTATATTCCCTTGCCAATGGTCTTTTTCTTTGTTTTAATTTGTCTCAGCATCTGTCCATTCCCATGATGTTGCTTATATTATTCATGAGCTTTATTTATCCATGCCTATGATGCTCGTGATGTTACTCCTGAGCATTTGTCCATGCCTCGTATTGGTTGTGTTACTATGAGCATCTGTCTGTGCCCATGATGCTGTTTCTGATAACTATATATGATCTTTTCCATGCCTATAATTTTTCTTATGTTACTCCTGAGCATTGCTTGTTTTCATATCTGAGGTGTTAGACAATATGCTGTGAAGGCATTTTACTTGCTATTAGCTAGTCAAATATAAGGCTTGGGTAGGAGGCTACCTGGGTCTGCGCTAAGGTATCTCAGGTACATGCTAGAACTTCATGTAATTGTGCTTTGTTGAAATTTATTATTTCAGGATTCAGAGAATTTTTTTCCCCTGCAGGACAAATTGAACTATAGTGTTGTCTATAGTTGTTTCTGGCTTACAGAGTTACGGGTATTGTTTCTCCTATAGGAAGAACTGAGGTTTCAGATTGTTTGGTGCTGCCGATTAGAGCTTGGAGCTGTTGCTGCCTTCTCTTGTGTGCAAATACAACACATTGCAAAGGTTGGTTTGCCTTTCCTGCTTTCCTGCTTTGCAAAGTCACAAGTGCCTATTCATTACTTAGTAGCAGTTTGTTGCAGTGGAATGGAATGATTACATTTTGTAACCTACATGATCGATTTAAGTAGAAAACATCTTTACATCTTCGATCCAGTGATTCTTTGAGATTTTGATGAACTTTGCCTACTGTCATTATCCTTTGTTGTTTCTTAACGGGTAGCAGTATATAGTTGTTGCATTTGGTATCAATAGTTTTTGCTGTCGTGCATTTCAGTGCCTGCTCACTATAGGGCGCGCTTTGCGCGCCTCATGTTGTAGTCAGTTTTCACTCTAGCCTTGTGTTGTAATTTATTCTGATATCTGAACCTTTAAATTTGCCGCTACCTTGTGTCTTGTGACTAAAAGATGTACACAGCTCAATTTGTGTGTTGGAAAACTGCATTACAGTTCTCATAAGTAGTGCTTAGTAAAATGTCAGTTTCTATATGTATGTCTTCTAACTGATTGTGCTTTTCATTTCTAAGTACTTGATTCCTGATTGTTGTTTTTTTCATTTTATGCTTGCAGCATCAGGTGGCTGCCGGCCACTAGCTAGCATTCTCATCTCCATGCCTCCCTCTCCATGCACCAGATCAAGCATGTGGCAACAAGTTAACTTGATGGAAAGTTAGTTTGTTGTGAGTTCTAAGTTTTTTTCTAGACTCTGATGGCTTCTATGCTTTGAGCTATGTTTGAATAGGAAGGACAGAGTATTAGTGGTGTTAAGTGATTTTGGATTGTACTCAACGATGATCAATGTTTGTACGGCTAACATGATAACTTATATCATTTTGATTGATTGGATTTAGTGGTGAATGAATGTGCTTTGTTGGCCCACTTTGCTTGATGTACTGAACTAACAACTAAATAACACTCAATTGCACATTTATTTTTTTTAATTTATTTAAATTATCCCGTTGGATGGTCAGTTGGTACTTTGCTGGGCGTCTTCGACTACTTCAAGTATTCAGAACGTCCTTCTGGTTGCTTCTGGGCCTTTCTTCAGATACGTCAAGTAGTCCTCCAAGTACTTCGGTCGCTTCGAGGCTGTGAGGTGCTGAAGCCCCAAAATCTTGATCATATATGGTGCGCGAAGTACTCGCGCTCTATCTGGAGTAGCCCCCGAGCTAGACCTGGGCATGGGCTGCCCGACCGACCCGACCCAACCCGCCCGAAAATAGCCCGACCCGACCCGAAGAGTTTGATGGGCGAGCTCGGGTCAAAATTTTTGACCCGGTATGACTGACAGGCCGGGCACGGGCTAAAATTTTTGACCCGAAACCCGAAAAACCCGAAGGAACCCGACATTTTACATAGGCCCGACCCGACCCGAACTCGACCCGACTGGCTGTCGGGTCGGGTGCGGGCTCAATTTTACGGCCCGGCCACCGGGTCGGGTCGGACACGGGCCGCTAGAAAAAACACCGGGCTTTTTTTGGCCCGACCCGAACCCGACCCGGCCCGGAGGATGCCCAGGTCTACCCCGAGCCTTAGGTTGAATCGCAGAATCAGGCTGAGGGTCACTCTAGTCTTTTTCCTTCATTATTTTCCAAAAAAAATCTTCTGACGAATCCTTGCTTTCTTTATAGAAAAATTATAAGACATGGTACTGCATGCCTCCGTCTTCGGAAGATGCTACTCCTTTTGATGATAGCAAGAAATGAAGGCAGCTCCTGGAGCTTTGTTGCAGAGGAAAATACCCCGTCTCGACAGTGGCCAGTAAGAATTTGATTTTCTTAAACTAGATCTAATTAGCCTCAACTTTCTTATTTTGAATCTTGCTTGGCTAGGATCCAATATATTCTAGCACATGAGAAGGATCAGATTCAGTACTTCCGTAACTAGATGGAGAGTGATCCAGAAACAACTACTTGATCAACCCCCGAATCACCAGTAGTTGGGTTGATCGAGAATTCAACTGCTATATGTCAGAATGCAGACACACCTGGGACATCAAATGAGCCGAATCCTGGAACATCAAATGAGTCGAATCCTGAAGCACCCAAGCTTACTCCTTCTACATGTACTGAAGGTACCTCAAATGCTGATGGAATTGGCAGTGGTGGAGCTGAAGGATCAAAGAATCCTGCTGTTCGAGTAGTACCCTTTCGGTCTCTGCCACAGTCTACCCAGGAGGAATTGGGAAAGGAGCTCTTTGATGATCCATTGTTATCTATAGACAATGTAAAGAAACTCGCAGATTACATGCAGTGGAGCTTTAAATAAACCAAGGTAAACCTTCTTTTGCTGCTTTTGCTTATATCGAGTAGTTGATGACATCTGACCCATCTTGCGTTGCACTTATAGAAAGTTGCCAATCAGTCTTTCTTGAAGTCACAGGCTTTGTATAAGACTGTTGACAATCGGAAAACCTTGGCCCAACAGAATGCACTGATTGCCAAATGCCTTGATGAATCCCTTGCTGCACGGAACAAGTAATATGAAGCGAACCGAGAGCATACTCGAGAACTTTATAAGATGAAGCAGCAGATCAAGAGCCTTGAGTAGGAGAAACCCAAACTCCAGGAACAACTACAAACTGCTCAAGCCAGTAAGTACTTGATCCTTATCTTGACAGTGCTTCGCCAATGATTGAATAATCATTGAGATGTCTTTTTATCAGGTTCTTCAAGTGACCATAATCGACTAGTAGCAGCAGCTCAGGTCATTGTAGATATGGTAGATTTTGAAGAGGGGTCGTCGAGTAGTAAATCTTTGGTAGAGCGTTTAGAAGTGGCTCCCAAGAAATTCTTTGACGTCACGACAGCTACCTCCAAGAATTATCTGACCCATATAATTGGAGTTGTTAAGTCTTACTGGCCTCAGCATAACTTAGCTCCCATAACCAAAGGAATAGCCGCTGATTGCTCTGATGAAAAATTCCAAAGCTATTGTAAAGAGTCAGAAGTAATTGCTGAGGAGATTTTGAAAAACTTGGCAGAATTATCTGCTTGTTACATGTCTTGTCATCTTCTGTAAGAACTTGTCTTTATATGTATTGCTTTTATCCTGTTGGTGTGTCTTCAGAAGCATGATCTGATACCGTAGGATAAATACAAACTACTCGAGTGGTTGAGTAGAATGCTCACATGGAGTAATCTCCATAGTTGATCAGTTAGGATGAATCCCGTCGGACTACCCAGATAGAAAAAAAACTTTGTAGAGATATCCATAAACTACTCGAGCAAGCAAGTAGGGTGTCCTGGCCAAGGACTGGAGTAATTTTTAAGATAGATTTGTTAGGATGAACCCCGTCAGGTTATCCAAGACGAAACCATTTTAAAAATATCCAAGACCTACTCGAGCCAGCGAGTAGGGTGTCTAGCATGTAGACTGGAGTAACTACTAAGATTGACCAGTTAGGGTGAACCCCGTCGAGTTACCCCAGTAGGACTAATTTTAGTAGTATCCAAAACATACTAGAGCAAGCGAGTAGTTTTGCCTTTAACACAAGGCTGTAGTTCCTTATAGTTGACCTGTTAGGATGAACTCCGTCGAGTTACCCAAGTTGGACAAACTGGTAAAGGTATCCGTATACCTTCTCGAGCCAGCGAGTAGGTTCTGTTCTTATATTGAGGACAAGGATGTGGCTTGTATAGTTGTCCCCATGGAAAACTATGTAAGCTATCCTGATCGGGTTATCCAGGTCGGTATGAATCTATGAATATTACCCTGGTTGGAAAAACCTATTAGAGAATAGTCCAATATGATACTGCCAGGTTGAAAACTGCCTCTAATGTAGTCGAATGGTTAATAGAAACCCTTGATTTATTAAAGAGATCAACTGACATCACCATGTTACTTGGATCAAGGATAAAATCTGCGCAAGTGCTCGATGTTCCAGGAATTGTGTACCTCGTTACCATCTGCATCAGTAATTCTGTATTATCCGGGTTTTGTATCCTTGGATACAATGAAAGGTCCCTCCCATCTGGAATTTAACTTGTGCAGTCTGGTTTCATCTTGAATCCTTCGTAGAACTAGATCTCCTATACTGAAAGATCTTTGCTGGACATTGCGATCATGGTAGCGTCTGACTCCTTGAAGGTATCTTGCTGATTGGGTCAAAGCATTGATCCTGGCTTCTTCGACTGAATCCAACTCAAGTTGTCGAGCTTCATCTGCTTCTCCTTCTTCATAGGCTTCTACTCTTGGAGATTTCCACATGATATCTGTGGGTAGTATAGCCTCTGACCCATAGGTGAGGAAGAAGGGAGAGTGTCACGTTACTTTGCTAGGCTGCATTCGCAGCCCCCATACCACATGGGGTAGTTCCTGAATCCACTTGCCACCTTTCTTAAAATTGGAGTCATAGAGTCCCTTTTTCAGGCCATCGAGTACTAAGCCATTGATACATTCCACTTGACCATTAGCTCGAGGATGAGCTACTGAGGCGTATTTGACCTCTATGCAGGAATTGTCGCAGAAATCCCAAAAAGACTGTGATGTAAAGTTAGAACCTAGGTATGTAATGATAGTGTGCAGAAATCCAAACCGGTGTATAATATCGGAGATGAAATCCACTGCTCTATCTGATGAGATCTTCCCAATGGGCTTGTACTCGATCCACTTGGTAAACTTGTCGACTGCTACCAGCACATGATTGAATCCTCTTGGAGCTACGTGTTGGTATTTCTTAACGATCACAGAGTAATCCGCAAGCGCACGGAAGATACTGTTGTAGCACTTCACCCAGAGAGTCTTCAGGGTATCGAGATTTCACAGGAAACGGAGGTGTAACGATCTTCTGGCTAGCTTAACCCAGGAGAACAAGAAGTGGGTGAGCTTTGGGTAGTGTGGTTTATCTAAGGTTAAAGGTCAAGGCAAGGTAAACTTAGGCTCGTCACTTGTTTACTTCGAGCACCGGTCTAACCCAGGTATTGTTAGGGACCTTCAGCTTGTGGCCCTACACCGTACTCGGACAGAGGGGAGTGCACTAACCACGAAGCAACTTTGTAGTGGACTGACAGGGCTGTCACCACCTGCGGTCTACCCCACAATACTGTGGAGGATGAGGCAAACAAAGTCAATCTAGGACCTAAGCACCACGCTTAAGCCTTCGACTACTTACTCTAGCGTTGCGCAGGGTTACCCGTCTTTATCAGGGGCCCTCTACCAGAGCAACCGTTATGAGAACGGACGATGAACCCGTAAACAAACGAATAACTTAAGAATACTGAACCAAGAACTTAACAGAAGATGAACTCCGGATACTTACTCAAGTGATTCGTACCCGTCGAACTACAAGACGAATAGAGAGACCGACACGTCCGGCTCTTCTCTGATCCTCCACCTCGCACACTTCCTCTACTCTAATGATACAAGTGGAGTCCTACTACTACTCCTTCTCCTTGTGGAATGAATGAAAGTTGTGAATGGTGAATGCCTTGAGAGGGTGTGTGGAGGCCCCTTTTATAGCTCCAAAGGTCGGTTCCCGCCATCTTCTGATATGGGAACTTGCTCCACCGCCTTTGTATGGATCAGAGAGAATCACTGGCCGAAAGTGCACTTGGACGGGCGTCTGTCTGGGTGACTGGCCACCGCCTTTTGCTGGGTGACTGGTGAGTGGGCCCTCACTTGTGTATGTCGGTGCCGGGGTATCATTTGTCGGTTTGCTCTATTTTGTGGGCCCTACCTCTTTGTAAGTGTGACACAACGTTGGATATTCTGTGCAATTGTGTTGCGTCTTTTGTCTGTTTTTGCCTTATTCCGTGTATGGGTGCCTGCAATCCAAGAACCACCAAAACTCGTGGAAATGATTAGAAATAAGTCCTATAACTACTTTCGGTGTTTGAAAGTTATGAAAAGATGCAGGAGTTGATGGCTTTATTTCTAACTTAAGGACCGTCAACACTACGGTCAGTGGTCCGGTCATGTCCAGACTCCAGCAGGCAAACGGCCATGATGGAGGGATTGTTATCAGGTTGTGAGCTAGTACATGAGTTTTCTTGCCGAAGAATTGGCAGCCAGGACATCGTCTGACAAGATCTTCTGCATCTGATACAGCCGTTGGCCAGAAAAATCCTAACCTGTAGGCCTTGCCGACTAGTGTCCTTGATGCGGCATGGTTGCCGCAAACTCCTTCGTGTATCTCCCTGAGGATGTCTTTGCCTTCTTCAAGGGTAACACATTTCATGAGGATGCCAGAGGCAGAGCGCTTGTACAGGTTGTCACCGATGAGAACGAAACCTTTGCTATGCTTGATAATGCGAGCAGCTTCAGCGCTTTTGGCATCAATGTTTGGTGGGAGCTTGAACTCCTTGATGAAGTCGATGAATTGAACCCACCAGTCTTCTTCGATCATCAGCACTTCTCTGACTGTGGCCGGGGCCTCCTCATTAGTAGCTTGTTGACTTTGTACCTTGACTGATGGATGGTGTAGTTCTTGAACAAAGACGCCAGGTGGAACAGCTGCTCGAGTAGATCCAAGTTTGGAGAGGACATCAGCTCCCATATTGTTATCACAGTCTACGTGGTGGATTTCCAATCCTGAGAACTTATTCTCTAGCTTCCTGATTTCTTCAACATATGCGTCCATTGTATCATTGTTGATGTCCCACTCCTTATTTACTTGCTAAATGACGAGTAGAGAATCGCCGTAAACAAGTAGTCGCTTGATGCCGAGAGAAACTTCTAGACAAAGCCCGTGTAGCAGTGCCTTGTATTCTGCTTCATTGTTGGAGACTTTAAACATGATTTGGAACACATACTTCAACTATTCTCCTTTGGGGGAGATGAACAGAACTCCCGCGCCGCCTCCGTCGAGCTTGAGTGAGCCATCAAAGTACATTACCCAATGCTCTAGACCATTGTGGGGTGCTGGGATTTGATTCCCCCGCCATTCAGCTAGGAAGTCGACTAGTGCTTGTGACTTGATTGCTGTTCTTGGCTCGAAGTTGATTTCCAAGGCTCCCAGTTCAACTGCCCACTTTGAGATCTGTCCGGTGGCATCCCGATTGTGGAGTATATCCGCCAATGGGAGTCAGTTATTACTGAGATCTTGTACTCGTTGAAATAGTGTCGAAGCTTCCTAGAGATGATTAGAATTCCATACAGAACTTTCTGAATTGACAGGTATCTAACCTTTGATTCAGATAGTACTTCACTGATGAAGTAGACTGGTCTCTGGATGTCGTAAGCGTGGCTTTCCTCCGGACGTTCGACTACTATCGCCGTACTGACTACATGAGTAGTCGCAGCGATGTATAGGAGTAGTTCCTCGCCTGGTAGTGGAGCTGTAAGAATTGGCGGTGACTGGAGGTGATGCTTAAGGTTCTCGAGTGCTTCCGCGGCTTCTGTAGTCCACTCAAATTTGTCTTGTTGCTTGAGGAGCTTCAAGAAGGGTAGGCCCCGTTCACCAAGCCTGGACAAGAACTGGTTCAAGACTGCCATGCAGCCAGTAAGCTTCTAGATGTCCTTGATGGTAGCTGGAGCAACCATAGCCATAATGGCATTGATTTTCTCTGAGTTAGCCTCGATTCCTCGGTTGCTAACGATGAATCCAAGTAGTTTTCCAGAGGGTACGCCGAAGACACACTTGGTTGGGTTGAGTTTCCAATGGAATTTTCGAAGGCTATTGAAGGTTTCTTCCAGGTCAGTGATGAATTGATCTTGGGTCTTGGTTTTGACGACGACATGTTGTCAACATAGGCTTCAACATTGCGATGTAGCTGATCAGCAAAGCACAGCTGTATCGCACGCTGGTAAGTGGCACCAGTGTTCTTCAACCCGAAGGACATGGTCTTGTAGTTATATGCCCCGTAAGGGGTGATGAATGCCGTCTTGATTTGGTCTTCTTCTTTCAAGGCGATCTGAGGATAGCCTGAATAGCAGTCGAGGAAGGATAACAGGACGCATACTGCCGTGGAGTCGATTACTTGATCAATGCGGGGTAGCCCGAAAGGATCCTTTGGGCAATGCTTGTTTAGATTGGTGTAGTCGACGCACATTCTCCACTCGTTGTTGTTCTTCTTCTGGACGATTACAGGGTTGGCCAGCCATTCGGGATGCTAGACTTCTTTGATGAACCCTGCTGCGAGTAGTTTTGCCAGCTCCTTCTTGATGGCTTCTCGTTTGTCCGGGGAGAAACGTCGTAGCCGTTGCTTCTTTGGTGTGGCTTTGGGGTCGACTTTCAGGGTATGCTCGATCAACTCCTTGGGCACCACTGGTATATCCGCTGGTTTCCACGTGAATATGTCTCGGTTGGCCCTAAGGAAGTTGACGAGCTCGAATTCATATTTGTCGCCCTAACCTACTCTGATGATGGTTCTTTTGGAATCATCACCCTTTTGTAGTTGAATGGTCTTGGTGCCTACGTCACCGATTGGCTTAGCCGACGACTGGCTTGGCTTCTTGGAGGGCATCAAGTCCTTGTTGAGTGAGAGTTCCTTGGCGGCAGCAAGTATTTCGCTGACAGAGCTAGGAACTCGAATTGTGGCAGCGTGATCTATTGCTTCCTTGTCGCACTCGAAGGACTTGAGGAGGTCTCCTCGCAGGGAAAGTACTCCTGTATTGTCCGGCATCTTGAGGAGCAGGTACACATAATGTGGTACTACCATGAACTTGGCCAGCTCAGGTCTTCCCAGTATGGTGTGGTAGTAAGATTCAAAGTCGGCTACTTCGAACTTGATGTACTCTGTCCAAAAATTTTGTTCTGTACCAAATGTGACCGGAAGGGTGACTGAGCCAATTGGTGTAGAAGAATTTTCGGGAACGATGCCGTAGAACGGGGCCATGCTTGGATTGAGCAGACTCATGTAGTTGAGACCCATCTTAGCCAATGTGCTTGCAAAGATCAAGTTGAGCCTGCTTCCACCGTCAATGAGTACTCGGGTAAGCTTGGATCCTTGGACGACTGGATCAAGTACTAGCAGGAATTTACCTAGCTCAGAGAAGCTGGTCCTATAGGATGCAATTGGGACCTCGCTGTATTTTAGTGGTCTCTGAATTGCTAACTCAACCGAAAGAATTTCTGTGAGTAGTAGCTTTTGGGCCTGCTTGGAGAAGCTAGGATCTCCTCCATATATGACGTTGATGGCGTTTTGTGGCTGTTGGAACCCGTCGGGGTCTTTCTTGTCGTCTTTGTCATCCTTGTTCTGCTTTTTCTTAGGAGCATCTGGCGGTATTGACTGGAATGATTTGCGCAGGATCGTGCACTTCCACATTGAGTGGTTACTCTTGGGGTTGATTGGGCACCTCTTGTTGTGAAGGATCTTGTCGAACTGGTCCTGCGGCTTTTCATTCTTCTTACCACACGGAGTGCGATCCATAGTACCGACGGTGTCGTCAGGATTGCGCTTACACGCAGGATCCCACTGGTTGCTAGACCCTCCATGGTCGTTGTGACGCTTCCTGTTGTTATTGTTGTTACAGCGTGGGAAGCAGCTGCGCTCTTGCTCCTGTTCGTCTGCCCAGCACTGCATCATGTCACGTAGCTCTACTACCGTTTTGGGGCGGTTACGCCCGAAGTCGCGGTAGAGAGGCTGGACAGTGATGCCACTCTGGAAGTAGTCGATGACGTCGTCGTCCGCGACGTTGGGGATGGTGGCTCTTGTGTCGAAGAAGCGCTTGACGTAGGATTTGATGGATTCGCCTTGCTCCTGCTTGCACATAGATAAGGCGTGTCGAGTAGCTATTCGATGTATGGACCCTTGGAAGTTGTCGATGAAGGCCTTCTTGAGATCTTCCCATGAGTGTATGGATTCGCGCGCCAAGCTTTCGAGCCACGTCAGAGGTGCAGGCTCTAGGGACATCGGGAAGTAGAGGACCTTGGTGTTGGTGTCTCCTCCTGCAACACTAGCAGCGGTTGAATATAAACGTAACCATTGAGCAGGGTCTTGCTTACCGTCATACTTCTGGATATTTGTTGGTTTGAAATCTTTTGGGTACTCGGTGTTGTCTAAGATGCTACTGAGGGCTAGGAAGCGATCGGAATTGTCTGCAAGCCATGCTCTGCGCCTTGCGTTGATGATGTCCCGTGCGTCTATTATGGAGTCGGCTACTTCTTCCCTGTTTTGGCCGCGGTTGTTGTTGCGATTCGGTTGAGGCCCAGGAGCTTGGTTTGTTGGTGGTTGGCCACCCCTGGGACGATGGATGCTTATGACTTCCTAATTCTCTTGGTTTCTTTGAATTTGCTGGTCCAGCTGTTGTTGGCGGTGATGGCCTCTGGGGGTACGGCTTGCTTGAGGTATGACTGTTGCAGTGGCCCTCTGTTGACGCTCACTAACGATCATTTCCAAGCGTCAACTTGATCAGAAAATCATGAGAGTTTGCATTTCTTACACGTACTTATATTCAATAAAGTCCCTAAACAACACTTTACCTTCTAGAATATGCAAGTTGTGTTTTTGAGCTAATATGCAGGTTGTAAGCACACTTTGGCCCAGCAGAAAATCACAGAAAATATCAGAGTACAGATTCAGCCTCAAATGGACCAAGTGTAGCCCAATAACCGAAGCAAAACAAGTCATGACATGCCAACCCCAGCGTGGATCAGACAAGGAGGCCTAGACAAGCCCAACCCCCAGTGGTTGGGGGCGGTTGGCGGCCAGGGTAGGCCGGCCGACCAGGCCCATGGGCCCCACAAGGAGGCCCAGACAAGCCCAACCCCCAGTGGTTGGGGGCGGTTGGCGGCCAGGGCAGGCCGGCCGACCTATAGGTCGGCCGACCAGGCCCATGGGCCCCACCGCCTCAACTTTGCCATGTGGCGCCTCCCTGTTGCTCCTTTAGGTCGGTTTGGGGTGCTGCAGCCGGTGGCTCCCTCCTATAAATAAAAGGGGAGGGGGTAGAGAATAGGACACACACACACACCTCACTTCACTCACCTCTCAAGTTCCTTCTTGCATAGTCTTTAGGCTTAGTGGAGTTTAGGAGAAGTCTAGGAGTCATCGAGTCACTAGACTTGCTCGAGAGTCTGGTATGGGTTCATCTCTAGCTCTCTCTTGTAATATTTGGTCGTATGTAATAGAATTAGACTATGGTTACTAATATCTGCTTGAAGTATATTCTGAGTTATCGGTTATATGCTTCTTGTCATGGTTGCGTTATTATTCAATGCTTGCATTGCATAATTGCCCTGTGCTGGAGATAGTTAGTCTTTTGTTCTTAGAACTCTATCAACTGTTCCAGTATTCGTATGATTGCTCTAGTGTGATGTCTGTCCATCTGGAGGGTGGGGGCTCCGCGCGGGACACTAGAGTATCCCTTACTAGTGTAGACATAGGTGTCTAGATTAGCTAAGAGTTGCTGGATGTCAACTATACCCACGGTTTGTAGAGGTAGCCGGCAGGTGGTGACAGCCATGTCCGAGCCTTTTAGTAATCCTCCATGTTTGGTATGGGGGGTAGGACGTACATAAAGTCGATGGGGGTGTATGGGCTCCTCCCGTTACTTCGATAGTGATCTCCCTGTTGTGTTGTTTAATCTCTGACAAGCTAACTAATGAAAAGTGTAGATATAGCTAGCCTAGCACAGCTGACTCGAGCTCTGACTTTTACCTTGCTCCCGGCCTAAAGCAATCTTTATTCTTTTATTCAAGAGAGTAGTCGTGTGTGTGTCACTCTACCTCCTACCATGTTATTATCTTACCCCTATTTATGTATGAGAATATCCAATCTAGATAGAGCTCATGAACAAATCTATATACTCTCTCACTCATCGCCTTCCCTGCGGAAATATAAATGACACCCTGGTATACTCCCGGGTAAAATGATACAGCGGTATTCCGTGCGCGTGCGGATTTATTCGTGCTTCATGAAATACTGCCACTCCAAACTTGGCGTCTGCGGGCGTCATCGCCAGGTGACGTTGGTAGGCGCCAACAAGCATTTTTGGCGCCGTTGCCGGGGAAGGCACAGAGTGGAATATATAGATAAAGTTGTGAACAAAATCGAGATTGGTATTTGCATGCTAAACAGGCTAACTTGGCTTTGTTTTCTTGTCTTTGTTGATATGAAACAGGGTAGTGAATGACCGGTTTCGACTTGCAGCAAAACTTTTACTCCGATCCAGAGTCACTTTTGAGGAGGACGCGAGCTCGTCTTGTATCACCTCGGAGATCACTCCTGGCAGTTGATCCAGTCATCACATCGTCGTCGGCTCATAGAGCTATGGCCCAGAAGACACTCCGTGATTACTCTGCTCCGTCTGCTAGCCAGGTCCCAACCGGACCCGAGGTTAACACCAGATGAGAAAATTTGGAGATCAAGACGGGTCTCATTACGATGGTGCTGGCCAGCCCATTCTGTGGCAAGGCCAATGAGGATGCCAGCGCTCATCTCCAGCAGTTCCTGGAGCTCTGTAGTACTTTTGTTATCAAGGGTGTATCACAAGATGCAATCCGACTCCGTCTGTTTCCGTTCTCTCTCTTGGGGAGAGCGAAGCAGTGGTTTTATGCTAACAAGGCTGTTGTGGATAATTGGGACAAATGTGCCAAGGCGTTCCTCTCGAAGTTATTTCCGACGGGCAAAAACAATGCTCTTCGTGGTCGGATTTTGAACTTCCAGCAGGCATCAAATGAGTCAATTCCGGAAGCTTGGGAGAGGCTTCAGGAGTACATTCTGGCGTGTCCGCACCATGGAATGGACAATTGGCTCGTTCTATAGAACTTCTACAATGGGTTGACACAGTCATCCCGTGATCATGTAGATGCCGCTGCGGGTGGAGCTTTCTTCTCGCTGACCACTGAAAGAGCTACATCATTGATCGAGAAGATGGTTTCCAATCAAGGTTGGAGCGATGATCGCCTCCAACCGCGCCAGCGAGGTATGCACTCCGTCAAGGAGACTGACATGTTCGCTATGAAGATTGATCTCCTCCTCAAGAAATTTGAGGATTATTCCCAAGATAAGGCTTAGATGCAAACACTTCAAGCCTTGGAAGCCCGCATGACATGCGAGGTCTGCGGGAATGTTGGACATTCAGGCGACAATTGCCCAGAAACCCAAGAAGAATCTCTATTTCTCAATGGAAGCAATGGGTTTCGTCCACAAGGAGGTCAGGGGTGGAATCAACCACGCCCATATTACCAAGGAGGTAATGGGAATTCGAATTCTTTCGGTCCTAACCAGCCTACCTTGAGAGATATTGTCTACGGCCAAGCGAAGATCAATGAGTCCCTTCAGAAGAAGTTGGCCGCTATGGACAAATCTATGGAGACTATCCATGCTAAGATAGACAGATTCTCCACAACTATGAAGAACCAGCTGAGTTTCAACAAGGCGCTAGAAACTCAATTGGCTTAATTAGCTGCTGCTACACCTGCTGCTGAACTAGGGAAGATCCCGGGGCAACCCGAGTCTACTCTAGAAAGCGTGAATGTCGTCAATGCTATGTGGAAAGAGCCCCTTAGCAGGACACCCCTCAGCTACGCAGAGAAGCTCACACGCCCAAGAAGAGGTGCGTGGGGCGAGTTAGTAGCGACAATACGGGAAGATCCCGGAATCCCAGTGATCAGCTGCTCAATCTTTGATTATGAATTTGATCACGCCCTTTGTGACCTTAGAGCCAGCGTCAACATCATGCCCAAGGTGACTTTCGAGAAGTTAGGCTATCCGTCAATTTTCCCTACCACTATGTGTGTTCAGCTGGCAGACTCCATGATAAGATATCCAGAAGGAGTTGTGGAAAGGTTAATGGTAAAGGTCAAGAATACCTATATATTGGTGGACTTCGTAGTCCTTGATATGGAAGGAGATCTTGGGATCCCGCTCATATTTGGGCGACCATTCCTCAAGGATACAAATGCCAGAATTCATGTGGGGAGAGGAAGAATCAGTCTCCGAATCATAGGAAAGACCATGAAATTTAAGTTCCAAAATAAGAGAGAGGTATTTCGGATTCATGAGGATAGTGAGAAACAAGGGCTATGGGCAGAGCCCGGTTGGGATGATCAAAACTATCGCCCCTCTTCCAAGCCAGCTTGGGAGGATTGGGAAATTCATGCTCCACCAACCGAGCCAGTGGAAGATGATCAGAAGATCCCTGATTTCATCACCGATACAGTATGGGAAGATCTGAAGATCGTCTATCCAGCATTCGAGGATCCTGTTCCTGCGCCGCCTACGCCACTAAAGAAGACTAAGAAGGTGTGGCGCAAGAAGAACAAGACGTCATTGACCGCTACTACTTCTCCAGGTACGGACGAAACGACATCAACCTAATCAGGTATGGAGAAAGGTTATGCTTTTCGACCCTAACCAAGAGCTAGCTTGGGGGAGGTTCCTTGCCTTAAGTCAACTGTATCCCTTTTTATTTGCTTTCAATAAAATTTGATAAAAACTTCTAAAAACAAAATAAAATTTTACTGCTTTATTTCCCTTTTTTCCATGATGCGCAGTAAGAATGTTTTAACTCCCCTTGATAAGTTGAAAGGATGAGTTTTGCTTTGCTTTATCATGTCTGTTGTGCCTAGTCTTGAAAATAAGAGTTCTCTTGAGTTTATATTCGTTGGTTACACAAGTATCTTGCCAATAAATCTGAATGTTCCGTGGGTTGCATACGCTTGATCTGAGTCTAAGTTGTTGTGAGTTTAGATATGGTAAATAAGGTTCTGCAAGCTTGTTCTAGTAATGCTTGAAGTCTGGAGTTGTTTTCAAAAATAAAATTTAAAAAGGCAAGTTCCCCAACGATATGCAATGTCCTACCAGAGCCATATGTCATACTCCATGAAAAACCCTTATACATATGCTGCTTGATGTTCTGTTGAGTTTTGTCAAATTGGGTGACCCTAGTGAGATACTCTTCATGCTTTCTCGATCATAAGCACGTACACGTCTCATCCATTTGCTACATTCCTACACTGCGAATTAGTACTACCATTCATTCCACATTAATAAAATGCTCTATGTCTCGGTGATCTCTCTTGTAGAACATCTCTGAAATAAAATAAAGTCAGATTATGGTTGTCCCAAAAAGAAAAGATGGCATGCCAAGAAGCATGACTCAAAAAAAAAGAAAGAAAAAGGGGGCAACCATGTCTCAAAAAAAAGAGACAGGGATGATTCGAGAGAGAAAAGACATCACCTTAAGGAGTAAGCCATATTTATCCATCCATCCATCCACTCATACACTTGCACCTTTTGATCGAGATTGCATGACTTATTTCTTCATGGATCCTCTCTTTGACTTTACAATAAATAGAATACAAGTGTGCCCTGTTTTTATCCTACCTTGAGCTCCACAAAGGCTTATAGCAGTAGGAAAGATCAAAAGCAAACACTGCCTTGGTAAGGAAATACAAGATGAGTGCCTCGAGAGAGTTATCCTGGGAGCTTTTCCATGTTTTCAAAAATCTTTCAAAAAAAAGTATCTCCAGATGGATTGCGGATCTAGAAACAAGTAAGTATTACATTATGCACCGTTCTAACTCTCAACAGCCCAAGACAAGGAGACAGCTAAAAAGCCCTATGAGGGAGTAAGGTAATTGAGCAAAGGTATGCTAACCAACTTATTTGAGCTTAAAGATGAATCTCTTTACTTCAGACTATGACATGACAGGTAAGATACAAGTCAAAGTGATTTTATGATCAACAACCTGATTTGTCCTACTTTGCTCGGGACGAGCAAAGGACAGCTTGGGGGGATCTTGTTGACGCTCACTAACGACCATTTCCAAGCGTCAACTTGATCAGAAAATCATGAGAGTTTGCATTTCTTACACGTACTTATATTCAATAAAGTCCCTAAACATCACTTTACCTTCTAGAATATGCAAGTTGTGTTTTTGAGCTAATATGCAGGTTGCAAGCACACTTTGGCCCAACAGAAAATCACAGAAAATATCAGAGTACCGATTCAGCCTCAAATGGACCAAGTGTAGCCCAATAACCGAAGCAAAACAAGTCAAGACAGGCCAACCCCAGCGTGGATCAGACAAGGAGGCCCAGACAAGCCCAACCCCCAGCAGTTGGGGCGGTTGGGGGCTAGGGCAGGCCGGCCGACCTATTGGTCGGCCGTCCAGGCCCATGGGCCCCACCGCCTCAACTTAGCCAAGTGGCGCCTCCCTGTTGCTCCTTTAGGTCGGTTTGGGGTGCTGCAGCTGGTGGCTCCCTCCTATAAATACAAGGGGAGGGGGTAGACAATAGGACACACACACACACACCTCACTTCACTCACCTCTCAAGTTCCTTCTTGCATAGTCTTTAGGCTTAGTTTAGTTTAGGAGAAGTCTAGGAGTCATCGAGTCGCCGGAGTTGCTCGAGAGTCTGGTATGGGTTCATCTCTAGCTCTCTCTTGTAATATTCGGTCGTATGTAATAGAATTAGACTATGGTTACCGATATCTGCTTGAAGTATATTTTGAGTTATCGGTTATATGCTTCTTGTCATGGTTGCGTTATTATTTAATGCTTGCATTGCATAATATCCCCGTGCTGGAGATAGTTAGTCTTTTGTTCTTAGAACTCTATCAACTGTTCCAGTATTCGTATGATTGCTCTAGTGTGATGTCTGTCCATCCGGAGGGTGGGGGCTCCGCGCGGGACACTAGAGTATCCCTTACTAGTGTAGACATGGTGTCTAGATTAGCTAAGAGTTGCTGGATGTCAACTATACCCACGGTTTGTAGAGGTAGCCAGCAGGTGGTGACAGCCCTGTCCAAGCCTTTTAGTAGTCCTCCACGTTCGGTATGGGGGGTAGGAGGTACATAAAGTCGCCGGGGTGTACGGGATCCTCCCGTTACTTCGATAGCGATCTCCCTGTTGTGTAGTTTAATCTCTGACAAGCTAACTAATGAGAAAGTGTAGATATAGCTAGCCTAGCACAACTGACTCGAGCTCTGACTTTTACCTTGCTCCCGTCCTAAAGCAATCTTTATTCTTTTATTCAAGAGAGTAGTCGTGTGTGTGTCACACTACCTCCTACCATGTTATTATCTTACCCCTATTTATGAATGAGAATATCCAATCTAGATAGAGCTCATGAACTAATCTATATACTCTCTCACTCATTGCCTTCCCTGCAGAAATATAAATGACACCCCGGTATACTTCCGGGTAAAATGCTGCAGCGGTATTCCGTGCGCTTGCGGACTTATTCGTGGTTCTTGAAATACTGCCACCCCAAACTTGGCGTCTGCGGGCGTCATCGCCAGGTGACATTGGTAGGCGCCAACACTTGCCTAGAGTTCGCTCTTCCACTCAGGTCCTGTTCACTCTCATGTTTCGCTCAGCCCAGAGTTCGCTCTCCCAGCACGGAGAGGGATAGGCGCTAGGCTAGCGCTCCTCCTCCAGACCTGCTGCTGCGCCAACTCAGCCTCATGGACTCGGCGGAGGCTGCAAGGTGCTACTGGCCGGTAGGCCCCGCGATGCTGTTGCTCCATTTTTATTGCTATGGCAAGGAATAGATACCCTGCGCTAGATTTATGGAGGGAGATCGTCGCTGCTATTCCCTCGCACCAAGCCATCATTTCCTCAGCTCACTGGATGGTGGGCCTCCGATGAACGTAGCCCCAACCGATTGGGACACCCTGCGCTGGATTTATGGAGGGCCCTTCCTCCGCAGCTAGCGCCCATCCATCGAGTGCAACCCAGCCGCCGGCCAAATTCCTCCCGGCCTCACACCGTACTTCGATTCCCTCGGGGCGAATCTCGCCGAGCTCCATACATCCATCCCCATCCATCGCCTCGTGCCGCCTCCACAGCAAAGTTGGCGCCGCCAGGAACACAGTCGGTGATCTTCGTCGCTTTCCGGCCAGACCTCTACTCCACCCACTGCGACAGCCGCGTCACAAAAACCTCCTTTCCACTAAGAATATGAAGGTACGATCCTTTGCCGCCGGCGACCTCACTAGGGTGTTGTTGCATGCTCCACCATGGCCACCACTTGGATGCACTAATCAGTAGCCTACTAGCATGTGGTTAGGTTGTATTTTGGGTGTCAAAAACTATCATCAATGATCTACATTTTTGGTTTTAACACATGGAAACTGTTGGACAAATAGATGGGCCTGAAATGTCTCCGACTCCGGTACATAGATCGGATACATCAAAAGATGAAGGTCAGTGGTTCAAATTTAAATGCGCATGAGTAAATGTTTGTACTGTGCTAGTTCACTCATGGACACACATGAGTGGCAAATGAATAGATTGGTGCCCACTTGTAAGTATGCATTGCGGCACATAAAACATCAATTTCTGCAGTGTTAATCATCGGGTTCCTTACATTCGATGTTGCTGTGCTCTTATTCACACAATTCAATGCAGGGGACAAACCCAAGGCTTCTACTAAAGAACATAAAGCAAAGACTCCGAAGCAGGTAATCTACATATATAGTTTCAATTATTTTGTAAGTGGGGTGTATATTTTAGCAGCTTATCATCGTCCAACTGTTTGGTGCAGGAAGCTAATATGTATTTAACATGCTCGACTGTGAAGTTTACAAAAACTAAAAGAGTTATCACCCGAAAAAAAGAATGCTATTAAGGGTATGGGATTTGGTGGCCTGCTTGAAATGCCAGAGATGCCTCTCAAAAGAAACATGATACTTGAAATTGTAAAAGTATTCGAACCGAGCAACCAAAGCTTCAGATTATGTGGTGACGATGTTCAGATTCTCCCAGATGATGTCAAGGAAATAATGGGACTTCAAATTGAAGGCAATAGTGTGTTCGAACACAGAGGTGAAAAAGTGACCAAAATAGAGGGCAATACTTTGGACAAGGATTTGTTTCTCAAGTTTACCGGTGAAGACAAAAACATGCAGATAAACAGACTGAGAGACATTATTATCAAATCCCGCACTCCGGATGATGACTTCAGAAGAGCCTTTGTCTTGTTCACAATTGGTGTTATTCTAGCACCAACAACGAAGCCCTATGTTCATTCCTCTTACTTGCCCCTCGTTAGAGAAATATCAGACATTCCGAAATTCAATTGGGGCGAATTCACTCTGAATTTTTTATTATATTATCTTTATCAATATAAAGTAGTGAGAAATACCAGCTTACTGGCCAATTTGACTTTTCTACGGGTCAGTTCTATATGCTGCAGCCAACACCTATAAACATTGTTTATTTTCGATCTAATGTATTTATTGCATTTTGACCGTAGTTTTGGTACTGGGAGCGCGTCGTTGCGTACAGCACGTATGGGGTCAATTACTCGCCAATCAAACCACCATTTATGATGAGGTGGAATGAAGACAATGCTACCCGTCGATGGAATGCTTTCTATGTAGACGGTTTAGATGGAGGAAATGTAAGTTTCCAAACATTGCATCAACATGTGGCTGTTGCTACATATACAATCTAACCATCTTATTTATTGTTTGCAGCTTATCAAGCGCACTGATAATCGGACCAAGAAGCCAAAACATAAAACAGTAGAGACAGAAATCATACCAAACCGCAAGGAACGTGATCATGACCCTAAGCCAGTATGTGACCATGGTCTACACAATCGACGAGTAAGTATGACATCTATTTATTTGCCCAACCTAGTTTGTGTGCCTAATTCATTTTTTCCTATTTATGTATAAGCAGGTCTTAGAAGACTTGGTGAACGATACCAAACGGATATTGGATTAGACATGGAGAAAAAAATTTGAGCATAGAGCACAAAATTGATATGAAACTAATAGCACAAAAGGAGGAGTTAACTAGGCTTAAGAAGGACAAAAGATTGGAGGAAGGGTGTGAAAGATAGAAGATGATACTGCAGAAATGCAAATGGATATCAAGGTAATCAGCGTCCGAGTACATCATCATTCTCTAACATAATTTGTATCAAAACTGGAATTGCGACAGGGACAACAGGAAATCATGCGGATGCTGTAGCTAGGGCAGAGTATGGTTCATCCATCTACAACTACACCTCAACATGTTCAGGCATCTATGCCTATGCCTGGACATGTTGGGAAGCCATCTATGCCCACATCTTCACATGATGAGGTATTGCACCGGCAATCAGGATTAGATGGCTCATTATATACTCCTACTAATAAACAAGAGCTACTGCTAGTGAACCATTTGATCTCTACAGCACAACTAATACCATTCGCAGGTACCGCTACAAAAACCGGTCCAGCAGTTAACATTAAGTTTCTGTAAGGCATATGACAAAATTTTTAAGGAACCAACAACCACAACAAATGGTAAGAAGGAAATGAACATGCAGAAGCAGGGCGTCCACTCTACGGAGCAGCTTGGTGACCACTCTCCACATATACCACCAAGGATGCCTATTATTGACGAAGATTACGAATTGACTCAAGACGACTATGACGCTGCAGCCTTCGTACAACTGAGTTACCAAGAGGCGGATCTAGTAGCAATAGGTGAGTATCAACTCAGAGCAAAGCAGATGTGCGGAAATGTGTCAGAAGGATATATATTAGATGAGGTACTATCATTTCATATCCATTTCGACATTACAAACATTTAAACACATATGTACTAAATCAACCCTTTGTAGGTCATAAATGCTTATGTTGCCATCAGCATTGTGGAGACTGATTCAGCAGCTTTCTTAAGTACTTACGAAGCCAGGCTGTTGACTTCAGATAATCTGGGGAGGGATGAACGCATGAGATACAGGAAACGAATTGCTATATTATGCAACAGAAGGCATTTGGTACGTAATACTCAATTAATATTAAACTTCATGTGCAGGAAAAGTAACAATTAGTTGTGATCCTCATATCGTTCTTAGCATTTGGTTATGCTTATTCGTAGCATGTCCAGAACGAGATCCCGACGCTTGCAACTTTTTGTTAAAGGTTTTTGTGCCAATGAATGTGAACGGGAACCACTGGGTTCTCCTAGTGTTGAATTTTAAAAGGTCAGAGGTACAAATCCTTAACTCTATACCCAGAATACGAGATGAAAAACTAGAAGAGAAAATGGTAAGGACAGACCATCGTGCATAACACGAAACCAGTATTCAACTTTCGCTCGATCAAAGTTAACATGTATCTTAACACCCCTAGGTGGAAGGCCTACAATCATGTATGGACTCTTTGGGTACAACGATTAACTTGCGCGCTTGGAAAACAGTTCCGTACATAACATACCGCGACAAACAGACATATACTCTTTTAGGTTCTGTATTAATGTTTCATTCCAGTTACTTACCTTTACGTTCCATTGCAGTACTTCATGTGCGGCATTCGTCATCAAGTATATTCTGGCATGGGATGGAGAACGAATGGCCCATAAGTTCTCCAATGTGAGTCTTAGAATTCTTCCAATTCCAAATTGCTACAGGCTGAAACAATAATTATTGTATGCTCTGCACTACCTTCTCTTGCAGATGCAGATTAACGTGTTTTGTTGGAAAATATGCACGAGGCTCCTCCATTCTGAATGCAACAAGTTATGCTTGGACTCATACAAAGAGCCTATGACGGTACATACATGGACTTTTGACTTACTTTATTCCAGGCTGTACAAATAACAGGGGTCAATCTAACGTTTGGGTTCATACTTAGGAGGAATAATACAAGATGAAGTATCCGGAGGACTCACAATGCCAGGAGAATGCTGAAGATGATGACGATGTACAGATGGTGGAGAATGGTGCTGGAACTCCATCAACACCTGCGGTGAGCATTCAAGCAACTCCTGAAACCACTGCGACCAGCACGACAGCACCGAAAAGGGGTAGAGGACGGCCAAGGAAAGCAACCACTGAGACTCCTTCAAAAACTGTCCCCAGCACATCAGTGACTCCTTCAACAACTGCCCCCGGCACGTCAGCGGCATCAGGATCTGTGAAAAGGAAACCAGAACAGCGACGCAAAGTTCCAGATACTCCAAAAACTCCCACATCAACTATCGTAAATGAGTTCAGCACTCAAGCTATTGCTAAATGACTTAAGCTACAACAACCTCGAAGCGGAGAAAAAAGGGTCACCTTTCCAGGGCCACTCTAGCGTAGCCCTTGGACGAAATAATGTATGCTGACATCCCATTTTGTTGATGAATTGATGCAGATCTACAGGATGAATTGACGCAGATCTTTTATATTCGTTGATGATTTCTTGCTGGAACTCAGAGTAGTTGACTTGGACGTGTTCCAAGTTTACTGCACTCACCGGCTAGACCTGTGCTATGGCCGTACATCCTCACTGGATGATCTCCCAGGAGTGCAAGGTAACGATCCAAGTTTACTTTATGCACCGACTGCACGTGTGCTTGCACCGTACACCCTCACCGTATGATTGCAAGCTAAGATTCCAAGTTTACGGCGATATCACCGGTTACACCTGTGATATCGCCGTACATCATGACCGGATGATCTTCTTGGAGTGCAAGGTAACGATCCAAGTTTACTTCACTCACGGTTACACGCAGATCTTTTATTCGTTGATGATTTCTTGCTGGAACTCAGAGTAGTTGACTTGGATGTGTTCCAAGTTTACTGCACTCACCGGCTAGACCTGTGCTATGGCCGTACATCCTCACTGGATGATCTCCCAGGAGTGCAAGGTAACGATCCAAGTTTACTTTACGCACCGACTACACGTGTGCTTGCACCGTACCCCTCACCGTATGATTGCAAGCTAAGATTCCAAGTTTACGGCGATATCACCGGTTACACCTGTGATATCGCCGTACATCATGACCGGATGATCTTCTTGGAGTGCAAGGTAACGATCCAAGTTTACTTCACTCACGGTTACACATGTGGTTGCACCGTACACCCTCACTGTGTGATTTCAAGCTAAGATTCCAAGTTAACTGCACTCACCGATTAGACCTGCAATCGCCGTACAACCTCACCAGATGATCTTTCTCGAGTGCAGGGAACAGCTTCATTAAGTTCTTCCCACAGGCTACATATCTTGCAACAGATAAATATCTACATGCTTCATTAAGTTCTTCATGCAGACTACATGCCACAACAGATAAACAGCCTAAAACCGTACATGCGCCACAATTTCCTTGGCTATGTCCTCGACCTCATCCGTCAGCTCCCTAAACCTTTAGGGAGGGACCTCCGGGTTGATGCCTCTTAATAGGCTAATATCATGGGCAGATCACCATGACTTCACCAGCGCAAGAACATGCTTCACGCAGAGCTTGGCCAGGGCTTCACAGTACGTCCACAGCTCAAACGGAGCTTGACGAAGGTGGTATATTAGAGAAGGCGGTGCAGTTCATGGTTCGATCGGCACAACGATGTTTACGAGCTTGAGAGCGGCGGCTGTCAGATCCTTGGTCTCCTTCTGCAGCGCTTCAAATTGCTGCTCCTTGCTGCGCAGGTTGATCTGCAGCACTTCTTCTTGCTTTTGCACCGCTTCCAATTGCTGCTGCTTCTTGCTCAGGGTGCTCTGCAGTGCTTCAAATTCCTTCTGCAGTGCTTCAAATTGCTGCAGCTTGTTGCTCAGGGTGCCCCTGGCCTTCACCAATTGCTCATCCCCTTCTTTGAGCAGCTTCTTCTCCGACTCGAGCAGACGGTTGATTTCCTCGGCACGCTTCAGATAGTCACGAACCTCTACCTCAAAAGCTGCAATCCTTTTGTCTTGGTCAGGCAAGGACAACAGTGATAAGAAGGCAAGCATAGCAAAAGGGGAAAGTATGATTGAAAACTCAGAGCATCAATCAAAGGGCTCACCTCCGATATCCACATGTAGCTCCCCATTTTTGATAACTAGTGCCTCCTTTTCATTATGGATAAAGTCAATCTTCTTATAGCACTCGTCTAGCTCCTTCTTGGTGCAAAAGCGCTCCACCTCCTAGGCTAATTCCTGCTGTGCAAGCTTTGCTGAGCTTCATCGGCCCTAGTAATGCTGGCAGTTGCTCGGCGTAGAATCTCGCTCTTCTGGACCGAGCGCATGAGGACACTCTGTATTTGACAAGAGTACAATCAAGACGTGATATTCTTGCTCAAAGGATAAATCTACAAGAGCGACTGACCTAATTGTACTTTGCAAATCATGCGTGCAGCTCCTTCAACTTGTCCAAATCATTGTCATCAGTCTTAGAGCTGAATAGGAAGCGCCGATCGTCGTCCCATCCAGCTCCGGGAGGTGCGCAACCAATTTGAAAGGGCCGCAGCGGCGACGGAGGCGCAGCAACCTTGGGCCGTGGGATTTCCTCGATCCCCAACCCGGCGATGGTGATGTTCTCCGCACAGGCCGAGGTGCGATGAATGCTTTCGGCCGATTGAGGCCTTGCGGCGGCCGGAGTCGTGCTCGGAGCGGATGGAGGAGAAGGAGCTCACTCCTCGCGGGCAGGGTTGACCTTCACAGGGCCTAGAGTACTTGGAAAAGACGGTGCTGGGGCACCACGAGCCTCCCCAATAGAAGTTTATGCCCTTGTAGGCGATCCAGCCAGTTCCATCGAGGGACTTGGCGGCACCACAGGGGCCTTGATTTTCTGTGAGCTGTAGATGTAGGAAATCTTTGCCTCGTCGCGTACCGATATCAGTACCTCTGGCGGCGGTGCCACAGTGGTATCCTCGGCATCTTGCTCAACCTTTGGTATCTTGAGGTGCGGCAGGTTCGTGGAGGGGATCGTCTTCCTTGTAGGCTCTGGCTCCTCGAATGCAGAGGGGTTCATGCCAGAGGCACCTTCGCCATTATCTCCATTTGATATGTCTGTCTCCACATTCTTCATCATTTCCAGTACCGCCTCACGCGAGGTTGGCGGGACCAAGTTCAGGTCCTTGGTAGTTAGCTATTCGGGCAACGGGGGCTTGCTAGTGTACAACTCACAACGATTCTGCATAAATTTTCGGATACAAAGATTCAGCAAATTTCGAGCATGAATGCCGACAAGATTTGAGACACTGCCGAGTAGTTCTTACTTACATCGGGGACAGGATACATCAGACTCCAACCCTCGAATGTCATTGGCAATGCTTCAACGTTATGGAAAACCCTCTTAAGGCGGGCCAAGCACTCGGTCCACCCAATTTGATCCTTGCACATTCTTGTTGGGTAACAAGGATACAAGTAGTCGTAGGCAGCGTGCACCCTGTTTTGACAGGGTTGCACGCGACGGCGGATGAAGTTCAGCACCACCGACTCTCTCTGCATGCCAACATTCATGGCTTCCTTTATCAGCCCGAGGAGCTTGGGGATGTCCTTGCATTCTTGGTAGCCGGAAGGGGTACTGTCCCAGTTGGCGTGATGCTGGGGCAGATGGCCGGTGTGCTGAACGAGCTGAGGCGGCTGATTCTGGATGTAGAACCACTCGCGGTGCCACTCCGTGTTCAATTCCTTCAATTTGAAGAAGAAGTAGTCCTGCTCGCGCCTTGGCGCACCTGAAAGGTCGCACCTCCAACAACGGTAGACTGGTCTGGAATGACATGGAAGAGATGGCGCCACAAGTGGAAATGGGGATCGATCCCCAGGATAGCTTCGCAAAGATGGATGTACAGGGACAACTGTAGAATGGAATTCGGGTCAAGATGGATCAACTCTAACCCGTAGAAGAAGAGAAGGCCGCGGGGGAAATTGTGAGCCGGCGTGGAGAATCCGCACTCATAAAAGGGAGTGAACACCACGATCTCGTCGACCTCATTGAAGGGCCTGGCCATACCTGGGTCTGCCCTCCAGCCTGCGACTACTTGTGGCTGCAGTAAGCCATCCTCCACAAGCTTCTCCAGGTCTTCATGCTTGATAGAGGATGGTTTCCACACGATCCCTGGTGATGGAATTGTCTTGTACCGTGGTTTCCACTGCGGGTCCCCGTCGTGAGCAAGCTTCCTTTTCTTAGATTTCGTCCTCGCACGGGTACCCCTCACCGGCGACATTCTTGGGGGACTAGTGATTCGAGCTTAAATCTCGGGGGATACGGCCACGGATTGAGCATTGGAGGCTAAAGGATTCACATTTGTGGATTTGGGGGCAGTAGCGGCGGAGTGGTAGCTGTAGCTCGAATTGGGGATTTCAACCGGCAGGGTAAACCGAACAGTTAACCCTAGGCGTACTTGTCTAGTGCGCCACCACTAAAGCATTACGGAGTCTCCAGTCTCCAGTCGGGCGCAGACCCCGGTCGCCGCAGACTCGGCGCTCGTGACACGTCAGATCGGAGGGGGAGGACCAGACTTGAGGCGCATCGGAACCGTCCATTTCGAAACACCAGGCGATGGGCCGTCCGTAGTAACCAAACCGTTCGCGTGGGGCCCGGTCACCCTATATCTCCCTCATTTGCCCTGACGCACCCGTGTCTCTCTCCGGCCGCCGCCGCCTCCTCCTCTTTGCCATCACAATCACGGCCGTGTGCCGCGCCGCCGCCCTCGTGTCGCCTTCGCGCAGCACCGTGGAAACATCTGTCCCTTGCAGCGCCGCGGCCTCATCTGCCGCGGGCAGCGCCCCCGCTGCTCCCAACCCTAGTGCTCCTCCACCCGCCCTAGATCGCCTCTTCGCGTGTACTCTCGCCGGCCCCGACTGCCGTTCGCTTCCTCGCGTCCCCATCATTGTCCTTCGATGGCGGATTTGCCTCCTGACGGCTTGTGGGTGAGGATTCCCCTTTCAATCTACATTTTGGGTTTCAGAAGCTATGTTTTTCCCCCTATTAATGGTTCTACAAATTCACAAATGTTTGTTGGTTAGTAGTGCCTCCATTACTAATTTCTTTAATTTTTATATCAGTAAGATAATCCTGTTTACAATGTTAGAACTTGGTCCTAATTCATCCTCACTATTTAATAAAGTTTTGGCATTACTGTTTGTATAAACTGTTGGAGTAGTTGATTCCTTTTTTCATTATTAATATCAGTTGATTACTATCTTGCAGTGTGCAGTTTGTTCAGTTGCTTGTTTGCTTCCTGTGTTTCAGTCAGAGGCGGTCATTTGACAGTACGAGGGGATTGCAGCCAAGCCGCTGAAGGTGATTGCCAGTGCTGCATTTGTTGCTTCTGTGGTCTGTGATGGCTAGGACCAAGCAGACCGCCAAGCATGACGATGAGGGTGAAGGCAGCGACCAATCTCGCATACCGGCAAAGGACAAAGGCAAGGGTGTTGCAAATCAGCCTAGAAAGACGAAGAAGCTGTGCAAGAAAGCACGGGTAGCGTCGGCAGCAGGAGAAGCAAGGTCAGGCACTCTGAGGATCATGTTACCAGCTGATTAGGATATTGAGTCTCCACCTCGTATGAGATTCGCCAGCAGTCAACGCTCGTGTTCTGCATCCACCACTCAGTCTGGTATGAAGAGGCCCCGTGCTGAGACTGCATCAGTGCCGCTGGTTTCTATTGATGCTACAGCTAGAAGAGTCAAGAAGCTGCGGTTTGTTTCTGTTGAGGAGTGGTTCCGTGAACCCCAAGACGATCTTGCAGGTAGAGATTTCTACACACTCCTTCAGGAAGCCTTCTTCAGGGCATATGAGGCTAGGGGGATTCAGTTGAGTAGGCACAATGTTCTCGACTTCTGCAAATAAAGCGTTGCTGCTAGGGGAGCACAAATTGGGCCACATTTCACCTACTTGAGAGGACTTGTCGATTTACTTTCCCGGTCAGGCAGATATATGCCACGTTGGGTTAGAATTTTCAACGCCACAGTATGGATTGAGTCGAGCATAGATTACATTAAGTTCATGTTCAGGGGCGGCCTCGTATTCTTTCCCGGGCAGAAATAGCAGACGCCCTGGGAGTGGATCTCAATGACACTCGCCTTCACGAGTTGGCCTACCCAGGTGCCATTCATCCCATACATGCATGTTGTGGCGTTGTTCTTCCACCTTTTGAGAGGGTATCTATATGCTACCACCAACCGTTCCGTCCAGAGTCCTCCCGTGCACCCACCAGGCTTACTACTGAGGCTCGGGTCGTGCACAATGCCCTGCGACGTTCACTTCTTCCCAGGATGGGAGGTGGAGAGGTAGTGACCAGTATCCAGCATTGGCTCCTCCTTCACATCCAGTCCCATACACCATTTGATATTGTAGACTTTCTCCTGTGTGGGGTTGAGGAAAGTATTGCAGATGGAGTGAAGGCAGGAAGACAGCAACCCTATGCACATATTATAAGTTATCTGTTGGACAGGGCCATTGTTCAGCATTTGCATAATCCGCCTCGTCACGGGACTGCAGACAGTGCTACTTGTTACTAGGTCTACAACCCACCAACTCCCAGTGATCCTCGCCGTGGCCAAAGAGCCCTAGTAGCTGCGCTGAGTGAGCTGACTCTAGAGGAGCGAGAAGCAGCTATGCTGTAGGATGATGCTATTGAGGATTTGGATGCCGCTCAGGGGTTATGGGACGAGGACTATGGCTCTGATTCATCAGAGTCCGACTACACAGTTCTAGACACACCTTCTAGAGCTCACGATGCAGAGGCAAGTGTTTCCAGTTCAGCTCAGGCAGATCCAGCAACGACTCAGACTGCCCAACTTATGAAGATGATGCTCGCGATGCAGTCGCAGTTCAACGAAAGTATGCTAAAGATGCAAAAGGAGGCAGCAGTAAGAGAAGAGCGCACCTCGCAAATTTTTCATGCTATCCAGCAGCAGCAGGAACAAATGGCCAAGGCAATGGCCAGAGACAGAGAGACTACGGCACTCATGTTTGATCGCCTGTACCAGCGTACCGGCATTGAGCCACTTACAGTACAGCCTCAATTGGCTATCTAAGCTCCCTCGGCTCACTTACAAGTTCTGTCTGAACAGTTGCCGCTGCAGCCAGCTACTTCTGCTACACCTCCATCTGAGCAGGTGACTCTGCCAGTTTCCACTAGTCCAGTTCCACCTTCTCCAGTGTCAGAAACTCCTGTTACCTCCACAGATGACGGTGTTGCCACGGAGCCCGAGAGTGTGGCCAAAGAGATTCTATTACAACAGACTACTGAGCAGGTCACTCTGACAGAGACCACAAATCTAGTTCCACCTGATGTGTCATCTGTTGGTGAAATGCAACTAATGATGGCCAACAAGCTTGGTTTCTATTATCCTTATAGGTCCCTGAATTCTCCTGCCTGTGGAACGCCTGTGGGGTGGCATTAGCACCCGACCAGGTCAATGTTGCCCAAGAGGAGACAACTTTATCCCCTCCTTTCGCTCTGGATACAGCTCTTGAAGGCATCTGCTCAGCTGAGTAGAGAGACGAGCATCAACCCTCAGGGCTGGCAGATCAGGAGTCAAATTAGGCAGGCAGCAGCTCTGAGGTGACCAGGAGTCCGGGCGAGGAGATCCCAGAGGTGGCATCCGAGCTGCAGCCCTTAGGCCTAGCAAGTCAGCCCACTGGTCAGACAGGCATCGACCTAGAAACCGACTCCCGTACACTGGCATCAGCACCCGACCAGGTCAACGTTGCCCAAGAGGAGCCAACTTCATTCCCTCTTCCTTTAGCTCTGGTCACAACTCATGAAGGCATCAGCTCAGCCGAGCAGAGAGACGAGCATCATCCATCAAGGCTGGCAAATCAGGAGGCAAATCAGGCAGGCAGCAGCTCAGAGGTGACCAGGAGTCCGGGCAAGGAGATCCCAGAGCTGCAGCCCTTAGACCTGGCAGGTCAGCCCACCGGTCAGACAGGCATCAACCTAGAAACCAACTCCCGTACGTTGGCCATCAGAGTTGAGTACCATTCGCCTATCATAGTTGATGACATGACCATATATATCAGCTATATGCATGGTTTTTTGTAGATACAGTTCCATGATTGGTCTGACGCTGGATTTGCTATTTGGTGTTATATTTGGCAGGAATTAGTGAACACCTGAATATGATGCTAATTGCAGTCTTTTGGGGACATCTGGTGCAATGTCAAGTTAGTAGTTGGATTTCAAAGTGAAGACCTGACCTACTATATATGTGTGCTGCAAAATATGTGAAGTGCAGACCTCAGCTAGATAGGACCTGACTATATATGCCTTCAGTAAGTTAGATGCTTGGTGTGTCTTGGGATGTGTGATTTTTTCTTGAAACATTGTTACATTCTTTATGCAGCACCTTTTGATGAAATTATAATGTAAGTCTCCTAGCATCATTGCTTCCGTCCTAGTGTCACAGGAGAGAGCAGTGGCACCACCAGAATCAAGTCACTGGCTGTATTTTTTGCTTTCGTTGATGATCTCTTGCTGGAACTCAGAGTAGTTGTATTGGACGTGTTCCAAGTTTACTTCACCGGTTAGAAGTTCTGACACCGTACATCCTCACCGGATGATCTTCCTGGAGTGCAGCATAACATTCCAAGTTTACTTCACACGTGCGCTAGCACCGTACACCTGGACCGTAAGATCTTTCAGGAGTGCTAGCTAACATTCCAAGTTTACGGCCATCACCGGTTAGACCTGTGGTGTTACCCTACACCCAACCCTTGTGATCCTTCTGGATTGCAAGGAATCAGCTTCATTGAAATATTCCAATATATTTGTCAGTGCTCCCACACCGGATGGTCACAATCGTACGGTGAATGAAAAAGGCCAAATCTCCAGTGTCACTTGCTATATCTGTAGGTGTTGTGTTTTGAATGTTAGTGTCTTAGTGACAATGATGTGGCAAGTATCACCTATCGTTTTTCGCTGTTAGTTTGTGACATTATAACTTCAATGACTGAATGGCGTTAGATATGTGTGCATGTTGTCGGTCGAAACCCACCGGCGAGCAGCGACAGGCAACACGAAGAGCCGGGAGGTCGCCGGGGCGCTGGCAGGCACTGCTCCCTCGTCGACGGCCCGCAATTCTGCCCGGAGAATGTATGAAAAGCCGGGCGTGCCACCTGACCTATACCCGATCAGGAGGGTGCGAACGTGCTCCAAACAGTTTCCTGCATAAAAGACACGTGTAACATAAGTCCGAGCCATAGTCGGCTCCCCGGGACGACTCTTGCATCGGCTTTAAAGAGCCGATCGAGTCCCGGTGTCAGATGGGATCTGTTGCATCCAGATATTGTTGAATAAAGCAAATAACTATAAGGCTGCTTCAATTAAATCTAATTAATCTAATCCACGATGATAAAAGCTTTACTGCTAGGTCGGAACATCATACACGTGACTAGGCCTAATGAACATAACAGACAACTAAACCATAACCCAAAACAGAGGCCTAAGAACTAGCAAGAGCCGATTCCCGGAACAATCCCTATCAAGGCTAAGGTAAAGCATCTACTACACTACCGGATCGTCCAACCCGTTTGCAAGGCCTAACCTAGCAGATATTACGCAAACTCTTAAGACAAGAGCAAATCATAACAGATCAGATCTGTTAAACTCAAAAGAAGCAGGGTGTTGCCTCTGTGTAACTAATTCTATGCAACAAGAACTAGTATGAGATTGAAACGTGACTGCACAGAGACAACATGATATTCGTAGATGATAAGCAACGAAGCACAAAAGAACAACGCTGCAGTATGAGTAATACCAAGGTAAAAGCAAGAACAACGCTGCCCTAAACGCGAGAAGCGATCAGGGCAGCATGGCGCTTACTTGGATGAAACCCTAGGATTAGGGGTGGCGATGCGCCGAGAGTTGTTGTTTGCGAGACGTGATGACGCTCTCCTTTACGAATAACAAAGGATACATATTTATAGTCCGGAGACTTGGGAAACAATCTAAACTAATCTTGTCCCGATTGGACTCTATCTCTAATCTTAAACTAAATCTAAGGATACATGGCCCATGTGTCCCAAATGCTCACGCAGGAGCCGATTTACAAGTCTTCTTAGTCTTCTGCTTTAAGCCCATCTTGCTTTCGGCCCATAAATTAATCCTGTTAATTTATGGCGATAACACATGCCCCCCTGGTTTTGGCAATGATAGTTCCAAAACCAATCCGTCGCTTCATCTTCCCGTTAATGCTCATTAAACATACTGCAACCACCAAGGAAGACGCAACGTCTCTGCAACTGGCTTCTCGTAGAACGTGAAAACTGCCGATCTGCCTTCCATCTTTTCACTATTTAATCTCACCCGAATCGGCTCTTCTCCACAGCCAACTCCTTCCTCCCAGAGCCAGTAACGCAGAAAAACCCCAATCCTCCAGCACCAGCAATGGCGATCTCTTCCTCCTCCGACTCCAACTCCTTCGGAGACTCTTCCTCCTCTTCTTCCCCTTCTTCTTCCCCCCTCCCTGCTTCTTCCATCGACTCTATTCCGGAAAGTCGAGAGCCGATGCCGGAGTGGGACCCGACTGCAGCGTACGAAGCGCTGGCTCCTCTGCATTGGGATGCAAAGGAGTTCGACTTCGGGGTCGTCTCCGAGGAGGACGAGCCCAAAACTGAAGGAGAAGACCTCCGGCTCCTGTTCCGGGAGGAGTCGGAGAGCGGCGAGGAGGAAGACCCCTCTTCGAACGAAGTCGACCCCTCCTCGGAAGAAGAGATCGACTCCCCGTCCGACGACGACGATCCGATGGGCGGAAAGCCCTTTCGGTTCCTCGGGTCCTCCAAGGAGGACAGCGAGGAGAAGAAGAGCGGCGGCGGCGACGGCTGGAGCGACCTCGGGTCTGAAGGCGGTAGCAGCGCCTTCAGCAGCGATGACGACAATGACGACGACAGCGACGACGGCGACAGCGGGGATGCGCCGGCCCAAAGCCCCAAGCGTCGTAGGTATTAGGTACCAACGAGCAGTAGCAGTAGTATCGTAGAGGTAGAATCTCGAAGCCGAAGGATCGATTCCTTTGTAAAATCGGCTTTCCTTGTAATGAACTTTCTTTTAATGAAATCAAATTCCCTTTAATTTTGTGTCTTTGTTTACTTTCCAAAAAGCCGATGGCAACGCATCAGGCTTCCATAAATATCCAAGAGCTGACAAAATTCAAACTAGAAGTAACCCGCACAAGAGTAGAACATCACTTCTAGCTTGAACCGAACTCTTGAATCCGAGCATAATTCGAAAACCAAGCTCTACAAATGCGAGCAAGAACTCTCCAAACAGCCGGAATTCGAATCAGAGCCTACAGCAATCAAACCCTAAGTCAACGGATCTGAATCATGGCAGATTCTGCAGCTCAGACGAAAAACTCTGCAATCGATGATGCGGCAATCTACGGCCTGAAGGTAATATTCGGCCCAATCCTTTAGTTTTCTTCAGCTTACTAAGCTTCTGAAACTGAAACTTTGAAACATGACACCATACACATACTTCTGAATTTCTGAACTCCAGGTGTCAGACATCCTTCTGCCGCATCCTTCTAACCCAAAATCTTTCTGTCTTGGCCCATAAACCCATGAAAATCCCATAGATCTGATCTCCTGTGAAGCAAATAGGATCCCTTTTGCGAGTCAAAACATCGATTTGAACCTCTGGGCCGACTGCTTAAGAGCCTGGCCTAATCCCCGTGAGAGCTGGATTACATGGTACAACAGAGTAGAAAAAGCTCACATGCCCTTATGGCAGGATTTGAACATAGCCGATGCACTTAGCTTATCATTGTCTCCACTTGACAAAGATGAAAATCTTCTGAAGACCATCGGCTATTTCTGGTCTGATGCTTTGAACTGCTTTCTCTTTGGTCATGGACCCATGACTCCTACTCTGCTGGATATCACCATGATCACTGGCCTAGACATTAATTCTCCTAATCCTGCTGCTCACAAAATGACAGAAGTCCCTTTCAAACTGTCTTCCAAGGTTAACTGCACAAACTGGGGCACTTACATGTGTCAGCATATGAAAACAAAAGGTCCAGTGACTGAGAAGGAACACACAGCCTTCTTAAATCTTTGGCTAGAACACTTCATCTTCTGTGGTCCTTCTTTAGCTCCAACCAAGAACTATCTTCCCTTGGCCTATCACCTGGCCCATGGCAATCGCACCGGCCTAGGTAAACTTTTCCTTGGAGAAACCTACAGATATCTCCATTTGATGAAATCTAACTTGCTTAACCAAAAGAAACTGAGAACTGGAGGCCCTTGGTGGTTTATTCAGTTGTGGGCAGAACTGTACTTTCAGCACCATATCCCCAACTTCCAAGGCCTAACCAAGAACTCTTTCCCTGATGAGAGTGGCAAACCAATTAGATGTACTAGCTACGACCAAGCTTTATTTAGTCTCCCTGGCAGTAAATTGAATTCAACAGATGCAGCAAACTGGTTCAAAATCTTCTACAAAGGACTAGATAATCCACTCTATTTCCCATTTACTGAATCTGAATCCTTTGAGAACCCAACTGCCTTCAGATTAGATAACTTTGTCGATGACGACAGCACTCGGCATCTATATTCTCTGATGATTCGACCTGGCTTCCTCCCCGTTGGCATCAGCACCTCTAATAGAATTATCAAGCCAGGTTATGAATCTTAACAACCAGCCATAGCAGCTCGGCAATTTGGCCTAGGACAGGTCCCTCCCCACTTCCATATTCACTACTTGGTGGAGAGCAGAGCCGATCTGCCTGATGGTCTCACCAGTTCAAGATGCTACAGCATGTTTGATGACCTCCACATCCCAATACCAGCCGATATGTCCTTTACCTCTTCATCAATCGGCTTTGATACTTGGTGGAACATGTGGAAAACACATGCATTCAGGAAAGCTCTAGGTCCTCGACTGCAACAGATTGATCCTGAATATGCAATCCCCGAAGTAGAGGTATTGAATTTATACATTTTTGCTCTTTTCAGATCATCCATCCTTCCATTTGTCTAATTCTAGCTCACTTTGCTTGCAGCAACAAGATGGTCCAGAACCTATGACCAGCAATGGGGAGCCATTCCACTTTCTTCCAACTGCCTCTGATGTACTCTTCTGCAAGGGATCACCAACAATGAAGAAAGTGATAATGACTGTTCAGCCAGACTTACTTCAGTCGGCTTCCAAATGAAGACAAACTCCTGCAAGCGCTGCCCCCCGAGTCTTGACCAAGAAAAGGAAGATGATCACGAGGCGAGTGATCAAGAAACCAGCACCAGCTTCTTCGAGTCCATCAGAGTCCAATACCAACCAGGTAACTCATTTTTCTGAAACTTCTTCTTTATCTCATACATGTGTACTCTGGTTTACTATAATTCTATTTTCAGGACGCAGCTGAAGACATCCCCAATGCAGAAAGCCTAGAACAACATGAGATGACTGCAACCCCTGATGCACTGATGGATGTAAATGAGGAACAAGCCGATACAGTCAATGTTCTTGATGTCAACACCAGCTCTAACAGGACGATTGCTCTTGAATCGCCCAACACTTCTTCAGAACAGGTAACATTACAAAACCAATTCTGAATCAGCCGATAGCTTCATAGATGCATCCTGCTCTAACTCCAGATATGTCCATAGGATTTTGACATTTCAGGTTTACTTTCCTTTGACCCGGCATCAATGGGTCTGACTCTCCCTGGAGCAGAAACATCATCTTTATAGCAATCGGCTAACTTGGCACATCAGCTTCAACTCATCAAGGATCTACTATCTGCTCCGATCACTACTCTGGTTGATGATTCCAGCAAGATAAAGAACATCTTCGAGCAAATAGAAACCCAACTCCCGGAGCCATTGCAAATCAAGCTCTGGCCAGCCAGCAACCTTCCATTCTTCCGGATAGAAGTGAATAAAGCACAACAATGGATGGAAGCACGTCGCTCTCAAGCTTCTCTGAAAGCTGTCATTACCCAAAAGTGCAAGGCCCTCAACCAGAAGAAGGCAACTCTAGATACCAAAGCTGACGTGTCTGTCAACAAGAAGCGACTCGACCTCCTGAAGAAAGAACTGGCAGAACTCGAAGAAAAGGTTCGTACCACCAAGAAGCTCATCCAGGCCGAAGAAACTTCCATCGCAAACTCCAAACAAGAGACCCAGGAAATAACCGAGCAGATACAAGCAGAGTTTGCAGAGATAAGCACCTTGAGTCGGCAGATAGTAACAGGCGATGACAAGGATGACGAAGCAATCATAGCACGAGCAGACGCCGTCCGTATAGAAGCCATCCATGTCATAGAAGAATTCCTGAACTAGTAGATAGGCTCAAGATACAATTAGTACTGCATGTTATCCTCAAACTTGTAACTGTTTTAAAAACATCTTAAGTTGATGGTTAAACACCGGCTGTTACTTTCTCTTTTCTTTTACTGGCCAACTCAACGTGTTGTCCTGTCATCATTTCATTTTTTTTTACTGGCCAACTCAACGTGTTGGCCTATCATGATTTTTTTTACCGGCCAACTCAACGTGTTGGCCTATCTCTTTTCTTTTTTTTGCGGCCAACTCCACGTGTTGGCCTATTACACTGCAGCCAGATGGATCTCATCGGCTTTTCGTTGCTCGCCTTCGCACATGCTCAGGAAAAACTTCTTGAGACATTGGCCATTTACAGCAACAGGAAACTTGACGCCGTCCAATTCCTCGAGCATGTATGCATTGCCAGGCAAGACCTGATCAACCTTGTACGGACCATGCCAAGTTGGAGACCATTTACCAAACTTTTTATCTTTAGTTCCCAATGGCAATACTGCCTCCAAACCAAGTCTCCAACCTGGAAATCCTTAGGCCTGACATTCTTGTTGTACGCATGAGCAACTTTAGCCTTATTTTCTTTGATCTTCTCCAGCGACCAAAGCCTTAGTTCCGTCAGGTCTTCCACATTATCGTTCATCAAGGCTGCATACTGTTCAGCGGATAGATCATTCTGAAATTCGACACGCCTTGATCCGGCCGTGATCTCCCATGGTAATACAGCGTCTTGGCCGTAGACTAGATGGTACGGCGATGTTTTGGTGGACCCATGACATGAAATACGATATGCCCATAAAGCTTCTGATAATACCTCATGCTAGCGCCTAGGATACTCATCGATTTTTCTCTTTATGAGCTTGATGAGGCTCTGGTTGGATGCTTCAGCCTGTCCATTAGCTTGGGCATAATATGGAGATGATCTGATCAGCTTAATTCCCATGTCATCGGCAAACTTCCTGAATTCCTCTGATATAAAAACCGACCCTCCATCGGTCGTAATGGATTGAGGAATCCCAAATCTGTGAATGATATGCTCTTTGACAAAGCCGATCACATCTTTCGATGCTACTGACCTCATGGGTACTGCCTCCACCCACTTTGTGAAATAATCTGTGGCAGCTAAGACCCATTGGTGACCCTTGCTAGACGACGGGTTGATCTGACCAATCATGTCCATGGCCCATCCTCTGAATGGCCACGGTTTGATGATAGGATTCATCACTGATGCTGGCACTATCTGAATTTTGCCAAACCTCTGACATGCCTGACATCCTTTGTAATACTTGAAGCAATCTTCAAGCATAGTGGGCCAGTAATAACCCGATCGCCTAATCAGCCACTTCATCTTATGAGCCGATTGATGAGTATCGCAAGCTCCTTCATGAACCTCATGCAAGAGCCGATTTGACTCTGAAGGTCCCATACATTTAAGTAGTAGTCCTTCCAAGGTCCTGTAGAACATGTCATCCCCCATCAGAACATACTTCATGGCCTTGAGTCTTATCCTTCTGGGTGCCCCCCGAGCCGAATCCTTCAAGTAATTGAAGATATCGGCTCTCTAGTCTCCGGGTTCTAGAAACTGAACCTCCACGTCAACTCCATCGGCTGCTTCTCTGTACCCGGAAGCCATCTGTGCCAAATCATTGGCTTCATTGTTCAGAGTTCTGCGTATCCAGTGGAATTTGATGTGCCTGAATTGTGACATCAACTCACAGCACTGCATCCATATCGGAAATAGAGCCTCGCTCTCACATCTATATTCCTCCGTGAGCTGGGAAATCACCAACTTTGAATCTCCAAAAATTTCCACTGCCTCTGCACCAGCTTCGAGGAGCAGTTCCATCCCTTTGCGAACGGCTTCATATTCCACCAAATTATTAGTGCATGGGGCAGTCATTCTGATGGAAAAGGAGTAAGTCACCCCACGCAGCGAGACCAACAGAATTCCCACACCACACCCATCATCACAAGCCGATCCGTCAAAAAACATAGCCCAAGCACGAATAAATAATGCAGCAATATCAGTGCTGATCCTGTCTGCAACAAGATCCGCCAGTGCTTGTCCTTTGACCGCATTCGCAAGCTGATACCGAATATCAAACTCTGACAATGGAAACATCCATTTTCCGAGCCAGCCTTTTAGGACAGGAGCCGACAGCATGTGTTTTATGACATCCGATTTGCATATGACAATTGTTTCCGCCGAGAGCAAAATATGGCGAAGCTTTGTACATGTAAAGTATAAGCAAAGACAAAGCTTCTCGATTTCAGGATACCTGGTCTTGGCGTCTAATATGGGCCTGCTAAGGTAGAAA
This sequence comes from Panicum virgatum, assembly GCF_016808335.1. Lineage (NCBI taxonomy): Eukaryota > Viridiplantae > Streptophyta > Magnoliopsida > Poales > Poaceae > Panicum > Panicum virgatum. The sequence continues at coordinate 39,650,424 of NC_053153.1, read as the reverse complement.
ACCACCCTCTCCTAGCCGTCGTGCTTCTGGACTAACACCGAAGCAATGGAAGTGTCACCCACGGATAGGTACACGTAGAACGACCTATCTTGCGGAGGAGGAACCAACACTGGAGGCTTTGACAAATATTCCATGATTTCATCGAAAGCTTGCTGCTGTTCTGCCCCCCTCCCAGCGAAACTCATCATCGGATTTGATCTTCACTAAACCCATGAACGGCTCAATGCGTCCAGACAGATTAGAAATAAATCGCCTGACAAAGTTAATTTTACCGATGAGCTTCCGCAACTTTTTCTTCGTAGTTGGTGGCTTCATCATCTTCACAGCTTCATGATTTTTCAGGCCGATCTCGATTCCCCGTTCATGCACCAGGAATCCCAAAAATTGACCGGCCGATACTCCAAAGGCACATTTCTTTGGGTTCATTTTGAGCCCAAACCTTCGAGTCCGTTCCAAAACATGGCGCAGATCTTCTAGATGCCCCCCAGCTGACTTGGACTTTACCACAACATCATCAATATAAATCTCTACCAATTTGCCGATGAGATCATGAAAAATGTAATTCATGGCACGTTGGTACGTTGCACCGGCATTTTTCAGTCCAAAGGTCATCACCAAATATTCGAACAAGCCGACCGCGCCTGGTACTCTGAACGCGGTCTTGTTCACGTCTTCTGGGGCCATGAAGATCTAGTTGTAACCGGCATTGCCATCCATAAAACTCATCATTTTGTGGCCGGCAGCTGCGTTGATCAATGTTTTTGCAACTGGCATCGGGTATTCGTCTTTTGGCGTCGCTCTGTTGAGATCTCTAAAATCGACGCAGACACGCCATCGGCCATCCTTCTTTTGCACCGGTACCACACTGGAGATCCACTCTGCATACCGACATGGCCTAATGAACCCAGCATCCAGCATCTTCTCCACCTCTTTCTTGACTTCTTCTAGGACTTCGGCCTTCATCTGACGTGCTCGTTGCTGAAACGGCCAAAACCCTTTCTTGAGCGGAAGCCGATGCTCGATGATGCTTCGATCCAGACCAGCATCTCGGTGTAATCCCATGCAAAACAGTCCCGGTATTCTTTCAGCAGTGCAATCATCTCCTCTCGCAAGGCCGGATCCAACTTCTTGCTGATAAATGTCGGCCGTGGCTTATCCCCAGGACCGACGTGAACCCGTATCCGAGTTTGCCGTCATCTGAGAAACCAGCTGCGAACGCAAGCGAGTCTTCATTATCCACAAGATTAGTGGCAAACACAGGGAGATGACAAGAAAAATTATTTGGCCAACCGCATGGGCTGGCCGCTTCTACACTTCCATTATCATTCGAAACCAAATAGTCGATGAGTGGCCAACTGCTAGAGCAGGCCATCGTGTGTACATGATGTACAATTTCGAACCCAAACATGATTTTTCTATTTTTTGGGGCCGGTCACTGGGACCGGCCTCTCTATCTCTATTACATCCCGTGGCATGCCAGGATGCGTCTACTCTGTGAGGCCAGTGGATAAGACCAGCCTCAGCCCGATTTTTGTCGCCTCGATCCGATCACAGTCTTCCAGGGCGATCCCTGAGATCGGCTCTTGTCCATCTACGTCCCAGGCATTCATATCTGCAAGCGAGACTTCGTTGGAATCGTCTGCAGGGACCACTTCTACTTCATCACCATCCCATTGGACCAGATACTGATGCATTGTGGAAGGGATACAATAGTCGGCATGAATCCAATCCCTCCCAAGCAGTACTGTGTATGTACTCTTGCTGTTGACGATGAAGAACGATGTTGGCACAGTCTTGCGACCCACTTTGAGCTCCACATTTAGGACCCCCATCGCCTCTGATGGCTATCCATTGAAGTCATTAAGCATCACATTGGTCTTGATCAGATCGGCAGAAGAACGACCCAATCGATGCAGCACAGAGTATGGCATCAGGTTGACTGCGGCACCAGTGTCGACCAACATCCTATTCACAGGCTTGCCATTGATGAAGCCCTTGAGATACAATCCCTTTAGGTGCTTGTAGCTCTTCTCCTTGGGCTTCTCGAAGATGATTGGCCGTGGGCCCAGATCCAGCTGTGCGATGGCCGATTCTTCCGGTTGGGGTGCCCGAAACTCCGATGGGAGCACGAACACCATGTTCACGTCAGCCGATGGCTTCTCATCGGCTTTTGTCTGCTTGGGGCGCCACTCTTTTCTGGGAGGGCGCCTTTCCTCCATTCGCGGTCGCCTGACTTGCTCCGCGAGATCCGGACGCGCCTTCCTCAGCACGTCGAGGTACTTTGCTTCTGCCTCTTCCAGATTACGCAAGTGCTGCACTCTGCGCTTCTGCGACCGATTAAGCCCGTCAGGACACCACCGTGGGTGATGGTACCTGTCTTCTTCTTCTTCTTGCCCGGAATCACCCCTGGTTGGCCTCTTCATACGGTCATCATGACGTGTTCCGGGCCCTAAGCACCGGAACACTGATGTCTTGTCCTGCTGGTGTCCTCGAGGCCTGCACTCTAAGCAATCTCTATAGTAGGCAATCAGTTCATGCCAGAATTCCAACAGTACCTGAAGAACGGGCAATGCCAGTGGTCGCGTATAGCCTGGCGTCTCCCCAATGTCCTTCCTGAGCGGTGCTCATACTCGTCTTCTTCCGATTCATATCGGCGCCGCAACTTGTACTGGTACTGGTACTTTTCCAGAAGCCGATTAGAAGCTGGAAGCTGATTGCGGATGTGACGCACCTGCTCTTCAGTCACATGCCGCTGTTCCAGCTCACGTTCATCCTGTGGCCGTTTGCCAGAAACGGCCTCTTTCCTCTGCTTGTCATGGCGGCGCATGGGTCCCACCATGTTGACCTGGAATGCCAAATCCTGGCCCTTGAACCCGAAATCTGATAGCTCCACCATGTTAGCTTGTGGGAAGGGCTTGGTGTCAATCTTCATCGTGTGCTAAGCCAGGATTAATTGGCCTTGCTCGATAGCCGATTGAATCTGACGACGTAGCTCCTTGCATTCACCCGTGGAATGAGTGAACGAGTGGTGCCATTTGCAGTACAGTCTTCCCTGCAGCTCTTGTGCCGTCGGTAACTTGTGATTCTCTGGGAGCTTCAGCTATTTTTCTTTGAGGAGCAGATCAAATATCTGCTCTACCTTGGTCACGTCGAAGTCGAAGCCCTTCACAAGTCCCTGCTGTTTCACCCACTTGCACGGGACAGGGTTTGCCAACCGGGTCCACTCTGCCACGGCTACTTCTTGCTCCTCGCCAGAGTCATCAGATTCTTCCACCTGGGCCATGTTTACATGGCGCTTGAACTTGTCCTGGTACAGCTCAGGATGGTAATGTTCATATGCTATAAGCTTTTGCACCAGGTGCGCCAAAGATGTGAACTCCAACTAAAAAGCCGCATCCTTGATCGGCTTAGCGAGTCCCAGGACAGCCAGATCGACTGCCTCCTTCTCTGTGATGCGCGATGAGTAGCATCGGTTCTTGACTTCCCTGAAGCATTGTATGTATTCCGACACAGTCTCTCCTCGCTTCTTCCTGACTTGGGCGAGGTCGGCAATTCCAGCTTCAGCAGCCTCCGAGTGGTACTGGGTATGGAATTGATCTTCAAGCTGCCTCCAAGTTCGAATTGAATCTGGAGCCAGTGATGCATACCATCCAAAAGCTGGGCCTGTAAGAGATTGGCCGAAGAACCGGACCCTCAACGGATCCGACACTGAGATCATCCCAAGCTGCGTCAAGTATCAGCTCACGTGCTCTATGGAGCTAGCTCCTTCTAACCCGTTGAACTTGGTGAACTCAGGAAGCCGATACTTGGGTGGCAGTGGGATCAAGTCATAGTCACTTGGATACGGCTTGGAATAGCCGATCACTTTCCTCTTGGGCAGGATGCCGAACTGGTCTCTCAGTATTGCACTGACCTGCTCCACACTAAGAACTCCTGGGGCCGATGGCTCAACACTCAGCCTAGTAGCGTACTTTGCCAGCCACGCTTGTTTCTCCGCGTCTGCTCCAGAAGCTCCTGGGTTTACCATTTGCACCGAGCGTGTCGGATTGACGCTGTCAGGGATGTAGGCGCATGTGTAGCCGTGCGGAATCTCCTTGGGTGGCTCGGTGAGGAATTGGCCTTCTCCAGGATCGCCGCCGATCTTGTGGACGACATAGATCGGCGAATTTTGTGGTTTTGGAGCCGCAAATGAGAACGGCAATACCGGTCTAGAATGCAGTGCAGCTTCCTCTGTGTGACTCCCCAGGGTTGGCCCCGATGGAGAGTACTGGTTCTTAATTATCTTCTGGATGACGTGATGCGCCATGCGCTCGAGTTCGTTCATCAGGCTCTAAGAGTGCCGATGAAGCGCATGGGCCACCATGTAGTTCATCTCCTGACGCAGGGCTCTGGTGCGCTCTTCAGATGGCACAGACAGATCTACATTGTCAAGAGCACCTTCTGGTGAGAACACCTTCCACCTGATGCCATGGTTGCGGGTCTTCTCAAAAGAGCCGATGAGATCGGCTTCCAACAGAGCTTTGATCTCATCATACTTCTTCTTGTGTTCAGGAGGGAGCTCTTCATACGTGACGGGCTTGGGAGCGGGTTCTTGATCTTGAGCTCCAGTCATTGTTGCAGTGGATGTTGTTGCCGAGAAGGGTCCCACCAGGCGTGCCAAAATGTGTTGTTGGTCGAAACCCACCGGCGAGCAGCGACAGGTAACATGAAGAGCCAGGAGGTCACCGGGGCGCTGGCAGGCACTGCTCCCTCGTCGACGGTCCGCAATTCCATCACGCGCCCGGAGAATGTATGAAAAGCCGGGCGTGCCACCTGACCTATACCCGATCAGGAGGGTGCGAACGTGCTCCAAACAGTTTCCTGCATAAAAGACACATGTAAACATAAGTCCGAGCCGTAGTCGGCTCCCCGGGATGACTCTTGCATCTATCAAGGCTAAGGTAAAGCATCTACTACACCACCGGATCGTCCAACCCGTTTGCAAGGCCTAACCTAGCAGATATTACGCAAACTCTTAAGACAAGAGCAAATCATAACAGATCAGATCTGTTAAATTCAAAAGAAGCAGGGTGTTGCCTCTGTGCAACTAATTCTATGCAACAAGAACTAGTATGAGATTGAAACGTGACTGCACAGAGACAACATGATATTCATAGATGATAAGCAACGAAGCACAAAAGATCTACTAAAAGCCATGCTACGAACATCAAGATAACTAGCATTACTCGCCATCAAAAACACTTCAGTACGAGTAATACCAAGGTAAAAGCAAGAACAATGCTGCCCTGATCGCGAGAAGCGATCAGGGCAGCATGGCGCTTACTTGGATGAAACCCTAGGATTAGGGGTGGCGATGTGCCGAGAGTTGTTGTTTGCGAGACGTGATGACGCTCTCCTTTACGAATAACAAAGGATACATATTTATAGTCCGGAGACTTGGGAAACAATCTAAACTAATCTTGTCCCGATCGGACTCTATCTCTAATCTTAAACTAAATCTAAGGATACATGGCCCATGTGGCCCAGATGCTCACGCAGGAGCCGATTTACAAGTCTTCTTAGTCTTCTGCTTTAAGCCCATCTTGCTTTCGGCCCATAAATTAATCCTGTTAATTTATGGCGATAACAATGCAGTTCTTATAACAGAATGCCAGAATGGCATGAACTTGTAATGGCAAAATTGGTCTGAAAAGCCTAAATGATTGACAATTTGAGATGGAGATACTTTCAGTGATTTCAGGTACTCAAGTCAAGCTGGTTCATCGACATGAAACAAATGATTCGTCTTTTCAAATGAACTTTGGTACAACCAACGCAGGACAACATTACTGAACACCACCCACAGTCACCGGAAAGATCAGTTCCAACACAAAATCTGCAGAGACAAAAATTAAACGCCCGGTGAATGCTCCGGTAGGAACGTAATCGCACCGTCTGAACGGTCAAGGTAATAAATCACCAACATGATACGAAGAATAGGCTGATCACATTACATTGCCAGATGGGTCACAAGCATCACTGATGGTTCAGAAGCTAGATCTCTGACATTACAAGTCATGGAGACCTTTACAATCCTCACTTTAATCTCTCTCTCTCTCTCTCTCTCTCTCTCTCTCTCTCTCTCTCTCTCTCACACACACACACACACGTCACTTAAGCAAATCTATAGCCATGCTTGAGCTCCAATTTATTCGCTATCTTGTACGACAAGTACGCGTCTATGGCGGCGTAGCGCACCTGGAAGCTATCCAAATACCTCTCGTGCCAGTGATCATGGTCGGCGCCCGCCGGCTTGCGGAGGTGAGGTAGGCCAGTACCTCTGATGCGATCTTCTCGAGCGATGAACGACAAACACCGTACTCGGGATGGGGTCCACCAAGGTGCTTGTATTCTATAGCGGCTTCGGGGACTACCAATTGGAGGTCGATCGGATTGGTTATTGTGATGCTGAGGTCGTCCCGCAGCCACTTCACGTCATTCTCGATGTGTGCGCCGGCAAAGATGTTGTCCTCCTCTGTCAGGAACCTCTTCAAGACTTTGGGAAGGTCACCTCCATTGTCATAGAGGACCTGGAACACAAGGACACTAGTGCCGACGCACAACTGCAAGATGGCAGTCGTGACGTCACCGCCAGGGAGCCTTTTCCACTCGGTGTCCAATCCAACAAGCTTGCGGCGGCGTTATGCTGAGTTTCCACGGCCGATGTCTTCGAGAAAGCTCACCACCACCTCCGCATCACAGGTTATCCACACGTCGAGCATGGTTGTATCGAATGCAACCCATTGACGCATAGTTATCGGTGGACTGGTCGGCGTCATTGGGCGATGGCACTTCGGCTTTGTGTATGATGCTTGTGGCGACTCATCCCACCCCGTTGGCGTGACGATGTTCACCGGCGGCGGGCGCCAATGCTCAATAATCGTGCGGCGTCTTATAGCACAGGATGGTTTCTTGGCTATGGTTTCTTGCGTGCGCGTGTGTGGTAGCGGCGACAGTTTGGATTAATTCTTGGGGTGGCCACGTGGACGTGCGGTTCGTTTCCTGCGGCGTCGGTTGGGATTCCAAAGCCCCGGGGAGGGGCTGGTGGGACCGTCGATAAAACGGGATAGAGATGTTCACCTGATGTTGGCCGGTTGCAGACAGCACCGGTAAGACCATTGCAAATAGACAGTGCGGTGTAGATTGTCTGGTGTATTAGTGGTGAAAATCAGACACATCCCTGACAGATCCACACGGAACAACAATGGGCTGCCGTACCTCTCTCTAGCCCATGGGCTGTGGTACCTCTCCCAGGGCCCGTACCTTGAAATATTGTCTAGTTAAAATGTAAAGAACTTGAGACAGTAAACAATCTAGAAACATTGTCCGGTCAATGTCAGGACCATGAGACAGTCAAAACCTAGAAACATGTCTGGTGACTGTAAGTGCGTGGGAACCACAGTTCCAACTGAGTCTTGAAGTACGGGGAAAATGCTATGGTGATGATGTTAGTACAGTAAGACATGATGTTGCACTCGCGAAGAGTAGGAGGGGCACTTTTGAATGGGCTGCCTCGCATTTTACTGAAAAATGCTCTGATGATCAGAACGGAGAATCGGTCGAATAGTGCATGGGAAGAATAGATCCATCAAGATATCTGCCGAGTTCATCTAAAATGTCCCATGAGTCACCTGGTCCGACCGGTGCGCGACACATCCAAATTCAAGTCCTTTGAGTTCCTACTAAAAATCTTTCACAAGTTCGTGGATATAACAGTTCACCAACAAATCTGACGAGTGCAGCGACCGGTCTGAATGATGAGTGCATCAGAAGAGGAACTCGTCAAAATTGAAGTCCTTTGAGTTCATACTGAATTCCATTGACAAAAAAGTCTGGCGTCTGTCAAGACCTTGAAATATTGTCCGGCGAATGTCAAGACCTTGAGACAATAAAAAGTCTAGAAACATTGTCCGGTCAATGTCAGGACCTTGAGACAGTCAAAACCTAGAAACATTGTCCGGTGACTATCATTGCATGGGAACCACAGTTCCAACTGTCTCTCGAAGTACAGCGACAATGCTGTGGTGATGCTGTAAGGTGTGCACACCGGTCTGACGTGTAGTGCAGTAAGACATGATGCTGCCGCACATTTCACTGCAACAAATGGAACACAAAGATTTCACAAACGCAAACAGGTGCTTCATATCAGGGTAATAATTTGTTACAATTCTACTAAGGAAGGTGTCTGGAGATACACCCATGCAAAACTAAGCCTAATGACTATGCTAACAAGTTCCACTGATGCCCATTGTTGTCACTCTTGATTAGACGACAAGGTAGCGCATGAAGAAAATGGATAGACAAAGTTCTGTATAAGAAGCAAAAAGGAACAATAATTTAGTCTTCATAACGTAGAGTTTGCCAGTGAATGAAGATTAAAATTGTCACATAACCTATATCCATTCGGTAGCTGCAATCAGATCCTTGGCAAATCATTAATCTAGCACATCTTCAGGGAGCTTTGTTTCCTACAAATGAAGAGGAACATCAGTCATAAGTACACATGTCTCACACATGGGTAGTTGTCAGCTTTGATCAACATTACTCAAAATTATCTCTGGTCTCAAAGAGCATGTTCGCCGATTGTGACTCGAGCCCCTATATAGGCTACATTTCGTGGAAGATTTTGTGGTAGATTTAGTCTTATCTGAACTTGACTTCAACTTTTTCTTCGGGGCCCCTCTGTCAGGCATAGTCATGGGATCCAGGACATCTCTGAACTCCTCACAACCAACCTCCGGCGCTTGTGGCCGCACCGACCCATACATCTTGCCTTCGTTTGCTCCTGCATTTGGCATGATCACAGCAGCTTCTTGTTCAAGGACACGTTTGGTCCGCTCATATGCTTCGGTTGAATGAGATGCTACGAAGGCTGTAGCAAGACTGAGATTGTGTAGCTCACGCAATCTTAGTAGGGTAGGGGAATAGTCATACATAGTGCTCTTCCTTATCGTCGAAAATGCATGCTTCGCCCCCATAGTCCACCTTTCCAAAACATAGTAGTCTGGAAGCTTGCTCTTGTCCCGGAGGCCCAATACAAAGAAGATGTGTGAGCAGGGAGTTCCAAGGGATTGCAACTTACGACAAGAATAGGAAATTCTCTTCAGATTGGCCTCTTCAGTTAATTCACATTTCACATAGTACATGATGTCTCTATCTCTCCTTCCAACAATATACTCAGTTGTATCATCGTCATCTAGAATCTCAATCAGAGAACACTTCATGGCTGCTTCCACGCTGAACTGGACCTTCGCCATAAAAACATTTGGTGTGAACCTTTCCTTTGCGTTTATCTCAAGAACTGAAGCATCAGGTTCTGTGAATGGAGCAGATTGCAGTGCTTTAGCGTCGTCATCCGCCTCATTTCTGTGCACCTTTGTAAGGCAGGTCTCACAGTGCTGTACCATTTCTAATAGAGTCATTTTACCATCCAGTTTCATCTGAAGCCTAGAGTTCATGCTCTCACTCCGTTGGTTGCTCCTCAATCCTAAAAAGCAATGACCTACATGATACGCAACACACCAGGTTTGCCTCACCTCATACATCTGATAAAGCCATGAGTCCTCTTTGACCTTATTGTCAGCCAGGAACACCTGCCATTTCCTCTCAATCTCTTCTATGGAGCAAAGGTCATACAAGAAAACCTTGAACGCACCCTTCAGTGTTTCATTGTAAACATTGCGCACTAGGTTCAACTCAATATGCCATCCGCATAGCCTATGCGGTGAATTCGGCCACACCACACTGATTGCTCTCTGCATAGCAAGGTCTCCATCACTGATCACGGAAACAGGATACGTCTGAGCATTAGCTTCAGTAAATGTTTTCAGCAGCCACACATATGAATCAGTATTCTCATGAGAAATAATTCCACATCCGAAAAAACTGTGCGGTAATGGTGATTCACCCCAACGAAAGGCACAAGGGGCAGGTTGTACTGATTTGTTTTGTAGGTGCTATCAAATACAACGACATCACCAAATGCTGCATAATCAAGCATACATTGAGTATCACACCAGAACATTCCCTGCACGTGTCCTTTCCCATCAGTCATGTACTTGAAAAAGAACTCAGAATCTCTGTTTTGACCTTCCTTCAGGTGATTGATGAGTGTTTGAGCATCACCATCAGCAATTATCTCCTGCATATAGAGATGGCAGAAATTATACAAGTCCCTTGATGTATAGCCAACCTTGTCATACCCACCATACTGCATTTCCATAATTTCAAAAATTTGGTGTTTGCGGATCCCAGCAACCCCCAGCTCCACAATTTCAGCTTTTGTGTGCATTGTTGATTTTTCGATGTGAACGCAGCAGGCATCCAAGGTCGGCTGGAGCCAGCGGATGGTTGTGCTCATCGATGAAATTCTTCACGTACCACTGCCCGGTGTTCCGGTCCAGTGCAATTACCAATTTTGCAGGGCATCCAACACGAGTTATATCCCGTTGGCTCCGCTTCTTAATCTCCTTCTTGACGTACTTTTCTTCACGGTAACCTTGACGACTGCAAACATACCTCCGAAGGGTCAGCTCAGTGTGCTCACTGTTCCGCTTAACATAGGTTTTCCTCACACTAAATCATTTACCAAGTGCGTATGTGTTATAAAACTAAAATCCTTCATCTTCGGTTACGAACATCTTCCTAACAATTTCATTGCACTCCAGCAAAGACTCAAGATCCGCCATTTCCTCCTGCATCCATCAACAACATTAAACAAATTAATGGTTGCAGTATACTGATTAATTCCAGTTATGCTGCATAAAAATTGAAATCAAAGATTGTAGTATAAAACTCAAAGATCAATGAGATGTATACAATTCACATATAGTTAGCCTAATACAAATTTCAGGGTGATTTAGATGAAGGGAAATAGGAAAAACTCAAAAAAGGCATAAGCAACTGGATACAGCAGAGCCAAGGGAACTAGATGTAGCAGAGCCAAAGGCAACATATCAATAGCCACTTGTTTGAACTGTAATATCAACCAGAACTAGTAAAAAGTAAAACCAGTAAACTTTGAGGTGTATGTACAATGCAGACCAATTACATGAAGTGAACAATATTATTACAGCCAGATTAGCACTGTGAAGTTATACAAGTTAGACTGCAGAGAGGATGATGACAGACAAAATATACATACACACACACACACACACACACACACACACACACACACACACACACACACACACACACACACACACACATATATATATATATATATATATATTGTAGACCACTGTATATAAAATGTGCTAATGACATTATGTAGTTGTGATGCACAAGTATGTAGGACACTAATCTGAAGTAGGGTTTTGGTTGTAATCAAGAAGCCAATCAGATTGAGCCATATACATTAATGGAACAAACAGACGAAGGGTTACAATTCTTACACATGCAGGAGTACTGTGACTTGAGAATGCAGACTACAAACAAAAAATTTTGCTACAATCATCGAATACCAACTTGAGCAAGATATCATCTCATCATGAAACAAGGCACACAACAAGAGGAGGCGGCGTCCAAGTACTTTTGGCTAGATGATCAAACACGGGGCAGCTGTCGGCTGACGAAGCAGGCGCAGGCGGCAATGTAGTAGGGAACACAACCGGCGGCGTCCAAACCCTACCCGCGCGGAGTAGGACGACGACCTTTAGCGGTGGGAGTGAGGGAAGGGAGGTTGACGCAAAGAGCGAAGGAGGGGCCGAGGGAAGGGTGCGGCAGCGGCGGCGATGGCGGCGGCAGAGCAGGGCGGCGGCGGCGATCCACCAGGGGAGACCGGGTGAGGCAGGACAGTTGCCCGGGGCGTGGGTTTGGTGCGAGAAGTAGGGGGCGTGGGGTTTGGGGGTGGTGAATTACCACAGTACCCTTCCACGCCTCAAATTAATTAAATTAATTATTTTTGGGGAGGCACCAAGAGGCACCACCAACCATTGTAAAAGAGCTCTTATAGTATCTCCAAGAGCTCTTGTATATTGGGTGAGTTAGCTAAAAAAAGAAAAAGAAAACAAAAAACCACATCCAACAGAAACTCTATCTACCTCGTCTTCTATCCTCGTTTTCTATCCAGGGGGTGCCGCTAGGCATCTTTGCCTAGCGCTTAACGCTAGCCATCCCTTTTTGGAATTTGGAGAAGCGGTTGGATTTCATCCCTTTTCCGCTAGCTATTTCATTTTACATAATAGCTATATCAAAATTTTAGCTATTCATAGATACAAGAGCTCTTGGAGATACTTTTATTATATTATTATACTTTAGTTTGCACATGTATAACGATTTTATAATCTAAAACTACTAATAAAGAAAATAGCTAAACGTTAGCTCATATATCAAGTCAATATCCGAATTAGAATCCGAATCCGAGACATCCGTTTTGCATTCATATCCGAGAATATCCGAATCCATATTCGTATTTGATTTAAAAAAATGATAAAATATAGCATTCGAATTCGATTCCATGCGAATCCGATTCGTTTCCATCTCTAGGTACTTCACCGCTGCATGCACCACCAACGCGGTTTTTTCTTTTTTATATTTTTTAAAAATAAAAATTTCAAAAATATATGTCCGTTTTGAAATATTTTAAAAATACCCCCCGGTCGCCCCCCCCCCCAATAGGGCGACAGGCCTTAAGTGTAATTTTTTTTTCAAATTCGCCCCCCCCAACAGGCGACAGGGGCCTGTCGCCCACCCCTCGGACGACCGCTGGGCCCAGCGCGCGCCACGGCCCACGGGCGCGGCAGGGGGGCCTGTCGCCCCCCAGCGGGCGACAGGGGGGGCCTGTCGCCCCCCCCCCCTCGGGCGACCAGGGTATCCCCCCTATAAAAGCTCCACCCCTCCCCTTCCCTCCTCATTTGAGCCCGAAAATTCCACCAAAAATCCAGAAAAAAAGAGAGGAGTGAGGAGAAGGAAAGCGGCGAAGCCCTGCCGGATTCAGCACTTGTGATCTGCAGGTTAGTACATTTAGTTTATATATTGTTATATTTAAGTACTACGTATTTAAATATGAGTAATTTAAGTAGGGTGAGTAATTTAATTTAATTAGTGCTATAGTAGAACCATTTAAGTAGGAGTTCAATGATACTTTAGTTTGTAGTTACGTAGTAGTAAATTAGTTTAGAAAATTAGTTCTGCGCATTTATTATTACAATTGCAGTACTATTAGAGACGTGTTTATAAATTAATTATGATTTAGAATAGAATTTGTCATATGCAGTATAGAATTTGAGTGTCATCACGTAGTTATGAATACTTATACGTTGTAGTTGAATTTCATACTTAGTTTTTACGGATTATTGAATAAGTTAGTGAAGTAAAGAGTATAACTCGATAAGTATTATGTGATATACAGATATGTCGAGCAAGATGCAGTTTCAAGTATTTTATGGTGAATACAATGTTATGTATGGGCCAAATGGAGTAGATCTTTCTGCCTTTAAGCGCACATCTAGCGGCATAGATAAACCTCTGGAAAGGAGTTTTGGTTCCATATGTAAGTGGCTGCAGCGTGGGTTCCATGTTGATCCGTTGACACATGTGATCACTGTCCAGTCTCTTGTTAATTGGGAGGTAGAAAGTGAATTATGGGAATTGATGATGATACACAACACTGATGACTGGCAGAAGTACATGCAAGCAGCTCTAGAGCGTGGGTGGCCTCTGGCCATTCTTGTTCAAATCCGGGAGAAGACAGAAAATGAAATCCAACATTGTGCAGATCAAGGAACTCCGAGTATTCGAAGAGAGACCAATTATGTTGAGCAAGATGAGTCAGAAGAGTCAGAGAACCAAAACATGGGACCACAGGGCCTTGCTGATGAGGGAGAGAGGATACATAGCATTGTGGACGAGATGGAGGCAGAAGATCAAACCGCAATGGAGATGGAAGAATATGAGGGCTCATTTGATGACGAGCAGTACTCATTGCCAAAAGAGTGGAAGGAGCATGGTTTTGGCAGTCATGTCGCAGAAGATGTACGAAATCAGGAGTGGGAGTACAGAGGGAATGAGGTAGTGCAAGGTGCAACATATCCAAACATTGAAGCCGTAAAAGATGCTGTGAGACTATGGGCAATATCATTGAAACGAGAATTCAGAGTCGTAAAGTCTGGCAGTAAAGAATATGAGGTGAAGTGTGTGAATGATGGATGTCCATGGCGAGTACATGCATTCAAGGGAAAATGGAAGTCCAACTGGAAATGTTCCATTGTCACAGAGCACACTTGTTTGCTGTCAGAAGTTCTTCCCTCGCATCGCAATATATCATGCGACTTTGTTGCAAAGCAAATGTATGGGTTTATTATGGACAACCTTAATTATGAGCCAAAAATGATTGTTCGACACATTGAGCAGACTTACCAGTACACCATCAGTTATTTGAAGGCATGGAGGGCTAAACAAAGGGTGTTGGAGATGCGATTCGGCACATACGAGGCTTCATATGATAACCTACATAGGTGCTTGTGTTAGAGCATTTCAGTATGTTATTCCAGGTTGCTGCTAGAAATCCTGGAAGCTATTATGACACATACCTCGTACCAGCCGTGACTAGGGGACAAAGAATTATGCAACGAGCCTTCTTTTGCATAGGTGCTTGTGTTAGAGCATTTCAGTTTTGTCTTCCGGTGATCTGCATTGATGGCACATTTTTTACTGGAAGGTATAAAGGTCAGATACTCACCGCAATCGGTGTAGATTGCAACAACCAAATAGTTCCACTCGCATTTGCATTTGTTGAGAATGAGAACATAGACAGTTGGTATTGGTTCCTTGAACGAGTGAAGATTCATGTTGTTGCTGCACGCCCAGATGTGTGCTTTATTAGTGATAGGCATGCAGGTATCCTGCAATCAATACTGAAATTGCAACGTGGAACTGCGACAACGCCTCCATTGTGGCCCGATGTCCAAAACAGGTGGTGCATTAGGCATATGGGTGCAAACTTCTATGAGCACTTCAAGAACAAGGATCTTAAGAACCTGTTTAAGAGGTTGTGCACCCAAAATCAACAGAGAAAATTCAATGCATTATGGCAGATGCTTGATCAGTTGACTGCAGAGCTAGTGAAGGCAAGGGCATCAGGAGCAGGCACGAGTCAGGCTGCAGAGGCTAGGGATTCAATTGAGAAGCCATTTTCACACTGGATTCGAGGTGCACCTAAGGAGAAATGGTCATTCCTTTATGATACCAACGGAATACGGTATGGTATTCAGACAACGAACCATGCAGAGTGTTTCAATATGGTTATGCGTTCTTGTCGTGCCTTTCCTCTTGTGGGAATTGTTGAGTTCATCATGTATGGGTGCATGAAGTATTTCAGAGAGCGTTACACGGCTGCAAGCATAAACATCAGCAACCCCCAAATTCAATTTTGCAAAAGAGTGACACAATATATGCAAGAGAAGATTGAAAAAGCCAAACTGCACCGCGTCATATCGACAGGTACAATGGAGCTTAGATTTGAGGTTCTATGCAAGGATAGAACTGGTCGTGGTATCCGTAGAGATAGGGTGGTACAGGAGAGTTTGATTACAATTGATGGCCAAACCTTCTGCTCCTGCATGAAGCCTAAGTTATTGCATTTGCCATGCTCCCATCTCATTGCGGCATGTGCTGAGTCTGCGTTGAAGCCGGGATTATTTGTTTCACCGTACTTCAGCAAGGAAGCAGCTATATCCACCTGGGGACATGAGGTATACGAGATTGGAATTGTGGGGCCTTTCACTCAGGATAATGAGAATAAGATGTTTATTCCTGATCCAGCCACTAAGAAAGGCAAAGGCCGCCATCAGACACGTCGTATTCGGAATGGTATGGACGAGTCGGAAGCGAGCAAGGCACAAAAGCGTTGCAGCCAATGTGGAGCATTGGGTCACAACTACAAGAAGTGTCCTCAGAATGCACTTCACGATGCTGCTGATGTCGGTCCTTCCGGAAATCCCAGAGATGGAGCACCTCCTACGTTCAGACGAGCATCGGCGAGAATTGCTCGTGGAAGGCATTCGGTGTCATGATCCACAATTTTATTTCATTATTTCTAATTTGTAGTTATGAAATATTACAGGTATGTAATGAACTATTATTGTACGTATGTGTCCAGTTTGTATGAAATATATATTTACCTATGTGTTCTCATATATTTTTGAATGCAGGTATGGAGATGGACTCCTTGCTAGACCCAGTGATCAACTCGAGCCACAGGTCTTACTTTGCAGCTGTTGAGCACCGAGCCCTAGAGGTGCTACGTCCTCGTCCACCCGGGGAGGCGATCTCTATACACCACGATTGGTGTGACCGGTATGTAATGAAATATTATTGTTTATCACTTATGTATTCGTCGGTATTCCTTTGTTTCGACAATTTTGTTTATTTTCAGGTTACGTGAGGCCGGTCTACTGACTCTGAGCCGTCTTGTCGAGGTTGGGCCTATTCAGCTCGACCGATCCCTCCTGACGGCGCTCGTTGACAGATGGAGGCCGGAGACACACACGTTCCACCTCCCGTGTGGGGAGATGACTCCTACGCTGCAGGACGTGGCCTACCTCCTCGGCCTCCCTATCGTCGGGGAGGCTGTAGGTCCGCGTGTGGTGGCGGCCTCGTGGAAGGATGAGCTGGAGGCCCGTTTTGCCCTGGTTGACCGCGTGGAGGAAATAGGTCCGATCAACCCGCACCCGCGAGCAGCAGGTCCTTCGAAGACCTGGTTCCTACAGTTTACAGTACGTATTCATTCCATATATAAATTTAATTGTTACAATTCAAATGTTCCATTGACAGTTGAAACCATTAATCTTAATTGTTTATGCAGCCTGCCCTGTTGGCTGCGGATGCAGACGAGTGTGACCAGATCCAGGGATGGTACCGGGGCCACAGATACCGGCCTACACAGGTTAGTTTATGTTTCGTATTTCGGTTTCTACATGTCATGACAAAATATACGAGCGTACGCTAACATCCACATTTTTTTGCGTAGGATTCTACCCCCATGCGGGCGCCGGACCTTCTTCTTCCTCCTTTCGACCAGATAACGAGACCTTCACCTTAGACGACTTCGACAGCTTGAGTCCAGAAGAGCCTGCCGCGCAAGGTGACCCCGATGTCTTGGGGTATTCACAGCTAGGAGGAGCACCACTTGGGATCTCTCAGCAGCAGACACCGCAGCCCCTTGCGCGTCCTGAGCGACAGGTGAGGTCTCCGGATGTTCTCACCTACTCCGAGGGCCATGTCCGTGCCCAGTAGAGGGCTAAGAGGGTCCGACGCCCTAGGGGTGGTTAGATGTATCTGATGTTTGTATCTCTGATGTTTATTTGTAATGAGATAGCTGTGTACCGCTTATTTGTATCCGATGTTTATGATTGTGGTAGTTTACTTGTCATTTGCTCCTATAGATACTATTGATGTGAACTTATTATGTTTGTGGGTTCCATAAAGCTCGTGAAATAAGGGAAGTTCTTGCGATTTTTTCCCATGATTTAATGAAGCAAAAGTTAGGTGCGGTAGGAGTTAGCGGCCAAGATCCTGCCGGCGATGATGACGACTACACGCTCGAATAGCTCAAAATAGGAACCATAGTCTATCTAGCTGCGAGTACGAGATCACAGGTTGCTACTGCTCAGCACGGCGATCACGGGTTTCCCAAATGTGGCATTCTTTGCCCAGACATACGTGACCCAATAGCAGTGCCCTTCCACCATTTCAAAAAGTACGCAATTCGGCAGAGCTTCGCCGTTTTTCTTCTTCTCACCCCTCTGTTTTTTCCTGAATTTTTATGCTCAAATGATAAAGGAAATGGCGGAAAATGGCAGGCTCAAATGACATAGAGGCCCCTGTCGCCCCCCCCCCCAACGGGCGACAGGACCCTGTCGCCCGAGGGGTGGGCGACTGGCCCCTGTCGCCCCCCCAACGGGCGACAGGGCTTTTTTTTTCTTCCAGGGACCTCATTGCGAATTTGAAAAAAAAAATTACACTTAAGGCCTGTCGCCCTATGGGGGGCGACCGGGGGGTATTTTTAAAATATTTTAAAACGGACATATATTTTTAAAATTTTTATTTTTAAAAAATATAAAAAAGAAAAAACTGCACCACCAACTCTCCGTTGGGCCTGAGCATGTACGAATTTGGGCCCTACATGCACACATCAGATTTGTGATGGGCCTTCTGTGAGAGATCGGCAGCCAGTAACGCACGCTACCCTTAATATTTGCGGATTTTTCCATCAGATTTCACACGTTTAGGATTATTTGTTGATTCGTGCTGATTTGCGAAAATGGAGAAGCCATGGCGCAGGTATGGGGCATTCTATTATTAATATCAGCCCACCTTCCTAAGGATGGGAAACGGATAGCAGATATCCGAATTATCCGATATTCGTATCCATTTAAACATCAGTATGGATATCCGTATTTGTATTCGAATTTAATGTGATAGTAAAGTGGATACATCCGAATCCGGTTTTCATTGATTTTCTCTATCCGATTTCAGATTCGTATTAGATAATATCCGACATTATCCTTATCCGTTTTCATTCAAAAACTATTTACAAAATTATATTTATTTCTTACCACCCATATTATTATTTTTATAATAAAGATATAATATAAAAGATTAAATTTACTTTTAAATATTCTTATTTTATCTCAATATTAATTCTATATTTTTAATTATATATAATAAAATAATTTATATATTTATTGTAATATATTTTTAGTTCTAATTTTATTTTATGTATTTACTTATTAATGATAAATAAATTAATTTTTAACTAGATATCTTCATTATGTTATTATATTTTAGTTTGTACATGTATATCGATTTTATAATCTAAAACTACTAATAAAGAAAATAAATAAACGTTAGATAACATATCAAATCAATATCCGAATCCGAGGCATCCGTTTTGCATTCGTATCCGAGAATATCCGAATCCGATTCCATACGAATCCGATCCGTTTCCATCCTTACACCTTCCTACCAGCACCCTACCTTGTCATTTGCAGCGCGCCTTCCTAATTACCCAACCGCCGACTTTTCAGCATCGCACGCACCCCACCCTTGCTAGCTTGTGTTTCTCATCTGATTACCCGAGACCCGACGTTTTTTTTTTTTGCTGCTTGTGCTTCTCATCTCCTTGTCCTCCAGCTAGGAAGGTATTACCTCTGAGAAACTTGTGTTTTTAGCCATCATCATTGTTTCTATGTGCGACACCTAGGTCACGTTAGTCTGCACCTTCGCTTCTTGTGAGCCCCCTACATCCTCCGCGGCTCCATGCCGTCCTTATTCTTTCTGTTGCTCGTCGACACTGCCCATCCTGCTGGGATTTGAAGCAATTGCAGTGTGGTGGATCGGCATGATGCATGCGGTTTGGTGGATCAGTGGGTGTTAGGGACTAGTGTGAGGAATTCAACCGTTAGGATTTTTGCGCTTTCCAATGATGATTAGCTATGCAGGCAGAAATCTGATTGATTTTGTTGATGTTTTTCATTTTTTCCTTTTGGTGAAAACCAGGCTGCATCAGTTTATATATTCAATCTCCACTTTATTCTGTCTACTACGTTCAGTTTAGTACAGATTCATTGTTTAGTTTTTTTTTCATTTTTTCCTTTTGGTGAAAACCAGGCTGTATCAGTTTATGTTTCTATATTCATTCTCCACTTTTGTCTGTCCATTACGACTATAATAGAAATCTTATCAGATGCAGTTGTTTTTTATTTTCAGAGGCGTGCAGAACCAACCGCCTCTGAGCAAACGTCGCTATTAATGACGCATTTTCAAAGGCGGTTTTCCGCCCGCCTCTGTTAATAGAGTAGAAAAACCAAAAAAACCATTGGGCTCACCGAGCCCATCGAGCGCCGCGGCCGCCGTCGCCGCGCACCACGGTCGCCATCGGCACGTCAGCGCCGCCCGCCCGGCGACCCGCTGCAGCACGCCCTCCGCGTCCAGCCTGAGCGCGGCCGCCGCTACCCTCCGTTGACCACCTCTGTTAATAGATTTTGCGAGGCGATTTCTTTGACCGCCTCATCAGTTAATAAGAAATGACTGCCTTTGTTAATGCTGGACATTAACAGAGATGGTTGTTTTCTGTGCCGGCCTCAAAGCTTCAAAAAAATGTCATTGTTAATCAGTTTTTATAGTAGTGTACATTCAGTTTAGTACAGATTCATTGTTTAGTTTTCTGAATTCAACTCTCATTTATTCATTCTCTTACTATTCAGATTTATGAGTTCTATTGGCAGTTCAGCTTCTCTTCTATATTTAGTTCAGTGCATATTTTCTTTCGCAATACAGCCCCCCCCCCCCCCCCCAAACATCATATCTGAATTTTGGACGCAGAGTCTCTCTTGTACTCTCATATGCTCGGTTTAGTACAGATTTTATTTAACAAAGTAATGTCTCGCTGTCTCCTTTTTCACCTTCAACATGTCCTGCTCCATTAGATCCTCTGTTCTTCTCTATATTTCATTTTTGTTGCTCTGTTTTATTTATTGTATTGGCCGGGAGGCCAGAGTCAGGTGAATTCTAAGCAATGGATTTCAGAATGATGGAATTTTGTGTGATTTCTATCTTTGTTTTCACTCAATTTTTTACTTCGTTTAATATTTGTTGAAAAAATTGGCTCCATCACTTAGTTTTTTGCTTTTCTTGTAGATATGATGTGTCCATTATTCATTGGTCTAAAAGTGATTGATAACTGAGAACAACATCACCCGCATGATACTTAGTCACTCTTTAATGAAAAGGGGTGCAAGCATGAATCACAGAAAGCGGATCAGGCCAAACGGCACAAGTTTTTTTTTTAAGAATACAGGCACTGCCCAGGCAGAGCCAACCTAAGTGAAGTTACAAACGCCATCAGACACATCTAGGAGCCAAATATGCCTCCCCACTCCCATACCAAGAGCTCCTCTTTCGACTTTGTGTGCATCCACATTCATCTTTCGTCCTTTATGGACGTTCTCGATCATCTAAAACTAAAAGTTTGCCATCCTTGCTTTGATCTCCCGGACGATGTGACCGTATGGTCCCAAAGCTTCATCATGGATACTCCAAACTACATTTGCGCAATCGCTCGCCAGACGCCAGACGTACCGTATGTAGCAACAGATCGTCGGCCAGGGCCAGCCCTTCCCTGTATGCCAAGGCTTCCAGAGTCTCCGATTATGTTATGCCTGTCATCACTAATGCCGAAGCTCCCAACAAGCTCCCTGCTTCCTCTCTTGCAACAGCTGCAATCACCCCTCGGTTAGAGCTTTTGGAGACAGCAGCATCAGCATTGATTTTGGCCAGCCCTACCGGAGGGGGAATCCACCCTGAGATGTCTGCCCTTCCCCGCTCCTACTGCTTCATGCTAGTACAGTAGTACTGAGAATTCTTTGAGACAGCACATCAGTCGTAGGGAGGGAGATACGTGTCAATCTCCACAAGAACAGTCGCACTTTGGCTGGCACCTATACGTGCCAGAGTCTATCCCACTCCTTTTCTTCGGACTTGAAGTCTGATTTCCCGGCTCATCCCTCTAGCCAGGCCGTTGCATAATCCCTGCTATTTTACCATCATCCGATAAGGCAGATTTCTGAAGGACTGGACAGACGACCAGAGGGAGAGTGAATGAGAGTCTTTACAAATTCTCCTTAGAGAACAAGACATATGCCCCGAATTCAACCCGACGTGCCCCATTTTCTAACCATCAAGGTGACACAAGGCAACACGTGACGAGTTTATTCTAGGAATGGTTAGGAAAACTCGACGCAAAGCGGAAGCGAGAGAAAAGCAATTAACTCGAGCAAGCTACAACTAAAAGTGGAAGCAACGATTTACTAAAGTGCTGAAAAAGCTTTTACAACAAGACTCGCAAAAGAGCTTTCTTCAAAGAGCATTTAATGATTCAACAATGATGGAACCAAAACTTTAACAAGAATAGAGATTCAAAAAAAAATTAACACAAGTTAACTTAACATGCAAGGTATCAACAAGCAACGTATCACATCTCAAGTTCATTTAGTCTGCAAGCTGATTAACTACACAAATAATTGAACAAAGTATGCCAGCAAAGATTACTCAACAATTTAGCTTTCTGTTTATACAAATAAACAAATGCGAGAAGAATGGAAGAGAAGGGCTCACGTTGCTCTCTTGGTGTCGTTGTGCAGGCTGTCTGCTTGCCTTGGGCCACGGGACCAACCTCTGGCCTATCCACGCGCGTGGGCTGGCGATGACGGCCCCGCCGGTCTGCAAGACAAGGGAATTTTTTCTTTTTTATATTAAAAAAAATCAAAATTTCAAAAATATATGTCCATTTTGAAATATTTCAAAAATACTCCCCGGTCGCCCTATGGGAGGGCGACAGGCACTAGATGTAATTTTTTTTCTTCAAATTTGCAACGAGGTTCATGGCCGAAAAAAAATGAAAGAGGGGCTTGTCGCGCCCCCAACAGGCGACAGGGGCCTGTCGCCCACCCCAGGGGCGACAGGGTCCCTCCCCCCTATATAAAGCACTGGCCGCCATTCTCTTGTCATTTGAGCCTAAAAATTTAGGAAAAAAGAGAGGGGTGAGGAGAAGAAAAGCGGCGAAGCTCTGCCGAATTCCGCACTTGTGATCTACCGGTAACTTCCGTATGAATCCGTTGATATTTTATAACAATTTAATTTAATTAGCGGATTAGCTGAATTAGATTTGGTGCTTTAGAATACTCGTTTAGTATTACAATTTGAGTACTATTACAGACTTGTTTTTAAATTAATTATGCATTAGAATATAATTATGACAGTACCTTATTGATATTGCAGCATAAGACAATAGAATTATGACAGTACCTATATTTTCACGCATCGATTTGGTATACGATATGTTCATTATTTAAATCATTGTTCGTCATTTGGCGCACCACACTATAGCGCCAATGTCTTCGTCAGGATCAACCTACATTTCGTGGAGCAAGTGTGTAGCCACCGTACCTGAAGGAATTGATGTGCCAATATGCTTCTCCGGTTCGTTATGCAAGTTCATGCAATCTGAGGTTTTAGAAGATGACTACGGCATGAGGTTCTTTATGTGTGATAACTACGAATATGATCCACCTAAGCGATACGGCAAAGACCGGGCCAAGGTAGCAGGACAACATACACTATTTTTCTTTGTGACCTAACATTGAGTTATGATTCTAACTTTTGTTGGACAAAGTCTCCTCCGCCTCTTTGTGATTTTATGCAGTGGTTCGATACCGTGCAGTCGCAGCAGGCAAAGGATTTTGTGGAACAACAAGCAAGGTGGGCTGCAGAACGTTGGCGCCGAATGAAGCACGAGGAACAGCAAGAGGAGAAGCGCAAGAAAGAGTAAGAAGAGATCCGCAAGAGGATGGAGGAGGTGGATCGTAAGGCGGCGACCGAACGTGAAGCTGACAGGAAGAGAAAGCGAGAGAGGGCACGCCGTGCGAGGGAAGCCGGCCCCGAAGCAATTAGGAAGGGCAAATATCCTCGGTGCACTCAGTAGAGTAGTACCATGTAATCCCGGCATTTTACATTCCATAAGGCATGTTAGGTTTAGATGCAACAAGAAATTACCTTATCGCGTGCACATGCCACTGCAATTAGTTGTTTATGTTTTCAGTTGAGAGCTTGACTCTGTGTGTTGTAACTTTTACCATTAATTTGCAGTTGTAGCTGGGAATCTATGAAATATTTGAACTTGTCCTTAATATTTTCGTAGCTTTTCATGTCACTAGAATACTAAAAAGCACACATTTAATTAATATAATGATAAGAAATAAGAACTAAGAAATGTATTACATAATGTGAACCATCAAATTTTACATCATAATACAACGATAATGAAACACACATCACACATGTAGTGGCATGGCAGAACCCGTTGCAAACTACGGTAAACAGATTCCGGACTAACCTAACATGCCTTAGTTAATATTAAAAAAACACAACAAACACAACGATGCAGCATGTCACTAGCACTAGGGTAGTCCTAGTAGCCGTACCCCCATGTAGCAAACTGCGTTGACCCTTCTTCGCAGTATCCACCCATTGCAGGTGGTGCAGGTGGTGGTGCCGGAGGCGCAGGGCCCTTCTTCTTGTGACAAGGGCAGTTGCAGTAAGGAATAGTGCATGGTTCATCCTGTGAACCGGCAGCATTGCTGGTATCATCGTCTTCGTCGTCTTTGTTACCCTCGCTCACTTCCCCATAATGGTTCACCTTGCATTCCAGATCAAATATCTTTATCTGGAGGTACTCGATGAACTCCTGAACAGAATCAATTGGTGCAGGATCGACCCACCTAGTAAAACCAGAGTTTTCTGGGGCATCGGAAGACTGCAAAACAAATTTCATGTAAGGTGTCTCATTGAAGATAAAGAAATGAAACAACCGAGTATTACCCATGCGTGTGGACATTTAAAGAAACGCCGACCGCCATCTATCCCGTCGGTGCACATATGCACTAAGCAATCCTCACCATGTCTGCATTTTGGCCACGATTCTCTACGGTTATCGTATTGTCGAAGAGGAGTTTCATTGGTAAATTCACTCTTGTGCTGTGGCGGAAACTCAAACACTGGTTCCGGAAAGGAATCAGGTCCAAGAGGCCCCTCCCATATTATGGGGTCTCCCTTTCTTCCCCCTTTTCCTTTTCCAAAACCGTAGTAATTCTTCCCGCTAGACCCACCTCCAGACATTGGGTATACAATGAGCTTTGGTGTTTGAGTGCTGCTGGGAGTTCACAAACTTCGGAGTATTTATAGGCGCACAAAGGTCTGATACCCGGAGTGTAGAGTGTAAATGCACCTAAAAAGCCTACATGACAACACAGTGAAGAGGCTAGCTGACCTAATACTGAAAAGGCTAGATTCGATTCTCGAGATGACTACTCGATGCATCTTTGTGCATGCTGACTCACAGCACTACATTGCTGTCGCTCGGTCAATCACGCCTAGATGTCGCCTTCCCCACTACACGCCACAGACCTTCGCTGTAGAATGACAGGTCCGTCATCCTCGCCAGAGAGACTGCTTTGAAGGTGACTGGTGTGGTTGCCGTGTTGTCACATCTTTTTGGAAAGGTGGAAGGGCACTGCTATTGGGTTGTCGTCTTTTGTCACGTATGTCTGGGCAAAGAATGCGACATTTGGGAAACCCGTGATCACCGTGCTGAGCAGTGGCAACCTGTGATCTCGTACTCGCAGCTAGATACACTATGGTTCCTATTTTGAGCTATTCGAGCGTGTAGTCGTCATCATCGTCGGTGGGATCTCAGCCGCTAACTCCTACCGCACCTAACTTGTCCTTCATTAAATCACGGAAAAAATTCGCAAGAACTTCCCTTATTTCACGAGCATTATGGAACCCACAAACATAACAAGTTCACATCAATAGTATCTATAGAAACAAATGACAAGTAAACTAGCACAATCATAAACATCGGATACAAATAAGCTATCCACAGCTATCTCATTACAAATAAACATCAGAGATACAAACATTAGATATATCTAACCACCCCTAGGGCATCGGACCCTCTTAGCCCTCTGCTGGGCACGGACATGGCCCTCAGAGTAGGTGAGAACATCCGGAGACCTCACCTGTCGCTCAGGACGCGCAAAGGGCTGCGGTGTCTGCTGCTGAGAGATCCCAAGTGGTGCTCCTCCTAGCTGTGAATAGCCCAAGACATCGGGGTCACCTTGCGCGGCAGGATCTTCTGGAGTCAAGCTGTCGAGGTCGTCTAAGGTGAAGCCCTCAATATCTGGTCGAAAGGAGGAAGAAGAAGGTCCGGCTCCCGCATCAGGGTAGAATACTACGCATAAAATGCGGATGTTAGCGTACGCTCGTGTCTTTCGGCATGACATATAGAAACCGAAATACGAAACATAAACTAACCTATGTAGGCCGGTATCTATGGCCCCGGTACCATCCCTGGATACGGTCCGCCAACTGGTGCTGTCCCTCTAAACATTCCAGTATGGCCGAACGTAGTAGCTGGATCGTATCATGTTTGTGATATTAGTAAATATGTAGGAACACTTGATCTAATTTTAAAGAGATATGTACGTTACCTGCACTTGGGAAGAACTGCGACGTCGGCCCGTGCACGGTCGACGGACACGGGAACAACGACGAGGCCTGGGACGACCCGTGGCTATCTTCGTACTGCACACGGCTTCCCAAGTTGTGCACTACCTGACGCAACTGGTCACGCTGCCTCGACCATTTCTTTGTCTGCTCAAATTGGGTCATTAGGGATCCGGCACGTACCCTCGTCAGGTAAGTCGAGCTGTCCGTCTCCATCATGTTGTAAAGGCAAAACTGCATCCATTCAGTAAAGGAATAGTTAGAAATACATGAATTATCTTATCAATATATATATATATATATATATATATGTGTGCAAATATGATCAAGAGACTCACCGCGCCAGCTAGTGCCTCCACGTGGTGCCGGGCATAGCCATCCTGAGGCCTCGCCTGGTATGGCTGCGGGTGAGTGTCAACATAAATCAGACGAGCCCGAGTCCAGGGTAAGTACCAGGTGAGGTAAGCCCTAAAGGAGATGTCTGTATGCGGTCTTGTTGGATGGACCAAGTGCTCGTCTGCCTGTTCCCATTGTTCCACCCACGGTTGCATCTTGGTGAGCCAATCATCAGAGCACGGCAAGCCACTCCTTGACAACCTACAAAAGTGGACCACGAAGAATCGTTAGATTCGACACGAATGTATGAGCCAAGTTCATTCATAATTACCTGTGGTCCTGGCGACTGACACGCTCCAACGCGGTGGGCACCGGAAACTCCTGACTCTCCAGGGGCAATATGCCTCAACCGCGATGTCATAAACCAGGACGGCTGTAGTAAGCCAAAGGCTCGCATTCGCGGAGCAGTGCGAAGACAGGCCTGCTGGTGCACGGGTAGCCACAGCCTCTGGGCTGTAAGGCTCCCAGACAACGTCCTCGGGCGTCAGTATGTCGAGCTCCGAAACAAACTCAGGATATGCGCGTCTAACCTGCGCATGCGCCCAGGACCTCTGCATTCCGAATAAGTAAAATTAAAAGTGCACTAATGCATCATGTAACAATGAATAATAAAATTAGATTTGTTGCGAACGTACCTGATGCCAGATCCAGATAGTTCCCATAGTGGGCCTGTCGTCCTCCTCGTCGCCGTACATGGCCCCGTGGTAAGGCTCGTGGCTGACCATGGGCCGACCAACGGCTAGCCTCTCGTACGACCAAAGCTGTAGCAGTAGTGGGCACCCTGCCAGGATAGCGTTCCCATGTGTCTTCATACAGCCGTCGTAGAGTCCACGGTAAGTGGCTGCAAGTACCGCCTCACCCCAGCTATAGGGCGGTACATCCTCGTCCCCATCTGCAATCTCCCGTGCATACGGAAGGATAATCCTATCGACCGAGTTGCCATGAGTGTTGTTGAACATGATGTAACCAAACAACCAAAGTAGGTACGCCTCCAGCGATCTGGTCACACTGTACTCGTCGGCATCCGCAGCCAACAGGGTAGGCTGCATAAACAATTAAGATTAATGGTTTCAAATGACAATGGAACATGTGAATTGTAACAATTAAATTTAAATATGGAATGACTACGTATTGTAAACTGTAGGAACCAGGTCTTCGAAGGACCTGCTGCTCGCGGGTGCGGGTTGATTGGACCTGCTTCTTCCACGCGGTCAACCAGGGCAAAACGGGCCTCCAGGTCATCCTTCCACGAGGCCGGCACCACACGCGGACCTACAGCCTCCCCGACGATAGGGAGGCCGAGGAGGTAGGCCACGTCCTGCAGCGTAGGAGTCATCTCCCCACACGGGAGGTGGAACGTGTGTGTCTCCAGCCTCCATCTATCAACGAGCGTCGTCAGGCGGGATCGGTCGAGCTGAATAGGCCCACCCTCGACAAGACGGCTCAGAGTCAGTAGACCGGCCTCACGTAACCTGCAATAAACAAAATTGTCGAAACAAAGGAATACCAACGAATACATAAGTGATAAACAATAATATTTCATTACATACCTGTCACACCAATCATGGTGTATAGAGATCGCCTCCCCGGGTGGACGAGGACGTAGCACCTCTAGGGCTCGGTGCTCAACTACTGCAAAGTAAGACTTGTGGCTCGAGTCGATAACTGGGTCTAGCAAGGAGTCCATCTCCATACATGCATTCAAAAATATATGAGAACACATAGGTACATATATGTTTCATACAAACTAGACGCGTAATATTTATATATTACAGATAGGTTCGATACAAACTCCACGCACGATTACTATATATTACAGATAGGTTCGATACAAACTCCACGCACGATATTTATACATTACAGATATGTTCTATACAAACTGGACGCACGATTACTACATATTCCAAATATGTTCGATACAATTGTGGATCATGACACCGAATGCCTTCCACGAGCAATTCTCGCCGATGGTCGTCTGAACGTAGGAGGTGCTCCATCTCTAGGATTTCCGGAAGGACCGACGTCAGCAACATCGTGAAGTGCATTCTGAGGACACTTCTTGTAGTTGTGACCCAATGCTCCACATTGGCTGCAACGCTTTTGTGCCTTGCTTGCTTCGGACTCGTTCATACCATTCCGAATGCGACGTGTCTGACGGCGGCCTTTGCCTTTCTTAGTGGCTGGATCAGAAATAAACATCTTATTCTCGTTATCCTGAATGAAAGGCCCCACTATACCAATCCCGTATACCTCATGTCCCCAGGTGGATACAGCTGCTTCCTTGCTGAAGTAAGGTGAAACAAATACTCCTGGCTGCAACCCAGACTCTGCACATGCCGCAATGAGATGCAAGCATGGCAAATGCAATAACTTAGGCTTCATGCAGGAGCAGA
Organism: Panicum virgatum; assembly: GCF_016808335.1. Lineage (NCBI taxonomy): Eukaryota > Viridiplantae > Streptophyta > Magnoliopsida > Poales > Poaceae > Panicum > Panicum virgatum. The sequence goes on along the minus strand of NC_053153.1, from coordinate 39,621,529 downwards.
AGGCTTTGCCATCTACTGTAATCAAACTCTCATGTACCACCCTATCTCTACGGATACCACGACCAGTTCTATCCTTGCATAGAACCTCAAATCTATGCTCCATTGTACCTGTCGATATGACGTGGTGCAGTTTGGCCTTTTCAATCTTCTCTTTCATATATTGTGTCACTCTTGTGCAAAACTGAATTTGGGAGTTGCTGATGTTTATGCTTGCAGCCATGTAACGCACTCTGAAATACTTCATGCACCCATACATGATAAACTCAACAATTCCCACAAGAGGAAAGGCACGACAAGAACGCATAACCATATTGAAACACTCTGCATGGTTCGTTGTCTGAATATCATACCGTATTCCATTGGTATCATAAAGGAATGACCATTTCTCCTTAGGTGCACCTCGAATCCAGTGTGAAAATGGCTTCTCAATTGAATCCCTAGCCTCTGCAGCCTGACTCGTGCCTGTTCCTGATGCCCTTACCTTCACTAGTTCTACAGTCAACTGATCAAGCATCTGCCATAATGCATTTAATTTTCTCTGTTGATTTTGGGTGCACAACCTCTTAAACAAGTTCTTAAGATCCTTGTTCTTGAAGTGGTCATAGAAGTTTGCACCCATATGCCTAATGCACCACCTGTTTTGGACATCGGGCCACAATGGAGGCGTTGTCGTAGTTCCACGTTGCAATTTCAGTATTAATTGCTGATTGCAGTAGACCTGCATGCCTATCACTAATAAGGCACACATCTGGACGTGCAGCAACAACATGAACCTTCACTCGTTCAAGGAATCAATACCAACTGTCTAAGTTCTCATTCTCAACAAATGCAAATGCGAGCAGAACTATTTGGTTGTTACAATCTACCCCGATTGCGGTGAGTATCTGACCTTTATACATTCCAGTCAGAAATGTGCCATCAATGCAGATCACCGGAAGACAACACTAAAATGCTCTAACACAAGCACCTATGCAAAAGAAGGCTCGTTGCATAATTCTTTGCCCCCTAGTCACGACTAGTACGAGGTATGTGTCATAAAAGCTTCCAGGATTTCTAGCAGCAACCTGGGATAACATACGAGGTAGGTTATCATATGATGCCTCGTATGTGCTGAACTGCATCTCGAACACCCTTTGTTTAGCCCGCCATGTCTTCAAATAACTAATGGTGTACTGGTAAGTCTGCTCAATGTGTCGAACAATCATTTTTGGCTCATAATTTAGGTTGTCCATAATCAACCCATATATTTGCTTTGCAACAAAGTCGCATGATATATTGCGATGCGAGAAAAGAACTTCTGACAGCAAACAAGTGTGCTCTGTCACAATGGAACATTTCTAGTTCGACTTCCATTTTCCCTTGAATGCATGTACTCGCCATAGACATCCATCATTCACACACTTCACCTCATATTCTTTACTGCCAGACTTTACGACTCTGAATTCTCGTTTCAATGATATTGCCCATAGTCTCACAGCATCTTTTACGGCTTCAATGTTTGGATATGTTGCACCTTGCACTACCTCATTCCCTCTATACTCCCACTCCTGATTTCGTATGTCTTCTGCGACATGACTGCCAAAACCATGCTCCTTCCACTCTTTTGGCAATGAGTACTGCTCGTCATCAGATGAGCCCTCATATTCTTCCATCTCTATTGCGGTTTGGTCTTCTTCCTCCATCTCGTCCACAATGCTATGTATCCTCTCTCTCCCTCATCGGCAAGGCCCTGTGGTGCCATGTTTTGGTTCTCTATCTCTTCTGACTCATCATGCTCAACATAATTGGTCTCTCTTCGAATACTCGGAGTTGCTTGATCTGCACCATGTTGGATTTTATTTTGTGTCTTCTCCCGGATTTGAACAAGAATGGCCAGAGGCCACCCACGCTCTAGAGCTGCTTGCATGTACTTCTGCCAGTCATCAATGCTGTGTATCATCATCAATTCCCATAAATCACTTACTACCTCCCAATTAACAAGAGACGCTGCATCACATGTGTCTCCGGATCAACACGGAACCCACGCTGCAGCCACTTACATATGGAACCAAAACTCCTTTCCAGAGGTTTATCTATGGTGCTAGATGTGCACTTAAAGGCAGAAAGGTCTACTCCATTTGGCCCATACAAAACATTGTAGTCACCATAAAATACTTGAAACTGCATCTTGCTCGACATATCTGTATATCACAGAATACTTATCGAGTTATACTCTTTACTTCACTACCTTATTCAATAATCCGTAAAAACTAAGTATGGAATTCAACTACAACGTATAAGTATTCATAACAACGTGATGATACTCAAATTCTATACTGCATATGCCAAATTCTATTCTAAATCGTAATTAATTTATAAACACATCTCTAATAGTACTGCAATTGTAATAATAAATGTGTAGTACTAATTTTCTAAACTAATTTACTACTGCGTAACTAAAGTATCATTAAACTCCTACTTAAATGGTTCTACTATAGCACTAATTAATTTAAATTACTCTACAATACCAATGGAAAAATATATAAACTAAATATACTAACCTGCAGATCACCAGTGCGGAATCCGGCAGGGCTTCGCTGCTTTCGTTCTCCTCACCCCCTCTCTTTTTTTTCTGGATTTTTGGTGGAATTTTCGGGCTCAAATGAGGAGGGAATGGGGGGTCAAGGGCTTATATAGATGGGGCACCCCCGGTCGCCCGAGGGGGGGCGACAGGCCCCCCCTGTCGCGCCTGTGGGCGGGGGCCACCGGTCGCCCGAGGGGGGGGGGCGACAGGCTCCCCTGTCGCCCGTTGGGGGACGACAGGCCCCCCCTTTCATTTTTTTTCGGCCATGGACCTCGTTGCAAATTTGAAGAAAAAAATTACATATAGGGCCTGTCGCCCCCCATAGGGCGACCGGGGGTAGTTTTGAAATTTTTCAAAATGGACATATATTTTTGAAATTTTGATTTTTTAAATATAAAAAAGAAAAGAACGCCAAGACAAGCAGCTGCGCTGCAGGCCACCGTCGCCCCAACCTGGGCCGCCTGCTCCTGCCCCGGTGCCAGCCTGTGGGCCGCGGCCTGCTGGCCCCTAGCCGCAGCGCTCTGCTGTGCTGCCGCTGCTGGCACGCGAGCCGCCGACGGCCACAAGCGTCCTGCTGGCCACGCTTATAGATGGCCAAATGGGTAGCCCAGCCCAACACGACACGAACCTAATTTTGGCACAGCCCACTTAGGCATGCTTAATTAATCGTGTCGTGTTGGGCTGGTTCATGGGCTGAGCCATCAGCCCAGACACGATATTAAAGTCGCTGGATCGTGCCGGGCCAGCCCATCTAACTCATCGAGCACGCCAGCACGACGGCTCATTGAGCACGACAGCTCATTGAGCACGACCTCCTCTGCCGCTCGCCGGCTGCAGCCTGCGAGCGTCACCGCCGCCACTCGTCGGCCGCCCAGCCTGCACTCGTCTGGCGCGCCGCTGCAGCTCGCTGGCCGCCCTGCTTGCACACACTCGCCGCCCGCCCCATCTTGCGCGTGCCTCAGCCGCTCGCCGGCCGCAGCCTGCACCGCTCGCGCGCGGGCACCGCTGTCTCACCGGCAAGGGAAGGGAAGGGGCTGCGCCGCTGCATGGGAGATGAGAGGCAGAGAGGGTGTGAGTGGAGAGAGAAGGGAGAGAGAGTGTGATGTATGGTAGAGAGTTGGATGGGCTTTAAAATGGGTAGGAATTTAGTGTTGGGTGGGTAAGTATGGGCTATTAATGAATCAAATTGTGCTAGAAACAAAATTAGTCGTGTCTAATTGGGTCAGACCCATTAGTCGTGTCGGGTCAGGGATAGCACTATGGGTCAGAGTCCAGGCCCAGGCACTACCCTATGCATCGTGTCGGGTCGACCCTGACCCTATAAGTCATGGGCTGGGCTGGGTTAGGGTAGGATTTTTTTCGTGTCGTGTTTAGTGCGGCCCATTTGACCCAGCCCATTTAGCCATCTATAGCCACGCTCAAGCACCGCGCGCGCCGCCGGTAGGGATGAAAACAAAAATGTTAATTTTTGATTTTTGAGATTCGTTTTCGAGATTTTATTGACTTTTAAGATTAAAAAAATTGAAAACAATTATAAAAAACAAAAATGGTAAAATAATATGATAGTGAAAAAGAAAATAATTTGAGCATCCTCCGATCGTTTTCGAGAATTATCATATTTTTGGAGTATTCTACCATATTTTACATAGAAATACCGTATTCACGTACAATGCTAGCTTCCTGCTATATATTTTTATAGAATATTATATCTATATTTTTTTAGAGTCATGCCTCATTTGTCCTAACCCTTGAATCACAACATAGCAACTTGAATTTATAGTACTATGGATATTTCTAGGATGATGAAATTATTGTCTAAATTTTTAGTATTATGAAATGAGATACATGTCATGGCTGGCACGCGAGCCGCCGACGGCCACAAGCGTCCTGCTGGCCACGCTTATAGATGGCCAAATGGGTAGCCCAGCCCAACACGACACGAACCTAATTTTGGCACAGCCCACTTAGGCATGCTTAATTAATCGTGTCGTGTTGGGCTGGTTCATGGGCTGAGCCATCAGCCCAGACACGATATTAAAGTCGCTGGATCGTGCCGGGCCAGCCCATCTAACTCATCGAGCACGCCAGCACGACGGCTCATTGAGCACGACAGCTCATTGAGCACGACCTCCTCTGCCGCTCGCCGGCTGCAGCCTGCGAGCGTCACCGCCGCCACTCGTCGGCCGCCCAGCCTGCACTCGTCTGGCGCGCCGCTGCAGCTCGCTGGCCGCCCTGCTTGCACACACTCGCCGCCCGCCCCATCTTGCGCGTGCCTCAGCCGCTCGCCGGCCGCAGCCTGCACCGCTCGCGCGCGGGCACCGCTGTCTCACCGGCAAGGGAAGGGAAGGGGCTGCGCCGCTGCATGGGAGATGAGAGGCAGAGAGGGTGTGAGTGGAGAGAGAAGGGAGAGAGAGTGTGATGTATGGTAGAGAGTTGGATGGGCTTTAAAATGGGTAGGAATTTAGTGTTGGGTGGGTAAGTATGGGCTATTAATGAATCAAATTGTGCTAGAAACAAAATTAGTCGTGTCTAATTGGGTCAGACCCATTAGTCGTGTCGGGTCAGGGATAGCACTATGGGTCAGAGTCCAGGCCCAGGCACTACCCTATGCATCGTGTCGGGTCGACCCTGACCCTATAAGTCATGGGCTGGGCTGGGTTAGGGTAGGATTTTTTTCGTGTCGTGTTTAGTGCGGCCCATTTGACCCAGCCCATTTAGCCATCTATAGCCACGCTCAAGCACCGCGCGCGCCGCCGGTAGGGATGAAAACAAAAATGTTAATTTTTGATTTTTGAGATTCGTTTTCGAGATTTTATTGACTTTTAAGATTAAAAAAATTGAAAACAATTATAAAAAACAAAAATGGTAAAATAATATGATAGTGAAAAAGAAAATAATTTGAGCATCCTCCGATCGTTTTCGAGAATTATCATATTTTTGGAGTATTCTACCATATTTTACATAGAAATACCGTATTCACGTACAATGCTAGCTTCCTGCTATATATTTTTATAGAATATTATATCTATATTTTTTTAGAGTCATGCCTCATTTGTCCTAACCCTTGAATCACAACATAGCAACTTGAATTTATAGTACTATGGATATTTCTAGGATGATGAAATTATTGTCTAAATTTTTAGTATTATGAAATGAGATACATGTCATGGATGGATGGATATTTGGATTAACATCTTAAACATCGCTATTTGTGCATGAAATGTATTAAGTCATATGGTTAGAGTTGTGCTCTATGGTTTGATATATTTATCGTTTTTCAAAATATCGTTTCGTTAGGTTTCTATCGTTACTGATGTTGTCTCGATCGTATATTGTCGTTTCCGAAATTATCGTGATACCGATGCCATTTTCGTTTTTGATAATATTGTATTGTTTTCGTTTCGATAAGAATTTTAAACGTCCATGTTGACCGGATTCAACACAGATGAGGCTGTCGGAGTAATCTCGGAACGCGCCATACTGAAGCACTCACACCACATGCATGCACACACGCACGCCTCAGCACCCGTGGGAAAATCCTGCGCCGAGTGAGAATGCGGGAACGGTGGCCTGCACATCTGGAGCGCGCACCACCTGAGCTACGGCTCGGTCCCCAAACTTCCGTGCGTGATATTGCAGCTGGAAAGAGGCGACACAAACAGAGAGAAGAGGGGCTCGACCTTGCCTGCTGCGTGCCGCTGGCTGCCCTGTGCCAAAACCAAGTCGTCCTTCACTGCTGCCCACGCAGCTTGCTGCTTGCTGACCGCCCAACGCAGATCACCCCTGCACAGCGCCACAGAAAGGGGAAGCCAAAAACAACCAGCAAAAACGAGATGAACAAGTCGAATGAAACCGAAATTCCGGAGGGCACTAAAAGGGAAGGGCCTCTTTTCTCATGAATTCGTGATACACGCTCTCAAAAATCTATCTCAAATCTCTAACTCTAGATGGAGAAGAGGAGGAAAAAAAAGAAGAATAAGAGAGAAAAAAAAGGGCGACACCGTGACTGATCGACTAATTTGGATGGCTATCCCTCCATTTGATCGTTCAAACCTCCTCCAAAAGACAGAAATACCACTACGCTATTTATTACAGAAACCGCCCGTGTATAGGCAAAACAATCTATATTTTTATACGAGCATTGGAGGAACGGACCGCCTCGACGACTTCATTTCGCCTCGACGACTTCGTTTCGCCTCGACATAAGCTTCGCGATGGCGCCACATGCCCTCCGCCCAGACCTTGACCGTGCCAAATCCGTCTCCGGTTTTGAGGCCCAAACCGATCAAATTTATCTCCCCGGTTTTAAGGTCAAACTGGTCAAACTCTCTCGCACGCCACGCGCACGACGTGACTGACTCCCCAGTTTTGAGGTCAAACCGGTCAAACCACCGATGCCGACGCATGTCCAACCTCCCGTCAAGTTTTGACGCCTTCGAGTTGTTCGCGCACGCCCGCCGCACGGATCGCCTACTTGACTCGCCATCGTCCTCGCCGACTTTGGCGACGCCGTCTTCATCAGCATATACTCTTGCTCTTTTCGTGCACCATGTGGACCGCCCATGATTCCGCCCGGCCCCCTCAAGTCCCTCGGTCCAGGCCAACTCGTATTCAACCTTCACCATGTTGGTCCCTCGACATGAACTTTTCGCTTCACCGAGCCTATTCGCGTTCATCTTTCACAACGATCTTTCGTCTGACATTCACCTCGCACCGTCGACCGTCATGTCGTATCCTACATCACGAGCCAAGAGATACATTAAATCCATATGATATTGTTAATCACTTATCATACAAGAGTGACCATCATGGGTCCTCAATTTCACAGAAAAAAAACTCTTGTGCTCAACGGAATATTCATGATAACCGCTCTGTCCATGGGCCAAGGTGATAATGGTCCGAGAACCAGATCATAACTGCACCAAACCATTTTACTAATATATATTATTTCACACCGCACCACCCCAAACTATCATCTCTCAAAACCAAACCAAACCAGACCGCATGCATCGTTGTGCACGTCTGTGCACGTTGCGGCCCCGCAACTGATGTTCACGTTCACCTGTGAGCTCTGCAGACCTATCCAGCTGCATTAATTGGTCAGAACAATCCCTCTAAATCAACAAATGAACTTGAAAATGAAAGCTCAATCCATATCAGACCGGCCCATTGTGAAGAAAAACCAAACCAAACCAAATTAGTAGACACATCTGTTGGAGTAATGGGCTTGGCCCATTTATTCTAAAGCATTAAAAGAATTTAAAGCCCACTATTAATGCTAGGGAATCAATGTTTAATTCCGTACCGGGAATTGAGGAGGATCTCAACCGACTTAAAAGGTGGACTTCTTATACACCACTTGTGAAGCCGGTAAGAGGAGGACGGTGAACCACACGCGCGCGCGCGCTCGCTCGCCGGGCCGTGGCCGTGGCCGTGGCCGAGGCCGAGGCGAGGCGAGGCGCGGCCGGCCGGACGGGCGGTGCGGTGCGGCGCGGCGTGGCGCGATGTGATGCACCAGAGCACTGAGGCAACTCGGCTCCTCTCTTCTCCCTCTCCAGTTGCAACAACTGAGTTCCCCAACGCTAATTTCTGCGCGCACAGAATTAGCGTGAGCAGACCTCCGAAACCTTGCTCGCCTTGAGATCCTGCACGGGATAGGCGGGCAATCAGGTTTTTGGGTAACGCTTTAGCGTGACTGCTCAAAAATACTACGGCTTTGCCCGATTGTACGACTACTTCCTGGTGGACGAGCCGAACGACTACGTCGAATACATTCTGGTGGCCGAACGACTACGTCGACTACATCTTGGTGACCGTTCGTGGGATTGCACTGCGAACTTCTTTCTGCACCGATTTAGTTCGACTACTTCGACTGAGGCCAACCGAGTAGATGTCTACTCCAGTTGGTAACAGCGCAGCCAATGCCTCCGGCAACGGCCCCGCTTTAGGGTACTCCCTGAAACTTTGGTTATTTATATTGTTTATGCTTATATGTGTGATAAGTATAAACATGTTCACATGTTTTATTTTACTCCTTAAAGTCATAGAAATATTGCTAGTTTATACATTTAATTTTGGAATTAAAATATACCGAAAATTGCCTAGATTTCTAACAATCCAAAAACCTGATTATGTTAATAGGCTTTCGGTATCTAGCTTTGCTGCATCAATCAAACCATCACCTTTTGATGGTTCAAATTACAAACGTTGGCAAGAGCGGCTTATACTGTGGTTAACACTATCGAGAGTGATCCATGTGAAAGAGGGTAAGCCTGAACAATTCTCTCCAGAGGAAGGGAGTGCGTTCGATGAGGCTGATATCCTCTTTCGAGGCTTGATCATTAGTGTTCTCGGTGATAACCTGGTGGATTCTTATATCCGGCTGCCAACTGGCAAAGCTTTGTGGGATGCTCTTGAGGCTCAATATGGAGTATCTGACGCCGGGAGTGAGTTGTATATCATGGAGCAGTTCCTTGAGTACAGGATGGTCGAAGACTGTTCTGTAGTGGAACAGGCTCATGAAATACATACTCTGGCAAAAGATCTCAAAAATTGCAGCAAAGAGTCCCCATGTGTGTTACCCAATAAGTTTGTGGCTGGAGGTATAATCTCTAAGCTGCCACCTTCTTGGAGGGACTTTGCTACTTCTCTAAAACATAAGAGACAGGAGTTCACAATAGATGGACTCATAGGGACTCTTGATGTTGAGGAGAAGGCGAGAGCAAAGGACATACGTGGGAAAGGAGTTGTTGGTGCTTCAAGTGCCAATCTTGTTCAGAAGAACAACTCCCATAAGAACAAGAAAAAGCCACCGCAGAACCAACCAAAGACTAAGAAGACAACCACTTTTAAGAAGAAGAAGAAGACGGGAGCTTGCTATGTGTGTGCTAGTACGGATCACTTTGCTGCAAAGTGTCCGAACCGCAAAGGCAACGACTCCGCCAACATGGTTATTAGCGAGCCTGGAGGAACTTCGGGGTACGGTAATTTATTACCTACTGTTCTTTCAGTCTTTGGTTCACCCGAGTGGTGGGTTGACACTGGTGCTAATATTCATGTTTGTGCTGATGCTTCTTTGTTCTCTTTTTACCAGACCGGCGGGACTTCCTCCTTGCTGATGGGGAACGGATCACATGCGCGTGTTCTTGGTGTTGGTACGGTAAATCTGAAGTTTACTTCGGGGAAGACCGTGCAGCTGAAGAACGTGCAGCATGTCCCCACCATCAAGAAGAATTTAGTCAGCGGCTCTCTACTGTGTAGAGATGGTTTCAAATTAGTCTTTGAGTCCAATAAATGTATCTTGTCTAAGTTTGGTACTTTTGTTGGAAAAGGTTATGAAAGCGGAGGTTTGTTCCGTCTTTCTTTGTCAGATGTTTGTAATAAAATTGCATACAATGTTATTAACGTTGATGAAACAAATGTTTGGCATTCGAGGCTTTGTCACGTTAATTTTGGTTGTATGATGCGCTTAGCTAATTTGAGCTTAATTCCAAAGTTCACTTTTGTCAAAAATTCTAAGTGTCATGTATGTGTTGAATCAAAACAAACTCGTAAGCCTCATAAGACCGCGGAGGCAAGGAGCTTGGCACCCTTAGAATTAATTCATTCCGATTTGTGCGAAATGAATGGAGTGTTGACAAAAGGTGGTAAAAAATATTTCATGACTTTGATTGATGATAGTACTAGATTTTGTTACATCTATTTGTTGAAGTCAAAAGATGAAGCTTTACACTACTTTAAAATCTATAAAGCTGAAGTAGAAAACCAACTTGAGAGAAAGATCAAAAGAGTTAGGTCAGATCGTGGTGGCGAGTATTTCTCAAATTTATTTACTTTATTCTGCGAGGAACATGGTATTATTCATGAGAGGACGCCTCCCTATTCACCTCAGTCAAATGGGGTTGCCGAAAGAAAGAACCGCACTCTAACGGATTTGGTTAACGCCATGTTAGATACAGCGGGACTTTCCAAGGAATGGTGGGGTGAGGCTATATTGACTGCATGTCATGTCCTAAACCGTGTTCCTACAAAGAATAAAGAGATAACTCCTTTCGAGGAATGGGAGAAGAAAAGGCCAACACTGTCATACTTACGTACATGGGGTTGTTTGGCAAAAGTGAGTGTGCCAATAACCAAGAAACGTAAGCTTGGACCTAAAACTGTGGATTGTATCTTTCTAGGTTATGCTATTCACAGCGTTGGATATAGATTTTTAATAGTGAAATCTGGAGTACCTGACATGCATGTTAGTACTATAATGGAGTCCAGAGATGCTACATTTTTTGAAAATATTTTTCCCATGAGAGATGAAACAAGTTCATCTAGGCAAGAGTTCATCAAGGATGATGGCTCTGCTGAGCCGATAGAACACAATGAACATACACTTGTAGAAAATCCTGAGGAGGATAACAATGATGCTCCGAGAAAGAGCAAGAGACAAAGGACTGTAAAGTCTTTTGGTGATGATTTCATTGTATACCTCATAGATGATACACCTAGAACCATTGAAGAGGCATATTCATCTCCTGATGCTGACTATTGGAAGGAAGCAGTAAGGAGTGAGATGGATTCTATTATGTCTAATGGAACTTGGGAGGTCGTTGAACGTCCTTATGGATGTAAACCGGTTGGATGCAAGTGGGTGTTCAAGAAAAAGCTTAGGCCAGATGGTACTATTGAAAAGTACAAGGCTAGGCTTGTGGCCAAGGGTTATACACAAAAAGAAGGAGAAGATTTCTTTGACACTTATTCACCAGTTGCCCGATTGACCACAATTCGAGTGTTACTTTCCTTGGCAGCCTCTTATAGTCTTCTCGTTCATCAGATGGACGTTAAGACGGCTTTCCTCAATGGAGAGTTAGAAGAGGAGATCTATATGGATCAGCCGGATGGGTTTGTATCAAAGGGTCAAGAAGAAATGGTTTGTAAGTTGTTAAAATCTTTATATGGTCTCAAGCAAGCGCCTAAGCAGTGGCATGAAAAGTTTGATAGAACTTTGACCTCTGCCGGCTTTGTTGTGAACGAAGCTGACAGATGTGTGTACTATCGCTATGGTGGGGCTGAAGGAGTGATTTTGTGCTTGTATGTGGATGACATACTGATCTTTGGCACTAGCCTTAATGTGATTAAGGAAGTCAAAGAGTTTTTATCTCAAAATTTTGAGATGAAGGATCTGGGAGAAGCTGATGTTATCCTTAATATAAAGCTGGTAAAAGAGATCAATGGTGGGGTGATTCTTACACAGTCTCACTATGTGGAGAAGGTGTTAAGTCGCTTTGGTTATAGTGACTATAAACCTGTCTCAACACCATATGATGCCAGTTTAATTCTTAGAATGAACAAAAGGATAATGCGAGATCAGCTGAGATATTCTCAGATCATTGGTTCATTAATGTATTTAGCGAGCGCTACAAGACCTGACATCTCGTTTGCTGTAAGCAAACTGAGCCGGTTTGTTTCAAACCCGGGAGATGATCATTGGAAGGGTCTTGAAAGAGTAATGCGCTATCTGAAGGGGACAATGAACTATGGAATTCACTACACCGGGTACCCAAGGGTACTAGAAGGGTATAGTGATTCAAATTGGATTTCTGATGCTGATGAGATAAAGGCCACAAGTGGATATGTGTTTACACTTGGTGGTGGAGCTGTTTCCTGGAAGTCTTGCAAGCAGACCATCTTAACGAGGTCAACTATGGAAGCAGAACTCACAGCATTAGATACCGCCACTGTTGAGGCTGAGTGGCTTCGTGAGCTCCTTATGGACTTGCCGATAGTTGAAAAACCGTTACCGGCAATCCTAATGAACTGTGACAATCAAACGGTAATTGTCAAGGTGAATAGTTCAAAGGATAACATGAAGTCATCTAGACATGTGAAAAGGCGGTTGAAATCTGTCAGAAAATTGAGAAACTCCGGAGTTATAGCCCTGGACTATGTTCAGACGGCTAAAAATCTGGCAGATCAGTTTACAAAGGGCCTTTCACGAAATGTGATAGACAATGCATCTATGGAATTGGGCTTGAGACCCACGTGAGTCATTCTATAGTGGAAACCTGTCCTATGTGATCGGAGATCCCGTGAATTAGGATGGTGAAACAAACTAAAGTCTGACTGTGAGAAGAGAACCTTTGTGAAAAGGGCTCATTCCGTGTATAAGGTGCATTTCTCTTCTAATCTGTATGGCAGGTTGGTTTATACCTTAATGTGTGCCAGGTGGTTTCTTTTAAACAAATGAGTTGTTTTCTTGAAACAAAGATGTTGTCCTACAGAACATCTGAAAGGAACACACCTATATGAGTTTGACCACTGGTCATGGTCTATGAGAATTGGGTATTCTCTAGAAACTCATGAAGGGACTGGAGTATGACTTATAAGCTCCAAACCGCGGGGATGCTTTTGCAGCCTAGTACCAGTGTAGGGCTCTGGTCAAACTTGTTTGCACAAAACTGGCAATTCAAGGCATAGTCCATTGCACAGTTGTGAATAAGTGTAGCCTTTGTCCTAGATGGAAGTTCAACTTAACAGTCTCTGTCGAATACTGGTATATCAATGAGAGAATGAGGGTATTTCTAGTGTGGCTTGAATTTCTTGGTGGGGATTGTTGGAGTAATGGGCTTGGCCCATTTATTCTAAAGCATTAAAAGAATTTAAAGCCCACTATTAATGCTAGGGAATCAATGTTTAATTCCGTACCGGGAATTGAGGAGGATCTCAACCGACTTAAAAGGTGGACTTCTTGTACACCACTTGTGAAGCCGGTAAGAGGAGGACGGTGAACCACACGCGCGCGCGCGCTCGCTCGCCTCGCCGGGCCGGGCCGGGCCGGGCCGTGGCCGTGGCCGTGGCCGTGGCCGAGGCCGAGGCCGAGGCGAGGCGCGGCGCGGCGCGGCGCGGTGCGATGTGATGGCTATTTTGCCGTTGACAGCAATTAATCGTGCGATTAAACGTGCAATTAAATCTGTAATTAATGGCCATAACCGCATCACCTAAATGACTCTGATGGTGTCCAGGTTCAACGATCCTGAGCACCTGAGTCACTATATAAGGAGTGCCATTCCCCTCATCCATCCTGCACCAGAGCACTGAGGCAACTCGGCTCCTCTCTTCTCCCTCTCCAGTTGCAACAACTGAGTTCCCCAACGCTAATTTCTGCGCGCACAGAATTAGCGTGAGCAGGCCTCCGAAACCTTGCTCGCCTTGAGATCCTGCACGGGATAGGCGGGCAATCAGGTTTTTGGGTAACGCTTTAGCGTGACTGCTCAAAAATACTAAGGCTTTGCCCGATTGTACGACTACTTCCTGGTGGACGAGCCGAACGACTACGTCGAATACATTCTGGTGGCCGAACGACTACGTCGACTATATCTTGGTGACCGTTCGTGGGACTGCACTGCGAACTTCTTCCTGCACCGATTTAGTTCGACTACTTCGACTGAGGCCAACCGAGTAGATGTCTACTCCAGTTGGTAACAGCGCAGCCAATGCCTCCGGCAACGGCCCCGCTTTAGGGTACTCCCTGAAACTTTGGTTATTTATATTGTTTATGCTTATATGTGTGATAAGTATAAACATGTTCACATATTTTATTTTACTCCTTAAAGTCATAGAAATATTGCTAGTTTATACATTTAATTTTGGAATTAAAATATACCGAAAATTGCCTAGATTTCTAACAACATCAACCCATTTGACACCAAACCAAAATAGCCCAGATAGCAAAACCAAACTATTAAAACTGGATGCAGCCCAAACCATTAACAGCATTACATGGGCATAAAGGAACACTCCAGCTTCTCCTGATTCCAAGTTCCCGACATGGAGTGTATAAGATCGCTTACCAAGCGTGGTGCATTGGCCTCCGCACATGTAAGTGGCCGAAGCAAACCATCTCTCGGCAGGTAATTCATGTTTCAAATTTCAGTATCCTCTCCTGTACCGGTACAAGTGACTTGAGGAAATGCGATGATTCCTTCTATTTGTACGGCCCGCTACACTTGGAAGCGCCCATGGACTACAAATCGACCTTGTTTAGTTGCAAAATTTAAAATTCCAAAACTATCACATTGAAAGAAAATTTTACATGCATGAAGTATTAAATTTAGATGAAATAAAAAATAAATTGCATAGTTTATTTGTAAATTGCGAGACGAATCTAATGAGCCTAATTAGGCTATGATTAGATATTAAATTGCTATAGTAATTACTACAGTACACATGTGCTAATGCCAAATTAATTAGTCTTAATAAATTTATCCTGTAGTTTACAAACGAGTTCTGTAATTGATTTTGTAATTAGTCTATGTTTAATACCTCAAATATAAAAGAATTTCATTTCAAAAAGTTTATGGGAGCAACTAAACAAGACGTGGATTGAAGGCCCAATATAGGGGCCTGCTCCCTACATAAATACAGACCGCCATCATCACCACCTGCGCGTACAGGTCATTCATCATCTTCAAACATCAGCATCCCTTTGAGGCTGAAGTTAATCCAGGCGTTTTGATTGAAGCACGTTACATTGACCGGTCTAATACTAGTCTAATACCCCAACTAATTTGCAATAAACTACTGCCTTTTTAATTCTTGTCGAACTTTAAAAATTACTATAGATATAGATATATAGTATAACGTTCTTACTGATCCGTACCTGTCGTCAGCTTTGCTGCTTACTTGGATGCTTCTTTTCCATTTGGGGCAGAAGAAGCAGCACCACACGCATGTGGCAAGTACAAGATCGTGCGTGCGTGCCCCAAGGGAGAAGCATCTTTAAGCAGTTAGTTAGGTGGAGTAAGTGTACCAACGCTAACGATATCGATCGAATGCTGCGAACCGTCCGTCCACCCAAATTAATTAATTTATTAGGACCAACCAATCGATAAATATATCTAACTAAAACAGTTGCTACATTGATGACGTGTGTGGTCTCAAGCGGGGAATAATAAAACCGAT
This sequence comes from Panicum virgatum, assembly GCF_016808335.1. Lineage (NCBI taxonomy): Eukaryota > Viridiplantae > Streptophyta > Magnoliopsida > Poales > Poaceae > Panicum > Panicum virgatum. The sequence continues at coordinate 39,606,015 of NC_053153.1, read as the reverse complement.
AAATGTGGCTAGGTGAGGTCATCATCACGTACGAGTCAAAGAAAATTATGCATGCCAGCGCAAAGCAAACTAATTTGAACGCAGACCCCTTGTATTTTCCTCACATTGTTCACAGGCTTCCTAGTGTAATATGAATCTTTCTCAAATTAAAGATGGTGTAATTTACAATGAGGGATATATAATCGATGCGAAATGATAGTCACGCGGATCTGGCGAAAATATAAATACTCTCTGCCCGTTCGGACAGTTCACTGTTGAATGCCAAAGCGGAGTATTTTTTTTTATTTTGAGTATTGACCGGCGGGAGTCTCTCCACGTTATCGACAGAAGAAAAGATGCGATCACCACGCCGTTGTTTGGTGTTGACAGGCTGATCGAGGTAGGCATGCATGATCTACCTACCCGCCCCAAGAACAACAGCACACCAAATCCACCTAATCATCTAACCAATGGACACGAATGGGAGATGGATATATAAGAGGACAAAGTATGAGAAATGGAGCACACTGTACACATAGCAAAAAAGGTGCCCACCTTTCTCTTCATTTTTTTAATGACTCAAACTCCTCTTAAAAAGGGCAGGAGATCAGCTGCTAATCCATTTAGAAGATACTAGTAAAGAACAATTATTTTTGTCCCAAATAAAAAGAGGTTGCATGCATGCAGTCGCCCATTTCAATCTTAAAATATTTTATATTCTGGTTTGGACATCTGGAATTATATGATTATCTCGAAAATTATTTTTCATAAAAAGAAGCTTTCCTATGTTCTATAAATAAATCAAATAACAAAAGTACTATCAGTCGAAGATGGCGTCACTTAATTAGTTAGTTATCTGCAACCAAACAGTAATGGATCGAGGGAGTAGTTTACACACCAGCCGTCGTACGTGAAGCTCCAAACCTGTATAGTATAGGCGCGTGCGTGTCCCTTGTCTAGGGCACACGACAAGAAGCGGAAGAAATGTTGGATAAGCTGCAATGGATCGAACAAGGTTTAATTCCGCTGGATCACCGTCGTTTTCGGTCCATATAAAAATGCCGTCGTTCTCTTTGCAGGTCTTGGCGTACTTCTTGATAAACATATACTTTATTCTAAGAGGACAGAGCTGAACTAGCTCCATTACTCCACAAAAGAGACTTGTGTGAGGAACTCCAACCACATCCTCTAGCTTAGCTCCCACAAAAGAACCAGCAGCCAACTATAGTTCTATGTTGCGCGCAATAGCAGGATCAACTGTGTAGCAGAAATAGCAAGCAAAAGGAGCCTATTAGCTACCTACCTTCTTCCAAAAAGAAAGGAGGAAGCTACCTGAACCAGAAACCTAGCCCCCGGCTGATAACCACACGTCACACCAATTTGCCATCCATTGGTTGGTTTAGTCTGCTCTTCCAAACGGAACTGCAGTTCCAATCTTTACATGTTCCCATTCGGATCCATGTCACTACCAGTAACACACATATGCACGGTGGTATACTGATGATGAGAGTAGCTACACGTGAGTGTAGAAAAATTTCGTTCAGAAAAATCCTTTCTACACTCGCTTATAGCTACTCCACGCGTCTATCTCATGATGGAGGACATATCTGACCCATCGAAGAGTATGTATGTGAAGCATGTGACCATACTAGAATATCTATGATTGTATGTACATTGGGTATATGGCCATACCTAGAGTATATAGACATACTTATTTTTATACAGTAGTACTAAGGTATGATCATAATATATTTGAAATATCCCTTTAAAGTATCTTAGAATTAGTATATGAACATATATAAAGTGATAAATGAGTATGCGGACATACGCACGGTGATATAGATGATAAGAGTAGCTACATGTGAATGTAGAAAAAAAAACTCATCTTATATACATATATATTGTGTCTCTTGTAAAACTAACAATTGCCTGGATTTTGGTTTGAAGCACTAGTACATAAATGGTTCTTGCTAGTGCCTCCCTTTTAGGACATTGACCGTTGGTTTCTGACACTACCAGTAGAAATGCTCAAGGAGCCGACCACTTAGGGACCGCCAGCGTTAACCTATTTGTGCTGGATAGCCACCTGACAACCACTAGTGTAAATGGTTCAAATTTTCACTAGCGGTTTCTTAGGTGGCCTGCCAGCACAAATTGGCTACTGCTTCAAATTTAGACACTGTTGGAGAAACGCTTATCGGTACCAGCACGTTAGTGCCGGTCACATGGGAGCCGGCACTAACGTGTATCTACAGTACACCACAGTCACTTTAGTACCGGCTATTCTCTACAGCCGGCACTAAAGTGTCACCCCCAACGGTCAGCAGCCTGCGCCCTAACGGTCAGAGCCAATTTAGTGCCGGCTGGAGCCTCCAGCCGGCACTAACTTGGCACGGTGCAGGTTAGTGCCGGCTGAAGGGTCCAGCCGGCACTAACTGTCTACAGTTTGTGCCGGCTGAATTCACTGGCCGGCACTAAGTTGCCCCGTATATACTGACCCCTCCTTTCTTCCCCAGCCCGACCCATCCATTTGGCCGAGCTTCTCCTCTCAACCATGGCGTGTTAGAGGGGAGGTGCTGCCCATTTTCTCCAAAATTTATGAGGATTTCGTCCATCCAAGTGCATTAAAGGTTAGCAGCTTCTTCCACTCTTCTTTCACAGTGTTTATTCTTTTGTTTCATGCTTTCTAGGTAAAGAAAATAGTGATTTTAAGGTTGAGGAACAATGAGCATAATTTTTCAATTTGTTCATTAATTTGAACAAAATAGAATTGATTTATTGTGTTTTAGAGAAGGATTACTATATAGTTTGAGTATGACACATTTAGATTTTTTTTTGAATTATTTCATGGGGACATGTCTATATGTTATTATGCAAAATTTTAAGGATGAGGGAAAATGAACATGATTTATCAATTTATTCATTAATTTGAGCAAGGTAGAATTATTTGTTGTTTTTTAGAGAAAGTTAACTATATAGTTTGACTATCACATATTTAGAATGATTTTTTCGAATTATTTCATGGTGACATGTGTATATGTTATTGTGTCAATTTATTTTGCTATTTACTTTAGGTTTACTAGATAGGTGGCCTATGACACATTTACAATTTGTTTTCGAAATACTTCATAGTAACTTGTTTTGATATATGTAGAATTGATTTTTGTTTTTATACGGTAATTAATTACAGATGGACCGGCAATGGATGCACGGCAGCCGGAGCACCTCGGCGTGGATTCAGGGTTTAGATTCTTTTCTCAAAGCGGCAATGGCAAATAGGTCGCCAAAGGGTTTAATGTGTTGTCCATGCAGTATTTGCGAAAATAAAAAGGAATTCCGGAAAAGAGATACTCTATGGAATCACCTGGCCTTGAATGGATTCATGAGTAACTATACCCTTTGGACCAAGCACGGCGAAGTTGGAGTTATGATGGAAGATAATGAAGAAAATGGCGATGATGATAACAACCTTCCAGATTGGGCATGGGTTCATGAAGCAGGTGGCTTTCAAGATGAACCAATTGACGAGGGTGAAGCAAATGTTGCACAAGAGGAGCCACCTGACGAGCTAGGTCAGGCGTTGCTTGATGCACAGAAAGACAGTGAAACTGTGAAGGAGGCATTAAAGTTCGAGAAGATGTTGGAGGATCACAAAAGGCCGTTGTTCCCTAGTTGCAAACCGGAGCAGAAGAAGTTGGGTACCACGCTAGAAATGCTGAAATGGAAGGCAACTAATGGTGTCACCGATAAGGGATTTGGTGAGCTATTAAAGATTGTAAAGAACATGCTTCCTGAGGGTAATGAACTGCCGTCAACAACATACGAAGCTAAAAAGATGGTTTGCCCTCTTGGATTGGACGTGCAGAAGATTCACGCATGTCCTAACGACTGCATCCTGTATCGCGGCGAATACGAGAACTTGGAAGCTTGTCCTGTTTGTAGCGCATTGCGGTATAAGATCAGGCGAGATGATCCAGGTGATGTTGATGGGCAGCCGGTAAAGAAGAGAGTTCCCGCAAAGTTGGTGTGGTACTTCCCTATAATACCACGTCTGAAGCGCTTTTTCAAAAACAAGGATAACTCTAAGTTGATACGGTGGCACAAAGAAGACCGTAAGGAAGATCACATGATCAGACACCCAGCAGATGGGTCCCAGTGGAGAAACCTTAACCGAGAGTATCCTCAATTTGACAACGACCCAAGGAATATAAGATTTGCTCTAAGTGCGGATGGAATGAATCCGTACGGTGAGTTTGGCAGCGCTCATAGTACATGGCCCGTGACCCTATGTATGTTCAACCTTCCTCCTTGGTTGTGCCTGAAGCGTAAGTTCATCATGATGCCGGTGCTTATAGAAGGGCCAAAAGAACCTGGCAACGATATTGATGTGTTCCTGCAACCCTTGATGGATGATCTCTTACTGCTTTGGAAAGAAGAAGGTGTACATGTGTGGGATGAGTATAAACAGGAGTCTTTCAACCTCCGAGCTTTGCTTTTTGTATGCATCAATGATTGGCCTGCACTTGCAAAACTTTCGGGACAGTCGAACATGGGATACATGGCCTGCACCCACTGTTATGATGAGACCGATAGCATTTATTTGAAACACTGTAAGAAGTGCGTATACATGGGCCATCGCCGATTCCTTCCTACTGATCACCCCCTAAGAACCGAAGGGAAGCATTTCAAAGGAGAACCCGAAACTCGTCCTAAGCCTCTGTTCCGTAACGGAAAGCGTGTGTTCTCGATGATCAAGAATGTGAAGGTAGTATTTGGAAAGGGTCCCGGTAGCCAACCTGTTCCCAAGGATGACCAGGGACATGTTCCAATGTGGAAGAAGAAGTCTATATTGTGGAACCTACCTTATTGGCAAGTCTTATAAGTTCGCAATGCAATTGATGTGATGCATCTGTCGAAGAATCTTTGCGTGAACCTACTAGACTTTCTGGGAGTGTATGGTAAGTCAAAAGACACATTGGAAGCAAGGCGCGACATGCAGCAGCTAGCTGGGCGACAAGGCTTGCAACCTGAGAAGAGAGACAAAGGAGGCCACTATTTAAAACCTGCCAGCTATAATCTGAGCAAAGAGGAGAAGGAAAGTATATTCGATTGCTTGAACAGTATCAAGGTCCCGTCTGGGTACTCCTCAAATATACAGGGCATAATAAATGTGAAAGAAAAGAAAATCCAAAACTTGAAGTCCCATGACTGCCACGTCCTGATGACACAATTACTTCCGGTTATACTGAGGGGTGTTCTACCAGAAAATGTGAGATTAGCAGTTGTAAAACTTTGTGCGTTCATGAATGAAATTTCGCAGAAAGCAATTAACCCAAATAATCTAATAAAGCTGCAGAAAGATATTGTCGAATGTCTTGTCAGCTTCGAGATGGTCTTCCCACCTTCCTTCTTCAACATTATGACACACCTTCTAGTTCATATTGTGATAGAAATAACTATCCTGGGTCCTGTTTTTCTACACAATATGTTCCCTTTCGAGAGGTTCATGGCAGTATTGAAGAAGTACGTGCGTAAACGTTCTCGTCCAGAAGGATGCATTGCTAAGGGCTATGGAACAGAGGAGGTCATTGAGTTTTGCGTTAACTATCTTCCTGATCTCAATCCGATTGGGCTCCCCGTGTCACACCATGAGGGGCGACTAAAGGGAAAAGGCACACTAGGAAAGAAATGTAATGTGAACATCCCTTGTAGTGAATTCAGCCAAGCGAACTTCACGGTTCTTCAGAATTCATCCAAGGTGGCTCCATATATTGACGAGCACATGAATATTATACGGTCCGAAAATCCACAGAAGAATCTTGCTTGGATTACACGCCAACATATAAAAAATTTTGACGGCTGGTTCAGACGAAAATTATTGGGCAACAACACAGTTGATCAGGAACTTCAATGGCTGGCTAGGGGACCATCAATCACCGTCCAGCAATACCAAGGTTACGAAATCAATGGGTATACATTTTACACGAGAGCTCAAGACAAAAAAAGCACCAACCAAAACAGTGGTGTCCGTATGTGTATAGTAAACAGTAATGGAGAAAAGAACAACTACTATGGTGTCATAGAGGAGATATGGGAACTTGAATATGGACCCATAGTTGTCCCTCTGTTTCGTTGCGAATGGGTGGCTGGAGGAAGCGTAACGAAGGACCGATATGGGATGACCACAGTCGATTTTAAAAAGATTGGATATAAAGATGAACCATTCGTTCTAGCCAAAGATGTTACACAAGTATTCTATGTCAAGGACATGTCGAGCAAACCGAAGAAGAAGTCGGATAAGACACCTGAAGCAGACAAGGCTGGAAATGAGCCGAAACGGCACATAGTTCTTCCAGGAAAAAGAAAAGTTGTTGGAGTTGATGATATTTCGGACAATTCGGAAGATTATGACCAGATTGATGACCTTCCTCCATTCTCAGTTGACATTGACCCTAGCATCCTCTTATCCAAAGAGGACACACCTTATTTACGCCGTGATCACGCTCAAGGCACTTTCGTCAAAAAGAAGATTATCAATGTACCAGTAGATAATGATAATGAGTAGTAGTTTTATATAAGTTATATATTAATAGAATTCTCTGAATCAGTGATGTAATGTAACGCACCGCATCGTATTTATCTCAATTCTCGATACTATTTGTCCAATTATGACACAATATCATGTTCATATAATATTATATTTTTGCATGGTAGAAATATTTTTTACGCTACCTAATTTTGCATTACTAGAAAAATTGAAACATTAAATTACAAACAAATAATCAAGTAATATGCGAATTGATTAAATCATTGTATAGGGTACTATTGAAAAGCTTTTTGAATATTTTTGCATGGATCAAAATGAAATTTTTTCGATTTATTACGAATTAAAGAAACATATTCACATATAAACCTATAAGCTACACATAATTGATAATGGTTGCATATTCGTTAAATTACTTCGATTACTATTATTAGTGTGTAGATATAATTAACAATATGCTAAAAAAATTAAAGATATCATTTTTTGTTATATTATTGTAATTATTAAGCCTATTATGAATAGGTTTTTGTTATATTATTGTAAATATTAAAAAATTAGGGTAAAATGGAATCGGCGCGGGCAATTTTGGTTTGGCGGCAGATTGGAACATGTTAGTGCCGGCTGGTAAATCTAGCCGGCACTAACTTCAGCACGTTAGTGCCGGCTGATATTTCCAGCCGGCACTAAACTACACCATCTGACGTCACGGGGTCAGGTTAGTGCCGGCTGGAAATGTCAGCCGGCACTAACGTGCTGCTCTGCCCCCAAAACAGAGGTCCGGCACCCACACTTAGTTATTTCTTCAGATCGACGTGGAGCGCCGCCGCCGCCCTCGGCTCGTCCTCGCCGCCGCCCCGGCCGCTTCCCCGACCTCGCGTGCCGTCGTCCTTGCGCGCCTGCGCCGCCCCGGCACCTCGTCCCCGGCGGCCTCCCCGACCCGACGCCTGCCCCCGCCGCCCCGGCTCCGCGAGGTCGTCCTCGCGCCCCCCCTCCGCGCCGGCACCCCGGCCTCGTCGCCACCGTGCCCGGCAGCCCAGCTGCCCCCGTGCCGCCGCGCACCTCGTCGTCGTCCAGGCCCTGCGGCTACGCGCCTCCTCGACCTCGTCCAGTCCGCGCTGCTGCCCCTCCTCGTCCCCGTCGACGTCCCGGCCAAGGTCCCCTCCTCATCTGAATAATAGTCCGATCCTAAATTCTGATCCTTTCGATCCCAAAGCACTGAACAATTAACGCTAACACAAGTTAAATTTTTGCCCTGGTACTGATCCTTTCTTCTTACCGGGTTTGTGGTTGGGGAGCATAACTATTGTGTCCACTAAATATTTAGGGAAAATAGTCAATTCACATATTTATACTTGCATGATCACACGTGTAGTTTTAACTGAAACTTGTGTGAAATTAAATCCATATGTTCAATTTAGCATCTTCTAGCAGAGGTATGCAGAGCTGTACTTCTCTCTTTCCAATAGTTCAAAGTATCTACCTTACTGCTGTGTACCGGAATGCTGTCTTTGTTATTGAAGTACACTCACTGATTGTGGAAACTATGGTGCATATCAGCTCACTCAGACTTCAACCTGGGAATGGTTCGGTCCAAAACCAGTTTGCAAACATATTGTCAACAATTGCTAAATGTATGAGCATAAGCTGATATTTTCTTAGCACAATGTCATGATGACGCCTACTCATTGATTTGTGTAGAGAAACTTCTTTAGCAGCGGTGCTTGCAAGTCATAGCAGTATGGAAATTTGTTGGTGTGGTGCCCATCAATTGGCACAGGGAGACCACATTACCAATGTTTTAGGCAGCCATGGGCTTTGATTAGAGGTTCTGTGTTTATGTAGTACTCTATAGTAGCTCCTTGACAATATCTTGCAAGTGTTGCTGAGAAACTATGGTCAGTGTTTTACTGAAGGACTGAGAAATGTTTTAGATGATTTTTTTTCTGGTCAGCAAACAATATCTTGCACATAAGCCACACTATAACATTAAAGAATGGTAGTTTAATTGTGCAGGAGGCCTTGTGATATTTTTTTCTCCGAAATTACAGACTCTGTCATTTTAGTTTATGGCTTATAGCTATGTGCAAAATAATATTTATCACAGGTATCAAAGAGTACTAGTACTAGTTGAGTCCGACCAATAGACAAACGTGGCCTGGCTGCTATATATGCTCCACGCTAGCACTGGCTTGCAGGCACTAGTTATTCAAAATCACCTAAACTATTATTAGTTGATTACATGGTGTGCGACGTCTGTCGAAAAAAACATACCTTTTTCTAGTTGTTATTTTAATTTAAACTTGAAATGAAGCTCAGATCTGTTGGTAGCTTTGTACGGTATGGAATAAGATGCTTTCACATTTGCAAACCTAAAGGACAAAAAAAACAAGAGGAAAAATTCATGACCTGAACCTTGAAAATTAAGATGTGCAAATATACAAATACTGCTTGACTGAATTGAATCTAACTATCTGAGTGTTTTCTCTCTTATCTCTTCTATAATACAACACGACTATTCATTATATTATTTACTTGCTTTATGCTTAGTTTACTAAAATAGGAATCAAAAGGAAGAAACAGGATAACCTTTGATTCATTATATTATTTACTTGCTGTTTTTTTATTGTTTCAGTTACTGGAAATGGATCCTACGGACAACCAAGACGAGTTAATGCACGACCTCATTCGTGATAGTACTGCGTACGAAGCTCCAGAGTTTGATGAGGACGAGAACGATGGCAGCCAATTTTTAAACTTGCATTATCATGGTGACGAGGAGCAAGATATTAGTGGGGAGGAAGAAGGAAATGTCGAGGAAGCCGAGGTATAAAAGTTTAGTGATTCTTTCAGGCATCAGGATAAATGTTTTGTCAATATATATGTTAGGAGCAAGATATTATTTGTGACACATGCGGCCCAGCTGCGAACTATTTGTGTTATGTTGCTAGCTTTGTTGATGATTTCAGTCCTTGTGTAAGGAGTCGTGCTCCAGCTAAAAATTCTTATGAATGTTTCAGTCAATAAGTTACCTAATATCATGATAATTTTCGATCTGGAACCCTTGCTTGCGGGTTATGAAGGTTACGCATACCTGCCGCGACGTCCACTAGTTGCTAGCAACCCGCTTGATAAATTTGCGATTCTTTCAGGCATCAGGATCGACGAAGCCTAAACGGAAACGTGGCTCCAAGAGGAAGATGGTAGGATGTACGACCATCACGGAGATCAACGAAGCAACCGGCGAGCCACTAGCCCCTGGTCAAATTAAGACGACATTTGTAAATCAATTGGGATATCTTGTTAGGGAATCCGTCCCCATAAAGTATAAGCTTTGGAAGAGAAATAAAGTCTCTGATCGACCTGAAGATATCGTGCCAGATTCAGAGAAAGATTTATTATGGAAAGAGGTGTCGTTGCACTTCAACTTTCCCCCAGGCAAAGCTGACAAAATAAAGGGATGGGCATTTAAGAAGATGGCAATTCAGTTCGCCTCGTTCAAGAAAAAATTGGTGGCAAACTTTGTCAACAAGGGCCTCACACCAGATTTTGATAAAGTCTGGAAGAAGCAACGAGAGTGGTGGAATGAATTCGTGAATTACAAGCACAGTGCTGACAGCATGGCAGCCTCGATTCAAGGCAAAATGAATGCTAGCAAAAAGAAAAACTTCCATAGACTTGGGCCCGGAGGTTATAAGGTTGCCATTCCAAAATGGGAAAAGATGGAAAATGATTTAATTGTAAAAGGAATCGTACCGCAAACCTTGAGTTGGCCCAAACGAGCAAGGTATTACTTCTATGCTCATGGAGGCACACTAGACCCCGACACTGGAATGTTTGTGACTAGCGACGTACTAAGAGAGGCTGCCCAAAGACTCGAGGACGCAATGAGGCGTACCGAAGAAGGAACCTTCCAGCCCAACAGAGAGAATGACGAGCTGACTTACGCTCTTGGGAATGCGGAACACACTGGACGGACCCGAGGCGTGGGCGTAGTTCCATGGAAATATGGCTTTTCCGGAGATCTCGAAACCTACCGAAGCCGATGCAGAAGCAAGGCAGTAGTGGCTGAGAAGATCCATAGCCTAGAAAACCGGATAATGTCACTTGAGGCAGCAGTTGGGCAACGCTCGGACCAACCAGCTGCCAATGTGGAGATCAGCCCCCCTTCTCAGCGTCGTAGCAGTGTTGCTTCCACGGAGCACCCTAATTTGGGTGCCGACATGCCGAGGGACCCCATTGACAACATCACCGTTAGGACCCAATGTGAGCTTCTGGTTCTTTATGGGAAAAAGCTCAAAGTTTGTGCTGAGGGTTATGCGGAAGTCCAAGAAGAGGGCGGGACAATACATTGCCAGCCGATTCCTGAAGGATTCGCCAGAGTCTTTGTTGACCGAATTACGGAAGAACGCTGGGAAGACATGGACCTCCCGATCCCTATAAGTTCTGAAGAAACAGAACTACAACATGCCGTACACACATGGATCGCGTGGCCAAAGTGCGATATAAGATTGGTGCAAGCAGACACAGATTCCACTCGGTGCTCAAGGCAAAGATCACCAACGCCAGCTGACAGGAATCCTAGTGTTTGCCCACCTTCTCCACCGCCTGCACGGGACCCCAGCATGGATCCGCCATCACCAGCCGCACAAAGCGAGCCAATTCCGGCATCATCACCAGCCGCACAACAGAATCAGAGTCAGCGACAGAAGGCTTACACGGTACCTTCGGTCCAGCCATCTCAAAAGCAGCAAAGAAAGAAGAAAAAGAAGGCTCCAGAAGAGGAAGAGGCAGAAGAATCGTTTCAAACCTTCTTGTTGAAGCGCAAGCTACTGAGGGAGGCTGCGAACAAGAAGCCAGAAATAGATCCGGTTGCAAAGGCACACTTTGTTAAACACTTCATTAAAGATCCCACCAAGGAGAAAGAAAGAGAGTCGGATTATGATCGGCAGATCAGAAAGTGCTACAGCAACCCCAAGAATCGGCTGATTAATGCAAAGACCGTTCCCCAGCTCGGAGAGCAGTCCAAACAATCGATCCCTCCGTTGATAGTGCCACATGAAGACTGTCCCGATGAATCAAGAGATCCGTTGACCATGGCTGGGATGATATTGCAAACTGATCTAACAAGGGCTCAATTGCTTGGGGAGGCCCTACAGAATGCCCGCGGCAGGAAAAAGTTTGTACTTGGTGAACCTTTGATATGGCCAGAGTTGCTACCATTCCTACCAACGAGAATGGCCGAGTTACACAAATGGTATGCCGTGCAATCTAAAGCTAGTAAATTAGAGATGTTCCCGGCTCGGATTAAAGATGAGCATTTCTGGCGGGGGGCAGATGATGTATATATCGAGTTTGCATCACTCTACGATTTATACCATCAAGATGCCCTTCACAAGTCCCTCGTCAGTGTATGGTGCATGTAAGTATTGTCTCTCGTTTCATTATTTTAGCCTTGTGTGTTGACTGATCCCCGTTTTTCTTGTGTCCCGTAGGTCAAAAATTCAAATTTGCCGAAAGAAGAACTTCCATAACGTCGGGTTCTTCGACCCCGATATTATACACGAGAAATCGCTAGCGCTAAATCCTGGAGACATAGTCAATGTTATATACAGGGGGTTGCGTAAGAATAGCATGTGTCCCTTCATTCTCTTGCCATACAACCATCAGTGAGTCGTTCTTTGTTAGCCTTTTTTTTCAATCCCTTCGTATTAATAATACTGTTTAATAACTATTATAATCAACATTAATTGGTTATGCGTATGTATATGCACAGCTTTCATTGGATATTGCTTTGTATTCGGATTGAGGAGCACAAGGTCTTGGTGTATGACTCGTTAAGGCAAGATAAATCAAAGTACCAAGATATCATCGAGGTGGTAAATACTGCATGGAGTCGTTACCTCCACAAACACATAGGCTTGCCCATAGGTGAAATCGAACCTCTTCATTGGGTGACTGATTTTCCGGTATGAATATACTCTCGCTACTAATGTCATTCGCAATAAACATCAGAGAAATTCTATATCGTAACTCACATTTGTCCATAGTGTTGGAGACAGGGCCAAGGAAACAACTTATGTGGATACTACGTATGCGAGTGGATCAACTCTTTTGCAAGTGAAAAAGGGCAAATGACAGTGGAGGCATTCAATGTACGTGAGCACAATCACATCTGCTCATTATTTTAATTCATTATTTTTTATTCTCATGTTTTTATCGAAAAATGTGACAGCGTTGGCGGATGAAAGAAGAACTCATTGAAATCGCTCGGATCAGGGCAATTCAAGAAGCTATATGCGGATTTCTACTCGATGAAGTCATAAATCCTAAGGGCGAATTTCATGGCGATCTCCGTCTAAGCGTCGCCCAAGAAGATCCGACGACGAGGAAGCTGATACGTTATTATAGTTGATGTGCGCAATAATTTGTAATATCTCATGTACTTTTGAACTCCTAAGTGTTCCATACATGACAAATATATATATATATATATAATATTAGTGTAATATGTTGTTCTAATAATACTGTGCAATGCAAATAGTACGACTATGTAGTCACATACGGTAGAAATACGCATAGCCATACGTATAAAAACGAAAAGAAAAGAAACATAAAGAAGAAAAAACATTTAGTGCCGGCTAGTTATACCAGCCGGCACTAACCTTGCTGTCAGGACTCAGGTGGGTTCGGGCACGTTAGTGCCGGCTAGTATTACGGACTGGCACTAACATACGCACGTTAGTGCCGGTCAGAGTAGCCGGCACTAACGTCTGTCACGTTAGTGCCGGCCATTTAGTGCCGGCCACAGGGACCGGCACTAACACGTCCTGTGACCGGCACTAATAAGCCGTTCTCCAACAGTGAGAAGGTCCAAGTTCATCGAGCATTGCAACAGCATGTCTGAATTCAAGCACAAAGTATTACTCCCTCCATTAACAGATGATAGTCCTATTTCATCTTGGTGCAATGATCAAGTAGAAGGACTTTACTTATCATCTCATTAATTACAACTCCTTGATTTCAATGTTATCTATAAATACATCAATCACTACTAGAAAACAGGCCAAACGTGGCATCAGTACCGGTTGCAAAAGCAGCTGGTACCTTTGGCCAGCGGCGATCAAAGGTAAGGGGTTTGGTACCGGGTTAAAGCATTACTGTAACACCCGGTTTATAAAAGGACATAAACCGAGCAATCATATACGTGCCAGGATCAAGTCACACGTATATACAACAGAATGAACAATATATCACCACACATATCACGTATAAAGATATAATAAAGCGAGTACGAATGTTATTTATTACATTAATGACAAAAAGTCTGATACAGAGTATGCGGAAGCGTAAAACATAAACGAAGCCTCTCGGAAGCTGAGCACCACAGGGACGTCGACTGGGAGACGAAAGCCTAGAAGTCCTCGTACTCCTGGTAGCTCCGGGTGAACTCCCTCGCATCGACAGGAACTGAGCAGCAGTAGAGTATCCCCAAAAAGGACAAGAGGAAAAAGAGTAGAGAAGGCAAGTGTGAGTACACAACTTGTACTCAACAAGTATAACACAAACTATGAGGCTCTAAGGTTGGCTGACTGACTGCATTAGCTTTTAAGTCTTAGCAAAATTTTATTAAAGCTAATTACTACAAGTTGATGAATTACCATAAATCCAGTTACATAGTAATTAATAAAAATTAATTATGAACTACTGAGAACCAAACCAAACCAAACCAAACCACCCGGGGAAACCTCCCTAACCAAAGGAAGATAACCCCACTAATCAAAAGGAGGATCTGGGCCGCTCATAACCGTGAGCACGGCTAGTATACCAGTTTTACACTCTGCAGAGGTTGCACATCTTTACCCACAAGACGTGAGCTACACTAGTTGTTCATCACACTTCCTTAGGTGAGATGACTAGCAAACTCACTACGAGGCCTTTACAAAGAATCTCGTTGGTAAGGAGTAACCGCGAGGGTGGATCGGCGACTATGGAGCAGGTCTAGTGGGCGTCAAGACACGGAGCACAGACGAGGCCACTCAGTATGAGGGCCATAGAAGCTTACCTCCCCTCCCGCCTCCCCGAGGCCGGGCCCGCTTACATCTGGCTGCTTTCTAGGACATAGACTGTCCTCACAGACCAACACTAGTCTTTTCTGCACACTTTGTCCTCACTCGTGCGCACCCGGGAAGAACTTCCTGGTCGGTCACCCATCCCCAAATTTCTCACCACCTATCACTTTTAAATACATTTTCATACTGCATTTTAATTCTGTATGCCTATAAGGATTTCCTAGCCACTTTATATCATATATATATATATATATATATCACCGTTCGCAGTAGAGGTTGACAATTATCTTTGATTGTTATGGCAATTATCTGATTTGTTAGGCAATTAATAGAATTATTGGGCATTTAAGAAATTTATTATGTAATTATCAGATTTATTATGCAATTAAATAATTTATTAGGCAATTAATAGAATTATTAGGAATTTAACAAATTTATAAAACAATTACTAGATTTTTTATGCAATTATTTAATTTATTAGACAATTAATAGAATTATTAGGCATTTAACAAAATTATCAGACTTTTTATGCTATTATCTGATTTATTAGGCAATTAATAAAATTATTGAATATTTAACAAATTAATTATGCAATTATCAGATTTTTTATGCAATTATCTGATTTATTAGGTAATTAATAGAATTATTAGGCATTTAACAAAATTATTAGGCAATTATCAGACTTTATATGCAATTATCTTATTTATTTGGCAATTAATGAAATATTGGGCATTTAACAAATTTATTAGGCAATTATCAATTTTTTATGCAATTATTTGATTTATTAAGCAATTAATAGAATTATTAGGCATTTAACAAATCCGATGAATAACTTATTGGTACCGGTTGAAATATTCAACCGGTACCAAAGACCCCGTTTAAAAAAAGGGTGGGCGCGGGTGTCGAACCCGGGCTGTGGCGCACAGAATATTTCGGGTTACCACTGGATACTCGGTGAATTCAATCCTATTGGCGGCAAAATACCTAAAATACAGAGGGTTCAGAAGCCTTAGGTACCGGTTTTAGCTTTTCAACCGGTGCCTTAGGCCCTTTTCATTTCCCGCCCGTTTGAGTCTTAAGGTACCGGGTGCGTTTATAACCGGTACCTATGTTGTGGCTAAGGTACCGGTTGGAACTTCAACTGGTTCCTTAGGCCCTCTTATGCACCGGTTGATTTTATCACCCGGTACCGAAGCCTTGTGTTATATATATTGGCGTGGCCCTTCTCTTCTTCCTCCATACTCTGCCGATCGTCCTCCGCCGCCCCTCCCCGCCCGACCCGCGTCTTCGGTGCGCCGCTGCCGCCCCGTCCCCTTCCCGCCGCCACCTCGGCCCGGCTCTTCCCCGGCCGCCTCGACGCCGGCCCCCTCCATCGCGCCGCCGACGTTGACGGCGCCACCTCCTCGTCGTTGAAGCCGCCGCCCTGCCCCCTGCACACAGCCTCCTCGTCGACGCCTCCTCCCCTACGCACCTCCTCGTCGACGCCTCCTCCCCTACGCGACTCCTCGTCGACGCCGCCACCCCGTGCCCTGCACACGGCCGCCGCCGCATCCCTTGCACCCCGCCGCCGAGTCCCCTGCATGCCGGCGCCACCGCCTCGACGCCGCGGCCCCCTCCCCTACGCCTCCGACTCGACCGCCGCCGACCCGTCGCCGCCATCGACGTAAGTGACATGGCCGCCAACGCAGCGCCCCTTTTTCATTTTTTATAATTTTATACTATTACAATGTATAATGTATAATGATTTTCATGTATAATTTTATAGACAGTAAATTAATGTTTTTCTTTTATGCAAAATTAGAGAGAATTTAGAGACATACGAGAGAATTTATAGAGAATTTAGAGACATACGAGAGAATTTATAGAGAAATTAGAGAGAATTTAGAGGATTTTCATGTAAAACTTTAGAGAATTTTAGAGACATATTTTTTTATTATAATGTATAATTTAAGAGAATTTTAGATAATTTTCATGTATAACTTTAGAGAATTTTAGAGAATTTCCATGTATAATTTCAGAGAATTCAGAGAATTTTAGAGAATTTTCATGTATAATTTTATTACAATGTATAATGACAGATAGTCCTTTTATTACTTTTTCTTTACATGTGTAATTTAGATCGTCCTCCGCCGCTTCTCCGGTAATGACAACGCATGTCAATTTTATTACTTTTTCTTTACATGTGTAATTTAGATGTATATACTATATAATGTATAATTAGATAGAATTTAAATAATTTCTGTATAATTAGTTTATATTATATATGTATATAGTATTTAGATGTGTAATTTATTACTTTTTCTTTACATGTGTAATTTAGATGTACTTGTATCGCATGTTAATTTATTTATATACATTAGTTACAGAATTTAGTTAGAGAAGGAAATGGAGAGAATTTAGTTAGAGAGAATGTAGTCATTATTTTTTTGCCATTATTTGATATTATCTAGAATTTAGTTATTTCATATATAGAAGGAAATGAAGAGAATTTAGAGAGAGAATTGTGTCATTCAAAGATTTTATTTAATCATGCATTTAATGGTTAGACGATGACATGTATTTCACTGTATAATGTAATGACGACGACGAGTAATGACGACGACAATGAGTAATGACGACGACGAGTAATGACGAGTAACGACGACGAGTAATAATTTTATGTACAATTCTTGATTACATGTATTGCATTTGTAATTTAGATTGATTTAAATTAATTCACGAGCTCGAACCCGTTCGTATTCGCTCTCTAACTCACTCACGCATTCGCCGTCCCTCGACTCTCAACCTCGACCCTCGACCCCGACTCTCAACCCCGTCACTCGACTCTCGACCTCGACCCTCAACCCTGGACCTCGACCCTCAACCCCGTTCCTCGACCCCATTCCACGACACACACACGCACTCCCACTAACACACACACAGACACACACACCCACACACACACTGACTCACACACACACTCACTAACTCTCTCTCTCTCTCTCTTTCTCTGACCCTCTAACATACACACACTCTCTCTCAAACACGCATATTTGTTCAAAGAATTGAATTATCCTACTTCATTTAAGGATGGACACATACTCTAACACATTTTTATGGTTTCAGTTAAGGATGGACCCCTTCGGTGATGACGAGGTTGCCAAGCAATATATGTTGGACGCAATAAACGAAGATATGAGGGCCAACACCACCCAGCCAATCGCTAAAGAAGATGCTCGGACAGCTAATTCGTTCCTGAATATGACTGGAGATGCCGATGAAGAAGATGATGACTTTGCGCCGCCGCCCAAACAACAGCAGCATGTTCCAGTACGAATCTTAAAACTATATGTATGGTGACTTCGGTAGATTAGTTTTGCGATTAACATATTTTTTCTGTAATTTAGTCGACCTCCGCATCGACTTCATTGAGCCAGTCAAAAGAGAGACTCCGGCCAACCAAGAAAATGGAGGAAAGACAGGTCGTCACAGAAGTGGACGCAGAGGGCTATCCAAGTGCTCCAAAGGCTGCTAGCACAAAATTTGTCAACCAATGTGGGGTTATTGTTCGGGCGAGAATTCCGATCACCACAAGACTATGAAAAACGAGCAAACCCGAAGAACAGCAATACGCCGTGTCTGCACATCAGAAGGAAATTCTATGGGCAGAACTCAAGGATATGTTCACTCTTCCTGAAGGAGTTGACCAAGAACTTGTGAAGAAATGTGCCTTGAAAAAGATGGCCATTGCCTTTGCAACTTTCAAGAAGAAGTTGTACATCAATTACATCAAGAAGGATAAGGAGCCAAACTGGGACGATCTTCCTCAGGTTAAACCATACTGGGAGGAGTTCAAACAATACAAACTATCAGAGGAAGCCCAAGAAAAATCCAAACAGGCCAAGGTGAATGCAGCAAATAAGAAGTACAGCCACCACCTTGGGGCTGCCGGGTACAAGAAGTCAGTTAAAAAATGGCAGAAGATGGAGCAGGATCTTATGGATAGAGGCATCAGGCCGATGACTTGGGATTGGCCGGATAGATCCAAGTTGTGGTTATTTGCTAATGGCGTGACACTAAACTAGTTGGATGGAAGTTTGATCGTGCCCGAGCATATGCAAGAAGTGTCTCGAGATCTATCGCTGCAATAGATGAGACCCAACAAGGAACATTCTAGCCTCAAAGGGAGAATGATGAGCTAACAAGGGCATTAAAGAATCCGGAACACCCTGGACGAGCCCGCGGCATCGGCATGGTCCCATGGAAAGTTGCTTGGGCCGGAGATTCCTCTTACAAGACTCACCGAAAGAGCAAAGCCGAACAGGAAGAGAAATTTTGTGCCATACAAGAAGAGATGAACAGGAAGTATGCGTCCTTGGAATCTCAGAAGGACGCCAGGGTCAATGAGGCAGTGCAGCTAGCTCTGAGCCAAAGGGCCACTGCTGGGTTGCACCCGGATGTTGTGATAAGCCTGGCCTCTCAGCAACGCAGCAGCTATGCATCCACGGCGGCGCCCGACGTACAAGCGGAACAGCAACCCTAGATTGAGCCAACGGCGGTAGATCACCAGAGGTATCCAGTGGATGATGTCACCATGCCGACACCGTGCGAGCTTCATGTGCGAGCAAGAAATATATCCATTCATGCCGCATACGGGTCAGCTCTGCCCCTGAATCCTTCTACTACAATTCATGGAAGGTCGATACCCCCTGGCTACACCTCCGTCACAGTCGAGCAGATAGTTGGAAACAATGAGGATCTTGAGCTCGACTTCATTGGAGGGGATGGAGAGAAGACATTGGGAGACGCACTGCACGGGGTCGTTCTATGGCGCAAGGCCGACATCAAACTTACTGCAAGCACAACGGCTCCCGTGCAGACCGATCACCCGTCTCCGCGGCCTCCCTCACCGCCGTCCCCACAACCACCTCCTTCACCACCGTCTCCGCCGGCGCAAAGGGCCACGAGTACTCCAACTCCTCCTGCACCAGGAAAAGGAAAGAAAAAGACAGCATCCCTCCCAGCGGCTGGACCCTCAAAGAAGAAGCAGAAAATGGTCGAAAGAAAATTAACCTACGAGAAAACCGCTGAGGAGTTGGAAGAGGAGACTGCTCGATATATAAAAGAACAATTGAAGCCTAAAGTCCCCCCGCCGAGGGAAAAGGTACCTCTAGAACAAGGGAAAAAGCTTCTCGCAAACCTAGACAACCCACCAAAACCGAAAAGCTTACCCTCGGACTATGATCGTACTTTGACAAAGGCACACAAGGTGAGAAATCTGAAGAAAAAAATGTGGCAAGACCATTCCTCAGCTTGGCACACAACAAAAAGAACTCGATCCCCTCCTTGTGCCAGGGTTGCCACTCCTACACCCGACGGACGTACAACTCTAGGCGGATCTACAGGCCGTGATATTTCTTTCTGAAATTGGATTAACGCTAGAGGAGGCAACGGGGCAAGTGGAGGCGGAAATCCCTGTCGCTCCCGTTCTTACTCCATTCCATCATGGAAAACCTTTTGTCACTGAGGAAGAGGAGAAAAGTCTAGGCACGCAGACGTTCAATTTGCATAGATGGTACCTGCGAATGTCGAATGACAAAGGGAAAATGTTTGGAGTCAAGTATCGTGACCATGATTTCTTCCGGGGGGAGGACGACTTCTGGGTGTACTTCAAAAATTTATATCATATTTACCATCGACAAGCCCTCGACGCCTCTATCATCACCATTTGGGTTTTGTAAGTATCACTTACCTCTACATTAATACTTTTTGTTAACAAGAATATAATTATATGTGTGCATTATAAAATTTCTATTGTATTGTTTAGACAGGAGACCCAAAGAAGCCGAAAACATGGATGGCACCATCAGATCGGCTTCATGTCTCCTTTGCTAGTCAACTAGAAAGTGCTCAACGAAAATTACATGGAAACGTGCCAAAACATGTACGATTTGTTGACTAGGCAAAATTACAAATCCTATATATTCATACCATACAACTTTGGGTAAGCCTTGGTCGACTCAATCCTCTTTTATATTACTAAATAAATACTAAGTCGTCTAATGCATGTATGTATATATCCTATCTATTTCTGTAGTTATCATTGGATTTTACTCATACTTTCCGTAGAGACCGGCAATCTTATAGTCTTTGACTCAATGAGAAATCCAAAGTCCGCAATCCAACATATCCTAGACCCCTTGAACAGGTAAGTTCAGTTTGCACAATCAAATCCTTTTTCTGTTAATAACAATTCCTGAATATCAAACTTAACTTTGAGCGCAGGGTTTGGAAAAAATTTGTGAAAAATAACAAAGGACGTGGTCAATGGAGGCCCGAACTGAACGTTAACATGGATTATCCGGTATGTTGATTCATAAAGATTTGTCTAGTTAAGTATATAATCCCAAATTGTTCTAAATTGAGTAATTTATTTATTTCTCCTTAAGTGTGCGAGACAACAACAAGGAACTGATTGGTGCGGGTACTACGTATGCGACTACTTGCACATCATGACTCCATGCGGGAAGGCTACTGATGAAGACACGACAGTACGTCCAAACCGTTCACTATTATATTTTCATAATTGTAATAATGCACATGATGTTAATCCTTTTTTCCTAAATGATAGATGTCTCAAATGGGGGATGAATGTTACTCTACTGATCGGATCAACGCCGTGTGCGAGCAGCTCGCCGGATTTATTTTGAACGAGATCTTGGATCCTAGAGGCGAGTTCTACCACGACGGTCACATCCATAGAGGACTTCCATCGACCTCCTGAGGAGACCAGTAGTTGGACTACAAACATGACTTGTACATTTGTAAATATTTTTAAAAGTTATGCATTGATGTTTGTAAATTTGTAAATATATTAGTTCATCTAATTAGCTTAATTATATGCTCGCATTTCACTTTTAGTTAGTTTCAAATATTCTCTGAAAACGAACACGAACGACCAATGAACGTATAGTACTGTAGAGCTTGAGTGCGTTTAGCAATTATAAATGAATAAACAGTAATAAATATAACAAACAAAACTGGATTTGGGAAAAAAGGAAAAAGTCATTGGTGCCGGTTGGAAAGACCAACCGGTACCAAAGAGGCTGCCACGCGCATTGGTCTCGGTTTGCGGGAACCGGTTGGATAACCGGTGCCTAAGGGTGTTTCCAACTGGTTCCCATGGCGTATTTTCTAGTAGTGAATCTTTTTTTTAGAAAACTACTGCATGGAAATCAAACAGTCATCTCTACTATTCTCTGGATCTCAACTCAAATAAGACTATCAAAAGAGAATAGTTTAATTTTGAAAATAGGACTATCAAAAGAGAATGGAGGGAGTACAAACTAGCCTCACATACCACATAAGGTTCAAATTCATCAAACATAAATCAAATACAAAGTCTGACAACACAAGTCCCATCCGTCACATTCACAAATGGTCCAAGTTCTACATCTCAAAATTAGAACAGAAACAAGCCTAAAATATTGGTACAATCTATCTAACTAAGTCTAACCCCTAACTAAGAATCCAGAAACAAAAAGGTATGCCAACACACCTACAACTACACCTAAAACAACTATAAGAGTACCAAATTCAACTCCATTGTTCTTCCAACCAACTTGTTTCTTCACATCAGCCATCTCCTGCTTCAAGTCAGCAATGTTTCTAGATGTTTCTCCATGTTGGATCATCTTCATTTGACACATCTCCATCCTCATATCACCTGATTGCATTTTTAGGCCTTGAAAGTTCATGCTTAGAGTACTGGTAGTTATAGATCAACAAGTCTGTTGATGCCAAAATTTTACAAGTATAATTTTGGTAAAGGAAAATAGAGCCACTAGGGAATTCTCAGAAAGGTCGATGGCCCGTTCGGCCTAGGAGAAGGTCTGGTCAAAGCTGGTTCTAGTGTGGTACAGAAGCTGGTTAAAGGCGGCTTGGCGACAGGCTACGACTCAAACAAGAGGATGATTGTCCTTATCTACATGGGCGTCAGCCCTAAGCTATATGGCACGAAGGCCAGCCTCAACCCCAAGTCCGACTCAACCATGACCTGAAACAGACATGGACTCAACATGACCCAACACTTGTTTTGACTACTGCGACTCTTACAAAATAGATATAACCCAACATGTATTTATATAGCAAAAATCGACTTTGTATGAGGAAGATATGGCCAATTTACTCTGGGCTTGTAAAACTGTGACGTGGCAATCTGAATTGAGTTCAAGTGGAACTCTTGAAACTCCCTATTAGATTCGAACCTAAGTCTTACCATACTTGAAAAACAAATTCTTTTCCACTATATTTTTGCGCAGATTAGCCCCAAAAAATATGGTCTTCATTGAATTGTTGGTAATTCATAAATAACCCATTCATATCACTTTGCCACTCACCAAAGGAACTGAACTACAGCTTGTATGAATTTTGAATGACCCTATCATGAACATTTTGATCAGCCATGGACTCTTCATTCTCTTCCCCTTGAATCAAAGTCGTCCTTGACTTTGGCATATTTTCAGCATTGGCATGCATGATTGGGTCAACCTTTCTAACTCTGTTGTTGCATGACATGATGGCTGCAATATTTTTCTTATCCATCTCCTTTTCGTCATCATTCAAGGAGCCAAAATAAATAGCAGAAGGTTTTAACAATTTACCAGCTGTAGCTTTAGAGTCCTTGCAAATATTTTCTGAATCAACAATTGAAGAAATAGAGAAATAGTGATGGCATCTTTCTTCCTTGCATTAGTAAAGATTCCAGAATTACCAACACAATGGATTGAAGCCGGATTAGTCATGCCATTCTCCCCCTCTAGAAACATAGCCGTCCTCGGCCTTGGCTTAATTTGTGTTGTTAGTTTCTTCTTCTTCTCCACAGTAGCAAACACCATAGCCTTAATAGCATTCTCTGGCATAGGTTTGAGTACATGATGAACTCCCTTGTGCTCAAAAGAATAATGGTTAGAACGACCACCATGTGTTGCATCAACATCAAACTGCCATGGTCTTCACAATAACAAATGACAAGCATTCATATGAACAACATTGCAGTCCACAGTGTCCATGTAATTCCCCATGGAAAATTTTACCCTAACCTTGTGAGTAACTATCAGTGTACCACTTTGATTCATCCATTGCATATAACGTGGTGTAGGAAGTCTTCAAGTAGACAAAGATAAAGCATGCACCAAATCTGAACTAATAGCATTTATATAGCTTCCACCATCAATAATCATTTTGCATACCTTGTCGTGAATTTGGCACTATGATTGAAATATATTGGACCACTGCCTCTTCACCATAACAGCAGTACCATCACTATGTACATCCCGTGCCATCATAGATAAGCCACTTGCTGCATCATCAACAATATCAGTTGAGAACTCTATAGATGGGCCAAAGGAATAGTCAACAACCTGTTGTCCAAGTGTGGAGAAAATTTCAGCACTCATGCTTACATCCCTCTCTTGCACAATTAGCTCTTCTTTAGATTCTATTAATTTGTTGTGTGCAGCATGTGTAAGCATTAGTGCCTTCCCTATAAGAGGAGGAGTAACATATTTCTTCTCGAGCTGCTCAGGGGAAGAAAATTTTGATGTAACAACAATCTTTTCTTCTTGACCAGAAAACAAGCACTTGGACTCATCAACATGCTGAACTTTTTTTGCCGATACGCACTTTTCCTTAGGACCAAGAGAACTGTGAGCACAAGAAAATTTAGAAGCGACTATATATTCTTCTTGGGTCATTTTGATCCATGCCACTACAATTTCTTGAAGTTGGATTTCATGTTGAAATCCATGCCATTGAGTGGCATGATTTTGAACGTGACACCCAATTTCACGGAGTTGTGGTGGCACGAATCGAATTTTCCCATTCTTCTTTGGGTCAAAAGGAGGAGAAAATCATCGTCGTAGGACCACCTTCATTTCATACCAAGAAGTACAATAGTCATCACCATATTTTAACTACAATCCCCACAACCATAATGACACAGAAAGAGAGAAGCTTTGTTTTGCCAAATTTGCCAGCTAGTCTAATGGAGAAGCACAATCATATAACAATTTGTTACAGCATCATCCCACTCATAATACCCAGATGGAGAAGCTGTTGCAAACAGCGTTGGCTCAAACTCAAGGTATACGTCAAAATCGTAAGCCATCATCATAAATCAGTACCAAAAAAAATTAGAAGTACCATGAGCAACCTAGCAAATCTGATACCACATGATAAGTACACGCTTATGATGCTCGGAGAATTTATCCCAATCTTTCACGGTACTGGTATCGAAATCAATCAGCACTTTTGCACTCACGACAATTAAATTGGCATTAGTTTATCTCAACAACCAATCATAGAGAAATAGATATATAATATAGTGGAGTCTCACGCTGTCGGGTGCCACAATTAGGGACACCCTAATTGTGGTGCTAAGATCGCTTTAAAACACAAAACACCTGTTAAGGCAACTAGGCCCACAAAGGCCCATGGCCTGCTTCCCATCTGGAAAAAAGGAAAGGACTCGAAGAAGCCCAGCATGCGGCCCATTCGCATCCCCCTCGAACCCGCGGAAACGATCTCCGCCTCGCTCGAGGGTAGCGGATCTACCCTCGAGCGGGTGACTCATTTTCCGCCTCGCTAGAGGGCTCCCCTCGGAACCCTCGACCGTGCAACACACCTCCGCCTCGCACGAGGGTAGCGGATCTACCCTCGAGCGGGTGACTCATCTCCGCCTCGCTCGAGGCCGTCTCTCGGCACAAGGGACAAACGGCCCCGCCGCCCAACCGCCCGCCGTACGAAGGCATTAAAAGCCAGCCACTCCGCCACGGCTCAAAGAACAGGCAGCATCAGGCCGCCACTCCCACAGTAGATGTGACCGGGGTCCCATCCGCTGACTCCGTTCACAATTCCACCATCCCGGATGCTGTAGCAACATTGTGAGACCTGCGACACATGATAAGATAGGCTCGGCACTACTCCCGAGTACTATTCTGCCGACACCGACCAACCGGACCCTCCTCTTGCTGGGGAAGGGGTCCGGAGATGTCACGTGGCCTTCAGGGAGGGGCGCTCGGCACACACGTACGGAGTCCCCCGGACCTCCTAGTGTGCACGCCCGCACTCCGACCAGAGGGTCCGGGGGCACCACGCGTCCCACCATCGCTACCGCTGGTGCATACAGGACCCTAATCTGCAGGGCCCACCGAATGCCACTGCGTCGTATATGGAAGACCATGCACCAGCGACGACCACGCCGCCTGCAGAGGTTGGCAGGGCGACCGGCGCAATCTTCGCAGGACCAAGGACGATATCCAGGACGTCTGTGACGCGCGCCGCCTTCCCATAGTGTACTTCCTACAGTATCCGACCACTGTGCCCCGCGATTCAGGGGAAAACGACGACTTCCATGCCCCCACTCATGTGCCCCATCCCTCCTTTTGACTATAAAAGGAGGAGGTGGGCTTCCTTTAGCCGGCGGGACTCTCTCTCTCTCTGGTTTCTCTTTTCCAAGAGGACGTTTAGGGACTACTGATGACTCATCTCAGCCGACTCCACTTCTAGCAGAGACTTGGGAGCTTCCCTCCCTCTCTCGCCTTGCTTGTACCCCCTGCTACAAGCACTCCGGGTGCAAGATAATACAGTGCCCTCGCACACCCCCTTTGCTGGACGTACGGCCCCGCGGCCGGAACCAGGATAAACCGTGTGTTACTGTGTTGCCTCTTGCATCATCATCTGGGACGAGGAAGCACGCCGCATTTACTAGTTGGGATCCGGGCCCCCTGGGTCGGGACACCAACAGTTGGCGCGCCAGGTAGGGGCACGCGGCGTGACATTTTTCTCTCTTTTTCCCATTTTGATCTCCAGGGATGGCGGGCAGATCCAGCCCATACCCCATGGGCGTTTCGGATCCGTTTCCAGCAGGACGCGTGATCTCATTCGGGAGTCTCGAGTTCAGAGCAACCGGCAACGGTTACCTCATGCAGCTCCTCTCTCCCAGACACAACCCCGTCACCCCGACTTCACCAGCCCGGCGCAACAGGCGCTCGGGCCAATGTTCACGACAGGCACGGGCGGAGCGGCGTCGCGCGGCACGCCACAACTCCCCCACGTGGGTCGAGGCTGGCATGTCGTTGCTCGGCATCGCGACTAGCAAGGCCACCGCCTCGTCATCACATGCCTCGGCGTCATCTGCGCCGACATCGCCACCTGCTGCAGCACTAGTGCATCCCAGGGGGGGCTTGACTTCGGCGTCGCCCTTCCCCTTTGGGATGCGCAACACTGCCGCCCACGCCTCATCAACTAGCGCTAACTTCATCGAGCATGAGGATCTGCCGGGTCACCATCTTCTGTCGATCCGCAGCCTCATCGCGTCGTCTCCTGACGAATCCTACCCCGAGACGGCGAGCTCGATCGCCGACGACGTCGACTTCTTCATGAACAACTTTACGGCCGAGAAGGCCGAGGACTACTCCGGGGCCCGCGACCCCGACGCTCTCCGCACGTTCCAGCTGGCGACGGCTTACTGCCTCACCTGCTCCGAAGACTCCAGCGAGGGGGATTTCGATCCTTCCCGAGAGTGCTTCATGGCGGACCTCGCGGACGAGCAAAATGACAATGCCCCGAGCAACCACGGGGACGGCGGGGCGGACGCGCAGACAAACCCACCGGTGGTGCCGCTTGCAGCCCCTTCTTCGTCAGGCTCGGCGGCGCGACAAGCTCAGCTGGCACAGCTCAATGAGCTTCAAGCCAAGCTCGACGAGCAGCGTCAACAAACCCAGGAGCTGCGCGCCGCACTCGAGCAGCAGCATACCGCACGTGGTGCACACGCCCAGGCGGCGGGACGTGTTGCCCGGGAGCGCATCCTAGCCGACGACGACGTCGACAAATCTCCAGAGCTGAAGACGGCCGGCGAAAAGCTCGTCGTTGCGGCCTACCTGCTTCAAGCCATGCCCGAGCCATCAACGCCTTCGGGCCGCAACCTGCGCCGCGAGGCACAGGAGCTCATCGAGCAAGCTGCCGTGCAGCAGGCCGAGAGTTCTACATCTCGTATACGCTCGAAAGCCCCGGAGCAACCTGATGGGACTGTGCATCAGGACCACGAGGTTTCTGTGCACACACCCCCAGCGGGGAAGGGTAAGGCAGCCGTAGCGCCCGGTGCGAAGGCGCCCTCGGTGCACGAGCGCATCGGCTGTTGGTGCCATCTTCGACGACAAATCGAGCAAGCGCAAGGACGATGCGCCCGCGGAGGGCAGCAACGCCAAGCCCAACGCCCCCGCCAAGAAACAGAAGTGGGGGAGGAAGGGAAAGAAGCCGGTCCCACTGAACCAGCGTGGGTCGGGGCAGGCAGAGGACTCCAAGGAGGCCTTCGCCGCCGCCCCAGACCGCAAAGGACCTCGAGGCCCCCCTCGAGGTGGTGGTGGCCAATTCGACGATATGCTCAAGAAGTCGTGCCCTTACCACAAGGGCCCGGTCAATCATACCCTCGAGCAGTGCGAAATGCTCAAGAAATACTACAACCGTGTCGCGCATCGCGACGAAGACAAGAAGAAGGATGCTGGCGACAAAGGTGGAGATGACGAGTTCCCACCAGTGGAGAACGCCTTCTTCATCTTTGGAGGAGCAACGACGAATATGACTTCTCGGCAGCGCAAGCGTGAGCGCTGCGAAGTCTTTTCCGTCACCAAAGCCACGCCATCCTACCTCGACTGGTCGAAGGATACCATCACCTTTGGCCGCGAGGATCAACCCGACTACATCCCGCATCCAGGACGGTATCCGCTCGTTGTCGACCCCATCATCGGCAACACCCGCTTCTCCAAGGTGCTCATGGATGGAGGCAGCAGCCTCAACATCATGTACGCCCCCACCTTGGAGCTCATGGGGATCAGACTGGATAGGCTTCACCCCAGCAAGTCGCCATTCCACGGCGTCGCACCGGGGAAGCGAGTCCAACCCCTCGGCCAGGTCGATCTGCCTGTGTGCTTCGGCACAGCAGCCAACTTCCGCAAGGAGGTACTCACTTTCGAGGTGGTGGGGTTTCGAGGATCCTACCATGCCATCCTAGGTCATCCTTGCTACGCCAAGTTCATGGCCGTCCCCAACTACACCTACCTCAAGCTCAAGATGCCGGGTCCAAAGGGCGTCATCACCATCGGCTCTTCGTTCGAGCACGCCTACGAGTGCGACGTTGAGTGCGTTGAGCATGCGGAGGCTCAAGCGGAGGACGAGGCCCTCGCAGGCACCCTCGACAAAATGGCAAGCGAGGCCTTGTACTCCACGCACCGACACGCCGGGAGCTTCGAACCCGCCGAGGGTATCAAGAAGGTGCCCCTCGACCCGAGTCACACCAACGACAAGGCGTTGCGGATCAGCGCCAACCTCAATGGCAAATAGGAAGCGGTGCTCGTCGATTTCCTCCGTGCCAACATAGACATCTTTGCGTGGAGCCCCTCGGACATGCCTGGCATACCGAGGGAGGTCGCCGAGCACTCCCTTGATGTCCGACCCAACTCCAAGCCGGTGAAGCAGCGCCTGCGACGCTTCGACGAGCTCAAGCGCCGGGCGATCGGCGAGGAGTTGCAGAAACTTCTGGCGGCCGGATTCATCAAAGAGGTATTCCATCCCGAGTGGCTAGCTAATCCAGTATTAGTGAAGAAAAAGAGTGGAAACTGGAGGATGTGCATAGATTACACTAGTTTAAATAAGACATGTCCGAAGGTTCCCTTTCATTTGCCACAAATTGATCAGATTGTAGATACTACTGCGGGATGTGAACTCCTATCCTTTCTTGATGCCTATTCCGGTTACCACCAAATCAAGATGAAAGAGTTCGACCAGCTCGCGACTTCTTTTATCACACCCTTCGGCATGTACTGCTACGTTACGATGCCCTTTGGCCTCAGAAACGCCGGAGCCACATATCAGCGGTGTATGCTCCACGTTTTCGGAGACCATCTCGGGCGGAGCATAGAGGCATATGTCGATGATATCGTTGTAAAATCCAGGAAGGCGGACGACCTGGTTGCCGATCTCAAAATCGTGTTCGATTGCCTACGGGCCAAAGGGATGAGAGTCAACCCCGAGAAGTGCGTGTTCGGGGTGCCTCGAGGCATGCTCTTGGGCTTTATTGTCTCCCAGTGGGGCATCGAACCCAACCCTGAAAAAGTCTCGGCCATCACTCGGATGGGACCGATCCGAGACCTAAAGGGGGTACAGAGGGTCATGGGTTGCCTAGCGTCCCTTAGCCGTTTCTTCTCGCGTCTTGGCGAGAAAGGCTTACCCCTGTATCGACTCTTGAGGAAAACCGAGCGCTTCACGTGGACCCCCGAAGCCCAAGAAGCCCTCGAAAGGCTGAAGGCGTCGCTCACTCGCGCCCCCATTCTCACACCACCTACGGACGGCGAGCCCCTCTATCTGTACGTGGCTGCGACGACCCAAGTGGTCAGCGCGGTGATCGTGGTCGAAAGACAAGAGGAGGGTCATGCTCTGCCCGTCCAACGATCGGTGTACTACATCAGCGAGGTGTTGTCTGGAACTAAGACACGCTATCCACAGATTCAAAAGTTGCTCTACGCAGTGGTTTTGGCTCGTCGCAAGCTGCGCCACTACTTCGAGGCTCATCCCGTCACCGTGGTCTCGTCTTTCCCCTTGGGAGAGATAGCCCGCAACCAGGAAGCCGAGGGTAGAATTGCCAAATGGTCTGTGGAGCTGATGGGAGAAACACTCACCTACGCCGCTCGCAAGGCGATCAAGTCCCAAATCTTGGCTGACTTCGTGGCTGAGTGGACGGACACTTAGCTATCTTCACCACAAATCCAGAGCGAATGCTGGACTATGTACTTCGACGGGTCGGTGATGAAAACCGGCGCCGGTGCTGGCCTCCTCTTCATCTCACCCCTCGGAGAACACATGCGGTACATGATACGTTTGCATTTCCCCGCCTCTAACAACATGGCAGAGTACGAGGCCTCCGCATCGCCATTGAGCTCGGCGTCAAATGCCTCGACACGCGCGGCGACTCTCAACTCGTCGTCGACCAAGTAATGAAGGAGTCTAGGTGTCACGACCCGAAGATGGAGGCGTACTGCCGCGCAGTACGCCGCCTCGAAGACAAATTCGACAGCCTTGAGCTCAATCATGTCCCGCGCAAGTACAACGAGGACGCCGACGAACTGGCCAAGATCGCATCGGGGCGGACCACCGTCCCCCCGAACATCTTCGCTCGCGACATCACCAAGCCCTCCGTCGAGTTCAAAGATCCGACGGAGCCAGGCCCCTCGTCCGCTGGGCCCTCCGGCGAGAACTCCTCGGTGGACGAGGCCGAACCCATGGACATTGACTTCGGGACCACCTCTGCGAACGAGGCCGAAGCAATGGAAGTCGACGAGGCCCCCACCTCGCGAGATTGGCGTGTCCAGTACCTTGACTGGATGATTCGAGGGGCCCTACCCTCGAACCGTGTTCAGGCACGGCGCCTCGCCAGGCGGGCCAAGTCCTTCGTCCTAATCGACAACGAGCTACACAAGCGCAGTCCCTCGGGTGTCCTGCAACGATGCATCCCCATCCCCGAGGGCAAGGAGCTGATCCGCGACATCCATGCCGGCGTCTGCGGCCATCACGCCGCGCCGCGCACCCTCGTGGGTAACGCGTTTCGGCAAGGTTTTTACTGGCCCACCGCGGTCGCCGATGCCACCGACGTTGTGCGGACCTGCGAGGGTTGCCAGTTCTATGCTCGAAAAACACACCTCCCGGCCCATGCTCTGCAGACCATCCCCATCACGTGGCCGTTCGCCGTGTGGGGATTGGACCTCGTCGGTTCGCTGAAGAAGGCGCCCGGGGGCTTC
This sequence comes from Panicum virgatum, assembly GCF_016808335.1. Taxonomy (NCBI): domain Eukaryota; kingdom Viridiplantae; phylum Streptophyta; class Magnoliopsida; order Poales; family Poaceae; genus Panicum; species Panicum virgatum. Next base: position 39,574,594 of record NC_053153.1, on the reverse strand, counting down.
ACCCACTTGCTGGTAGCGGTCGATAAATTCTCCAAGTGGATCGAGGCTCGACCCATCGGCAAGATCAAATCCGAGCAAGCAGTTCTATTCTTCACCAACATCGTCTTCAGGTTCGGGGTCCCGAACTCGATCATCACCTACAACGGCACCCAGTTCATAGGCAAGAAGTTCTTGGCGTTCTGCGACAGTTTCCACATACGTGTGGACTGGTCGGCTGTGGCACACCCACAGACGAACGGGCAAGTGGAGCATGCCAACGGCATGATCCTCCAGGGACTGAAACCGAGAATCTTCAACAAGCTGAACAAATTCGGCTGGAGGTGGCTCACGGAGCTAACCTCGGTCATTTGGAGCCTGAGGACGACCCCAAGCAGAGCCACGGGCTTTTCCCCGTTCTTCCTCGTCTACGGCGCTGAGGCCATTCTCCCTACTGACTTGGTGTACTGGTCGCCAAGGCTCAAGGCATACAAAGAGCAACAAAACCAGCAAGCTCGCGAAGACTCGCTGGATCAAGTGGAAGAGGCTCGACACGTGGCACTCCTACACTCTGCACGCTACCAGCAATCCTTGCGAAGGTATCAAGCGTAGAGGGTCCGGCGCCGAGACCTCAACGAAGGGGACTTGGTGCTGAGGCTCCGACAGGACAACAGGGGCTGCCACAAGCTCTCACCTCCATGGGAAGGGCCGTACATAATCGTCGAGGTGCTCAAACCCGGCACGTACAAGCTGGCGAACGAAAATGGCGAAGTCCTCACCAACGCTTGGAACATACAACAGCTACGTCGCTTCTATCCTTAGCATTTCAAGCTATTTGTATATTGTTCGTACTCGCATTTCAATTTCCCGAAATAATAAGGAAGTACGCTTTACTTATTGATTTTTGGGAACCTTACCGACCCTCGAGGGCTCGGATGCGCACGAACATTAAGGTACGCTCAGCTTTTCCCTCGGCCAAGCCAAGCCTCCCTCGGGGGCTACTACGGGGGGAACCCCCGAACGTCCCCAAAAAGTCGCCAATGTTTTTTCGAAATATTTCCGTCTCGACCCTAAGCTTCTTGTATCCTTGGAAAAAACAGACGCGAGGCGTAAGCAACCACGGTACGGGGTTGGCCGAGTCGTGGGGCCGCCTACGCCTCCGGGATACGGCACCCCCCTCACCACCCTACGCCTACATTGCTTATGAACGCGAACTTCCTCGCAGATGTTTATCTAAGTCGCATACAAAGAACACGGAAATAAAGTAAAGAAATATAGGCTCGAATGCGCAAGGCCTCGACAGGCCACACATTCAAATTACGAAAATAAAATCTCTTATATTCATAGGATGCGATTACCAAGCGCGACTATGATAAACACTAATCTATTTACATGGGCTTCGAGGCCCAGTTTTCCTACAGGCTACCATCCCCCCCTTGCGGGCCCTCAGGGGCATCGAATTCGGTGATGGGAGGGATGTCTGCTTCGAGCTTCTCGGCGAGGACGGTGGCGAACTCCTCCGCGGCTGCGTCAGCTTCATCCATGATGACCGACGCGGCGTCCACATCCGCATCGTCGGGAATGACGTACCCTGACGACACCCTCTGGAGATCCATGAGGTAGTGTGTCGAGGCCACGGCGAGAGCCCGCAGGATACAGAGACGGAAGGTGCTCTTGGCGTGTTCGGCAATCCGGCCGCCTAGCGCGCGCAGGCGGCTGATCACCGAACTGCCCGAGATGGCACCCTCCCCCTCGAGCTCTTGACACACGCTCACGGCGGTCTGCTCCAGCTCAGCAAACTCCATCTGCGCCGCCGTGAGCGCGGTGTGGACCGCTTCCTTCGCCGCGGTCTCGTTCGCCACCTTCTGCCTCAGCTCTGAGCAAAGGAAATCAACGTCAGTTACGAAAAGAAACAAATCGACGAAAACTCGAAGGTACTCACCCGTGGTGTTCCTCTGCGCCTCCTCCCCCTGGGCTCGAGCGGCCTCTTCAAGCGAGGACAAGGAAGCTTCCTTCTCCTTAAGGGTAGCCCCCATGTTCTGGAGAGCCACCTCCTTCTCCTCGAGGGCCTCGCCCTATTCCCGGAGGGTCCCGGTGAGCGCAACCACGGCTACCTCCTTGTGGAGGAGCTCGGCCTTCTGCTGCTCGAGCGTGGTGCTGAGATGCTGCAGCTCGGTGCTTTGCACCTCAGCCTCCCGAGCTCTATCCTCGAGCGCCGTCCGAAGGCGCTGCAGCTCGGCAGCTTGTGCCTTGGCCTCCCAGGCCTTCTCCTCCGCTGCCGCCCTCTAGATGTCCCGCTCACCAGCAACCCACGCCAGCTCCACCTCCAGCGGCTGCTGACGCGCTCCCAGATCCGCCATCTTCGCGTTGGCGTCAATGTTCTTGAGTACCAGCTCGGCGTTGTGCTGCCCGAGCTGGCTCATCTGGGAGTACAGCCGGTTCATCTCGGCGCTCTTTTCGTGCGAGATTTCCCTCAGCTGCTGCAAAGGGGAGGACGTGGGTGAAGATGCGTAAAAGTTAAACCAAATCCGAGCAATTTTCGGGGGGGGAAGTATTTACCTGGCTGACCTGGTAATCCGTATTCTGGTGGAGCGTGAAGGCGCGGTCGAGGGCTTGCAAGATCTCGTGACCCACGCCCATCTGCTTGTTCCAGGCTTCCTCCTCCTCTTGCTCCTTGCGGAGGAACTCCGAGGGGACCTCGGACGGGACGATCGCCCCGAGATGGCCCTCCTCGGACGTCCCCGCCTCGAGCATGCCCGCGCCGGCGGACGCGAACTCGGCGATGTGCACGGCGGCGCTCGCCGCAGCAGCGGGGTCGATATCCATCGAGTCCCCGTACTCCTCGCTGCTGTCCGGCAGCTCCACCACCGCCGTCACACCCGCTGGCGCCGTTGGCACAGGCACTACTGCGACAGTACCCTCGTCCTAGGCCTCCGCGGGCCCCGGGACGGGGGCTCCATCCACCACTGGCGCCTCTTGCGCCGTCTCCTCCTCTGCGACGCCCCCACCCTCGGCCCTCGAGGGCTCGAAGACGAGGGACTCCTCCTCCACACGGTCGGCAGGGCGCTCCTGCGCGCCACCGCCGGTCTCTCCTCCTGTGCCCGGTCGGGCAGCAATAGCCGCATTGCCCTGACCGGCCTCAACTTCAGTAACCGCTAGGGCGGCGCCGTCCACGCCGCCCTGGCCGGTCTCCCCGGCATCGGCAGCCGGAGCGGCTGCTTCGGCACCACTCTGGCCGGCATCACCCTCCTCCTCCAGTGCCCGAGCTTGTTGCGCCGCCTGGGCACCTCGAGCCATGGCCTCCCGTAGCCTCGCGGCCGCCGCCTTGAGGTCCACAGCAGGCAGGGGCTGCGGCGCCATGTGCGGTGTGCTTCGTGCCCCGGTCTTGAGAGCCTTGGCCGGGGCAAGCTGCACCGCATCTTTGGGAACGGCCCCGGGGCTGGAAATCAAGAGACACGAGTTGAGGACAACAGGATCGGGAAACCCACCAAACACGCAACGAAAACAAAATCCAATTCACTTACCCAGATCGAGCACTCATGCTCCGCTTCCTCGTGGCGCTTCTTCAAGCCCGGGTCACTGAGCCACCCCTCGAAGACGTCCCCGAGGGCGCCCCCTCGTGTCGGCCTGGTGACTCAAGGCCGGCAGCACGGACAACTCCGCGCCCGCCGCAGCCTCGTCGCCACGGATCGGCACCTCGGGCGCGGGCGTCTCCTCACCGGTTGCCGGAGGCGACGACTCCCGGTCCGCCCCCTCGAGGGATGGGTGCACCAAGGCAACGGCCCTTGTCTCTTCCGGCGCCGCCGGCTCCCCCTCGTCCTCGTCCCACAGATAGAACGGTGGGGGGCTCGCGCCCGCACCTTCCTCGTCGCCCCTCAGAGCGTGGTCCTCGGCATCCGAGGCCTCCTCCTCATCCTCTTCCGAGGACTCGGGCGTGGCGGGCTGCGGTTTCCCCTCCACGCGAGCAAGCTTGCACGCCTTGTCATGCCTCGCCTTCCTCTTCCTTTTCCTCTCGACCTTCGCCTCCGTCGCGTCCTTCCGCCTTTTCATCTTCTCCGCGTGGAGGCGATTGATCAGACGTTGTTCCGGGACCGGGGGCTTCGATACCGCTCCTCAAACCCTGCAAAGCACGCCCGAGATGGGATCAGGAAAAGAGGGCTACATGACGCACGCCAAGTTCAAAGCCAAAACCTACCAGAGAAATGTACCCCGGCTCGGGGTGCATCTTGATCCTCCAGAGATCCTCGGGATTTTGGGGGAAATCCGCCACCGTGTACTTCGCCCTCCGGGCGGCGGTGGTGTGGGAGAGAAGCTTATCTGACGTCCTCGAGCCTTCAACCTGGCTCCCGGGAGTGAGCTGGAAGATCGGCAGGGCCCTCTCCACGAGAGGGATCACCCTCTGCCGGTGGAAGTTCACGATGAAGGCCGCCGCCGTCAACCCCTTCATCGCCAAACGCACCAGCACGTCGGTGAGGCCCTTGAGCTTGGCTTGTTGTGATGGGGGTGACACCCCCCAATCCCACTTCGTCGGTCACTCCTGGAGCACCCTGTTGGTGAACGCCGGGAGCGCGCCCCTGTAGTTCCGAAGGTAGAACCACCCTCAACTCCACCCGGCGTTGTTCGTCGTCATCTTGCTCGAGATGTAGAGGTTCCTCCGGGTCGAGTGGACGTGGAGCGTCAGGCCGCCGGCGCGCGCGAACCGCCTTGGTTGGCCCCACGCGTTCTCGACGAAGAGGTCGCCTCGGAACAGATGGATCCAGAGGTCCTAGTGGGCTTCGATGCCGAGGTACCCCTCGCAGACGGCGACGAAGACCGCCGCCTGCGAGATGGAGTTGGGGCTGAAATTGTGCAGCTCCACTCCGTAGTACTCGCACAAGGCCCTCATGAACCTACTGACGGGGACGCCGAAGCCTCGCTCGTGAAGGCGCACGAAGCTCACGACGTAGCCTTGCGGGGGCTTCGGCTCGGTCTCATCCGGATGCGGGGAAATCCACGCCGGCGCCCCCGAGTCGGTGATCCGCGGCAGCAGCCGGTCGGTGACCAGCTGCTCCAGGACCGCCACGGTGGCGGAGGACTTCCCCCATGGCAAAGGCTCCTGGATGTCCGACATTTCTTCAATCCAAGGGGGAAAGTGGGAGCGAAGGCTCTGGGATGGCTAAGGTGCTCTTTCTCCCATCTCTCTCTCTCTCTCTCTCTCTCTCTCTCTCTCTCTCTCTCTCTCTTTCTCTTCCTCCTTTCGCTCTTGGCTGCGGGCTCAGGATGCAGGGGAGGCGGCATCCGCAGCCACCCCCTTTCCTCTTCATTTTTATTCGCCATGACGGGCGCATCCGCAGCCACGGCCAAAATCTACCGCATTGAATGCGGTAGATTTTGCTATCGCTGACTGATGGGCCCCGCGACCGCGGAGTCTCCCACGCGCGCATGCAGCGATAAATGCGGCACGGTAACCGGCGGGCGCGGCACGACTGTTGCGCTATCCCATCCGTCAGCCGCCGCCCACGCCGCTTCGTCTGCCCGAGGCTGTCATCTGAAAAGGCGCGCCCACACCGCACCGCACGAATCGGGCCACGTCGCCCCCCACCAGCGGAAGACCCGCGCGCGTGGCTCGCGACTCTGCGACGTTTTCGAATCACGATGGAATTTTCCTTCAAGGGGTCTCTTTACCCTCGAAGGAAACGCATTTCGAGGCCTTACTGATCAAGGGGTCGAAGCCTGGCCCTTCAGGGGGTTCGACAGGCGCCCCAGATCACCAGAGTCAGGGACTGCAGGGATGTGCCGTACAAGCTACCCTCGAACACGGAGTTCGAGACATCCTACGCAGTGTTCAAGGCCAGTCGAGGGTGCCTAGAAGGGGGATCCCATCGAGGGAGAGCATCGAGCCCTCGGACCCTATCGAATGGGTCCGAGCCCCGCCTAGCGAACCTTCGCAAGCGCTTTATGTGACGTGTCTATGGACCACGAGCCGACCCTCATCTAACGGGGCACGGACGTCCGCTTGAAAAACCCGCTAATAGCTCAATGAAGCAGCCATAGCTCACGGCCCGGGCATGGGTAGCATGGTGCGCTTCACCCCTCCTCCCTGCGGAAGGGTGACGAGGGTCGTAATCAAAGTCGAGGGTTCCCCTGAACGCCTTCACACGGGCCTGGGCTCGGGGGCTCCTCGCACACCATGGTTCAAAACCGCACCCTCGAATAAATCGACAACCGTCAATTATGAAGCTCCACGTGTATAACCGAACCCCCTCGCTATTAGCGCACGTTCCCCTAACGGCTAAGCTGAACGCCGGGTCGCTGTACCAGCACTGAGAGTGCCGAGGCCGGCTGAAAAAAGTGCCGAGGCCGGCTGAAAAAAGTGCCGATGCCGGCTGAAAAAGACGCTGGACGGCCATCCCAGTAAAGCTACCCAGTGGGACAACATTTGTAGCCCTTGGACGAGCACAAACGCTCCTCCAAGGCCTCGAGGGCTACACCCGCGGGTGCGCTGACGCGCCCCCCGCGGAGGAGACTTCACACGTGTTCGAGGGTCGTAACTCTTTGTACACCCCTATACCCTCGGTAATCCTCCCCGTAGAGAAGGAAGGGGACTTTATTGCTCAAATGCAAATAAAGATTACAAAGGGTTACCGGCACGAAGCCATCGAAAGATACAAACACATTGCCACCTATGTGGCAATTTTCCCTGTCTTGGGGAGGAACAAGCGACAAAGAAAGGCACCGAGCCCTTGGCTGACGCAACGGCCAGGCTGCTAGGGATGCGAGAAGCAGCCCCCAGACCTCACGGGTCCAGCGGGACGCTCTCCTCGCAAGCCTTCTTCTAGCGTCTCCTCCACCGAAGACCACGCGGGGGGTCGAGCTGGCGGACAGCGCCCTCCGCACCGTCTCCCCGAGAGCAACCTTGTCGCCGGGGGGGGACGATGCGAAAAACAGCCGCCAGACCTGGCGCCAGCGCCACGGTCAGGCGTCTCCATCCCCGAGAGCAACCTTGTCGCCTCTCTCGCCTTGCTTGTACCCCCTGCTACAAGCACTCCGGGTGCAAGATAATACAGTGCCCTCGCACACCCCCTTTGCTGGACGTACGGCCCTGCGGCCGGAACCAGGATAAACCGTGTGTTACTGTGTTGCCTCTTGCATCATCATCTGGGACGAGGAAGCACGCCGCATTTACTAGTTGGGATCCGGGCCCCCTGGGTCGGGACACCGACACACGCTAACAGGTTCAGAGGCAATCTCATTCGAACAAGGCAATATAAGGTCTGTGCCAATTCTTTGGTATTTTAAAGTCTCAACGAGAAACAATAGCCGTGTAAATTAAACTCAGGCAACCGAGATAATATGTGTTGCAAGCTGATTACAAGTTCCGAGAAATCCAATCTAAGTAGCAGAAATAATAGATGGAGTTCAGCTTACAGTGATTGCAAACCAAACCCTAGATATTTTCTTCCACCCGTGCAATGTGGACACAATCAGAAGAAGTAAATCCACGCAGGGATCCGAGACACGCCCAGACTGAGATGATTTGATCAGGTCTCGCACTCAATCCTGATAGATGATCAGCAACATAATGAGATCTGTCCTCTTTTCTCCGCCAGATGAAACTCTCGATAGCAAGTCTGAATAAAAAAACAATCTGAAGATACATGGGCGTCAGCCCTAGGCTATATGGCACGCAGGCCAACCTCAACCCCAAGTCCGACTCGACCATGACCTAAAATAAACACAGACTCAACATGACCCGACTCATAAGCATCGCCTTTATCAGATTTGCTAAGGTTTAATTACCGGCGCATCACTGTAGTTTCATTAATTTATCTACTGGTTATCAATCTCTTATAATTGCTCGTAAGACTGTATCGGTTAGGTCTAATCCTTTTTGGGTTTTTATTAGATTTCATAATTTTTCTAATGTTGATCAGAAATCTATCGGCTGTTATCTAATACATTTCTAGTAGAATCTTGAAAGTCGATAGTTTTAGTGGCCTTCGTTTTTTTGTAATGCGTTGATCACATTCTATACCTTGTCGTAGTCAATCTTATTGGCTGATTCGTTTGGTTTAGTTTCGTGATCTCAGACTGTCTCGGTAAGTCCGATCTTTGAGTGACGTGATTAAGCTGGACTCGTTGGTTCGATTCGATCTGTTATGGCGTGAGTTGTTAATCAGCTACTTTAATTTAGGCAATCACAATCACGAATTAAGAATAAACTCTTTTATAGTTAGATTCATCGTAAATTTTATTCAATTTATTGCCCTGGCTATTAGCATTGTCTTAGTTAGATCCGAACCGACTAATGGTGACAGTAAATTGAGTTTAACAAGCTAGATGCGTCTCTTTATGATTAAGTTTGTTTTTAATTTTACTTGACGTACGGGAATGGGTTCTATAGCTGATGATCCTTTTGGCGTATCGGACTGCATGGCCGATATCATGATTCTGGAACTATGAGGAACACCGCGCCCATAGGTTCCCTGTTAATTACTAGTTAAATTTTCTTCTCTTATCAATTGTAGGTCAAATTGACTGGCACGTCCTGAACCTAAAGAGTAGGACTTGTACTGGAGATAAACAGAGCTCGCAGTCCTTAGTGTGTCGTGCTCCGAAAGATTCACTGTGTTGGATTTTGCAGCAACAAAGTCTTTCAAGTTGAACAAGACATTGCTGAACCAGTTGTGGTGTGGCTGCTGTGAGCACTGCATGGACCGACACTAGATCCACCACGATTGAGAAACAATTATGGATAATTATCTACCAGCCACTTTAGGTAGACATTTTCCGACCACCAATAGAGACGGACATCATCCTACCAAAATATGACAAATATCTAAGAATACGCTTAAATACAGTAACCTGAATTAATTCACTAGAAGCTAAGATAAACATGTAACATTAATTAACTAATATAAAATTGGAATATTGAAATATGCTAAACAAGCAAACTAAGACAAATATATAATATTAATTATCTAAAATCTAACTGGAATACTAAAACACGCTAAACAAGTAAGCTAAGACAAATATCTAGATTAATGAGCTAACCAAAAGTGAAGTTCAATCTAGCAAAATATAATCTTAATGCGTTCAATTCTCACTTTGAAGTGGTTGGGGCACATGTAGAAGATATCACCCACTCTTCTCCTAAGACAAATGATCTTGGTGTGGCATAACGAGTTGCTAGGGAGGGGGAAAGGCACGAACTGGGAGCTGCTTAGCACTAAGGATGGGTTGCCAGTGGTGCTTGCAATGCGGTAAACCTCAGCATCAAACTTAGCTGATGTAGATGAACTAGAGGTAGAAGAGAAGGTCGACAGCTTCACATCGTTGGCATCCATGGCGGTAGCAAGGTAAGGAAGGGCGCTAGAGGCACTATGGTGGGGCGGCGGAGTAGTTCGTGATTTTGGTGATTGTATGACAACATGATCACGGGAGTAACAAGTTGTCAAGTGAATATTATTAGGTCCCAAGGATGAAGTACAAAGCCCTAGCAAAGTAAGAAATGAAGAAAGAACTCAAAGAAATATCGAATTGGATGAGTTTTGCAGCAACTAGGGCACCGGTTAAACCGACACTATCAAAGTTCAACATGTCAGTGCATTGGTAGTTGATTATGTGTTCAAAGTGCAATGCAAGTCAATGACACTGGTTGAACCAACACTTCAGGAATTCAGGCGTCAGAACAATGAGGAGTCTAACAAGGCGATCAAGTGAAGGAACAATAGAGGCACCAGTTAAACCTACAGGTTGGAAAGAAGCATCGGTGCAACGGTATTGGTGTTGTCCAGAGAGCCTGTCATGGTGCGGAAGAAGAAGTGTTCACCAGCGGTTGAACCAACGGTGCTTCTGCTTCGGTTCAAGGCGTCAGTGCAATGATGTCATCAAAAGAAGATATGTCAGAAGGGAGTCCAACTACTATATGCAGCATGCATAGGGTGATCGGTTGAGCTGACACCCCCCATGCATAGGCGTCGGTTCAACCGGCACCTAGGGTGTTTTTGCTTACCGTTGGAGAAACAAATCATTTGAGTTGTTAGGCTAGATATACGCCTCACCCCGGATCATTTTGAGGTTGATGGGGTCTTAAGGAACCCTATACACACCAGAGAACATCGCCAAGCCATCCTTGAGCATAGTGATGGCATCTATATATTTTAGCACAAGCTTTGTGAGAGCTAGTGCTAGGATTAGCTCTTGAGAGAGTGTGAGAGCAAGGTGTTATGCCTTGTGTGCTGTGCTTGAGTGAAGCTCAAGCTTGTTCTTGGTAAGCCAGAGAGCCAGCCCTTTGGAGTCTTGGTGGCTCGGCACATCTTCGACCCTCCAGCTTGGTGTGGAGCGGCATCGACATCTTTATGCAGGGGACATGGACATCCACATCTTTCATGGAGAAGCTCCTTAGTAGAAAGCGGAATCAAGGTGACTGGAAACTTGGCGTGAACCTAGTGGCCTAGCCTTTGTGGCAAGTCAAGGGGTTCCCGGAAGAGACTTGGTGCTGAGAAGCGATACTCTTAGTGAGTGCTTCAACACGTGGACTAGGCGTGGCTTAGTGCATACCGATACCACAGGATAAATCCTCGCATTAAAAGTTTTCTTCCTCACATCCTTCCTTTACGTTTCTGCATTTCATACTAGCAACTTGTGTGCTTTTACATTCTTAGTGTAGTAACTTACTAGGTTGCAAAAACTCATTTGAGATGAGCGTTTCACATTAGAAGAACCATAGTTGCACATATAAATAGTATATTTTAGTTTATGTTTTGTGCAATTATAGTTGGAGCCATAGGTTAAGGATTTTAGTTGCCTAATTCACCACCTCGCCCTCTTAGGCTACGAGCATCAATTCCTTTCAGCATCTCATGATGATGTAGGGTGTATATCTGACTTGGCAAAGAGGCAAAGACCATGCATGTGGAGTATGTGACCATACTAAACCATCTATGATTGTATATACGTTCGCTATATGACCATACATATAGTATACAAATATACTCATTTTTATATACTAGTACTAAGGTATAATCAAAATATATTTTTAAAATAGGGTTTCTTTTGAAATTTTTCATATGTATGCCTTTGAAGTATCTTAGAAGTAGTATATGAACATACTCAAAGTGGTAAATGAGTTTGTGAACATATGCACGTTGGTATGCTGATAGTGAGAGTAACTACATGCGAGTGTAGATAAAACTTGTCCTATATGATCTTTTGCAGCTTGATCAAGTATTTGTGGTGGCAGATTATCAACCGCCAACACATATATATATCTATGCTGGAGGTCCAGAAACCATCAGCAAAAACCTTTTATACACTACTACAAAATAGGCCTTTGTTCCAGGCCATTTGTCCCGGCAGTCTTTGGGCCCGGGACAATAGGTGGCTTTTGTCCCGGGTCCAACGGCTAGCCGGGCCAGCGGGGGGGACACGGGCCTTTTGTCCCGGTTGGAGACACCAACCGGGACAAAATGGGAGCCTTTTGTCCCGGTTGGTGGTTCCAACCGGGACAAAAGGCCCGCGTAGCCTTTTGTCCCGGTTGGAACCACCAACCAGGACAAAAGTCCCCCCTTTTGTCCCGGTTCGTGCCTCCAACCGGGACAAAAGGCCTTGTGCCCCTTATCCCCTTCCCTCTCCCCCCGCCCGAGCCATTCAGCTCACTTGTTTTCTTGCTGTTCTTGGCTCGGGATAGAGGAGTTCTTGCTCATTTCTTCACCACATTTGTGAAGATCTTTGATTCCCCGTCCATCCATCTGCTCTAAAGGTTTGGGGCTTGTTTTTCTCTTCTTCCTTGGCTTGTATAGCTCATTTCATACTCTAGAAATAGAGAAAATGTGTAGCTAGCTCATTTCTTGGACATTTAGCTAGCTAGATTGCATATGTAGGTGTAATTTTCTTTTAGATTTAGATGAGTATATGGATAGTAGAAATTTTTAGAATGAGTGTAGATACTTCATGTGATGTACTTGTATATATGACCATATTGTGGATAGTTGATTTTTTTATTCGTGAATGAATTAATGAAATGAGTATATTATAGAATTTTTTGTATTATGAATGGATTATTTTGACACTCTAGTGATGTATTTAATCAGGCTCACATTGAAACCATCTAGAAGCTAAAAAAATCTTTATTTCGAAACAAGTATACGTCGTTAATCTCCATCCAACGGTGATGGCACTACCTTTCAGGGATACACGATGCGCTATAAGGACGTTGCAAATCGGTTGGTCGCATCACCAGCACTTCCGATTGATAAGAAGACAGCATTTGACGCAGTCAGCATGCCCGTTGTTGTACTGAGAGCATATCAACGAGCATGCTGCCTGTGCCAAGTGCTGTGCCTATTAATCGTAAATGTTGGTGCTACGACTAGCCGATTGGTGACATCCTTGTACCGCACCGTGTCCCCCCGAAAGGCAGTGTCATCACCGCAGGGTTGAGGTTACTGACATATACATTTTCAGAAATAAAGGTTTATTTTTCTTCTAGAGGGTTTCTGGATATTGAAAAGAGTGTACTCTTGGAACTGAAGGGTGTCAAAGTAATTAGAAGTTATAGAGATTTCTTTCAATTAATTAGAGATTTCTTGAGGATTAATGATACATTTCATCTTTTTTATATAATTTCATTGTTATTTGCAAGAGTTATTAATCTGATCATTGTAATTGTAATAGTAAATAATTTTTGCTTTGTAATGGTAAGAATTTATAATTTTGTGGAAAATAAAGGTATTTTTCAGTAAAATATGGCTTCAGCAGCTGGAGGGAGTGGCGCCGGTGGGGGTGATCGTTGTCCTTCTGGAGAGAAGGGCACAACTCGAGTACGTCATCGGTCCAAAAAACCTAGTGCTTTTCATAGGGCAGCGCTCCGTTATTTGGAAAAAGAATATAGAGAATGCATGGCAAGGGGCGAGGAACCTCCGTTTGATCTTGAGGATTTATTGCGGCGTTACGGTTCGTCACCACCAAACTCGGAGGTTTCAGCTCCGCCATCTTATTCTGCGCCAGCAAGAAATCCGTTAGAACATTCTGCGTTCCAACGCAAGGACGGTTGAAAACCTATGTGTTGTTGACCGAATTTTTAAATTTCATGTATAGTACTCCTTTGTTAAGTTATGTAATGGATTAAGTACCCCTTTTAATTAATCAAGATGTATGATGGATATTGCATATCTTTTAATTATTCATGTTATGTTACATTTAGTTTAATTTAGGTTTGATATATTTTATTTATTCGATATGTGTAAAGAATTCAAATCGATTTATTTAAAATGCAGATGGACCGGCAATGGATGTACAATGCTGACCGACGTTCGAAAGAATTCATTGATGGCCTGCATTATTTTTTGTCTGTGGCTGAGGCAAACAAGCAGAATGGTTTTATGTGCTGCCCGTGTGTTCATTGCAACAATAACAAGGATTACTCATCTTCAAGAATCCTACACAGCCACATTTTTGCAAATGGTTTCATGAAAAAGTATGTTTGTTGGACGAAGCACGGAGAACAGGGGGTTACCATGGAAGACAATGAAGAAGAAGATTTTGACGACCACTTTCCCGGGAATGCTGGAATCGGTGCATTCGATGACGATATTCCCATGGAAGAGCCCGAAGTAGATGTAGCAGAAAATGATCCCAGCGACGATCTGGGGCAAGCATTGCACAATGTGCAGGCAGACTGTGAGAGTGAAACGGAGAGATTGAAGTTCCAGAAGTTGTTAGAGGACCACCATAAGTTGTTGTACCCAGATTGTCAAAATGGATTTAAGAAACTTGGCACCACCTTGGAGTTGCTGCAATGGAAGGCGACAAATGGTGTATCCGACAAGGGATTTGGTGAATTACTCAAACTTGTTAAAAAAATGCTTCCTAAGGACAATGAATTGCCTGCCACAACGTATGAAGCCAAACAACTTGTTTGCCCTTTGGGACTGGAAGTGCAAAAGATACATGCATGCCCCAACGACTGCATCCTCTACCGAGGCGAGTACGAGAATTTGGATGCATGTCCTGTATGCAGTGCATTGCGTTACAAGATTAGAAAAGATGATCCTGGAGATGTCGAGGGGGAGCCTCCCCGGAAGAGAGTTCCTGCGAAGGTCATGTGGTATTTGCCTATAATACCACGTTTGAAGCGTCTGTTTAGAAATAAAGATAATGCTAAGTTGATGCGATGGCACAAAGAGGAACGCAAGAAAGACTCGATGTTGAGACACCCCGCTGATGGGTCGCAGTGGAGAAAAATAGATAGAACGTACCCTAAATTTGATTTGGATGCGAGAAACATAAGGTTCGGTTTGAGTACGGATGGCATGAATCCTTTTGGTGAGATGAGCAGTGGTCATAGCACTTGGCCTGTGACTCTTTGTCTGTACAATCTTCCACCATGGCTCTGCATGAAACGAAAGTTCATCATGATGCCAGTGCTTATCCCGGGTCCAAAGCAGCCCGGAAATGACATTGATGTGTACCTAAGACCATTGGTCGAAGAACTCTTATTGCTCTGGGGCGATGAAGGTGTACGGATGTGGGATGAATACAAACAGGAAAACTTCAACCTACGAGCATTGCTGTTCGTAACGATCAATGACTGGCCTGCTCTTAGTAACTTGTCAGGACATTCGAACAAGGGATACAAAGCATGCACACACTGTTTAGATGATACCGATAATATATGGTTGACTCACTGTAAGAAGGTTGTATACATGGGTCATCGTCGGTTTTTTCCCATCAGGCATGCGGTACGAAAGAAGGGCAAGCATTTCAAAGGCCAAGCGGACCACCGAACAAAACCGATGCACCGTAGTGGTAAAGACGTCTTCAACATGGTAAAAGATCTAGAAGTTGTTTTTGGAAAGGGATCTGGTAGCCAACCTGTTCCGAACGAAAACGGAATGGCGCCCATGTGGAAGAAGAAATCTATATTTTGGGAGCTACCATATTGGGAAGTCTTAGATGTTCGTCATGCAATTGATGTGATGCACCTCACGAAGAATTTTTGCGTCAACCTGATAGCATTCTTGGGAGTGTACGGAAAGACAAAAGATACAGTAGAAGCACGTCAAGAATTGCAACGTATGGAAGAACGAGATGCCTTACATCCACAACAGCGAGATAATGGATGACAATACTTAAGTCCTGCCAGCTATACTCTTAGCAAGGAAGAGAAAGAAACCATGTTTGACTGCTTGAGCAGTATAAAGGTTCCATCTGGATACTCATCCAATATAAAAGGAATCTTAAATTTGGCAGAGAAGAAATTTACAAATCTCAAGTCCCATGACTGCCATGTGCTTATGACCGAACTTCTTCCGGTTGTGCTGCGGGGGATTCTGCCTGATAACGTTCGGTTAACCATCGTGAAGATATGTGCCTTCCTCAATGCAGTTTCTCAGAAGATAATTGACCCGGAGAATTTGATAAAGCTGCAAAACGATGTGGTGCAATGTCTTGTTGGCTTTGAGCTGATATTTCCACCATCTTTCTTCAACATCATGACACATCTTCTAGTGCACCTTGTCAAAGAGATTGATATTCTCGGACCAGTATTTCTACACAACATGTTCCCATTCGAAAGGTTCATGGGGGTACTCAAGAAATGTGTTCGTAATAGAGCTCGTCCAGAAGGAAGCATCGCCAGTGCCTACGGAACTGAGCAGGTCATTGACTTTTGTGTTGACTTTATTGATGACCTTAAACCGATTGGAGTCCCTGAATCGCGATATGAGGGGAGACTAACTGGAAAGGGTACATTAGGAAAGAAATCTTATGTCTGCACAGATGATTTCTCATTCAAGAAAGCGCATTATACGGTTCTTCAACAATCATCCTTGGTTGACCCATATATCGAGGAACACAAGAAAATTCTGCTCTCCAATTTCCCGGAAAAGTCTGAGGCATGGATTACACGTGAGCACATGAACACTTTCTGCAGCTGGTTGCGGAAGCATCTAATGCATAACATGGATATAAGTGAACAACTGTTCTTATTGGCTAGGGGACCATCTTGGAATATCTTAACATACCAAGGGTACGAGATAAATGGAAACACATTTTATACGATAGCCCAAGATAAAAAGAGTACCAACCAAAACAGCGGTGTTCGTATGGATGCCACGGACAATAATGGAAAAAAAGACACATATTACGGCTACATTGAAGAGATATGGGAGCTGGATTACGGTCCCAATTTCAAGGTGCCTCTATTTCGTTGCCAATGGGTTAAGCTATCTGGAGGAGGGGTAACAAAAGATGAGTATGGGATGACAATAGTTGATCTCAACAATCTTGGGTATAGAGACGAGCCATTTGTCCTAGCCCAGGATGTCGCTCAGGTTTTCTACATTAAGGACATGTCCAGCAAGCCAAAGAAGGGGATCAACAAGCAAAAGGATGAGCCTAAGCGACACATAGTTCTATCAGGAAAGAGAAACATCGTTGGAGTGGAGGACAAGACAGACTTTTCAGAAGAATATAATAATTTTGTTGCCATTCCACCTTTCGAAGTAAATGCTGATCCATGCATCCTGCTAGCCAATGATGATGCTCCATACTTGCGCCGTGATCATAATCAAGGGACATTTGTGAAGAGAAAGTCTGTTACCGCTAATCCTTCATGTACTTGAATCATTTTATATTATTGTATAAAAACATAATCGCAATTCGAATACTTTTATTATATATGTACTGTACAATTATACTTTATGTGTTATTTATATTATTTTATATATTTTTCACTTAATTACTAGACTCAATTATAATTTTCATTCAATAATGGATTACTCAACTAATTTTATTTATTTCATGAAATTACATTCACATTAACACACTATACTCTCTCACTAACACACACTATCTCTCAAACTCACACACTACTCATTAATATCATGAAATTGCTTAATTTTATCTAAAATTCACTTTTTAAACGTTAATATCGTGATAGAATCCACTTTCTATCGAAAAGCAACAGTTTGAAAAAAAAATTCACCTAATATATTTTTGCATGGTCAAAATAACAAATATGATTTCAAAAAAGTTAGATATTTCATTGATCCCAATCACTTTAATGAAAATTAATTATTTTGTTGCGTGTATCAAGTTTATATAGAGATAAGAAATTTTGTTCCATAATTTTTGGAATCATAATTTTATTAACTGAATTAAAAAATGAAAGCCAATTTTAAAAGAGAAGTAAAAAAGAAACAAAAACAAACATAACATTAGGCGGGAACGAGGGAAAACGGGCCCCTTTTGTCCCGGGTGGTAGATCCACCCGGGACTAAAGGTGGGCCGCGGGCTGGGAATTTTCCCGGCCCGCCCAAAAACCCCTTTTGTCCCGGGTGAAGCCACGACCCGGGACAAAAGGTCCTTTTGTCCCGGGTCGTGGCTTCACCCGGGACAAAAGGCCCCCCCATATATTTCCTTCCTCCTTCGCCCTTCTCCTAACACTTGGATTTCTCATCTGCGCCCGTCCTGCTCCCCCCACCGCGCGAGCCGAGCACCGCCGCCATCGACGTCGCCGCCGCCCAGAGCCCCGACCTCACGCCGCCGCCCAGAGCCACAGCCGCCGCCGTCCTGCTCCCTCCACCGCGCGAGCCGAGCACCGCCGCCATCGACGTTGCCGCCGCCCAGAGCCCGCTCCGACCTCACGCCGCCGCCCTAGAGCCCGCCCCGACCTCACGCCGCCGCCAAGGTGCTCAAATTTAGTGCAAAGAAGTAGTAAAACTTTTGCATCGTTAAGGGAGTTAGAGGTTCAATTTCGGAACCTCATATTTTTGTACAACAATATTCTTATGCAAAAATTTTATTGTGATTTGAGCAAGATATTAAATTCGTGACGATTTCTACTTTCATTTTGTGACGTTTTCAGATGTTTGCCACAGAAACTGGGCCCAAACTAGAGTCCATATGGATTATTTGCAAATATATAATGAAAATTTATAAATTGTCATAGATCCTGTCTATTTATGGCAGTTTTCGTAAATTTCACCAAAAATCTATCATACATTTAAGGATTTCTTGTAGCAGTAGAAATGAGTTATTTTTTGATTCGCTCCTTAAAAAAAAGGGTGTTCCTACAAATTATTTTTGTAGTAGTGATAAAAGGGTACACTAATAAGTCTTTAGATAGATGAAGTTTGAACAGGGGTGAAAAGACATATACTTAGGGTTCCACAAATTACTACAGAATATCAACAACGGTATTATGTAAAAAAATGAATAAATTAAAAGAGAGAAACAGTAAAGATATCAGCAGAAGCAGTGATTTGACGACTAAAGTACTAATTAACCCAGTAACGGAGACTAAAGAAATACAATTATTTTGTTGCAATTGGGTTCTCCAACGGAGAGTTAAAGAAGATGATTCCTTGTGTCGATTCACAAAGCAAATAGCCTTCTCTCAATCTTGAGGGGAATTTCAAAATAGCATCCGTACGAGATCAATACAAACACAGGTACATCATAAACTGGCCCAGCTCAGCTGGCACATGCATGACTCTTCAACAAACGTGCACACAGGCAAACAATTCTTGTTTAGGCCCAGAGATTTGCTACGGCCCAATTACGGCACAGAGTCAAATTAAAACACACTGTAATACATTTGTTATACCTAAAAGGTAAAAGTAATGCAGTAGCCTGGTACATAAACTACTAAAGCTGCCTGTACCTAAAAATAGATGGAATCATACTGGAGAAAGGCCGAATCCCACTGCATTTGACACCGAGGTTTCATCTCCTAAAAGATCGTCCTACTACGAGAGTCCCCTCAACACCTTCTCCATTCCATTGAACCCCAGAACCTCTCGCTACGTTGGGAAGCTCCTGCCTCTGTATAGTTCCCCAATGTTCTTTAATTTTTAGTTTTCAGAGTGTGTCGAGTATTTGCAGCACTGAGATCGACATCGTCGACCAATTATGGCTCATTTTCAGTAGCTAGGAAGCTACACTCATGTAACTTTGGGACATGCTCATAATTTGAAATCATAATTTAGAGTTCATGTTATTTAGAGTGAAATCATAATTTGTTGTTAAGAGTGAAATCATAATTTGTTGTGTAAATAAAGGTATATTTACAAATTTTTAAATGTATGAATGTATGTATGTATGTATGTATGTGTAAAGTGAGTTTAAATTTCTTTTAAATATTTCATGTATATTTCTTGAATTACTTAGTGAAATATTTCTCGACCTCATCCATCGATCGGTACTTAGTGAAATTATCGATAGAATATTTCAAGTTCATTTCTTGAATTACTTAGAGAATATTACTCGACCTCGTCCATCGATCGGTACTTAGTCAAATGCTCGCAAATATGTGGATTATTTAGATAATTTTTTAAGGGTTTTATTTGTATTCATATTTTAGTTACGATGGACCCGCGACACACAGACACGGAAGACGAACAGTTCTTGTTGAATATGATTGGCGAAGGTCAAGGAGATGTCGCTGAACAAGCTGATGATGGCAGCAATACCGACATATATTTGAATGTGTCCGGTGATGGAATTGAGGCACCATCTATTCAGGATGACGCTGCTGCTGAACAAAGTGCTAATGTACATATCACAACTATAATTATTTGTAGTGACAATCATATTTTCATCTGAATTTATATGAATACTATGAATGTTTTTTATAGCCGTCTGGATCATCGTCGCAGCAGAAAAAGACGAAGCTGAGGCCCAACAAAAAAACTGGAAGGGCGGTTCATTATAACGGAAGTTGGTCCAGATGGCGAACCGATCGCTCCAGAAGCTGCCGCCAAAAAATTCATAAGACAATCCGGATGTATTGTCAAGGACCACATCCCGATCAGCTTTAGGCTCTGGAAAGCTTCCAATCCAAGCGAGGAACGGGATGCGGTACCCGAAAGAGAAAAAGAATGGTGCTGGCGGGAGCTTAAGAAAAACTTCACGGTTCCAGCTGAATCCGAAGAGATATGCAAGCGCTAGACCCTGAGTAAGATGGCCGAACAACTGCGATCATTCAAGAAAATTTTGACGAAGAAATATATCAAGACCGGGACCACACCCGTATTTACCGGCGAGCTCGAAAAGCTCAGGGGTCACTAGGATGCATTTGTGGAATACAAGTCTTCAGAGCTTGGGCTTCAGAAGGTGCAGAAGGCCAAAGACAACGCCTCGAAGAAAGTGTACCATCACACTCTAGGCCAAGGAGGCTACAAGCTTGCAGTACCCAAATGGGAGAAGATGGAGCAGGATCTGCTTGACAGAGGCATCCGACCTGCGACCATGAACTGGCCTGAAAGGTCAAGGACCTGGTTTTATGGTCACGGGGGAAGCTTGGACCCATTGACTGGTGACTGCATCTATGGGCCAAACATCCAGCGAGCAGCCCAGAGACTACAGGAGGCCATACAAGCAGCGGCCGAGGGAACATTCCAGCCGGATAGAGAGAGGGACGAGCTGACTTACGCCCTTGGGAATCCAGAGCATCCGGGCCGCACAAGAGGCAAAGGCGTGGTTCCGTGGAAGTATGGGTTCAGGGATTACATTGATTCAAATAGAAGCCGGCAAAGAAGAAAGAATGATGAGCGGGAGCACCTGCGAAGGCTAGAGGAATGGCTCATGTCACACGATCAAAGACTGGAGGAAGAGGTTCAACGCCAAGTGGCCGTAGCAATGAGCCAGCAACAGCAAGCGCAAACATTGCCTCCAGAGCCTAGTGTCGCAGCCGATCACCTGTCTCAGCGGAAAAGCAGCTGCGCTTCCACAGACGTCGCCGCCGCCGAGCCCACGGGGATCCAGGCCGCAGTTGAAGCGTCGGCCCCGCAGCGATTTCCAGTGGATGAGATCACCCACCGGACACCTTGTGACCTGCAGACTGCCGTTAAGAACTTAATGTTCACTGTTGCGTACGGTACCGCCATGCCAACCGAACCAGGCGACGTGTACCACGGGCAGCAAATTCCGCCTAGATACACAAGAGTTGGCGTGGAGCAGGTGTGCCAGGGTTGGGAGACGCTCGAGCTTGATATTCCTGGAGGCGATGGGGAGAGGACACTAGCAGAAGCCATTCATGGCTACATCCTATGGGATAAGCGCTACATTGTCCTAAAGTCGGATGATCAAACACCAAGACCGGCATCTCAGCATGCCTCTCCAAGACCGGCATCTCCGCAAAACTCCCCAAGGGCAGCACTGTCTCGGCAAGGTTCACTGGCACATTCTCCATCACCATCATCTCATGCGCCGATGAACACTCAAGCGTCACCGTCGCCTCCATGGTCACCCCCTCCGCCGCCGGCAAAGAAGCAGAAACGGCCGCCGGCAAAGAAGGTAGCTGCACCGGCTAGGGAGCCTCCAAAGAAGAAGGAAAAGAAGAAGAAAACCAAGGAGGCTCCTATTAAACCCTGGGACATGAGCCTTGAAGAATGCGATCGGATAACTCAAGAAAGAGTTAAAGAGCACTTCAAGCCGAAGCCGAAGCCGGAGCCCGAGAAAGTCATAAATCCGATAGATTTGAAATTTTTTAAGGGAATGTGCGAAGCAAATAAGAGAAAATTCATTCCGAGAGACCCCCCTTCAGACTACGAACGCACAATTATCAAAACTACTGAGAAAAAGAAGAGACAATCAAAGTCGTCGTCGTCCGACGTTCCACAGCTCGGAGCCCAAAAGAAACAATCAATAGAGCCTCTCGTAGTGGGACAAACGACGCAAGAACAAGACTTTGTTACATTTCTGAAAGAATCAAATCTGACGGCCGCTCAGATTGCAGGGGGAGAAGATATTCCAAAGGCCGATGTGGTCGTCAAATGGACGTTTGAGATCAGCAAAACTCTTGTACCCCCCGAAGTAGTGTCTGTGCTTCCAACGCAAATGTATAAGCTGCACCAGCACTACATGCGTGCGATGGCCGATTGCATCTGTAAGGATCACCGGGGTGTCCGACCCTAGAGGGGGAGGGGGTGAATAGGGTCGCTAATCGCTTTTTAACCTAGGGCTCAAACCACTTGCATAAGATAAACCTAACACGTCCTACGCATGCTAGTTATGACTAAGGTTTATCTATGCTACTCTCTACTTACCCCTAAAAAGACTTGCAACCTAGCTAATCCTAATCAAACTAACTAGGAAAGTAAAGGTATGCAAGGTAGAGTAAGTGCGGAAACGTAATGCGGTAAGTAAAGAGGTAAGTGCAAGAGGAATGCAAACTCCCGAGTAGACACGGTCATGTAACGTGGTTCGGCATAAACGCCTACGTCCA
Organism: Panicum virgatum; assembly: GCF_016808335.1. Lineage (NCBI taxonomy): Eukaryota > Viridiplantae > Streptophyta > Magnoliopsida > Poales > Poaceae > Panicum > Panicum virgatum. The sequence continues at coordinate 39,552,405 of NC_053153.1, read as the reverse complement.
CGGGACACCGAGGCTCTTCCGATCACCGTCTTGCACTACGCCACCAATGGCGATGCCGGCAAGCAAAGGCAAGTGCCCACAAGACACCGAGTCTCGTGCACCGCCACCGTCTCTCTCGGTCACCCGGCCGAAATCCACTACGGAGCTTCTCCACCAAGGAGGGGGCCTCCTCTTCCCCCGCACAAAGTGTCGTTGCCACTCCACACCAAGTCGGAGGGTCACACGACGAATCACAAGGATTGCTTGCCGCAGCAAGACTTCTCTCAAGGGAGCTCTCGCAAGAACTAATCCCTATTACAAGCACTAAGCACTCTCACAAGTGTGCTTAAGCCTATATGATGTACAATGAAGCTCTATGGTGGTTGGAGATGATCTTTAGCTCTTGTATACTTCCTTGAACTCCAGCACACTCAAATGACCCGGCCTTGGGGGTATATATAGGCAGCACAAGCAAATATAGCCGTTGGAGAAAAGCTGCCAGAAAACTGCGTAACGCCGGTTAATCCGACGTACCCCAAAAGCCATCATCGGTTTAACCGGTGTATGTAAACTGCTACGTGAAAAACTAGCCGTTAGCAATTAATCGGTGTATCGCCGGTTTAACCGATGCAATCAACCGGTGTATGTAAAATTAGCGTCGGTTTAACCGGTGATTGTAACTTCTTCACGTTCCTCCAAAAACCACCTCTCTGGACAACTGAACCGATGCAATTGACCGATGCATCGTCGGTTCAACCGGTGTATGTATTTTCATCGGTCTTCGTTTGGCAATGCACCGACGTATGCATTTTCTTCAACGTCGGTTAATCCGGTGAGTGTATCTTCAGTTTCCAGCTTCTGGACAATTACACCGGCGTGTGTCTTTTCCTTAACGTCGGTTCAACCGGTGTATTGAATTTCTTCACAGTCTCTTCGATTCTTGTCCTTTGGACCGAAGAGGTTTCAGGGCGCTGCCCTGAGACCCGCGAGGGGCGGCTCCCCCTCGACCCCCGTCCGCTAACCGGGTAGCGGAACCCCCGTAGGGGTGGCCCTTCGGGTCTTGCTACGCCTCTCTTCTCTTTGTCATCACTTGAACCTAAAAGCTTGAGAATAGTCATCTTAACAATCACATTAGTCCAAGTGTTGTGTGTGTCATCAATCGCCAAAACATTATATTGAAATATGGCATGAGAGGCCATTTTCGCTACAGCATCTTCATGCAGGGCGCAAAGATTAAAGATGACGATTTCTTACGGGGGGAGGCCATTATATGGATAAACTGGGAAGAAATTTACCAACTATTCCATCAGGAGGCCCTCGACATCTCTATGGTCGGCTTGTGGGTTCTGTAAGTATTTTACTCTCCTTACGTATTGTTTTGCATGATCTCAACATACTGATCTCTTGATTTATTCGGTATCATGTAGAATGGAGATACATACTTGCAGAAGAAAGGGATACTCTCACCTCAGGCTTCATCGACCCAATTACTTGTAATTGGAGGCTTCTACGGGACAATCCCGATGACATATTCCAAAACTTGTTCAAGTACATAAGCGTTCATCACAACAAGCAAATGATATTGTTTCCTTACAACTTTGCGTGAGTGATTCCTTCCGTCTAACTCTTTCTATTCTATAATCGAATTGTTTAAACCTTAACTACCAAGAACTGCCTCCGTATAATCTTGCAGTGAACACTTTGTCCTAATTGTCATAATTCCCGAGAAGAGCCTACTCGTGGTTATGGACTCATTGAGGAGACCTCCAGAACAATACGAAAATCTTCTTAACATGATGAAAAAGTAATTCTACCACTACTCCGTCCATGACCGATAATTTGAATCACTTTGTTACTTGACTATAATTGTTCTAATCATGCACAGGGTTTGGAAAGAATTCGCTAAAAATCATCCAAGCAAATTTGACAAGGAATTGAAGATCAAGACAGATTTTCCGGTACGCGCTTGGATGATTCGTTGCACGATTCATTAGTTTTATTATATATTCATGTAAATACCTGATAATTTCTTCTCTCTTAAAGTGTATGAGGCAGAAACCGGGCACTGTATTGTGCGCATACTATGTATGCGAGAACATCCATGGTCTGGTAGGTCCTCCAAAGGGCTGGACAGATTGGGAGGAGGAAGTAAGTAAAAAAACTTGTTAATATTTGAACTCGTATTTTAATTAGTCGAAATTAATTATCCCCTTTTTCCATAGGTCGGGGAGATGCGCGATAAACTCATACCGGAGGAAAAGATTATGGCGATTCAAGAACAATTCTCCGGATTTATTGTTGAGCAAGTCCTCGATCCAAAAGGCGAATTCTACTATGATGGAATATCTAATATTGACAATCACAGTAAATATGACAATATACGCGTATATATGTAATTAAGAACGAATATAACTATGTAAATATATATGTGTGTCTATGTATTAAATTTCTATTTATGAGTATGTATGTATTAAATTTCCAAAAGGCGAATTCTACTATGTAATTAAGAACGAATATACCTATGCAAATATGATGGAGTATGTATGTATTATATATATAAGCACTCCAATAATATATATGTGTATATATATATTTATATAATATTGGTCCTAGACATTTTCATATGTAAAGGAATTCACATGTATAGATATGTGTATACATATATATATAAGTGAATTAATTTATATATGAAAACTATCTAGGACAAATATTATATAAGTAACTATATATATATATATGTATATATTAGTGGAGATCATACACACTGAATTCCAATACATAAGTTTAATTGAAATGCAAAAGTATAATTGAAATAGAAAAAGAATTGAGAAAAGAAAAACATGAAAAAAAAGAGACCTTTTGTCCCGGTTGGTAACACCAACCGGGACAAAAGGGTGCGCCAGCCACGTGGGCGCTGGCTGCACCTTTTGTCCCGGTTGGTGTTACCAACCGGGACAAAAGGTCCTCTTTTGTCCCGGTTGCCACACCCGGGACAAAAGGGCACCCCCTTTTGTCCCGGACAGGCGTTCCCGGTTGGGAAACCGGGACAACAGCGGTTTCCCAACCGGGACAAATCAACGTTTTTGTAGTAGTGATATGTACTAATAGTGAAGTCATACCTTGATGGCCTTGACTTAACTGGTTGTGTGTGTGTGTCCTAATGGAAATAGCATCAATTTTATCTAGACCGAAGAGTCGTTCACTTGTTCCGTTGGACAGTCGCCCTCCAGAGACGATATCAAGTTTTACCGCGTGTAGTCATTGCAGACGATATCAAGTTCAATGTGCGACCTGATCTACACCATGACATCACCGATTTAGTGTTCAAATCTGTATATGATATGTTTTTTTCTTTTCATAAGTCGTAACTCGTAACCTGGGTACCCTTGCTTTTCCAGTCTATTGGCGAAAAAGGTGGGAGGAGTCATCAACCGTGTGCTGTGGCAAAGTGAAAGTTTATAGTATTGTTGTTGACGTCCACCTATATATAGCATATATCTATCCATTCACTTTGTGAAGTAGTACTAGGTAGCAATTGGAGTCAGGGTTTTTTTACCAACCGGAACCGGTCCGGACCGGTTCCGGCACTGACCGGTTGCAAACCGGCCCAATTCAAAATTTAAATTTGAATTCAAAAAAATGAAAAATTCCAAAAAAATTCTAAAAATACTTCAGGTTGCGACGAATCTAATGGTGTCAAAGTTTTTCAAATATTTATTCATTTAGTATACTTTGAGGGCATGTGAAGTTAAACCAAAAAAGAAAAAAAAAGCCGGCCCATTAAGGCCCATCGCGCCGGCATATGACTCACGTGGTTGCCTCCCACTCCCACGCTTTATTACTATTGTATTTGTATGCATGATTGTAAGTGTGGTCTTTTACATTAATATGTGCATTGCTCTGTTTTTTGGTCACCGGACTGGTTTACCAACCAAACCGGTCGGCTAACCAGTGCAAACCGATTGAACTGTCGTTTTTGTTTGAAATTTGAATTTGTCCGGTTTTTTTCCGTAACCGGTCAAACCGGTCCGGTTTACTGTAACCGGCGGGCGCCGGTTTCGTCTGACCGGTCGGTAAAAAAAACCCTGATTGGAGTACAGAAAGCTAACAACCTCCATCACTTTTAGTTGCTATAAAGTTCACCCCAGATTTTTTTTTCTTCTTCTGCTAGATCAAAATTAGTAGTTCCTACACATTCAACTTGAAAGCGTTCATGTAAGCCCTTTTCAGGTTGAATATGTGTACTTCCCTTCTTGTTTTCTGTTTTAATTAAACAACCACTGAAATAGGCCATCTAATAGATAAAATGTTGTTACTGATTGTAGGTAGACGTGACTCAATAACAAGGTCAATCTTAATAGAAGTATCATTAGATAAATTTACTGATATTGTATATTTCTTAGAGCAAGGTTAATAATAGTAGTTACATCTTCATCATTAATATATGACTCACATATCCCTCACACAAAATTTCTGAGTTCTTGTGTCTAAGCCGGTTGTAAGGTTACAGACCGCTTCTCTCCTCTCTCCTCTCTCTCCTCTCCCTCAACATTTAGCATGCTTACAGCCTCTTATAATACTTGCTCTTATAAAGAGCGAAGATGTAGAGTTTGAGAGCCTACAGTTCGGTTATCTAGTTTACAGTTTTGTAATTATGCGATGATACTCACTAGACAGTGACTGAGAAAACAAGAAATTAGCTCATATACTTAGGCCCTGTCCCGTGCTCCCAAGCTCCGTTTGTAGAGGCTCCGGTTCCATGCTACAGTAAGTACTGCTATGCCTCCACTATAGCGACGATAAAATGACTCTAGCTCCGTGCTAAATTTGCCTAGGCAGCGGAAGAAACAGCCGAAATTGTGTTTCTTAGCTCTCTCCGGCTCCTACCCTGTAGGAGGCTTGTAGTGCGTTGTAGCGTGGAACCGAAGGGAGCCAAGCCAAATGGGGTCTATATTGGAATCCAGGGCTATTTCTAGAGTTGAAACAAATTTAGAAATTCCTAAAAAATAGAAGCAGCTCTCGTTTAATTTTTAGAGTTCTAATTTAGTAGGCAAGGCTGAAGTTGCTACTGTAGTTCCCTCCCGAAGAGGAAGGAGAGTTGCCGCTATCAAGGCGGCGGGGACCAGGTGTTCCGGCCCGGCTAGACTTGGCTTGAGCCATGAAGGCCAGCTACTCGATGTCTTCCCCGCGAATTAACTGGTGGTATCCCGGCACAGCCACAGCCACACCGGCTACCTGCCTCCGCGTCCCCGCCATCCCTCGGTCCCTCCCGCCCCCATCAATGCTGCGCGCGAGGCCGCCCAGCCACACAGGCCAGCGCGTGCGCGTTTATTACATGCTCAGCCCGTCCGTCCACGCCATCCGTTCCATCTACTACCAGGCCGGCCAGATGCTGCTAGCTCCTGCGCTTTTTTTCATTTTTATATTTAAAAAAAATAAAATTTCAAAAATATATGTCAAATAGGAAAAATTTTAAAAATGGATGTCTAATGGGCGACAGGGTGCCTGTCGCCCATCCAATGGGTGACAGGACTTAAATGTAAAAAAAATTATATTTAGATCCTGGCGCCTAGAGCGCATTAAACATTGAACTTGTAAAATCGATATAAAATTGTATAAAAATCAAAAAAATACAAACTCAACTGTTCTGGATTCTATGAAACAAGATCTACAACTTTTGTTACATAAAGTTTTTCATTTGATCAATGTATCTTACTCTATTTTAAATACCAGTTTAATGCATTTTTATTTAAATCTCAAGATCCATCCTTTGGATGCATGTCATCTTTGGCCAGAGTGTTGCATATGGTGAGCATAGGCTTGTACAAAATTGATAGGCCCAGAAAACATTTCTAGAATAAGTTTTTAAATTAGATCTTGCAATATGTCTAGTTTAAATGAGTTATTTATCCATACTTCTATACTGAGTATAAGTCATAACTTTTACAATACCACTATTTTATTTCCTAAGAGCTATAAAAAAAGGTTTGGTAAATTTTAGATAAGCACAACTAGACCAAATGAATTATTTCAGATTTTTCTAGGTACAAGAACTATTTTTCTTGATTTAGATACATTGATCAAATGAAAACTCTATGTAACAAAAGTTGTAGATATTATTTCATAGAATCCAGAACAGTTGAGTTTGTATTTTTCCAATTTTTCTATGATTTTATATCGATTTTACAAGTTCACTCTTTAATGTGCTCTGAGCATCAGGATCTAAATGTAAATTTTTTATATCGATTTTGTTTTTTTTAATATAAAAATTAAAAAAAGCGCTAGCTCCTGTCCCGTCCGGCCGGTTCGTGGCGGCCCGCCGTACGCAATTACGCATCGCATCTCATCTGGATATCGACTTGCCGCGTGCCATCGTCACACGCGTTGGTAGTTGTATCTGTACTTGAGGTGCCATAGTTTCCAGAGGACCCCTCTGGATGTATTTTTGGTGAAGAACTCCCTCCTATTCCTAGATTTTGCACGAAGCTACCGAAAACCAGCAGGCCCCGTGAAATTGCTTTTTAAGTATTTGAAGAACATCTCTGCTGTTACCAGCGAGTTAGATATTACCGTATTACCAACTTTAACTATACTTAAATTAGTGCATCTAAAACTCCAACAAAAATATGAATGGATTGCATGTAAGCATCTACCATCATGCAAAATTTGAGATGCAACTGAAATATTTGCAATGAGAAACAAAAAAGAGAAATTAGCCTATGAATAGTACTCCCTCCATCCAACTATGCAAGACATATTTTTGCTTGGCTCAAAGACCAAGAAAAGCACTCCCGTCATTAATTTTTCTTAGGAAAACAACAACTAACGTTTATTGCAGATTTGATTACTCTCTGCATGTGCTTTCACTCCCGAGGCATGCATGCGATGAATTACTGCCGCACCGATTCACGAAGCATCACTCCTAAGAAAAAACCAAAGGCTTTGCATATCTAGATTCTTCAGATTTCTGGATAGTTGGATGGAGGGAGTATCAGATTACAGATCTGAGATGAACAGTTGAATCCATAACTATTTAAGTGCAACCAGCGTTTATTGCAGATTTGATTACTCTCTGCATGTGCTTTCACTCCCGAGGCATGCATGCGATGAATTACTGCCGCACCGATTCCCGAAGCGTCACTCCTAAGGAAAAACCAAAATAGGCTTTGCATATCTGGATTCTTCAGATTTCTGGATAGTTGGATGGAGGGAGTATCGGATTACAGATCTGAGATGAACAGTTGAATCCACAACTATTTAAGTGCAAGATTCTATTTTTTGTTTCTTGCATAAATTTTTTCAACCTCAAACGTTGCGTGTGGCAAATGGTTACACACTATCTATTTATATTTGGATATTTTTTTAGTACAAATTTAGATAAAATTAAAGTTGGTAACACCATAACATCCTAATGTGGTTAACACCCGATATGTCATCGTACAAAATAAAGGGTGTGAAATTGTTCCCAACCAAAAAGAAAAATGACATGTAGTAACTCCTTCCTCCGACTTGCCACTTTTAGAGCTTGTTGTTAGGTTGTTTTTTTTTCTAGCCACGCTGCGCTACCTTGATAAGATCGTAGTTTTAATTTTATTGTTGTGAACTTACCACTCTTCTTTTTATTTCTTTTACAAAATAAGATATATGACTCAACTCTATCCCTACTATGTACAACCAAGAGATTAAGCAGGCGGATTGAGAAAGTCACCATAGATATCTTGTTGTCAATGGTTACATCCTCTACCGCTGAACGAATTGCACCAATCCTAGAATAAATCCACCCTCTCCATTTCATCTCATATGACTTGTCCAGATATTGTATGACGAAAATTTTACCCTCTCCTAAAAGAGTTCTCTAATTTTCAATGAAACTAAGATTCAAAATATTATCTTAAATCTAGACTGCAGTTTCAATTTACAAGACTCAAATTTGGAATTTGGTTTTAGAAATATGGAAATTAAAAATTCTTTGTTCTAAATATAAAATCCACAATCCAAGTTTGACATTATGTTGGCAAATAAGTGTTTAGAATCCAAGCTCCGAGCATGAATTAACTCAAAAGGTATTACATAACATCTTTTATATTTAGGCCTTGGGCAGAAAAGAAACAACCTTTGCAGGTTTTGCTCAATAAAATTTCCACATAAACAGTGTCAACAGGGGAAATTTGCCATCCTCTTATTTACAAGATCAACGCGCGTGCATGTGTTTGGAATTCGTGGAGGCAGGAGATCCGCGCCCACAGATTAAAGCTTGGTGGAGGAGGACGCAGCAGCTAGCTTGGTCATCCCACCAGTGCAAGAAACTACTACTTTTGGACATGGCATGCCATGCCGGACTCCGGTCCGGCGCTGGCGGTGAAATTTGCTAGCTGTTTGCTTTCTCTCTCTTGCTGGAATAATTTCTCCGCAGTGGAGACGGGTTTGGTGGGGTAAAAACCTGCACATGTTTCAACCAAGGGCGCGAGTCGCGCGATTCGGGGCGGGGGCGGGGGCGGCGAACAGGGCGGAGGGCGAGGAAGCAAGCACGCGCGCAGGAGAGGATCAGAGGAGGAATAGCGAGGAGGGAGGGCTCCGTAGAATTAGCTGGTGGAGGGGGCAGGATAGCGGTCGGGATAGAGAGCATAGCAAAAAGACTAGTATGTTGGACGCGGGTTTTCACCTCTTTTTTTAAATTTACCTAGTCAAATTAATTTGGCTAGGCTTTTGAAGTTGCTCTAATAAAGATATTTTTAAAAACTAGTACACTCGATGACTCATAGTTTTTTCTTAGAAAGCTATGAGTCAGATTGTTGGAAGGGTTGTCTCTTAGAAAGCTATATTGGAGTTTTTTTAGATTACATAGTACAACTCAAACACTCACAACGTAAGCATACTCACACCTTAAGAGGAGGCCCCACCGGAATAAAATTAAATTTTCAAATGGAATCCGTTCCTTTGCTTTCCCTTTGAAAATCCTGCATAAGTCCATCATAGTACAGGACTAGCCCTCCGGCTTTTACTCATTTCCAGCACCATAATCTGGTGGCAAGGATGGCTGTTAGTTTGTGCAGCCGCCACATGCCAAAAAAAAAATAATACATCAAATAAAGAAGGACATGCAAACGCCAAGGGAGGCCGCGCCGCCTGCCTGCGGGGTGACCGACTGACCGGCCTCCCGGGCGGTTTCTGATAGATTTCTCCACTGATCAACTCCCTCTCCTATCCGGAGACGGATCGGCCGGAGACCTGAGTGGGAGCGAACCGGACCTAGCTAGTCAGCATCAGTTAGCCCGCGGATTGAGCCCAATTCCGGCAGCCGTGACCGACGGCAATGGCCGGTGAAGGGACGCCGGATCGGAGGCGGCATGTTAACAGCAGCAGGTGGCTAGACCGCGTTTAAACCTTCGAGAGCGCCACGAGTTTCCTTTTCTGATCAGCAGGGCCGTCTCCATAATTTGGAGGCCCGTGTGCGAAACCCAAATGGAGGCCCGCGGCGATGACGTGGCATGGCGAGCCGGCGATGGAGCGACGCGGCGAGCCGGCGACGGTACGTCGACGACGACTATGCGGCCGGTGGTGCAGCGACCGGCGACGGCACCTGGACCTCGACACGGATGGGCATCGGCCGTCGAGCACCAAGCGACGTGGTTACAGTGTCAGTATTCACGTCGATCGGTCGAACGAAGCCATTGGTGACGGCGACGATGTCTTCACGTGGAAGAAATTGGCAATGGGCCACTTCTGCTTCATTTTCCTCTAGTTCTAGTGGATATGGATCGTTGCTGCTCTAAACTGGCATCTGCTATGGATCTTGACATAACAATTTGGGGGCCCTCCAATTCTGGAGGCCCTGTGCGGTCACCCACCTCGCACATGGCCATCGACGGGCCTGCTGATCAGCGTGGCCACGCTGTCCTTTATTTCTTGTAGAAGTTGCATGAATATTGTAGGTGTGATATAAAGTCCATTATTTCCTGTTGATATGTACTCTTTTTTTCAATAGCTATTTTTTGGCCATTGGTTTTTAGATGGAGTTTCTAATGAGGCATATGGATGAGCAATAATTGTCCAAGGGGGAGTGTTGTAGAGCAACCAGACTAAGAGTATACAAAAGGAAAGGATGCCAAGAAGTTCTAGTCCTTCAATTGTTGATGGGCTCTTACCAAAACTATAAGCTTTGTTTGGAGAATATATACGAGGAAGTTTTCATTATAAATTATCAATATCCAGAGAATAAAGAACATTTCTTGTATCTTCTACTTTATTTTTAGCAAAGTAAAACAAAACACAAATAAAACAAGACACACAGATCGATCTGAACGGGATCCAATGGTCTATGTTGGTGACTTACGCAAATACAATATCTAAATCACCTTAAAAGGAGTAAATCTCTTATTTTTTTTGCTTATCATGATAGATGAGAGAGAGAGAGGGGAAGAGAATCCAACCGATGACGAGTGTTTTACAACAACTGGCAACTTAACTTCCCTTCCCACTTAGACGTGCATCAATGTTTGGTTGGTTTCGCAAACCGCGATTATCATTTACCTAAAAAAACAAACATGCTCCATTATCCATTAGCTAGGCTCGTATTGATAACAATATCATTAGATATTTTTCTGTAAGGCCAATAGTGCATAATGTAGTACTACAGCTGTACAATTGTAACAAATAATTACATACTACCTTTTGTAACCCATTAACATTTTTCATGTAGTACAGCTTTGATTCTGATGGTTAAATTTAAATGCAATTTCTTTCTTTTTTTTTGAACTGAACGCCATTTGTTTCTGTACAACTTGCTAGAGAGGAATATGAAGGAAAACGAAGGTAGTGGCCAGTTGAAACTAAACAATGCGCATCCGTCTTTGTTTTGTAAAAAAAAAATTTGGGGCGTGCAAAAAAATAATTCTACTTTTTTGGATTTCAACTTTTATTTTTATAACTTTCTGATTATTGTGAGAACTTTTATACCCTGTTCTGCTGGCTGGTGCTGGAGGCTGGTGCTGAAGACTGATGCTGGAATGTTGTGAGACGAAATTACTGTTGGCTGGTGCTGAAGCAGAACAGGTGTAGTTACTAGCCAGCAAAATGTAGAGGGTATATATGCAAATACCCGATTCCTCGTGGGGTGACGCACATAGAGAGCGAGCGCGAGAGACGTGACTGATGGCCGCCGTGATGACGGCTTGCTGGCTGGGGTTGGGGGTTAGTTGATCCAACCCCCAACCATCCCTCCCTCGCTCCCATCTGCCAGTCAAATTCCCAACTCAATTCTCTATTCCCTCCCCCTCCCCTCCCCTCCCCTCCCCTGCTGCACATCACGCCTTCCGCCTTCTCTCTCTACCCGCTTCCGCTCTTGGTCCCCCCGGGCCCCGCCGCGGCCACCGCCGCGGGCGGTTAAAAAGCGCGCGCGGGCGCGGCAGCAACGGCGTCGCTACGGCCCGGGAGCGCTCCTCCACCTTGCCCTGTCGCCTCCGCTTCCCCTCCTCTCTCTCTCTCTCTCTCTCTCTCTCTCTCTCTCTCTTCGCCGCGGGGCTGGGAGCACGCGCTGTAGCGTCGCGCCGCGCATTTAAGGCGCCGCTTGGATCTTGATCTGCCCGGCGGTCTCATCCACCACCAACACCTCCTCCTCCTCCTTGTCGGCGGCGCCAGCCGGCACCGGTCGCGCGGCGTTCCGCCGAACGGGCGGCGGGCAGGCGCGCCCCACTCTGCTGTAACTACGGAAGTACGTACTCTCTCTCTCTCTCTCTCTCTCTCTCTCTCTCTCTCTTCCTGCTCTGTTCTTCGCTGGCTGCTCTGCTCCCCCTCCTCTCCGGGTGTCCAATTTTGCATGGCTCCGCGCGCCGCCGGTCGCCCCCACCCAAATCCCGCTCCAAACTGGTATTTCCCGCGACGCCGTCAGTTACGGGATCGCCTGTACTTGTCAGCCGCGCCGGGTACTCGGTTCTGCATTCCGTCGATCAGGTTGTGGGCGCGCCAAGTGGGGATTGGGGAAATGGAGGTCCTGCCTGCTGCTGGCAACGGAATTCGTCAAGCGAAGGCAGCGGGTTTCCTTTTCAGCTTGGTTAGGGAGCTTGTTGTTTTGTTTGTTGGCGTGCCGGGGTTGGTCCCCTTTGTTTGGACTGTATACGCATTCGCCTTTCGGCTTTCCACTTTGTACTCACATCTACTGTGGACTTTTCTGTGATCGCATAGCATACACGGTCAATATACCTTTGCCTAGGAAATCAAAACCTGTGGCCTTGCACTTCTTATCCTGCTGGCTGGTTATACTCTATTTCCATACAATCAGCTATGGCCTAAGAATTTCATATGGTTATTAAATAGGTCACTTCTCTACTAGCAACTTGCTGTCATTTCAGGACACAATTTCAGAAACCCTTAGTTGCCTATTCGAATTTCGACTAGTTTGATGATGAATGGGACAAGTATTGTCGTAATGATTTCTTGATATTCGTGCAGTTTCCTTCTGTCATAGTTGACCTACTAACACTTTGTTTCTTTTGCACGTACCAGGAAGTCTGAATTTCAGAGGGTGAAGTAATGGCGGAGCCCTACCAGATGAACGGCATACTGAACGGAATGCCTAATTTGAGGCATCCGTCCTCTCCATCAGAGGTCGATGAATTCTGTAAAGCGCTTGGTGGCGATTCACCAATACACAGTGTGCTAGTCGCCAACAATGGGATGGCCGCGGTTAAGTTCATGCGCAGCATCCGCACATGGGCCTTGGAGACCTTTGGAACAGAGAAGGCCATTCTCTTGGTTGCCATGGCCACTCCGGAGGACTTGAAGATTAATGCTGAGCACATAAGAATCGCTGACCAATTCATAGAAGTTCCTGGAGGAACGAATAATAACAACTATGCGAATGTACAGCTCATAGTGGAGGTTAGCACAATTCATCATCCTGCCAGGTTTCACATATTTTTTTTAGTTTACATGTATTTTTACCATGTAAAATTTGGTAATTAACATTGTGAATTCACCATCCACAGATAGCAGAGAGAACTCGTGTGTCTGCAGTTTGGCCTGGCTGGGGTCACGCATCCGAAAACCCAGAACTTCCAGATGCTCTTAATGAAAAGGGAATAATTTTTCTTGGGCCACCTTCAGCTGCAATGGCTGCACTTGGTGATAAGATTGGTTCTTCTCTTATTGCGCAAGCAGCAGGAGTTCCAACTCTTCCATGGAGCGGATCACATGTATGCCTTCTCCTATTTCTGTGTGGCTTTGCTCCTATTATTTTCTCTGCTAGTTTAGTGTTGGCTTAGCATTAAATGAAACTCTCTTCAGGTGAAAGTTCCCCCAGAAAGCTGCCATTCGATTCCTGAGGAAATATATAAGGATGCTTGCGTTTCCACTACAGAGGAAGCAGTGGCCAGTTGTCAGGTAGTCGGGTATCCTGCCATGATCAAGGCATCTTGGGGTGGCGGTGGTAAAGGAATAAGGAAGGTTGGTTTTCATTTTCAGTTGAACTCCAGGAACAAGAAGGGAAATGTTCAGTATTCAGAAAACATGATGTGAAAGTTTCAGGAAAAAATAGAGTAAATTAACACTAATTTTGATATCATCTGCATGGATTTGTAGGTGCATAATGATGATGAGGTAAGGGCACTATTCAAGCAAGTTCAAGGAGAAGTCCCTGGCTCACCTATTTTTATTATGAAAGTGGCATCTCAGGTGAGAACTGATTCAAAGATTTCCTTTCACTTATTTTTTTGTTTGCTTTGATTCCACCTTTGTTCTTTGTATCCTGGATGCTTTGGTTATATTTGCTTCTGAAAGCTTTTGTTTTGTTCTTTCTTTGTAGAGCCGACATCTGGAGGTTCAGTTGCTCTGTGACAAACATGGCAATGTTGCAGCACTGCACAGTCGTGATTGTAGTGTTCAAAGAAGGCACCAAAAGGTTAGCTCTTAGAATTATTTTTTAAGCTCTGATTTCCATTCCGAGTTCTTGGAATTCATCCCATCCTTGGATTGTGTATTGTGCTCTCTGGAAGTTTTATATCTTTCTTGAATAATGTTTAGTTGACCTAGTGCAACTGTGCAAGACAAAAAAAAATTCCATATTCTGATTTGTATGAAGACATATTTTTTCACCATTTACCTGTGCAACAGATTATAGAGGAGGGGCCTATCACAGTTGCTGCTCCAGAGACAGTTAAAGAGCTTGAGCAGGCAGCAAGACGGCTTGCTAAGTGTGTGCAATATGTTGGTGCTGCTACAGTAGAATATCTGTATAGCATGGAAACGGGTGAATACTATTTCCTGGAGCTTAATCCACGATTGCAGGTCTATTCTAAACTTCCAATGTAGGGATTTGCATTGGCATTCTTCTGTGCTTCTAGCGTTTTCTGTTTTTGACTAGCATCCTTTCAGGTAGAACATCCTGTGACTGAATGGATAGCTGAAATAAACTTACCAGCAGCCCAAGTTGCAGTTGGAATGGGCATACCCCTGTATAACATTCCAGGTATTTCAATTTTCCAACTCAATGATTAATGAGATTATTTTGTCCTATTGTTCTGATGAAAGGATGCTGCAGAGATTAGACGCTTCTACGGAATGGATCATGGGGGTGGCTATCATGATTGGAGGAAAATATCAGCTGTCGCGACTAAATTTGATTTGGATAAAGCGCAGTCAGTGAAGCCCAAGGGCCATTGTGTTGCTGTCAGAGTTACTAGTGAGGATCCTGATGATGGGTTTAAGCCTACTAGTGGAAGAGTGGAGGTTGGTTTTACTTGACTGGAAGTTGTTTTTGCATTCCACTTGCTATGCTTACTCATATGTTATCTGACATTATCTTGCCTTTTCGTCAGGAGCTAAACTTTAAAAGCAAACCAAACGTTTGGGCCTATTTCTCTGTTAAGGCAAGTATATGCCCATCCAAATTTGTTATTTTCTTTTGTGTTACACATCACCACAGCTGCAAAATATTAGTCTTTAGTATCATGTCTCTTGGTTTCAATCGTTTTTTTTTTTGGCCAAAATATGTATCTTGGTATGATACAAACTAACCCAAATATCATTTCCTTTTCTTCAGTCTGGAGGAGCAATTCATGAATTTTCTGACTCACAGTTCGGTAAGTAACATAATATGATTTCTTTATGTTCTGGTATCTCTTGATGTTTTTGTTCAAATTCAGTGCTGTTTGATTGCAGGTCATGTTTTTGCATTTGGGGAATCTAGATCTTTGGCCATAGCCAATATGGTACTTGGGCTGAAAGAGATTCAGATCCGTGGAGAGATTCGCACGAATGTTGATTACACAGTGGATCTTTTGAATGTATGATGATTGATGACTTCCATAGCAAACTGTCTTTTCCAGATGATACGATCTCTTTCTTTAATTTATTTTTCAATCTTCCATTTGTACAGGCAGCAGAATACCGAGAAAATAAGATCCATACTGGTTGGCTTGACAGCAGAATAGCTATGCGTGTTAGAGCAGAGAGGCCCCCATGGTACCTCTCCGTTGTTGGAGGAGCTCTATATGTACGCCTGTTTGACTGCAGAACCATTATTTCTTACCTGTGTGTGAACTTCAAATACAGGTATCATTGCTAATACCAAATATTGTGTCTTTTATTTTACAGGAAGCATCAAGCAGGAGCTCAAGCGTTGTTACCGACTATGTAGGTTATCTCAGCAAAGGTCAGATACCACCAAAGGTATACTATCTGCTGAAATGCCCTTATTGCAGATTATGCTTGTTGCTGTTTGACTTAAACCAGCTTGGTAGCTGTGTGACTCCTTTCTGATTTGCAGCACATCTCACTCGTCAATTTGAACATTACTTTAAACATAGAGGGGAGCAAATACATGGTATTTATCTATAGTTTTTTCTCTTTACATTTTTGTGACCTACCATTTTGTGTTTTCTAAGAAAAATTAAATGTTAAACTTTGTTGTAGATCGAGACAGTGAGAGGTGGACCCCGCAGCTACAAACTTAGAATGAATGGATCAGAGATTGAAGCAGAGATCCATTCACTGCGAGATGGTGGACTTTTAATGCAGGTAATATTTCCACCCTACGCCCTTGGTTTTCTTTTAAAAAAGGTTCTGATCCATCTTTGTTGTAAATTCTTCAGTTGGATGGAAACAGTCATGTAATATATGCAGAGACAGAGGCTGCTGGTACACGCCTTCTCATCAATGGTAGGACATGCTTATTACAGGTAAAGATGGCGTTCTTGTTCTCTTCTGTATATTTGTTATACTCAAACACAATACCTTCTACATAACTTTACTCGGAACTAAAGTTTTTGGATCTCGCAAATTGTTGCAAATCTTGCCTCCATATGAAGGTCATAAAAAATTATAGTCTACATAGAGGGTAGAGAATACGATTTAGGAAGCTATGATACAGCATAGCCCTGAGTTATATAAGCTTGCTTGAACTTATATTTCTTTACTTCTGTCCAAGTTTTCTGCTTGGTATTTTCCATAAGTGTGGCATTCCATGTGTCAAAGCACCTGATGTTAGCAACTATTAGTATCCTCAGTTTCCAAGGACAAAGATAACCCAATTCCCTAAGATTTAACTCAAAATTCCTCACTGTGTCGAATTTGACTCGAAGGAATAAACAGTTTGGATTGTGTCAATTCTTAACTGTATTCTCACATCATACGGAAGTTCATGGTATGATTTTTCGTTCTCTTGATTATACTTCACAGAAAGAACACGATCCTTCAAAGTTGTTGGCTGATACACCTTGCAAACTTCTTCGGTTCTTGGTTGCGGATGGCTCTCATGTGGATGCTGATACACCATATGCTGAGGTGGAAGTCATGAAGATGTGCATGCCACTGTTACTGCCTGCCTCTGGTGTCATTCACTTCGTTATGCCTGAGGGCCAGGCAATGCAGGTTTTGTTCCTCTATATTTCACTCCCCCTCTGCTTGCTTCCCTCTCCCTCCCTCTCTCCTTAAATGTCTATTTTCCTTTTTTTTTTCAGGCTAATGACCTAATAGCAACATTGGACCTTGATGACCCATCTTCTGTGAGGAGAGCTGAACCATTTCATGGCTCCTTCCCCAAACTGGGACCTCCTACTGCTATTTCTGGCAAAGTTCATCAAAAATTTGCTGCTAGTGTGAATTATGCACACAATATCCTTGCAGGGTATGAACATAATATCAATGAGGTAGGACTTTACTTTTTAGAATTTTATGTAATTTCAATTTGCTTTCAAGTTTTCTCTCCCCTTTCATCATCTTCATCTACAAAGGAATACCAATTTCATAGTTTATGGCACACACACTATCCCGTCTTCTTGAAAAACAACTTTTTTTCCATCTTCTTAAATAGTTTAGTCATCATGTAATATTTAATCAATATCTTGGTTACTATATTTGCCTTTTCAGGTTGTACAAGATTTGCTAAACTGCCTAGACAGCCCTGAGCTCCCTTTTCTACAATGGCAAGAACTAATGTCTGTTTTGGCAACAAGACTTCCAAAAGATCTTAAAAATGAGGTGATTAGCTTCTTACTAGTTTTTGTTTCATCAATTGCATTTTGTTTATTTTTTATCTCTTTTATTTTGGGTAGCATTATATGTCTTAAATAATTTTCCATGTATTCAGTTGGATGGTAAGTACAAGGAGTATGAATTGAATCCCGACTTCCGCAAGAGCAAGGATTTCCCTGCAAAGTTGTTGAGGCGGGTTATTGAGGTCAGTTTGAGACTGCTATTTGGTACTAATTATTTTTTGAGTTTTTCTATTGTTTCCTTACAGAAATTGCTACTGTAGGCGAATCTTGCATACTGTTCGGAGAAAGATAGGGTTACTAATGAGAGGCTTGTGGAGCCACTTATGAGCCTGGTCAAGTCATATGAGGGTGGAAGAGAAAGCCATGCTCGTGTTGTTGTCAAATCTCTGTTTGAGGAGTATCTGTCTGTTGAAGAACTCTTCAATGATAACCTTCAGGTCAGCCTTAAGTACGGGTTGCTCAATTCTCATTTGCTCACCAAATATGCTAACAATCATCTTCTTTTCTATTATCGCATTTTCAGTCTGATGTTATAGAGCGTCTACGTCTTCAACATGCAAAAGACCTTGAGAAGGTTGTGCACATTGTGTTCTCGCACCAGGTAATTTCTGTAAACTATGATTTTTTTATTAAAAAATATTTTGTTAAATCTTGATTTTCAGGGGCGTTTTTGGCTGATAATTTGTTTTTGTTTGAAGGGTGTGAGAAACAAAAACAAATTGATACTACGGCTTATGGAAGCATTAGTATATCCAAACCCATCTGCTTACAGGGATCAGTTGATTCGCTTCTCAGCCTTGAACCATACATCATATTCTGAGGTTCAGTTGTTTGGAAGAATGAAGTTCTATTTATTTTGCTCATGTGATAGTCTAGAAAAATTGTATAATATATTATTATTAATGCAGCTGGCACTCAAAGCAAGCCAACTTCTTGAGCACACTAAATTGAGTGAGCTTCGCACAAGCATAGCAAGAAGCCTTTCAGAGCTGGAAATGTTCACTGAGGAAGGAGAGCGGGTGTCAACACCTAGGAGAAAGATGGCGATAAATGAGAGGATGGAAGATTTAGTATGTGCTCCACTGGCGGTTGAAGATGCTCTTGTAGCTTTGTTTGATCATAGCGATCCTACTCTTCAGCGGAGGGTGGTTGAGACATATATTCGTAGATTGTATCAGGTATTGACTTCACTTGAGTTGATACAGCTTAATATTGACATTTTCTTTGTGGCCTGACACAAAAATCATATTACAGCCCTATCTTGTAAGTGGAAGTATCCGGATGCAATGGCACCGAGCTGGCCTAATTGCTTTATGGGAGTTCTCTGAAGAGCAAAGAAATGGGCAAGATGTGCTCCTACGGCAAGTAGAGAATCCCATTGAGAAGAGATGGGGTGTCATGGTTGTAATCAAGTCTCTCCAGTTTCTAGCAACTGCAATTGATGCTGCATTGAAGGAGACTTCACAATATAGGGCAGGTGTTGGAAGTGTCTCGAATGGTACCCATGCAAATTCTAATCAAAGCAATATGATGCATATTGCTTTGGTTGGTATCAATTATCAGATGAGTACTCTCCAAGACAGGTTTGTTTGCTCTCCATATCCTTATGTGCCAATTTGTTTTAATGAAACTCTTCAATACTGATACTATTATCGGTTAATGAATGTCATTGATTCCTTATGCTACCTCGTTTTTTTGTCCTCTTTCTAGTGGCGACGAGGATCAAGCACAAGAAAGGATCAACAAGCTATCCAAAATTTTGAAGGATAACACTGTTACATCACATCTTAATGGTGCTGGCGTTAAGGTTGTCAGCTGCATAATCCAAAGAGATGAAGGGCGTCCGCCAATGCGACACTCTTTCCAATGGTCTGTTGACAAGCTTTATTACGAGGAGGATCCAATGCTCCGCCATGTGGAACCACCATTGTCTATATTCCTTGAGCTGGTATGTAGCTACATTTATTATTCACATATTATTTTAATCTTCTCTTCAACTATAACTGTATTTCTTAATAAATTTCTGCAAATACAGGACAAAGTAAATTTGGAAGGTTACACTGAAGTAAAATACACCCCATCACGTGATCGACAGTGGCATATTTATACACTTATAAAGAACAAGAAAGATCAAAGATTAAACGACCAGAGGATGTTCCTTCGTACCATAGTCAGACAACCAAGCGCAACAAATGGATTCCTGTCAGGAAGTATTGACAACGAAGTAGGCCGCACTCAAGCTTCATCATCGTTCACATCAAACAGCATTCTCAGATCATTGATGGGAGCACTAGAAGAAATAGAGCTACATGCTCATAGTGAGACTGTGAGATCGGGCCATTCACACATGTATCTGTGCTTACTGAGAGAACAACAATTGCACGAACTTATTCCATTTTCAAGGTCAGTCAATGCACCCTGTGTTTCAATCTTACTGATAAGAATAGACTGTTAAATTGCTTAGAGATGTTAAACTTTTGCTATTTCATTGTGTAGGATGGCTGATGAAGTTGATCAGGATGAAGCAACTGCATGCACACTTTTGAAGCATATGGCATTGAATTTATATGAGCACGTTGGGGTCAGGATGCATCGTCTTTCTGTGTGCCAGTGGGAAGTGAAGCTCTGGTTGGTTTGTGATGGGCAAGCTAGTGGTGCTTGGAGAGTTGTTGTTACGAATGTTACTGGTCACACCTGCACTGTTGATGTAAGTTCTTTGACAATCGCACTACTGTACTAGTAATCATAACAATGATTCAGTAATGACTGTAAAGATTGCTACTTCATGCAAAGACCAGTCTGATATGCATAAAACCTGGCAGTCATTACAACCTCATAGATCACCGTACATGTTTCTTTAACTTATGTGGTTAGCGAATAGCAAATGCTCCATCTGCTAAGTATTTCTGATCAGTAACATTTAAGTAGAAAAAATATCATTAGCACTTTTAATGCGCTAATGTTCAATTTCTTTTGGGTCTCAGATTTATCGAGAAGTGGAGGACCCCAGTACACATCAGCTTATCTACCACTCTGCCACAGCCTTGGCTGGCCCTCTGCATGGCATTGCATTGAATGAACCGTACAAGCCTTTGGATGCTATTGACCTCAAACGTTATGCTGCTAGGAAAAACGAAACTACATACTGCTACGATTTCCCCTTGGTAACTTGCTGGCAGCCCCTTGTTTTTCCTAACATTTGTTATGGCATGCTTAAACAGATCAATTCATACCATGACTGTTTCTGCAGGCATTTGAAACAGCGCTGAAGAGGTCATGGAAATCAAGTAATTATGGTGTTACTGAATCTAATGACCATAATCAACATTATGCTGAAGTGAAAGAGCTTATATTTGCTGATTCGGATGGAGCGTGGGGTACTCCATTGATTTCAGTTGAACGCCCCCCAGGCATCAATGATATTGGCATTGTTGCTTGGAACATGAAGCTGTCCACACCTGAATTCCCTAGTGGTCGGGAGATTATAGTTGTTGCAAATGATGTGACATTTAAAGCTGGGTCCTTCGGTCCAAGGGAAGATGCGTTTTTTGATGCAGTTAGCAACCTTGCTTGTGAGAGGAAACTTCCTCTTATCTACCTGGCAGCAACTGCTGGTGCCAGGCTTGGTGTAGCAGAGGAAGTCAAGGCTTGCTTCCATGTCGGCTGGTCTGATGATGAGAGCCCTGAACGTGGTTTTCACTACATTTACCTCACTGAACAAGATTATTCACGCCTAAGCTCTTCAGTTATAGCTCACGAGCTGAAACTAGAAAATGGAGAAATCAGATGGGTGGTTGATACCATTGTTGGGAAAGAGGATGGACTTGGTTGTGAGAATCTCCATGGAAGTGGTGCAATTGCCAGTGCGTATTCTAAGGCATACAAAGAGACCTTCACTCTGACATTTGTGACTGGAAGAGCTGTTGGCATTGGAGCCTATCTGGCTCGTTTAGGTATGAGGTGCATACAACGTCTTGATCAACCAATTATCCTGACTGGGTTTTCTGCACTGAACAAGCTTCTGGGACGGGAGGTATACAGTTCTCATATGCAGTTGGGTGGCCCAAAAATCATGGCTACAAATGGTGTTGTCCACCAGACCGTGTCAGATGATCTTGAAGGTGTTTCTGCTATCCTGAAGTGGCTCAGTTATGTTCCTCCATATGTTGGTGGTCCCCTTCCTATTATGAAACCCCTGGACCCACCAGAAAGACCTGTAACATACTTCCCCGAAAATTCTTGTGATGCTCGTGCAGCCATATGTGGCATTAAGGATGGTGAAGGCAACTGGTTGGGTGGCATGTTTGACAGGGAAAGCTTCGTGGAAACATTGGAAGGCTGGGCAAAAACTGTTATCACTGGAAGAGCAAAACTTGGTGGAATACCAGTTGGTGTCATAGCTGTGGAAACCCAGACAGTGATGCAAGTCATCCCTGCTGATCCAGGGCAGCTTGATTCTGCTGAGCGCGTAGTTCCTCAAGCAGGACAGGTGTGGTTCCCTGATTCTGCCACCAAAACAGCTCAGGCATTACTGGATTTCAACCGTGAGGAGCTTCCATTGTTCATCCTTGCAAATTGGAGAGGTTTCTCTGGTGGGCAACGGGATCTGTTTGAAGGGATCCTTCAGGCTGGTTCAACAATTGTTGAGAATCTGAGGACATACAAGCAGCCTGCTTTTGTATATATTCCAATGGGTGGAGAGCTGCGGGGAGGGGCCTGGGTTGTGGTGGACAGCAAGATCAATCCAGACCACATTGAGATGTATGCCGAGAGGACTGCGAAAGGGAATGTCCTTGAGCCAGAAGGATTAGTGGAGATCAAATTCAGACCAAAGGAACTGGAAGATTGCATGCTAAGGCTTGACCCAGAATTGATTGGCCTGAATGCTAGGCTGAAAGAGATGAAGAAACAAAATGCCAGCAACTCGGAAATGGAGACTATCCGGAGGAGTATAACTGTTCGGATGAAGCACTTGATGCCTATATATACTCAGGTTGCCACACGGTTTGCTGAGTTGCATGATACCTCCGCTAGAATGGCTGCCAAAGGCGTGATTGGTAAGGTTGTTGATTGGGAGGAGTCTCGGGCCTTCTTCTTTGGGAGATTGCGAAGGAGAGTTGCTGAGGATGCCCTTGCCAAAGAAGTTAAAGAAGCTGCTGGTGAGCAGCTATCCCACAAATCAGCATTAGAGTCTATCAAGAAATGGTATCTAGCATCCAAGGGAAGTGAAGGAGATAGTGACAAGTGGAACGAGGATGAATCTTTCTTCGCTTGGAAGGATGATCCCAAGAACTACGAGAACTATCTTGAGGAGTTGAAGGCTGAAAGAGTATCCAAATGGTTCTCGCATCTTGCTGAAAGTTCAGATGTGAAAGCCCTACCGAACGGTCTTTCACTGCTCCTTAACAAGGTAATCTTTCTTCTAACGTTTCAACAGTTATGTTTTCTATTTCTAAGATTAATGTCCTGAATTCCGAATTATGGTGCAGATGAATCCTTCGAAGAGGGAGCAGGTCATTGATGGGCTCAGGCAGCTTCTTGGTTGATCGGTGGCTGCCTTCGCATCTCAACCAAATAATGTCCTCATTTTTTGCATATCAGCACTCGGCGCTCGGCGGTGGCATCTCATGCCTAAATTGTGTCTGCTCTGCTGGATGTTTGATTTGAGTTCTTGCTAGAGCGGAGTGAAGCATGAAATCGACCTTAGGTGGGCACGAGTTTTTTCTGTACGTAGTCATGTATTTAGCTGTTTTAACCTTGTAATTAGTTGCGTGGCCTTTCTCAAAGGCGACATACGGATACAACGGAAAGCATGATCAAGTAATTATTTATTTTTAACCCAAATAATATATGGTTTCTCATCTGTATGCTTGGTGTTTGTAATATAATTGAGATGGCCTGCTTCTATTGTGTTAACTCTCTCCATCGGAGTTTCATTTTCATGAATAGATTGCTATACAGTATTTTTAATGATGATATATGGTAAGAGAGGTAGTCCTAATCATATACTCCCTCCGTTCCTAAATAAGTGTCGCCGTTGATGTGCGTGTCACAAATTTGATTCGATTTGTAGCAAATATGTGCAACATTTGAGTCTCAAAATAATTTTGTTAAAACACTAGATTCAAATATCTTTCCAGTGATACTAATTATGTATTATAACTATTAATATTTTTTAATATAAAATTAATCAAAGTTGTTTTTCGAGAAGCGCAAACGATACTTATTTAGGGACGGAGGAAGTAGTTTCATAGTGTCTACGGTATCACTTGAGCAAGATGCTTGACTTAGAAACTGCAATCTCAAATCTATAGTTATTCGGTGTGTTCGTTTGACTTGTCAGCCAACTAGCCAGCAGTACTGTTCTCTCATATTAAATCAGCACCATCTACCAGTTATCAGCCAGTCAATAGTACTGTTCTATCGTATCATAACAAATCAGCACTAGCCATCAGACACAGCCAAGCGAACACAGAGATTGTCTACCATCTACAATATATAGGTAGTGTTTACGGTACTACATGCGTTTCTGCATCGAAACGGTTTCCTTTTTTTCTTCTTCTCTGTCCTTATTAACTTTCTTACTGTATTAGTATTTTGCTAGTTTCTATATGTTAAAGCTCCCAAGCTAGGCTGGCGCCTAGGCTATCCACGTCTGCAGAAAAAAAAGATCCATCCGATATGTATCGTACGGTAACCATTGGATGGGTATAGTGTGGTAGTGCTTGGCTAGAGTTTCGACGCCACGTGTGGATTGGATGGAAGTCTCCCGAAGTTTTTTTACTGTGTGTGAGTCTGCCTTATCTTCTTATCATTCATCGTTTCTTTTTCCTGTTCTGCCATTTACACTTTTTGTTCCTCGCTGTGCGCTCCTCTTACTCCCTTTGTCCCAATCGAAGGCACCGTCGGTCCAGCCACTGTTCCTTGTGCTGCTCCGGTTGTGGTCGCCGGGCCGGCGTCGGCAACGCCACCACCGCCGCCCTCACGCTGTCTGTGCCCCTTCATTCATTGATCTGCTTACCCTAGGTTTGGTGAAGCGAATATACCAGATAAAAAAAGGTACTGCCCCTTCCCTATCTGTTGCCTGTGTTCGTCGATCCCCCCCCCTCCCCAATCAGTACAGCCACTGTTCCTTGTGCTGCTCCGGTTGTGGTCACCGGGCCGGCGTCGGCAACGCCACCACCGCCGCCCTCACGCTGTCTGCGCTCCTTCATTCATCGATCTGCTTACCCTAGGTTTGGTGAAGCGAATATACCAGATAAAAAAAAAGGTACTGCCCCTTCCCTATCTGTTGCCTGTGTTCGTCGATCCCCCCCTCCCCAATCAGTACTATGGATTGCTCTCTTTATTCTGATCGAAGGCTCTGCCAGTGTAGCCACCGTTCCTGGTGCTGGTCCGGTTGTACTCGCCGGGCCGGCGTCGGCAACGCCGCCGCCGCCGCCCCTCGCCTTGCGCCAGCTGCGACTCTCTGTTCATCGATCTGGTTAATCTAGCTTGGGTGAGGCGATTAAACGACAGAAAAGGTGCTGCCCCTTTCCCTTTCCATTGCCTATGTTCGTCCATTTTTTTCGCCCGCATGCAAGAGTACTATGACTGGTGGATTTACTTATAGTCTGATGTGCATATACATTGGTTTACCTATTTTTAGGCACACGCTTTACACTGCAAAAAAAAACTAATCTTCAGAACCTTTCACACTGAGTCGAGGTATGTTTATCTTTTATTTTTATACTATCTAGACCTGTTCACTTTGCATAATTTTTGGTATATATTCAATACCATTTACTGTGCTGTACTTTCAGCCTAATGCTCTTGCTTTGGGTTATGCCAAGGCTGCGCTAAATCTGTACTATATATGCCATTTTTTTTACTGCTGCGCTAAATCTGTAGTTGACCTCATTTTATTAACTGTTGGTAGACAATCAGTTTTGACCATATGAGACAGGCTAAAAGATATTATCTATAGTAAAGCTTTGTGACATACTGATTAATTGCACAACCTGTGGTTTCACTAATAGATACAGTTACATATTATATTATCTACCTAATATATATTCTGCATTTTGGTTGTATGCAGATCAGTTGAATTGGGTAGCGTGGTCTATTAGTTCATTACTACATCAACTGATTCCCTGCTGACCAAGTTTGCAGTGTCAGGTAACTACAGATTGTTGCTTTAATAATTTCTCCTTATCTCAAATGCTACTATAATTTCAGTAAACTATGCATTTTACTTTTACTATGTAAAAAGGTGTAGATATTAGGGCCTTCCATATGGTTATAGGCCCATTTATATTTATATGTAACTGTATAGAGAGGGGAATGTAGTAAGAGAAGTGAAGTTGATATTGCAACATAACAAGATAAAACTAAAAAGATATATCTAAACATATATAAGAACAGTCCTTTTCTTTCCCTGAT
This sequence comes from Panicum virgatum, assembly GCF_016808335.1. Classification (NCBI taxonomy): domain Eukaryota; kingdom Viridiplantae; phylum Streptophyta; class Magnoliopsida; order Poales; family Poaceae; genus Panicum; species Panicum virgatum. The sequence continues at coordinate 39,526,516 of NC_053153.1, read as the reverse complement.
CATTGCACACCATGCCCTCTGTTTTGAGATGCCTTTTGTAATTAATATGCCCTGTCATTTGTCCCTTACAAATGTTTTTTACTAAAAACATTATGCCACAAGCTGGACTTTACTAATACATTCTTCTATGAATTTTATTTTTATTACATTTTTTTATATTCTTCTTCTTTACCTTTTTATATTCTTCTTCTTTACAATTTTTGTATAATAGTGTGGGGTACCAGGCCTGCGAAATTTGCCGACCTCCAAGAGACTATGTTTATAGCTGGCCCTTCTTCCATGGCACTTCTTCATGCTGCGGTTTCAATATGCCGTTTACCATATGCATCTCTAATCACAGAAATTGCAGACGATTCCACAATATTATGCGGAGTTGAGCTTGAACTACCACAATTGGAATTGCTAGCACCAAGACATCAATTGTTTTTGTGGGAACCTGCAATTTCTGGGCCTATTATAGCTTTTGAAAAAGCATGTTTAAAAGCAGTTTCCTTTCTACAAATATTCTATGGGTTGAAAGTGACAAATTATTATTACAATAACCAAATAATTTATAGAGAAATTTGCTTAGAACAAGTAATAGGTTATAAAATAAATCCTCTTCCAGATAGCAACATCTGACCGCTATTAAGCTAGCTGAGGAAAAAAAAAGGAAAACCTAGAAAATAACTAATGTAGCTATTTTTGATTTCCTAATTTTAACTTTCTGTTGCTAAATATTACCTGTTATTGAAGGTGGCTCAAGACCTCAAATAGTTGATGCTGCCATCATTAACTCATCACTATGGTCTTTTATTAAAATTCTTCCATTGAAAAGAAATATGAGACTGCAAGTACCTGGTTTAGATCAAGGAACAGAAAAAGAATTATCAGAATTTAGTGAATGGATTCTTGCTATTGGTGAGGGTAGAACAGGAATACCAACATCAGATAATTGTTCAGACGAAAGGCTTATACAAGTACCTGAGGATCTGCTGCTGAAACCTGAATCAGAAAATATACCAACTTTAGTTAATGCTGTTTATGGTGATTTGCAAAGTCAATATAAAAATGTAGACTATTTGCAAAGTCGAGCTATCTTATGCCCAACTAATGACTCAGTTGATGAAATCAATTCCTATATAGTTTCGTTACTTCCTGGAAAAGAGAAGCAATATCTAAGTTGTGATAGAGTTGTTAAATCTCCTGACAGTCATGAATCCTATGACATCCTGTATCCAGTTGAGCTATTAAATTCATTGAATGGAAATAACTTCCCTACCCATGAGCTGAATCTAAAGGTAGGAGTTCCTATCATGTTATTACGCAATTTGAACCAATCAATTGGACTCTGCAATGGCACAAGACTGCTAATAACAGCACTAGGCAGTATGGTTTTAGAAGCAAGTATAATGACAGGAACATTTGCTGGCCGTCGAGTATTAATTCCTCGCATAAATCTGACACTAAAAACTCAAAAATTGCCATTTGTATTAGAAAGAAGGCAGTTCCCTATAAGGGTATGTTATGCTATGACAATAAACAAAAGTCAAGGACAGACACTATCCACAATCGGAGTCTATTTAAAAAAACCAGTTTTTACTCATGGACAGTTATATGTTGCTATCTCTAGAGTCACGTCGAATAAGGGCTTAAAGATTCTTATAGAAAATGAAGATGGAACTTGCACTGATACAACTAAAAATATTGTATATCCAGAAGTATTTTCAGCTATGAATTCCTCTACGAATTTGTAATAGGAATTAATAATCAGAGTATACAAACGATCTTAGTTTAATATATTAATAGGTAAGATTTTATTATAATATAAACATTTTTTGCTTATGTTTATTACTTTCATTATTTGACCTTTAGAATTCGAATAATATATACTTTCAAAACTGTACTAATATATTTTCTATTGCCTGCTTTATATTTTCTTACACAGGCTGACACAAAGATGGTTTTCAGTCCATTATCGACTCTACAGCCAAAGGATTACCGCAAAACAATATGTGTTCGTGTCTGCAGGAAATGGGAATTCCGTGGCCAAAATGATACTGGTCCATTGCAACATATTGACCTTGTGATTGCTGATGCTCAGGTAAATTGACGTTGTCATTTTAAACAGCACCTACATCATGCATTACTACCACTTCATGTATTAAACACACGCAACAAGAAAATAAAAGAATGCTACATGTCTAACAAAAAAAATGCAGGGAAACACAATGTATCAATCTACTATCTCAAGTTCACCTATAATATATGATATAAATAAATATGCTAGATATCTACCTACCTATGTAATTAGTGGTACTTCAGCGAACTTCAATGCACTGATATCTCCAACCTGCTATTGTACCTTATTATTTACCAGACCTTGCCTTTTAATATATGTTAATTGTCGTATCAGTACTTATTTTCAAAGTAAATATTAAAACCAACAAGCAACAGCGCGCAAAGGCGCGCGCAAAGGACTAGTTAATGCTATCGCCGGCCTCATCCCTCTCTCTCTGCTTCCTCCTTCCCGAACTGAGCCCTCGAGCTCGAGCAGTTGCCGTTGCTGGCCAAAATCCGCCGGCCACGCCTCGTCCCCTTTCGATTCCTCACGCCCAGAGCCTCCACACCACCCCTTCCACCTTCCCCGGCGTTCACACGAACCCCTCCCTGGCCGAATCGACCTGAATCGGCCAGCCACTCGCCAGCCGCCATTAAAGCTCTGCTCGGAGCTCCAGCCTCCCGTCGATCCGCTTCTCCGGCCCTCGTCTGCCCAAATCGACCCCAAAAATAGGATCGTGGTGAGCCCCTCGTCCTTCTGGCCATCTTCCCCCGCTTGTCCACCGGCGCCGGAACGCGGGCGCGCCACCGTCGGGCGCACGTCGTGGGCCCGCGCTGCTGGGTCGCTCGCCTGTCAGGAACGAGCAAGAGTGGAGAGTTTCGTGAAGGAGAAGCGCAGAGAAGGAACCAGGGATACAATCTGGAGCGAGAAGGTAGCAGTAATTTCAATCCATCGTCGAAGTTCACGGTAGAGGAGCATAGGCACCGCCGGAGAGACACAGTTACCAACTAGGGTTTACTGGTTTTACGTCTTCGATAATTATTATTTCAGTTGTACATAATTTTATGGCCTAGACTAAAAATAGTTAACCTTATTATTTTAACAATATTTAATGTTATAAAACTTTCATTGATACTGGCTTTACTGATTGGAGTCAACACCTAAATTGCATGACGTGGCTCAAATAGGAATAAATAGAATAAAAGCGAAGGGTACAGCTTAACGTTCAAAAAAAGATAAAAGTCTTGGATCTCCATCGCACAGTTCCCAACGAAGTCACTGAGTCGTCCCTCTTGGCGCCGACTTTCACTAAGCAGCACAAAGACTGATGAAACGCCCATTCAGGTAGAGAGATGATGTATCCTAATTATTCCTAACAATGCCCCCTTTTCGAGATCCTTGTCCTCTAGGAAGAAAGGAAGGAAACAACTTGCAGAGAAAGTCAGTCAGGGTCTTCCCATGTCGCCAGTGATGGAGGAAGATTTATCCATTGTATCAGCCACTGCACAATAGGCTCATTGTTTCTTGGTATCATCTATATTCCAGAATTTCCATTGGAGCCACTTTGATATTGCCATGTTGGTCAACTAATGGTAGATGCGGTGTCGGAATAATTTGAGCCCCAATGTGCTTCTTCAGTTGACTGGCATGAAAGACTAGGTGCAACAGGTAATCTTTAGACAGTAACAATTTGTAAGCTGCTTTTCCAATCCTGTCCAGCAACCTGAATTCTCTTTGAGTGTATCAACAATAGTACTTTGAGTGTAGCTTCAAGGAGTTGTGAATGCTCAAGGGGGTCTGTCAATAAGGTTGCAGTTTGAGGTAGACCATATCTCCCACAAGAAATTCTCTTTTCAGATCTCTGTCTATTGGCTTGATGTTTAATTCTAGATTGAACTTTTGAAAGATTGTCCTTGATGAGTTGAGTTTGCAAGTTCTAAGAATTTGCCTTGCACTATCATTTGGCCGAATTTGCCTTGCACTATCATTTGGCCAATCAGGAAATACTACTTCTACTACCATGGTTGGAGGAAATCCATAGAGTACTTGAAATGGTGTCATGTTCAGAGAGGTATGGTAAGAGGTGTTGAACCACCATTCAGCTAGGGACAGCCAAATGAAACCATCTTTTTGTAACACTGAAACATATGTATGTCAAATAATTTGCTAAGCATTGCCACTATTTAGATTTGTGAAAGGTCTCTAGTAGCTGCTGTCTCAAGGTACCAGTAGTGCCAATTACTAATTTTTCTTCATGTATCAATAAGCCATTACTGAATGTTTAATGTGGGACAGCTTGACTGTTGATGCTTAACTTAGTAATCAAGTGTAGACAGGTAGCATCATTGGTGTAACTCTCAGTTACTTGCTTAATCCATACTGGTATGACATGAGAAATTGCTAGCACTTGGGTTGAATGAGTAGCTTTTGACAAAGTATCAACTAGTTTGTTTTCTTTGCCTTTTTTTACTCGATTTTATAATTGTATCCCAAAAACTTGACTAAAGCTTATGCTGAATTCCTTCTACTAACCTCTGATCATGGATGTACTTGAGACTTTGCTAATCCGTATTGATATTCAGTGATGTACTTTGCAAAGTGATGTTTTCATTTTTTTAAAGCTTCCAGAATAGCCATGGCTTCTTTTTCATATGTTGATGCTGTAGTAGATTTTGGACCCAAAGTTGTACTGAAAAATGAAAGTGGTCTGCCATTTTGCATTAGCACTGCTCTAATCCCATTGCCACTAGCATCTGCATCCAATACAAAAGGTTGTGTGAAGTCAGGAAGTGCCAGCACATGTGGATTTGTCGTTAGCTGTTTAAACTGTTGAAAAGCTGCCTCTTGACAATCAGTCCATTGGAAGGAATTTTTCTTGAGGGCACTTAACAGTGGTCTACAAATAATTCCATAGCCCTTGATGAATCTTCTATAGTATCCTGTCAAGCCCAGAAATGCTCTCAGTTCAGAGATAGTTTTTGGTTGAGGCCATTGCTGGATAATTTCTATTTTCGCTGGAGTTTTTGGTTGAGGCCATTGCTGGATAATTTCTATTTTCGCTGGGTCTGTAGCAAGTCCATGATGACTGATCACGTCCCAAATACTCGATCTCTGGTTTGCAAAATGTGCATTTGCTCAATTTTGCATAAAGCTTGTTATGTCTCAATATCTCCAGAATAGGTCTCAAATGAATTATATTCTCAATCAAAGTAGTGTTGTATATGAGAATTTCATCAAAAAAGTCGTAGGCAAATTTCCTCAATAGATCAGCTAATATTGTATTCATGAGTGTTTAGAATGTGGCAGGAGCATTTGCCAATCCAAAAGGCATAACTAGGTACTCAAAATGACCCACATGAGTAGTAAATGCAGTTTTATGAATGTCTTGCTTAGCCAATTTGATTTGATGGTACCTAGATCTCAAATAGATTTTTGAAAAAAAAATTGGCTCCAAATAACTCATCCAATAGGTCCTCTATGATAGGTATAGGGTATTTATTCTTAACAGTATTTGCATGAGCAACCTGTAATCAACACATAATCTCCAACTGCCATCTTTCTTTTTGACAAAGATAACTGGGGAAGAGTATGGACTTACATTAGGTCTGATCATATGGGATTGCAGTAATTAAACAAAGAAAACTACCCGATTGTGTTGTAGTAGAATTTCAACTGTACTCGGCTAGGACTTTCAATGTAACCCTGTCCACCCGGATATATAAGGGCGGGCAGGGACCCCCTCAAAACACATTAACATCTAAGGCAATACAAACAACCACACAGGATATTGGGTATTACGCAACTTGCGGCCCGAACCTGTCTAAATCTTTGTGTTCCTTGCACCATCGAGTTCCAGAGCAGTCGATTCCTACCTACAATCCTACAGAGCAGTCGATTCCTACCTACAATCCTACTGCTAAAGTTATCCTTGAGCAAGTTTGGCGGTAAGCACTGACAGTGCTCGTCATGCATCTGGTCGTTGCCTAACGATGCCAGCCATCCGCTTGAGGCGGCGACATCGTATTAGTCGATGCAGAGGAGGGCACATAATTGATCGCATATTGAGTTGAGCTGATAGGGGAAGGATTGTCCGACCATGGCTTCAACGGCGTCGGCTACCTTCATGGACAACGCCGGCGAGGGCGGTGCGTGCATGCGCGAGCCGCAGCAACAAAGCAGGCGGGGCCAGGGCGCGGCACAGGCGCTGAGCGGGCATGAGCGAGCGGCGATGGCACATGTGAGCATCGCGGCGGCGGGCGAGAGACGAACACATGAGGCGAAAGTGAGGAAGCGACGACTATTGTATCTTGGATGCGAGGACCAAGAGGTGAACCCGGCGGAGATGATTTGTTCCGCAAGCACCGACGACGCAACTGATGGGCTGATGTGCAAGACGCCACATTCGGACAGATGGCACTCTTACAATCGGGAATAGCAACGTTAATATGCAAGCTGTGACGGAAACGCAACGTTAATATGCAAGCTGTGACGGACAGATGACACTCTTACAATCGGGAATAGCATCAAACAGTAGCAGAGTCTCCGACAGACTTCCAAATCTTTGAACGATGTGGTTCTACATATGACATGTGTGCACCTTGCATGCTAAGAAACCGTCACGGTAATTTAAAAGGGAAAATTCCTTGCACGGCCCTAGAACAAATAGCACTCCTTTGTATGGTCCTAGAAAAATGAAAATTCCTTGTATAACCTCCGTTTTATTTTCTATCCTTTCTATGGCCTTCCCGTCACCTCTCGTTGGAAATTCCGTCAACATCACACAGACCCCGCCGCCGTCCGCTCCACATCCCCCGCTCCCGCGATGCAGGCCCCGGCGCCTCCCTAGCTTATTCCCTAGCTTCTTCGTGCCCTCGCCGAACTCCCCACCTCCCTAGCTTCTTCCCCTGGCTAACTCGGCCGCCTTCCTAGCTTCTTCCCCAGGCTCTTCCCCACGAGCTCTTGCCGCTCCACGGCGCGGGATTTCAAATCTCGCGGCCGCCCGAGCTTCAACACCACCGCGACCTCCTCCTCGTCGCCGGCTTGATTCGCCGAGCACGAGCCGTCCAACCTCGATTCCCCGCACGTGGAGCTTCCTTGCCCTCTCACCGAACTCCCCACCCATAACCCCAGCCCGCTGCGCGCCCTAGAGCCCTCTCGCCGGCACGCCCGAGCTGCCAGTGCCGCCGTAGCACCGCCTAGCCGGTGAGACCCACCTTCCCGGCCTCCTCCCTACCGACCAACCACATGGGTGCGTTCTCCATGAGCCGTAGATGCTCAAGCTCCCTCTAGTCACCCGCATGCGCCGCTCCGCTCGCCGGAACGCCGTAGGCGCCATCGTGATCGCCATGGCCACGGTGGCCAAGCCCGCCGGCCGCCTGCGGCAAGCCAGGAGCAGCATAGGGCCCCAAATAGGTGCGCCCGGCAGTGCTGATGCTACCTGTCATGGCGCGCGCGGCGAGGGAGAGCGGTGCGTCCACGCGCACGCGGCGAAGGAGGCAGCCGCGGCCGCGGTGACGAGCAGGGCCGCCAGCGGCTGACGCGGGGCATCCATGGCGCGCGCGGCGGGGCAGGCGGGTGGGCGGGCGGGCGGAGGGCGTCAGTGCCTTCACCGGGGGGCAGTGGCGGTGCCTCCAGCAGGTCAACGGGGGCGCAGTGTGGCGAACGGCGCGGGGACCTGCATCGCGGGGCGGGGATGTGGAGCGGACGGCGGCGGGGCTCCGTGTGATGTTGACGGAATTCCCAATGGGAGCTGACGGCAAGGCCATAGAAGGGATAGAAAATAAAACGGGGGTCATACAAGGAATTTTCATTTTTCCAGGGCCAGACAAGGGAGTGCTTTTTTGTTCTAGGGCCGTGCAAGGAATTTTTCCAATTTAAAAACCGTGTGTGCTTTCCATACGAAGAGACAACTGTAGTAATTATGGTTGAAATTAGCAAATTTGGTATGTATAAGATTTGGTATGCATGCGATTTCCAATTATAATTTGAGTGTTTCCCGTGTGGGATTTGAGGTGGGTATGATGGGCGGGTAGATTTTTTTTTAAAGTGAAAAAAAGCTCCAAAACCTAAAAAATATTTTAGAAAATGTTATTTTTTCTTCCTAAGACTTTCGCCTTTTATTGACCTATATTAAGTGGGTCCAACACGAGGGGTAAGAAATGTATACTTCGAATGAAAAATATTTTTACGGGATGAAGTTTTGCGTCGCTATTATGCGGAAGTCGCAATCTCTTCTGATGCTACGAAAGTAACGAAACCAATTTTGCCAGCCAAAAATGCCGCCGCCGCCGCCGCGGCGTGCGCTGCCTCTGCCGCATTTCACCCTCCCTCCCCTCGCCGGCGAGGACCACTTATTCGTGGCAGCGCTCCGCTCCCACATCTCTGCCTCGCCGACCACAGCCGCCGCCTCGCTCTCCCGCTTCCTCCCGGGCCTCACCCCGCTCCGCCTCACCCACCTCATCCTTCTTCTCGGCCCGTTGCTTGCCAAGGGGATCCCGCACGGCCTCCTCGCGGCGCTCCTCCCTTTGTCTCCTCCGCCGCTCCCGCTCGCCGTCCTGCTCCACTCCCTCCCGCCGCGCCGCTGCGCCGAGCTCCTCGCCTCAGTTCTCCGCTCCGTCTCGCCGCATGCCTTCCCAGACCTCCTACACCACGTCCTCCTAACCGCCCGCCTCGCCAGCGCAACACAGAGCGCTCCCACAGTGCCGGCCTTCGACGTCCTCTTCTCCTCGTGCGCGCGGGAGAAGAAGCTCTCCCGAGCCACGCTCGCCTACCGCGCCATGCGCGCGCACGGCCTGCTACCGACCGTAGTCTCCTGCAACGTCTTCATCTCCACCGCGCTGCGGCTGCGGCGCCCCGAGGTCGCCATCTCTTTCTTCCGGGAGATGCGCCGGTGCCGGATGTCGCCTAACGTGTACACGGCCAACATGGTGATGCGCGCACACTGTGCCCTGGGGCGTGTCGCGGAGGCAGCCCAGGTGCTCGATGAAATGTCAGACTGGGGGATTTCTAGAACGCCAGCCAGTTTCAACACGCTAATTGCCACGTACTGCAGGGATGATGGTGGAATGGAGCCCGCATTGAGGCTGAAGAAGAGGATGGAGCAGGAGGGGCTCATGCCGAATGAGGTGACATACAACGCGATCGTGCACGGATTGTGCAAGAAGGGAAACATGCGCCGGGCAAACCAGTTGGTGGGTGAGATGAGGGCAAATGGGGTGAAGCCAAACACGGTCACATTCAACACGCTGATTCGTGGATATGTGAGGCTTGGCGATAATGAGTCGGCATCAAGGGTTCATGAGGAGATGGTGAAGGCTGGTGTGGGGGTCGATATGGTGACATATAATGCACTCATTCTTGGGCTATGCAATGAAGGAAAGGTGAAGAAGGCCGGGCATTTGGTTCAGGAGCTTTGCAGGACAAACCTTGAGCCGAATGCGTCAACTTTCATGTCACTGATTGTTGAGCAGTGGAGGAGTCAGAACTCCGAACGAGCACTGGATCTATTGAATGCAATGATTAAAAGTGGCTTCCATCCAAATTATGATGCATATAAGATGGTTGTATCCACTTTCTGCAAGAACAAGGATTTTGAAGGAGCACTTGATGTCTTGAAGGATATGCTTGCAAGGTGCATGGCTCCAGAAACGAACTTGTTGCATGAATTCTTTGAAGGCCTCTCTGAAGCTAAAAAACTGCATCTGGTAGAGGACCTCCGTTCAGTGGCCAATGGTGCAAGGTTTATTCCTGATGTTTACTATACTGGTGATTATAGGAATGAAGATAAAGAGAAGAACGAATGTTAACATGCATTCTGGACTACTAAATCTCATGAATATCGAAAATGTGTTGGTCAAGTGGACTAAGATGGTTTAAAGAAGTCAAGAATTCCAATCTTTCTATTTGTGCTGAGGTGAAACTTGTTTAGGTGTGTGTTTCGGAGTTTTTTCCCCGCATATTTCCACTTATTGGTTCAGCCATCCTTGCAGCACCTAGTTTGTGTAGATCATCAAAATGCAAATTCTGTTGAAGGACAACCTACCAAAATTTTGGAAGCAGTGTAATCATGGGAACCTGTTGTACTGCATGCCACACAGATGGTGTCTATGAAAACAAAAACTTTCATAATCAGAGGTTAGTATCTTTGCACTTTTCTGTAATGACTTCTATTTTCATCTATTATGGTTTGCCTTTCTGAAACTACTTTGAATTTTACTGTCGGTAGTTGGTTACATGTTTGTGTATGTACAACATCTATGGTTCACTCTTTCATTTGATATGCATTGAAACAGGTTGCAGTTATATTGTCGGTAACTTTGGTATGTACATCTGGAAAGTTCTACTTTCGCACACTTTCATCTGCACATGAAACAAATTCTTCTGTATTTGCAACTTTAAAATGCCAATTGAGTTGCCGTAAAGATCTAGTCAATGAAAAGTTTAGTAGCTTTCAGCGTTGAATATAAAATTTTTTGAACTTCACATGTATTAATTCACATTTCATGTTTCAGGGTGCATACATTGGAAGTGGACACCTGTACTAACATATCAAGGAAACCTGCAATATTTTGTCAAATAAGAAAACTGGAAAACACATCTTATAGTTTTTTCACATGTATAGTTTGGTATATCCAAGGTATTGTAGTTGTAGATAACGAATTTACTGATTTGTACAAAATTTCAATCTTGCATTAGCGCTCCACAAAATTGTAACTGCCGTCTTGCTAGATAAATGTTCTTTTTGGTTTCTCTGCAAGTTTATATCAATATATTATTTCCTGACTACTTGAGGTGTAGTTAAAGTAAGCTTTAATCTTCAATACTCGTGGAAAGGAGCTTGCCTAAATAGATACGATGCGACAGGTCTTCGATACGCAAGTGGCAACACCTAAGGTTTGTAGCCATCCACTTTGAGATGTGCAGGCCAGATTTTATTTAGATTTGTATCAACCCTAATTTCACTGATGTGGTTTTTTTTTTTTTGAAATAGAATTACTCTTGCTTTTATAGAAAGCAAATGTAAGGTACATACGCACAAGACCTGCTGGGGATACCAGTTTGAAACTAAGGACAGCCACCATGAGGACGCAGCCTCCAAAAGAGAAACAGAGCAAAGTCTGGACAGAACAAGTTACTAAAGAAAGAAGAAGCATCAACTGCCCGCAACAGAAACGCCTTGTCGATGATGAAAATACTCCAAACCACAGCACGCACCCCCTCGGTTTTGCTGACAACACTCAGGTAAAGCTTCTCCCGACAAAAGGAAGCAGAGGAGCGACTCCAGCATAGAACACAGGAGTAATCTTCAGAAGCAGCTAACAGCGAAGAAAATTAGATGAAGCAGTATCCGGAGTCTTCTCTTCCACTCCTGAAACGACTGGACCCACTACACCTGTTCGCCCCACCCCCTCTATCTTGGTCTGTTCACCAGTGCGTATCAGAACCTTCCATTTCTGCACAAAAACACAGAATTTAAATATCAACTCGATTGGGAATCTAAAAAATTTGCCTTCAATCGCTCTTTTGTTGCGCGTGATCCACAAAACCCAAAGCACCATCGCAAGCAAAAACAGTTTAGCGTTATAGTCCCTACGTTCGAAAGGAAACCAATTATCAAGGAAATCCTGCCAACCAGTGGGAGCCTGATTCCAACCCAAAGCTTCCTTAAAACACAACCGCGTAAATCTAGCTAAAACACAGTTGAAAAAGATACGATCCACCGTTTCTGGCTGGCTACATATACTACATAGAGTGGGCGGGCTCCCCCGCCACTTCCTCTTTAGTTCCACCCCAGTTTGCAACATATCATGTGTGATCAACCAAAGGAAAACCTTGAGTTTCATAGGCAGCCTACTCCTCTAGATACGTTGGAGACGTTTATTAACCACCCCCCCGATGGGAGAACCATCTGTACATCGACTTGCTAGTAAACTTATCATTTTTTCCAGTTCCCAATAGACCAGGTCTCGATCCAAATTCAACTGTATATCATCTACTAGATCCATAAGACCCCCCCCCCCCCCCCACACACACACAGAGCAAGGTCCTGTGGTCCAAGGGGCCTCCTAAAGTTTAAGTTCCAACTCCCGTTTTCAAAAAAATCACAGATCGGGCTAGTTTTGTTGTTATTAAGATCATAAAGTCTAGTGAAAGTAATTCCTAAAGGAGTATGACCTCTCCAGGCATCCTCCCAAAATCTGGTAAGTTTCCCATTATTCAACGCAAAGGTAGCCCCCCGACTAAAGTTGTGCTTGATCTTATTGATCCCTCTCCAAAACTGAGAACCCTTTTTCCCCCTGCAGCTTAGAAGAGGTTTGTTCTTAAGGTATTTTGCTTTCAAAAGTTGACAACACAAATCTTCTTCGGGGCTAGTATAGATTCTCCAAACCCACTTCATTAGGAGGGCTTCATTGAACAGCTTGGTATTTAGGATACCCAGACCCCCAAAATCTTTTGGCAAACAAACATTGTCCCATTTCGAAACAGTAGAGCAAGAATTTCAAATTGCTAATGGAGTCTAGATCACCCCCCCACCATAATAATTGTATTGTCTACGTATTGTAAGTGAGTAATCCCCCCAGAAACCGAATGTGGCACTACTCCTTTCACATAACCTTGGTCTTTAGCCTTAGTCAAAATATGGGCTAGAGCATCAACCGCCAGATTGAAGAAAAGAGGGGAAAGGGGTCCCCTTGTCTTAGCCCTCGGTGTGTTTTGGTGTGGTATTGGGACTTCAACACCCAAATTTTCATTTTGCACAAGTAAACTGACAGTAACTCTAATATAAACTAACTTGTATTTGTGAATGCTGCACAAGCTTGTTGAATTCTGGTAATGTGGCTACTGCCAACAACAGCGTGGTGATCACAATTTATTTTTAAAAAACAAACCAAGTAGGAGAGCTGTCAATTGTATTAATAAAGAGAAAAGTTTAGACAGGACAAGCAATACAATAGGAAGAGTTTACAATTTAAGACAACAGCTGCAAACGACTGAACCAACTCTACCAACAACAGAAACAAACAACAATGAAGACCACCTAACAACAATGTAGCAATCTCCGCCACTAGGTCCCAGAATGCATGACCTTTTAAACTCATGAAAAGTTTGTGGAGGTCTGGTGGCGACAACTCCTTTAGATAATACAAGACTATGTAGATTGCCTAAAAATTGATCACAATTTAAGCAATTTCATACCATTGTTCACTATATAATCGGATGTTACTGGAATTGTGTATTGCTGAACGACCCCCATGAGCTTGGTTGCACTACGATTAAGTGCCCAAACTTTTTGTCAAGTAATGAGTGGTATCAAGCCTGGCTCAATATACAATAGACTCTTCACCAGTAATTCCTTGCATCTAGTTTTTATCATCAAATGGCCTGAATGTGCTAATAGTGGTAAAACAGGATGGCTGTGTTTTGAATCATTTAACAATTGTGTGGAATTTTGTTTTCTTTCTTCTGTTTTTTGAGGACACGTGTCTACTCTAGAGCATTACATATATGTGTATAACACGCACCTAGGGATCCATAGGATGTTAAATCCTCATGCACTACCTTGCCTCTGGTTTATTCAACCATACGATTTCACAGCTTCTCTGTTAAACCACGTGGCATCAAGGGTGTGTTAATTGTTTTTAACTATTTCATTTGCTGATGCAAACTCCCTGTAACACCTAAAAATTTACCCTTAAAACTGTTCCAGTTAGTTCTATAATTTTTGTGGTAAAAAAGAATTAATTTTGCAATATTTATAACTCACCATAGGTTTTAATTTAATTTGTTGCATTCATGCTGGTGCATATTATATTTTTGTATGATTGTGTTTGAGTTTCTAAAGCTTCCATAATTTTTAGGGATTTTTTATCTATTTTCTACGAATTTATCTCAATTTTCTAGACATCAAAAACACTTTTTCCCTTTATCTTTTACCTTTTTTCTCTTCTTTTTTTCATTTTCCCTTCCCAACATGGACTGCCAGCCCGTGCTTCTTCTTTTTCCTCCTTTTTCCCCGCTGGCCCACTCCCTTTCTCCTCTCTCTTCTCCTCTTCCGGTGGCCCAACACCAACCCGTTTTTCTTTTTCTGCCCTCCCTCCTTTTCCCTCACTGACGGGTGGGGTCCGCCCGTCATCTCCTACCTCCAGCCATGAGCGGCTAGGACTCGAGCTCTCCTCCGCGCTTGGGCCCGCAGGCTCGCACACCGAGGTCGAGTCGCCCGTGCCCCACCTCCCTTTTCTTCGTATAACCCGGCCCGCGGAACCCTCCTCTCTCACGCCGCTTTTCGCTTTTGCCCTAAGCTCTGCGCCCCCCACGTGCTGAGCTGCCGTCAATCTCTCCCCTTGCCGCGCACCTGCTGAGTTTTGGTAAGTCGGGTAGCTTCCTCACTAGATGACGGTCCGATTCCGCTCCCTCTTGGCATTCCTTTGCACCCAGACGAGCTTCTCCGTGTCCGTCGGAGTGCCGCCGCCGCCGCTTCCTCTCGCAGTCGACCATCATCGGCGTCTTCCTGATCTCCCGAAACCCCCAGTTGTGTTCCCCGCATTGTGCACGTGCTGTAGTGCCTTTTGGCACTATTTTTTGTGCACCGTAGTGCCGAAACACCTGTACACCGGCGATCCAAGCTTGTTCAAAATTATTTCTGTTTTGGTCCGATTTCTTTCAGAAAACCCCCTGAACTCTTCTAAAATGGAACCCACTGTCCAGACCTTAGTTTTCCACATTAGCCCTCCTATTTTTATATAAATTATGTTTTAGTCATCGGTTTCTTTCTGTTTAGCCCTTTTGTAGTAGTTTTTCTCAGAAATAAACCCCTGCATGACCGTTTTCAGCGTATCTTTACTATTTTTAAGTCTGTTTTAAGCGTTCTTGGTACCGATTTGATCGTTGAAATGCGTAGAACATGTTTTTAAGCCTTTTACCTCTGTTTTTCAATGATTGGTGTACTATTTTAATTTATTTCTATTGTTTGCTTGTATGTACTCGTGTCTCTTGGCGTGTTCGTGATGTTTAGATGAGGAGCCGTTCAAGAATCTTCAACATCAAGATTTTGAAGACTTTGAGTAGCGACAAGTGAATGAGGAAGGCAAGTATATTCCTTGATCATACTTTATCCCAATAAAATTTACTTTATGCTTGCATGCATTAAATTGATTGGGTACCTATTTATCCCTATTGTTATCCATGTCCTTGAATAGCCGAGTTTACTTTATAAAAGTTTTTGGGTGGTTTGCTTAGCACTGAACAATGGTTATGGGTGATTAGTGAACACTTTACACTTGATGCATGGTTTACACTCTTTGATGAAACTTTATGATACGTTGATAATGAGAATTAAAATCAACCATGGAGAATCACTCGGGGAAACAGCAGAACCACAAGGACTATATGGCTCTGATCTTGGCTGATTAATTAGATTTCTCTAGCTTGTTAGTAGCTTTCGAAAGGCACAGGGGGGCTGGATTCAAGAGGGGTACTCGATCTACCGAAGGGGTTTGATACGCTTACGAGGTACACTCACTTTGGGCTAGGGTGCACTCGCCCAGGTGCTGAAACCTCAGCGGGCTGCTACTTGTTGGATAGTCTTTATAAAGGCCTCGTAGCGTCTCTATGCAATCACACTTAAGGAAGTGTGATATTGTGCCTGTCTAGCACAGCTTGGTTGGTCCAAAGTTTTTTTTGAACTTTTACGCGACTTGTGAATAAAGTGTGCAACCTCTGCAGAGTGAAAAATGGTATATCAGCCATGCTCACGGTTAAGAGCGGCTCGGACTCTCACATGTCTACTTAATTGAAATCATGGTTTAATTCAGTTATCCATTTGTTTCAAGGTTTGTTTATTACTTCAGTTATCAAATTCTTTCATAAATGTGGAATTGGTTTCACCTTTGTAGTAATGTTATTTACTCCACTGTTAATTAAAATACTCACCGCTTATTCCGTCAACCTTATTCCTTGTTTAATCCTTTCATATCATTTACTTTCCAATATACTTGTTGAGTACGTCATGTGCTCACACTTCCTATATCAACACTGCTCAGAACAAGATCTGTTTGAGGACTTCCCAGAGGACATATAGGACTTCTAGCCATATGTTCCCCCAGTCAGCTACCTGTGGAGTTGGATGATCCGCTGCTAGAATAAATGCGAACTGAAACACCTATTTATTTATGTTATGACTTTCGGCTTGGTTTGTAATAAATAAGAGTAAAATGCATGAATAGCCATTATATTTGTTAGTGTGTTTCAGTTTGGTCATCGTATTTTGAAAAGTGCAAATCGCAGCCACTAAAGTTGTTTGACTCTATCAATACGGTCATTACCTCTATAGCCATAAGTATTTGGATGACGTATCATTCTTTTTTTTGCAAATTGCTCCCTCTCATTCGAGTTATTTGAGACATCATATAGTTACCCTAATTCTCTACTATACGGGTAAAATCGGAGCAGTCATAATTCCCGTTGGCGTTGGCATCGGTGGCGGCGATTGGACAGAACCCAGCGACAAGACAACAACGACTATAGGCAACGTGTGGATTGAGGGTAACTCAAGCTTCGCTAGCAATGGCTCCTGTCCGCCTGCCGGAGAATGCACCAGCTCCTTCTTATAGTACGTTCACAAGATCTGCTACTTAGTAGCCTCCTTTACTAATACAATGTGGATCTCTGAATTAGATATGTTACTTGATGTTCTAGGTGATCATAGTGACTCATTTAGTGTGCAACTATTTCAAGGTGGATTTTTCATTAGCAATGGTACCAATCATGATTGTGTGGATACAAAAACCGTGTGGTATGATTTCTGCGAGATGGAAAAATGGTCTCCTTCAGTGGTTGAAAATATTGTTGAGGATCTTTTGGTACGAGATGGTTGGCAGAGTTAAAGTGTACTGGTTACGTCCTGGCAAGGCTATCAATGAAGATGGACTAGTACCAATCAAGAAGGATGCTGATACTAACTGCATGGTTTCCATGGTATAGTTTGGCCATAGGTTTCTTGATATGTATCTTGACCATGATGATAACCTTAATGGCTATAACAGGGACGACATCATAGCCTACCATGCTGACCAAACACCACCAGTGGTTAACCCTAGTGAGCTCTCTTACGTGCCACCACAAAAGGGTGAGAAGCTTCAGCTTCTAGATACTAACATGCAGAGTTCAAGCAGAGAAACCAATCATGGTGATAATGAAAGTGACGTAGATTCGGAGGATTCAGATTTCGTTCCTCAGCTTACGGACAGTGACTATGATCTAGATGATGGAGATGACGAAATATAATGACTATGTTGATGATCTTGATAATTTGAAGGGGAAGCAAGTGGCAGAACCTTTAGAGGACTTTGAAGAAGATGAGATTCAGTTACCAGATTCAGATGAAGAAGAAGTGAGGTTCAACTTCAAAAAATTCAGAGAAGAAGACTTGTGCAACTCAAAATTTTATGTAGGCCAAGTGTTCTCATCTATTGACATGTTGAGGAAAGCGATAAATGAGTATAGTTGCAAGAGCAGAGTTGACATAAAAAAAACAACCAGTGAGAGTACAAGGCTTGGTGCAAAGTGTGAAGAAGATGGTTGTCCTTGGTACCTGTGGGTTTCTAAGGATAGTAGAACAAAATCCCTCATGGTTAACAGATATAATGGAGAGCACACCTGTAGGAAGAAGTGGATGGTCAGGGCATTCACTTAAAAATTTCTAGCTGACAAGTACATCGAGTCTTTTACAGCAGATGAAAACATGAACTTGAAGAATTTTTCAAGAATTGTACAAAAAGAGTGGAACATGACACCTTCTAGGAGCAAATTATGTAGAGCAAGAAGATTGGCAATGAAGGCTATTTATGGAGATGAGGTTGCTCAATACAATCTGCTATGGGATTACACACTTGAAATTAGAAGATCCAATCCTTGTAGTAGCTTTTATCTTTCACTTGAAAAAGACGGAAGGTTTAGCCATTGTTACTTCAGCTTTGATGCTTGCAAGAGAGGCTTTCTTGCAGCCTGTAGGCCTGTGATATGTCTTGATGGTTGCCACATTAAGACAAAATATGGTGGCCAGTTACTTACTGCCGTAGGTATGGATCCAAATGATTGTATATTCCCAATAACTTTCGCTGTGGTTGAGGTTGAGGATACCTCAACATGGAACTGGTTCCTCACAACATTTAAGCAAGATCTTGGAATCATCAACACCGAACCATGGACCATAATGAGTGACAAACAAAAGGTAAGTTTAGCTTACCTAAATTTTTTAGATTCTCTATATGTTCTTAATTAACTCGGTTTCTCTAAATTTTACTCATTATAGGAATTGATTAGAGCAGTGAGTGATCACTTTCCTCATTCAGAACACAGGTTCTGTGTGAGGCATATGGGGCAAAATTTCAATGTACTTTTTAGAGGGGATGTTTTGAAGGATCCATTATGGAAGATTGCAAGAAGCAATACTCTCGTGCGCTGGGAAGCTGCCATGCAAGAGATGAAAGAAATAAATGAAGACGCATACAAATGGCTTGAAGAATTGCCACCTAACACTTGGGCGAGAGCATTTCAGAGTGACCTACCCAAATGTGACATCCTACTTAACAATAACTGTGAGGTTTTTAACAAGTAAGTTTAACTAACTTATTTTTGCACTTATTAATTCTTTTTATTCATTTATCTAGACAATTGAGTTTACTACTGAATAAATAGGTATATTCTGGAAGCTAGAGAACTTCCAATCCTAACTATGATAGATAGGATCAAGACCCAACTGATGACTAGGATATACAACAAACAAAATGAGGCAAAGAAATAGTTTGGTCACATATGTTCCAAGATTATGAAGAAGGTAGCGAAGAATACAGAGCTAGCAAATGCATGCTTCGTTTCACCCGTAGGGGAGGGAATATTTGAGGTTGCAGGTGAGGGCACACAATATATTGTAGACCTCAAAGTAAAGAGTTGCACATGTAGAAGGCGGGATTTGAGTGGTATTCCATGTAGTCATGCCATATCATGCATGAGGGAAGACCGGATTGCACCAGAGGATATGGTTCACTCATGTTATTCAATTGAAAGCTTCTGCAAGGCTTATGGTAACATTATTGTGCCATGCCATGATAAGAAAGAGTGGCATAAGATGAATGGGCGCCCAATTGAGCCACCTTTGTATGTGAAGAAGGCTGGGAGGCCTCCAAAAAACAAGAGGAAGCAACCTTATGAAGCTGAACTGAAGAAATGTGGAAAGAAGATGTCAAGGCATGGAGTTGTCATTCATTATAGACACTATGGAAAATCTGGACACAACAAAGCTGGCTGTAGTGATGCTAAAGTAGGCCTACCACCAATGGAGGAGGTTAGGAAAAAGGTAAAACCTCTTCCTCATGCATCTGATGAAGATGAGCCAGTCATAACACAGGCGAGTTATCATACTAGAAAATTATTTTATATCTATCATAATTATATTTAGTCATTTCATTCTACTATATGGAACTGTTGTGTTATAGGACCATAACGTGCAATGGAGAGATGAGGATTTGCCATCATCTCAACAATGTGAAGCCAACATGCTTGCTGATATGTTACATGAGGTAAATGTGCATGCTTTTGCTTTACAAGTCATTTTTGCAACATATAAGTGACCACATACTTTTGATATAAATTCTGAGAACACAACTACAGAGAGGGCCTGCACACCCCACTCCTTTATCCGACTCCGGGTTCATCCAATCTGCTGTGATGAACCAATGCTCAATTTCTGCTACCACTGCAACAAGACAAGGTAGTCAAGCAAAGAAGCTAGGGGAGATGAAACATGCTAAAAACAATGAAATAGCTGCCAAGAGAGAAGCTGCACTTGAAGCAAAGTTAAAGGCTGCAGAGAATAAGGCAACAGAGGCACGAGCAAGGAAAGAAAAGGCTGCAGAGAAGAAAGTAGCTCTTGCACAAGCTAGGAAGGTTGAGGCTGCACAGAAGAGAGCAGCAGTTTTGGAGGCAAAAAGGATTGCAACTGAAGAGAGAAGCATTAGCGACTGCAAAAAAAAGAAAAGGCAGCTGCCAAAAGGGCAGCCGATGCTCATGCAAGGAAGGAAACACAAGCTGCCAAGAAAGCAAAGAAAAACTAATCTATTTGTCTTTCTGATTTTTTTGAAATAATATTGTTATTCGGAACTGAAATTTGATTGATGTAAAAATGCTACCCTTTGATGCTTTTAGTCACATGGGAGCTCTAATTGTTGAGTAGAGGTTAAACGTGCATGATAATTTTCATTGTTCGGCTTACATGCATGCCTCAAATAACTCAAATGAGGGGGAGGAATTTGCAACTCAAAAAAGAATGCTACATCATCCAAATACGTATGGCTATAGAGGTAATGACCGTATTGATAGAGGCAAACAACTTTAGTGGCCACGATTTTCACTTTTCAAAATACGATGGCCAAACTGAAACACACTAGCAACTACAATGGCTATTCATGCATTTTACTCAATAAATAACTATGGTACTTTATGGTATTGCTACTGTTATTAACTATTATCATCATATGTGTGTAATTTTGATCCTGACGCACATATGATTCGTTGCTCCGTCTATTCCTTTAAAATCGGGCGTGACACTCCTGAGTTAACATGTTTTGCGCATATGAGGGTTTTGTTGAGTTGTGATCCAAATTCATTTATACACGTATAAAGGCCGACTTCGGACGGAGCGAAGCGGAGGCCCGTCGGCGATGTTCTGTAACCGCACTCGATAGTGAAGATTTGCTGGCTGGCACTCGTGGTTTATCCCTTCTGTCTTGAGAGGGTTTTCCGCGTTAAGTCTCGTGTCCTCTGTGATTGATCTATTCTTCTTCATCGTTTATTTGTCATCCGTTTTATAACAGGTTTCACTTACTATACTCCTACTAACACACAACTCCAACCTGCAGGGTCTGACGTTGGATTAATGAAGAAATGTTCAATTGTTCTATGTACCGCTGCTGGGACCGTCAGGTAAAGAACTAAGGCAGATCATAGAAGACGAAGACTCATTCTAGATCAACACTATGCAGGTTCATAAACTCGTGGATGGCGTGGGAAAAAGATTGATTACTGCAAACATGATGGCATGCACTTCAAGAGCTGCTCTCGCTGCCAATATATATATATAAAAACTTCACATGCAGGGGAAAGACTGTCCACACTGTATTATATTAAGAAGGAGACTTTCTCATATGGGTTAAGAAAACCATTAAACTCCTACTTCACCTGTACATAGTGGTCCGTCACTCGATGCCAATAATCTTGCAGCATTTTGGAATGTCACGAAAGGTATTTATTTTGATTTGTCATTCTCATTCTGGAATCATGAAGATCCAAACACTACAGGAATCCGATGGTTTCCCTACCGTTCTTTTCTTTCCCTAGGAAAAAGTATAGCATCCTAGGGAACATTTGTTTCCCTAGAGTGATATCTCAAAACTGTAGGGAAATCCAGCTTTCCCTAGGAATCTTGGATCATTCTAGGGACAAATCAGGAGATGGTCCCTGATCGATGCCATGTAAGCACCCTGTCACACCCTAAATTTTTTGAATTTCAGGATGTGATTGAAATTAAAAATAAAACAACATTTTTCTCATAATTCTAAAAATTTTCTAACATTTATTTTCTTCACAGGGAAATTATTATAAAAGAAAATAGATTGGTTGATTTTTCTAAATTAAAAAAGGATGTTTGGTTTGGTTTGCATTCATGCTGCAATGCATTGTTTTATTGCTTGTCGTTCATTTTGAGTTTGAATTCCTGAATTCAAATTTGATTTGAATTCCTGAATTCAAATTTGATTTGAATTCCTGAATTCAAATTTGATTTGAATGTGTATGTTCTTTTCAAGAAAATGCAAAGCCATTTCTTTTTCCTCTCCTTGTTTTCAGCCCAGAAGGCCCAACACTTCTTCACCCTCTCTCTTTCTCTTTTCTTTCCCGCAGGCCCATGAACTCCCACCGACAGCCCGTTACCCCTTTGTCCCGGCCCAATTACGCGGCCCACCTTCTCCCTCCGGCCCAGCCCGTCCCGGCCTCCCCCTCCCGCAGCCCACCGACAGGAGGGGCCCGCCTGTCGGGGTCGCCCCCGACCTCGTGACGGAGCCGGACTCCCGGTGGAGTCCGAACCCGGCCACGCGTGCGCCGCCGCGGCCTCTCTTGGCCCGCACGCCAAGACGTCCTCCTCGGTCCCTATAAATAGCGCCCCGTAGACCTCCTTGAGCCCCAAACCGCAGCTGTCGCTCTCGCTTCGCGAAACCCTAGACATAGCCGCCACCTTGCTCGAGCTCTCGGAGCTCACCGCTGCGCCGCCGCTCCACCGCCTCTGCGTGGACTTCGGGCTGCTCAGGAGTTTCTCCTTGTGGTAAGGAAGCTCGCCGTCTGTTTTTCCCCTCCCTCTCAATCTCCTTCACCGGGTTTAGCACACCGGAGCTCCGCCTCGCCGCTCCGCCGTCGCGCGCGCCCTCTGCCGCCTCCGCACGTCGCACAGACCCCGCCATCGAGTTCGCGAGGCCGTACTCGTTCTCCCCGTCCGCGCCGCATGTCGAATCCACGCCGGACGACCGTTTTCGGTCTACGCTGGCGATGCGCCGCCGCTCGCCCCGATCGATCCTAGCCGTTCGATCTAGAACGGGTGGTCAAGATTAGATCTAAACCTAGTCAAAACCAGGGTACCGGTCAAACCTAGGATGTTTTACAAAAGAGACCCTCGGTTTATTCAAAACCAACCCGTCGTCCTGCTCTGTTCAAAAATAATTCTGTTTAAGTCCTTTTATTTGCAGAAAGCACCCTGCATTTTTACAAAATAGAACCTGCCATCCTTAGAGCATAGTTTTTCTAGCTAGCCCTCTAGTTTATGGTTTATTTATGTTTTAGCCCCTGGAAGCTCTATTTCTTCACAAATAAGCCCTGAAACCCTGTTTTAGCCACAACTTCTTCGTTTTAGCTCCATTTTCATCAATTCTTGCGCCCACGTGATCCTTGCAACGTGTGCAATAGCTCTATCGTCATGTTACCCTTTGTGAGCACACTTTGCTATGTCTTGCAAGTCTTTTCTTCTAGCCTTCATGTCCATAGTTAATCGCGACTAGATCCCTGAAGCACCGTTTAGTCTATAGAATCGCCATTTTAGCTTTGTTTTCCGTGTTTCTTGCGCTCTCGTAACCATAGAAGCGAGCCCTATCCTTTAGTACATTCTTTTAAAGCCTTTCTTTTGTTATGGTGTAATGTTCTTAGTTGTATTTTTTTGTTTGCTTTGTATGGTTGCTCGTTGATTGCTCCGAGTAGAAGGATCGCTGTTTGAAGATTGAAGATCAAGAGTTCCAAGTGAGCAAAAGCTGAAAAGCAGTAAGAGTAGTATTTCGTTGGAGAAAGGAAAATGACCCTAACCATACTTCTATCTATGCTTTATTTACAAGAATGCTTGATTTAATTGGAACATGGAGAACCACCCAAGAAAACCGTACGACCACAATACTACATGGCTCTGGTCTTGGCTAAGTAATTAGATGATCTATATGTCGTGCCTGGGGCGTTTGATTGGTGGATTTTGGGTTATCGATATTTGAGGAGCGGGTGAAGGAAGCTTCGTCTTCTGAGGTACCGCAGAAAGCAAGGGACCAGTGCGTACATATAGTGATTCTTTGTAAAGGTCTCGTAGCGTCCCTATGCAATCACACCTCGGAAGTGTGGTATTATGCATGATCATCACATATGCGTGGTTGGGTTCAAAGTTCTTCGGAACTTTTACTCGAATTGTGGTGAAAGTGTACAACCTTTGCAGAGTGTAAAACTAATATATCAGCCGTGCTCACGGTCAAGAGCGGCTTGGACCCTCACATGATTAATAAACTTAAAGATGGATTTAAATCATTTTCTGGTTATTTCTTGTGGCCTTGCTGAGTACCAACCATAAGTGTACTCACCCTTGCTTACTGCTGCTCAGAAGGAGAAAGTTGTGGTGAAGTCTTTTGAAGATGTTGCTGAGTTCTATGCGTACGCAACCCCAGTCGATTGCCTGTGAAGTTTGGAGTCTCCGTTTCCAGGATAAGCTGTAAACTCTGATAGTCTTTTAGTTGTTGTTTTTCTCCTTTTCGTGATACTGTACTGATTAATTCACTTATAATGTCTCTATATGTATGAAACTTGATCCTGGCATACATATAAATATGCATTCGGTTTTGTCCTTAAAACTGGGTGTGACAGAAGTGGTATCAGAGCAGTATCGACTGTAGGACGTAAGCCTTGGTAGCAATGGTTGTTTTCTAAGATTTCTTTTGATATAAAATCCATTCATACTTATTCCTTGACCCCCTCCATTTAATATTCTCACTCCTTAGCTTTTTCTTCTCTCAATCCGCTTTGATAACTCACCTTTCTCGTCTGACCCCTTCTCATTTGCACCTTATTATTTCGCAAATGTTAGACCCTCAATTCTGGTCGGTCTAATTTCCCCTTCTGGATCACTCCTTGATTTTAATCCTCCTTGATGTATGATTATACAAATTCCATCCTTGAATTTCATTTAACTTATCTTTCTTGAGCCTATTTTCTTTTAATTTGTTTATAATGTGCTCAGTTTTCACATTGTGCCTCTTCTTTCCAAAATAATAATAATAATAATAATAACAATACCGCTCTGGAATCATCCCTTGATTTTTGATTCCAAAGTATCTTTCCTGATTCAAGAAAATTAGATGATCCATACCACATACCCTAAGCCTGTCCAAATTGTCTGAAGAATGGAGCTGCCAGTTCATCCATGCCATCAATACCGAAGCTAAAAGAGATAACCTGCTTAGGAATACCCTTGCAGCCCTTTTAACAACATTTAGCATCGTCTTTGACTGTGTTGATATGGTGAAATTCCGTGTTTGCGTGATGATTCTTGGCTTTATGATCTTGTCTGATTCGCTTCTTTGTAATGATTGTTGGTGTATTGTGGGTCTTCTACCTGCAATAACATCAGTTCTTTTATACCTCCCACATCCTTATTCTTTTTCCTTTCTTTCTCCCAAATTCAATAGAAAACACCAAGAAAGAAGTTCAAGATAACACTGACAGCAACAGTAGGAACCAACGAGTATCTGCAATGGTCGACAAGAGAAAGAAGATGGAGATAAGAGCATTCTAATTTCCTTGTTACCTCCATGCCTTTTTCCCCGTCCACCTTGATGTATTTAACAATACCGACCGCCAAGAGTTAGTGAAGAGAATACCATAGATCTTACCTTGTCATTCCATCTTCTTATCAATTGTTCTCTATTTTGACCTTCTCTCTACTACCCAATCAGATGATGAGTCCCCACAGAAATTATGAAGATAGAGTCAACAAAGAAGACCTCAACATTCCAGTGCAAACTCAGAAACTACAAGCAGTGACTCCAATCATGGTCGATACCCGACAGCATATCACAGAGCAAGCCTCATTCTCTAGAGACCACAACCATAATAACAGTGATAACCATCAGATTCCAATGAGTCTGCCACCGTTTGATAAAGAGAAACTATTAGCTATGCAAGCTCAAATTATACAAGAAAGGATGCAGCCCAATATAGTAACACCCCATAGCGTGAAGTTGACCAAAGGCCCAGTGAAGAGGCAAGTCGTTGAAGCATGGAACCATCAGAAAAATAAGAGGAATCGTAGAACGACAAAGCTGGGAATGGAAAGACAATATAAGGATATTAAGAGATCAGGAGTGTGTCGATGTTGTGAGCATTATGGTAATCTATGTCTCCAGGAAGATAGCTTAATGACAGCAGAAGCAAGAGAACATTACTATTTAGATATCAATAAGAATTTCCCTATGCAAGATCCAAATATAGAAGGAAATGCTCAAGCTGAAGATAGCAGTCAGAGTATAAACCTCGAGGATTGGACTATCACTTTCAAAGAGTTTCAGCCTGAAAGAAGCAAGCAGCCTAAGAAACAAATTAGTAAAACAAGCCAAGAGAAGATGGAGTTACCACAACCATTGGCAGATAACGGTACTCAACTTAGTTTCAATCAACCACAGCCAAAAGTTGTTCAACCTCCATGTGACCCCTCTGCCAAAAAGGATCCTGATGTACAAGCCATTCCACCAAGAGTTGTGGAGGAGCAGAAAAGTAGTCGGGATGGACGTATTAAAAGAGTAATGTGCTATAAATATGGTGAAAAAGGCCACTATGCCAATAGATGTCCCACAAAATGAGAAAGTCGAAATGAGTATGCTAAAAGAGTGTGTTTTGGATGTTGTAAAGAAGGGCATTATGCCGATAGCTGTCCAACAAAGCATAATAAGACCAGGTCCCATAATGCTTGATTATATTGCCTCAAGTGTGGAGAAGGCGGACATCTTGCCAGTTGGTGTCCCAATAGCCCCGCACTCGGTCAGACATCATCAGATGGCCCCCTTGCCAGGACGGATGATCAGGATATTTCAGCCAGATAAGGATGCCATCAATCCCCAATGCTCAATTCTCATGCCACCTCGAGTCACTAAGATACTTGTAACACCCCGGGTGTTTAAAACACTAAACATAAAATATTATACATAGCATCATGCAAAATCATCAAGATTAAATTAAATAATGCATTTCTTTTATGTATACAAGTGCATGTGTATGTGTGTCTATGTGTATGTGTGCAAGATGTGTAGAATAGAGTGCTCATGTACCTTTCACACTCACCATGAAATGATAAACAAAATACATCACTATACACTCTAAGTGATGTTTATAATTTTGCAAGAAGAATTAAATTCGAATAAAAGGTGGGCACATGAAATAAGGAATAAACTCAAATTAAAGAAAACATGCTTTGAAAATAACTTTCAAATCCTTGATCAAATGAACTTTTGCCCAAAACAAGAGTTGTAGAGTTTTAAATGCGGAACAACTTTTATGTTCATGATTTTTCAAGTTACTATACAAAGATTTAAGAAAAAAAAATTGAATTTGGATTCAAATAGAGCAATAATGCGCATTGTCAAGAATTTAAATTTAACTCTTTATCTACGCTTCAAATGAGTTTTTGCCTGAAATGAGAGTTGTGAAGTTCGAGATTTTCTACAAATTTCGTGTTGAAAGTTTTTCACGTGTCCATTGGAAATTTTGAAAATTTTTGAGTCAAACCCGGCCCAAACCCTTTTCTCTCTCCCTTCTCTTTCTACTCTCTCTCTCTTCTCTCTCTGCTTTCTCCCTCCCCTGCTCTGCTTCCCTGCTTCTAGAGAGCAGAGCCGAGCAGGCCATCATGCCACGGCCGCCCGCGCGCCTGCAACCCTGCACACTACCACGGCCAGGCAGCGCAGCCATGCTGCATCGCCACTACTGCCTCCCATCCTCGCTGCATCCCTGACCCGGAAGTGATGCCCGTCGAGCACGCGCCGCGCCTTGCCGTCGCTGACGCTCCGCTCCGCCCGCGCACGCCACGCCCCGACGGCCGGTCGAGGACAACCAGGCCCGGCTGCGCCTCTGCTCCCCTCCCGGGCCTTTAGTGCAGCGCCACCGGCACCTCCATCCACTCCTCTCACTCCCTGCTCGCCTACAAAGGGGCCGCCACACTCCCCTGCTCGCGCGCCCGAGAGCCACAGCCGCCGCCATGGCCGCCGCCCGAGCTCCACCGCCGAGCTGCCTTCTCCAGCCCTCCTACGACCAAGCCAACCCCAGAAACGGCATCCCCACCTCCCCCTGCAGCTCCACGGCGAGATCCCGGCCGCCCAAACCTATCGGAACGCCGCCGCCATCGCCATTCACCGCCGCCGGAGCCACTGCTCCGGGGAGACCCCTCCTCCGCCCTCCCTCGACCCGAGCTGCCGCTGGGAACGGGTCCCCCTCAGCTCACTGGTCCTCCCCGACGAACCCACCGCCGCCCCAAGCCACTAGAGCGGCGCCGCCGCTATCCGCCGCCGCTGTGGCCACCATTTGCGTCGCCGGCCGCCTGCCGTATGTGGAGCCGCGCCTCCGCCCTCTCCCTTCCAAATAGACCTCCCCAGCACGACCCCCACCTCCTACTGAAGCCGCCACACCCGGCCGCCCCCGCCAAACCCCGCCGGCGAGCTGCCGCCGGTGACACAGAACCACCACGGCCGCCCCTTTCCATGACGCCGCCACCACAAGCCGCCCCGAACCCAATCCGAGGCACCAACAGGTAGCACTCGGTCCCCTCTCCTTTTCCCCCACGTCTCCCTCGCCGCCGGCGGGCAAGCACGCCGGAAATCCGGCCACCGCCCCTCCTCTGCTCTACAAGTCCGGCCAGGGACCTATTTGCAAGTCCCCAAAACTTTCCCAGGGATATATATGCGAGAGTCGGTTTTGTTTTTGTTTTTCTTTTTGTTTCCAAAAACAGCAAACTTGTAAAATCGATATAAATTCGTAGAAAAATCGGAAAAATGCAAACTCAACTGTTTTGGAATCCTTGTTACAATATCTACAAGTTTTTTTACATGAACATCTTCAGAATCTGTCTACATTTTAATCTAGGAAAAAGATTAGATTAAATGGGCTATGTTTGTTCTAGGAGTTATACTCAGTATCTATAGCTGATTTTTGGCTAGATGTTACTTATTGTAATGTGTAGACCTGTGTAAAAATCTAAGCACCAATTGACACCGCTAACTAGATGAAATCCTAGTCTTTGCTAGATCTAGCTTAACAACTTGCTATTTATTTATGAATATTATACTACATATATGTGCATGAAATTTTTTCCATGTTTTTATAATGCTAGTTAAACACCCAAGTACAAGTTTGGTTAATTTTTGATCGGTCTAGCTATATGTGTGATTTAATCCATGTTTAATAGTGCTATTTCATGATAAATAGTTATGATAACTAGAAAAATATGAAAAATTCACAGCATACTTTACACCATATTAGAAATATTCAGAAAAAGTTTTAACACCAGAACTTGTATATCTTGTTATGTATAAATAGGTTTTGTTTCTAGTAGTGTCTATTTGTTTTGTTTTTCACGATTAATTTGCTGACTAAAATTTGTTGAAACTTTTACAGTAGGATTCTTAGCATATCTATAATGCTATGTAAAATCATGAGCACCATTACTGTCATATTCTGTCTTGTAGAAATGAATCTTGGTTATAGAAGAACCTGTGTATTTTACTTTTCATGTTAAATATGATTAATGAAAATGGCTGAAACTTTTATAGTAAGATTTTTATTTAGTTTTGTTCTCTGCATAAAAATTTCAACACCATAAACTCTTCCTAGTAATGATAGTAAATAAACTAAGTTTCTATGTGAAAAATGACAAAAGACAAAAATAAGAAATCCAACTTGCTCTATAAGTTTAAGCCAAGTTAATTACTGCTCTATAAACGATTGCCCAAGTAAGTGTAAGTGAAATATTTTATAGCTTTATAGTGAAGTAATTAGTAAATTGTTACGGTCACACAACTCATGCATGTGCATTTCATATAGATACGCCTACTCTCGCCGACGGTACGTACGAGCTGGTGCCGGAGTCCGAGAGTGAGTAGCATGAAGCCCAAGCTAATCTAACTGAAGCCGCCAAAGACCCGAACCAAGGTTCGGAAGAGCCCAAGGCTAACTTTGCTTAGCAAGGCAAGCCCCGGAGCATGTCCCATCTATTGTAGATTTATGCAACTGTTTATATTTCTATATGCTTGTGCATTTACGTTTACAGGAGTTGATTGAAACCTTAGTTGCATGATCCTAGGTACCTATGCTTGAACACTAGTGGGTTTAGGTTGCTAGTTGGCTAGGCTAATGGTTCGGTAGAAGTCGAGTGATTTCCTGTCACTCGCGAGAATTATAGGAATTGAATGTCCACTACATACTGCAACTATAAGGTTCACGGGCGGGGTTGTGGTACTTGTGATACCCCGTCTGTTTAGTAAAAATGGATAAGGCCGCAGTGTGTGGTGGTGGTGGTGGTTAAGCTTTTGAACGTACTAACCACATGCCGAGAATATGGTAATCGGTAAGCTTAAGTACTGGATTGAACCGAGGCCGGAACATACTCCCCACCGTCTTGAACTCGTTCACATCTAGCTAATGGCGAGTACGGAGTCGTCGTACTGCTGTACTTGAGGGCGGTGGGCCTGTTCCGTGAATCGGGAATTGAAGAGAACTGTTGCGTGGGTGACTCTGTTCCCATGCGTGTGTTTAGGTCTGCCTAGCTAGGTTAACAAATTCGATTCGAATCGTCCGCTTCTCACGGTTTGGGACTGCTTAACCCTTTTGCCACATAGAGTAAGAAGTGAAAGATGATGATGATGATGATGAATATGGTTGGTTGGATGATGAAAGATAATTGTTTCCCACCATGTATGCTTTTGGATAGATGCTCACTTAGAATGGTTAATTGAACTAGAATTTTGAAGCTAAAATTTGAAATTAAGGATTCACTCTTAGTTGCTTTTCGGCGAAACAAACCCCTCCAGCCAAAAGCCTCGCATGTCTAGGTAATGGGCTAAGTATACCCATAGTCGGGTAAGCCTTGCTGAGTATTAGTATAATAAGCCTTGCTTGTGGCTCAATTTTGTTTTCAGGTGATACGTTTGAAGATCAGGTAGCTAGCTTGACTTGGCCGGGTACTTTACCTCCTAGTTGGTCGGTGGAGTGGGGTACGACTCTGGCCAACGATGACAATGCCGAGTGATGTCATGTACGGGCTTCATCATGACATCTTGTATCGTCGTTTAGAACTCACTTTATTTCTGCTGCAGTTGAACTCTGAACTACTTTCATTTTGAATTTCAAGTACCTTTTTAAGATTTCAAACTCGGTTTGTAATATTTAAGCTAAGACTCTGTGATGTAAGAATTTGTGAAATGTTGTACTCTCGGGACTCACCTTCGTGTGAGTTGCATGTAAGCTTTGGGTTCGATCGACGCTCACGTGGATTCTTCGGGACTTTACCCGACAGCACTGCCAGATTACTCCGTTTGAAGTGCGTGTTAGCCGGGATTACCTTTAGGGTGATGGTTAGCGCACTTGAGCAGGATTAATTTGGGCGGTAATGCCACAATACTAAAGCAAGACAAGCATGCTTCTACAAAACAGTGGATGCCTAAGGATATTTGGGAAGATCAGAATTTTATGGGTGGCTTAATTTCGTCACTTTACTCGGAGGTTAAGGGATGTTTATGAGGACTTGGGAGATGATACAAGACACCCAAGCTAGAAAGAAGCAATCAAGCTCTATTCAAATCACTTTATCAAGGTGCGAAGGAATCTCTTCGACAGATGGGTCAACGAAGTCGAGAAACGAATGGGTAGTTACAAATGGAGTTAGACTGAGTATCCATAAAGTGATTTGTAAGTTACCAGGAATCCAGGATTATGTTTGAGGAGACATTGTAAGAATGAATGACCAGGAAGACAGTTAATGAGTGTCGGATGCTACCCACCTAAACCTTTGTCTCTTGCTAGCTTTGTGAATCTCGGGACGAGATTCCTTTTAAGGGGGTAGTTCTGTCACACCCTGAAATTTTTGAATTTCAGGATGTGATTGAAATTAAAAATAAAACAACATTTTTCTCATAATTCTAAAATTTTTCCAACATTTATTTTCTTCACAGGGAAATTATTATAAAAGAAAATAGATTGGTTGATTTTTCTAAATTAAATAAGGATGTTTGGTTTGGTTTGTATTCATGCTGCAATGCATTGTTTTATTACTTGTCGTTCATTTTGAGTTTGAATTCCTGAATTCTAATTTGATTTGAATGTGTTTGTTCTTTTCAAGAAAATGCAAATCCATTTTTTTTCCTCTCCTTGTTTTCAGCCCAGAAGGCCCAACACATCTTCACACTCTCTCTTTCTCTTTTCTTTCCCGCAGGTCCATGAACTCCCACCGACAGCCCGTTACCCCTTTGTCCCGGCCCAATTACGCGGCCCACCTTCTCCCTCCGGCCCGGCCCATCCCGGCCTCCCCCTCCCACAGCCCACCGACAGGCGGGGCCCGCCTGTCGGGGTCGCCACCGACCTCGTGACGGAGCCGGACTCCCGGTGGAGTCCGAACCCGGCCACGCGCGCGCCGCCGCGGCCTCTCATGGCCCGCACGACAAGACGTCCTCCTCGGCCCCTATAAATAGCGCCCCCTAGACCTCCTTGAGCCCCAAACCGCAGCTGAAGCCCTCGCTTCGCGAAACCCTAGCCCTAGCCGCCGCCTTGCTCGAGCTCTCGGAGCTCACCGCCGCGCCGCCGTTCCACCGCCTCCGTGTGGACTTTGGGCTGCTCAGGAGTTTCACCTTGTGGTAAGGAAGCTCGCCGTCCGTTTTTCCCCTCCCTCTCGATCTCCTTCACCGGGTTTAGCACACCGGAGCTCCGCCTTGCCGCTCCGCCGTCGCGCGCGCCCTCCGCCGCCTCCACATGTCACACAGACCTCGCCATCGAGTTCGCGAGGCCGTACTCGTTCTCCCCGTCCGCGCCGCGCGTCGAATCCACGCCGAACGACCATTTTCGGTCTATGCCGGCGATGCGCCGCCGCCTTAGCTAGCCGCCGCCGCTCGCCCCGATCGATCCTAGCCGTTCGATCTAGATCGGGTGGTCAAGATTAAATCTAAACCTAGTAAAAAAACCAGGGTACCGGTCAACCCTAACGTTTTACAAAAGAGACCCTCGGTTTATTCAAAACCAACCTGCCGTCCTGCTCTGTTCAAAAATAATTTTGTTTAAGTCCTTTTATTTGCAGAAAACACCCTGCATTTTTACAAAATAGAACCCGCCGTCCTTAGAGCATAGTTTTTCTAGCTAGCCCTCTAGTTTAGGGTTTATTTATGTTTTAGCCCCTGGTTTCTTTAGATCTAGCCCCTGGAAGCTCTGTTTCTTCACAAATAAGCCCCTGAAACCGTTTTAGCCATAACTTCTTCGTTTTAGCTCCGTTTTCATCGATTCTTGCGCCCACGTGATCCTTGCAACGTGTGCAATAGCTCTATCGTCATGTTACCCTTTGTGAGCACACTTTGCTGTGTCTTGCAAGTCTTTTCTTCTAGCCTTCATGTCCATAGTTAATTGCGACTAGATCCCTGAAGCACCGTTTAGTCTATAGAATTGCCATTTTAGCTTTGTTTTCCGTGTTTCTTGCGCTCTCGTAACCATAGCAGCGAACCCTATCCTTTAGTACGTTCTTTTAAAGCCTTTCTTTTGTTATGGTGTAATGTTCTTAGTTGTATTTTTTTGTTTGTTTTGTATGGTTGCTTGTTGATTGCTCCGAGTAGAAGGGTCGCTGTTTGAAGATTGAAGATCAAGAGTTCCAAGTGAGCAAAAGCTGAAGAGCAGTAAGAGTAGCTTTTCGTTGGAGAAAGCCAAGTGACCCTAACCATACTTCTATCTATGCTTTATTTACAAGAATGCTTGATTTAATTAGAACATGGAGAACCACCCAAGAAAACCGTACAACCATAATACTACATGGCTCTGGTCTTGGCTAAGTAATTAGATGATCTATATGTTGTGCCTGGGGCGTTTGATTGATGGATTTTGGGTTATCGATATTTGAGGAGCGGGTGAAGGAAACTTCGTCTTCTGAGGTACCGCAGAAAGTAAGGGACCAGTGCGTACATATAGTGATTCTTTGTAAAGACCTCATAGCGTCCCTATGCAATCACACCTCAGAAGTGCGGTATTGTGACTGATCAGCACATATGCGTGGTTGGGTTCAAAGTTCTTCGGAACTTTTATGCGAATTGTGGTGAAAGTGTACATCTTCTGCAGAGTGTAAAACTGATATATCAGTCGTGCTCACGGTCAAGAGCGTCTTGGACCCTCACATGATTAATAAACTTAAAGATGGATTTAAATCATTTTCTGGTTATTTTTTGTGGCCTTGCTGAGTACCAACCATAAGTGTACTCACCCTTGCTTATTGCTGCTCAGAAGGAGAAAGTTGTGGTGAAATCTTTTGAAGATGTTGCTGAGTTCTAGTCGTACGCAACCCCCAGTCGATTGCCTGTGAAGTTTGGAGTCTCCGTTTCCGGGATAAGCTGTAAACTCTGATAGTGTTTTAGTTGTTGTTTTTCTCATTTTCGTGATACTGTACTGATTAATTCACTTATAATGTCTATATATATATGAAACTTGATCCTGACATATATATATATATATATATATGCATTCGGTTTTGTCGAGTGTGACACACACTGCTGTTGCATATCCCTACGAAAATTATACCAAACGGTACGGAAAGACATACTGCGCTCAAAAAAGTTTGAATCCAACAGCCGCCAAAAGTAGCCTACCTCTCACCGGGCATATTTTGTGCCTCGTCTCTTATTTTAAGCAAACCTTATCCTCTCATTCTTCACCACGCGCACACTCTTCTCTCCAGTCTTCACTCTCTCAGATTCCGGCAAGGCTTTGGCCCTCTCTTCTCTCCTGAGATCCCGGCGGGCCTCCGAGGCAAGCGGCGCTGTTGAATTCGTGGCGCGAGCTCGCGCAGCAGTGTACGAGGCAGAGCGGAGCTAGTGGTGCCATGCGGATCTAGCGGCTCACCCCAGCGGCATCGGCGACCTCACGCGTCGGAGCAACATTCGCTCCGCCCTGGCAAGCGAGTGGTGTGGTGGTCGAAGG
Organism: Panicum virgatum; assembly: GCF_016808335.1. NCBI lineage: Eukaryota > Viridiplantae > Streptophyta > Magnoliopsida > Poales > Poaceae > Panicum > Panicum virgatum. Next base: position 39,491,928 of record NC_053153.1, on the reverse strand, counting down.
CAAGAGATCCGCCGCTACTGCTCGCATGCAGGTATGCAGTCACCATGTGTTCGTTAATATGTCTTGTAGGTGTTCAGGGTTCAATAAGATTTGGTCAATTAAGTTTGGATTCCGGGCATCTGAACAGGTATGCGGCTGTGGGAATTACTTCCGGTTTGCAATTGAGGAGCGCAAGTGCTTCGGAATTTCGGATGCAGCGGAACAAGCAATGCAAGTTTACAGATGTTTTTTACTTCATGCGCCAATAGAGAGATTGAAGTCTGTGCTGTCCAAGTTAGCTCAATAATCTTGTGGTGCTGTAGGGATGTTATGTTGGAGATGTAGACTGTAACATATGAACAACATCATGTAGGTTTGTGCGACAATATTTTTAGTAGTTGATGACCATTCATGCTTGTATTCTAATAATGCAAGTCCAAAATTGTATGAATCAATGAATGTCAATTGGATGGAGCCAGTGCTTATTATTAATTTCACGCATGTTTTTCGAAAAGAGAATTTCGCATGCATGAAGAACTAAATTAAGTCTATTTGTAAAACTTTTTTAGAAATGGGTGTAACTTTTCGCGACGAATCCAGTGACGGTAATTAATCGATGATTGGCTATAGTAATGCTACAGTAACCATCCTCTAATCGCGCGATCAAAGGCTTTATTAGATTCTTCAAGGTCTCTAGTGCGGGGGTTCTTGAGTTGGTTTTGTAAATTGACTTTGTTTGACACTGTAATTAGCAGTCAAAATATCACTATTTATTATCATACTAAAATCTTAGCGCCAACCAAACAAGGCCTATCGTGGAAGACCACCCGAAGCAGACGGTGCCTGCAAAACAATGATTATGTCTTGACACTCATTCTGGAATCTGGTGACCTATGCCTGCATGACTAAACTAGTGTTAATTTCGATCGACCGAACACAAATATCTCATTTAAGTATATAGTCACAATTTTGCATAATGCATCCATTATATAAACTCGCTCCACCCCACTTCATTATCTTTTTAGAAAAAAATTACCGGATACATCCGTAAACTTACACAGCCACTTATTACAACGTTTAAGAAAAAACAGCACAACTGATCTCTAAAACAGACAAAGAACTACTGCAAACGATAGTTTTGCTTCCACCCTCCCTTGACTAGCTCCATAGCAATGATTTCTATATTTTTTGCTCATCTCGGAAAGTGTGTTCTTAGTGTGCTCGTCACGCTACAACTGCGCCCAGTACCGTAACCAGTACGTTCCCCTGAAGATATCCTGCAAAATCGAATTAACTTTGCATTTGTTAAAAATAATTATATAATTTATATAAAACTCGCTCCACTCCACCTTATTATCTAATACAATCTATTTTAACATACTCAAATACACTTTATGTCAAAATTCAATTCATAAAACTCATTTCACTTCAAATCATTAGCAAGATGAGATGGGAGTGCACGCTGTGCTGCGCCGCCGTCCTGTTCCGCGGGATGGCCAGCGAGGCGGAGGCTACTAGGCTCGACTGGTAGTCTGCCCTATCCACCTCATCTCCCTTGTTTTTTTCTCACAGGCACATCCTCTAGAAACAACTCCATCGCTGGATATTGGGCCATGCATTTCTGGGATCCACTTTTCAGCGAGGCAGAGGCAGCACATGGCTGGCGCGCTGATTGAAATAGCAGGAAGTGGTGGCCGGCATCCCGTTTTGCCCAACCACCGCTAGCTTCAGTTCCTTCAGCCAAGGAAACTGACAGTAGGGTCACTAACTCCTTGTTTAGATGCAAAATTCAAAATTCCAAAACTATCATATTGAATGAGAATTTTACATATATGAAGTAGTAAATATAGATAAAATAAAAAATAAATTGCATAGTTTGCTTGTAAATTAGGAGACGAATCTAATGAGCCTAATTAGACTATAATTAGACACTAAATTACTACAGTAATTAGGCTCATTAGATTCATCTCGAAGTTTACAGACGAGTTTTACAATTAATTTTATAATTAGTCTATGTTTAGTACTTCAAATGTTAAAATATTTTTTTAAAAAAAATTTACAGCATGTATCTAATGAGACCTAAATAAATGGTCCACCCGTTCGTTTCAGCCCCTGTTCAGGTCTACATCACACTACTGCTCCATGATCTGACCTCTCCTTGTTTTTTTAGCGTCAGCAGCAAAGAATTGAAAATGACGTGGCACGCTGGAGCACGCGCCGTAGCCGCAAAACTCTCTCGTGCGTGGAAGAGGCACCTACCTGATGTACCTTCTTTTAAAAACTCTATTCCATGCTTAGGCTGTCTCCAACAGCGTAGGCATAAGGTGACACGTACCCAAAATAGGTCATCACAGTGTTTTATCCTTCAAAGAACAGCCTCCAACAGAGTAGGCAAATACAAGACCCATTTTGCGTCGCCTCCGACGCGGGAGGCAGTTATGCGTCGCCTCCGACGCGAGACGCAAATGCCTCCGAGCTCGCCAGCGCACCGCTGGCGGCGCGCTCGCACCACCCGCACCACCCTCCCGCCTCCCGCGTCAAGCTCGCCTGCACGCGCCCCATTCGAGCTCCTCCCCAGCCCGGCGGCCCCTCTGGGCTCGGTCGATGACGTCCCCTCTGCGGGGCGGCGGGCGTTGCGGGGCGCGGAGGCGGAGCACCGCGGCGGGTGTGGAGGCGGAGCGCGGGGGCACGTGCGGCGGCGAAGCGCCGCGGCGGGGCCAGCGCGTTGCGTCGCGCGCGGCAGGCAGGGGGAACGGGGGAGGGGGGCGAGCCCTTGGCATGCCGCGCGCGGAAGGCAGGGTAAGCGAGGGGGGCGAGCCCTCGGCATGCCGCGCCGGAAGGCAGGGGAAGCAAGGGAGGGGGGGCGAGCCCTCAGCATGCCGCGCCGGAAGGAAGGGGAAGCACAGCCGCTCGCCATGCCGCGCGCGCCGCCGCAGCCCCGCAGAGGAGAGGGAGGAGGGATGAGCTCGGCGTGGCCATGGGAGAGGGACAGATGGGGAGGCGAGCGGGTCCGCGGCGAGGAGCAGCCGGTGCGGCGGGGAGCGGGCGGCCCGTGGCGGAGGCGGCGGGGCACGACCGGTGCGCGATTTGGGACCACGGCAGCCCGCGATAGGGAGCGGCCGGTACGGCGAGGCAGGCCAGCGGCGGGGAGCGGCCGGCGCGGCGGGGAGGCGCGGTGGGGAGCAGCAGGCGCGGCGAGGTGGGGAGCGCTGCTGGAATGGAATGGGTGTCGTGTTTTTTGCATTCATTGTTGGAGAAGGAAAGATTTGGGTGGGTGACCCTCTTACTGTACATGACCCAAAACCTGAAATGGGTCTCTTGTTTGGGTTCTTGCTGTTGGAGATAGCCTACCCTTCCTTGTTGCGTTCGTGTCTTATGTCACTAGTATGACGCTGTGCATACGCGTGCATTTTACGTTCCATCTGTCCCTTGACTTTCTAGAATCTAGATTAGCACGTATTATTGGCCGGGAAGCAAGACATGCTTAGTCCCAAAGTTTTGCACTTGACTTCCACTCGTCTCCTTCACTGTTCTTCTCGAAAATGCTAAATTTATCTACAGATTGCTATAGAAAACATGGTTTGGTCTATATGACATCGCACTAGTTGATTTTGTCTGTTGGACGCTGCAAATATGTGATTTTGTCTCCTAAAACATTTTGAAAATGTCATTTTATCTCTAAAACACCGTGCAGTGTTTTGCAGACAAAAACACATATATTATGTTCAAAATTTCTATCGTGTCAAATCAACAAATGCAGTGTCTTAAGAGACCAAATTTCACTCTTTTAGTCTTGTAAACACTACACCCCTTTTCGATAATGTTGGTTGGAGCACGCTTGACTTCTTTGGGCCCATCCTTAGCACCACTAATTTCATATGCAGCCTGTGTCTTAGAACATTTTATTTCATGTAACTGTAGGAATTTCACATGAACACGTTATATGATTTCATTAAAACACACCCACCGTTAGTGCTCCCTCCAGCTCCTCTCGTTGGCCAGCTGGATGTCAAAGCACCGCCTGCGGTGCCCGGTGGGGGGCCTCCGTCGTCATGCTGCGCAGCTGCCTCAAACCGAAAAGTTTTCATCGGAGTTAGGAGGTTCTATAATAAGTACACTCTCCTAAGGTAGGTACCAGTGAGAGGCTCATCCATAGATTCCATTCATCCCAAAAATACCAGTATAAAGATGAACAGATACCGATGCTTCATCTTCATACCGGTACTTTTGGGGTGAATCTTTGGCGTATTTTCTAGTAGTGGTTCTATAATAAGTACACTTTTAAAGTTTACAATTTATTCTAAAATAATCACATCTTTATATATGAGATAACATAATTTTAGAGTTTTCACTTTTTCACTTTATATATGAGAGCAAAGAGAAACAGAACTGCTGCGCAGGTATTGGTAAACCGGGCTTGGACCAGGGACATCATTGGTGCTCTGACTGTCCTGTCCTGATCATTGCTAGCTATCTTCTGCTATGGGACCGAGTGGAGAATGCCCACCTGCAGATGGATGTGGCCAATCGTAGTTTGTGGCGTTGGACTGAGCATGGACAATTCACATCCAAATCAACATACTCTTACTTCTATACACCGTTGGGAGAGAGACCTGAGAGTAACCGAGCGTTCCCCAAGCGACACATGTCCTCGAAGAGGAAGCCCGACGCGGGCATGGATTTGGCATCTGCTCCTTTCCCTGCAACGTCGCGCCCTGCTCCTCCGAGCCGCCACATGCACGGAGCTCGGAGCTCGTGGTGCCCGGATCCGGCTGTCACCATGGGAGGGCGCGGGAGGAGGGAGGACGGGGTGGGGGGGGGGTTGGAGGGCCGGCTGCTGCAGATCCGCGCACGAAGCCGCGAGGAGCTGGCGTGGAAGGAGAGGGAAGGTGGAGAGAAAGGGGTGGAGAGGAGAGGGAGGATCCGGCTGCCGCCGGAGCTTGCCACCTCGATCCGTGCCTCGCCGGCCGTGCCTGCTCGCCGGCGTGCATGGGGCGGGTGAGCCGGGGAGGTGAGGAGGCGGCGGAAGCGGAGGGCGTGAACGGATCCGGCCACTGCCAGAGCTCGCCGCCTCGATCCGTGTCTCGCCGGCCGCGCCTGCTCGCTGGTGTGTGTGAGGTTGGCGAGCTGAGGAGGTGAGGAGGAGGAGGAGGCGGGGAGGTGAGGAGGCGAGGCAGAGGTGGATGCACGTGGCGGGCGAGCCGGAGAGGTGAGGAGGCGGCGGAGGCGGAGGGCGTGAACAGATCCGGCCGCCGTCAGAGCTCGCTGCCTCGATCCGTGCCTCGCCGGCTGCGCCTGCTCACCGGTGCGTGTGAGGCGGGCGAGCTGGGGGGTGAGGAGGAGGCGGGGCGGGGAGGTGAGGAGGCGGAGGCGGAGGGAACGAGGCAGAGGTGGCCAACACGCTCGGTGAAGAGAGAAAGAGAGAGAGAAAATGAGATGGGGGGGGAGGGCGGCAGGTGGGGGATAAAGGAGAAAAAAAATCTAATAACCAGGTTCCACTGCAAGTAGTTTGTATAGAGTACAAGATATAAAGGATGATATGTGCGGAAACCTGCATATGGTGGAGAGAATTTGGATAACCAGACAGGAAAATTTCTTTTAGATGATAAAAATAGAGTACCACGAGTGCGGACGGCCTAAACCCGTCGCCACGGGACGCCGCACGAGCCAACCTGCCGCAGCGCCCTCCAACGTACTTTTATTCCTGCTCTAAGTATACGTAACCGTCAACACATCAATCATTTTGCTGCATATTTCCAACTAGACGCGGCGTAGCGCGCAGTTTACGTAGTACTTAATGATGCACCAAGGCTCTGCCACTTTCGGTGGTGCAAATTTAGTCCAAAAAACATGGGCATCGTTAAAGGTTAAGCTGTTTCTCCGGCTTGCCTTTAAGGGGCGCCTCTAGACTGCAGAGAGACGATGACGCCACGGCCTTGTAGCTGCCGTAGCTCGCCACCTTTATAATCAGGCGCACGAAACAGTTAACCACATGTTCGTCCCTTGCCCATTCACCTTGCAGGGTTTTGGGAGATGATTCTGAGGCGGCTTGGCGTGACGCCCACGCCATCGAAGAACAACTACATTTAGGATCACTGGAGACATGCACGGCTTCAGTTCCCGGCAAGCGTTCGGAAAGGTGCAGATACACTCTTTGCGCTGGTAACTTGTCAAGTCTGGAAAAAGCGGAATGCCCGCCTGTTCCGAGGTGACTCACAAGACCACCAACAGCTGCTTCTGGAGATCAAAGCCGAAGCAGAGGTGTGAAGGTGGCAGTGTCCGCGGGCTGTAACAAACTTTCTACGTTTCTTCTTTGTTAATGCAATGGTGCACATTCCTCCTGCGCATTCGACAAAAAAAACTTTCTCTCTTCCTAAAATGCAATGATTATACCTTTATTGAGATATATATCTAGTTTCTCAATAATAGTGATCTTTTCACAACAAACCTAGAAGTACATTTATTTTAGGATGTAGGGAGTAGATGGAGAGAAAAAATGACTGTGATACATTAGTTCTTATTTGGTTCACAGGATTAATGCATTAGTCCTTGCATTTTAGTCCCTAAAAATCCAAAGGGGCTAAAAGATTTAGAAGTGCATGTTGGGACTAAATCCACTAGACCCTTTTGAAGATATTTATTGGGACTAAATGCCTACTTTTCCGGCCGCTACTCCCGCCATCTCCACTGGCACCTGCTTCTATAGAGGTAACATGATTTTTTCTACAATTTATTTAATAACTTTTAGTCCCTTTTAGTCTCCTATTCTAAATAGAAAGGGTCTAAATTTTTAATATTTTTTGTCTAAAGACTAAAATTAGTACTGTAACTAAAGGATGCAATCAGAGCCTTATTCTCTTAAGAATTGTTGAAGAGAACAAGAAAGGGCCGGCCAGTGCACGCAAAGCGGCAAAGGTAAAAAGAAAAGCAAAATCCTGATAGCTACCTGCAGAAGAATGCCAAAATAAATACCTCACCTCGACACCTCCACTTGCCATCTCCCTTATCCCGCACTGGCGCGGGTGGGAATGCTCCGCGCGCTACCAGATGCGACGCTCACGCTCCTACTGCCCCTGCGCTGAATAGTAAGTTCCAGATCACTCGATTCGTAATGCGCCTGATGTGGTTTGGTCGTCCTGGGATTAATGGGCCAGGAAACGCGCCTTTATTGGGCGTGTTTCTTGGGAATTTGAGGACGATTTCTTAGTTTTGATGAACCCTGCCTTGGGATTTGGCAATTTGGAACCTTAGATTTTTCTTGTCATGCTGCATGATTCTTAGGCTTTTAGGCATGTAATTGCTATATTTTTCTCCAATATCGCTGCTCAATTTGTGCCTTCGCTCACCGGTCCCGTTGTGAATTTCTCTATTTGATTTGTTTGCAGATAAAAAGCTGCCAAAGAGGTCAAATGGGGGCGTTCTTGAGCTCCCAAGCCAGCAAGAACCAGCCACGGGAGCACGGGGAAGCTCCGGGACCGGAATCCTCCAAGAAGCTGCGGCTGTCGTCGATTCCACCTTATGGCCATGGTCACCCGCGGCTTATCCCCGGGCTCCCAGACGAGATCTCGCTGCAAATCCTCGCGAGGATGCGGAGGATCGGATACCTCAAGGCCAAGATGGTCTCCCGGAGCTGGAAGACCGCCATCACTGGCGCGGAGCTGTACTGTCTTCGGAGGGAGTTTGGCATGGCCGAAGAGTGGCTCTACGTACTGATGAAAACGGCAGATGATCACAAGCTGATTTGGCATGCTTTTGATCCGGTTAGCAACCAATGGCAGAGGCTGCCACTCATGCCTGGGATCAGTCATCGAAGAGGGGAGTGCAGGAGTGGTGTCTCCTGGATGGGATTGGGAGATCTGGTGAGCGCCGGCATCAGGATCTCCGATGCTATCAGAGGCTGGTTTGGTCACAAGGATTTGTTAGACAGTATACCGTTCTGCGGCTGCACCATTGGCACCGTTGATGGCTGCCTTTATGTTTTGGGCGGCTTCTCTAGAGCTTTCGCGATGATGTCCGTGTGGAGGTATGACCCCATTGTCAATTCATGGCAGGAGGTGAGCCCAATGAGCACCGGGCGTGCCTTTTGCAAGGCTAGTCTGTTAAACGACAAGCTGTACGTTGTTGGTGGTGTGAGCAAAGGCAAGGATGGGTTAACTCCACTCCAATCCGTCGAAGTATTTGACCCAGCAACCGGGTTTTGGGCAGAATTGCCAGATATGACATTCTCCAAAGCGCAAGCTCTACCGACTGCCTTCCTAGTTGAGCTACTGAAGCCGATTGCTATTGGCATGACCTCATACAGAGGGAAGCTATATGTTCCTCAGAGCCTTTATTCCTGGCCCTTCTTTGTTGATGTTGGTGGGGAGACATTTGATCCTGAGGCAAATTCATGGGCAGAAATGCCTGTGGGCATGGGCGAGGGTTGGTCTGCAAGGCAGGCTGGAACAAAATTAAGTGCTGTTGTAGATGGGGACCTGTATGCCTTGGAGCCATCAACTTCTTCTGACAGCGGTAAGATAAAGATCTATGATCCTCAGGAGGATACTTGGAAGGTTGCTGTAAGCCAGGCACCTGTTGGGGACTTTCCCGAGTCGGAAAGTCCATACTTGCTTGTAGGATTTCTTGGGAAGCTCCATTTGATCATCAAGGATGTGGACAACACAATCAAAATTATGCAAACAGCCCTTCTGAAGCCTACGGATGTGGCAGCCTCTTCAGCTGGCACAACCTGCCAAAACCCAGATGTCTCCTTGGAGCAGGAAACAGATGTTTGGAAAACCATTGCAACGAAGAATATTGCAGTTGCTGAACTCGTCAGCTGCCAGGTTCTCAGCATCTGAGTTGCTCTGGATCATTGTATCAATTATGAATATGTTTCTGCCATACATCTGATCTGTTCAGGTAACTTTTTGGGGCTTCAACCTTAAGAACAGAGGATCTGCATCTTGTGTTACAGATGTGATCAGTGAACTGCAGAAAGTAGTGTGCCGGCAATTTACATATGTATGCGCACTTTGGGTAATTCAATTGTATAAGCATTTTCTTTAACTCTTATGTATGTATATAACATCACATGAGATTGGTGAAGGCCGTCGCACTTTGTCCAATTCCAAAGGCAATAGTGCTGATATCTGATCGCATGTTCATTGTTCAAACTGCTGGTAAATTCTTGTGTTCATCCCTTTTTGTCTGATTTCTTATGGAAAGTATGTAGAATGATCTCATCAATAACCCATTTGGACATTGTTTCAGTTTTGTTGATATTCTTCTAATACCCCATAAGAGACCTTTGTCTTTGTTTTTGTTTCCACCATCCAGCGACACCTTCCAGAACCTGGAAATCCTTTATTGCATAAAAAACTTAAGTATTCCCTTTGGTCAGTTAATTTTTATGGTTTTCTTTGCCACATCACATATGCCAATCTCAAGTTAACAATGCATTAGTACACCAGTATGCCTCACGCTTAAGAAGACTGGTCTGTCTTTTCTTGTTGGAAATCTGTTCCTGACTTGCTTTCAGAGTCTTGGATCTATACATATGTTCTTTATTGCTTATTTTTTTCTTTGGTTTGACATGGCGGCACATAAGGGTTCCCCATCATAACATTATCAGATTCAAGAGCGGGGAAGTGCCAGTATGAACTGGATCCATGCTTTCCTCCATGCTTTCCCGATGCTTTTCGCACATTTTGCTCTGGTCGCCGGCTTGCCTTGAAACTATTGCTGGTCAAAAATGTGAGGCGCTCAGTACAGCCGTATGTGATCTGCAGACCTGGGTGTGGTTTTTCTATTGACTCCTGATGTCACTTGTCCCATGTTGCTACCTGTCAATTGTCAACAATAACTGTGAAAAGAAAATTTGTAGAAAGCATATCATGATTGTGATGTTAGCATCTACAAAAATGGCAGGTAGCGTTTTTCAAATTTTAAACAGTTGGAAATTGATATGCACATCGTTCAGCTGAGAAATCGCGAATGCTGGATAGAAACAGTCTGTATGTCCAGCAAACATTTTAGGAACAAGATTCAACACCTTAATGGTCTATCTGGTGAACATCAATCTAATTAATTAATTATTGAATCTTATATGAGGAAAGGCAACATAATTTGGTTGACACGACTAGTTCAAGAGTTTAGAAGGTCAAAAACATGATATGTTATCCTGAAATAAAACCCATGTCAAAGACATACGGATCTTTAGTTTTCACATCAGAACTTCATGAAGAAGAAAATGAATGGCAGAAAGTTCTTTCTGTTAGGCAGTACAACCATCTGATCAAGGAGTTGTTCCGATCAACGTTAATGATTCAGCAGATGTGAATAAACTCTTTGAAGGCTGCTGGTTGTTGGCACAAGATAATTAATTAACAGGAATTTAGCCGAGCTGCAGGGGTTGAACAAGATGTTACATTTATGTATATCACATTCACATACGACTCTACAATTGATACATATGTTGAGATTCTACTGATATTTACATTACAAAATGTGTTCATTGCCGCCGCAGAAGATTGTTTACAAAGCTTGCAACTGGCAGATATTTTTTCCTCTCCAGTTTTCTCTTTTGTTCCTATGATTTCCACGGTGATTGGTTCTTCAGATTCATTTCGAGCTTCTGCCTTTCTCCCTCCACCTCGGCAAACTGCACACTGAGCTCTGAGTACCTGCCCTGCATCTCTTTTAGTTCACTTTCTACTGCTACTTGCCTTCGCTTAAACTCGATAGTATCTTGGATCAGTTCATTGATGTCCCTGAAGCTTTGGAAGACTGCTGCTTCGTCATTGTGCTGCTTCAAGAATGAACTAGCAAGGAACAAAAAGAATCAGTAAATATAGGGTTTAGTCAAATTTAAAATAAAAGGCAAAAGAAAAAAAAACGCCACTTGAATGTAAAAGTTACCTCTGAAAAAGGATGTCTGTTTTCTTCTTTGCTTGGAGAGCTTCTGCAAGCTCAAGTTCCAAAGCAAGTACCCTTTCCAAGGCATTGCCAGATCCAGGAAGCTCTTTAAATGATGGAAAAATACTTTCCAAATGCTCATTTGCCTAAATTAATAACAAATGCAAAAATGAGAACTGTTGGAGTACAGGTCACGTTTACTATAGCTATTGCAAACATACCATATCAAGTAGTGACAATGTCCTTTCCAAACCACTGAGTGATGGATCAATAAGATTAATGTCATGAGGTAGAAGAGGAGACAGATTCTCATTTTTCAATCTTTCCAGCTGCATATAAAAACAATTTTCATTAGTATGTTACTGATGTGTAAAAACATATAGTTTCTTAAATGGTCTAATGGCAGTTAGAAACATACTGAGCTGTAGTACCATAGATTCTTGGGTCACAATGATGTTGAGTTAATGTTACCAATTCAGTTATCTCATAAGTTGCATGTAATGCAAATACAGCAAGCCAGCAAATTTCCAATTCAAGTTATGTCCATTGAGTAAAACAAGCAAACCAGCAAGTTCATATAATATGATAAAATCTCAGCACCCTGAATATAAGTTGTAACAACTATACGTGTACTAGCATCTGTATCTTTCTGTTTCCATATAGGAGCCTGGGAAAGAAACGATAGGCTCACATTTTTCCATATGAAATTTGATTTTCACACAGTATGCATTACAACCTGAAAGAAATAACGCACCAAGAGATGTTTCATCATACCTCCTTCTGGAAAAGGTTCAATTCGGTTGCTAATTTCTTATGCTCTCTAGAAATGTCTTTGATGTTATTGCCATTCAAATGATTCTCTATTGATGATACACATTCCTTATCGCAATTCTGTGAAAGTAGCAAAATAAAGTAAGCCGAACAAGCAGTCACCACTACGAACAAACATTATTCATTGTAGAACAAGAGAATGAAGAACAAAAGATATAATGAATTGGTAAGATATATTTGCATCAGTAAGATAACAGGTAAAAGCACAACGTGTGATCTATAACATTAACCTAGATGCAAGTCGTTCAGGATATCAACATGGTCTACAATATGACACTTTCTGACTAGTCCTTTGTATAAAATGTGATATTTTTAAATAGAAATGAATATAATTATGAAAGTGTTTCCATTGATGAATCTAGTGAAATCAACCATATGTTGCCAATCGACATAGTTCTTTAAATATTAATGATCAAAGATGAAGAAAAAAATTTGGAATCATTAAACAATTCACATTTCCAATCAGTACAGTTAACAAAAAGAAAAACAATTAACAAACAGCTTTCTCAAATTTGAGTAGCAAAAAGGACTTGTACTACCTACATTTATTTGGGAGTTGGGTCTATCAAGGTTGGAGTTCAGTGTCTTGTAGGTCAGCTGGGCTTTGTCCTGTCTAGGGTCACACAAACTTGGCCAGTAAGCTTGACAACCCAAGCAACGGTTAAAATCCCAGACACACTCAGGCCAGTCATAAATATTGAATATACTCCAGAAGATATTTTTAAGCTGACTTAAACATTTTGGCATGTCAGAATATTGACCAATTCCCTCGCATGCTAATAATATATATTTTACGAGCTAGAAAGGGGCCTCATTCTAAAATTTCATATGCTGGGTCATATTTACCTACGCCTCAAGGCCACGAGGAGGTTTATATGACATGCCAAATATATCAAGTGTTGTATTGTGCTACATGGTTTATACAGCAAGTCTGGCAAATATTTTTAAGCTGTCATTTTCTAGGTTTTGCCATAAGTCTGACAATATAAGTACAATAACAAAAGGCAAACAATTCGTGGATCAATTACCTCCAAGTTCTTGCTCGCTTCATCCTCACCAAACTTTCCAATATCATCTGCTCGAGACAAATTTGATGTTAAGCTTCGGCTCTTAATTTCACATTCCTGTAACTCTGAATCCATTTCTATTGTACTTGGTGTGGCCTTTGATGCAGACTCTGCCTCGTCATCTCCAAGAATATGCCCGATGGACGTGGTTACAGGGGTGTATGATCCAGAGCAGTCATGTGATATGTTCTTGTCTGTTAATGCCATATTCTCCAATAATTTCTTAACCAGATCAAGTTCCACCCTTATTCTGTTACGTTCCTCACAGCACTCCTCAAGAGAGACTTCAATCTTCAGCTTTTCTTCATTGCAGCAATCTAAGTTTAATTTTGTGCATTCTAGTTCTGTCATCATGCTGTCATATACATTCGACAATTCTCTTTTATCAGCTGATAAATCATGCATCTCCACCTCCATTTCAGAAATTTTCATCGACAACTCTTCAATTCTCTTAGCAAGAGCAATCTCATTTTTCTTCCCAGTTTCAACATCATCCAAAGCATTTTGCAGCTTCAGCAGCATCTCTTCAGCATATTTTTTATTCACAAAAACTTGACCTTTCAGCTCTTGAACCTTCGATTCATACTGCTCCTTAATAAATGCAATTCTAAGGGAATCTTGTATGGCATGTAATGATCCTTCCTTTTCCTTTCTTCCAGCTTCGGCCTTTTCTTTTAGCTCTCTCAAATGGATTGACAAGTTTTTGAACTCTTCTGCCTTCAGACTTTGTTCGGCAAGTTTTTGGGTGAGATCCTTGTTGTGTTCGATTAAATTTGTCAACTCTTGCCTTTGATTCTGTAGCAATGATGACATCACAGCATGTTGTTCCTCCAACTTTGACCTAAGAATGATGTTTAAAATTTCAGTCTCATCTTTTGTGGACTTCGAATTATCAACCTGCTCTTCAAGATCTGCCAGCAAGACTCTAAGCTGTGAAATCTCATCATGATCCTCCTCTATTTTCTCACTGTTATCTACTGCTATGTCACAAGACTTGTTATTATTTTCTTCGGTCAATGCTTCCTCATGTCCTTTCATAAGCTCCTCAAGTTCTTTCTTCTCTTGACTAACACTGCAGAGGTTGATTTCAAGAGAATGGATAGCTGCTTCAAGCATGCTATTTCTATCGTCCAATTCTGCTTGAGTAGACATGTGAACCCGTAATAGTTCTTGAGCATCTTTGTTTTTGAGTTGAAGTTTCTCAGTGTCATTTCTTAACATATTAAGTTGCACAACAGCCTCTCTTACCTGATTTCTCATATAAATCGCTTCAATCTCAGTGGAAAGCATGACCTCGAGAACTATTCCTAACTGGTTTTCCAGATTTGAAAGTTGGGAGTGAAGAGTGCGATTCTTACAGCTGAAGTCCCTTTGGATTTGTTCACTCTGCAAGAGCGCATCTTGCATTATACTGTTTGCCTTTTCCATGTCCAAAAGCTGGTCTTTCAGACGAACTGATTCTGTTTTCTGCTCATTGAAAGAAAGTAGGACCAGATCCTTCTCACCAAGCTGTGATGTAAGATTTGCAAGGGCAGACTCAAGTTCTTCCTTAAGGCTCTTTTCTCTTAGCAAATTCTCACCAGTGCATCTCAAATCATCATGCAAAAGTTTGATTTCACTTTCCATATGCACTAACATTTCATCTTTAGACTGTAATGACTGAGTCAAGGTTCGGGTATCCTCCTCATATTGAGCAAGACATATTTTGGTCCTCTCAAGTTTCTCTACAGTGACACCAAATTCTTTCAATTTTTCAACAAGAGCCTCATTCTTACTAGTTGCATGCTGCAGCTCAACTTCCACTAGTGACAACTTTGATGATAAACCACTATTGGTAACAGAATATTTTTCATGAGAATCTGAGCTAATCCTAAGTTTGTGAGCAATGTCCTGCAGTTCTTGCTGAAGCTTCTCTACAAGTTCTTCAGAAAAGTTTAGCTTCTGATTTGTAGCATCCAAATCACATACGTACTTCTGCTTCATATCATGCAGTTCTGATTCCGCCTTCTCTAACCTTCGCTGCAGAGCATCATACATTTCCACCACTGTTTCCTTCTCCTGTTGAACATGAAGGACCTTGTTACATGTTTGCTGATGGAAGAATTCCAAGCTTTTCATCACAGCAGCATAATTATTTCTCTCAAGTTCATGCTGGAAAGATGCCTCATCTAAGCCTGAAATGTTAACTTTCTTGTTAAAAGACATAATTTTAGAGCAGAGTCCACCCAGTTGATCTTGAAGGGATGTAGAAAACATCTGTGTATCATTGTTAATGGAGGATTGCTTATCTAACTCGTCTTTCATGGCCTCAAAACCTTCTCTTAATGATCTGAGCTCACCCTGAAGCTGGTCGGTTAGTAGACTTTCTTTGATTAAAAGGTTCTCGAATCTCTCCCGTTCTTCAGCGCAGACCTTGTACTTGCTTTCACAAGCTCTATGTTCCTGAACAAGTCTTTCAGACTCTGTGAGCTTTTCCATAAACAAAGCATTTTCAACTGTAATATCATGGAGTTTTGCTTCTAATATTTGGTTCCTCACAGTCAGATCATCACACTTCAAAATATATCCTGCTTCGCTTTCTTTGACACTTTTGGCTTGGTCCAATGCAGAGCTCAACTTGAGCCCTAGAGTTTGTTTGGCATCATTAGAGTCATGAAGCTTCTTTTCTAACATGTGCAACCTTCCCTGCATGCATTTGATTATATCCAATGCAGCATAGTGAGATTCACGTAGCACATCAGAGAATACCTGGCACTCCATGTTGGCAATAAACATTTCTAAAAGCTCAGACTCCATAGTGCAAGAGGCCCTTTTTGGCCCTACCTTGTTTGAGTGGTTCCCCCTTGAATCAGTATTACCATGTACATGAAATTCTGATCTCACACGGAGCTCTTCAATCTTTAATGCCCGAAGGTTTTTCTGGCCATCCATTTTGTCCAGAGTACAATTGTTTTCTAGAAACGCTTGAGGTCCTTTCTCTGCATATAGATGTTCAGGTCCAATTTGTTTGACACCAACACTGCATTGTTCAGGTTTTTTATTGCCACATAAATCTGCAACAGCAGAGTGTTCTTCAGGCAAACTATCACAATCTTCTAAAAATGATTGCTTTGCTAGAGTTTCATTTGACTCATACATAGAGAGAACCTGAAATGACAGTAACTCAAGGTCTTTCTGTAGACGTTCCACAGCTGCAGAATAATTGAATCGAACCCTTTTGAGTGCAGTTTCTGTAGCAAGAGCCCTCCTCTCAAGCTCCTTATTTTGAGCTTCTAAAGCTGTTCTGTCCTCAACAAACCTCATTAACTGATCATTCATTTCCTCATGCATTTTTTGCTTCTGAGCTTGGAGGACAGAAACAGTGTAGAAGCAAGAGTTATGTTCTTTCTTGAGATTTTCTAATTCAGTTGCTGTCTGCTTCTGGCTCTCCTCAAGCTTATGGATAAAGGATTCATAGTAGCGCTCCATGTGGCTCATCTTATCCAGGAGATTCTCCTTCTCAGTTTTTGAGTTCTCCAGCTTCTGCAGGAGCTCACACATCTTCTCTTCCATTGTGCCTGTATTACCACCAGAACTTTTCTTGAGGGTATCATGATGTGCTGAATTTGATAGATGACTAGTATTTGAAAGTGGAACCAAATTTTCTGCATAGTGATTTTCTTTGACTTGTCCTGGCTGAACACCTTGCTTGAGGTTCTCAATGACACGCTGAAGTGCCCCCAGATCAGCGAGAAGAAAATCAAGATCACTTGCTTGTAGTCCATGGAGAGCATTGTTTCTGGTCTGCTGCAGTTTGCTTTCGAGAAGCAGCAAACCTTGCAGCCATTCAGTTTGGAGATGATGTAAGGGATCAGTAGCAAGAATATCATTACCATACTTACTCATAGTATTATCTTCTGCATCGGATTTTTTCTGCAGAACTTTATAGGATCTCATTTCTTCCAACTCTTTTTTCAGTTTAGAACATTCTGTTCGGAGCAAGGATACTTCAGTAGTGAGCTGATTCCGTGACATAAGTTCAACAGCGAGCTGTTGGGCAAGGCCCTGCGTCTCAGTGCCTAACTTGTCGGTAACATGCTCCAAAGATGTTGCTTCTGTCTTAAGCTGAGAAAAAGCTGACTCAGCCACCTCCAATCTGGTTCTAAGGCGGTTATTCTCATCATGAGCAGTAGCTAGATCTTTATCAGCAGAGTACTCAGGACTCCAGCCATGAGTCCAGTCATTGCTCCCCTGTGGTGAAAGGTGTTTACCCCAACAAGCTCCCTTCTCTGCTGAAGGACTTTGACTGGTAGGACAAAGAGGTAGGTCACCTGAGCTTCTAAAGCTACTGATTTCATGTGCACCATATGGATCATTCTTTTCAGTAAAAATGCCATCTGAAGTATGCGACGAGTTTTCATAGTCTTCAGTTGACCCCGCAGAATCTTCTACAAATGGGAACCCTAGAGAAGTTTCTTTTAGCTTAATCCTTGTATTAACCTATTAAGCATGAGACAGGAAAGTCTTATCACCAAATCAGCAGAAACAATGCTGACCAAATCATCAATATTATTCACCAACCTTATCGGTGCCGATGTCTGATGATGCCGCGGCAACTTCAGCAGGATCGTGACTTCTTTGGTTCAATAACTGCTGAGAACTTCTGGCCCCAGTTTCCCTTTGCTGCTCAAATTCTCTGTAGCATAAAAATAATTTAAAAGGATTGGAACCAATAGTTTCTTTTGTAGAATAAAATACATTGTTGCATGGTGAGCAAACCTGAAACCAGTTTTAGTATTGAGAAGTTGTGCTGTGATCTGAAATTGTTTGATCAAAGAACTACGTTAGAGAAAAAATAGCAGCAAAACTGTTGAACTAATTATCACCATAGAATAAATACTTTTTTTATGACTACTAGAGTACTAGACTACTAGACTACTGGTATAATAAAAGAAACATTTTCTAAGATTCATACATTTATTAGCGTCCCCGAGTCGGAACCACGAAGAGGAAGTGCTATGGAAGCAGGTTTCAGTGCTTCTGCGAATTCGGCAAGATTGACATCAACCTCCCCAAGAATACTTGACCTTGAAGTCCCCTGTTTTTTGCACGAATATGGGGAAAGACGTAAACTTCACATATTAGTAAATTCATCCAGTGCTTAGTTTGACAGAAATCAACATCTTGATTTAACAATACCATTTGTAGAGACAGAAAGACAGAGAAAAACATTAACACAAATTTTAGAACACACCATGGCCACAACAAGCTTATAGAGCTTGTCATCATATGTCTTAGTCCGAGGATCCTGAAGAAGCCGTGTTGCTTCATAGATAGGATCTGGCCATTTGCAGCTTCCGTTCCTGACATTTGCTTTATTTGTTTTTGCAGTCACCTTCCCTGTATCAGCAGAGATGAAGGACAAAAATAGTTTGTCCCATCCTGTTGACGGAATCTGCAACCAAAATTTTAGTGCAACAGATTAAACCTCCTTTGCAGAAATAAGTTATGTTCACTTATACTGCACAAGCAAGATTGGTAAAAAGGAAGTATAATTTGACAAAAAGAGATTAAACCAGGAGAAGAAGAAATAATAGGATCAAAATAAATGTATCAGAACTCACATTTGTAGCATGGAATTGCAGCCGGAATACAACCTTGACTTTGGTCTTTTCAATCTTCCATTTTGGTACTCTTGACATTGTGACAGTATAAACGTCTCTCAGATAGTTTGCAGTTTAAAAGTCTCTCAAGTCTCAAGAGTTGCAGTTTAAACATCTCTCAAGTGTAGATGGATCAACATTCTTTTTTTTTTGTCTGAAAGCAAAGGCAACACAAACTTCCTCATATCAACAAATGTAATTCATGTCCTTTCAGATATAAAAGGGGTAAAATTCGCACAACAAACCAGAAATCATCAAACATGGACTATATTCTGACCATGAACAACAACATATAAGAGATCAAACAGTAACACCAACTGCCATATTCTGGTGTAAGCTAATGGGGTCTGATAAATGCTAACAAAAGCCCCAAAACACAAATGGCCAAGGGGATCCTGCAGCTACATATATGATCTAAGATTGGTTTGGTCATTTTATACTCTGTACTTTTGAGTATTTGTGTGTGTATTCTATAATCCTAAAACTCTGTTCTCCTAATGCAATGATACACAGATCTCCTGCGTGTTCGAGAAACAACACACATAAAGATTAAGTTGATACTGCTTAAGCCCTTCCCAATTTCATATCAGTTCCTTATAAGATAAGGCCCGTTTATCAGTAGTGCAGTATGTCCATTCAAATGTAAAGCGTAATGCAAAATTGAAAAGAAGAACCACCTCATCGAAATATAGCCACACTAAGGATCTCTTCCACCTTTTTTATTCGTGTAACTCTAAAGTGACAACATTGTGAACAACATACTAACTTTGAGTATCATGTGGCTAATCGAGCTGGTAAGATTCATGTCTTTTAACGATCCTAGTTTGCAAGTTATGAGAGTCTGTTTGTAGCACTTACAGGATTGTAGAATTTGTTTTCATGCCAAACCAATCTATCTGTGCCGCAGGCCCCTGCCGCGCCAATTGAGAGAGAAGGGAAGAGAGGAGAGGGGGGAAGAGAGGACGACGCCGGCGGGACCTGAAATCCGGCGGGGGGGCTGCAATCCGGCGGCGCGGCTCCTCCACCAGCCACTCCCGCCTCCACGACTGCTACTCCACGCCTCCACAGCCTCCAATCGGAGCTCCGCCCGGCCGTCGATTGGAGCAAATCGTGGCTGCCTGGCGGGTTCCTCTGCTCCTCCTCACGTGGCTCTGCCCCTTTGCATCCTCTGCTTCCTCCGCCTGCAGATCTGCACTTCCACGACTCACCTCTACAGCTCTGCCCCCCAAGGATTCGTGGCTGCTATTCCACGACTCACCGGCCCCCTCCCCAATTCATGTATGTGTGTTCTCCCCTCTCCTTCCTCTGTTCTCCCCCCAATCCTCCCCTACTCTTTCCTCTGCTGCTCTTCTTTTCCTCCCCCTCTTCCTCTGCTTTGCTTCTTTGTACTCATGCTCTGCTCCTCTCTGCTATTTGTAGTGCCATCTAGGAATAGATAGCTCATAGTTGTGCTCCTTTCTGCTAGTACATGCCCTTGTAGTTGTCTAATTGGTGTGATTATGTGCTTGTCTGTCTGAACCTTGCTGCATAAGAGATGGACTTTGCAGCAAAAAAAGTATGCATCAGTGTATGTTTGTGCTGTCCTATGGAAGGTTAGGGTATGTGTATAGTGTCGCCTCGCCGCACGCCATACTCGCCTAGGCGTCTGGAAGGGGGTGGGTCGCCACGCCTCGCCATACCGCCGTAAAAACCATGCAAACAACACCCTCAGTCCCTCGTAAGCAAGGTACCATTTTTACAAAGGGAGGACAGACATATATTGTTGGAAAATACTAAGCACCAGTGCAAATGCAAGACCATGTCTAGGCAGTAGGAACACAAGATAAAGCAATCATATAGGCAGGACAATGTAACAATTGAGTAAGTTGGCTCTCATCCAACCAGAAGGACATTAACTGCAAAGCTCCTATTCTAAAAGAAAAAAAAAGAATTCAATGCTATCCAGGAAGAGTTCAGATGTTTCGACAAAGAATCCATACAAGTTGTACTTTTACAAAATATCATACCTGAATCATATGGAAAATATTGAAAACTCAGGATCACCTCCAAAAAGATCTCGTCTTTACACTAAAGATACACTTGAGTTGAATGAGTGTTCTAAGGGATCCCGAAACAATAAAGCCAATCAGCATTGTACAAATGACCAACCAAAAGCATTTCCAACCAACTGCAAAAGCTCTAAGATTTAATCAGGAAGCAGAACCAGCAAAGATCCACCAAACCCTCCAAAAGTGACTGCTTTTCTAATTTACTATTCATACAGCACCTGAACCAGAGCACTAGGACAAGATTCAATGCTGTAAGTGTAGCATACTGAAACAAATGCCCTAATAATCGAAGAAAAGTTAATCCTTTGCTCAAGATGCAAATGTTTATCGATACAGAGACAGCTTTTGATTAAAACAAAACAATCACCAGCAACCTTTGCCCTAATTACAGATCATTGGATACGGCAGGAGCTCCCACAAACCAGATTGGATGGACGATCCCAAAAGAAATTACTGGCACGTACTAAAAGTATCTAATCTAACAACTCACAGACTATGAGGAAAAGTTCGAACCTTTTGCGCTACACAACTCTGCAACAGCCTACCAGTACATCTGCCAACAACATTTACTCCCTTGTTCGAAATGCCTGAGATTTCACTAATAAAAATCAAATGTACGCATTGCTTCGAGATCCAACGAAAATAGCAGCAAACCCCACATTTAGACAAAACGTCCCCGAAAGTTAATCTAATCACACTTATGAGCCCACAAGATCCCGGTTTTCCCACCCATGAATCCAGAGAAGCCCAAATGGAGAGCCGCCGGAAGCAGCTGCTAATCCCACCGGCCCCGAAGGCGGAGCATTTGGCAGGGAAGACGCAAGATTTGGGCGGTAAAGGAAATAGCAGATCATTCGTGCGAACCTCAGCTTTCGAGAGATCAGTTTCTCCTCTTCTTCCTTTCTCGCCACAGCAGAGCACGCGAAGCAGCTCCCCCCGCGCTGGAGCACGCCGCCAGCGCGAGCGCAGTCGCCTCCGCCGCGCCCCCCGGCGCCGCGGCGCCGCAGCTGGAAGCTCGGGTTTCGAAGGGTTGTTGGGCCAGAGAGAGAGAGAGAGAGAGAGAGAGAGTGGTGGTACTGATTTAGCTGGGACTGGTTGTGGGGGTTGTTGGTGTTAGCCGCATGCCGCATGACTGCAAGAGAGAGAAAAGGACACCCAGAGAGAGAGATAGAGAGAGTGGTAGAGATTTTAGAGAGAGAAGGCACGGACGGCTTGGATTAGAATTTAGAAGTAGATTATTAAGCGGACACACGCCGGTTGCTTGCTTACCGGGGCAGCAGCACAGGGAAGAAGGTGGTCAGCCAAGGCAGCAGCACAATCATGGCGTCCGGTCGCTGCTTTGCTTGATTATCGCATCATTAAAACAACTCGTTTCGCAAGCTATTCGCAGCACTACATGTGTAAGAGTGTAAACGTACTGTAATCACGCACCTGCTTCTGTACTTTATGTTTTACTTTTACTATTCCCTCAGTTCAAAATTATAAGTCATTTCAAAAAATTTGGAAAGTCAAATTTTTTAAAATTTGACCAAATTTATATAACAAGATAATAATATTTATGATATCAATTAAATATCATTAAATTTTTTATTAGCTATATTTTCATAGTATACATATTTGATGTTATAATTTTTTGTATTTCTCTCTATAATTTTGATCAAATCTTGAGATGGTTTGACTCACTAAAATTTTTAAACTAATTTATAATTTGGAACAGAGGGAGTATTTTTTTTTGTAGCGACCAGAGGAACTGGTTAAACTACTACTTTCCCTGCTTAGCCTACATAACAAGTACCAGGAGTCTAGGAGAGTGAGCTTCGTTAAACATTTTTCACCCCTACCTCCAGAATAAAAAGTGTTAGTCTCGTTTTAGCTTAATTAATGGGTCTCTTTACAATTTAAGACAGTTCTCGCTTCAGTTTTCCGTAATGATTTATTGAATTGCCAAGAAATTATGAAAAGTTTGCATTTCAAATATCTAAAGGTAGAAAAGTGCAGTGGTCAATTAATTTGCGGACAAGACAGAAAAGGTTCTAGTATATTACAATTGCACTCTCAAGAATTTTCACTGGAACCAGTTATGATATTATACCATTAATATTATCTCTTTAATAATATGTAGGCAATTAAAAATAGTATACCCCCATATAACAACGCATTAATTAGCATTTCTGGTTTTATTCCTCGATCGAAGTAAATCAAGTGCAGTATTCAAGAATATAGCGACGTACTAGTATAAAAAATGAGTACTTTTGGGTACTTTTATTTTGAATTTTTTTCTAGCCGTTGATATATGGAAAATATTTATAAAAATTAAATTAACTTAGTATTCTGTCGTACTTTTTGTACTTGGTCCTACGTTTTGATGGAAGTACTAGGTATTTTATTCTAGATATTTCTAGTTACTTCCTACATTCACCGTTATAGGATTTTATCAGATTGATGGATCCTATTTTTTTCAATCATTGTAAAATTTCTCAAAAAGTAGACATGCATTTTGTTTACTTACATATTAGGGTTGCTCACAAACAGTACATTTTCAGCGTACAATTATAATGGCATTAGCCGGATCTTGCGGTGTAGTTTGGTAGCGGAGATTGCGTGGCGATTGATGGACAAGTGCTGGGCAGCTAATGTTGGGTGATGAAGGGTTACTTCAATTAATTAACATGATTGCGAATATCATCATTATCCTTTTTTTTCTTTTTCTTTAGGTCAAGGAACCTTTCTGTACTTGTAGCAATGTCACATTGCAACACGCAGAATGCGAGAATATAGAATAAGTACACGTTTTAATCCTACTAACTAGAGATTTTTCATAGGAAAATCTTCACGTTTCAGATGACATGCTCTTGTGCTTCAACCCCACAATCTTGAATTTTGGTTACCACAAAAGAGATTGCTAAACAACTTCAAGAAAAAAAAGGAGGGATACAAAATGGGTAATATATTTTATCCAATGTTTGTATACATCGAAATGAAATAAATATGGATTGGGATAGGGAAATGAGCATGCTTTTCCTGGTCGTCTTATCCCGACCGGAGGGGTGTAGGCTTTCCGTAATCGTCGTACTCTAAATTTATCCTCAAAAAAAATATTCTTGCATGGTCATCAAGATTCTCTCCTCTATACCCAATTTTCCTGCACCCATTCATCTTTGTATTCATCCTTTATACTGAGGCCCATACATCAGCCTCCAGATTTCATTTTTTACTCCCCCATCGCCCTCCCTCCCTCTCCACCGGTGTCTCTCTCCCTCCCCATGGTCCACTGCTCCTCTGCAACTCTCTCCGGCGAGATCCGCGGTCGCGAGAGGGAACCGACGTCGACGCCAAGCGGTGCGGCATCGAGCGGCTAGCGGGGCAGAGGCGAGCGCCCAGCGGCACGGCGGCGGGCGGCTCCTCCCTCTGCCTGCGTGTGGCAACACCCTCCACCCCCTCCATCGGCGCGTCCATCCTCCCTCCCCCTCCCTCGCCAGCGCGTGGGCCTGAGGGGGCAACGGATCCGACGGCATGGCATCCTCTAGCGGTGGCAGCACAGTGGGAGGTCGCGGGGCAAGCAGGCGCGAGGCCGCAGGGCAGGCGACCGGCGTGGCGGCGCGCGGAGCTCGTGCCCATGCGTGCGGCGGCGGCGAGCACGTGGCATGCGTTCGTGGTGGCGGCGGCGGACGCGGACGCCATGGCCGCAGATCTACGCCATGTCGCCGAGCTCCCTGTCGTCCACGCCAACCTCTCTCCCCCCCGGCCTCTCCCTTTCCTCTCACAGCGAGCACGGCGGGGCGGCGGCAGACGCACGGCAGGACAGCGGAGGTGCGGCTGGCGGGCGCGCCAGCGGCAGCGGTGGAGGTCGAGCTCGCGCGCGCCGGCCGCTCTCCCTCCTCCCTCCTCGGTCTCGGGTCGGAGCTGGGCCTCGCGTGTGTGGAGGAGGATGGCGGCGCGGGACGCGGTGCGGCCCGCGCGTGTGCTCCCTTCACCAGTGTCCTCATGCACGCATTAGTGGGGCGAGGGCGGGCTGGATCCATGGCGGCGGTGGCGGCCGGTGGCGGCGTCCGGGTGCTCCCTCCTTCCTCCCTCTCTGGTGCCCCTCCCTCGTGGCTATGGCGGCGGCCGGTGGCAGCGTTCAACGACGTCCGGGCGCGGGAGGAGGCGGGTGAGCAACGGCCGGAGGCGGGCCTCATGCCGCGTAGCAGATGGCTGCTACCGCGCTTGATTTGGCGTGCAGGAGCCCCGACCGCTACGATGGCGTTGGGGATGGTTTGCCCGCCGCAGCAAAAAAACGGTATAGGCGTACACTATATGTTTAAAAAACGGTATAGGTGTACACTATATGTTTTACCGTTCCTTTTACAGGTACCGGTGAGGATAGCCTAACGACGGGAAGCAACGCAACATACGCCACTAATCTCGTCGTGCGGGCTGCTGGAACCACCGTGCATCGACCGCCAGAGCTGTCGGAAACTCGCACGCGCAGGCCGCTGCGTTCAGGCTGTGCGAGCCGTTGCTTACCTCGCACGCCTCCGCGGGGGTTGTAGCTTGGAATGGTGCCGCCACACGGGGCAGCCGCCGCAGCCTGCCTGCCTCGCACGACGTTAGAACCTGAGCCCATTTGTATGGTAGTCTGGTAGATCATGTGGAGATTGCGAAGAAGGTGCCGCAATTCGAGCCTGCAGCGGACGGGGGCCTCGGTGGCAGAGGAGACGGGCCGTCGGTGGCGGCGGGCCTGATGATGCGGCGGATGGGCAGAGAAGAAGGCAGTACAAAGGAGATCGGTACCTTCACCCAACAGCCAAGATAGGGTCATTATATCAGATGTACAAGCAACCAAACACAATTTTGAGCTAGCCTGGCTTGGATCGGCCAAGAAATCAAATACGGTTGGCCAATATTGGACAGGCTTGGACTAACCTGGCTATAGATTCTAACCAAGCTAGAATAAGGCCGTGAACCAAACAGACCCGTAGCGCTTTCTTCTTCAGCATCCTCATGCAGCATTGATTTGTGGGGCTTGATTCACGGTGCTGAGAGTGGAGGGAGAAATCGACTGATTCGATTTGCAGGATGGAAGAAGAGATGATATATAGGTAGGAAAGATGACCGAGGTTAGGTACTCCAGCTTCATCAATTTGGTCGGAGCTGCAGCTTCATCAACGCTTGGAGAACATGGGTAAAATGCAGCGCGGGGTCCTGGGAGGAGCTCAGCAGTGTGCAGCGCTTGGGGATAAGATAACATGCGGTACAAAAGAATACTGAACATCCTGATTTTCCTCTGGATGGTGGCGCTCCTCACGCACTGGAATATTGGATGAAGCTGCTCCACGAGAAGATGAAGACCCACGTGGAGGATGCCCTCGCTGAGATCAACAGGGCCTGTGGCCAAAGCATGTGACTCTGTTTCTAGAATGCTTGACACTGTGTTTGCCCTTTTGTTCCCTTTTGTTGTTCCGGAGAGTGCCCTTTCAGTTTCTTAACTTTGAGAGTGTGGAGATAGTTTTCCTTATCAGGTAGAGATAGTTCTCGGTGCTTTAATTCCTTTTATACTGGATCTGTAGCTGATCCCTTGAAACATTTCCCGGCTTCATCCCATGCGCCGACCCATGTATTATGCTCGTTGGACTTTCAGTAAAGCTGGGCTTAATACATTTGGTCGAAAAAAAAGGTAACATGCGGTGGATGATTTTCTATTTTTTTACGATGTGGGACCCCCAAACCCTTTGATTCGGTTTTAAAAATCTTATTTTTCCCAATGAAAGAAGTCTACATAGCCCCCCCAAACTATTGGGGTCGGAGCACTTAATCCCCTCAACTACAAAACCGGATATCTAACACCCCGAACTATCAAATACTGTGCACTTAACCTCCTATAGTGATTTTGCTTAGCGGTTTCGCCACACTGGACGCTGACGTGTGGGATCCCCTTGTAAGCGACATATGTGACCCTTTCTTCTTTCCGTGTTCTTCTCCCATCCGCTGTCCGCTCGAGAGCAGGACGGGGGCGATGGCGGCCGGCGTGGTCAGCAGCTCCAGGGAGCCCACTCAGGCTCCTCGACGGCACCGCGTCAACGTCGTCCCCATCGCCCGTTCCCGCCGATGTCCACGCTACCCGTTCCCGCTGCCGTCCCTACCTCGGCCGCACAGAGGAAAGATTGGGCCCCTCATCTTGGGATGGCTCTCTCGATGATGGCGAAGCCGTTCAGTGCCGGGAAATGGCCGAACGCCGAGGTGAAGCGCGAAGCGTCGGAGCTCGTGGATGCACGGCTCCGGGTAGGCACCTCCGAGGTGGACGCGCGCGAGATGCAGTAGGTGCTGCACGGTGTCGACGCGGGAGGCGGCGGCGGACATAACAGAGGTAGGAAGAGGGCGCGGGAGGCGGAAGGAGGGCTAACCACGGCCTTCATCGGCGGTGGCGTGTGGGGTTCGGTACGCACGGGTCCTGCACCTCAATCTGCCACTCTGTGCCGCTTGGCGACTCGCTTGTGGACCTGCACTGCAGGTCCGGCCGCGCGGGTGATGCTAGGCACGCGCTGGGCTGTGGCCTTAGGGCGGAGGCTTTAGGCCTCAAGGCAGCAAGCTCGATGCCGTGCACCTTTGCCGGCGGACGGGAGAAGAACAGAGGAAGGAGAAAGGTCCGCAGTTTCTCCCATGTGTCGCTTACAAAATGGGTCCCACATGTCAGCAGGCCACGTTAACATTCAGCATGGCAAAACCACTAAGCAAAACCACTATAGGGGGTTAAGTGCACGGTATTTGATAGTTTGGGGTGTTAGATATCCGGTTTTGTAGTTGAGGGGGTTAAGTGCTCCGATCCCAATAATTTGGGGGGGTTATGTAGACTTCTTCCTTTCCCAATCCATAACCCACCTCTCAATATTCCATCCTATATCCATTTCCCTTTCCCACTTACTATCCAAACGCCACCATACTATACTGTGTAAGAAGTTGTCAAGAAGATATGATCATAGCATATGCGGTTTCTAGATGCATCTCCTATGACTCATTGGAGACGCGTGTTAAGAACCCGCATTTCCTATGAGTTTGCAGAAATCTCCTATAAATAGCCTGTGTCTCCTATTTCGGTGTTTAGCCACAAAATTTACTTAGGGATACCCCAAGTAGTAGGGTTGTAAGTAGGGTCTCGCCGAGGTCTGGAATCGATGGTGCAAGGAATACAAAGTTATAGATAGGTTCGGGCCGTGATATGCGTAATACCGTATATCCTGTGTGTTGTTTGTATTGCCTTAGATGTTCATATGTTTCGAGGGGATCGCTGCCCGCGCCTTATATAGCCTGGGGGACAGGGTTACATGGAAATCCTAGCCGGATACTATTTAAGGAGTCCTTTCCAATGTCTATCGCATAGTTTCTTTCTATTCGACCAGTCCTACTTTTGTACGAGTAGTTACATTAGGATAAGATAGCGCTATACTTTATTCTAGAATATTGCAATAGGAACTGAGCTGAATTAATTAAACGATTAAGGTTTAAAGATATCAGAATAGGGATTTAAATGTCACCGGGAGGAAAAAGGCTGTTCGAATCAAACAAAAGATATGCCAATACACAAGAAATAAACAAAAGATTGCAAGGTTCTTGCGGGACTTTTTTTTGCAAGAGCTCCTCCATGGTGTAAAGGGCCTCTGGTAGCTCTCCATGCCTAGGAGCTACGAAAAGTTGGGGGGGGGGGGGACGGGGGGTAGAGAGGAGATCAAGAGGGTTGCGTTTGAGGGCTCACCGATAGCGGGGGTCCTCGGGATGGCTGGTGGAATCGGGCCAGTAGTGGCGGCGATGGTCTTCTCCATGGTAAGGGTCGCTCCAGCGACCGATTGGCAATGAGGCGAGGCAGGGTAGGTACACATCGGCGAGGGGAACCTTCGGGAGCTGGCCATCTCCGACGAGTACAACTGAATTGGCCTGCTGCCCCTGGTGAGCGCTTAGGCTCAGTGGGACTTGGTTAGAGCCGGAGCGGAGGAATTTGGCGACGTACGAATCGACCTGAAAGACGGTGTCGATGAGGGAGAGGGCAGCAACGATATGGCAGCGATGGTGTAGGTATTGGCGGTACAGGTCATACCCGGTGGGTGCGATGGCTGGTGGCGGCGGGAGAAGAAGCAAGTGGCGGCCAGTGAGTTCATCAAGGTGTGGGACTAAGAGGGGGAGACGATGGCGTGAGCTTAGGCGCTCACTCGGGTACAGCGGGGGATACTATGGAGGACGGTGAAAAAAGAAGTCGTTTTTCGGTAGAAACATCCTCTATCTTGCAATTTTTATGGATCTACCTTCCTTCTCATCTCCCTCGACCTTGACATGTGGGTACAATGTGAGGGGTATGTCAGACCCGAGGCCATAGGATACCCGACATGACATGATCCTGTATGAGGTGTAGGGTAGGATATGTCATATATTCATACGTCATGTAACTACTCGTATCATATCTCAAATTAGCTGGATCGGATAGGAACCACCCGAGTAGTACTCGGGAGGGACCCTAGGCGCCGCACCTAGGGTTTTCATGTAACCTTGCTCCCCCGGCCTATATAAGGCCGGGTAGGGACCCCTCCAACACATCGACACATCTAGAGACTCCAAGTCATTCTTCCGAAGCAATACAAACCACACAGGACATTGGGTATTACGCAACTCTCGTGGTCCGAACCTGTCTAACCCTTTGTGTTGCTTGCACCATTGTGTTCTTGATCTCGGCGCTTTCCCACGATCATCCTTCTACCTAAGCGTATCCCTAGGTAGACGTGATGGTAAAACAGTGACAGCTAGTGCCCACCATGGGGCGGGTCTCCGACGATCCTTCGATGAACTCGATGGCTTCTCCCAACTGCGACAACACCTTGGAAAAGGGAACAATCCTCACCTTTGGGTCATGGACCTACGTTGCAGATGGCTCAGGTGGTTTTACCAATCACCTTGCTAATCAAGAGAGTGTGGAATCTAATTCCACCGATCAACTCCCTCCAAACAACTCGGCAGCCCCAGAGGCCAACACAGAGAACCCTCTCGAGGATCTCCAGAAGGAAGAAAATTTTGATTTAATTAAAAGGTAATGGACCGATCCCGAGGCAACGTCTCACCCTCAAGGAGGCAACTCAGATCTACTCGATGGAATCGACCACGTATTTGAGAAGATCGCCCAGTGCGTCAATCTGGCTCAAGCTACTTTGGAACAGAGTGGCCTCCCATTCATCACCAGTTCTACGCTTGCTAGATCACACCATCCTCAACTAGAGGATGTTGTAGCCCATCTGGACCAAGTGGACAATTCCCTCCTGGAGTGCATTAATCTTAGTCAAAACACTCTAGGAGAAAACACCGTTCCGATCATTGAAAACCCTCGATTAACAAAACCACGCTACCCTCAACCAAATGACTTCTTCGCTCATCTGGATCGAGTGGACAATTCTCTTCTAGAATGCATCAACCTAGCCGAGAACACCATGAACGCCAAGGAGCATGACGCTCCCGAGGCAAAATTCAACCAAGACTTTGACAGCTTGACGAGTGGGCTCAACAACACCGACCCGCTCAACTCAGACTACATTCAGATCAACCCAGAATTCCTCGATCCGAATGATGATCGAGAATTCATTGATTACCTAAATAGTTTGGATAACCCAGACAATTTCGATGACCTGGATGATTGGTCTGACGATGTCGATCTATTCATGGAAAGATTATGCAATCCTCACATGATCGACAAACTCTAGTAGAAGTCAAAGGCCAAAAAGATGTGTGATAATTTCCAAACTGGCCTACACACCAGCAAGCACCCGAGGAGCACAACCCGCGACCTGCAACCCAGCGCGATCTCCATGCAACCAACCAAACTCTGCACGAGTTGGATGACATGGCTCCGGGCCAAGATGGGACTTCCTTTCCTGGAACCATACTACTACACTCCAACCATTTCTTTCGGACTACAAAACCTAGCCATCACTTTTTGGGAGGCTACCGAATCAAAGATCCTAACAAACTCAGAAAAGGATCTAGATTCCTTACTCCTGATCGGGCAAGGGAAGGCCTCCGGAGATCCTGTGGCCCCCACAACCGATCAAATCAAAATCGAGTCAGAGGAGGGGGACCCGAACCCCATCAACCCTACCCTGACTATAAAATCAACCCTTGAGGGTCGAACCGTGTATTGGTCTGATCCTCACGATCAAACTCTTGTAGAACTTCCCTTCTAAGAAGGACCATGATGAGGACATGACACCTTCAGATATGACCGTTGATTATAAGGTGAGCTCGTTCCTACTTTTGTATAGTGATTTTGTGTACAATTTACTTGGTTCCACATATACATGTCATTATTTACTTATAGGTACACATGTGTCTCAAAGTGCAAGTCTGTCAATGTACTCATCCATCTGGTGTGTGATTGAGTAGCTACATCGTCATCATGGGATCCTGGCTCAAGTTGGAGCATGCCCCAAGGAGATGGAGAACACCGTAAAAAACCCTTTGGACGTCCTCCACCTTGGCCACCTCCTTAGGAGGCAGCAATGGTGTCTAAGCCGAGTTGGAAGCCCAATTCATGTCAAGTTCGAGTCTGCCTTGAAGTCCAAGAGCGGCAAGCACTAAATTGGATACCCAGATTGCATACGGGCTCGGATTTCGACGTTCAAGATATGTATGGAAAACTAACGAGAAGACCTTTCCAATGGCACTGGTTTGAGGCCAAAATACATCTGGAATCGACAGTAATAGTCCGAACAATTTGACATCCAGAATCTGTGCCGGCGCTGTGATGCTGTCTTTTGGTCTTTGAGCCTTGTATTGTGTTGGAGCCCATTAGAGGTGCGTCCAGGGTTTCTTGCACAACCCTAAAGTCTTTATAAACAGCAGCTGCCACACCATTAGGGTTTGGGTTTTGCTTAGATTAATCTGTCAAGAACAGTTTTGCCGTCATCCGTTTGTGAGACCCCAACTTTGTGAGATTAATCATTCATCTGCAATTTGATTGTGTTCCTTATTGTTCTTGCTTGTGTTATTCGATTCGTAGGTAAGGATAAGTCTTCATGGCGAGGTCAACCAGGCATCGCATGGTTGATAACCAAGAGACAACGTGGTGCTTCAATTGCGGGCTCAGGTCTTGTTTATCAGTAGCCGGATCGCTTGTGTCGGGTTGTCAAAAATCGATAGTTATCCTCCTGACGGAAGATCGGGCACCCTCACATTCCCATCAAGTGGTAATCAGAGACTCAAGTATACCTTTTGGATTGCACTTCCACCATCCTTGATTTCGCCTTTATCCCATAGTCCACAATCAGCCCTAGTAATCGTTACCATTTGTTTTTCCCTGTCCCATAACCATCTCCTTTAGCCTTTTGCACAATTTAGTTTCAGAGACCATGGTGTTGAATTTGTGTCCTAGATTGAGTTTGGTTGCTGGTTTAGATTTGTTTCATCCATCAATTCATTGATCCATACATCCGCTGCTATCCAATCGATCAAACCCTAACCACAACCCTTCTTGAAATCCTGAATTTTAGGTCCTTGCATAAAACATTCATAACATTTGCATCCGGACTCGAAATTGGGCAAACTTTTTTTCATGGACATCTACATAAAATTTTCCATCCATTGGTAACTGATTTTTGTCAGTTTGACACAAATTAAAGTTTTGAAATTCGGTCAGGAAGATTCAGTTTTCAAGCAAACAAGTTCCAATCTGTTTTTCATATCATCTTCTTGGTTTTCTATAGACCAAAGCATACATCTTAATTGCTATAAAATTTTTGTGTTTCATTCTATTGTGCTCCTGGTTGAAGGAAAAATATTGCTGAAGGAAAAAAAGAGAGCAAAGAACCAAAAAAAGAAAGAAAGAGCAGGAGCACATAAAAGAGGACACATAACAAGATGAATTGTTTCGTTCCATTGCCATTATCCATGTTTCCTTCTTTTGTTCATTTCCTTTGCAATGATCTGATTTCATCCTATGGATAAGTTTAGGCTAGTAACTAGGCAAGTGCTTTGGACATTTATTCAACATTGCTATCTATTTCTGAATTGTGTGCCACATAAATATATATATTGTTGCCTTCCCAAGCTCCACATATCTCTTTGGTTTGTACAAGAATTTGAGATTTACAATCATCGTACCACTCTGTCAAGTTAAGAACCAGCCACTGGTTATCCATCCTATGCTTTACAGCGGTAAGAACCTTGTAAGAGGTTGGTAAGACGCTTCCTTTTGCTGTGTTGAGGGGCACCACTATCCACTTTCATAGTAGTTGATAGGGATAATTCTTTGTTGTCCTTTCTTCAATTACTAATCTTTTGCAGGACTACATGAGTAATATAGCACATAAAGTGCTCAATTCTCAAATGGAGAAAGCGGAGCAAAACCAGTTCAACAACTTGTTCCAAACATACTTTGTTGTGAAGGAGCGACGTTGTCATGTCATCATCGACGGCGAGAGTTGCAACAACCTTGCAAGCTTATAATTGGTCGAGAAGCTTGGCTTAACCACGAGAGTTGCAACCATGGTTTTTAAGGCGTCGCCTAGGCGTCCAGACGCTCGAGCAATCCTGGGCGTCCTGGACGCCTAGCTAAAATGCAGCAAGAGAGAGGGAGGGAGGGGAACCTGGGGAAGAATGGAGGGGGAAATAGCCCCGCCGCGTGCTCCGCCGCCAGCACGCACGTCCCGCTGCCGCGCGTCCAGCTGACGCCCGCGCAAGCATCCCGCGGCTGCGCGTCCCGCCGCCGCCCGCGTGTACTCCGCCCCGCCGCCTGCGTGTGCTCGGGCGCCTGCTCGGGGAGGATAGGGTTGGGCACAGGATTGGGGCAAGGGCACCATCCTTGCCTTCTCCGGCGGCAGCACTGCTGCTACAGAGGGAGGGAGGAAGGGGAGATGGAGGGGGGAGACGGAGGGAGGGAGACGAACGGTGGCAGCGGTGGTGCTCGTGAGTCACGGTAGCATATAGAAGTAGATAGGGTATGTATGGTGGGCTGACTTAGTGGGCTGGGCTAGTTGAATCCTTTCAGCCCAGTCCCTTTTCCTTCCTTTCTCCCCTTCCCCTTCTCCTTTTCTTTTTCTTTTTATTTTCTCTGGTTCCTGCTGCAATCGCTTACTTCCTTGATGGTATGGCGTCGCCTACCTCGCCTAGGCATCCGAAAGGAGTCTGGTTGCCTCGCCTTACCGCCTTAAAAACAATGGTTGCAACAACCTTGCAAGCTTATAATTGGTCGAGAAGCTTGGCTTAACCACAAGACCACACTTTCATCCATACTACATCCAATGGGTAAATTCTTATGATAAGATAAAGGTAACTAAAATTGCACACTTTGAATTTTCCCTTGGTTCTTATAAGGGTAGCGTAGATTTTGATATAGTAGCTCTGCAAGTATGTCAATTGTTGGTAGGAAAGCCTTAAATATCTGAAAATAATGTTGTCCACAATACTATTTCTAATAAATATTCTTTCAAAATACAATGGTAAAATAATTGCTTTTGTACCTATGACTACTGCTGAAATTTTAAGAGAAGATCTCATGAGAGCGGAGAGAAGAAAAAATGAGCCATTTAGGAGAGAATGAGCTATTTCAAACGTTGCAACACTTTCATCTAAACCTGAGTTGTTAAAAGATAATTTTGTCTTGCCTCTTATTGGAACTAACATCTTGCAGCATGTACATAAAGAAGAGGATAACAACGTGTATGTAACAAAAATAGAACATATCAACATTTCAGGTAATCAATGTATGTCTTGATGTGCTAAATTTGACCACCATTGATGCTAATAAAGCTACACTAGAACCATATATTGATTTTCCTTTGACAGATGATGAATGTTTTTATTGATCTTTCTGATAAAGAAGAGTTGTGTGATAGTGCTATGATTATTCCCATACCACAACATGTGAAGGAAACTGATTCTTGTGTTTTGGAACAAATTGCTTGTGCTGAAAATAAACAATTGTTTTCTATTGCCACTGAGAAAGATGAGCTGAAATTATTATGTTATTTAAATACTTTGGGTTATATTGAGTTTGATACTCTTTGTGCTCTTAGTAGTTTAGAAGAGAAATTTAAATGTGCTAAATTGCCTTGGTTCTCTAGATGTACATATTGCTTTATTGGCAAATATAATTGTAAAGGAGACTACATGGTACACCGAGTTTATATTTGTTCAAATCTGAATTCTCCTTTTGCTATGCA
Source organism: Panicum virgatum (assembly GCF_016808335.1). Taxonomy (NCBI): domain Eukaryota; kingdom Viridiplantae; phylum Streptophyta; class Magnoliopsida; order Poales; family Poaceae; genus Panicum; species Panicum virgatum. Next base: position 39,457,297 of record NC_053153.1, on the reverse strand, counting down.
ACAATATGATCAACTAGGGGGCTGCAATATCTATAATAATGTCATGTGGAGAATACCAAATTTTGTTTTCAAGAAACATGTTAAATTTCGAGGGGGGCATTATTGTCTACTACCTACAGTATGTCCTCTAACTAAAACCAAACCGAGGAGGGTTTGCTGTCAAGAAGGGGAGGATGATGAGAACATGACACCTTCGGATATGACCGTTGATTATAAGGTGAGCTCGTTCCTACGTATGTATAGTGATTTTTTGTACAATTTATTTGGTTCCACATGTACATGTCATTATTTGTTTGTAGGTACACATGTGTCTCAAAATGCAAGTCTATCAATGTACTCATCCATCCAGTGTGCGATTGAGGAGCTACATCGTCATCATGGGCGTCCAACCCAAGTTGGAAGCCCAATCCATGTCAAGTTCGAGTCTGCCTCGGAGTCCAGGAGCAGGAAGCACTAAATTGGACGCCCAGATTGCATACGGGCTTCGATTTGGATGTTCAAGATAGGTATGGATATCTAACGAGAAGACCTTTCCAATGGCTCTGGTTTGAGGCTCAAATACATCCGGAGTCGACGAGCTGCCCTCATACAGGAGCACTATGAGCGAGCTCTCCACAAGCGCTGCCCTTGGCATCCGAGCGGCAAGCACTCGGCCTTTGAATGCCGCAACCTTCGCAGTGCTCTGGGAGCACCACAGCTACCACCCAACCCTCCATGCAAGCAAGATGACACTCGCCAAGGCTGAAGGAGCTGCAGAGACAAGACCGTTCAAAAGAACATTACCCTATGTACTACTATAATAAGTTCGGTAGGCACACTTGTGCAAAGGATGCTAGGTAAAGAGTTTCGGCACTAGAAGTCTTGTATCAACAATCAGATTCTATATAATATAGTCTTCATTATTTACATTGGCTTCTCCGATCTCTTACACATACGTTGGAGCATCGATCCCACCTCGGCAACGTCTCCATGATACCGCCCTAGCAGGCGCACGGGCAGTCTCTGCATCGAGCCTTTGATCCCGGCGGGAAGCATCTCCGACTACTCCTTGTAGGGTCAGTACTTGGGCAGCTTTGCTCTCCTTGGGATGGTGTTCCCATCCTGGTAACATCTCCGTGATCCTATTCCGGCAGGTGCACAGTCAATTTCTGTTATCCCCGAGCCTTTGAACTCGACGGGAAGCATCTCTGACTACTCCTTGTCAGGCCAGTACTCGGGCAACATTGCTCTCCTTAGCGCACTGCCCCCATATGGAAGAATGCATTCCTCGACTACCCCTACCAGGTCAGTACTCGGGTCGCATTGTTATCCTTGGGAGTTGCTCCCACACGGCAAAAAAAGTTCCAGACCATTACATATGGATAAGCATTCGACTAGCCTGTAATCAGGTACAAGAAGTTCAAACCATGAGCAATGACTACTATGTCTATAAGATATCCACATTGCAGCACGATATGCGAATATGATAAGTCTACTCAGTCGAACTTGTTCAACCACAGTGTGTTACGAGTATGCAAGAGGATTCGACACCACATTATGAAAAAAATATTACATATATCAAGCAATAGCAAAAGTTTATACATCAAGGTCCTACATCAAGCTACTAGCCGATCTCCTGGACGACCTCTTCTTTGGAGATTCCGATCCCTCAACCATTTCGGAACTTGCTTGAACCATTCCAAGACGGACCTGGAATCTACATAACTAGGATGAGGGGGCTGCATCCTGTCGTTAACAACACGAGCCGCCTCCTCCAGGTTAAAGATCTATTGATCCCTCCTCTATCCCAAGATAGACGTGATGGTAAAACACCGACAGGGTACGATGGGTTCGATTTGGGTAAAAAGTGTTTTCGAAAGTTTTTGATGTTTATGGTACATAATAGTATAGATATAGATAAGTACATATACTGAGCAGGAAGCTTAAATGCACATATTGTTACATCCTATTTCAATGTAACGCACAGTATAGAACATGGCAGCAAACCAAAGATTAATACAGTATAGAACGTGCAGGACAACACCTTTGAGACTGGAGGTTTTTCTCAGGGAGTCCCTGGCCTTGGCCGTCGATTCTTGGAAGCGGAGGACGGCGGTATGCCAGGAAACAGGGGAGGAAGAAGATGGGGCGGGGGTGGCGGCGGCGGCGCTGTAATTAACGGTAACGGTAGTAACGGCGGCAACAGCGGTGGTATTATCGAGGACGGCGGTGGCTGTGGGACAAGCGGTGGCAGGATGGACGGCGGAGACGGCGTGGGGAAGATCGGTGGCACTAGAGACGGCGGCGCTGGCGTGATTGGGTTCGGCGGGATCGGCACGCCGCCGATGTTCGGCGGCTCCGGCACCAAGGGGATCGGAGGGAAGAAGATGCCCTTTCGGCCGCAGAGGTCCGGTGCACGGACGGGGAACACGCCGGCGGAGAAGACGCGAGCGCCGCCGCCGCCGCGCTTGGAGGCGATGGGACGGAGCCCGCTGGAGGTCGCTGTGGCGGCGCACGGCGGAGCGTTGTTTGACTGGTGCTGGAGGTGCACCGAGCAGGACGTGACGGACCGGAGCCGGCCGCTCGCCTCCTGCGCTAGGTGGACGTGGAACCTGCCGAGGCGGTCGGTGACGGCTTCCTTCCGGAAGATGGTGCGGCCGTTCCCGTCGTGGCAGCGGACTGCGACCAGGGTGCCTGGCGAATGAGAAGAGCGAACAGCGCGCAGTGTTAGAAACCGGCGGGCAGCCTAAATTATTATTTGAAACATACTTTATATATGAAGGCAAGTTTGCCCACCTGCAGGGATGGCGTTTGTGGCTTCTGAGCCGGAGTGCACGACAGAGCCGACGACGACGGCAGCTATCGGTGGTGGCCGTGCGTGCCTCCGGCCATGGTGGGCGGCGTGGTAGCAGTGGAAGAAGGAAGAGAGCAGCACCAAAGCAAGGAGCAAGCAAGAAGATTTCGTCATAGTATTAGTACCCATCTTCTCGTTGAATGGGGGAAACGCCTGCTTTGTCTCCGTCTGCGATGGTGTTTTTAAAGATGCGGATCGGAGGATCGAGGAGAGTCGTGAACTCGTGATGCGTGAAATGGTGGTGTGCTGGTGTGTGGCTTGCTAACATGTCAAGAGAGATTTTGAAAATATTCAACCGCCGAGTTAAGTTGTACGATCCACGCCTCTGATCTCGTCCCCAACAATCGTCGATGTCGATGGATAGCATCCAATACAATGTAGAGGCAGAACCTCAAAAAATGTAATGAATAAATCGCTGGCACTGCAGTAAGAGATGGTCTCACACGATTTTTGATACAATCAACGCTCTGCCATGATGAAAAGCCTACTACTGCATGTCTGCTTCGCTTCATTCCTAAATATAGGTTATTTAATTTTAACTTCTTTTAGGTTTATAACTTTTGCTATATATATACGCCTAAATATGCATTATATTTAGATGCAGAGTAAATAATAAAAAACTAGAACAGATAAAACGATCTATATTTTTTTTGGAACGGAGGAATTAATCATATTTTTCTACTCTCGCTCTCACCTCCGTTTCACTCGGCGACATAAACAGAGCTTTAGAGACGCTCCGGTTCAATGGAATAACTAATGGAGCTATGAAATTTCTATTTTCTCGCGCTATAATAGAAAGAAAGCTGCTATATAAGCCTGCCTGCCGTTTTTTTTTAAAAAAATAGCAAGCTAAGGACGAGTACATACATATACACGTGAATGGACGTCTAGTCGGAAGGGATGGAGATGTTTTGGGAGATTCTGCGCCATCGTCGTCGTTATCGTGGGGCGGAATGTATCCGTGTCATGTGTTATGCGGCGTGTATCGTTTTTCTTGGGCTTGGCGTCATGCATGGATGGGTTTTCGGCGTTTTTTGCCTTCACGAGCTGTTGTTAGGACGTATGTACTAGCACCTATAGCAATAGGCATGGGCAGCAAATCATTCAACGAGCCAATGCAACAATGGAGGATAATGTCTACTAGCTACTAGCTAGTCGATCGGCAGCAGCAGCGAATCACGAGCCAATGTTAAGGATAATGTTTGCTTGGTTTAGCTCATAGCACCGAATCTCTGGTTTCTCCGTCATCTTGGAAACAGGGAAGTAGGAAGGGTTCTAGAATGGCTCCAAATTAGCTCGCTGTGATATTAAACACATCCGATCTTGAGGAGATTATATTATAGACATTGTTATGAAAAAATTTGATTATTGATCAACTTCTATAATATTTAAATAGATTATTGATGTCATTATGATGTCATTAGCAGTTACAACTCTTGAAGGGGCCAACCGAAGGGGCAAGTCCCTTCGGGCTTCGGCACCCATTTTGCCCCTTTGGGCATGTATAAAAGCAAGTGGTCCTCCACTAATAAATACAATCAATCATTCACTTCAATCTCTCTCACTTTTACTCTACAACACATTATTATGCACTGGACTCAGCTACCGAGCGCCAGGCAGAAATAGAGGTCGAACGACCTCTCGCTCCTTGGTAAGCATGTACCCAACACACTTACGTTTCTTTACATTGGAGGATGGATTCCTCGTTCCTCCTCTCACCGCTTGCACCGGTCGTCGCCACTTCCAGAGGGGAGGAGGCCAATTCTTCGTCCTCCATGGCCGGCATCTCGCAGGATGCTGTCACCATCATGGTTGTCATTTCTACAATGCTCACGGCCGGCGCTTCACCAATGGACAGGGGCGTAGCCATGTGAGCTCTCGCCTTCGATGAGGGGTCGCTGCTCCATCTAAGAGCCAAGGCCAACGACCTGGACCCTCGAGGCTTGCCACAGCGGCTTCGAGCACCACCACCAGCGGCTCGTCCGAGTGCACGAAAAACAACAACGACGGATCCTCGCCGACGCTCACTAGGCTACAATTCCATCGGCGGCGCAACGCGCATGAGCAACCCATATGTTGTCGCCATCCACGGCGGCGCCCACACCTCCACCACTAGTGGTGATCGCCCTTGGCAGCGCTCACCTTCGCGACACCCTCGGTACCTATCAGTGTTTTTACCGCCAGCCTACCTAGGATACCCTAGGGTAAGAGATTGTTTGGGGACGAATCGCCGGATCTGGAACTTAAAGGTAAACGCAAGGACACAATTCACAAATTTGGACAGGTTCAAGCCTCCAGAATAGCGCAATACTATACGTCATGTGTGGTGGATTAGTATATTGCGCCCTACGTTGGTGTTGTGCTCTGTTGAGCTTATACCGATCTAGGTAACCCGCCCTCTTTTATATACTCCAGGTGGTAGGATACTAGTCGGTTACAAGGTAGAATTCCTAGGAGGATTACAAAGTAGAGTTCTAGTAGGATTACAGAGGAATCCTTGTAGAAGACATGTTTCTTGCTTCCTTGCGGACACACGTAGATCTATCTCTGACAAGGCCCCGAGCATTTCGTAGCCAAGTACTGCAGACATAGAGTACTTTTGAAGGCGTCTTCGAGTGCTTCTGGAGTCCTCCAAGTGCTCCATCGAGTGCTTCGAGTTCTTCTACTTCCTTAGTTGCATGAAGGCTATGAGGTGCTAAACTCCGAAATCTTCTTTTATATGGTACGCGAGGAACTCGCGCGAGGAACTCACGCTCCATCTCTACCCCTATAAACTCACCACTTCAAACTTCGCTACATCCACCAAACTTATCATGCTTTATTAGATGGAGTGTTCTCCTCTCACACCAATTAGTGTACACAACAAATCAACATTGCTATGCTAAAAAAAACAAATCAACATTGTTGAAATGTGCAGGCCCAGATTTCTTCTCACAACGTCTCTCCTTCTTCAATCAAATCCAAGGTTCCATGTTATTAGGATCACGCCACTCAACTCTTCAGCGCATGCACCCCCCCCCCCACCCCCAAAAAAAATTCCGTGCAGACGGCTGCAAACTGAGGCCTGTGCAGCCCCACCCTAGATCGATGACGCGTGGCAGATTGCAGAGCTGCAATCCGACGCTCGTGGCGAGAAAACGGTGCTGCGGCTCCGTGTGTGATTCGGCCGCCGCTTAGCTCCTAGCTCAACGACGCACTCGGCTCCAACTCCCCATTGAGTCATGCCCCTGCCGCAGTGCTGCTCGCTCAAAGCCCTAACTATCGGGCTACTCTCCATGACGTCAGCCATAGCCTCATTTGGTACTCCGTCCCCTCTCTCTGCAAGACGTCCGTCCAGATCTGCATGACCTCTCCATGTGAATGATACCTCCTGCTTTCCTCTCCCGTGCCGTCATGGTTGATCCATCACTCAATCAGTCCCTCAATTCCTCTACTACGTTGTGCTAGTAAAGAGGAGTCCGAGTATTGTTTAATTGCTCCGCAATCCTCCCATTCGTATTTTCCAATTAGATTGTGACGAGCTGAGAAGCAGTACCACAATGATAAAACTAAAACTGATGTTGATGACAGCAGCAAACGTTCTGTCAAAACTCCGGGACTAATTTTCATTTGGATAATTTCATCAAATTTTACATTGATCAAATTGTGAATCCATAAAAAAAACACGGTGTTGTCTGAACAATCAGCAGCTTTGTCAACAAATATATTATTCAACACCCCCCCGGCGCCGCCCAACTCCGGCGAGTAAAAGCCACCCAGGTTATTACTTCCTCACCACCACCATGTGACCCACAACATCAATGCAATTAAAAGTGCATAATGGCTTCTAATTTATAGTGTTGAATAGTATTCAACACGCTCCGTGATGAAAATCCCACTTCCGTAAAACCAAAGCATCAATTTTCTCCTAGAATCCCGCTTCCCTAAAATCAAGGTATTCATTTACTCCTATTGCATTAAATCTGAAGCAATAAAACTCTGCTAGCATTCGGTGTAAATACCTGAAACAAGACCATAAAAACTCCTAATATATAAAAACAGGCCTCCACTCTCTCTATCCACCGTTGATGGTTCATTATAATCCTCCCATTCTCTCTCTTCCCTGTTCTTTCTAAGTTGGCTGCACAGCAGGGTGAAATCAGGCGGCAGGGCCGGGGATGTCCCTTTACCCCTCGCATATCGGTAAGCCATTGTCGATCGGATCCCTCCCACATCACGAGCTCCATCCGTAGAGCAGATCTCAGGTGGCGATACAGCATGAGCTGTGTATCTCCTTCAGGCTACATAGTCGACCTCGTAGGTCACCTTCGTTGTCCTCCCGGCACTAACGCCCCAAGTGCCAGCGGCCCGACCTCATCACCGAGCCCCAGGTTAGCCTGATCCGTGTGGCTTTATCCCAAAATATCGCAGGTTTTGTGCTGATGCGAATGGTTTCGGATTTCTTTCCCAGGATTTATGCACAGGTGGTGCTGCATCATCCTATAGCTACAACTAGTCACTTTCAGTTTTATTGTGTTTGCTTGCTGCTAAATTTCTGATCCTGGTTTTCCCTGTTGTGTGCAGATGGTGAACCTTGCAAAGTCATAAAATTGCACCCTTTTTCAAAGCAGGATGCTCTTGCAGCTGATGTCGCGAGGGATCATCTCTACGTCCATATGCGGTATGGTGCACATGGCTCTCTTATCCAAATTTATCCCCCCCCCCCCCCTAGCCTGCAGCAAAGAGACGTATTAGTGCAACGTTTCCACAGACCGAACTATTGTTTTCTTGCATATATATTTTGAAAATGATTGGACCCAACATTTGTTGGTTGAAAAGCTTTACTTGCCCTGCAGTTTATTAAACGACTTGCAAAATTACGACATATTTTATACCAATATACTCCTATTTTATCCATGAACTAATTTCCCCTCGTTGTATGTGCAGATTGCATCAATGGAAACTAGGAAAGCTCGTGTAGGAGGGCTTATCTACCCTCTACTGCTACCGTGCACCGTACTGCTTGGGCTTCATCATCAATTTCCAACATTCCCAGCACAAAATGCACTTAAATTTAGTCTATTATAACAACATTTTGTGCTCACTCTAGGAAAAAGTGGGCAATTTCAATGTGTTTGTGTGATCAACTTGTACATCACTTCAATTTTGTTGAATCAAATTCTGTGAGACCAGCCAAGATTATTACGGTCAAGTCCTTGTAAAAATACTGCTCTAAGTTTTAAAAATTACTTGGACAAATACTCCCAAAGAATAAAGAAAATGCTTCCAAGGAATAATTGGCCAAATAGACAAGGAATAAAATTTAAGAGACTTGAGGAGTAACCTTGTATAACACAAATAATTTTTCATAATTCTATTTGCATACACAAACATCTACTCAAGTTTCAGTGACTAATTACTCCTTGCTCGGCAGTCAAAATATAAAGTCAAATTACTTTGCTTTATGCATAATTACTCCTTTGTTTGTATGGTAACTATTCCGAGCGTATCCCATAGTAAAAAGTACAAAATTTGAACCAATCACATGCAAATAAATTTCATTGATCAATGCATACGAATCCACCAAAATGGTAGCAACTCAATTAATGCACCCATATATATATTCCTCCCTAAAATCTCTCTCGTGTCAGCCGTATATTAAGTAAATAACAACCACCCTAAAATATCTCTCTTTGAAATTTTGAAGTTAATGGCAACAAAAAAAAACTTCCATGCATGCCAAAGAGATCCTACAGTCTAGCATGCGCCCGCATGCACGAAACTGATGCATACCGCTTCCAGCACCTACGGAAGATCAGGTGCCCTATTTGCGCCTAGAGAGAAGACCAGCACTAAGTCGCTCTTAATGGTTTGAAAAATACTCCTGTCAATTAAAGAATGTTACTCTGACAATTGAAAAATACTCCTGTCAATTGAAGAATGTTACTCTTTGACAAACCAGTAAGTTTTTACTTCCTACTTTCCACTTTTTACTTCCTACCATTTCCTACTATCCCGTACCTCCTAACGTGATAACAACTCAATTACCATTTTCAATGGTCATTCAGAATTTTTTAGAATTACTAATCATTTAAAACTTCTTTAATACAATAATGGAGACCTTGTACGCGTCAATCAAGGGTCGCAAGTCCATTTAATCCATTCAATATAGTCTGCACTAGGATTCTACTCCCCTGGAACTAAGACACCGTAATTTTCTCCATTTTGTTGAACTCACCGGAGTAAGCCATTGCTCCGCCATGGGTGTTAAATAGCTATTCAGCAACCCGCATGCTATATATATATCTCAGTATACACTCTTCAGATCACCCGCGGTAGCATTAGGAAGATTGGCGCGCTTCGCTGCGCTGGTGCTGCATGTGCGTGTGCTGGTGGGTGACGTGGAGTACGGTAGGCGCAGGCCTGTGCTATTAGTCGTCCAAGCAACAAAAAGCAAGGCTCTTTTTTAAGAGCCAGCAAACTAATGCACATAGTACAAATATGTATCATCTATCAATTGACACTAAAGCATTAAACATAACTCAAGAACGGGTTAGGGTCATGCAATCATTCATTACAAAGATAGAACAATTACAATTGTAAATGATAAAGCACAAATGACCGCATATGTTGTGGCTCTGAGTAGCATGAGCAAGATAGTGCCAATTTGTAGTGCCCGCCTGCTTCAAACTGATACATGAAAGTGAATTAGAGCTCACACATTATAGCATGAGACAATATTGATGCTTTCGGCAAGGATATAACATGAGGTGAAAAAGAGTAAAATGCATGGTGGGTCCCTAAACTTGTCTTTCTGTGTCATCGCGGTTCCAAACTCCCAAAAATACAATTCAGAGTCCCTAAAGTTGTTAATGGGTTCACGTGAGGTCCAAATCACAATTACTCTTCCCAAACATGGACCTGACATGTGGGGCCCATATGTCAGATCCACCTCCCTCCTTCCTCTACCTTCCACAGCGAGCCGAGCTGCTGCGGCGCGGCACTCCTCCCTCCTAGCGCCGGCCGCCGCGCGGCCCTCCTCCCTCCCCGCGCCAGCCATGCCGTGCGGCCCTCGCGATCCGGCCATGGAACGGCAGCTCGGCCAACCTTCCTGTAAGCATCTAGGCCCTCAAGGTATGTTTCGGTGATTAATGACAATCATTATTGTGACTAATGAGTTTGTGCAGCTTAATAGATCATTATCGCTCATTTGGTCATATGTCAAAAGAGGCCCCTCAATTTCATTATTCAAAAAGGCGATCTCGGTTTTCAACTCAATTATATGTCAAGACTAAGGATCTTTCTAGTCCTAAGTGTCATAAGGTTGAGAAGGACACTTAGGTTAGTATAGGTTTTATAGTTTTGTAGTGATCGCACTATTAAGAGGGGTTAAGGTCAAGTAACTTGAGCATGGACATGATCAATCAAAAATGGATGCACACCACGGTCACTCAGGTTTCTAGAAGTTCAAATAAGTGGTTCTCAACTTATATCTCAAGAATATTTGGATTTCATTCAAGACTCAAATCAGAAAAGGCAAAATCAGAAAAAGTCTTTAACACCGGTTTAACCGACGCTTCCAAATTTCTATACGTCGGTTAAACGAAGTCAGCAGAGTCTGGACAAGTCAATACACCGGTTAAACCGACATGTTTGAATTTAACGTCGGTGCATTAGTCCAGAGTTAGTTTTTCCAGGGTAATTCAAGTTCTATACACCGGTTAAACCGACGTTGTTTGAATTGTAACGTCGGTGCAATTAGCCAGTGAGATGGTTTTTCCAGGGATTTCTGAAGTTGTTCTCACCGGTTAAACCGACGATGGTTTTGAGTTAACGTCGGTGCAGTTGTCCAGAGACTTGGTTTTTCAGTTGATCAGTGGACAACTACACTCACCGGTTAAACCGATGATACATCGGTTAATCTGCCCAAGTTGTAACGGCTAGTTTTCAGAAGGGGCAGTTTACATTTATCGGTTAAACCGACGATGACTATTGGAGGTACGTCGGATTAACCGGCGCTATGCAGTTTTCTGGCAGCTTTTTCTTCAACGGCTCTATCCGTGTGAGCTGCCTATATATACCCCTCCAATGGGTCATTTTGCCACTCTTGACACCAGGCAACATCCAAACACTCATACTATAGTCAAGAGCCACCTTGAGCTTCATCTTTCACATACTTGTTCATTCAATCAATCAAGAAGCAAGATTAAGGACTTGAGTAGAGAGAAGCTTGTGTGCATCCGTTCTTGGTGATCAGTTCTTGCTCAAGTGAAGGCCTTAGCTTGTTACTCTTGGTGATTGTCATCACCTAGGCGATTTTGGTGATCGAGGTGTTTCTCGCGGAGCTTGCCAAGGATTGTGGGAGCCCGGAGAAGAAGTTTGTACGTGGCTTGATCTCCACCACACCGGGATGGTGAACGGAGACTCTTAGTGAGCGCCCTCGTCTCGGTGACTTGGGAGGTGACAAGACTCTTTGCGAGTGTCACAACGTGGATTAGGGGTGTGTGCCAACACATCGATACCACGGGAAAAAATCCGGTCGTCTCTTGTCCACTCTCTTTATTCAAGCATTTTCTTTCATGCAATTTATTCATGTGCTTGACTTAGAGATCATAACTTAGCTCTACCTTGCTAGGCTTTACTTCTCGTTATCTCTCTCTTAGCTTGTGTAGGTAGCTTAGTTATCCGGTTGGTGAATTAGTGCCTTACTAGCATTGCATAGGTTAAGGTTGCTTTATTGTGTTTTAGAAATTGAAAAAGGCCCAATTCACCCCCCCTCTTGGTCCATCGATCCTTACACCTCCCACGTGCGGCGGCCGGCCAACCCTCCCCCTCCCTCTCCCACGCACGGCGGCCCGCCGATCTCGCCCTCCCTCTATCTCCCACACGCGGCGTCCGGCCGACCTCCCCTTCTCCTCCCATCCCTCTCTCTACCATGCGCCAGCGGCCGAGCAGATATGGGGCGGCGCCCCCCGCCCTACACGACAGCCGGGCCAGATCCTCATCTCCCTCGTGGCTTCGGGCCATATCCGCGACCGACCGGGGCGGTGGACGAGCGGGTGCCCCGGCGGCGGGCCTCGGAGCGGCGGCCGCGGCGCGGAGGGCCTGGATCCAGTCGCATGCGGCGGAAGCCACGGGCGGGCGCGGCTGTCGGGTACCATGATTAGGGGCACCCTAACCCAGGGATTAAATCGCCCTCAAAAACACAAAATGCAGTTAAGCAACTCTCTCACAACACCCAAATCCTCTTCGGATCCCAAAGATGCCCAGTCCTCAGCCAGCCTGCGGCCCAGCTCTGTGGTACGGCCCATCCGAGGCCCCCCCCGGACTCGCGGAGCAATCTCCGCTTCGCTCGAGGCCTCCCCGCCGAGGCCCTCGACAGCGTACCACACCTCCGCCTCGCTCGAGGCCACCCCGCGGACGGAGCTAGCAACCCATCTGCTCACCTGCGCATCTGACGGAGGCATTAAATGCCAACCACTGCTCCACCATCTCTAGCACTGGTGCGACACTGTGGGAACCTGTGACGCCCTGTGCAGACGTGCCCAGCACTGCTCCGGCCACTGTGCTACCTACTCCTCGTACTTTCTCTGCTACGGAACCCTCGATCGGCATGGGCACGACCCTTGAACGTGGTCTGGGCCTTGACCGGAGCAAGACCCCCGCCTGCCGAACCCTCGACGCTCTGCCACATCAACATGGAGGACGGTACCCTCAACAGGGAACACCACGACACCCACAGGAGCCCTCACGACGCCGGCGCAATATCCGCGAGATCAGGACGCCGTCCAGGACAACTGCCACGCCTGGCGCCATGCCCTCCACTGCACCACAGTGTACTTTTTTCAGTAGTCATCCACTACATACCCCCGATTCGGGGAGGAGACAACGACTTGATCTCCCCGTACATGTACTCCGCCCCTCCATGTGTCTATAAAAGGGGGAGGCAGGCACCATCTTCTCCACGATCTCACACGCTCTAACACACAATTCACTCGCAGAACACACACACCCGCTCCCCGGAGCACGATATTGGCACTTGCCTCAATCTCTTAGCAGAGACCTGGGAGCTTCCCTCCCTCTCTCGCCTCACTTGTACCCCCTACTACAAGCACTCCGGTGCAAAATAGTACAGTACACTCGCATACCCCTTTGCTGGATGTACAGCCCCGCGGCCGGAACCAGGATAAACTCGTGCGTTACTGTGTTGCCTCTTGCATCAACCATCTAGGGTGAGGGACCACGTAGCATCATCACTAGTTGGTGCCAGACGGCCGGTTCTGGAGACCGACAGCGGCGCGAGAGCTGGAGGCGGCGGCGCGGCGGCTCGCCGGCACGGCAGGGGCAGCGCGATGCTCGCGGGCGGGCGCGGCGCGGCAGCTGGAGGCGGTGGCACGGAACACGGCCGCGGGCGTGCGGCGGCGCGATGCACGCGGGCGGGCACGACGCGGTAGTTGGAGGCGTGGCAGCCAGGCCCACTCGCCCACACGACCGTCGGCGAGGCCGACCTGCCCCTGCTCGAGCGCGCCGGTCAGATCCCACTGTGGGGCGGCCGCGGCCGCGGCTCCTCCTCCCCCTCGTCAGATCTAGCGCGGCAAGGCGGCGGTGGAGGCCCCTGCTCCCTCCGTCGCCGCGGTCGAGCTTAAGGTCGGCCACCGGCGCCCCTCTTCCCTCCCTCCCTCCCTGCGCTGTCAAGCAACGGCCGAGGTCCGCCGTCGAGCTCGGTGGCCTCGTGCTTCGCCGCACCAAACTCGAGCCCCACATGTTAGAGAAATGAGGGAGGTGGATCTGACATGTGGGCCCCACATGTCAGGTCCACGTTTAGGAAGGTTATTGTGATTTGGACCTCACGTGAACCAATTAACAACTTTAGGGACTCAGAATTGTATTTTTGGGAGTTTGGGGACCGCAATGACACAGAAAGACAAGTTTAGGGACCTGCCATGCATTTTACTCGGTGAAAAACTATGGCATCGTGTGAGATATGTAACCATTCAAAATATCAAGAACCAAGATTACTACCTCAATTCTTGGAACCCAAAGAACTTGCAACAAATAAAAGCCCGTAATGAGAAAAGGAAATGAACCTTTCGCCCAAAGGGTCAAACATTTAGAACACAAAAGGTTGCTGGTAGGAATTGCAGATCAATTTGGGAAAACAAAAGAGTGTACAGAAAGGATTTCAATCAACTACTACACCATTTGAGGTGAGAGAGGGCTAGTTATACCCAGAATTGGCACTGGACTCGTGATGAGCAAATATGATAAGGTGCCATAATTAGGCCTGATTACCTGAATTGAGGCAGACAACCTTTGCCGGCACGAGTGGAGACGTAGGCACGTAGCTGCAGCAGGAGATTGCTCACGTGAAAGACGTTGATGACGATAGGCCCAGGCATCTGTCACAGCCGTCCTGGCCAGCAATCAGCCCCTAGCAGGGGAGCCGACGGGAATGGGCAACGGCGGGTTCGCCTGCTGGAGACGGTTCTGTCATTGTGCAAAGCATGTAGAGGGCGCGCGGCCACTACAGCCTGTTGGAGCGGAAGGAGGAACGCAGCTCCGGCAGCTTCCTCGTGGTGCCCCGCCTTCGGCACAAGCTACCATTCTTCTCCCCATCCGTGCGTTCGGACGGGTCCACCACACTGCACTCGCACATAGACACCGCCGTGAGCTGCTACTTGGAGTAAGTATTATAACAGACTGTAAGCAGGCTAAATGGTGAGGTGGAGAAGAGAAGAGAGGAAAGAGAGAAGAAGCGGGCTGTAAGCTTACATTCGGCTTGACACAGTAACCAAAAAATCTCGTGAGAGAGACATGTGGGTCATATATTAATGATGAAGGACTAAACCACTATACGAGTAGGCTGAAAGGTAGGCTACAAGAATTCTTACAGCCAGCAGCAGGCTAAATTATTAGTCTTGCTCTAACACTGCAGGAGTCAATGCATCCGAGATTTGGATGGTGATGGAGGAGGCAGCGCCAGCGATGAGAGCGACGGGTTACTCCTTCGATAATATATATGCATATTGTAGCAAATTTTTCAATGATATGAGACTTATATTTACACATAAATTGCTACTAGTTCAAATCAAAATATATTTACGAAAAAAGCGGTAGGGAAACCGGAGGATTCCAGTAGTGTTGTCTCATTGCGTAGAATACAACAGTGCAATCAGTATTCAAAATAGAGATCGTATGAAGGAGATAAACTATTTTTTTGGAACAACTTTGCATGTAAAAAAGAATTTGGATGGGTGTCATTTTCTCCTTTTTTTGGCAGTGAAAGCGATATTTTTTTTCCTAGAAATAGAAAGTGGGTGAAGAAATAATAACACAACTAGATGGTTGAGAGGGGTCGCACGATTCCTTGTAATCACGACGGGTCCTTGTCCCCCTTGGTGAATCGCGACCTAAGGGCATGCACAATGGTTAGACGGCTGCCGTCTGTGTGTATCTAGAACACTGCACGCAGACAACAGAGCAGACAACCTGTACAATGGTCTGTCTATGTAGCCGTCTACTAGCTATTTATTACATGCATAGGCTCATGAAATATGATGATCAAATATGTGAAATGGATATTTGTGTATTGTTGTGTGGCATATATGAAACAATAATTTGTGTATGGAAATAAATCACATGGATAGTATATTTATATGCAAATAAGTCACATGCAAGTAAATAATTTGTACCCCATAAATACAATACATGATACTATCTGAATATAGTTGAATTGCACCATGAGAACTAATTTTCCCTGTTTCCTTTGTGCTGCCAAATGTGCTCCACTAAATCTTCCCTAAGTTTAACATGTGTTGAGCGAGCTCGAATAGCAGAATTTCTCCTCAATACATCAGCGAATACGGGATTTCGTGCGGTAGAAGTACAGACTTCTGGTGGTAGCGCAATTGATGCATTTGGAATCTCATTCAAATCCAATGGGACTGTAACCAATTCTTTCTCATCTTCTACTATCCAATGCAATCGGCGGCGTGGTTGAGTAGATAGGATCTGCTGTACCGCCAATGCTGCAGTAGTCATCTGGGGTGGAATTTGACTGTTGCTTGTTCCTGCCTGGCTATCTTGAGCCGATAGGGCTGCTGCCATAGACACTTCCAAGAGAGTATATTGCATCTGATCTAGTTGTATATAGCAAGGACTCATGCACCCTGGTAACATGCCTTCAGCAAAAGTCTTGACCACTGCATTGTGCACCATATTGCCCATGACTATTGCACTCTTGATGAAGGCTTGTGCCACAGCCTGGCCAACTGCGTCTATCATCTTACTTTCACGTTGAGCCTATGTCAATGGCTGGAAAGATGGAAGATTAAACTTCTTGATCACCTCACCAGATCTGTTGACGTTGTACGACTTGAGGCATTCACGTTTGAATTTCTCCACCAGCTCTTCATATTCCTTCTTTTGTTCTTCTTTGAGCTTGTCTTCAGGAACAGGAATTTGTATCACTGTTATGAAATTTGGGAACATGCTCGATGGTTACCTTCTTGAATTCTTTCAGCAGCCGGAGACATTCTTCATGATATAATTGTAAAATATCATCTTTGCATTCATACTCCCCAACTAACTAATTGATCACCAGCATAGAATCTCTCAAAATCTCAACAGTATCGGCTTTGATTTCTCGCAGTAATTGAATTCCCTTGAGAATAGCATGATACTTAGCCTGATTATTGGTTGCAGATGCTTCAATCCAAATCAAGAACTCAAAATTCGCCCCCCGAGGGGAAATCAGCACCACACCAATTCCAGAACCGTTCCCACACGAAGATCCATCAAAGAATAAAGTCCAAGGAACAAGATCTACCATGTTCAGCTCTAGTCCACAATGTTGCACAACAAAATCGGCTACGGCTTGACCCTTAACTGGTTTCAGCATCCAGCAACCTTCTACTCACAAAATAAATAGCTCTTTCTTTTCCTTCAAATTCTTGAATAAGGGCCGATCCGATAGCACGCTCATCAGCAGAGAAATACAATTTAAACGGCTCGTGCTTTTGGGGAGGAACCAATACCGGAGGCTTTACTAGATAATGTTTGATTTCATCCAATGCCTTCTGATGTTCCTCTTTCCATACAAATTCCTGATCGGCCTTCAACTTCAGTAAAGAACTAAACGGCTGAATTTTTCCCGACAGATTAGATATAAATCTTCGAATAAAATTAATCTTGCCGATCAATGACTTAAGTTCAACTTTCGTCGTAGGGGCTTCAACTTTGTCGATGGCTGATATAGTCTTCTGACTAATTTCAATTCCTCGCTCATGTACCATAAAACCCAAGAATTGGCTAGCTGATACACCAAAAGCACACTTATTTGGATTCGTCTTTAAACCATGCCTTCTGGTGCATTACAAAGCTCTACGCAGATCGGCCAAATGTTCTTGGTGCCCCATTGACTTCACAACCACGTCATCAATGTATATCTCCATAATTTTGCCGATGAGTTCATGAAAGATATAATTCATGGCTCTCTGGTACGTAGGACCAACATTTTTTAATCCGAAAGTCATGACTACCCACTCGAATAAACCGAGATGTCCTGGACATCTGAACGCAGTCTTGTGGATGTCTTCCTCTGCCATAAAGATCTGATTGTATCCAGCATTGCCATCCATAAAACTGATCACTTTGTGCCCAGCAGCAGTATCTACCAACATATCAGCTATTGGCATAGGGTAACCATCCATCGGCGTAGCTTTGTTGATATCCCTGAAATCAATGTACACTCGTAGTTTGCCATTCTTCTTGTAAACATGAACCATATTAGAAATCCATTCGGCATAACGACACTGTCGAATAAAATTAGCTTCAATTAACCGTGTAATCTCGGCCTTTATATCTGGCAAAATCTTAGGATTACATCGCCTCGCTCCTTGTTGATATGGCCGATATCCCAGTTTTATAGGCAAACGATGTTCCACAATAGATCTATCCAAGCCAGGCATCTCATAGTATTCCCAAGCAAAGCAATCTTTGTATTCTTTTAATAAACTCTTCAATTCTTGTTTGTATTTGGGATCCAAATTGGCACTAATAAATGTTGGTCTTGGTCTATCACCATCTCCAATATCAATTTCCTCTAGTAAATCGGCCGACGTAAACCCATGCCCCAACTTCCCTTCTTCCTCTAGGAACTCATCCATCAGGAACTTTCTGAAGAACTGACTGCTTGGATCGGTGTGGAACTGTTACCGGCCGATTCACCATAGGCTGCCTTGACACGCCAGACTTGCGATCTGATCTCTTTCTTGAGCATAATCTGTTCTTGCTCTTCCTCAATGATCTCTAGCTGGCGTAACCTCTGAACATGTCGTTTCTGAGACCTGGTCAAACCCCCTGGGCACCATTGAGATTGATCTGTGCGATCGGGCTCACGTTCTGGATCTCTCCGCATCGGCTGATCATCTTGTACTCTGTCATCGGCCACTTGTTCTAGCCGATCGTGTACAGGAACTTTTCTCCCAGCAGGATCACGTAGCATTGTCCTGCCCCCCAGTCGATCATGCACCAATACCCTTTTTCCTAGCCGATCATGCACAGGAGTACGCTCACGCCGATAGGACTCTGTTGACGCTCCTTAGCGCCCTGATTTGTATACCACAAGCGCACGGTTCGTGTAGCTTTTCCCTTAGAGTATTCCCCCCAAGGTTTATCAATCCGTGGATCGACAAAGAACTACCTAAGGTTTTCCATCTAATCTAATGGATCTATCCTAACATGAAGCATTGATTGCATAAAAAGGGTAAACCTTTAATAGATATGAGTGATATGTAAAGGTTGATCTCATCCATGAACATAGGCTTAATCATAGCAAAACCAAAGATATGACTAGGCCTATCGTCATTTAGTTGTAGTTCAAGCTAACGAGCGAATAAATCATGCATCTCAATCAAAAGCATCTTTAAACCCAAAATCTCGAATCCAATCTCTCGATACTCCACCTACTTAGTGGCAACGGCCTGTCACGACGCCAACCCTTTCAACAAGATACCCTGAAGCAAGTCGAACCCCCTTTGGTAGTTCCGCCATGAACCTCTAGCCACCATGACTACAAGATCATGCTAAGCGATCTATCTCGATAATAGATCTAAGATGAAGCAAACCCAAAGAGAAGAACGAAATCAAAAGAGAGAACATGATCGCTAATAGATTTGGAAGACATGATTATCATTACTCACATAATAGATTCGTTTGGATCATCACCGCCATGTGCACACCATCGATGAATCCAACTAGCTCTTGAACTCCGCCATGGCACAACCACGCAGGGAGGCCACGGTGGCTAGGGTCGGCCTAAGCCATATCCTAGACAACTTCGAAGACTTGCGGCGGCCGTCGTCTCCCTCCGGTCTTGACCCTAGGTTTTCGTCGAGTTCTGGGTGGATGGATGCTTCAAGTTGAATAAGGTGCAAGCTATTTATAAGCCGAGGAAGCCACCGGTCGAAGGAGAGGTCGAACCGACCTAAAAAAGGGCTGGGCCGGCCGGCCTAATGGGCCTAGGCCGGCCGGGCTGGCTCATTTCTTCGCCGTCTCGTGTCCACCTTTCGCGTGTAGACTCCTCGCATCTTCTAGAGTTTATGTCCTTCACGATTGCACCCCTTTTGACGTCGTTATCTTGGAGATATTTTCGAGGAAAGGATAGGATAGGGAATCCTTCCTTAAATCTTCATTTGCTTTGCTTAATCCCGAAGTATCTTGATCTCATCTTCATAGGCTTGGTCCTTTGGGCTCTCTTGGAGGATGGATGTGCATGAATGGGCTTCGAATCAACATGGGCTTTGGTCCTTTCTTTGGGCTTTGGCCTTCGTCTTTCTCCGTGTTAGCGCTCGATCACGGGCCTCGTCATTTCATGCTCCAAAATAGGCCAAAAACCTGCAAAAATGAAGTTCCTCCAAAATATATGTGCAAGTTTGAAAATGACCAATAATTAGGCCGGCGTTAGGACGGTTAGTGATTTTGATATTAAATTCATGCCATTATCAAGGATAAACAAGGGATAAAAGGGGTACTTAAGGAGCGCCAACATTCCCCCCATGCTTAAACCTTGCTCGTCCTCGAGTAAGTCCAGGAGCTTTGCTTATAAAGAAATCAGTGTTGCCCCTCAATGTCCTCTCTGCACTTAGTCATACATAATAAGACATATTGCTCTCTCAAATATTTAGCATTTAAGTTCATGTTGTGACCGGCTACTTTTTCATTATGGAAGATAGACTAGCAATTAAAGAACAAGCCACAATAATAAATAAATGCAATGCTCTCAAACTTAAGCGAACTTCAAACCTTTACCTTGTTTCATCGTGATGAGTTTTCAAAAGAATGCATATCAAACATAAGTGAGGTTTTCTTGCAAAAGATCATGGAAATACTCATCTCATCAAGTCGCTCAAGCCTACATTAGATTGTTTTCAACATATTCTACTCATATATAAAAGTGGGAGGCTTATGTGGAGCTTGGTAGGTAAAAACAATCTAGCAAAACATTATACTTGAAATATTGTCAAACTAAGAGAGAGATCTAATGGAATTACCGAGACTAGTCAAAAAGGCCATTGGAAAATAATGTTGGAGAGGGAGAAAGATGAAACACACACATTTAGATAGGTGGACATGTGCAAGTGGCAAATGGATGATCCCGAGACACAAATGAAGTTCTCGTTATCGGATTGCACATGGTTGGAAGATTTAAGTATGGAATAGTTCTTCAAAGTAACTTAGAAAATTAATGAAACCAAAAAGAGCTAAGGAGCATTTTATTCTTCTTTTTTTTTTCTTTTTCTATCATTTTTCTATTTTCCTCTTTCTTTCTCTTTTTTTCTTTCTTTTTGCTCCTTAGAACTTTTGATAATATAGAATACTTACCCAGCCATCCCCCCATGCTTGAACGAATGCTCGTCCTCGAGTATGAATAGTGGGAGAACCAACTAGCTAGGGTAAGTATCTCAAATTCACCTTCTTCTTCGTAGAACCACTTGAATCTCGGGGAGCCTTGTCTCCCAAAACTTTTCTTTATATGATGCCCTTGATTCTTTTGATTCCGTCGAAATGATAATCCATACTCATAGTGGGTTGTGGTCAAGGAGGTAATCACAAAAAGATATTTTTGGTTTAGGGTGGATATCCAGCGAGGTTTGTAAGATTCCCGAAGTAGAAACTCACAATGCATGGATAAATAAGCTAGCAAAAAGGAGGTTACACAAAAAAACGGAATGACCAGCTTCTTAGTCTCGTACCAAAGAAATCAATCTTAATCCAACTCATCAAAATATAAGTTTGCAATTTAAAGGTTTCATCATGAAAGAATATGTTTCTATAGGCTTTGGTAGGTAGAACTTTGCAAGAGATTCACAAATGTAGATAGCATAGGAATTAAGTTTTCAAATTAAACAATACAAAGTGTAAGGTCATCGGTAGACTTAAATCAAAGAGCAACATAGAATATGTGGGTTTAGAATTTAGTCATTTAACCTCCACAAATAAAATAGCCAGTATTTAATAATTTTAATTCCATTTATTTGAGAGCAAATGGTCAAGTCATATACAACATAGCGTAGGTAAAACAAAACAACAACTTTCATCATTTTTCCATAAGCATAAGGCATTGCCAAAATGTATCAATGTGGTGAGCACAAAGTGATGGTGATCCTACACTTATTGAAAACAAAAACAAAACTAGGTTGTCCTCCTAGAATCCATGTGATAGGTTGAGAGATATATACAAAAGTTGCATCTATGGTTGAAGGCATATATGTACAAGCATTTAGAAAAAGAGAGAGTTGAGGAAGAATTACCATCCTTCTCGATGCTCGTAATGCAGTGTAGCGCGGCCTCCCCCATACTTAAGCATTGAGCTAAGCATGGAAGAAGAATCATGAGCATCTTGTGGCAACTGTGATTGTCTTACTCCATGAGATCTTTCTTCCTTGTCCACGAAATCTTCACCCATGCTTAGCATGATGCTAGGCGTGGAAGGAGAAGATGGATCATCTTGCAATTCTTGAAGTCCTTCCCTCATGTGTATGAATATCATTTTTAATGTGTCTTCACCTTTGTTGCCTCAATTTTCCTTCAACTTCTTATTGGACTAAGTCATGGTCCCAATCATTGCTTCACATCGTCGTCGCCTCCTTCAATTCCTCGTTGTCCCATTGCTGCCTCATCTTCATGAATTTTTTTCTTTCAATTTCCAGAACAGAACCTGTGCTGAAACATTGCTCCATTGCGAAGTGCATGAATTTTCCTTTCCAACGAGTCCTTATTCGCCCAAAATTGATTTCGAACAAGAGAGTTGTGTCCATTTTATCCCAGCGCTGCAATCTGTTCCGAATTTCAGAACGTGCAGCGTCCAAAGTTTGTGCCATATCTCCTTGTACGGGCAAATTCATTGATCTTGGATGCGTTGGAACGGGAATTTCATGAAGCTTCTAAATATCAACTTTTTCTTCCTTATACATATCTGTCCATGTGCAAAATTTGATGAAAACAACGGGGCTTGCTCTCGAACTTTGGAGAAGTTGACGAATTTGATTTCTTCTTTGATCACGAATTCATGGGAACGCTTTGTCATGCCTGCAAAATAATTCAAGTGCACAATCTACCCCCAAGGTGACAGTCGGGAGTAGAGACAATTGCCAACAAACCTACCATTCCTAAGATCTCAAACTGTGGCATAGCTAGCTTAGCGAAAAAATAAAAACCTAGTGAGTGTACGTGTGTGCTAGTGTAAATGCAAATGAGAGGAAGGTATATAAACAAAGACAATGTTTACACCTAGTTCTAAACACCATGTTTACAACTAGGTTGCCGAACTTCTCCATAGCCAAAAAGACTTATTTAACCAAGGTCAAAACACCATGTCTATCCCAAGATCAATAGGCCTTCATAGCACAAGAAAAAAAAAAGCGCAATGCAAAGCTTATAAATCAACCAAATGCAACATGAGAACAAAATGGATTGTTATCTTGGTCAAAAGAGCTTAAAGATGGAAGTCCGCAAACAAGTTTAAACACCACGTTTACACAAGATTGCAAAAGGTAAATGCTGTCATGACAAGCATTACATGGATAGGAAAGCATACATCAATAAGATTGAAACCAAGCTAGCAAAATGAGGGCATGAACAATGGAATGGATGCAAAGTGCAAATGCAATGTTAGAAAAAACAAGTGTTAGCAAGGTTGAAAGGACCTTTCAATGTTGTTCCGCAACTAGTTTATTCAAAAACAATTGCTAAGAGTGACAAAAAGCCTTCGCGACACTTCATAAGAAGTGAGGCTTTAGTCAATGAAAAGGTTATTTATCGAAAAAGGATCAAGCAACCGAGCTAACAAGGTTTTATAAGTAGGTTTATGGGTTTCCTATATTTTGGTCTTTAAAAACAAAAAATTTGAAGAGAGAGTGTTGGGTATAGAAATTCTATCTAAGGAGGTTTAAAAAAAACTAGAGAGAAACAAAAGTTAGATTTTTTTTGAATAAAAAACATACCCTATGGTTTTAGGATTGCTCTATGAGTGGTTTTCCTAAGGGTTTTAGGATCTCAAAAGCGAGGCTAGTCAATGTTTTTAGAAAAGGTTTTTTTTAATGCAACATGCAATGCAATGCAAGGGTGAGACGAACAACGTGGTATGCAATGCAACACGGGGTGGGTGAACAAAATGATATGACATGATGAGCTAGTCTAAAATAAAACAAAAAGTTAGCCTAAGTTAACTAGCCACAAGTTTAGAATCAAAGGGTGGTGCAACACTTCATATTTCCCTCTAAAAGGACACAAATGAAAAGACTCTAATCACTAATAGGCACACAAAAAGGTCTACAAGTTTCCCAAGATCAAATAACAAAGTGCTCCCTCAATAACATTTAGAATGAACAACATGAAGCTGTGGTTTTTGTTAGAGCAATGGTACAATGTTACTTGATATTCCGATTAAAGAGTGCAATGTAGACGGTCATATTAATATATATAAAATAAAAGATCGGGTTGCCTCCCGCAAAGCGCTTCATTTAAAGTCATAGAGCTCGACTTTCTTACATACCTTCTCATTGATGCGAAGCCATGGTCCTTCATGCAAGAGGTGAAGGTGTTCCATGCAGCTCTTATTCCACTTCCCATGTTGGACATGATCAATCACGCTTAATGGAAATCTTGTCCAATCGTCTCTCACATCATGGTCACCTCCTTCTTTGTTGTCCTTCGTCACTACCTTTCTTTTCACGGATTTTCCTCTCTGTCCAGATTGGGAATTGCGCCAAAGAATTGATCCAATGCAAGGTGCACGAAATCTTCTTTCCAACAAGTCTTCATTTGCCCAAAACACATTCCAATTAAGGGAGTTATGCCCCTTTTTCCCGTCACTGCAATCTGCCCCGTGCTGATTTCAGCACGTGCATCTCCGATGTTTGAGACATAGCTCCTCCCGTGGGTCTTCAATTGTATCGATCATGGATGTGTTGAACCGAGAACTTGATGGAGATCCTGAATATTCAACTTTCTTGCATTGTAAATCTCTGGACTTGTGCACAAAATTGATGAGGCTTAGCGACGTCCGTTCTTGAAACTTGAAGATGTTGATGATGGTGTTCAAAATTTTGGGCACGGTTTCCCTCCTCATCATTTGAGTTTCATGTCCTGCATGGTTAGTGAAATTCGGGGCTTCTCCCGACATGTGCTCTTTTAGGGTCATGAGCTTGACCAAGCGCAAAGCAAGATCGAGATTTGCAATTATTTGTAAACATATGCAACATAATCACATCATCAATTAAACTTCATCAACAAGACATGGTGTAATTAAATGCAGCATGTGTTTCTTGCATAGCGCAGAACTCATTATTAGGCAGAGGTTCTTTAAGCATGAAATCAACCTTCTCAAGAAACTCTAGCCTATCATCATGAAAAGAACAAGGCATAGAATTTAAACTTTCATTCCGACTATTGGTTCGAGCATGAGATTTTTAATGATTATCAACAAAACCAATAGAAGCTTGAGAATTCACTGTATACATTAGCCTCGGAGCTTTTTCATACTCATTGGAGTCGTGGTGCACTCCTCGTGGTCCGTCGTGATTTGCTTCTCACGTCTCCATGTGTTGAATATTGCGCTCTTGTAATCCATCGGGGTTTGTTTGCAACATCCTTGTTTGTCGAAGGTCGACCGCTTGTGCCTTCATTTGCCAATGTCATTTGGGTTCTTCCTCTGCTCCAAGCCTCTGAATTTTATCATGTACGCTTGATGAAAACATCGCCCAAGCTCCTCTTCATTGTTGTCATCGTCATCTTCTCTATCTTGTTCTCATCGCGTTGCTCCTGCCTCTTCTTCGTAGAATATCTCCTGTATACTCAACAGAACATATACCAAAATATAGTTCTATTGAAAAGTTTATAAAATTACCTTTCCAACGAGTGGTCATTCGCTTTAAACGGAGTCCAAACGAGAGAGTTATGACCGTTTTACTTTAGCGCTGCGTGTTGTCCAGAAAATTTCAAAGTGCACGACTTTCGATGTTTTGGCCATAACTTCTTGTGGGAAACTTCGATTGACTTCATTCTTGATTCGTTGGAATCGGAACTTCGTGGAGCTTTTGAATATCCAAAAATATACTACAATTTTCTTCTGAGGTCGAGCTGAATATTGATGAGAACAATATCTTCTTGTGAATTCATCCGAAGATGTCAATGATCTCAATCATGTGGTCTTTGGAGCGTCTTGTCGTGCGTCCTTGGCTTCAAGGTCATCACCATTGATTCACCAGAAAGTAGCATGGCTCCAATGGTCTGTCTCTATGGTTCTTGCTTTGCCTAAGGTGTCGGGATCGAAGGAGGCTCCCATGCTTTGTGTCGATGATCAGAGCGGTCTCTTTCTTTGATTGCACTCGACTAGAAGCTTCTTGAGCATCCCATGGAGAAGATGGGTGGAATCATGGTTCCTCTAATCTTGTTGCCTCTTGCATTGGTCAACTTTAAATCATCAACTTTTGTGCACAAGGTTCTCCAAACATCTTGCGACATCGTCATCACTTTCTCCAATGTTTGTTGCTGAATCTTCTTCGTTGAATTCCTTGATCATCCTGCACAGAACATGTACCAAAATTCTACTCCATGGAAAGCCTTATGAAATTACCTTTTCAACGAGTGGTCATTGATCCCAAACGGACTCCGGATGAAGAAGTTATGGTCGTTTTACTCCGGCACTACGCTCTGTCCAGAGACATTTCAGAACGCGCAGCGTTGAAAGATTTTACCATAACTCTTCACACCGATCTCCAAAATTCACGATTCTTGATGCGTTGGAAAGTAGACTTGATGGAGCTTTAAAATAATCTATTATTTGCTCATGGTACTTCTCTGATATTGGACGAAAAACTCATTACAACAGTAACACTTTGGAGATGATGATGATCCGATCGCACGATTTTCTTCGCGGGCATGCTTCATACCTATTGCTTGAACAAACAATTTTTTTTCAAAAACATTAGTCTTTAAAATCAATTGACATGGCGGCGTACCTTATTTATCATCTTTTGCTTTGGGGAGTGAGGACTCGATAGCGGTTGCCGGGCCACTAACAAAAGTTAGCACCTACCACTAAAGAGCGGGTCTTCACGTAGCCATCAACTTGCTTGAGTGAGATTGGACTTGTCAAAGTACAGACGTTGAGAACTTCTCAATCACTTTGTGTCTAGGGTTTTTCCTGCATTCATGGACACAAACAAGA
This sequence comes from Panicum virgatum, assembly GCF_016808335.1. Lineage (NCBI taxonomy): Eukaryota > Viridiplantae > Streptophyta > Magnoliopsida > Poales > Poaceae > Panicum > Panicum virgatum. The sequence continues at coordinate 39,430,754 of NC_053153.1, read as the reverse complement.
AACACAGGATATATGCAATAATAAAATTAGGGTTAGTCCAAAAACTAGATAGATCGCCCTAGGGTTCGTGTTGCCGATCCCCGGCAACGGTGCCAGAAAAGCTTGTTGACGCTCCTTAGCGCCCCGATTTGTATACCGCAAGCGCACGGTTCGTGTTGCTTTTCCCTTAGAGTATTCCCCCCAAGGTTTATCAATCCATGGATCGACAAAGAACTACCTATGGGTTTCCATCTAATCTAATGGATCTATCCTAACATGAAGCATTGATTGCATAAAAAGGGTAAACCTTTAATAGATATGAGTGATATGTAAAGGTTGATCTCACCCATGAACATAGGCTTAATCATAGCAAAACCAAAGATATGACTAGGCCTATCGTCATCTAGTTGTAGTTCAAGCTAACGAGCGAATAAATCATGCATCTCAATCAAAAGCATCTTTAAACCCAAAATCTCCAATCCGATCCCTCGATACTCCACCTACTTAGTGGCAACGGCCTGTCACGACGCCACCCCTTTCAACAAGATACCCTAAAGCAAGTCGAACCCCCTTTGGTAGTTCCGCCATGAACCTCTAGCCACCATGACTACAAGATCAGGCTAAGCGATCTATCTCGATAATAGATCTAAGATGAAGCAAACCCAAAGAGAAGAACGAAATCGAAAGAGAGAACATGATCGCTAATAGATTCGGAAGACATGATTATCATTACTCACATAATAGATTCGTTTGGATCATCACCGCCATGTGCACACCATCGATGAATCCAACTAGCTCTTGAACTCCGCCATAGCACAACCACGCAGGGAGGCCACGGTGGCTAGGGTCGGCCTAAGCCATCTCCTAGACAACTTCGAAGACTTGCGGCGGCCGTCATCTCCCTCCGGTCTTGACCCTAGGTTTTTGTCGAGTTCTGGGTGGATGGATGCTTCGAGTTGAATAAGGTGCGAGCTATTTATAAGCCGAGGAAGCCACCGGTCGAAGGGGAGGTCGAACCGACCTAAAAAAGGGCTGGGCCGGCCGGCTCAATGGGCCTAGGCCGGCCGGCCGGCTCAATGGGCCTAGGCCGGCCGGCCGGCTCAATGGGCCTAGGCCTGCCGGCCTGGCTCATTCCTTCGCCGTCTTGTGTCCTCCTTTCACGTGCAGACTCCTCGCATCTTCTAGAGTTTATGTCCTTCACGATTGCACCCCTTTTGACGTCGTTATCTTGGAGATATCTTCGAGGAAAGGATAGGATAGGGAATCCTTCCTTAAATCTTCATTTGCTTTGCTTAATCCCGAAGTATCTTGATCTCATCTTCGTAGGCTTGGTCCTTTGGGCTCTCTTGGAGGATGGATGTGCATGAATGGGTTTCGAATCAACATGGGCTTTGGTCCTTTCTTTGGTCTTTGGCCTTCGTCTTTCTCCGTGTTAGCGCTCGATCACGGGCCTCGTCATTTCATGCTCCAAAATAGCCCAAAAACCTGCAAAAACGAAGTTCCTCCAAAATATATGTGGAAGTGTGAAAATGACCAATAATTAGGCCGGGGTTAGGACGGTTAGTGATTTTGATATTAAATTCATGCCATTAGCAAGGATAAACAAGGGATAAAAGGGGTACTTAAGGAGTGCCAACAGGCTCATGACGTGACCTTTCATATGATCGGCTTCCTTGACCATTGCATTCGGGACAATCATATGCCGATGGCAATGTCAACCCTTCTTCCCAGCAATAGACAAAGAAAGGACACCTCCAATGATCTTGCTCGCGTCGCTCCTCTTTTTCTCTACGCTGCCGCCTTTCACGATCACGCTGAATCTTGTTCAACAGCATTTGAGACGTTACACGTCTACGTGGTCCCGACGAACGTTCAGCATCCTTCATCAGACCCTTTCCTTTGACATCATCGGCCGCTATCTGCGCTTTAGGATCAACAACTATAGATTTCTTGGCCGATGATGACGTCAGAATCTTGGCTTGATGAGAACTTTCATCTCTGGCCACATCAACTATGTTTGTGGCGAAAGGATGTCCGCCGATCTTCATCATCTTCTTGGGAGCCTTAAATTTCAATCTCCCTTATTCGAAAGCCATCTGAATCTGCTGTCGGAAGACCTTGCACTTATTTGTTTCATGCGACGTGGCGTTGTGCCACTTGCAGTACTTTATATTTTTGAGCTCGTCCTCCGATGGAATCTTGTGATGTGGCTTCAACTTGATCAATCCTTCTGACAATAACAAGTCAAAGATCTTGTCGGCTTTGGTGATGTCAAATCCATACGACTCAGGCTCTTTCTTTCCAAATGGACACGTCACCGGCTTCTTACTTTTCTGTATCCACTCAGCTGATGCGACCGTTTCTTGCTTCTCTTCAGACTCATCATTAGCAGAATAATCCACATAGTTGATCTTCTTCTGAAAAGGCTTCTTGGACTCGTAGGATCGAGTCTCTCCTGTCATCCGACTTGCGATCTGGCTAATACTTTCAAACTCTTGCGATGCATATTTATCTTTAATGTGCGGCAAGAGTTCATTAAATGCTCCATCGGCCAACTGCTGATCGGACAGAACCAGACTGTAACATCGGTTCTTGACATCTCTGAACCAAGCAAACTGATGAAATTGTCTCTCTAGACCGGCCCAATATAATATGGAGTTTGCTGGCAAAGTGGTGAACCAAGCAAAGGCCGATCCAGACAAAGACAAGGAGAACAAACGGACTCTGAGTGCATCCTAGTTGTCCGCTTCTCCCAACTGTAGAAGGAACCTATTAACATGTTCCATCGTAGAAACTTCTCCCTGCCGTGAGAACTTCGTGAGGTCAGGCATCTTGTACTTGTGGGGGAGAGGAATCTGATTGTAAGCCGGAGGATAGGGAGCCTCAAACCAAACTGCTCCCTCATCACTTCAGCTATCTTTGTGCTCCAATCAACTTGTGGCTCAACTTTTGGCATTTGCTGAGGGAAAACAATACTCGCTGCATTGGTCATCATCGCAAGTTGTTGAGCTACATGGTTCATCGGCTGTCCAGCCGATTGCATCTGATGTGCTTGCTGGGACATCTGATTGGGTATCTGCTGAGTCATCGTCAGTTGTGTAGCTGATGGGTTAGCCGATTGTTAACCAGTAATATCCATGTACGGCACATTGACATACCGTATCTGTCTGGTTGCTTGATTGTGGAATACCTAGTTGATTCCCTTCTGATGCGGAGATTGCGACAACAATACTTCAGAAGTAGACTGGGGTTGGAGCAGAATAGCAAGACACTGCTGTGGGGTCATCGGCGGTGGCGCCGATGCATTAGCTTGTGCCATATGTTGTGGACTCCATGCGCCTTGTGCATTCAGCTGTGTTGCCGATGCATCTTGCTGTGCACTCATCGGCTGAACGGCCGATGGATCTGGCTGAGAGGCTATCGGCTGAGAAGCCGATGCATTAAACTGCATCTTGGGTGGTGTAGAAAAGAAATCTGGATGTATACCATACCCAGTAGCAGGATTCCATCCTTTAGGAAATACGGACGCAGATCCATCTTGCACAGTTGTAGCAATCGGCGGCGTGGTTGAGTAAATAGGATCTGCTGTACCCGCCGATGCTGCAGTAGTCATCTGGGGTGGAATTTGACTGTTGCTTGTTCCTGCCTGGCTATTTTGAGCCGACAGGCCTGCTGCCATAGACACTTCCAAGGGAGTATATTGCATCTGATCTGGTTGTATATAGCAAGGACACATGCACCCTGGTAACGTGCCTTCAGCAAAAGTCTTGACCACTGCATTGTGCACCGTATTGCCCATGACTGTTGCACTCTTGATGAAGGCTTGTGCCACAGCCTGGCCAACTGCGTCTATCATCTTACTTTCACGTTGAGCCTCTGTTAATGGCTGGAAAGATGGAAGATTAAACTTCTTGATCACCTCACCAGATCTGTTGACGCTGTACGACTTGAGGCATTCACGTTTGAATTTCTCCACCAGCTCTTCATATTCCTTCTTTTGTTCTTCTTTGAGCTTGTCTTCAGGAACAGGAATATGGTTTTCTTCACTAACCGCAGATTTATCTGTGAGTTCCACCATGTTGAAGCTTTTCGAGTCCCACTGGGCGTGCCAAAAAGATGTGTTGACGCAAAAATCAACACACTGGAATCCAAGGGCAAGTGTTCGCCAAGTCACGGAAAGTCAACCAAGCGTGCCAGTCAATTTGACCTATAATTGACAAGGGAGAAAACAAAGTCAAATTCGAGAGCGTATCGTTGGGATTCCGAATATCTCTCAGATGGGCGTATCGGCAAGCTTTGTCCATACTATAGACGGCAAAAAGATATTAAATGCAAGCGCGTAGTGAACGAGCGTATCGGCAGGATCAGCCGATACACTAAACGACAAAACCGGCTTTTGGACAGCCGATCGTGTATGTATGACTTAGATGATGCGAAGCTAAAAACAGATCTAAAACGGCTCTTGAGATAACAAATTTGTCACTCCAAAACCTAAAGCCGATCTAGTATGTTTTTAGATGTGATAATGGCCAAAAAGCATAGGAAAACCTACAAATCTAGCCGATATCGATAATTGGTGAATAAATCTAGACGAGACGACAGCGATGCGCCCAGAAGTCAAAGCCTAGATGAACTCGATAACTTTTAAATAGATTTGAGTGAAGCCACATCGATGCGCCCGGTAACTAAAGCTCAAATATACTCGGTAAAACGAAAACTCACCAGCAAATCAAGTCGCTCGAATGTGAGGCGTCCTTGATCAACTTGAAAGAACTCGTCGAAAAAAGAAGAGAAAAGGCGAAGTCAGCGAAAAAGTGCAAAGGAATTGTAAAGTTTGTTGTATTGGATGTGAATCAAGTTTTTCCGGTCCCTTACAATTGATATATATAGCCTAGCGCTATCAAGTCCTAGCCGATTACGGCAAATATTACTTGACCCTAAAGAAAAGACTATCTAAAAGATAAACTACTTAAAATATTACAACCAAATCATCAAGATTTTCGTAGAGTCTGGATCCTCTTCTCCTTCCTTGACTTCATCGGCAACTCTCCATCGGCTGAGCACCAGAGGTGGCGGATCAGCATCTTCGCAGAATATTCCTCTGGCCCATCGGACGAGCTCTATTGGCTGATTCCAACCCTGTGTATCTTTTGGTTTCTTCCAAATCGGCCATCTTCCCTTCACAAGAATTACCTTCCTTGACACGTGTCAAAAAACAGTGTCAACACTAGAAAACCACGGGACTCATTCTCTTCCAATATCTTTTCAAGCACTTCAGCCATAGGAGGACGCGAGTACTCTAGACCAAAACATTCAATCACACATTCAGCAAATTTACCCAAACACTCCAAAGCCGTGCTCGCCAATTTTGATAACCTCATCAAGAGCATCAGCAGGGGCACCATATGCTAGCATTCTTATGGCTGCTGTACATTTTTGTAGCTGTGACAGACCATATCTACATGTTGCATCCACTCTTTGCTTGAAATAAGGTGACCAATCGCCGAGAGCATCCACAATTTGAAGGAAAGGTGACTTTTTCATTCTAAATCTTTGACGGAACTGCCTGTCGGTGTATATGGGGTTGTCGGAGAAGTAGTTTGCTACAATATCTTCGTGACCAGCCTCTATTTCGTGGAATGACTATCCTTGTTCCACCGCGGCGGTGACTACGACGACCAGAAGCATCTGCAGCAGTTCTTGCTTTGATGCTGTCACTGATTTTCAGTTCTATCTTCTCAATGATTTCTTCCTCAGCCATAAAGTCTTCCATTGTATATATTTCAGCAGGATCAAACTCTTCAACGTGTGCACTGCCATTGGTTTCATCATCTGCAGTACAGTATGGCACACTTAATTTACAAACTTATAGTATGCCTAATTTGATATTCTGATGAGACATACCTGGAAGCACAGTGAACCCTCCATTGCCTTCATTCTGTGAACCTTCGGGAGAAATAGCTTCAGTGCTATCAGCATCTGCATTATAGTATGGCACACTTAATTTGCAAACTTATAGTATGGCAATTTTAATCTTCTGGTGAGACATACCTGGAAGCACATTGAACCCTCCACTGTCTTCACACTCTGAACTTTCAGGAGAAATAGCTTCAGTGCAATTCTTCCATAGTTGCAAAAGTGGCTTCGGATAATAGAGATCAGTGCATGACTTTTCCATGTAAGATAAAGCAACTGGGGGCATGTTCATGATATCATTTAAATTGTTTGACTCAACAAGATCAAACTTCTGCAAATTGATTTTAAAGATGTGATTCGGTCGTTCATGCAAACATCTGACTGAATAAAAAAAAAATCTGTAACACAAGCACATATAGTGTATACTTGACACCTTTTGGAGACAAGACTTGATGCATCGTCCTGCCATGACTTGTACACATTTCCTGGGATTTGTTTTTCATAGTCGAATTGTATCCCAGGTAAAGATCAATAACAAACAAGCAACTATCAATAAGCTGTTCAATTCCAGAATCGCATACCTCTCTATTCTGAATTTCCAAGTGCAGAACACATGCATACCTTTCTCTGCAAAATAATCTTTAACATTGGAATCAAATCTGTAACTAACAAATTGATCTCGACTAGGAAGGTTTGATCTAATTCTTGCAAAGATATCTCCATAATTCATTTTGTTTTAACCATGACATGGTGGTAAAAATGCTTTCTGAATGTTTATATGTCATTCTCTATTGCACACTACAAGCATTGAGAAATCAGATGTATCTCAGTTTCTGATTCAAGCATTGTTAGTTACAGAAGGGTAAAACAAAGGATGCTGATGACAGTGAGCAGTGAAACTATGCATGAGAACCACAATCAAGATGCAGCCTATGATTTCAGTCGACATACCTTTGTCACTTTCTTTAATCGGCATGGCAGCAGTGAACACAGAAAAGAAATGATCCCAGCCGATACTGGAAGAAGACCCCCACTTCTCAGACCTGCATATCTTCCATGCACATGTTGTACCCAGGAAAAAAGATGTGCACCTACAAGCACAGTACCTACAAGTACATACGCACACACATGCACACACGCATGACACCTTTAGTTTCAGAAACCCATTCACACCTTTAATGGATTCCCACCTGTTCACACCCTGAATGATAACTGACGCCCACACTACATATGCAGTTACAGAAACTGAAAGGACACATGTGGCCGACTGAACCTGTTAATATACCCAACCTGTTCATTTTCCAGAACCTGTTCATACACCCAATGAAACACACATTCAGAAAGGACAGAAGTGGCCGGTTGAACCTGTTCATTTTACTCCATTCACACACATTCAGAAAAGCATGTTCAGACATGTAGGCCAAAAAAAAAGATTACAGAATAATTCCATGATAATTCTGACATATGAAGAACCCTAAGCTCTGAACTAATCTTAAACTAAGCTTTGTCACAGGAAGAACTCTAAGCTCTGAACTAATTCTGACACAGGTTGATGCAACCCACATCATGCAGGGAAAGGTGTCAACAGAAATGCCAAACATGTCATATACCTAAAACAATAGACAAGATTAAAAGGTAAAGGTTAAAAAATTGAATTCAGTGACTAAAAACAGGACTAACTGAAAACAGGACAGGGATTATGCATCTCCATACAGGTTTATACTCAGAGTTTGAGAGAACAATAAAATGTGGCAAAAAATGTATCTCTACCGAAACTCACCTTAGTATATATCAGGAAACAATGTCTTCTTCAAATACTTCAGTGTTCCAACATGGTCAACCTTTTCCTCATACGTCATGAGCCCAGTATGTTTCAGAAGAAGACAGTTATAAGTCTCCATCATTTTGGCTTTAACCTCCAGAGTCTTGGCTTCCTTCTCAGCAAGTTTGCCATCTTTGTGCTCATTTGCTGCTTGATGGGTGTTGGCATTTCTTAACGTCGCCACCAGGGGGAGGGGTTAGTCCCCGGCAATGGTGCCAGAAATGTTTGCTGGCATTTCTTAACGTCGCCACCAGGAGGGGTTAGTTCCCGGTAATGGCGCCAGAAACGCGTATTGACTTTCCTTGGCATAATCACTAGGAACGGGGGTGTTAAGCCCATCCCTAGCAACTGCACCACGGACTGCCACTCTCGTGGTATAGTCTATACAATTACAGATGGGATCCGCAAGCGCACGGATATACCATTATAGCATTTCACCCGGAGAGTAAGGGTATCGTGATTTATATTTTCCCAAAGGATGGCAGTGGCAAAGGTACTGTACTTAACATTAATCATGACAACGTTCCTCATGTAATAGGCAAAACTCTAGCAGGGGTAAACCTTGATAAAGAAGATAAAGCAGGGTAACGTGACACGATCACACATTCACCACCCAAGGAAGAAAGAGAGAAAAGAACAAACTAAACTATCTTATGTTAAGTTAGCTGGAGCTTGAGCTAGGTTCGGTGTCCTAGTGTATCTATTCAAAGCAAAAGTTATGTTAGAACATGGTTTAGGTTGCAGACATCAGGAAAAAGGATAGGAAAAAGTCTATATCACCCCCTCACCTATAGGGGGTGGACTACATAACCCTCCCAACCTATGAAACGGTCTATATCACCCCCCTGAACTTTCCAAAACCGGTCAAATTATCCCCTAAAGTAGCTTTGAAAAATCATAGTAAATCACAGAAAAACCATAAAATAAAAAATCCAATTGTGTTAGACTCCTAATGAGTAGATCTACACAGTTAACATATAATATGGTATGCTTTAGTATATTTTTTGCTGTATCTTTAAATCTATGTTTTTCTTCATAGCTGTAAAAAAATATACTAAGCATACCATATTATATGTTCACTGTGTAGATCTACTCATTTGGAGTCCAACACAATTGAATTTTTTATTTTATGATTTTTCTGTGATTTACTATAATTTTTCGAAATTGCTTTAGGAGGGTAATTTGACCGGTTTTGAAAAATTCAGGTGAGTAATATAGACTATTTCATAGTTTGGGGGGTTATGTAGTCCAGCCCCCATAGGTGAGGGGGTGATATAGACTTTTTCCAAAAGGATAAGGGGAGAAGGTCCCGCACTGGAGGACATCCAGTCCCGTTACCTCTTTATGTACATCCTACACCAAACCCGAACGTCGGGGACTTCGCTAAACGCAACAACTGTTGTTACGCCGGACGGACATGGTTGTCACCTCATGCTGTCTACCCCTTTCATACCGTGGAGCACGGGAATACCCGCTGGATCCCGCATATCCGAGCACCACGCTCGTGTATGAGGTCACTACTCTAATGCCCCCCGGGCTCCCACCCTTCGGTCCAAGGGACAAGATTTGAGGCATTTTACTATCATCGGTTAAACCGACGTAGGCCAAAATGAACTCACCGGTGCAATCACAGAGAAGGTCTGCGGGCTAAGGTTTTACACCGGATTAACCGACGTTGAAGAAAATGTATACGTCGGTGCATTGGCAGATGAAGACCGATGAAATTACATACACCGGTTGAACCGACGATGCATCGGTCAATTGCATCGGTTCAGTTGTCCAGAGAGTTGGTTTTTGGAGGAACGTGAAGAAGTTACAATCACCGGTTAAACCGACGCTAATTTTACATACACCGGTTGATTGCATCGGTTAAACCGGCGATACACCGATTAATTGCTAACGGCTAGTTTTTCAAGTAGCAGTTTACATACACCGGTTGAACCGACGATGGCTTTTGGGGTACGTCGGATTAACCGGCGTTAAGCACATTTCTGGCAGCTTTTCTCCAACGGCTATATTTACTTGTGCTGCCTATATATACCCCCAAGGCCGGGTCATTTGAGTGTGCTGGAGTTCAAGGAAGTATACAAGAGTTAAAGATCATCTCCAACCACCATAGAGCTTCATTGTACATCATATAGGCTTAAGCACATTTGTGAGAGTGCTTAGTGCTTGTTTAGGCTTAGTTCTTGAGAGAACTAGCTTGAGAGAAAGCCTTGCTGCGGTAAGCACCTTGTGTACTCGTCGTGTGACCCTCCGACTTGGTGTGGAGTGGCAACGACACTTTGTGCGGGGAAGGAGGCCCCTACTTGGTGTTAAAGCTCCAAGATAGTGAAGACGGTGCCGCGGTGATGCTTCGAGATAGACGGTGGCGGTGACCTCGTCTTTGTGACTTGGCGTCACTTAGCCTTTGCTTGTCGGGAGCCTTGGAGGCGTGGCAAGACGGTGATCAAGCGAAGAGACTCGGCATCACACTTGTTCTTTGTGAGCAAGTGGCCGTGGACGTAGGGAGGGACTTTGGTGTCCTAACCGAACCACGTTAAATCGTGTGTCTTGGTGTCATCACGGGAGTTTGCATATCCTCTCCCTTACCGCTTTACTTACCGCATTACGTTTCCGTATTTACTCTTTCTTGCTTAACTTTACTTTCCTAGTTAGTTTGATTAGGATTGGTTATAGGTGGCAAGTCTTTTGGGGTAAGTAGAGGGTAGCATAGATAAACCTTAATCATAACTAGCATGTGTAGGACGTGTTAGGTTTATCTTATACAATTAGATTGAGCCCTAGGATAGAAAAGCGATTAGCGACCCTATTCACCCCCTCCCCCTCTAGGGTCGGACACCCCGGTGATCCTTACAGTAACTCATATGACTTTGGATAGAAATTTCATATCATTGAGGAACTTTATTTTATTTTTGTGTTTTGGAAAACAAATACTCCGGATATCAAGCATCACGTAGGCGAAGATCATAGCAACTCTACTCAACCATAGCATAGCCCACAACAACCTAGACTTGGTTTTGCTTTCCGTTACCCACAAGTTTCAAGCTTAAGGTTTGAACATTAGCCACCAAACTCAAAACTAGGTAGAGCATAAAGTTGTAACTAGGCATACGAGAGGAACTGACAGAGCAACTATTCATCATCTAAACATGGAAAACTACACATGCTTACTACACATATTAAAAAACAGTAAATATTTTTGGGTTTTCAAAGTTTTGTAAATTTTTATTTGATTTTAGTTATGCAAATTTTTATGGATTTTATAGGTTTTGCAAATTTTTATTTTGTTTCATGCAAGTTTATGAAAGCGGTAAAGATAGAGTTTGATACAAGTTACCTCTCGTGGGGGTCCTCTCCCAAGCTAGCTTCAGACTCACTGCTGTTGGTTGGGATTAAACCCAGCCCACCGGTAGTGAGCCCTCCACTCCTCCTGTAGCTGCAACTGCCGCTGCTCCATGTTGTGGATCCTCTCGCCTGTGTGTCGCTGCCAGTCCTGGGTGGACTGAATATGCTAGCCAACCGATTCGTCGATGTTGTTGGTGCGGACGTTCAGCTCGCCCAGCTACTGAGTAAGAGAGCTGAACCCTCTGGACGAAGCTGAATGTCGGGCGGTGGGTGGAATCCCACTAGAGCTGGAACTGGTGGACCGGCGCCCTAGGGCCAGCCGTGCCCACTCACTGGATCTCGCACTCTACCACGTCGAACCACCTGCCTCATGATGATGTGAAGGCTGTGGTTGTGGCTGCTGCATTTCTTCCGTTCTGGCCCTGCTTCTCGTAATCCTGCCAGGTAAACCAGAAATACTATGCTGACGGGCTACCTCTTGTGGAATAAGAGGCGTGGTTATCGAACAACAGTTAATACAAATGATATTCCGCATTTGGCATTGGAATTTCATTTGAATAACCTAAGGAAAAGAAAATCAAGGAATCATTCGGGCCTTTCTTGAGTATGTGGCCTTGAACCAAATAAAACTCATTGATCAAGACACGGTCATCCTCAATGAAAGGAACAGCGTTCCCCTCTAAGATGTCCATGTTTGATACGATGCGGGTAACCAAAGAAGTGCACTCAATAGGACCCGTCATCCTGAAATTTGTAAGCCATTGATTAACCATTGCTCTTGTGAGGGAGACTCGGATCTTATTGACCATGGCATATAATATTTTCAACTCATCGTTCCGCACTGGTCGTGGATCATCTCTTGAAAAGAGAGTCATAACCACCCACTTGTGCATTAAACGAAGAGTCGGATTCTGAATGTCATTGCACTGAGGTGCAAACTTTCCATGAACAACTTGACCCGAAATCAATCCCCAAAACTCATGTCGATCAAAACCGCGGCAAGATTTGTCAAGGGAAACTGGTAAACGGTCACTAAAACCAAGGAGGTGGCTGAAATCTCGCCAAGTATAATAGTATTCATTTCCAAATAATCAGAAACGAACACCATTAGCCTCCTCCCGTACTGTGCAAAGAAACTGGATGATGAGGAGACGAGAACCATTCTCCTCAACGGGCAAAAAGTCATCCCATCCAACCGCATGCCAAACATTAGCAAAGTCAATGTCCATACCTGTTTTCTCGAGGAGGTCCGGGTCGAAGGCTCTGGTATGACCAAAGCTCCGACGCTTGATCATGGCGTAGGCTTGACGTTCGCGATCACTTCGCAAGTCGAGGTACGGTGCATCTTCATCATCAATCTCCATGTCCTCGGCTTGCGGTTCCGCAGCTTGCTCCTCCATTGATTCGTATTGTCCGTCTTGCTCATAGTCCATCGTTGTTGGTGTTGGTGTAGGCTCGGGAGAATGACGGGAGCTCAACCCACCCCTTGAACGGGATGAGCTTGACCCCGTCATCTTTTTGAAAGCTCCGGATATCTTCCGTTCTACACCCTTCATGCTTGCAATAAGAACGAACGAGAACGAACCAAAAACAACTCGGTTCGGGTTATGTTAGTGAAATGAAAATGAAACTTTTACTCAAAAGTTGTTCCTCCAAGTGTGTGGTTGTTCTTGCAGCAAAAAAATGAGAGAGAGATTTCTTGAAATCAAACTTGAGCCAAAATCCAATGAAAACCTGAGCAAGAATTTGTGAGAGGGAGTGAGAGTGAGAGAGAGCATGATAGCATCACACCCCCTTCTCGGCCTCTATTTAAAGGCAATCTGAAGTATGCACCCAAGGAGTGGCCGGCCACAACGGTCATGTAGCCGTTGGAGAAGGTGGGGCCCAGGAGCCGTTGGCCCTGGGTCGGCCGACCTGTGGGGTCGGCCGACCCCAGGGTGGGCCCCCTGGAGCACCCCTTTGGCCAGATTCCTTTGTAACGGTAACAAATTTTGAAAATCTAGTGCATGTTCAGAACTTTGCTCGGAAAGATATTCAAATAATTTTTCCCAGGGATTTTGAAACTCAGAAAATATTTTTGGTATTTTTGTAAAAAGAGAAGTGCTAGAAAAAACTCCAACATGCAGGAAAATATTTTTGTGCTTTTATTTTTAAATCATGAAGTGGAGAAAATTCAAAAAGGTGGAAAAACCAAATGGCGGAAAAAATTAAATATGAGATAAGTACCATTTACCTGTGGTGAGGATGCATCATTTAAAGTTCGACGTGCAAGACTTTTCTCCAGCGTTGTTTTACCAACGTTCGGCTTGTCCTAGAGAATTGGACGAAGCCGTACTCTCGACTTTCTGCCACATCTTCTTCGATCTTCTTCTTCTGGATGTGGTCAGTTGTGGTTCCGGCTGGGGGAGTGGTTCACCCTAGAGTGCTTGCCCCTCGCTATCCTGGCAAATCAGGAAGCGCTGCTCTTCCCTGTGTTTAAACCTGAAGAACATATCCTCCTTACCGACACGGAATTGGATTTCTCCTTTTCCGACGTCGATCCTTGCCTCGGCGGCCCTTAGGAATGGCCACCCGAGTATGAGGTGCATTCCGAGGTCGCCCTCCATGTCCATTACCGTAAAGTTGGCGAGGATGAAGGAACCATTAACTCGTACGAGCATATTTTCGACTACCCCCTCAGGGTATCGAGTTGTTGAATCTGCAAGCTGCACGAGCATGGACGTTGGGGAAAGAGCAGGGTAATGAAGTTCTTCGAAGATTACCTTGGATATTATATTTACACTTGACCCCAGATCACAAAGGCATTGCTCGTAGTGTTTGTCGTAGATCGAGCAGCTGATCATGGGGACCCCTGGATCTTCCTGCACTGCTGCCACTAGGCCATCCCGTGAGTCGTTCTTTGGGGGGGGGGGGTTGCGCCTACCTGCATGGTTAGTACGTGATGATCGCCGAGACGGGTTACCCCATCTGGTGAACACCATGCTGACATTTTCTACGGGAGTCTCAGGTTGCCCTGGGATCTTCCCATTTTCAACGGCAGGTAAAGAGATGCAGCAATTTGTGCAAGTTGGGTTTCTATCATTTTATTAAAACTTAATTGATTTTTAAGAGTTGAAGACAAAATTTCAATTTTAACATTTAAACTTTCCAGGGTTTTATCGTTGGCCAAGAGCTTTTTATTTATATTTTAATTAATTTTAGCTTGGCCTAACACTAATTCTCTTAGGGGAGGTTGGTTCGAATTGAAATTCGAATAAAAAGAAGAGTTGTAATTGTTACCTCCTTGAAATGGTGGACGCGGCTGGTTCCAGCCCTGGCCTCCTTGTGGTGGACGATACTCGTTGTTGTTGTTGAGGTACACACAGTCTTCACGGGTCTCGGGGCAGTCGTTTCCCGAGTGTCCATCGTTGCCACAGACTTCGCACGTGAAGTGCAAACTCATGGCTTGGGCGTAGTTTTCTCTATGTTTCTTGAATTCGGCCCTTTCGCTGAGGTGCTTCGGAAGGAGGTCCAGCTTGGCAACGATCATATCCGTTTTCTTAATGGTATGCATGCCCTTCGTCCGGGGTTGGAGTCGTTCTTCGCTCCACCCCTGATTGGAGACCATTTTCTCGACCAAAGCTTTCGCTTTCGTGATGGTCATGTCGAGAAAAGCTCCTCCAGCAGCAGCATCAATATGGGCTTGAGATGTCATTGTTAGCCCATTGTAGAAGCTTTGTAGGACGAGCCATTCGTCCATCCCATGATGAGGACAGGCTGTGATGCATTCTTGCAGCCTTTCCAAGACTTCCGGGATGGATTCCATCCCTGTCTGTTGGAAACTTGATATCTTCCCGCGCAGGGCATTCGTCTTGCCCAGTGGGAAGAATTTTGCAAGGAACGCCTTGGAGCATTTGTCACAGGTGTCGATGTCTTTCTCCTTGTAAAACCACTATTTCGCCTTTCCCAGTAGGGAAAAGGGAAACAACCTTAGCTTGATAACATTGGCGGCGACACCCCGTATCACCACAGTGTCGCAAAGCTCCAAAAAATTCTGCATATGACCATTAGCGTCCTCATTCGGCTTGCCACAAAATGGGCTAGCCTGCACCATGTT
Source organism: Panicum virgatum (assembly GCF_016808335.1). NCBI lineage: Eukaryota > Viridiplantae > Streptophyta > Magnoliopsida > Poales > Poaceae > Panicum > Panicum virgatum. The sequence goes on along the minus strand of NC_053153.1, from coordinate 39,415,593 downwards.
GATGAGGATGGATTTGAGTTCAAAGTTGACGTTCCCAACGTTGACGCTGGGTCCAGTAGCCACATTGGCGGTGGAGGGGGCGAAGAACTCGCGGAGAGTTTTCTCAGCCATAGCCTCAGGAACAGTTGGTGCTTCCGAACTGGGTTTCTGTACTGGGAGAGTAGCGGGAGGAGGAACGACGCGAGGTCGTGACCTTCTCACAAGCTTCTCTGGATTTTCTGTGTAGTTTTCCGGCAGAGAGAAACCGGTCATACACTACCTCTGTCTTCTTTCAAATCAAAAATAAAAGAAGACATAAAGTGACATTAGCCTGAAAGAGTAATGACTATATCTTGAGTACGAAGCCTAGATTAATATCAACACAATAACTTTGTTCACATGCCATCCCCGGCAACGGTGCCAGAAATGCTTGTTGGCATTTCTTAACGTCGCTACCAGGAGGGGTTAATCCCCGGCAACGGCGCTAGAAATGCTTGTTGGCATTTCTTAACGTCGCCACCAGGAGGGGTTAGTTCCCGGTAACGGCGCCAGAAATGCGTGTTGACTTTCCTTGGCATAATCACTAGGAACGGGGGTGTTAAGCCCATCCCTAACAACTGCACCAAGGACTGCCACTCTCGTGGTATAGTCTATACGATTAGAGATGGGATCCGCAAGTACACGGATATACTGTTGTTGTATTTCACCTGGAGAGTAAGAGTATCGTGATTTATATTTTCCCAAAGGATGGCAGCGACACTGGAGGACGTCCAATCCCGTTACCTCTTTATGTACCTCCTACACCGAACCCGAACGTCGGGGACTTTGCTAAATGCAACAACTGTTGTTACGACGGACGGACATGACTGTCACCTCATGCTGTCTACCCCTTTTATACCGTGGAGCACGGGAATATCCGCTGAATCCCGCATACCCGAGCACCACGCTCGTGTATGAGGTCACTGCTCTAATGCCCTCAGGGCTCCCACCCTTTGGATGGCCAAACAAAGCACTAGAGCAAGCCCGAAAGCACAACGAACCATTATCCAACCCCCAAACATCTGGCCTAACCATATTCGTCACACAACTCATGATGAACATAAGCATGGATTGATAAACTATCAAGATAGCATAGCAACCATGAACGAACTCTATATTATGAATAGAGTACTGACAGAAAGAATACAAAGCCATACCAAGAGTCGAGGATCGCTCAATGACTACAAGGACGACTTGATTCGCTAAAATAAAACTAGCCTAGCTCCACTATCCTACACTAAGAGCAAGAGAGAGAGAGAGCCTTGAGAGAGAGAGGGTGTGAAATGGTGTGTGTGTGTTGTGAGGGGTGAGAGGGGGCCCTATTTATACTAGTGGAGGTCAGTTTCCCGCCATCTGCACATATGGAAGGTGATCAGGTGCCTTGGCCGCGACGACTCCTCGAAATGCACCTGGACGGGAGGTCGGCCAGGTGCGGCCGGCCCCACCTTGCCACCTCTCGTCCTCATCCTTCTCTGGCAGGCTGATCTCATCCTTCTCTGGCAGGCTGATCTGTGGGCCCACAACCTTATCCTCTCATGCAAATTTCGTGGCGCCCTCGTTTGCTCTGCCAGGTGGGCCCTTCTTGTAAGGGAGTGACGCCGATTGCGATCTTTTGTGTAGTTGCGGGGCGTCTTCGTCGTGTTTTCTTCTTATTTCGCTCTTGCTCCTCTGAAATCATACAAACTCAAAATAATTGTGGAACTAAGTTAGTGAAACATAAATGTGAGCAAGGTGTATAGATTTTCCTTTATTATTGAGTCTAGTTGACGGTCAGAAATGGTACTTAATGACCGTCAACAATGGGCAATCTTTGATGACTCCAACCTCTCTGCTGATAATTTCTGTTGCACTTCCAGTACCTACAGTCTTTTTGCTTGAGCTTCTTTGAGGATTCTAACATCTGCGTCTTCTGTTGACGAAGACATAGACTGAACCTTTGCTTCATATGCTGCCCTCTTTGCTGCTTTTTGACCAAGTGGTCTAGGTTTGTCAGAGAGGTCTAGGTTTGTCAGAGACATCATAAGGCTCCACTTCTTCCCTTGCATCTTCAGTTCCCTGGTCTGTTGTCTTCCTTTTGTGTGCATTTCTAAGGCCATCACTGTAGGTTTGGCATTTTGGCTCATTCCTGACAGCATACGAAACATTCATCAACACAAAATGTCCTAGCTTGAGATCCTTGTTGTCGTCCTCGTAAAGCTTGTGGGCTTGATCAATCCACATCTGGTCATTCCACCCGTTTGTATTAAATCTACGAGCTTTCAACCAGGCACAATGAAACAGGTCCATCCACTTGTTAATCCTGTGCCATCTATCTTTTACTTGCTTCATGTTCCTCTGCCTATGACTCGACGTTGTGACGTTGTATGTCCTAGCAACATCACCCCAATACTACTCATTCCTTTTCTGATTACCGCTAATAGAGTCCACCGAGTTCTTCAACCAAACGTTCATCTACCATTAACGAAATACATAGCAATTATCTAAGTGACCATCTTGACTAAATATGAAACTAGTGAACAAAGTAACTTACTAGTCTTAAATCTTCTTCTTACGTCCAGAGAATACGCTTATCAGTCCTACCAATTAGATCATTGTCCATAATGTGATTACCATGTGCTGGTGGAGTGGCTGATTCTTCAATTGGTGGCATGAAGGGGGCAGAGTGAGAGCTTCTTCCAACAAAGTGAGAATTTTCATTTTTGGTCTTCAAACATTTGCATGAAGCCACCTGGTGGAACTGGATCATTATCCTTTGCGTCAGAGAGCAAATAATCACTGGACTCAAAATTCAGTTCAAATAGAATTCAGTTCAAAAATATAACCACTAGACAAATTCAATGTAGAAAAACGATCACTACACTGAACTTTATCAGTAGACTGAAAATTAACTGAACAACTGAACCTGAAACTTAAAGCTAAAGTTAACTTAAACTTAACTAAAAACTGGAAGAAAGTGAAACCTGAACCTTTTCTGATCACATGTTTATTTTTCAAGATCATAGACAGGACAAGAAGACCAATATTTAGTTTCACAGGCTGTACTGTTAACTGATTTTTACAGGATGCAAATATAGTTCTGAACACCATTCAGTTTGTAGCATGGCAAGGGAAACTAAAAACAGCATGATGATTTGGGTCCAAGAATTAGGGTGCAACATCTGGAAATGCTAAAAGACTGGAAAGGTTGAAATGCTAAAACATCACCTGAACCAAACAGGTGAAGTGCATGAACAGCTAGCCTGAAATTTAGGGTGACCATCCAATTTCATGAATCTCCCTAACTAAAACAAACAGTAAGTCCAAACAAGAAATTTCTGTATATTCTAACCGCTCCAGCTATCTACTGCCAAAAAAAGATATTACTTGAGTTCTCTATTACACATCTATTACAGCATACAAACATCCATTGGAATTCAGGCTGCAACCAAAGTTCCTACAATATTGTGTTCAGAAAACATACCATTCTTTGGAATCGGCATGAATCCATGGTTGAGACTGTGATTGATGCCGCGCCATGGTCGACGAAGTCAGGTTGGGGCTGCTGGAGAAGCTCATGCCGCATTGGACCTTGGGGTGGCCGGAAACATACCGCCGCCCCGCCACCGGTCGATCTTGGGGGGGCGCCAAAGGTTGGGTTACCAACAAGCCTTCGACCGGTGAAATTTTTCTCTACGGGCGGACGACCCCGCTCCTGCACTGCCGTCGCAGCTTTCCTCCCGTGCGCCGCCGTCGCCATCGACGATGTTCCGAGCTTTTGAGCCCGTGCCCGCGCCGCTATATCCTTCCGCTGGCGCGCCATCGACGCAGCTAAGAGCTCACACGCCGCTGCTGCGGATTGCAGGTTCTCTGACCCCATTGCGCCGCCGGGAAGGACCAAGCTCCTGCAATGGATTGTGAAGGAGAGGGAAGGATAAAAGGGGGAGGGAAAGAGCGCGCGCCCAAGGGGATTTCGCGCCATCTTTGGCGCCTTGGCCGCCAAAATCGCGCACCGGATCGCCCGCCCGTCGCCAAGTCGCCGCCGCGCCATACAACAGGCGACGAGGCGTTGATTGGAGTTTGGGCCATGAGCCCGCGCCGGCGTCTGGCGAGGCGACGGCAACGCCTGTTTTTTGAGTTAATGACCTCGCTAATCGGGAAAAAACAGATAAAGGCGACGCAATAATGGCTGTTGTACATGCCCTTATCGATTCAGCGTCGGTTGAACAAAAGCATAAGCATGAGATAAAAAAACAAAAACAAAAAAAACCGAGATTAAGATGACCCTAATACGTCCTTGAACTGCTTGAGATGTTTCGACAGGCCCGCTGGCATAGGTTCAGGTGAGTGTTCGAACCTGCCGGTGGGACCTAGCTGCCAGCCTTATGTACAGCACGGTCCCACCACCAGACAGTGATAAACCCTGGGACGAAGAGTCTCAAGAGATAACGAAGAGCGCAGAGGGAGAGGAAACAGGCAAGGGAGAGGGGAAAAGTGTAGGGAAGAAGCGAAGGGAAAGATGGCGGCTCGGCGTGGGCGGGAGTGGGACGGGGACGAGCTGGGCGGTCCGCCGCAGACACCGCTCGCCGCGCCCGTCGTCTGCCTCCTGCACTCCGCTGGGGACCTCGCCGCTGGTGCCTTCGTCGGCTCGCTCGTCGGATACGGTGCTGCTTTCTATTCCCATCTTATTAGCCCGCTCCAGTTCAAATTAGAGGCGTGCTGGTTGTTGAGCATAGCTAGTTAATCTGGGGATGCTGCGCGTCGTGCCTAAAACTTGGACTCCAGCCCATTTGCTGTGAAAGGGTTAGGGTATCGTCGCTACGACTCCGAATGGGGTTCGATGTGTGGTAGGGTAGGAGGGAAGGGGATTGCAATTGCTATTATTCTACCTTGAAACCTTTGTTCCAATCATTTTTCGAAATGGGAGGGTTCGATAGACCTTAAGCAATTGCAACATTGTCATATGAGGGTCTTTTTGATTTTTGACGTCCTAGTGAGTGGTTCAAAAATTTGTTGTCCTGACTACACTGGAGAACCCTAACAGGAATGCGTTGTTATCACGATTCAGAAGGGAATGATAGTTTGTTGAACGTGTGGTTAGTGTCACAAGAGTGATGATGACACATTTCACTAGAAGCGGTAGCTTTGTTAGAATAGGGTCTTACTGTAATCTCAACCTCCACATCCATTCTTGAGCTCTCCCCCATGCTTTGTATGGGCCAATGCAAATGGGCTCCTTGATTGCCTAGGGAAGTAATAGCCAACTGCCAAACTGAGTATGAAAGACAGGAAGAATGAAAAAACATTGAAACTTCATTTCTGAAAATCTAGTGTTAGAAGAAATAGAAGTATTCCATTGTATCAGGACTTACCTAAAATGTGTGTGTGTGTGTGTGTGTGCACGCGCGCGAGCATCTCATCACTTTGCATCTCCTGTTCTACATACCCAGCGAAGCTTCACTTTTCATGTGACCCTTTTTCATTCCACTAGTCTTAGTTTGTGCTACTTTTCCAATATGGACAGAAACATAATGTTCTGTTAGATTTTGAATTTATTTATATTATTTGATTTCTTTTCCAGGCAAAGGTTTGATTACAAACCAAGGTATGAAGGCTTCACTTAGCAATGCTGGATCATCTGCCAAGGTTAGTTGATCATAATGTTCATGTATATATTTTGGACATAAAAAGTGCAGTATCCTTTCCACAGGAAGGTTGCTCATATTACCTTTTCTTTGTATTAGACTTTTGCAGCTCTTGCTGGTGTCCAAAGTTTCATAATGTGCTTATTGAGAAGACTGCGTGGGAAAGATGACAGTAAGTACTTCACTTTAGATTTATTACTGTGTTACCATATAAAGATCTAAGTATGCATTTTCAATGAAATACCATCCATTGCAGTGATCAATGCTGGTATGGCTGGTTGTTGCACAGGCCTTGCTTTGAGTTTTCCAGGTACAACTATGTGACTATAGTTAGCAATTGTTTTGAACTTTATCTTCACGAACATTACATTGTTTGTTCTTACTTTCTCGAACTACAAACAGCGCAACTGATGCTAGATGATATATCTTTACATTTTTTTAGTTGAGCTAGATGATATTTCTTTAAGTTCTTTGTTTTCGCTCCTATCTACTGTTCAAGTTACCATTGAGTTAGTTTTTTAGATATTATTGCCTTTCCTTTTTCTTGGTATCTTGGTTTGCTGAAGAATATTATTACTTTTCCCTTTTCATGGGGGCATCCTAAATTGTCTATTTCGGTACCATCTGGAACCACAGAAAATTGCATAGTTCTTGGAGTATTCATTAATGGCTTTGGTTAGTTTATCGCCAATTTCTTCATATGTTTCTATAGGTATAAAAGCCGAATGTCTAAAGAATTGTTGATAGAACAGCAACCTTGTTAGGTGAACATGTTTAGAAGACTACTGTGCGGCATTGTTCCTATTCTTTCAACTCTGATCATTCCAGAGACTATTTTGAAATTATTTTCTGTTTGCTTGATGTTTGCATGTAACCAGATGAGCATGCAAATCGATAAGGAAAGTTGTAGAATCAATCAATAACACGAACTAATCCTATTTTGAGCCTGTCAAGTTGAGTCAAATTATAGCAAACGTTCTATACTGAAACGTTGCGAAGTTTATATGCCTACAAATTCTTGCATTTCGTATCCCTGGGAGTCCCTTGATGGTTCAGGGACTATACGTATGAACTTGCTGTACTGTCCATGCTCCTTGAATTCTGAATCATCATATGGAAAATTTGGAATTAAAGATATGCCAAGACCCTGTTTTATTTGTAACAAAGTTGTATAATTGTTAAAGCATACAATGATGAAATATGCAGACTAACCTGATTTAAGGTGATGTTCTTATGGAAAATTTGTAATATTTGAAGTATTATTTTTTTTGTGGTTGGCATATCTGTTGCAGTAAAATCAGTTTGTTTTCTTTGCTGAACTTCATTCATAACAATGAATGTTCATGCATAGTGCATTTCTTTCGTGCATAGTGATCATTTTGGCATTCTGCCACAGTTAATCAAGTTTTAATAGCACATGATGTCAATACCTAATATACTATTATGCTGTGCCTTCAGGTGCACTTCCCTATCATAAACCAACATGAATATAGGCCATCAATGCTGTGCCTGTACCTTGCCCATGGGGCTTATTTTCTTCAGAAAATTGCATTACCAACAATGTACAAAATAGCCCGCTATTAGCTTTTTAGGTGATCTACCGCTACGCTATACAATAATTGTCCCCTATATCAGCTAAAGGGTTTTTTACAGAGTTTAACGGTAATAAATGTCCGCTAAAAAAGTTTTTGTGATATTTATCAACGCTAGGTCAAGTTGTGAGTATATTTTTGTAGTGTCATTCCCTCAAAGATGTAGTTAAAAGAATCAATATAACTAGGGTGGACCATAGACAAAGATAGACAAAGAAGCATGTGCACAGTTGGATTGTCAAGAGGCATGTCGAGTCTATTTTAGAGTGTCAGACCAATAATGCTTCTAATTTTGTATGTAATTATTGATTGTTTTATCATTCCGCTAAATGATTTAGCTTCTGCTATAGCCAGGGTTTTTTTTACCGACCGGAACCGGTCCGGAAACCGCGGTTACCGGTGCAACCGGGCCGGACCGGTTCCGGTACCGACCAGTTGCAAACCGGCCCAATTCAAAATTTAAATTTGAATTACAAAAAATGAAAAATTCCCAAAAAAATCCTAAAAATACTTCACGTTGCGATGAATCTAATGGTGTCAAAAATTTTCAAATATTCGTTCATTTAGTATACTTTGCGGGCATGTGAAGTTAAACCAAAAAAGAAAAAAAAGGTCGGCCCATTAAGGCCCATCGCGCCGGCATATGACTCACGCGGTTGCCTCCCACTCCCACGCTTATTACTATTGTATTTGTATGCATGATTGTAAGTGTGGTCTTTTACATTAATATGTGAATTGCTCGGTTTTTTTGGTCATAGGACCGGTTACACCTCAAACCGGAGCGGTTTACCGACCAAACCGGTCGGCTAACCAGTGCAAACCTATTGAACTGTCGTTTTTTGGTTTGAAATTTGAATTTTGCCGGTTTTTTCCGGTAACCGGTCAAACCGGTCCGGTATACCGTAACCGGTGGGCGGCGGTTTCGTCCCTCCGGTCGGTAAAAAAACCCTGGCTATAGCTCGCTATAGCTTTTTATAGCTTTTAGAGAAGGCTGCCGCTAAAGTTTATAGCCCGCTATTTCTTACATTGATTACCAGAGAAAATAAGAAAAAGTGAATAAATCAATATCATTGAAGTTTTTTCATCTACTGTTGGTGGTCGCCTGAAAAGTGTTTCTTGAATCTTGATCGATGGTATCTTTGAGCAAACAACAGAGACATGCATTATTTTGCTTAATTGCTCTGTCAGGATAGATAGGACCATGTATAGCCTGATAGTTGTTTGCATAATTAAAATTATTCATGGAGTTGACTCTAGGTCACCATCAAAGTGCGTCTATTCCTGAGGCATACCATAGAATCAATATTTTGGGCAATGTACACTGCAATATCTCTGTCATTTGGATTTAATGTACCCTTCAATATTTGTTCTGATTTTAGAATTGGGAAGATTTCATATATATGTAAAGGGCTTAATAACATTTGAATTTGAGCTTGTTTAAGATTCAACCTGTAACCTTTTAAGATGCCCTGAACTTGGATTGGGCAAAAAGGAATTTTCATGCCTGTTGTCTCCTATTGGGTTTAATGGCAGTCTGTTCTGACAAATGTTCTTATTTCTATAGTGTTCATCTAACACTTTTGCTGTCTATTACTACCACTATTGTTTAAAACATTTCTCATATACATTAAGACATTTAGGCTTAGTATTGTAGCACTCTTTTAGTTATTTTAAGAAAGACAAGCAATTTAATTTTTTCCTTCGGAAATTTCCATGTTCAGGTCAATGGTAGTGGTTTGTTTGCAGTCTAAATATGATTGGGCACAAGTGCATGACTTCAGCTTAAGCTCACCTTCAATTGAAATAAACAGAGACAGGGTAGTCCTTGAAAAAAATAATCAACGGATAGCCTGACTTTTAGCACGCCAACTGTAGGCTGGTAAATAATTGTTGTATTCATCCAAACCCTAGATGGGTGTGTATATATAAACCTATACATGTGCCTCTTAATGGGCCTCTATACATGGGCTCAATATACTCCAACACCCCCCCGCAGTCTGAACTACCGGCGCAGCGGTGTTCAAGACTGGATAACAAGAAAGCTAATATCTCCCCCGCAGTCTGAACTACCGACGCAGCGGTGTTCAAGACTGGACAAGAAGAGAGTACAAATAGAGAACAAAGGACAAATATCCCCCCGCAGCCACAACTAGCCACCGGCTACGTTGAGGCTGGATCGAAACTCCGAGAAGGTCGAGGAGGGCAGCCCCTTGGTGAAGATATCAGCAAGCTGGGAGGTAGTCGGGACATGGAGTACCCGAACATCGCCGATTGCGACTCTGTCGCGCACGAAGTGTAGGTCGATCTCCACGTGCTTCGTCCGCTGATGCTGGACGGGGTTGGTGGAGAGATACACGGCGCTGACGTTGTCGCAGTAGACGAGCGTGCTCTTGGCGAGCGGGCTGTGGAGCTCCGCTAAGAGCTGTCGTAGCCAGGACGCCTCCGCCACGCCGTTAGCGACAATCCGGTACTCCGCCTCGGCACTGGAGCGGGAGACAACCGGCTGCCGCTTGGACGACCAGGAGACTAGGTTGCCGCCCAGGAAGACGGCGTAGCCGGAGGTGGAGCGACGAGTGTCCGGGCAGCCAGCCCAGTCAGCGTCGGTGTAGACCACCAACTCAGCAGAGGACGAGCGGTGAAGCACTAGGCCGAGGTCCACAGTGCCACGGACGTACCGGAGGAGACGCTTCAGCGCAGCAAGATGTGACTCCCGGGGATCATACATATGGAGACAGACCTACTGAACAGCATAGGTGAGGTCCGGCCTGGTGAAGGTGAGATACTGCAAAGCGCCGGCCAGACTCCGGTAGGCAGTAGGATCAGTCACGGGATCACCCAGATCAGCAGACAGCTTCGCTGAGTGTTGACTGGAGTGGAGCAGGGCTTGCAATCAGTCATCCCAGCCCGCTCCAGAATATCGAGGGCGTACTGCCGCTGGTGAAGGAGAAGACCAGACGGGCGAGGCTCAACAGTGACGCCCAAGAAGTGGTGGAGCTGACCGAGATCCTTCATAGCGAACTCCTGCTGCAGAGAGGAGATGACACTCTGAAGCAACTGCTGACTGGAAGCTGTGAGCACAATGTCATCGACATATAGTAGCAGATATGCAGTCTCATCCCCACGGCGGTAGATGAAGAGAGACGTGTCAGACTTGGCTTCGGTGAACCCCAGTGTCAGCAAGAACGTGGCGAACCGAGAGTACCAAGCCCGTGGAGCCTGCTTCAGTCCATAGAGAGACTTGTTGAGCCGGCAGACCATATCCGGACGACTCGAGTCCACAAATCCCGCAGGCTGAGAGCAGTAAACAGTCTCTGACAAGGTGCCGTGAAGAAACTTATTCTTCACGTCCAGCTGGTGCACAGGTCAAGTGCGCGAGAGCGCAAGTGAGAGGACCGTGCACACCGTAGCGGGCTTCACGACCGGGCTGAAGGTCTCATCATAGTTCACACCAGGCCGCTGAGTGAACCCCCGGAGAACCCAGCGAGCCTTGTAGCGCTCTAGGGTGCCATCAGCCCGACGCTTGTGCGTCCAGATCCACTTGCCAGTCACCACATTGCAACCAGACGGACGCGGCACGAGGTCCCACGTCTGGTTGGCAAGAAGGGCCACGTACTCCTCTTCCATCGCGCGACGCCAGTGAGGATCCGCTAAGGCGTCGCGGATAGAGGGGGTACCGGAGAGACCCGCGGCTGTCTCTCGGTGGCAGAGAGAGTCGCAGCCTGGGACGCCATCCGCCGAGTCACCATGGGATGGATATGCCGAGGATCCCGATGGATGACTGGCGGGTGGTACACCTCCGGCTCGGCTCGAGCGGGAGCCGGAGGAGGCGGTGTCGGCTCCGGTGTCGGCGTCGCAGGAGCCTCCGGAGCGGGAGGCGTCGACGGCGCCGGTGTCGACGCCGAACGACGCCGGTACACCTGCACCGGCTCAGCGTACCGCTGTGGTGCCGGGGTCGGCGCCGAGCGACGCCGGTACACCTGCACTGGCTGAGCGTACCGCTCAGGTGCATGGGAAGACACCGGAGCCGCGCGTGGCGCAGCGGGAGACACTGGGTCCGCGCGCGGCACGACCGGAGGTCCGGGGGCCGCGCGTGGCGCGATCGCGGCCGCGCTCGGCACAGCAGGGATCATCGGAAGCGGTGCTGGTGCGCCAGGAAAACCTGCAGGAAAAGGACAGACAGGTAATGGTGGCTGAACCACCGGGTCAGTCGGAAACAGAGACGCCAGCTCGGGATCAGAAGGTGTGGAGGAGGTGGAGTAGGGGAAGTCCGACTTGTCGAAGACGACGTGTCGGGAGATCAGAACGCGGTGAGATGTGAGGTCAAAGCATCGGTACTCCTTGTGGTTAGGGGAGTACCCGAGGAACACACGAGTCGAGCGGGGCGCCAGCTTGTGAGAAGCGGTGGCGGAGGTGTTAGGGTAACACGCACACCCGAAGACCCGAAGGTGGTCGTAGCGAGGAGGGGTACCGAAAAGAGCGTGGTGTGGAGTGGGAGCAGGAGAAGCAGTGGACGGAAGATGGTTGAGCAGGTAGGTGGCGGTGTGGAGGCTCTCAGCCCAGAAGCGTGGGGGGAGAGAAGCCTGGATCAGAAGGGTGTGCACAACATCGTTCGTCGTGCGAATCATCCGCTCAGCCTTGCCGTTCTGAGGAGAGGTATACGGACAAGACATACGCAGCTGAACACCCCGAGACAGGAAGAAAAACCGAGAGGTGGAGTTATCGAACTCCCGCCCGTTGTCACATTGGAAGGCCTTAACGGTGAGGCCGAATTGAGTGGACACCCAGGCAAAGAAGTGGAGGAGGGTGGGGAAGGTCTCAGACTTGGCGCGCAAAGGGAAAGTCCAAGATTAGTGAGAAAAATCATCAACAATGACCAAATAATATCTATAGCCAGACATGCTGAGTACAGGAGATGTCCACAGGTCATAGTGAATGAGATCAAAAGCATGCGCAGCATGCCAAGAAGAAAAAGAAAACGAAAGTCTAACATGACGACCTAACTGGCACGCATGACAGAGGTGCTCAGCAGGAGCCCTAGTACATGAAACATCGGTACTACGGCGGAGCTGAGCCAAAACGTCGCGGCCGGGGTGACCAAGCCGGCGGTGCCAGGTGGTGGAAGAAGGCGTCACGGCAAAAGCAGAAGACGAAGAAGCCGAAGGCGAGGCAGCGGAAGCAGGAAGCCGAAGAGTGTAAAGGGGCCCCGGGTTGTCACATCGGAGGAGTGGACGCCGGGAAGCCGAATCCTTCACAGTAAGACCAGAGGAGTCAAATTCGATAGAACATGAGTTGTCAGCAGTAAACTGACGAATAGAAAGAAGGTTGTGAACCATTTGAGGAGCAACAAGAACATTAGGAAGACGAGGAGCAGAACCCGCGGCGGTGACAGGAAGGCAAGACCCATCACCAACCATGATCGAAGAAGGACAAGAGGGGTGTGGGGGTCGGACAGAAGAGAGGATACCAGCATCGGGAGTGGTGTGGAACGAGGCACCCGAGTCGGCGATCCACTCGGTGCTGGTCGGCGGCGTCAGTCCCATGGTGCTGAAGGACTGCGCCAGAGCGGCCTGGTCCCACCCCCCAGGCCAGGTCGGCTGTTGGCTGGGCTGAGCGGGCGGGGTCCAGGACGGCGCGAAGAGTGGAGCAGCACCGGTGAACATGGCCGCCGGCTGGAGCTGAGGACGAGGCCCCCCTCCCGGACCCTGGAACAGCCACATCGAGATGCGCCCTGACCATGTGTTGCTGAAGGATGGTCAAGGCGTACCTCCAGCGGCAGGGGCAAGAGCGGGAGCCGGAGCCGGTGTCGGCGCGCCCCGACGGCCCCCACCTGTACCGGTGCTCCCAGAAGCAGAGCCACCACCACCACCCCGTCGCCGGCGGCGTACACGGCCCCCCTCTCCTCCGGTCTGCCCGGCGGGAGTAGCACCAAGGAGGGAGGTGGCAGGAGCAGCGGAGGAGGCCGGTGGAGTAGCAACGAGTGCGGCGGGGGTGGGCGAGGACGATCCGGGCGCGAGACCCCTGGTGATCTCCTCGAGGGTGAGGTCGTCCCGGACCTGCAGGAAGGTGGGGAAGGGCCTCTGGCGGGCGATACAGCCCTTCAGGTGGTCGTAGGTGCTGCTCAGTCCCCGTAAGACATTGAGCACCAAGACCCGATCGGACACCGGATCCCCGAGGTCGTGAAGAGCATCGGCCATGCTCTTCATCCGCCGGCAGTACTCACCGACGGAGAGGTCCCCCTGCACGAAGGTGCGGAAGGTGGCGTTGAGCTGGAGGGCGCGGTACTCGGCGTTGCCGAGGAACTGCCCCTCGAGCGCCACCCAGGCCTGCCGCGTGGTGCCGCCGTGTGTCCTGACGAGGTCCTGAAGATCCAGGGAGATGGTCCCGAAGATCCAGGACAGGGCGACGCTGTCGAGGCGCAGCCACGTCACGTCACGCGCCTCGATCGACGAGTCGACGAGGACGTGGTCGTCGAGGGCGTAGCGGCGAGGGTGAGGAGGACCTGGTCCCGCCAGCGGCCGTAGGAGGAGGATGCGGGGTCGAGGAGGACGGAGACCAGGGTCCTAATGTTCTGGACGCCGGCGGCCTGGAGGTGGAGCTGGGCGACCATGGGGTCGGTCGGGTCGTACCGGGGTCCAGAACCAGCGGGCGGGGGCTGGTGGGAGGAAGAGGCGCCATGCTCAGGGTCGACGGGCAAGCCGGAGGAGACGCGGAGGTAGCGCTCCGCCTCGGCGACCCGGAGAGCGAGTGCGTCGGCGTGCGCGGCGGCCGTGGGCCCTGCGGGGCCCGCACCCGCGCCAGCAGAGGTCGCGGCGGGCAGAGGGCCCTGCTGGGCGGCAGGGGCGGCCGCAGCAGCCTGCTGGGCCGCGGCCAGCTGCACGGCGGCCTGCTGGGCGGCGCCGGCGGTCACGGCAGCAGTGTTCGCGGCGGCTCCGGCAGCTCCCCAGGTGGCGGCGCCAGCACCCGCGGCGGCGGCGGCGGCGGCGGCCACGGCTGCGGGATCTGCGGCGGCGGCGGCCACGACTGCGGGATCTGCGGCGGCGGCGGCATCACCCGGCGGCTGCAGGGAGGTGACCAGGGCGGCGGCTCGCGTGTGCCCGGCCTCCGCGTCCGCGCCAGCTGCTGCAGAGGTGGCGGCGCGGATCTGCGAGCAGGGGGCAGCTGCGGCCCAAGCAGAGGAGCGTTGCGCCGGCTGCAGGGGAGGCGCGGCAGCAGAGGAAGAAGAGGGGAGGGGAGGGAAGGAGGAAGGGGGGAAGAGGGACGGCGCCGGGAGGGGCGGCGCCGGCGGCCAGCGGCCAGCCATGGAGGCCGGCGGCGGCGGCGGCGGCTGCAGGGTAGGGAGGAGAGAAAAAAATCTAGCTCTATACCATGTAGGCTGGTAAATAATTGTTGTATTCATCCAAACTCTAGATGGGTGGGTATATATAAACCTATACATGGGCCTCTTAATGGGCCTCTATACATGGGCTCAATATACTCCAACACCAACTAATATGCTGTGCTTTCAAATGCCCTTCTCTGCCAGATACCATCATGAATATAGGCCATCAATGCTGTATTGCTGTGCTTGTACCATCTCCATAGGGACTTTTTCTTCAGAAAAATGCATTAGAGGAGAATTTTTTTCTAAAAAATGAATGAATCAGTATCATTGATGTTTTTTCCTCTACTGTTGGTGTTCACCTAAAAAATGTTTCTTGATCGAGGGTGTCTCTTAGAAAACAACATAGACATGCCATTATTTTGCTTAATTGCTCTCTCAGGACTCATAAGACCACGTAAAGTCTGCCAGTTGTTTGCATAATTAAAATTATTCACGAAATTGACTCTAGGTCACCAACTCACCATCAAAGTGTGGCTATTCCTAAGGCATACCCTTTTTTTCCGAATACGCAGGAGATTCCTAAGGCATACCCTTACATCAATATTATGTCCAATGTTCACTACATTGACACTTCAATATCATCCCATTCAATATTTGTTTTGAATTTTATTGGGAAGATTCTGTGTATATGTGAAAAGACTTATTTACCTTTGGGTTGACACTTGTTTGGATGCTATTCAACCTGTAATTTTTTTAAGATGCCCTGGACTTGGATTTGGCATCTAAACTGGTTTGGAATCAACAGCAAAGGATCTTGTAATAACTAATAACAATCTGTTCTGACAAATGGTCTTGTTTCTGTAGTGATCGTTGTTTCTGACAAAGGTTTATCATTTACATAAAGACATTTAAGCTTAGTTATTATAGCACTCTTTTAGTTATTTTACAAAAGGCAAACCATTTATCTTTGGAATTTGTCATTTTGAGGTCAATGGTAGTGGCTAAATAGCAGTCTAAATACGATTGGGCGCAACAGGGATTGGTACCATTTGCATTGCATCAGCTCAAGCTCTCTGCTCTTTTGACTGAAATAAACAAATGGAGACAGGGTTGACCATGGAAAAGCAAAATCAAGGTTAGCCTGCCAACATCAACATCAATTGAAGCTGTGTACGACACCCCAGTCTGAACTTGAAGGATGGGGTGGGGGGGTGTTTTACTTCAGCTACTGTCCTCCATGCTTTTGAACCTTATCGATACAATGCATTTATCTCTGTAGCATAGGGATGATAGTTATTTAAGATATTCAATTACAACAAGTTAACAGACATTATCTTCATTGCTACTGAAATAGTAACATTAGACAAGAAGTTGTACTCTTGATTTTATAGTACAATAGGTGTGACGATCATTGACACCCTGAATAATAAGTTGTGATTAAAAGGGTATTCCTAGTTTCACTCTCATATGTTGAGGCTGTTACATTTTCCCAATCGAAAATCAATTTGGAATTTCACATTTCCGTAATTATGAATTGTAAGATGCATTAACTGTGTTCACCCACCATTAATGCTTCAATCTTTCTGCTAAACCAGGTGCACCACAAGCAATGTTCCACAGCTGCGTCACCTTCGCAGCATTCTCATGCATAATGGATGGGCTCAACAAGCAGCAGGCCGCCATGGCACTCACACATGACGGGAAATCCTCATTTGCCAAGAGTCAGGAGGCTGGTGTTCTCCCACCTTTTACACTTCCTCCACTTCTGGATCCTTTGGACGCTTTAGCTTCGTCGTGCCAGACCCATGTTAAGCCTAAACACTAGACTTTGTTGAAGTCTGATTCCCCAAAGAGAGCGATCCATAGGTTCTCCATATGTGCTTGTTTAGTATTCTGAATTTGTGACCAGTGATGTAGATCCATTTCGGTGTTGAACTCGGGTCAGATTTGGTAATTGTAGTGCCATAGCGTGTATGCCCAATTTTTATATCTAGTATCCATGATGCAGTTTGCACGAAGCGCACTGAAGAGATAATTACTATATTCTGTGGTTAGGTTCTGTTGCGATGTCAACCTCTTGTGCTATCCTCTGCACCATTACCAGTCAGATCCAGCTAAATCTCATGTTAAACAAAGCATGCTACCATTATCCTGATCAGATCTATCGAAGGTACATGCATTCAGTCACCTATTGAGTTTTGTACAAGAGAGAGGTGCACTGAGGAGCTGTTCAAGTTGACCTGCCATCAATTGCTCCTGGAGTGGGTGTATAATTGTATTCCCCGGTGCATCAAATAATTGTGGGATAGGTCGTATAGTGGAGGCCGTTCCGTGCTCATCCTGCTATGCTACTGGTGCCATCTCCACCACGAGTTGCCTTCTCAGCCTCCACATGGGAAAAAACAAAAGGCGGCTTGGGGTGCCAGGTGCTACAGGGCCACTCGTACAAACCCCGTACAGATCTTTGCGTAGCTTTGCCTGCCTAGCCGTGAGGGGCTGAGTTGAAACATGAGGTGGAAGAGATTAGTCTGACCCAGCTGCAACGTGACACGTCTCTTTAATAAACCAAAGGTGATTAATATGGGTCCGTTTTTCGTTGTATATATATTCCTCTTACTACATAAAGCATTTGAGTTGCTGATGATGGCGTAATTACCACCATTACTATTCTACTTCAATGCTTTATACTTATAGTACCACTCAGCATACATAAATCATTTTTGGCACATGAAAATAATTATATATTTATACTTGCATTCCTATTTCCTCTACTCAGATGGACTCGCATGCATTCATATATACAGTATTTATTTTAGAGTACAATAACCCCTAACCCGGTCCTTGAATTACTGCTACAGTCAACTATTTGATTGGAGACGGGATAATAGCTTTCCAATGCACGACCCAGGTAGCAAGGCGCGTGCGCACGTCACCTCTAAATCAAACACTAACTTTAATTTGCCCATAGCCGCCATAGGTTTGACGCATAGACACCGATGCATCAGCTCCAGAACATCTTAGCCAAGATGGCCTATCTTTGGATCGCCGCGAGGACAAGCAAGGAGTGCCAACATCTTGGATAAGGCACAACGAAGCCCGAGTGTAGGCAATTTCACTACTACAACGCCATGTTTTTTTCAGAGGTAGATCAAAATGTAACCCAATCCTACAAAAGGAGCGAGGTCACTGCAGTAGTTGACCCGCTCCTGGAAAAGCTTTTTTTTTCAAGGGTGGGTGACGAGGTGACCTACCCTTGAAAATTGCATTTGTAAGGTGCAAGGGAGATATACTACTAATCTCAAACGTATAAGGGGCTACTATTTATTAGTGACTGTTGGGGAGAAGACTCCGCCAAGCAGCAGCGAGAAGGAGAAGGCACAAATCGGGAGAGTAAAATGCTCATGAGGGAGAGAGAGTCCCCATTTGACCCCTTGGGCCAGCTATATATAGGAGGGGAGGGGGTGGCAATTTAGCCCCGGCCCCCTGGTGGGTATAATATTTACAAATAGATCCCTGGGCCGCTACATGAGGCCCATTAATCTCATGGGCTGGGCTATTCCCCCCAACAGTAGCCCCTCGGCTACTTTGTTTTGATCGGTACGACAAAATATAGTAGCTGAATACATAGGAAGTGGCCCAGCTCTATCTATGATCTCGGCCACGAGGACTGTCCTCATGACCGCCCGCTCGTACGCCTCGCTAAAAACTCCATCCAAAAATCCAGTGGGACAAAACAGATGGAGAAAAGAGCACGTATGCCTAGCGGGCCCACATATACATGGTGATACACTCTAGTTAGTGGTTGTCTTCGGTCTTAACAATGATGAAGGTCTTCGGCGGTGACGAATGTCTTCGGTGGTGATGAAGGTCTCCGGCGGTGATGAAAGCGGAATCTTCATCGCTTGACTTCGGTTGGATCTCGTCGTCTCCACGAATCACTCTTCGTCGCAATTGATGTAGTCGAAGTAGAGGATGCAGTGTCTTCGGCTCTCCGCTTCCGAGCGCCAGTCAAGACTAGACGCGCAAAGTGATGCTAGTCTGCCCTGTCCCCAGCCCCTCTTGGCCGGAGTTCGTAGCGGGGGGAGCGAAGGTTCTTCAGGAGGCGAAGAGGAAACAGCCGATGTCGAGGGTCGAAGTAGTCGTCGCCGAAGTGGAGGGCGAGCCCCTCTAGCCAAGCTGTATCGGCGAGGGCAAAGGCCAGGCGAGCCCCTCGAGTCGAGATGTGTCGGCAAGGGCGAAGGCCGTAGTAGTCGTTGCCGAAGTAGAAGGCGAGCCCCTCGAGTCGAGCTGTGTCGACGAGGGCAAAGGCCAGAGCATTCATCGCCTAAGTAGAAGGAGAGCCCCTCGAACCGAGCCGTGTCGGCGAGGGCGAAGGGCGTAGTAGTCGCCCCCGAAGTCGAAGGCGAGCCCCTCGAGCCGAGTTGTGTCGGCGAGGGCGAACGACGTAGGAGTCGCCGCCGAAGTGGAGGGCGAGGCCCTCGAGCCGAGTTGTGTCGGCGAGGGCGAAGGCCGTGGCAGTCGTCTCCGTAGTAGAAGGCGAGCCCCTCGAGCCGAGCTGTGTCGGCGAGGACGAAGGTTGGAGTAGACGTCACCGAAGTAGTGGGCGTGCCCCTCTAGCCGAGCTGTATCGGCGAGGGCGAAGGCCAGGTGAGCCCCTCAAGCCGGGATGTGTAACACCCGGTTTATAAAAGGACATAAACCGAGCAATCATATACGTGCCAGGATCAAGTCACACGTATATACAACAGAATGAACAGTATATCATAGCACATATCACGTAAAAAGATATAATAAAGCGAATATGAAAGTTATTTATTACAATAATGACAAAATGTCTGATACAGCGGAAGCGAAGTACAAATACGATAAAAGCTCTCCGAAGCTGAGCAGGGTGCCACAGGGACGTCGACTGGGAGACGAACGCCTAGAAGTCCTCGTAGTCCTGGTAGCGCTGAACGAACTCCCTCGTGTCGGCAAGAACTGAGCAGCAGTAGAGTATCCAAGAGGAAAAAGTAGAGAAGAGGCAAGAGTGAGTACACAACTTGTACTCAACAAGTATAACACAAACTATGAGGCTCTAAGGTTGGCTGACTCAACTGCATTAGCTTTTAAGTCTTGGCAAAATTTTATTAAAGCTATTTACTACAAGTTGATGAATTACCATAAACCCAGTTACATAGTAATTAATCAAATTTAATTAAGAACTACTGAGAACCAAACCGAAACCACCAAGGAAACCCCGAGAGGCACCTCCCTCGTCGGAAGGAGACAACCCCACTAATCAAAAGGAGGATCTGGGCCGCTCGTAACCGTGAGCACGGCTAGTATACCAGTTTTACACTCTGCAGATGTTGCACATCTTTACCCACAAGTCGTGAGCTACGCTAGTTGTTCATCACACTTCCTTAGGTGAGATGACTAGCAAACTCACTACGAGGCCGTTACAAAGAATCTCGTTGGTAAGGCGTAACCGCGAAGAGTTAGATCAGCGACGATGGGGCCCACCTCTAGGGGTACAAGCACAGGTGCGCAAACCAAGCACAGACCAAGCCGGAGGAGCAGGTACCATTGAAGCTTACCACCCTTTGCCCCGCAGGTAAGTTACTCCAAACCAAAAAGACCTAATTAGTAAGCCAAGACCGTCACATTCCAGTCTTGTGGTAGCGCTGTTGTCCCAGGTTGTCGCTCTATGAACCGGTCCTTATGGAGAGTGGCCAACCAAGCACTAAGCACCGTGCTGGCCCCCTAAACCCTGTTTCTAACAAAAACCAACTTTTAATGAGACGTGAGCCACTCATCCACACAGAGGGCCACTCTCAGGATTAAGTTCAAGTAAACCATTAATCAAATTAATTAAAAAGGACCACAGTGTGTTATAGCGCGGCACCTAGCACAACTAACCAAAATGCAACCCAAACGATGTATATAAAGGATATAAAGTGGCTAGGAAAGTCCTTATAGGCATACAGTATTAAAATGCAGTATGAAATTGTATTTAAAGTGATAGGTGGTGTTCATGTTATACTTGCCTTCCTCGTACTGCTCCTGCTGCTGTTCAAAGTGATCAGAAGATGGCTGTTCCGGGTACTGGTACTGGGGCTCCTCTGGTAGCTCAACGTCTACTCACGAACACATGGCCAAAAACAAGGCAACAACATAAACATACATGCAAACAAAGGCTAACACTAACAAAAACTAAGAAACAATACATCAATACATAAAAATAGCATACTAAACTAGTCTAAAACTATTCTACGCGTTACAACGATCGCGTGGAGATAAAGAACGCTTAAAACGGAGCTAAACCGCAAAATCTAGGCCAAAAACAAGTTCTAGGGGCTTATCTGCGAGAAAAACTAAGTTTCAGGGGGTTTTCTGCAAAAACCGAGGACTAAAACGTAATTAAACATTAAATCTGGGGTCTAACGCGCAAAAGGACAGGGGCTGGACGGCGGGTTCGAAATATAAAATGCTCAGGGTTCAAAACGTAAAAACCAGGACTGAACTATAAATACTTTTACACTGCTCAGTACGGCGGGTTAATTCTGATAAAGCGCAGGGGCTCTTTAGCAAAAAGGCGGGCGCTGACCGTTACGCTGGGGATTTGACTCGGCTCGGGATCGCGGATGGCCGTCGGATTTCCATCAAACGGC
Organism: Panicum virgatum; assembly: GCF_016808335.1. NCBI lineage: Eukaryota > Viridiplantae > Streptophyta > Magnoliopsida > Poales > Poaceae > Panicum > Panicum virgatum. The sequence continues at coordinate 39,394,388 of NC_053153.1, read as the reverse complement.
CCTGGATGCGGGTTGGAGAGGGGGCGGCGGCGTTGGTCGCCGGAGCGAAGCTCCGCGGCGAAACCACACCGGAGGCTCGCCGGAGTTCACGTTTCCGGCGCTCCGGGGGCTAAAACAACTCGTGTTTGGTTCTAGAGGGTACTACGCATCATGCGTAATCCACCAGAGGGTTGAGCCGGGTTCGGGGAGGCTCGGAGCGGTGGGTTCGACGGCGGCGGCGGCTTTGCGCGGTGGCGCTCGCCGGAGCGCATGCGCACGCGATGTTCTGGGCTCAGGAACGTGCGCTAACGAGTGCGGGCGCGTGCACGTAGCTTTGGCAAGCCAAGACCGGGGCAACGAGGGGCTAAGGGGCGCTGCAGCAAGCTCGCCATGGCGGAACAGCGGCAGTGGAACGCCGGTGATGGCGTTCCGGCCCCGGGCGCGACCTTCGGGCCTTGAAACCTAGCGAAAAAGGACGGGAAGGGGACGCTGATGCTCACCGAGGCTCAGATCGAGCGGGGAAGTGACACGGGGCGGTCGGCGACGAGGACCTGCGGCGGCGCTGGGCGGTGTTCGCGGAGGAGGGCGCCGCAGATCTTCTCCGTGCTCCTGGACTCCACGGATCGACGCGTGGAGTGCCTGCGAGGGATCCACGGTGGTCAGGGAGGCTCTGAGGTCGCCGGCGGCGAGCAATCGCGACGAAACCGAGCTCACCTGCGCAGCGGTTCTTGGCGAAATTCTGGCGATGCCTGGACTAGGGTCGAGGCTGGGAGCTTCGGTGGGGTTCCTGACGTCGAGGCGGAGCTCCTGGGGTGGTCAGCGGAGGCTGGGAGGCGCGGGCGTGGTGGGTGCACGGTGGCGCAGGGGCTCTGCGCGGCGATGGCGTGGCGGAGCGTGGACGCTGGGGTGCGGAGGCGGCTGCAGGGTGGATAAGAGACGCAGGGCGACCGGGGTGCTAAAAAGAAGAAGGCGGCCGAGGATTTGGGCGTGCGTGCCCCAGCTTGGGCGTAGCGGGGATTGCCGCCGTGATGGCTCGCGGGGAAAGCGGATCTCGCCCAACGACCTGGCCTGACCGAGCTCGGGGGAAGCTTCTAGGAGGGGTGCGCGGGCTGGCGAGCGGGCCACGATCTCGGGCTGGTCCACAGCGCAGAGCGAGGGCGCAGCGCAAGGGAAACTGCGCGAGCAGAGGCGCCGGCGAGGAAAGTGGAAGGGAGAAAGGAAAGGGATGACGGGTGGGTCAGGGCTGTCAGTGGGCGCGCGGTGTGTTGCTGGCGGGTGGGCCTGCGCGTGCGCGGCGCGGTGCGGGGGAGATGACCTGGCGTATGGGGCCCAGGTGGCCGTGGTAGGCGTGTCGCGCGGGCTGCAGGTGAACGCGGCTGAGCGCGAGCGGAGGGAGCGGGAGAGCGAGCTGGGCCGGGCGCGTGAAGAGCGGGGGCGTGCGCTGGGCTTCGGCGTGTGGGGGAAGGCTGGGCCAGGCTGGGGGAGCGGGCCGCGGGGTGAGGGAGAAGGAGGGAAAGGGCTGGGCCGATTCGGTTTGATGGGCTGAAGAGAGAAAAGGGAAACTGGGCCGGGTTTTGGGACTGGGCTGGGATGCTGGGTTTTGTTATGAGTTTTCCTTTTCTATTTCCTATTTCCTTTTTCAAACACCACTCAAACCTGATTGAATTCAAATTTGAAATCAACCCTAGCACTCAAACAAATAAAAGAGATGCTCCAGCATGAATGCAACAAACATTTTTAACCCTATGATAAATTTTAATTACTTATGGAACAAAAATTAGATTAATTGCCAAACTAAACACAATAAACCTTAGAAATTAAATTAAAGCCAATTAAATTTATTATTAAATTGGAAAATTAAATTAGGGTGTTACAAATCCTACCCCCTTACAAGAATCTCGTCCCGAGATTCTGGGCTGGCTAGCAAAGAGATTCGGATATATCTTTATCAACCCCTCTTCCTTCTTCTAGCAAGTCCTCCGGAAAGACATCCGGGAATTCAGACACCACGTGAATACCATCCGTGGGTCTAGCCTCCATCTGATGAAGAAAACCAGAAAGCTCTGTAGCACTGACTGACACCTCTTGGCCATCAGATGCTGACAAGTGAACTGTCCGCTGAGCACAATCAATACGGACTCCCCATCTGGTAAGGGTCTCCATGCCCAAAATCACATCTATCCCCGAGGAATCAATGACGATCAAACCAGTGCAGAATTCTGACCCCCTTATGATAATACGCACTCTGGGGCATATAGAGCATGCGTGTATCTGGCCCCCAGGTGAGGTAACTACCATAGCTGTCCTCATACACGAAACTGGTATACGATGCTGCTCGGCAAATGACTTGGAAATGAAAGAACGAGTAGCACCGGTATCGAAAAGCACTGTAGCTGGATACGAGTTGACCATGAGTGTACCAATAACCACGTTAGGAGCCTCGGCCACTGACTCGGCCGTCACGTGGTTCACCTTCCCCTGTCGTGGCGCCCTGGGTTGGGCTGGGCGCCCCTGTTGTCCTGCCTGCCGTGGATTCTGAGGTGCTGGACAGCTTTTGGCATAATGACCTTTTTGCCCGCATTTGTAGCACATGCGGTGGTGGTGAATGGCGTTACTTGGTTGTCCTCCTTGTGAACTTATCATCACATCTTGCATTATTTCTGCTGCTTGCTCTTTGGACTCCTTGTGACCGTGTGGCTGAATCACATTCATAGTGATAGTCAACCCATCAACATAATCATAGAGCGCTTGGTTCTTGACCTGTGTATCTGCAGAGCACTCAGGGTCCTTTCTCTTCTGGATGGTTTGTAGCTCATCGACTGTTGGACCGTCAAGGAAAAGGGAATCCTCTGCTAGCTGCTCTTGATGGGACCTCTTTCTCTTTGTACTGGAGAACAACCTCTGGTTCCTCCTAGTTGTGGCTTCATCTTCAGTTGCACGAACTTGACGACAAGGAACACCATAGAATTGGCAACACTGGCAAGTTTTCTCACCATCACCCATTGCACTGTCTCCAAGGTCTTTTTGTTCTGCCGACATCTGAGCTGGGTAAAGAGGAAACACAGATTGGTAAGGTCAAGGAAGAGAGAAAAACTCCACTATTTAAGGTTCTATCTCACTTAGACAACATTGCGCAGGCATCACTGCTGCTAACTCCAGATAGATGTCACATAAACCCGCAAAAGAGAACTATAGAATAACTCTTCTGCCTTATTTGAGAGATTCTCAAATTCTCCAGTACTATCTGTAGGCCGGGGTGTCACATCCCTACCCCCTTACAGAAACCGACGTCCTCGTCGGTCGCGTCCTTGCCAGTGAATCGCTGGATATCATATCCTCTTCGCACTATCCTTCTTCTCAGCAAGACAGGAGAAACCCAAGGCATGATAAGATAGAGAGGTTAGAGTGGACAGTTTTACCCTCAACGATCTAACTCATTTTATTATCTAATTAACTTTAACTTAATACTGATTTTCATTAAACAAATTTAACTACTAAACTATGCAATCAACCAAAAATCCAAATCAAACATGTAGCATAATAACAAGCATACAATTTTCACGACTTAGCCGAGTTTAACATACGACTCGACTAACACAACGCGTCGCAGAACATGCTATCGTATTATTATAAAAGGGTCACCTATCTCGTACTCATGGTGATCAGATGACTGATTCAGGCCAAGGTCTACGAAAGCTATTTTTTTAGAGAGAAAAATCAAAGCAAGGAGGGTAAAAGTCACAGAATTCAAGGGGTATAATAGTAAAATAGTTTCAGCAGACAAGGATTAGAGAGAAGAAGTCCTAAAACTAGACCAGTTCTATCTAGGCTTCGTCCTACAGTCGAACCTGGCTCTGATACTACTCTGTAACACCCGGTTTATAAAAGGACATAAACCGAGCAATCATATACGTGCCAGGATCAAGTCACACGTATATACAACAGAATGAACATTATATCATAGCACATATCACGTAAAAAGATATAATAAAGCGAATACGAATGTTATTTATTACAATAATGACAAAATGTCTGATACAGCGGAAGCGAAGTACAAATACGATAAAAGCTCTCCGAAGCTGAGCAGGGCGCCACATGGACGTCGACTGGGAGACGAACGCCTAGAAGTACTCATAGTCCTGGTAGCGCTGAACGAACTCCCTCGTGTCGACAGGAACTGAGCAGCAGTAGAGTATCCAAGAGGAAAAAGTAGAGAAGAGGCAAGAGTGAGTACACAACTTGTACTCAACAAGTATAACACAAACTATGAGGCTCTAAGGTTGGCTGACTCAACTGCATTAGCTTTTAAGTCTTGGAAAAATTTTATTAAAGCTATTTACTACAAGTTGATGAATTACCATAAACCCAGTTACATAGTAATTAATCAAATTTAATTAAGAACTACTGAGAACCAAACCGAAACCACCAAGGAAACCCCGAGAGGCACCTCCCTCGTCGGAAGGAGACAACCCCACTAATCAAAAGGAGGATCTGGGCCGCTCGTAACCGTGAGCACGGCTAGTATACCAGTTTTACACTCTGCAGAGGTTGCACATCTTTACCCACAAGTCGTGAGCTACGCTAGTTGTTCATCACACTTCCTTAGGTGAGATGACTAACAAACTCACTACGAGGCCGTTACAAAGAATCTCGTTGGTAAGGCGTAACCGCGAAGAGTTAGATCAGCGACGATGGGGCCCACCTCCAGGGGTACAAGCACAGGTGCGCAAACCAAGCACAGACCAAGTCGGAGGAGCAGGGACCATTGAAGCTTACCACCCTTTGCCCCGCAGGTAAGTTACTCCAAACCAAAAAGACCTAATTAGTAAGCCAAGACCGTCCCATTCCAGTCTTGTGGTAGCGCTGTTGTCCCAGGTTGTCGCTCTATGAACCGGTCCTTATGGAGAGAAAACAACCAAGCACTAAGCACCGTGCTGGCCCCCCTAAACCCTGTTTCTAACAAAAACCAACTTTTAACGAGACGTGAGCCACTCATCCACACAGAGGGCCACTCTCAGAATTAAGTTCAAGTAAACCATTAATCAAATTAATTAAAAAGGACCACAGTGTGTTATAGCGCGGCACCTAGCACAACTAACCAAAATGCAACCCAAAGGATTTATATAAAGGATATAAAGTGGCTAGGAAAGTCCTTATAGGCATACAATATTAAAATGAAGTATGAAATTGTATTTAAAGTGATAGGTGGTGTTCATGTTATACCTGCCTTCCTCGTACTGCTCCTGCTGCTGTTCAAAGTGATCAGAAGACGGCTGTTCCAGGTACTGGTACTGGGGCTCCTCTGGTAGCTCAACGTCTACTCACGAACACATGGCCAAAAACAAGGCAACAACATAAACATACATGCAAACAAAGGCTAACACTAACAAAAACTAAGAAACAATACATCAATACATAAAAATAGCATACTAAACTAGTCTAAAACTATTCTACGCGTTACAACGATCGCGTGGAGATAAAGAACGCTTAAAACGGAGCTAAAACGCAAAATCTAGGCCAAAAACAAGTTCTAGGGGCTTATCTGCGAGAAAAACTAAGTTTCAGGGGGTTTTCTGCAAAAACCGAGGACTAAAACGTAATTAAACATTAAATCTGGGGTCTAACGCGCAAAAGGACAGGGGCTGGACGGCGGGTTCGAAATATAAAAAGCTCAGGGTTCAAAACGTAAAAACCAGGACTGAACTATAAATACTTTTACACTGCTCAGTACGACGGGTTAATTCTGATAAAGCGCAGGGGCTCTTTAGAAAATAGGCGGGCGCTGACCGTTACGCTGGGGATTTGACTCGGCTCGGGATCGCGGATGGCCGTCGGATTTCCATCAAACGGCCCTGGATGCGGGTTGGAGAGGGGGCGGCGGCGTTGGTCGCCGGAGCGAAGCTCCACGGCGAAACCTCACCGGAGGCTCGCCGGAGTTCACGTTTCCGGCGCTCCGGGGGCTAAAACAACTCGTGTTTGGTTCTAGAGGGTACTACGCATCACGCGTAATCCACCAGAGGGTTGAGCCGGGTTTGGGGAGCCTCGGAGCGGTGGGTTCGACGGCGGCGGCGGCTTTGCGCGGTGGCGCTCCCCGGAGCGCATGCGCACGCGATGTTCTGGGCTCAGGAACGTGCGCTAATGAGTGCGGGCGCGTGCGCGTAGCTTCAGCAAGCCAAGACCGGGGTAACGAGGGGCTAAGGGGCGCTGCAGCAAGCTCGCCATGGCGGAACAGTAGCAGTGGAACGCCGGTGATGGCATTCCGGCCCCGGGCGCGGCCTTCGGGCCTTGAAACCTAGCGAAAAAGGACGGGAAGGGGACGCTGATGCTCACCGAGGCTCAGATCGAGCGGGGAAGCGACGCGGGGCGGTCGGCGATGAGGACCCGCGGCGGCGCTGGGCGGTGTTCGCGGAGGAGGGCGCCGCAGATCTTCTCCATGCTCCTGGACTCCACGGATCGACGCGTGGAGTGCCTGCGAGGGATCCACGGTGGTCATGGAGGCTCTGGGGTCGCCGGCGGCGAGCAATCGCGGCGAAACCGAGCTCACCTGCTCGGCGGTTCTTGGCGAAATTCCGGCGATGCCTGGACTAGGGTCGAGGCTGGGAGCTTCGGTGGGGTTCCTGACGTCGAGGCGGGGCTCCTGGGGTGGTCAGCGGAGGCTGGGAGGCGCGGGCGTGGTGGGTGCACGGTGGCGCAGGGGCTCGGCGCGGTGATGGCATGGCGGAGCGTGGACGCTGGGGTGCGGAGGCAGCTGCGGGGTGGATAAGAGACGCAGGGCGACCGGGGTGCTAAAAAGAAGAAGGCGGCCGAGGATTTGGGCGTGCGTGCCCCAGCTTGGGCGTAGCGGGGATTGCCGCCGTGATGGCTCGCGGGGAAAGCGGATCTCGCCCAACGACCTGGCCTGACCGAGCTCGGGGGAAGCTTCTAGGAGGGGTGCGCGGGCTGGCGAGCGGGCCACGATCTCGGGCTGGTCCACGGCGCAGAGCGAGGGCGCAGCGCAAGGGAAACTGCGCGAGCAGAGGTGCCGGCGAGGAAAGTGGAAGGGAGAAAGGAAAGGGATGACGGGTGGGTCAGGGCTGTCAGTGGGGCGCGCGGTGTGTTGCTGGCGGGTGGGCCTGTGCCTGCGCGGCGCGGTGCGGGGGAGATGACCTGGCGTATGGGGCCCAGGTGGCCGTGGTAGGCGTGTCGCGCGGGCTGCAGGTGAACGCGGCTGAGCGCGAGCGGAGGGAGCGGGAGAGCGAGCTGGGCCGGGCGCGTGAAGAGCGGGGGCGTGCGCTGGGCTTCGGCGTGTGGGGGAAGGCTGGGCCAGGCTGGGGGAGCGGGCCGCGGGGTGAGGGAGAAGGAGGGAAAGGGCTGGGCCGATTCGGTTTGATGGGCTGAAGAGAGAAAAGGGAAACTGGGCCGGGTTTTGGGACTGGGCTGGGATGCTGGGTTTTGTTATGGGTTTTCCTTTTCTATTTCCTATTTCCTTTTTCAAACACCACTCAAACCTGATTGAATTCAAATTTGAAATCAACCCTAGCACTCAAACAAATAAAAGAGATGCTCCAGCATGAATGCAACAAACATTTTTAACCCTATGATAAATTTTAATTACTTATGGAACAAAAATTAGATTAATTGCCAAACTAAACACAATAAACATTAGAAATTAAATTAAAGCCAATTAAATTTATTATTAAATTGGAAAATTAAATTAGGGTGTTACAGGATGTGTCGGCAAGGGCGAAGGCCGTAGTAGTCATCGCCGAAGTAGAAGGCGAGCCCCTCGGGTCGAACAGTGTCGACGCGGGCGAAGGCCGAAGCCGAAGTCGTCGTCGCCGAAGTGGAGGGCGAACCCCTCTAGCCGAGCTGTGTCGGCGAGGGCGAAAGCCGTAGCAGTCGTCGCCGAAGTAAAAGGCGAGGGCGAAGGCCGTAATAGTCGTTGCCGAAGTAGAAGGCGAGCCCCTCGAGCCGAGCTGTGTCGGCGAGGGCGAAGGCCGTAGCAGTCGTCGCCGAAGTAGAAGGCAAGGGCGATGGCCGTAGCCGTCGTTGCCGAAGTAGAAGGCGAGGGCGAAGGCCGTAGTAGTCGTCGCCGAAGTAGAAGGCGAGCCCCTCGAGCCGAGCTGTGAGGGCGAAGGGCGTAGTCAGAGGGGCATGCTGATGCATGCCGAAGACCCCTCTAAAGTCGACTTGTGACGAAGGTCGTTGGTGTTGATAACTTGTTTTTTCAACAATAATTCGAAGACCCAAGATAGAATTTTGCCATTCCAAAGATGCTAATTTATACACCTGCAATACCTGCATCATTTTTACTTGAGAGAGCAATATTTTTCAAATATACTAGGATGCCTTCGTCATAATTGCCGAAGGACTTTCCACACATTCGACTTTTCGCACGAAAGGACCTAACTTAGGGGACCTTCGGCTCTTTAGCTCGCATAGGTAAGCCCTAGCCTTTGGCTTTCGCATGAAAGGACTTTCCATGCCTTCGGCTTTTCGCACGATAGGACTTTGAACGCCTTCGGCGCTCTGCGCGGAAGGTCTTTGAATGCCTTCGGCACTCTATGCGGAAGGTCTTTTTTTACTGGGAAAAATTAAGAACTGAGACCAAAGGGTGCTGCGGGTCGCTCAGCTTCGCGAGCCCTGGGCTCATTTCTCAAGTGGTATTCAATTGCAATGTGTCGATGACTCCCCTCTACGCTTGACGAAGAGGGATAGATGCTTCGGTGCACTCTTGTTAAGTACACCAATAACAGAAGGCCAATCAATACCTGTTGGTGTAAGATACTCTTCAGGGCAAAGAGGTCACAACAGCTAGAGAAGTGGAGGGCGAAGTCCTTAAAGAAATGGCAGCGGATGTAATTATGACACAAAAATCAAAGTAACAACATTTTTGCTTTGTATTCCATATATCTTCAATAGTTAAGGGGGGTATTTATAGCCCAGAAACTCAACTACTCCCTGGCCAAAATTCCCTTTCTACCCCCTAACCGCCAGCATCTTGGAATATTCCCTGGGCAAAAACGTAATGTTACAACACTCGACACAACTTATTGGAATTATAGTTGTACATCCTGTACAGAATTCTGATAGTGGGGCCGCTCCACTTCACGTCTCTTTGCGACTATGGGTCTTCGCTACTCCGCACGACGAGGCCGTTGGATATGCCTCGCCGTCTGCCTCTTCGGCACGCGCGCTACCCCACGCTGTGGGCGCCGCCTCTTCACTCCTCTTCGGGTGGCTTCGAGCAACTCAGGCCCCTCGGGTCCACCCTCTTTGCCTTCGTGTTACTCTTCACCATTCGTCCGCTTCCTCGCTCGGAGCCGAACGCCTTCGACGACGGGCTTCGCCATCGGGCGAAGGTGGTGTCCCCAACAGTAGCCCCTCGAGGCTTCGGCTGCTCCTCGAAGCAACCGAAGGTTCGACCATCCGGTGCGCGGAACGTGGCCTCAAGCGCCACCCTTTGGGCGTGCGAGCGTGCACGGACGTCCTGAACCTGTGGAGTCAAAAGAAGTGGCAAAAAGAACACATGTTGTCGAAGGCTGGTATTGTTTATGCATTTCCCAGAAAATTCGATAAGATGTTTTAATTGGACAAAATGGTATGGATAAATTTTTATGGAAAAGAAGCCGCTGTCCCGCGGCCCTTCGGATTCTATTTGTTTTGCGCATAGGCAAATTCGTCATTTCTCGCTTGCGGCGCGCTCTCCCATGCGCCACGGCTGGGGCCCGGCACTATATAAAGGGGTTACACAGGGTTGCCACCTCATTAAAAACCTCACACCTTCGGCAATCATAGCGACTACGCGAAGGCTTCCCCTGTGAGGAAAAGAGTACGGGCCCTCGAATACATTGTTCAAACTAAATGTAAGAAATTTACAATTTATTACAAAAATGAAATCAATGTGAAACTAGACATAGTAGCGCTGGAACATGTCTTTGTTCCAGGAGTAAGGTTCTTCGACTCCTTCGAGTGTGCGAAGCCTGCAGGCCTCGGGTCTTGCCATCGAAGTGACCAGGAATGGTCCTTCCCACTTGCTGTGCATTTTCCCTTGTTGCTTGCTCTTCGGGATGCGTCAAAGGACGAGATCGCCCTCCTTGATTTGCCGAGGTCTCACCTTCTTGTTGCGCCACCTTCGGGTTTCCTCTTGGTATCTGCCGAGGTTGATTGCCGCTTGGGTCTTGTTAGCTTCGATTGTGTCGATTGTTGGCTTAATGTCTTCGTCGGATGATTCGGTCCTATAAGACCCATGGCGAAGTTCTTCTGGAGTCATGGCCTCTTCTCCATAGAGGTGCTTGAAGGGTGTGAATTTTGTGGTCCTCGATTCCATTGTGTTATGAGACTAGATTACTTTTGGTAGCTCATCAACCCACTTGCCCTTCGGATGCTCTGTGATGTTCTTTTTGATCCCTGTAAAGATAATTCCATTTTCCCTTTCAACTGCCCCATTTTACTGCGAGTGGTACACTGAGGCGAAGCACAGCTTGGTGCCCAAATGCTGACAGAACTCTCTGAATGTTGTGCAGTCAAACTGTTTGCCATTGTCTACAGTGACTTCTTTGGGTACGCCGAAGTGGCATACAATGTTCTGCCAGAAGAATTTCTGCAATGTGGCAGCCATGATGTCACGAAGGGCCTTGGCTTCGATCGACTTTGAGAAGTATTCTACAGCGACTGCTGCATACTTGAAGTTGCCTGGAGCTGTTGGCAAGGGTCCCACAATATCGATGCCCCATCGTGCGAGGGGCCAGACTGGGGGTATGAGGTGGACTTCTTCGGGTGGGAATTTGCTGTAATGGGCATGCTTCTGGCAGTTTGGGCAAGTGCGCACGATTTCATGAGCGTCTGCCACGGCCGAAGGCCAATAGAACCCTTCGCGGAAAGCTTTTCCCACTAGAGCCCTCATTCCGATGTGCGAAGAGCACATTCCTGTGTGAATTTCTTGCAGTAGCTGTCTGCCTTCGACTTGTGAAATACATTTTAGCAACGAAGCACAGACACCTCCTCGATACAGTGTGTCATTGACTATTGAATAGCTTCGCGCCCGAAGGGCAAGTTGTTTTTCCTCTTTTTCGTCCTCAGGTACAAAATGTCCCCAAAGGTAAGCCATGATTTTGGACCTCTAGTCTTCGCTTGAAATAGCATTGACAAACTTTGCTGGTTCTTTAGCGCAATTTACCGAACCACTCTTGATTGTTTCAAAAAATACATCCGGAGGTAACGGGTCATTCTCTGCTGCAGCCTTTGCCAAGATGTCTGCCTGCTTGTTCTGAATTCTGGGAAAGCTTCACACGCTGAAACCCAAGAAATATTTCTCCATGCTGCGGACAGCTGCTAGATACTTTGCTAGTTCTGGTTTGAGTGATCTGTAAGTCTTGCCGATATGGTTGGTGATGAGTTCGGAGTCAGACCTAATGGATAGCCTCCTCGCACCAAGAGCTCATGCCTTGCGAAGGCCTAGAAGCAAGCCTTCATATTTTGCCACATTGTTTGTGCATCCTGGAAAATCCAGCCTAGCTGTGTATTTGAGCTGGGTCCCCGAAGGTGCTGTTAGGATTGCCGAAGCACCTGAGCCGTTCTTGCAATACGCCCCATCACATTCCAGCTGCCAGATTACTTCGATGACCGGAGGGTTTTGTGAAGGCGCTGACGGTGTCCAATCAGCGACGAAGTCTGCCAATACTTGGGACTTGATTGCGCTTCGCGGGACAAAATCGATGGTGTGCGATGCCAACAGTGTTGCCCATTTTCCGATTCTACCCGAAGCCTCTCTGTTCTCGAACATGTCTCGAAGGGGGGAAAGATGTTGGGACATTGATCTTGAAACTCTGGAAATAATGGTGAAGCTTCCTGGCTGTCATTACCACTGCATATGCCATCTTCTCCATTTCAGAATACAGTAACTTCGATCCGTTCAAGGCTTCGGATACGAAGTAGATTGGTAGCTGCTTCAAAGTGCCTTCGACCGTTCTCTCTTCGACTAATGCCGTGCTCACCACGGAGCTTGAAGTTGCAATATATAGCAAGAGCTCTGCTCCAGGCGAAGGGCTTGTCATTACGGCCAAATTTTTCAAATACTTCTTCAGATCTTCGAAGGCTTTGTCTTGCTCAGGACCCCAGTGAAAATTTTCTGAGCCCTTCAATACCTTGAAAAAAGGGAGTGACTTCTCTACGGACCGCGAAATGAATCTGTTCAGCGAAGCCAGGCGGCCTGTCAACTTCTGTACTTCCTTCTTGGTCGAGGGCGGTCGCTGTTGATGCTCACTAACGACCATTTTTGAGCGTCAATATTGCCATAATAAATGGACGGACTTGCATTTCTTACACTCATGCAACTAATAAATCACCGAATTCCACATGTCCCTCTAGATTTCTATGAGTGCAGGATTTAGCTGAAAATGAAGGGCAATCACACCCTTTGTACCAAGGAGCAAACACCGACCGATCAGATGTCGCCACACATGGACCAAAAGGCCACCAGAGAAGAAATCTAGCAGGGAAGAAGCCAAGCCATAAACCATTGACCAGTGGGCCCTGAGAACAGCCCACAACAACAAGGAGAAGGTCGGTGGCCCCAGTGGGAGGCCGGCCTACCTATAGGTCGGCCGACCAGCCCATGGGCCCCACTGCCTTCAGGCTTCGACGTGGCACTCTCTGATTGGCACACAATGTCAGTTCCAGGGGTTCCCTGCTGATTCCACGGCCGAGGAGAGGGTTGCTCCCCACTATATATATATGAGGGGAGGGGCTCCATTTCAAGACATCGCCAAGCATCAAGCTATCAAGTCACTCTCTCAAGATGTAGTTTATCTTCTATTGTAGAGGTCTTAGGACTAGAGGAGTTCGGGTTCGAGTCGTAGTTCGAGGTCTTAGAGTCTTCATGAAGAGTCCGGTATGTCTTTTACTTTATCTTCAAGTAATTCTCTGAGTTTGTACTAGATGTTTATTTACTCTATTCAGTACTTTGGTTCGTATACCCTTGTTGTGTATATGATCTTTCTTGTGAATTACGAATGTCTTGAGTGATTCATATGCATAGACTAGTCGAGTATCATGGCTTTGTTTCATCTTCCTTAATTGGGCGCTCCAGAACTAAGGCCCCGGATAGACAAGGGTGTCCTTGCGCAAGGCTAGAGTGGTGCTCATTAGCGTAGGCGTGGTGACTAGGTTGATGACCACGTTTGAATGCGATTCTACCCCACAGTTTGTAGAGGTAGCCGGCAGGTGGTGACAGCCCTGTCCGAGCCTTTTAGTAATCCTCCACGTTCGGGTAGAGGAGTAGGAGGTGCATAAAGCCGTCGGATGATCAGGCTCCTCCTATTCATCTGGATGCGGTCTCCCTAGTCCATTGATCAGGCTTTTCCTTTTGCTGTGAACGACTCAATTCAGCTGTTCATAGGAGTACAATAGAATATAGCTCTAGTTACCCTTGATCTTACTCTTACCTCTCCGATATCCTAAGCATGCCGTCTAGTTGTGCTTGTGTGTTCACTACCCCTTTTACCATGAATATTATTTCCCTATTCGGACCATTGACATTAATCTTTAGTGATCCCTCCAAGCTTAATTAAATTCTATACACCGCCGCCTTCCCTGCGGAAATATAAATGACACCCCGGTTACTCTCGGGTAAAATGCTACGGCGGTACTCCGTGCGCTTGCGGATTTATTCGTGGCCCATGATTTACCTGCCACCCCATTGACGTCTGCGGACGCCATTGCTGATCTCCAGTGGTGACGTTGGTAGGCGCCAACAAGCATTTTTGGCGCCGTTGCCGGGGAAGGCATAGGTTAAAAGAATTTATTTAAGTAAGGAAAATCTCTATGGTTAGTGGCCAGTGATCTGGTAGGACAACCATGCTGTCTTCTTTTTGTGTGAAGACAGGGGTAGTCTCCGATCAATTTCAATTCGCCAATGAATTTCACGATGAATCTGAGTCGACTTCAAGACAAGCGTGATTTGGCACTCTTGATTTCTAGAAGTCAACACTTCGGCAATTGAGTTGATCATGATTGCATCCACCCTTGGAAAAGTCTCGAATTCTCTGCTCGAAGAAGTGCTCTATTGTCGTTGCCTGATCACCAACAGCAATGAACACTGCATCAACCGAGAAAGCAACCACATTATGGTGCAATCCAGGTAAGTAATTTCTATACATTTCAGGGGCAATACTAAGGGATGATATGTATCATGAGAAGTTCAACCCGATCAAAAGAGGACCAAATGATAATCCCGAAAACCCCAGACACCACACCGATAATTGTCATAAAGAGGTGTCACCCTTCGGTCATACATGGGAGTTCGATGAGGACCTGCTGGAAAAGACAGGTATGAACGCTGAATTTGCGAGTGTTTGGAAATCCGTGGGTTGGTCTTCATTTGCTGAAATTTCTGAGTTGGGTTCAAGAGATTTAACCATTCAGTTTCTTTGCACTCTTGTGGAGACAAACAACGGGATTTCATTCCGATTTTTCGGGGAGGAATTTTCTTTGTCATGGAAAGAGTTGAGTACTGTTTTGGGTTTTCACCATAGGTGCAATCTTGATCTTGAGCAAGCAACCAAGGGTTATCACGCACAACAACAAGCAAATCATGAAGCCACCATGGAACTGCTTCAAAAGCAGTATCAGGATGCTCAAGCATTCTACCGGCACTATGGGTATTACCCTCCACCCGGTCAGTAAGCCAGCTTGGGGGGAGGGAGTCCCCGAAGGTAACATGTATCTTGCATTTGCATATTTCCCTTTTTCATCATCTTGCATTGCATGCTAAAAAAAAAGTCGAGTCAGTCATCTTTATTTCACTTTAAGTGTCATTTTCTTTGTTTTCTCATGAGCGGTAAGAATGCCTAAGTTCTCCAGTTAAAATGATGAACAGTTGCTCTATTTTAATTTCCTTGTTATGCATAGTTTACAACTAATATTCTCCAAGGACTGAGTTCGTTGGTCTCAAAAAGTTTATCCTGAACCTGAAATTTTGTGGGTTGCGAGTGCTTGATCTGAGTTTAAGCTGTTGAGAAATATGATATGATGGATTAGAGTTGCTACAAATCTGTTCTGAGCAAAATTTTACGTCCGGAACTTTTATCTTTGAAAACTACAAAATTAAAAGTTCCTCGATGATGAGAAATACCTACCAGAGCCATATGCATGAAGCCTACAAAGAAACCATCTTGTTGTATGCTGCTTGTGTCGTTTTGAGCTTTGTCAAATTTTGTGACCTTTGTGAGTTTCTTTTCATACTCTCATGATCGAGAATCACGTACACACCACCCCCACATGCTAAAACTTCCACACCGGAAAGATAGCATTTCCATACCATCCATTCATTTCTACCCTCTTTTTTGTTCCTTGCTCCATAAAAGTCTCTCCCAAAATTCTCTCCAATAAGGGCATGAGCTATGTATTAAAAAAAAGGACACATGAAGGTCCATGAAAAAGAAATTAGCCATGCCCAAAATATAAGAAGGGAGAGACAAAATCATGGAACATCCTTATTCTCTCACTCTCCACTCTATCCACCACATATACACACACATGCACTTCTCGATCATGGTTGTATGACTTGCTTACTCTTTGGGTCCGATATTTGACTTTGCAAAATATTTGAGACAAGTATGCCTTAGTTTTTCTCCCTACCTTGAGCTCCACCAAAAAGCCTTTAGAAGTAGGAGAAAGAAGGCGTACAAAAAGTCTTGGTGAGGATACAAACACTTTTGAGCGAATGAGAGTGTCATTCGAGGAACTTGTTTATATTTTTTCGAAAACTTTTGAAAACCTCCGGTCGTAATCTTGAGTAAAGAATGGGTAAGTGGTGCTCTATGAAATGTTCTATCTCTCAACTGCCCAAGACAAGGAGAAGGCCAAAAAGCCCCATGGAGATTAAGATAAAACGGGCGAGCAAAGTTTGACCAACTTATTCAGTTTGAGATAGAATGTGTAGTTGTAACTTGTGCATGATGAAGAGATGAAGCATTGCAGCAACTCCTGATCAACAACCTAAAAGTTTAGCTTTGCTCAGGGACGAGCAAAGTTCAGCTTGGGGGGTCTTGTTAACGCTCACTAACGACCATTTCTGAGCGTCAATATTGCCATAATAAATGGACAGACTTGCATTTCTTACACTCATGCAACTAATAAATCACCGAATTTCACATGTCCCTCTAGATTTCTATGAGTGCAGGATTTAGCTGAAAATGAAGGGCAATCACACCCTTTGTACCAAGGAGCAAACACCGACCGATCAGATGTCTTAGGACTAGAGGAGTTCGGGTTTGAGTCATAGTTCGAGGTCTTAGAGTCTTCATGAAGAGTCCGGTATGTCTTTTACTTTATCTTCAAGTAATTCTCTGAGTTTGTACTAGATGTTCATTTACTCTATTCAGTACTTTGGTTCGTATACCCTTGTTGTGTATATGATCTTTCTTGTGAATTATGAATGTCTTGAGTGATTCATATGCATAGACTAGTCGAGTATCATGGCTTTGTTTCATCTTCCTTAATTGGGTGCTCTAGAACTAAGGCCCCGGATAGACAAGGGTGTCCTTGCGCAAGGCTAGAGTGGTGCTCGTTAGCGTAGGCATGGTGCCTAGGTTGATGACCACGTTTGAATGCGATTCTACCCCACAATTTGTAGAGGTAGCCGGCAGGTGGTGACAGCCATGTCCGAGCCTTTTAGTAATCCTCCACGTTTGGGTAGAGGAGTAGGAGGTGCATAAAGCTGTCGGATGATCAGGCTCCTCCTATTCATCTGGATGCGGTCTCCCTAGTCCATTGATCAGGCTTTTTCTTTTGCTGTGAACGACTCAATTCAGCTGTTCATAGGAGTACAATAGAATATAGTTCTAGTTACCCTTGATCTTGCTCTTACCTCTCCAATATCCTAAGCATGTCGTCTAGTTGTGCTTGTGTGTTTACTACCCCTTTT
The DNA here is from genome assembly GCF_016808335.1 of Panicum virgatum. NCBI lineage: Eukaryota > Viridiplantae > Streptophyta > Magnoliopsida > Poales > Poaceae > Panicum > Panicum virgatum. The sequence continues at coordinate 39,377,503 of NC_053153.1, read as the reverse complement.
ACCATGAATATTATTTCCCTGTTCGGACCATTGACATTAATCTTTAGTGATCCTTCCAAGCTTAATTAAATTCTATACACCACCGCCTTCCCTGCGGAAATATAAATGACACTCCGGTTACTCTCAGGTAAAATGCTACGGCGTTACTCCGTGCGCTTGCGGATTTATTCGTGGCCCATGATTTACCTGCCACCCCATTGACGTCTGCGGACGCCATCACTGATCTCCAGTGGTGATGTTGGTAGGCGCCAACAGTCGCATTCTTCTGATGGCTTTGATCTTTATTGGATTTGCTTCGATGCCCCTCTTAGTAATCATGCATCCTAGGAGCTTTCCTCTTCTGACCCCGAAGGCACACTTTTCTGGGTTCAGTTTGAGCCCATGTTTGGAAGGTTGGCGAAGGTTTCTCGAAGGTCCGCGATGTGATCTTCGCGTTTCTTGCTTTGCACGATGACGTCATCGACGTACGCAGAGATATTCCTGTCCAATTGTGTATCAAGTACAGTGGCGATAGTTCTGTTGAACGTGCATCCTGCATTGCGAAGCCCCTCAGGTATTCTTACATAGCAGTAAGTGCCGAAGGGAGTGGTAAAGCTGGTCTTCTCCTCATCTGACTTCTTCATTAAGATTTTGTGATAACCGGAGAAGCAATCTAACATGCTTAACATCTCTGACCCTGCCGCTGCATCTACCAATGTACCAATGCGAGGCAACAGAAACTCATCCTTCGGGCAAAACTTGTTGAGGGTGGTGAAATCAATGCACATTCTCCTATTTCCATTCTTTTTGGGTACCATGACTACGTTAGCCAGCCATTCTGGGTACTGCACTTCGCGGATTACTCCCGCATCGAGTAGCTTCTGAACTTCGCTTTGTGCTGCCTTCTTTCTGTCTTCTGACATTGTGTGAAGACGCTGCTTACGCAATTTGACCTTCGGATCGACTCTCAGTTCGTGCTCCATGACTTCCCGACTGACTCCTCGTAGGTCCGAAGATGACCATGCGAAGACATCTTGGTTGTTCCTCAAGAACTGAATCAACCTGGACTCTTCGGCCTCCTCTAGGCCTCTGCCTATCGTTACTGTGTGATCCGGGACATCTTCGCAGAGGCGAATTTTTTTGGTGTGCTCAGCCGGCAGGATTCTATCTTTGTCGTGTTGCTCAGGATTGAGTGGCTTTGCTTCCTCATCTTTGCTGTTTTTGTTGTCGGCTTCAATTGCGTGTACATTTTTCAGGGCACACGCTGCATTGTACTCGCATCTCATGGCTTCATCTTGGTTGCCGAGGATCGTGATGACACCTCCGGCTGTTGGGATTTTCATGCACAGGAAGGCTTGATTGATAACTGCCACAAACTTGATGATGCTATTGCGGCCGAAGATGGCATTGTATGGGTAGGCGATGTCTACCACATTGAAGGTTATTAGCTCTGTTCTCTGGGTGTTGCCTTCGCCAAAAGTCACGTTCAGCTCAATTTTGACGAGGGCTTCGATCTTTTTGCCTCCGAAGCCAATTAGTGGGTACTGGGACTTGTGGAGGTTTTTCTCTGTGAACCCCATCTTGACAAAACACTACCAGGTGAGCACATCTGCGGAGCTGCCATTGTCGACGAGGATCCGACCAACGTTATTCCCCGCGAAGTGCATGGAATTTCTACCGATGTTTGCTCGAATTACGAGGGGATCATTGTGCATATAGTGTTGAAGTCTGAGGTCAGCATCGGAGAAGGTAACTGGGACGTGGGACCAGGGGGTGCAGAAATGTTTGCCTTCGCAGACGTGCGAGACAGTGTGGAGGTATTTTTTCCTCTGACGCTTCGTCTCATGTACTGGCTCATTGGATCCGCCGGAGATGGCGTTGATGACATTCACCGTGCCTCCGACCAGATCATTTGCTCTCTCTGGGATCATGCCTGGCTCTAGCTTCGGCGGTGGAGGGAGGTAGCTGTATGGTTGTAGCTAGGATTGTGGGCGGCACCCTTGATTTGGCGCCGAAGTGTTTTGGATTTGTGGGAATTGGGGAGCCGAAGGCGATGGTAGGGCTGGAGCGGTGTATGTGGGGTTGTAGTGGAAGGTTGGAAAAGATGGAGAAAGGGTGGGATATGCCGAAGTCCAATGAGGTTGATGCGAAGGCTGCCACTGAATTTGTGGTGGCGGGACTTGCTGCTGGTTGGTGTGGGTACAGTTGACGGGCTTCAGTGGCTGCTCGGTGTTTGCGGCTCGCTCTAACTCTTCTTTTTTCTCCTTGATGAGGGGGCACTCACTCGTCCAGTGACCTTTGCCTCTGGCCACGATTGGAGTTGCTTCGTTCGCTCCTCCCTCCTTTGTTGTTCTGAGGCCGGGAGTCGCGGGCTTCGTCACCGGAGACAGTGTTCACGGCCTTCAGGGTCTTTGCTTGTTCAACCTAGTGTGGCTTCGGTCGATCGCGATTGCGTGACCTCTACTCATTCATCTCTTCAATTCTCTGGCATTTTTCTTTGTCTGAGACGCAATATTCTTGCATGATCTCGAAGAGCCTGTTCAAGGTCTTCAGCCTGCGGTGCTCGAGGTATTATCCGCACGGTCCGAGACTCAGGCCTGCGATCGCGGCATCGATGATTGTCTTCTCGTCTACATTTGGTGCTGTTACACGAAGTCTTACTAGACTTTGCAAATATTCTTGCAGTGAGGATCCTCCTTGCTTCAGGTTGTGGAAAGCAAATGAGTTGATGTCTTCGGGCTTTGGTGCTCTAAAGGCAGCGATGAGCTCTCTTCGGAGCTGGCCCCACGTGTGGATGTGTCCTCCCGGGAAGTTTGAGTACCAATGCTGTGCGAGGCCCTTCAGCGAGAGGACGAATGCTTTGACTTTGCATGCTACTCCGCCTCCGGATGCTTCGATGGCCGCTTCGTACTTGAGGAGGAAGTCTTTTGGGTCGGAGTCCCCATCGAATTGTGGTAGGATGGTGGGGTTGAAGCGTGGAGGCCACGGGAGCTCTTCAAACTCGACAGAGAGGGGTGTGCGCGAGGTCTTCTTGTGGATGAAACTATCACGGATGAAGGTGTTGTGGCATCACATACTCGCCTTCCTCTTCGTCCGAGAACTGTTCTCTAATGAGAACGGGTTGTTGGCGAAGCCTTTGAGGATGAGGCGCCTGTCGCATTGCTTTGTAACAAAGTTCTTGTTCCTTTAGCTTGTTTAGTTGCTCCTCTAGCTCTTCGGCAGTGAGTTCGTGTCCTTTTCCCTTTGCTCTTGTAGCTGCCGGCGTGGTCGATGGGCCGGCTTGTGCTTGCTGTGTTTGACGGAGACGCTCGGAGAGGCGTGTGTCGATTCTTTTCATGACTTGGATGTCTTCGGCAGAGATGCCGAGGTCATGGAGGTCGACCTCAAAGTTCCCATCAGCGAGGTCTTCGACATCGAGGTCTTCGTTGTGATCATCGATGGTGGTGTTGCCGTTGGACGGAACAAGGGTGTTGTTCGTTGAAGGTGGGGCTTCGGTCGAGGCGTTGGCCTCCGAAGCGTTGGGTTTGGTTTCTTCTTTGCCGCCATGTGGTCGTGTCGAGGACGAACCGTGGGTGGGCGCCAAAACTGTTGGTGTAAGACACTTTTCGGGGCGAAGAGGTCACAACAGCTGGAGAAGTGGAGGGCGAAGTCCTTAAAGAAATGGCAGCAGACGTAATTATGACACAAAAATCAAAGCAACAATATTTTTGCTCTGTATTCCATATATCTTCAACAGTTACAGGGGGGTATTTATTGCCCAGAAACTCAACTACTCCCTGGCCAAAATTCCCTTTCTACCCCCTAACCACCAGCATCTTGGAATATTCCCTGGGCAAAAACGTAATGTTACAACACTCGACACAACTTAGTGGAATTATAGCTGTACATCCCGTACAGAATTCTGACAGTGGGGCCGCTCCACTTCGCGTCTCTTCGTGACTGTGGGTCTTCACTACTCCGCACGACGGGGCCGTTGGAAACACCTCGCCGTCTGCCTCTTCGGCACGCATGCTCCCCCACGCTGTGGGCGCCGCCTCTTCGCTCCTCTTCGGGTGGCTTCGAGCAACTCAGGCCTTCGTTTGGTAGGCTTCGCTCCGAGCCCCTCGGGTCCACCCTCTTTGCCTTCGTGTTACTCTTCGTCGTTCGTCCGCTTCCTCGCTCGGAGCCGAACGCCTTCGACGACAGGCTTCGCCATTGGGCGAAGGTGGCGTCCCCAACAATACCGAAGGCCAAATAAAATTCCATAAGACCAAAGTATGATCATTTCCATATATAACCGTGCTTTGCTTCGGGGTGAAGACCAATAACCCGAAGGAGGATCCTGCATAAAACATAGATTGCCGAAGCCCATTTGGAGTGTCGCTTCGGGGTGAAAGCTAACAACCCGAAGGGGGGATCTTGCATCAAACTCAAATAACCGATGCCCCATATACAGTTGTTTTCGGGGTGAAAACCATTAGGCCGAAGGAGAATCTTGCATAAAATTCGGATAACCGAAGCCCCATATGAAGTTTCTTCGGGGTGAAAGCCAATAGCCCGAAGGAGAATCTTGTATCAACCTCGAAAACCGAAACCTGTATATAATTGTCTTCGGGGTGAAAACCAATAGCCCGAAGCAGAATCTTGCATAGACCTCGGATAACCGAAACATCATTTATAATTGTCTTCATGGTGAAAACCAAATAACCCCGAAGGAGTATCTTTTATTAGATAAGCGAAGGTCCATATAAGACTGTTTCTGGCTTCGGGGTGAAATCCCATACCCCGAAGGCAGTATCCTGCATAGATGTGACGAAGTGCGCATACGGTGCATGATAATTCAAGTGATGTAAACGGCATGGTAACTTTTCAAATAAGAGGGGGTTAGCACAAGCATATAATTAAGCAAGTCGCTACGAAGTGTAAATCGTAAGACATTAAGCAGTGTATTGGTCGTCATTGCCATAAAAGTGAGGACGGACTATGCCTGTTCATTATGGGCATTTCAGCCCCTCCGCTGATGACAACACCCCTTTCGAATAGGAGGGGTAGGTCGCTTCAAGGCTGAGAACTGAAAGGTAGCAATATAGTCTCTTCGACACAAAAAGAGTTAGATAAATCTATACATATATGAAACACTAACTCTTCGGTAATGTGCAGGCAGCATATTCATGCATTTAAGATAATAGTAGTGCTTCAAAATAGATGACAGCTTCGACGCTGCAAGTGCTTTGTTTCTAGGAGATGAGGGTTTACTTTACCGAGAGATGGAAGTCCAAAAATTCCTGGGACCCGAAGAGTGAACACCATTTATATAGGTCCTTTGTGAATTGACCGAAGTCCCATAATTACAGAAATGCCAAAGTCCGTAATTATAGAAATGCCGAAGCCCATAATGAGCAAAGGCAAAACCAAAACAAAAATTTTCCTCTGCATGGTTAGCCCAGGTAGCTTTTGTATACAATAAAGATGTATTGCAGGAGCTCAAATATTGATGTTGGTGACTAAAAAGGTCCCACAGCTGCCGAAGCCTATCTGCTACTTCTGATATTAGACGGAGACCAAAGATCAATTGACCAAGTTCAGCCAAGAGACACTTCGAGCTGGGATTTTCTTCCTTTGATAAAGCCGAAGCTAATTTGCAGTGTAATAGCCAGAATTTATCCGCAAAACTTGTTAGTGCAAACATATATTGCTTACGAGTAAGGACACACATATTATTGAATGCCGAAGCTCAATAAAATTTAAGTGCCGAAGCCAACATTTAATAATTTATTAAGTCTGAGTGAAAATAGGATAATATCACAATAAGCTAAATTAATCCACTCTGTAGATATTTTATTGCTGACAAGATGCTTTGAAAGTCATGAGGTATTTAATATTTTATTTTATTTGCCACGTAACGTGGAAACTATCCCAGACCTGAGATATGGCGAAGCTATGAAAAGGCGTGAGTTCACCGTGCTTACCGCTGATTTTGGGCACTGCCGAAGAAGTAAAACCATAAAGGCTAGCTATTATGTTTATGAAGAAATATGAAACAGAATCATAGCAATTGAGCGAAGCTGGCGGAGTGGATGATGAGCCGACCTCGGATGCTCGAGGTGCTGGGATCGAACCCAGCAGCCCATAGCATTTTCTGAAGTTTAGAGTACCTGTGGCGGATGGGCCGAAGCCGAAGGTGGCGTGGTGGCCTTCGCTGGGCCGAAGCTGGTTGGCGGACGGTGCCGTTGACGGACCCAAGCTCAAGCTGATGTCGAAGCCGAAGCTGAAGCGAAGCCTTAGCCACGCGAAGCCGTGGCTTTGGAGCCGAAGAGCTGGAGCCGGGCGTAGCCTTTGCCCTAGCCGTGCGAAGCCGTTGTTGCAGCCGGCCGAAGCCGTAGCCATGCGCGAAGCCGTTGGTGGAGCCGTGCGAAGCCTTTGCCACGCGAAGCCGAGGTCGGAGCCGGGCCAAGCCTTTGCCATGCGAAGCCGAGGTCGGAGCCGGGCGAAGCCGTAGCCGCGCGAAGCCGTGGCTGGAGCGGGTTGAAGCCGTAGCCGCGCGAAGCCGTAGCCATGCGCGAAGCTGTTGTTGGAGCCGGGCGAAGCTGTAGCCATTCGAGCCTAAGCCGAGCGAATGCCCTGTGAGCCGGAACCGAGCGATGGCCCTGCGAGCTAAATCTGTAGCCAAGCGAGCTGAAGCCGAGCGAAGATCGCGAAGTCGAGCCGAGCGAAGGTCATGAAGCCGAAGCCTCAAGCCGAAGCCTAGGGAGGTCTTGGTGAATCAAAGCTGGCTAAGTCGAAGCCATAGTCGAGGGAGGTCTTCGTGAGTCGAAGCTGGCTAAGTCGAAGCCACAGTCGAAGTGTGGTACTCGTGGCCTTTATTTTCGTGCCAAACAAGCGGTGGGCGCCAAACTGTTGGGGAGAAGACTCCGCCAAGCAGCAGTGAGAAGGAGAAGGCACAAATCAGGAGAGTAAAATGCTCATGAGGGAAAGAGAGTCCCCATTTGACCCTTGGGCCTCCTATATATAGGAGGGGAGGGGGGCGGCAATTTAGCCCCGGCCCCCTAGTGGGTACAATATTTACAAATAGATCCCTGGGCCGCTACATGAGGTCCATTAATCTCATGGGCTGTGCTATTCCCCCAACAGTGACAGATACATATGGGTATATTGTTTTTGATCTAACAATTGCTTAATTTTTCCGTGGATTCATTACCTGCAAATTCGGGCAGAAATGTACAAGGCGCAACTCCATGAGCAACAACTTCTAAAGGTAGTTTTGGATTTGTGCCAATTCATTATGCGTGAGGTGGTCATCGTAAGGGGCAAGCATTTTTATGATGCATAGAAATCAGCAATGGACCCTATCCCCTCATAGTGCTCTTGGTGGTCGCGTGCTATGGACCAAGGCAGGTATTGCCTTCAAAATGTGGAAGCCAGTGTCATAACCCTCGCAACCATCATCGTCTCCACCAGGTGGCCCAAGTGACGATGACGATGGCAACGGTGGCGATAATAATGGCGGCAATGGCAACGACAATGCTAGCGGCCCAGCCAGCAGTCCTAGACATATCCCGCCTCCCAACACGAGCAACCCACAAGGAGGTACACAGGGTGCAACAGGCAATGGAACACCGCCTCCAAGTGGTCCAAAGGGCATAGGACAATGTCCTCTTGCATCGAAGAAGCCTACAGCGGAAGATGAGGAAAAACCTGTCCACCTCACTACAAAGGAATGGACGGCGTTCAACATAGCAGAAGAGTCAAGTACTCAACAGTATTCTGTAGGTATATATGCTAATGGCAACTAAACATACTCAACAGAGATGATACTAACATACTTTTGCACTCCTCCTTATCTTAATTACAGGCCGCAAACACCGCCGTTAGTTTGGCCCCTTACTCCAGATTGCCCTGATATCTTCGAGAATGGCAAGTTCATGTTGCCCTTGGGCCAGCTCGTTCAGGAGGAGCTGTGGGAGATCCGGAGGTTCCATCTCTGATATATGCACGCTGCGAAGCTAGGAATGAAGGAGTTTGTTGTGAGGGCCCCCAAGGAGTACTTCCACTTGGAAGATGATTGTTTTTTCACCGTTGACTTCCATGACATGTATAGGCTGCTGCGACACAAGGACCTTGACATGGCACAAGTCACCCTTTTCTCCATGGAAGTGATTACACCTCTGCTTCGCTATATGTGTGTTCATTACGATCAAACTAACAATGCCATGACAACGACTTGTGCTTGTAGGATGCAATCATATATATATGCAAGGAACTAAATAAGATATTATCTACCAATCTCCTATGCATATTACCAAAAGGGCCATCATTCGGTACGATGTACCTGACATGGACCCTAGGCTGGTGAATTTGGACAAGATGCAGCGAGTCCTAGTCCAGAATAAAATGCAATGCGAGATCAAGTATAGAAAAGGACAGTACATCTTACAAGCCATGAAGAAGATCCGAGGAAATGAGTGTATCCTTGACACCAACCAATTCGGGTAAGTTAAAACGATACTTGCAATAGCTATTGGGTTCTCACCACTTTTAATGTTTTAAAATTTGAGATCCATATTGTTTCAATTTGTAGCTTCAGTGTCATGGGCCACTGGATTGTAATTCTAATCTATCTTCATGATGGAAGGGCTGTCATATTCAATGCCTTGTGGAAAATGAATAAATTAAGATGGGTACAAGGATTTCAAAAACTGTCTGCGATAGTAAGTGAAGACATATTCTTTTATGCACACAAAGTACATATGAAATTTGTTGTTGACACTAGTGGTTGGCATACAATGCTTATAGGAAATACAATCGAAGACCCCAAATGCTATGATCGGAGGTCCGAGAAGAGAAAGCAGAAGTATGGCACAAAATTGAGCATGAGGTGGGAATTCCTGGTATGTATGAAGAATCATATGTGCTACTACACCGTGCATGCTCTCTATGCGTCCTAATGACTATGTGTTACATATATCATGCGTGCAGTCCTCCAAGAAACCTACAGACTCAGTCTTGTGTCAATAATATGCTTGTGAATACCTCAGGTCTTGCGGATGTTACAACCACAGCTAGCGTCAACTCAAAAATTGGCGAAAGGAAAGGGTGGACAGTAGAAGCATCACTCAAACAGTAGCCAACATTTGTAAGTTTGTTATAGGTGAATGTTGTCATGTTGGGGGAAGCTCTTCTATGATGAGGGTGAGCTAGCGATGGAGGAGTACATGAAGCTACGCAACTAGAGAACCGATCTCGACATGAACGACTACAAGTTACCTTACAACTTCAAGTATGTGCTTGTGAACTAGTGAACATTTGATGTGATTTTGTGAACTATGTGAACATGGATAAATGTAATATTCACTCAGTGTGTGACATGAATGGATGTAATATATGTGTTTAATTATTCTTCATACACGTGTTTTCTGATTTGTATGTGTTTTCAAATTCGTTTTCAAATTAAAAATCAAAATGAAACAAGCTTTTTTTAATTGTGGAAAAGCTTAACTAAGGTGGACACATAACAATTGACCACCTCGGTTAAATCACATTAAAGGAGACGGGCACGTTAGGATGGCCACCTCCATTAATACTCATTAATAGAGGCAGTTACATTAAAATGACCGCCTCAGTTAAACGATTAACCGAGGCGGTTGGATTCCCACCTCGGTAAAGCCACGATTAACCGTGACCTTATGTCTGAGCAGGTTGCCTAGCTTGCCCACCTTGGTTAACCCATTTTACCCGCCTTGGTTAAAGTTTCTGTAGTAGTGGCATTACCCGCCCCTGAAAATAACATTTTTAGATGCAATAACTTGGGGTGGGTATCGTACCCACCTCTAAAAATATATTTTTGTCCGTCCTTAAAAACCCTTTTCGTAGAAGTGTTTGTTCCGAATCGGGTCTCTAGCTAGATACGATGGCATAGCCTTGGGGTGGATTTGAGACACTAGCAATGCCCAAATAACTCAGGGTGGAACGTCAGTGACCCTATGCTAAGATGCAATGTCCTAAGTAGATTAGGGTGGAGGATCGCATCTTGGTGGTAGCCGGTTATCTAGGAGGCCCTCATCTTACAACAGTTGCTTCGTGCTTCCTGTCTTTTAAAATGCTCTATTTTTAGAGAAACCTTGTAATAAATAGTCTTTTTGAAACTTTCTACCTTACAAAATCTGGGTACAGCTAGGCCAACCAAGATCTAGGACTTGGTCTGGTGAGGGAGCTACAGGGGAACCATGCTGGAAATAAAAGGAAAACGAGGGAGGAGACTTGAGATAACAGAGTGGTAGACAGTTACAAATGACCAATTAACTATCGTAAAGTAGTCACAACTGTCCCTGGAGACTAATATAACAACAATTAGTTCCTTTTAATGTATGGAGTTTCAGCACTAGTTCGTGATTGAATTTATTGGAGATGAAATATCAACCATTGTGATGTGTGCTATCCTCATACCAAACGACATGTATTTAGCTTGTTTATTATTTGATAGTCGCATTCAGGCAAACATCTAGCTAAACCTCAATTGAAAGTGGAAGGAGACTAGACTGGTTCTTCAGTTTCAACTCATGGACCTTGATCTTCCCAAACACCTCTGTCATGAGTTTAAGTATGGAGACATCAGATCATGTCCCATGTTTAGTTACAATTGGCACAGACATTTCCAAGAGCGGGATCTCCAGATTTGAAAACTATTTAATGGAGCATCAGCATTTCATGGATATCGTGCAGCGTGGCTGGTCTCTCCCAACAAACCAGTTGGATAAGGCAAAGTTAATTTCAGCAAAATTTAAAAATCTGCAACGAGTCATTAAGGCGTGGCAAGCCCAACTCTCCAGTCTCAAATCTAATATTGCAAATGTCAAGCTTATTCTGACACTGGTTAACTTGATAGAAGAGTACAGAGATCTATCATTAGCAGATTCTTGAGGAAAAGCTTCTGTTTCTCTTTAAACAACAAAGAATTTACTGGAAACAACATGGCACAATCAAATGCGTAAAATAGGGTGATGCTGGAACTAAATTTTTTCATGCCAATGCCACCATCAAGCACAGGAAGAAATGGATAACCTTCCTGGAGGACCCAGATGGTATCTCACATTATTCTCACCATATCAAAGCTGCTTTACTTTGGGACTCTTTCAAAGATAGACTGGGTAGATCTGAATTTAAAGCTCTTTCACTTGATCTGAATTCATTACTGCAAGCTTCTAATAATTTGGGCTGTGTGGAAATGCCTTTTACCATAGAGGAGATTGACAATGTCATTCAACAGCTGCCCATTGACAAGTCACCTGGCCCAGATGATTTTAATACTGATTTTGTGAAAAAGTGTTGCCCATCATCAAACAAGATTTCTACAACTTGTGTCAAGCCATCTTTGACGGAGAGATATGCCTCAACAACATCAATGGATCTCACACTTCCCTCATCCCAAAAACAGATGGTGCAGTCAGACCTTCAGATTTTAGACCTATCTCTCTCTTAAATACTTCCATGAAAATTATCACCAAACTTTGGCCAACAGACTCCAGACAGTTATTCAGACCCTTATCTACAAGAATCAATATGGTCCATCCAAGACTGTCTTGTTTGAGCATTAGAATATCTCCACATTTGTCACAAATCCAAAAAGGAACTCACCATCCTCAAGCTAGATTTTGAAAAAGCTTTTGACAAAGTGGAGCATCAGGCAATTCTTCATATCATGGACCACAAAGGATTTAGGCCAAGATGGATGCACTAAACGAGGCTTATCTACTCATATGGAACTTCCTCAGTTCTTTTGAATAGAGTTCCAGGGAAAACTATTCATTGTAGAAGAGGGGTCCCACAAGGTGATCATCTTTCACCTCTGCTTTTTGTTCTTGTTACAGATCTTCTACATAGTCTCTTAAATCATGAGAAGAATTTGGGATATCTACAACTGCCTATCCCTCTTCAGCACAGTCAAGATTTCCCCGTAATCCAATGTGCAGATGACACGCTGATTATTATGGAAGCAAATTCAGAACAGCTGCATCATCTCAAGAAAATTTTACATAATTTCTCCAACTCAACACGACTGAAAGTTAACTTCAGTATGTCAATGTTGATGCCAATTAATCTAGAAAAAGACAGACCCATTGCACTAGCCCAATCCTTTGGATTTGCCCTTGGATCCCTCCCCTATACATACTTGGGCCTCCCTCTTGGCCTTACTAAACCAAAGGTGGTGGGTTTTCTCCCTCTAGTCACAAGATGTGAAAGGACATTGACTTGCACCTCTGTCTTTCTTTCAAAAGCAGAACGTTTAGAAGTTACAAATGCCATCTTCACTGTTTTACCCATGTTCTTCATGGGCACTTTTCAACTCCACAAAATCAGTCATCAAACAGATTGATAAATATTGGAAGTATTGCCTATGGAGATGGTGCTGATATTAATGTCAAAAATCCACCAAAAGCAGCTTGGGAGTTGGTGTGCCTGCCCAAAAAAGAAGGGGGTTTGGGAGTGCTTAATCTTAGAACTCGGAATGAAGCATTGTTACTAAAACATCTACATAAATTCTTCAATAGAGCAGATATCCCTTGGGTGCAACTCATATGGGAAGTGCATTGTAGTAACAGAACCTTGCCTAGAAGAAAGAAAGTTGGCTCATTCTGGTCGAAGGATATCCTTAAGCTTTAGATTCTTTTATGGGTATGGCTATGGTGCATATTAAAGATGGTGCCAGCTGTTTATTTTGGGAAGATCTTTGGTCAAACAGAGTCCCTAAACAGCAATACCCAGAGGTTTTCTCCTTTGCAAAAAAGAAACACATTTCTCTCAGGAAATTTTTGGGCCAGCTTCCCATTTCAACTCCAGCATTGCAGTAGCTGATTATCCTAGCTGAAGACATAGAAAACATATAGGTTACCACAGAGCATGATCTCTGGACTTAGATTTGGGGCACTCCATACTTCACTTCAGGAAAAGCATACCTACACCTTACAGATCATATACCCACCCATGCTGCTTTTAAATGGCTTTGGAATTCAGTTGTTCAATACAAGCACAAAGTGTTTTGCTAAAAGACAGACTCAGCATCAGGAATTTTCTCAGAAGGAACAATATGTTTGTAAGGAAAATGGCCTCATTAAGACATTGTTTTGTGATTTTGGTGATTGAGTAACAACGCAATCAATGGGACTAATGTGTTTGTCAAGTAAATAATTATAGATCCCAGGGATGAAGCAAAAAGGCTAAGCAAAGCAAAACACGAAGAAAGAATTCAAAGATAGAATGAAATGGATGAGTTCTGCAAAACCCAGTTGCACCGGATGATTCGAAGCTAGGGCACCGGAGCATCCGGTTGCCATCGGATAAACTGACGCTAGGGCATTGGAGCAACTCTGCCCGGGTGTCAGGTCACGTGGGAGAAAACCAAGTGGAACCGGATGATCCGACGCTACCAAAGTTAGGGCGTCGGTGTATTGCCCGGAGTATACATCAGAGAGCTTGTAGAGCGCACTGGAGCCAAGTCTACTGCACCGGATAAACCGAAGAGGCACCGGAGCAAGCGTCAGAGTAATGACGTCATCAGCAGCTGAAGATCCCTTCAGCACCGGAAGATCCGACGCCCCACCGGATGAACTGACGCCACATCATCGGTTCATCCGAAGCCTCCTGCGTCATGTGTCAGAAGCCCCAACGGCTACCTCAGGACATGGTGTGACCGGATGATCTGGTGCCTACCCGTTGGTTTATCCGACGCTACGCAGAAAAGCTGAGTAACGGCTCCCAACGGCTCTATTCACTTGGTGGCCTATATATATGCCATCCCCCGGCCATTTGAAGATTGCTGGAGTTACTACAACCCTCATACACACCTAGGAAACTCTCCAAGCCTACCCAAGTGATCGTTGATCATATCCTTAGGTTTAGCACTAGCTTCAAGAGTGTAAAGTGCTAGATTAGCTCTTGAGTGAGTGAGAGCAAGGCTTTGTGCCTTTGTGCTGTGGTTCTTTGTCGAACCTACAAGAAGAGCTTGGTGCGCCGGCCCCTTGGAGCTTTGAAGCTCGCCGGCAACGTCGACGACCCTCCGACTTGGTGTGGAGCTGCGTGGACGATCTTTGTGCTCGGGACGTGGAGACCCCCTTCCTTAGTGGAAAAACTCCTTAGTAGAACCCAGGATCAAGGTGACCTTGATTGTGTTCATGGAAGAGACTTGATTGCCGAGTAGCAATACTTTTAGTGAGTGCTACAACACCGTGGATGTAGGTGTGCCTTTGTGGCTAACCGAACCACGGGATAAACACCCGCGATAAGAGTTTGCTTTCTCCTACCCCGCTCTTTAAGCTTCCGCATTTATTAATAGCAATTCTTGTTTTGCCTTTACTTTCATAGAGTAGTCTCTTGGTAGGAAAGGCTATAGGTTGCTAAACTCTTTTGGGATAGGGGTTTCACACTAAAATAACTATAGTTGCACATCTAGATAGCATGCTTAGTTTAATTTTGTGTAAATAGTTGGAGCCATAGGTCTAAGTTTTTAGTTTGCCTGATTCACCCCCTCCCCCTCTTAGGCTAGAGCGCGCTACCGGTCCTTCCAATTGGTATCAGAGCCAGGACTCACTTCTATCATAAAGAAAGCCAATTCCATTGGCAATTTGTGTTTACCAGTTCAATTGATCGGTTAGGCTTCACCGCCTAGTGAGTTTGCTCTTTGGGGAAGAGATTAATCCTTTAGAAATGGCTTCACAATACTACGGGGAAGGGTTAAATATTTTACCATCTAATTTTCCCCAAAAGGTTGAGAGAAATCTCAAGAAAAAAAAGAAGCAAAAGAAGGAGAAAAAGCCCAAGGATGAACCTCGTGTTTTTCTTGGAGAATGGGTGGAAGATGGTGTAGAATCAAGCTCAACCTCAAGTGATGAGTCCATCAAGAGCACCACCTTCCGCACCAAGGAGGGAGCTTCATCATCATCAAACACGTGCCACATGGCCAAAGGTATGGATAGCAATGTAAGTGATGATGACTCCGACTCTCCTTCAATTAAGGATCTTCTTGACTTAGTTCATGAGCACCAAAGAGTCATTAGAAAACAATCAAGAGAAATTAAAAATCTTAATGCTCTTAATGATCTTAATGTTTCTCTTGCTACAAATTATGAAGATTTGTTGTGCAAATTCAAATTGCTTAGCAAGGAACATGAAGAGCTCAAATCAAAATTTGAGAGCATTAATAATACAAATGACTTTTTGGAAATGAAGCAATCTATCCCTAATACCAACTCAAATTCTAAAGTAGATGCTTCAACTTCTAGCTTTGATTTAATTGATGAATCTAACCCTTGCAATGAGAAAAGCTATGAGAATGTTGTTGTAGAATCATGTGATAATCTCATTACCAAGGAAAATGATGAGCTCAAGCAAGAAGTACAAAGGCTCATGAAGGACTTGGCTAGTTTAAAAGGCAAGAGCATAAAAAGAGCAATGTCCAACCTTCTCAAGATAACTATGAAAACATGCTGAAAAAGCTTGAGAAGGGGTCCACCGTGACTTGCTCAAAATGCCATCATAAAGGCCACAAGTCCAACAAGCGTTCTCAACAAAAGAAGAAGTTTTCGGATGAGAAGAACAAAAAAAAACTCACTATCAAGAGTTCTCTCATCTACACCAAGCCCAACCGGAGGAACAAGAGCAATAGCATCACCTATATGATCAAGAAGAAAACCAATGGCAAGGTGGTTGCTCACAAGATTGGGAAGCAAGAAAGGAGTTGGAATCACTCTATTTGGGTGCCCAAGGATGTCATCACCAATATAAAGGGGCCTCAAATGGTGTGGGTTCCAAAGGAGACATGAAGCCCAAGGATGGCTTCGGGGGATTTGGAGGCTTGGCTACCTAGAAGATGAAAATTCAAGCTAAAGAAGCCAAGCTCACATCTTGGATATTTATTGCCCAAGTCCCCCATACGGTGATGGTAGCTAGATTTTAATTCAAGCAACATGTATCTCCATTGCCCATGCTAGGTTGTTTGCATTGCATCACCTAGTGTTATATATGGTGGCTTGCTTGTGCCATGATTCTAACCCATGAGCAACCTACATGGTTTGATAAGTGTGTAGAAAGCTACACAAGGTTACCCTTCATGGTACATGGACTTCATGAGGTATGCATTTCATTTGTATACCATGAGCACAAGCTATAGGGTAAACTTCCCATTGTTATCAATAACAATGTGCATACATTTGATTAATGATTCAAACACTAAATGCACACATTTAGGGGGAGTTCATCCTATGGTTTGTGATTTTGAGACTAACATGTTTACAAGCTTATCCTTTATAGTCTCATATTGAGCCATGGTCTATGGAACTAAATTCCATATCTAAGATCATAGGCTATGTACTCAAAGTTCATCTTGATGTACCAAGTGTTCTTCAATTCAAAGACTTTCACTTGGTATTCAATTTCAATTGATATCACGAGAAGTCACCTTCAAATTGGTACATGCAAGGTAACAAGGTCCCCCGGAGGTATGCATGGTCTATAACCCTTCAATTGGTATTCTTGTCAATTCTATGCTTTTTAGGGCCACCTCCGTGCATAATATGATCTAAGCTTTCTCATTCAAATGACTAGTTGAGCACCTGATTTTCACATTATCAATTTAGTGCACACACTTTGTGGAAAGCTTGGCTCATATCATGCTAGTTTCATATTTGTGTGATCCACCTTAGTAATCACTCAATTGGTATCTTCATTAATATCATACACTTGGATCATGATTCATCGACTAACTCCCTAGGCTACTAACTTTTCCCTTTGAGCTATTTTGGTTTGCCAAGCCTTTTTAGGTGATTTGATTCCAAAGGGGTAGAATTTTGGATCAAAGCAAGGAGTAAATGAGTATCACCCAAAGGGGGAGCAACTTTGATTCCAAAAGGGGAGAAAAGAAGAAAAATTGGGAGAAACAAAGGGGGATAATGGTTTTAGGGGGAGGCCAAGTCATCATTGGATGATGGTAAGCATCCAAGCAAGTGTAAGTGGTTTTCAATTGTTTTCAATTGGTATCAATTTGTCAATTTTTGCAAATTTATGCTTGCTTTGATTGTGTTGTCATCAATCACCAAAAAGGGGGAGATTCTAAGGAAAATGGCCTCATTAAGCCATTATTTTGTGATTTTGGTGATTGAGTAACAAAGCAATCAATGGGGCTAATGTGTTTGTCAAGAAAATAATTATAGATCCCAGGGATGAAGCAAAAATGCCAAGAAAAACCAAACACGAAGAAAGAACTCAAAGATAGAATGAAATGGACGAGTTCTGGAACACCCAGTTGCACCGAATGATCCGGAGCAGGGGCACCGGAGCATCCAGTTGCCATCGGATAAACTGACGCTACGACGTCAGAGCAACTCTGCCCGGGTGTCAGGTCACGTGGGAGAAAACCAAGTGGAACCGGATGATCCGACGCTACCAAAGTTAGGGCATCGGTGTATTGCCCGGAGTATACATCAGAGAGCTTGTAGAGCGCACTGGGGCCAAGTCTACTGCACCGGATAAACCGAAGAGGCACCAGAGCAAGCGTCGGAGTAATGACATCATCAGCAGCTGAATATCCCTTCAGCACCGGAAGATCCGACGCCCCACCAGATGAACCGATGCCACATCACCGGTTCATCCGAAGCCTCCTGCATCATATGTTAGAAGCCCCAAACGCTACCTCAGGACACAGTGTGACTGGATGATCCGGTGCCTACCCGTCGGTTTATCCGACGCTACGCAGAAAAGCTGAGTAACGGCTCCTAACGGCTCTATTCACTTAGTGGCCTATATATATGCCATCCCCCGGCCATTTGAAGATTGCTGGAGTTACTACAACCCTCATACACACCCAGGAAACTCTCCAAGCCTACCCAAGTGCTCATTGATCATATCCTTAGGTTTAGCACTAGCTTCAAGAGTGTAAAGTGCTAGATTAGCTCTTGAGTGAGTGAGAGCAAGGCTTTGTGCCTTTGTGCTGCGGTTCTTTATCGAACCTACAAGAAGAGCTTGGTACGCCGGCCCCTTGGAGCTTTGAAGCTCGCCGGCAACGTCGACGACCCTCCGACTTGGTGTGGAGCGACGTGGACGATCTTTGTGCGGTGGACGTGGAGACCCCCTTCTTTAGTGGAAAAACTCCTTAGTGGAATCCGGGATCAAGGTGACCGTGATTGTGTTCACGGAAGAGACTTGATTGCCGAGTAGCAATACTCTTAGTGAGTGCTACAACAACGTGGATGTAGGTGTGCCTTTGTGGCTAACCGAACCACGGGATAAACACCCGTGTCAAGAGTTTGCTTTCTCCTAAAACCTTAGAAAATTAAATAAAGCCAATTAAATTTATTACTAAATGCTGAAATTTAAATTAGGGTGTTACACTTGTACCATCGGCTCATACCTTTCCTATTAACCAAATATTCTTAGCCAATTATTATCCATGGAATCAACTGGATCGGCTTATGTTCCTTTGAACAATAGAATCGGCCGATGCACTAGTACCAATAGTTGCTGCCCCTTCGCCGATAGTTGAACAACTTGCTGGACTAAAATAATGCGGCAAGGTTGCGCCATCGGCACATATATTTCCCAGGTGTGAAATGCTCCATCGGCTAGTACTATTAGCTACCGACTTCTTTTGCCGATGATTGAACATTAGTACGTACAACCTGCTTGGTGCACATATATTAAAATAATGCGGCAAGCTCACTAATGTACTTGATTAACCTAGCCAACCTGAATCTTGAATTTGAAACCCATAAGTGAACTTGAAGCATATGCCCGATGTTGCACCGGCCACCATATCATCTCCATTGGCTAACATGCCGATGATAGCTTATTATTTCTGAACTTGAGTACCGATGCCCCCCGAGCCTATAATTGATTACCCAGAAGCAACAAGCATGGATATTAGTCGCCATTGCCTTGCCTCAATCTCCACTATAGCAGGCACTACCAGCTCAATATTTTGATCTCCTCACTCTTAACCGATGAGTATCCACACTCTGCTTCAGTCATGTTTTCCCGAGTACTATCAATTGGAGATTGCTCATTGACTTGCATAGCCTGACTGGTCAACACAGAACTCTATCGGCCTGCTGTCCGCTTTCCGGCCGATTGACTCCAGACTCCATCAAGACTTCTTTATCAGATGTGTGGGCTTGAACACAACGGCAGAAAAGAAATATTCAATTTAATTTGGTCCCACCGGGTGTGCCAAAATGTGTTGTCGGTCAAAACCCACCGGCGAGTAGCGACAGGCAACACGAAGAGCCGGGAGGTCACCGGGGCACTGGCGGGCACTGCTCCCTCGGTCAACGGCCCGCAATCTGGCACACGCCTTTGTTTCGAGGGTCGCGGGGCGTGCCACCTGACCTATACCTGATCAGGAAGGTGCGAAACATGTTTCAGTGATTTACCTGCATGCATAGACATATGTAAACATAAATCCGAGCCGTGATCGGCTCCCGGGATGACTCTTGCATCGGCTGTAAAGAGCCAATCGAGTCCCGGTGTCGGATCAGATCTGTGTATCCGGATATTGATAGATAAAGCAAATAGCTGTAAAACTTGCTTCAATTGAATCTAGCTAATCCAACCCACGACGGTAAAAGCCTCACCGCTAGATCGGAACATCCTACACGTAACTAGGCCTAGCGAGTATAACAGATATCTAAATCATAACCAAGACAGAGGCCTAAGAATTAGCAAGAGCCGATTCCCGGAACAATCCCTATCGACGCTAAAACAAAGCATCTATTACATCACCAGAATATCCAATCCGTTTGCAAGGCCTAACCTAGAAGATATTGAGCTAATCCTTATGAAATAAGAACAAACAATAACAGATCGGATCTACTAGATGAATTGAAGCAAGGTGTTACTCGTGCACGACTAATCCTACGTAACAGTAATTAGCATAAGATTGAAATGTGACCGTGCAGAGATAACATGATATTCGTAGATGGTAAGAAAATACACGCATGATGAATCTACTAAAAGTTGTGCTACAAACATCAGGATAACTAGCAATACTCGCCAACAAAAACGCTTCAGCTCGAGTAATACCAAGGTAATGGCAAGAACAATGCTGCCCTGATCACGCGAAGCGATCAGGGCAGCATGGCGCTTACTTGGATGAAACCCTAGAATTAGGGGTGGCGGTGCACCGAGGTTTGTTGTGGTGGAGACACCCGCCGTGTGTAAACGAATGCCGTCCTCTTTATTCAATAGTATATGAGTACATATTTATAGTCCGGAGACTTTTTGCCGTGCAAGGCAACTTCAAACACTTCCTAAAATAATGGATTACAAATTAATAAGGATTTCTAAGACTAAATAATGTGATCTAGACTCTTTCCTCCACCGGTCCAGATCTTCATGAAGCTTCCAAATATCAGCCGAAACATGTTGTATAATTGTGGAAGATTTTGGTCATCCTATTGTTTCAGCAATTTCCATCGACTCCGAAGGTATTTTGACGTAATTCTTGTGGCATTGGAAAGCTTATGTCCTTAGCTTTCCATCAATATATAGAACGCCCCAAACGGAGTCTTTATGTGGCTTGGGCGTCAATTTTCGTCCGGCCTCTTCCTGTAGTCCAAACCAGCCTCGCGAATAAACTGGGCTTCAACATAGATTAGGCCTATAACTCCATCTCGGCTTGTGCCTTGAGTGCACAGTTATCATCATATTTGGCCAAACTAATGATATAAGCCTGACTAAGTACGCTCCTTCACCGTGGGCTTCTTCTGACATTTTGGCCTACTAGTCATGGTCAAATTCCGGCGGCAACAAGTTTCCATGTTGTCGGAAAGATACTTGTCGAAGTCATCAGAATTGTAGTCGTCGAGATTGAGATGCTCCGTAGAGTCATCCTCTGGTTCATGAACTTCAGAGATGCGAACCATGAGGATTTCACGGCAAAGATCTTGAATTTCTTGGTCTTGTTTGCTCGAAGACGGGTCTAGCAGAGTGCTCTGTTGAAAGGGAAGATCCGTTGGCTGAGAGCTAGAAGCCTTAGAATCTTGTGTCTCCTTCCAGCGCACTGTCCGTCCTTGTGGTGTTGCATATATGACCAAGTTTGGGAGGGAGTCCTGATCGGACTTGGAATTCTTAGTCAATTTGGATTCGACATCCTTACTGTACTGGATCAGGTCGTCCAGTTCGTCCTCTGAGTCGGAATTGGTTAAGCCACCGATTTTTGAATATGTGTGCTTTGGGTGAGCGAGAAGCGGAATACCCATCTCTACGTGGAGGGCATTCTCGTTCATCAAATGTAGCCATGATTGCCTGGGAGTCAATCCTTTAGGCTCCTTAATCCAGGGTTTATCAAAAATCGACTTGCTTGTTTGTTCTGAAGCTTTGGATTTTCCCTTTTTGAGCTTGGCCAATTCCCAGAGAGCTTCAGCATTCTCGGGTGGATGGGCCATAGTGTCCATGAACAAATCGACACTGTCGGACTAGTCTTCGAGGTCATCGAATGGTTCAAAGTTTTCGAGGCTGTTCATGAATTGGTCGAAATCTTGGTCGAATAAGGAATCAGCTGGTTCAGGAATCTGACCATGAGCAGGTTTTGGTGAAGGATTCTGAGGTTTCCTGGAGAAAGACGGTCCCATCCGAACAAGCAGGGGGTTTGTCTTTCCAAATCTCCCACAGATTCCTCCTCCGATTTCTGCTTCTTGTTTTGCAGAGTGCTTTCAGCCATCTTGACATAGTCGATGAGCTTGGAATCTACTCGATCGACCCCTGAGAGTATATCACCTGACCGTTCCTGTGGTGGGTTCAGTGCTTCTGGGTTCTGCTGTGTTTTAGATGAGCCAAGAGCGGATTTTGCAAGTTCAATGCATCCCTTTATTGATCGTGAAACTTGATCTACTCCAACGAGTAGTTCGCAGTTGTCGAGCTTTGGGCGTGTTGACGCTCCTTAGCGCCCCGATTTGTATACCGCAAGCGCACAGTTCGTGTAGCTTTTCCCTTAGAGTATTCCCCCAAGGTTTATCAATCCGTGGATCAACAAAGAACTACCTAAGGTTTTCCATCTAATCTAATGGATCTATCCTAACATGAAGCATTGATTGCATATAAAGGGTAAACCTTTAATAGATATGAGTGATATGTAAAGGTTGATCTCATCCATGAACATAGGCTTAATCATAGCAAAACCAAAGATATGACTAGGCCTATCGTCAACTAGTTGTAGTTCAAGCTAACGAGCGAATAAATCATGCATCTCAATCAAAAGCATCTTTAAACCCAAAATCTCCAATCCAATCCCTCGATACTCCACCTACTTAGTGGCAACGGCCTGTCACGACGCCACCCCTTTCGACAAAAGTACCCTGAAGCAAGTCGAACCTCCTTTGGTAGTTCCGCCATGAACCTCTAGCCACCATGACTACAAGATCATGCTAAGCGATCTATCTCGATAATAGATCTAGGATGAAGCAAACCCAAAGAGAAGAAAGAAATCGAAAGAGAGAACATGGTCGCTAATAGATTCGGAAGACATGATTATCATTACTCACATAATAGATTTCTTTGGATCATCACCGCCATGTGCACACCATCGATGAATCCAACTAGCTCATGAACACCGCCATGGCACAACCACGTAGGGAGGCCACAACGGCTAGGGTCGGTGTAACACCCCTGCGTTAATCATCTCGCTAATCAAGAGTTAACTCGCTAATCGTGGACTCAAATTCGTCGTTAACGCTAATCGCGTTCGCATAGTAAACATCTACTTAGCTGTGTTCGATCTCGTTTTTGTCCTTGATCTGAGCTCCAAATCAATTTGCGCCCAAAACGAAAGTTGTAGATCTTTTCTTCCTCTACAACTTTTATTTTGGCCATATTTCAAGTTTCTATATGGAATTTGGACTTTCAACGGGTCAAACTCGGGTCAATTTTCATTTCAAATGAGTTCACTGTTAGCGACAGCGTTTCCACTGGAAGCTTCCCGTTCCACCCGTTCTTTCCCTTTCCTCGAGCTCGTGCGACCCGAGTCGAGCCGAGTCACCGCCGTCCGCCGCGCCGGCCACGGCTCACCGCCCCGCCTCGATTCGTCGCACCCCGAGCTGCACAGCCTCGCCGTCCACCCACTCCGACCCTCCACGAGAGCGACCGTGCGCAAACCCGGCCGAAATCAAGCTCAGACCGCCGCCGCCATCGCTGTCCGCCCCGAACTCCACCCCGCGCCGTCGAGCTCACTCTCGGAGGTCTCCTCCGCCCCAAATCGATCCACGGTGAGATCAATCGCGGCCTCCTCCTACTCCCCGAACTTTTCCTCACCCGAATCGGCGCCGCCGCCGTCGAATCGAAGCCGCGCCGCCGCGGAACGCGCCGCCCGCCGCCCGCGCCCGCCGCCGGACCTCCGTGCGCCGCAGCCTTGCGCCCTAGGGCCGCCTAGAAGCCCTGGCCGCGCTGCCGCCCGCCTCCGCTGCCGACCGGCCCTGACCGGGCTGGAACGCCGCCGCCGCCGTTGCCCTATCCCCTGCGCCGCCGTTGCCCTATCCCCCTATCCGACTGAGCAGCGGGCGGGCCAGGCCGCACCGCCGGCGAGCAGCGGGCGGGCCAGGACGCCGCCGCCGCGGTGCTGGCCGCCCCGCCGGCCACGGCCGTGGCGCACGGCGCGCATAAAGCAGAGGAGTGGGGGGCGGGCTGGGCCACTGGCAAGTGGGGCCCGGCTGTCAGCCCCCTCCTTTTTCATGTTTTCCATTTCTATTATTCGGCTGATAGTTCTAAATTGCATAAAAATTCGTAGAA
This sequence comes from Panicum virgatum, assembly GCF_016808335.1. Lineage (NCBI taxonomy): Eukaryota > Viridiplantae > Streptophyta > Magnoliopsida > Poales > Poaceae > Panicum > Panicum virgatum. Next base: position 39,353,785 of record NC_053153.1, on the reverse strand, counting down.
AATTCCTAAAAATGCAAAGTAAATTTTGTTAGGTTTCTAAAACTGAGATCTTTAGAAGAAAAATAGGTATGCAGAGCAATTGTCACTTTTTCTCTGATGAAAATTCAATTTGTGTTTAACCTAGTTTAATTTGTACCACTTGTTCTGTTGCTCTAAAAATTATGAAAAATTTGCAGTGGTTTTATCCTTGCATGTCGCCGTTGAGCGCGCTCCAGAAGACTTTGTTAACCCCGCTGACCTGCAAGGCAAGCCCCGGAGCATAACCATAATTTAAATTATTCAATGTTTATTTAAGTATTGTGCATTTATGTTCTAGGAGTTGAATGGAACCATAGTATGCATGTTTTCCCTAGGTACCGTGGGCCTATACTAGTATGCAGGTGTCGATAGAAATGCTCTGCTAATAGGATTTCGGTAGAAGTCGAGTGATTACTGTCACTCGCAAGTTTAGGATCTTGATCCCTTAGCTTTGGCTTTGAAATGAATTGTTGAGTAAAGAGAAATGGAGACCGGGCGGAAATGAGTTGGTTTTGGTATGGATTGGATGGAAAGTAAGCTCCGCCTGTGTCGATTGAGGACCGTACTGTTGTTGGCAGTGCTGACTGAGTTTGAACACTACTAACCACATGCCGGAAGTAGGAGGTAGTCGAAACCGGTAAGCTAATTACCTGATTTGCAATGATACTTTGAATCGCGACCTGCTACTCTGGGAGTGGGATGATGGCAGGTGTTGGAGTGTATGTCGCCTCCTAGTTCTCTGGGAGTTCGCTGTGAGGGACCCTTCACCCGGGTTTTGGCAGGCGTGATTCAGACGTCGGGGTGATGATGGGAACAGTTGACGTGTGTGGCCCGACGGAGTTTACGCGTGTCGTGTGAGTTAGGTCCACCTTGCAAGGTTAAATCGGATTGATTCGCCGTCTCTCTCGGCTAAGAGAACCTTGGTCACTTTGTCACATCGTAGTAAGAAAGTGGAATGAAAGAGGAATAGAAAAGGTTGGTTTGTGAGTTACTAAAAGATAATCTGTTCCACCATGTGTGCTCTAGATGAATAGGCGAATTTAGTTAATGCTTGGTACACTAAATGGAGCTAAAATAGTGAAAGTAAGGATTCACTTCTAGCAGCTTTTCAGCAAAAGAACTCCAGAGCCAAAAAGTCTTGCATGTCTAGGTAATGGGCTAAGTATACCCAAAGTCGGGTAAGCCTTGCTGAGTATTAGTATACTCAGGGTTGCTGTTGTACCCTTTTTAGCAGGTTGTGTCCCCGCTGACTTCGAGGAGGTCTGTGCGTCCTGGATTGGACAGCCGCTTCCTCCGGGTTGGACCGTCGAGTGGGCCCCGTCTTCCCCGTGAAGTTTGTTCAGGTTGGCATCACATCGGTGGGCAGGATGTGGAGCTCACCTTGTATCGTCGTCGTGGCTATCGTATTGTATTTCAAACTCAGTTTTAAACTTCCGCTGTGCTTTTGAACTCTGTTGTTTGTATTTAAACCTTTTATGTAAAACCGGTGTTGTAAATTATTTTGAAGACTTCTGTGTGCTGGTATCACCTGTGCTCGTCTTCGTACGGGTCTAAGTGCAATTGTGATCCTGGAGTACAGTAGTTTAATCAGGATTTTACCCGACAGCCTGTCAGGTTACAGCGTTTTAAGTGCACAGTAACTTGATTAAGTATTAAGATGATGGTTAGTGCATTTAAGCCGGTTTAATTTGGACGGTGCTGTTACAGTCGGCCTAAGCCATCTCCTAGACAACTTCGAAGACTTACGGCGGCTGTCGTCTCCCTCCGGTCTTGGCCCTAGGTTTTCGTCGAGTTCTGGGTGGATGGATGCTCCGAGTTGAATAAGGTGCGAGCTATTTATAAGCCGAGGAAGCCACTGGTTGAAGGGGAGGCCGAACCGCCTCAGAAACGGGCTAGGCCGGCCGGCCCCATGGGCCTAGGCCGGCCGGCCTACCCCCTTTCGGGCACGCCTCAGTCTCATTTTTCGCGTGCAGACTCCTCGCATCTTCTAGAGTTTATGTCCTTCACGATTGCACCCCTTTTGACGTCGTTATCTTGGAGATATCTTCGAGGAAAGGATAGGATAGGGAATCCTTCCTTAAATCTTCATTTGCTTTGCTTAATCCCGAAGTATCTTGATCTCATCTTCGTGGGCTTGGTCCTTTGGGCTCTCTTGGAACAAGATCTACCATGTTCAGCTCTGGTCCACAATGTTGCACAACAAAATCGGCTACGGCTTGACCCTTAACTGGTTTCAGCATCTAGCAACCTTCTACTCACAAAATAAATAGCTCTTTCTTTTCCTTCAAATTCTTGAATAAGGGCCGATCCGATAGCACGCTCATCAGCAGAGAAATACAATTTAAACGGCTCGTGCTTTTGGGGAGGAACCAATACCGGAGGCTTTACTAGATAATGTTTGATTTCATCCAATGCCTTCTGATGTTCCTCTTTCCATACAAATTCCTGATCGGCCTTCAACTTCAGTAAAGAACTAAACGGCTGAATTTTTCCCGACAGATTAGATATAAATCTTCGAATAAAATTAATCTTGCCGATCAATGACTTAAGTTCAACTTTCGTCGTAGGGGCTTCAACTTTGTCGATGGCTGATATAGTCTTCTGACTAATTTCAATTCCTCGCTCATGTACCATAAAACCCAAGAATTGGCTAGCTGATACACCAAAAGCACACTTATTTGGATTCGTCTTTAAACCATGCCTTCTGGTGCATTACAAAGCTCTACGCAGATCGGCCAAATGTTCTTGGTGCCCCATTGACTTCACAACCACGTCATCAATGTATATCTCCATAATTTTGCCGATGAGTTCATGAAAGATATAATTCATGGCTCTCTGGTACGTAGGACCAACATTTTTTAATCCGAAAGTCATGACTACCCACTCGAATAAACCGAGATGTCCTGGACATCTGAACGCAGTCTTGTGGATGTCTTCCTCTGCCATAAAGATCTGATTGTATCCAGCATTGCCATCCATAAAACTGATCACTTTGTGCCCAGCAGCAGTATCTACCAACATATCAGCTATTGGCATAGGGTAACCATCCATCGGCGTAGCTTTGTTGATATCCCTGAAATCAATGTACACTCGTAGTTTGCCATTCTTCTTGTAAACATGAACCATATTAGAAATCCATTCGGCATAACGACACTGTCGAATAAAATTAGCTTCAATTAACCGTGTAATCTCGGCCTTTATATCTGGCAAAATCTTAGGATTACATCGCCTCGCTCCTTGTTGATATGGCCGATATCCCAGTTTTATAGGCAAACGATGTTCCACAATAGATCTATCCAAGCCAGGCATCTCATAGTATTCCCAAGCAAAGCAATCTTTGTATTCTTTTAATAAACTCTTCAATTCTTGTTTGTATTTGGGATCCAAATTGGCACTAATAAATGTTGGTCTTGGTCTATCACCATCTCCAATATCAATTTCCTCTAGTAAATCGGCCGACGTAAACCCATGCCCCAACTTCCCTTCTTCCTCTAGGAACTCATCCATCAGGAACTTTCTGAAGAACTGACTGCTTGGATCGGTGTGGAACTGTTACCGGCCGATTCACCATAGGCTGCCTTGACACGCCAGACTTGCGATCTGATCTCTTTCTTGAGCATAATCTGTTCTTGCTCTTCCTCAATGATCTCTAGCTGGCGTAACCTCTGAACATGTCGTTTCTGAGACCTGGTCAAACCCCCTGGGCACCATTGAGATTGATCTGTGCGATCGGGCTCACGTTCTGGATCTCTCCGCATCGGCTGATCATCTTGTACTCTGTCATCGGCCACTTGTTCTAGCCGATCGTGTACAGGAACTTTTCTCCCAGCAGGATCACGTAGCATTGTCCTGCCCCCCAGTCGATCATGCACCAATACCCTTTTTCCTAGCCGATCATGCACAGGAGTACGCTCACGCCGATAGGGCTCTGTTGACGCTCCTTAGCGCCCTGATTTGTATACCACAAGCGCACGGTTCGTGTAGCTTTTCCCTTAGAGTATTCCCCCCAAGGTTTATCAATCCGTGGATCGACAAAGAACTACCTAAGGTTTTCCATCTAATCTAATGGATCTATCCTAACATGAAGCATTGATTGCATAAAAAGGGTAAACCTTTAATAGATATGAGTGATATGTAAAGGTTGATCTCATCCATGAACATAGGCTTAATCATAGCAAAACCAAAGATATGACTAGGCCTATCGTCATTTAGTTGTAGTTCAAGCTAACGAGCGAATAAATCATGCATCTCAATCAAAAGCATCTTTAAACCCAAAATCTCGAATCCAATCTCTCGATACTCCACCTACTTAGTGGCAACGGCCTGTCACGACGCCAACCCTTTCAACAAGATACCCTGAAGCAAGTCGAACCCCCTTTGGTAGTTCCGCCATGAACCTCTAGCCACCATGACTACAAGATCATGCTAAGCGATCTATCTCGATAATAGATCTAAGATGAAGCAAACCCAAAGAGAAGAACGAAATCAAAAGAGAGAACATGATCGCTAATAGATTTGGAAGACATGATTATCATTACTCACATAATAGATTCGTTTGGATCATCACCGCCATGTGCACACCATCGATGAATCCAACTAGCTCTTGAACTCCGCCATGGAACAACCACGCAGGGAGGCCACGGTGGCTAGGGTCGGCCTAAGCCATATCCTAGACAACTTCGAAGACTTGCGGCGGCCGTCGTCTCCCTCCGGTCTTGACCCTAGGTTTTCGTCGAGTTCTGGGTGGATGGATGCTTCAAGTTGAATAAGGTGCAAGCTATTTATAAGCCGAGGAAGCCACCGGTCGAAGGAGAGGTCGAACCGACCTAAAAAAGGGCTGGGCCGGCCGGCCTAATGGGCCTAGGCCGGCCGGGCTGGCTCATTTCTTCGCCGTCTCGTGTCCACCTTTCGCGTGTAGACTCCTCGCATCTTCTAGAGTTTATGTCCTTCACGATTGCACCCCTTTTGACGTCGTTATCTTGGAGATATTTTCGAGGAAAGGATAGGATAGGGAATCCTTCCTTAAATCTTCATTTGCTTTGCTTAATCCCGAAGTATCTTAATCTCATCTTCGTGGACTTGGTCCTTAGGGCTCTCTTGGAGGATGGATGTGCATGAATGGGCTTCGAATCAACATGGGCTTTGGTCCTCCTTTTGGGCTTTGGCCTTCGTCTTTCTTCGTGTTAGTGCTCGATCATGGGCCTCGTCATTTCATGCTTCAAAATAGGCCAAAAACCTGCAAAAACGAAGTTCCTCCAAAATATATGTGCAAGTGTGAAAATGACCAATAATTAGGCCGGGGTTAGGACGGTTAGTGATTTTGATATTAAATTCATGCCATTATCAAGGATAAACAAGGGATAAAGTGGGTACTTAAGGAGCGCCAACATTCCCCCCATGCTTAAACCTTGCTCGTCCTCGAGTAAGTCCAGGAGCTTTGCTTATAAAGAAATCAGCGTTGCCCCTCAATGTCCTCTCTGCACTTAGTCATACATAACAAGACATATTGCTCTCTCAAGTATTTAGCATTTAAGTTCATGTTGTGACCGGCTACTTTTTCATTATGGAAGATAGACTAGCAATTAAAGAACAAGCCACAATAATAAATAAATGCAATGCTCTCAAACTTAAGCGAACTTCAAACCTTTACCTTGTTTCATCGTGAAGAGTTTTCAAAAGAATGCATATCAAACATAAGTGAGGTTCTCTTGCAAAAGATCATGGAAATGCTCATCTCATCAAATCGCTCAAGCCTACGTTAGATTGTCTTAAACCTATTCTACTCATATATAAAAGTGGAAGGCTTATGTGGAGCTTGGTAGGTAAAAACAATCTTAGCAAAACATTATATCTGAAATATTGTCAAACTAAGAGAGGATCTATTGGATTTACTGAGACTAGTCAAAAAGGCCATTGGAAAATAATGTTGGAGAGGGAGGAAGATGAAACACACACATTTAGATAGGTGGACATGTGCAAGTGGCAAATGGATGATCCCGAGACACAACATGGTTGGAAAATTTGAGTATGGAATAATTCTTCAAAGTAACTTCGAAAATTAATGAAGCCGAAAAGAGCTAAGGAACATTTTATTCTTCTCTTTTTTTCTTTCATTTTTCTTTTCTTTTCTCCCTTTTTTCATTTTTCTATTTTTCTCTTTTTTTTCTTTCTTTTTGCTCCTTAGAACTTTTGATAGTATAGAATGCTTACCCAGCCATCCCCCCATGTTTGAACGAATGCTCGTCCTTGAGTATGAATAGTGGGAGAACCAACTAGCTAGGGAAAGTATCTCAAATTCACCTTCTTCTTCGTAGAACCTCTTGAATCTCCGGTGAGCTTTGTCTCCCAAAACTTTTCTTTATATGGCGCCCTTGATTCTTTTGATTCCATCGAAATGATAATCCATACTCAAATTGGGTTGAGGTCAAGGAGGTAATCACAAAAAGATATTTTTGGTTTAGGGTGGATATCCAGCAAGGTTTGCAAAATTCCCGAAGTAGAAACTCACAATGCATGGATAAATAGGCTAGCAAAAAGAAGGTTACAAAAAAAAAACGGAATGACCAGCTTCTTAGTCTCATACCAAAGAAATCAATCTTAATCCAACTCATCAAAATATAAGTTTGCAATCTAAAGGTTTCATCATGAAAGAATATGTATGTATAGGCTTTGGTAGGTAGAACTTTGCAAGAGATTCACAAATGTAGATAGCATAGGAATTAAGTTTTCAAATTAAACAATCACAAGGTGTAAGGTCATCGGTAGACTTAAATCAAAGAGCAACATAGAATATGTGGGTTTAGAATTTAGTCATTTAACTTCCACAAATAAAAGAGCCGGTATTTTATCATTTTAATTCCATTTAATTGAGAGCAAATGGTCAAGTCATATACAACATAGCGTAGGTAAAACAAAGCAGCAACTTTCATCATTTTTCCATAAGCATAAGGCATTGCCAAAATGTATCAATGTGGTGAGCGCAAAGTGATGGTGATCCTACACTTATTGAAAACAAAAACAAAACTAGGTTGTCCTCCTAGAAGCCATGTGATAGGTTGAGAGGTATATACAAAGGTTGCATCTATGGTTGAAGGCATATATGTACAAGCATTTAGAAAAAGAGAGAGTTGAGGAAGAATTACCGTCCTTCTCGATACTCGTAATGAAGTGTAGCGCAGCCTCCCCCATACTTAAGCATTGTGCTAAGCATGGAAGAAGAATCATGAGAATCTTGTGGCAACTGTGATTATCTTACTTCATGATATCTTTCTTCCTTGTCCACGAAATCCTCCCCCATGCTTAGCATGATGCTAGGCGTGGAAGGAGAAGATGGACCATCTTGAAATTCTTGAAGTCCTTCCCTCATGTGTATGAATATCATCTTCAATGTGACTTCAACTTTGTTGCCTCAATTTCCTTCAACTTCTTCTTGTACTAAGTCATGGTCCCAATCCTTGCTTCTCATCGTCGTCGCCTCCTTCAATTCCTCATTGTCCCATTGCTGCCTCATCTTCACGAATTTTTCCTTCAATTTCCAGAACATAACATATACTGAAACATTGCTCCATTGCGAAGTGCATGAATTTTTCTTTCCAACGAGTCCTTATTCACCCAAAATTGATTCCGAACAAGAGAGTTATGTCCATTTTATCCCAGCGCTGCAATCTGTTCCGAATTTCAGAACGCGCAGCGTCCAAAGTTTTTGCCATATCTCCTTGTACGGGTCTTTAAATTCATTGATCTTGGATGCATTGGAACGGAAATTTCATGGAGCTTCTGAATATAAACTTTTTATTCCTTGTACAGCTTTGTCCATGTGCAAAATTTGATGAAAACAGCGGGGCTTGCTTTCGAACTTTGGAGATGTTGACGAATTTTATTTCTTCTTTGATCACGAATTCATGGGAACACTTTGTCATGCCTGCAAAACAATTCAAGTGCACAATCTACCCCCAAGGTGACAGTCGGGAGTAGAGACAATTGCCAACAAACCTACCATTCCTAAGATCTCAATTTGTAGCATAGCTAGCTTAGCGAAAAAAATAAAAACCTAGTGAGTGTACGTGTGTGCTAGTGTAAATGCAAATGAGAGGAAGGTATATAAACAAAGACAATGTTTACACCTAGTTCTAAACACCATGTTTACAACTAGGTTGCCGAACTTCTCCATAGCCACAAAGACTTATTTAACCAAGGTCAAAACACCATGTCTATCCCAAGATCAATAGGCCTTCATAGCACAAAAAAAATAAAGCGCATTGCAAAGCTTATAAACCAACCAAATGCAACCTCATAGCTTGGTTTATAAAACTGAATGATGATGGTCTAAACACCATGTTTACACAAGATTGCAAAAAGGAAAATGCTCACGTCAAGCATTAGCATGGATATGAAAGCTTTCATCAATAAAGTTCTTCCGAAGGATCAAGCTAACAAAATGAAAGTGAGGACAATGAGGTGGATGCAAAATGTAAATGCAAAGTTAGCAAAAACAAGTGTTAGCAAGGTTGAAAGGACTTTTCGATGTTGTTCCGCAACTAGCTTATTCAAAAACAATTGCTAAGAGTGACAAAAAGCCTTCGCGACACTTCATAAGAAGTGAGGCTTTTGTCAATGAAAAGGTTATTTATCGAAAAGGACCAAGCAACTGAGCTAACAAGGTTTTAGAAGTAGGTTTATGGGTTTCCTATATTTTTTTTGACTTAAAACAAAAATTTTGAAGAGAGAGTGTTGGGTATAGAAATTCTATCTAAGGTGGTTTTTTTAAAAAAAAACTAGAGAGAAACAAAAAGTTATATTTTTTTGAATGAAAAATATAACCTATGGTTTTAGGATTGCTCTATGAGTGGTTTTCCTAAAGGTTTTAGGATCTCAAAAGCGAGACTAGTCAATGTTTTTAGAAAAGGTTTTTTTTAAATACAACATGCAATGCAATGCAAGGGTGAGACGAACAACATGGTATGCAATGCAACACGGGGTGGGTGAACAAAATGATATGACATGATGAGGTGGTCTAAAACAAAACAAAAAGTTAGCCTAAGTTAACTAGACACAAGTTTAGAATCAAAGGGTGGTACAATGCTTCATAAATCTCTCTAAAAGGGACACAAAGAAAAAGACTCTAAACACCAATAGGCACACAAAAAGGTCTACAAGTTTCCCAAGATCATATAACAAAGTGCTCCCTCAATAACATTTAGAATGAACAACATGAAGTTGTGGTTTTTATTAGAGCAATGGTACAATGTTACTTGATATTCCGATTAAAGAGTGCAATGTAGACGGTCATATTAATATATATAAAATAAAAGATCGGGTTGCCTCCCGCAAAGCGCTTCATTTAGAGTCATAGAGCTCGACTTTCTTACATACCTTCTCATTGATGCGAAGCCATGGTCCTTCATGCAAGAGGTGAAGGTGTTCCATGCAGCTCTTATTCCACTTCCCATGTTGGACATGATCAATCACGTTTAATGGAAATCTTGCCCAATCGTCTCTCACATCATGGTCACCTCCTTCTTTGTTGTCCTTCGTCGCTACCTTTCTTTTCACGGATTTTCCTCTCTGTCTAGATTGGGAATTGCGCCAAACAATTGATCCAATGCAAGGTGCACGAAATCTTCTTTCCAACAAGTCTTCATTTGCCCAAAACACATTCCAATTAAGGGAGTTATGCCCCTTTTTCCCCGTCACTGCAATCTGCCCCATGCTGATTTCACGTGCATCTCTGATGTTTGAGACATAGCTCCTCCCGTGGGTCTTTAATTGTATCGATTATGGATGCGTTGAACCGAGGACTTGATGGAGATCCTGAATATTCAACTTTCTTGCATTGTAAATCTCTGGACTTGTGCACAAAATTGATGAGGCTTAGCGACGTCCGTTCTTGAAACTTGAAGATGTTGATGATGGTGTTCAAAATTTTGGGCACAGTTTCCCTCCTCATCATTTGGGTTTCATGTCCTGCATGGTTAGTGAAATTCGGGGCTTCTCCCGACATGTGCTCTTTTAGGGTCATGAGCTTGACCAAGAGCAAAGCAAGATCGAGATTTGCAATTATTTGTAAACACATGCTACATAATCACATCCTCAATTAAATTTCATCAACAAGGCATGGTGTAATTAAATGCAGCATGTGTTTCTTGCATAGCGCGGAGCTCATTATTAGGCAGTGGTTCTTTAAGCATGAAATCAACCTTCTCAAGAAACTCTAGCCTATCATCATGAAAAGAACAAGGCATGTAATTTAAACTTTCATTCCGACTATTGGTTCGAGCATGACATTTTTAACGATTATCAACAAAACCAATAGAAGCTTGAGAATTCACTGTATACCTTAGCCTCGGAGCTTTTTCATACTCATTGGAGTCGTGGTGCTTTGTGCAAGATGTCATCTTGATGCACTCCTCGTGGTCCGTTATGATTTGCTTCTCACGTCTCCATATGTTGAATGTTGCGCTCTTGTAATCCGTCGTGGTTTGTTTGCAACATCCTCGTTTGTCGAAGGTCGACCGCTTGTGCCTTAATTTGCCAATGTCATTGGGATTCTTCCTCTGCTCCAAGCTTCTGAATTTTATCATGTACGCTTGATGAAAACATCGCCCAAGCTCCCCTTCATTGTTGTCATCGTCATCTTTTCTATCTTGTTCTCATCGCGTTGCTCCTGCCTTTTCTTCATGGAATCTCTCCTGTATACTCTACAGAACATATACCAAAATATAGCTCTATTGAAAATTTTATGAAATTACCTTTCCAACGAGTGGTCATTCGCTTTAAACGGAGTCCAAACGAGGGAGTTATGCCTGTTTCACTTTTGGCACTGTGTGCTGTCCAGAAATTTTCAGAGTTCACAACCTTCAATGTTTTGGCCATACCCTCTTGTAGGAATCTCCGATTGACTTGGTTCTTGATTCGTTGGGACGGGAACTGCGTGGAGGAATCGATCCGAAGATGTCGATGATCTTGATCTTGTGGACTTCGGAGCATCTTGTTGTGCATCCTTGGCTTCAAGGTCATCACCATTGATTCACCAGCGAGTAGCATGGCTCCAATGGTCTCTCTCCATGGTTCTTGCTTTGCCTAAGGTGTCGGGATCGAAGGAGGCTCCCTTGCTTTGTGTCGATGATCAGAGCGGTCTCTTTCTTTGATTGCACTCGACTAGAAGCTTCTTGAGCATCCCATGGAGAATATGGGTGGCATCATGGTTCCTCTAATCTTGTTGCCTCTAGCGTTGGTCAACTTCAAATCATCAACTTTTGTGCACAAGGTTCTCCAAACATCTTGCGACATCGTCATCACTTTCACCATTGTTTGTTGCTGCCTCTTCTTCGTTGAATTCCTTGATCATCCTGCACAGAACATGTACCAAAATTCTACTCCATGGAAAGCCTTATGAAATTAGCTTTTCAACGAGTGGTCATTGATCCCAAACGGACTCCGGATGAAGAAGTTATGGTCGTTTTACTCCGGCACTACGCTCTGTCCCGAGACATTTCAGAACGCGCAGTGTTGAAAGATTTTACCATAACTTTTCACACCGATCTCCAAAATTCATGATTCTTGATGCGTTGGAAAGTAGACATGATGGAGCTTTAAAATAATCTATTATTTGCTCATGGTACTTCTCTGATCTTGGATGAAAAACTCATTACAACAGCAACACTTTGGAGATGATGATGATCCGATCGCATGATTTTCTTCGCGGGCATGCTTCATACCTATTGCTTGAACAAACAATTTTTCCCAAAAACATTAGTCTTTAAAATCAATTGAGACAATGGCGTACCTTATTTATCATCTTTTGCTTTGGGAGTGGGGACTCGATAGCGGATGCTGGGCCACTAACAAAAGTTAGCACCTACCACTAAAGAGCGGGTCCTCACGTAGCCATCAACTTGCTTGAGTGAGATTGGACTTGTCAAAGTACGGACGTTGAGAACTTCTCAATCTCTTTGTGTCTAGGGTTTCACCTGCATTCATGGACACAAACAAGAAACACAGGATATATGCAACAATAAAATTAGGGTTTGTCCAAAAACTAGATAGATCGCCCTAGGGTTCGAGTTGCCGATCCCCGGCAACGGCGCCAGAAAAGCTTGTTGACGCTCCTTAGCGCCCCGATTTGTATACCGCAAGCGCACGGTTCGTGTAGCTTTTCCCTTAGAGTATTCCCCCAAGGTTTATCAATCCGTGGATCGACAAAGAACTACCTAAGGTTTTCCATCTAATCTAATGGATCTATCCTAATATGAAGCATTGATTGCATATAAAGGGTAAACCTTTAATAGATATGAGTGATATGTAAAGGTTGATCTCATCCATGAACATAGGCTTAATCATAGCAAAACCAAAGATATGACTAGGCCTATCGTCAACTAGTTGTAGTTCAAGCTAACGAGCGAATAAATCATGCATCTCAATCAAAAGCATCTTTAAACCCAAAATCTCCAATCCGATCCCTCGATACTCCACCTACTTAGTGGCAACGGCCTGTCACGACGCCACCCCTTTCGACAAAAGTACCCTGAAGCAAGTCGAACCCCCTTTGGTAGTTCCGCCATGAACCTCTAGCCACCATGACTACAAGATCATGCTAAGCGATCTATCTCGATAATAGATCTAGGATGAAGCAAACCCAAAGAGAAGAACAAAATCAAAAGAGAGAACATGGTCGCTAATAGATTCGGAAGACATGATTATCATTACTCACATAATAGATTTGTTTGGATCATCACCGCCATGTGCACACCATCGATGAATTCAACTAGCTCATGAACTCCGCCATGGCTCAACCACGCAGGGAGAACACAGTGGCTAGGGTCGGCCTAAGCCATCTCCTAGACAACTTCGAAGACTTGCGGCGGCCGTCGTCTCCCTCCGGTCTTGGCCCTATGTTTTCGTCGAGTTCTGGGTGGATGGATGCTCCGAGTTGAATAAGGTGCGAGCTATTTATAAGCCGAGGAAGCCACCGGTCGAAGGGGAGGCTGAACCGCCTCAGAAACGGGCTAGGCCGGCCGGCCCCATGGGCCTAGGCCGGCCGGCCTACCCCCTTTCGGGCTCGCCTCGGTCTCATTTTTCGCGTGCAGACTCCTCGCATCTTCTAGAGTTTATGTCCTTCACGATTGCACCCCTTTTGACGTCGTTATCTTGGAGATATCTTCGAGGAAAGGATAGGATAGGGAATCCTTCCTTAAATCTTCATTTGCTTTGCTTAATCCCGAAGTATCTTAATCTCATCTTCGTGGACTTGGTCCTTAGGGCTCTCTTGGAGGATGGATGTGCATGAATGGGCTTCGAATCAACATGGGCTTTGGTCCTCCTTTTGGGCTTTGGCCTTCGTCTTTCTTCGTGTTAGTGCTCGATCATGGGCCTCGTCATTTCATGCTTCAAAATAGGCCAAAAACCTGCAAAAACGAAGTTCCTCCAAAATATATGTGCAAGTGTGAAAATGACCAATAATTAGGCCGGGGTTAGGATGGTTAGTGATTTTGATATTAAATTCATGCCATTATCAAGGATAAACAAGGGATAAAGTGGGTACTTAAGGAGCGCCAACAGGGTGTTTGATTGACTTGAGATAAGTCAGGTATTTTCCGAGGGTTCCGGAAAAGTGAGGATTTTTGGGATCAGAGTTTGTGTCGGACTCGGCTAACTCGCGAATTCAAGTTGGAGTCGACACATTCCCAGGAATAACCGAACCGAGCTCGAGTGGAGCTCGCTTTTCATCGAGTTCTGCGGTTTCGCAGATTTCGGCGGGTTGGTTCGTAGTTTACGGTTTAGGTGAGTTGGGCGTGACAAGGTGGCTAGAGAAGCCACCCGATCCATCAGCCGTGCTAGCCCAGGAACCGAAAACTAGGGTTGTGCACTCAGGCACGTTGTTAACATCGCCTGATCCGGCCATCGAATTCGCCGATGAACTCGCCAAATCCCCTACCTGGCGCGCCAGCTGTTGGTGTTTACCGCCAAGCCTGCTCAGGGATACCCTTAGCAGTAATGTTTGTAGGTAGGGATCTACTGCTCTGGAACTCGATGGCACAAGGAACACAAAGATTTAGACAGGTTCGGGCCACGAGTTGCGTAATACCCTACGTCTTGTGTGGTTGTTTGTATTGCCTTAGGTGTTGATGATGTTTTGAGGGGGTCCCTGCCTGCCCTTATATATCCGAGGGGATAGGGTTACATGCAAAGTCCTAGCTGAGTACAGTTGGAGTCCTACTAAAAACAATCGGGTAGTTTCCTATGTACTGCAGCTAGTCCTACGCCTATTCGGGTAGTTACAAGAGAGGTAAGGTACATCCATGAGCTATCCCTTACTCTAGAACATTCTATGCCTATAAGCAGTCCCGCTGCCCCGGGTCTGACAGGGTCTCGCCTTCGGGTCAAGGTCTAAGGAGTGCTCAGCCTCCTCCCTTGGAACTCCTGGTATGTCAGATGGCTTCCATGCGAAGATGTCCTAGTTGTCCTGGAGGAAGGAGGTGATCGCGCCTTCCTATGCCGGTTCTTGTGTGGCTGGCCCTGATCACAGCGGTCTTGTGTGGTTCATCGTCACAGAGGACGATGGTCTTGGTCGCCACAGCTGGCGCGAGTTGCGACTCGGAAGTCGACTCCTTTGCGGGGATCTGCTGCTGGCCCGCCGGGAGGTTCTTTGCTGCCTAGGCAACAAGAACCGAGTTCCTAGATCATTCCAGGGTGTCAGAGAGCTTGATGTTCTCGGCCTCGCACGCGTAGGAGGTATGCAGATCTCCGTAGACCGAGAGGACCCCTTTTGGAGCTGGCATCTTCAAAAGAAGATACGTGTGGTTGGGGATTGCCATGAACTTGGCAAGGGAGGGTCTTCCCAAGATCGGATGGCAACTTGAATTCGCGAGCTCATGGCTCATGTCGTAGCCCATGCTCTCCAACGTGCTGGCAAAGATGATGTCGAGGGCGCTGCCACTGTCGACGAGTACTTTGGCCAGGCGGACCTGGCTGACCACCGGGCTGACCACGAGGGGGTAAGCACCCGGCCTGGATAGGTGAACCCAGTGGTCGCGGCGGTCGAAGGTGATCAGTGTCTCTGACCACCGCAGGGGTTCAACCGGGTGCTTGAACATCAGGTTGACTTCACGATCGTCCAGCTTGACCTTGCGCCGGCATGATGGCTTGCTGGGGCCGCCAAATATGAAGTTGACAACTCTATCTTCTTCCTAGAAGTTCCCTGGGGAATCCTCCCTCTGCTTGTCGTCGTCTCGCCTGGGCGAGTTGTGCCTCCGTTGGCGTGCCCGGGTGGTTCTGGAACCACTCGGCCTATCGCGGTCGTCACGGCGGGGTCATTTGGAGTCATCGCCCTTGAAGACGTCGTTGGAGAGTGCTTAGCACTCCTAGGTGGTGTGGTTCGCTTCCTTGTGCCAAGGACACTTGCCATCCAGGAGCCGATCCAGGTCAGCTTGGTTGAGGGTGGAGCGGAACTGGGACCTCTCGACGACGGCGACAGTGTTCTCGGGGCCACGCTTGCGGTCCTAGTTCTTGGACGACTCGGCGCAGTCGTGTTTCTTCCCATGACGAGGTGGACGGTCATCGCGTCAGCGTTCTGGACGGTTGTCCCACATAGAGGGACGCTCGAAGGAGTCGTTCTTGGTCTTGTGCCGGCGATGGGCTCGCTCGGTGTCTTCCATGTCGGCGTGCTTGTTGACGACCACCAATGGTTTTGGGGTTGCTCTCGAACATCTTCCTCCATAGTTCGATGCTATGGAGGCCTTGGTGGAAGTGGTGGATAACATCCCTATCATCAACCTTCGTAATAGTATTATGGTTAGTGAAGTACCTCATGATGTAGTCGCGGAGGGACTTGTCGGGTTGCTGGATGACACTGGCCAGATCCCATCTGGTTTTGGAACTCGGACAGGATGCCCTGGTAGTACTGGACAAAGGCGATGTAGAGGTCTTGCCAGCTGTTGATGGAGCCGGCAGGTAGCGCCTTGAGCCAGTTGAGGGCGTGACGACCCATCATGACCGGGAAGTAGGCGGCCATGATGTCGTTGTCGCCGCTTGCTACTCGGACGGCGATGGAGTAGGTGCGCAGCCACGTCTTGGGGTCTGACTCGCCGTCGTACTTCTCGATCCCGGTTGGCTTGAAGGTGGCGGGCCACTGGATGGCCCGAAGCCAGTTGGAGAAGGCGGCGAAGCTGTCGAGGTCATTGTCGGGTTCATAGTCGCGATGTGGTCGCTACGGAGGGTTGTTGCCCCGGCGGTCGCGGTTCTGGTTGTCGGCGTTGGGGATGCCGTGTTCCTCGTCGTACCGGCGATATTGCTCGTGTTTGGTGGCTTTGCGTTCGCGATGATGGTTGTTGATGCGCGGGCGCAGAACTTATTAGTTGAGCTCGAGGCAGAGGTCGTTCTGGTTGACCTCCTCTTCGTCGTCGCGGGGTCGCGTCGAGTGATGACTCGACTGGGCGCAGTAGGCCAAGTTGTCCTTGCGCATCTGCTGGGCTTGCGTGGCGGCCACATGCAGATGAGCATGAGCCTTGATGATCTCGGGGGTCTCCTGGAGGCCCTCGAGCACCTGGAACACCGCGGCAAGATTGGCCGACGGTGTGGCGAAGACGTCTTGGCCGTTGTAGTCGAGGACGAAGTCGGCGTCAAGGTTTCACGGTCGGATCGGCGAGCACCGGTTCCTGGGGTTGCGGCGGTCGGCGTCCTGCATCTCATGCTCAGACTGGCGAATCGCCGCCTCATGTCGGTGCGTACCTCATTGCGGTGGAGTCGGTTCGCCCTCTCTTCATCGTCCTCATTGGGCCGAGTGTTGGAGTCGGCAGAGACGACGAAGATCCGGCGATGCTCCGTCGCCGATGAGCGGTTGGGTGGAAGGGTGAACGAAGTGTCTTGGAAGCCGAGCTCCACTCCCGAAGCCGAGTCAGATCGGATCTGACCCAGGGCGGCCAAGTCAGAGAGTCGCACTCGAATCTGATCCGAGTATGTTGTGGCAGCGTCGCGGTGTCGGAGCGCGTACTCGCCGAGTTGGATGCACTCGGTGATGGATCTTGGGGTGGCCAGATCGAATCTGGTCCTGGTGGAGGCGCTGCCGAGTCCGCGGAGGACTCGGTCGGGATCATCTCGGTGGTGAAGCGCGAGTTCGCTGAGTTGGATGTACTCGGCGATAGATCTGCCAACGCGATCTATCTGGAGGAGTAGATTGTCAGCAGATTCGGCAGGGCGATGGGTCACCCTGGCAGGCATGGCTGTCATGTTGAGGTTCTCGGATTCCTAAATCCGAGAGGTGATGGAAGCATGGGGGGTCAGATCGGATCTAACCCCGGCGAAGACGTTGCCCCCTATGGTCGAGGGGGTGGAAGTGGGGTTCCAGGGAACCGTGGCCTCCGGAAAGCTTCCGAAGGTGAAGGAGAAGCTGACTGTCACCTCCATCTGGGCGGTGATGCTGGCGGAGAAGACGATGCTGGTGTTGGCTGCCATTGAACTGGACATATGAACCCTGAGTCCCCTACCTGGCGCACCAACTGTTGGATTGCTATTCCGGCCAGTCCACCAGTGGTGTGCTTGGTGGTAGAGATTCAGGATGGGGATCTCAGGACCAAGAGCTCGATGGTAACACGAAGACGCGGGGACTTAGACAGGTTCGGGCCGCAATGTGCATAATACTCTATGTCCTGTGTTCGGGGTTGTATTAGGGTTTGTGGAATGCTGCAAAGAATAAGTCTCTCTATGGGTCTTCCTACGCCTCCTTTATATAGACTAGGAGTCATAGGGGTACAAGGAAGGTATGCTCGGGTCGTTTTACAAGGAAGGAGGTCGGTTAAGATTCCAAAATATCCGGGCTTCTAGCTGGAGCCTCTCATCCTGATCTACTGAAGATCCTTTCCGCGCACAGCCGAGTCCCTACACACCGAGTAATCGTAGCCGAGTCACTGAGCATGGTAGTCACCCGGGTTCGGGGACCCCTCTCGGCAGGGAGGTACATAGATCAACCTCCATTAGTTACAGTTTTGCATAACTCTAGAAAGTTATGGAGATGGGCGTTGGCGTCCTCATTTGGCTTGCCATAGAATGGGCTAACCCACCATGTTTATGAGGCTAGACTTCAGCTCAAAGTTCATGCCCCCAACATCAACATTAGGACCAGTTGCCACGTTGGCAGCTGAGGGGACGAAGAAGTCGCGGAGAGTCATCTCAGTCATGAGTTCGGTTGTTGTCGTTGGTGCTTGAAGAGCTGGTTCGCTTGTCGACAGCGAGAGCGGAGGAGGGACGACGTGAGGTCGGACCCTTCTCACGAGCTTCTCGGGATTTTTGACGAAGTTTGTCGGCAAGGAGAAACCAGACATACACTACCCTGTTTTCATCCAATCAGGAGAAAACAAAAAAGGTACACATTAGCCTGTATAAGCAGAAGCTACCTCTTATTCATATTGCTAGGTTTATGTGCTTAGTAAAATCTTTACACCTAGTTCCATCCCTGGCAACAGCGCAAGAAATGATTGTTGGCATTTCTTAATGTCGCTACTAGGAGGGGTTAATTCCTAGCAACACTGCCAAGGAATGTCGGGTTGGTCGTTCCACAGCCCCGTCGCCATGAATGGGTTAGGTCCATAGCAATGATGCCATGGAATGACGTGCAGTTTGTCTTAACGATTACAGAAGGATCCGCAAGCGCACGGATATACTGTTGTAGCATTTCACCAGGAAGTATTCAGGTTATAGTTATTTATATTTTCCCAAGGGATGGCGAGGTTGTGTAAAGATGTTTACTAGTTACATAACCATGGCATTATGAGATAAGGTGTAAACTGCTGATGATATAGGGGTAAGTGATAAATAAAGGATAAGCAGAGGTAATATGACACACACAGAACAGCCAACTCTCATGAATAAAGAATAAACAAATACACCTAAGGTTAGTGGGAGCATAGGCAACAGATCCTAGTATATTATTCATGTTAGCAGATAAGTTATGTTAGCCACATACTTAGAACTACAGGTGCCGGGAAATTAGGGACATCGAGGAGACTGACCCATAGTGGAGAACATCCAGTCCCATTTCATCTTTGCATGAACTCCTACACGATACCCGAACGTCGGGGAGTACGCTAACCGAGAAACAGCTTCCCGGTGCACCGACAGAGCTGTCACCACCTGCGGTCTACTCCAGTCAAACCGTGGAGCACCGTCATATCCGAGGCATCCCGCATACCCGGGCACCATGCCCGTATATGAGGTCACTACCTTAGCACCCCCGGGTCCCCCACCCTTCGGATGAACAGGTAAGATGCTAAGGGAAGCCCGAAAGCACAACGAACCGATATCCTTACCCAGATCATCTGGTCTAAGCAAGCAACTACTATAACTTGATAAAGCACCGATCAAGGCTAAGCAAGCTAAGAACATAGCAAGATAACCCAGAACGAACTCTGTATGAATAGCATAACGATAGTCGGAATACAAAGCCATACCAAAGGCCGAGGATTGCTCGCTGACCCCGAGGACGACTGGATTCGCTAAGGGAAATGAAGAACTAGCCTAGCTCCACTACCCTAAGGAGTACAGGTCACAATCAAAGTGAGAGAGAGGCTTCTCCAATTGGTGTGTGTGGTGTGAGTGGTGGGAGGCCCCTTTTACAGCCCTTGAGGTGGGTTCCCACCAGAGTTATACATGGAAACACTTGTAACCGCCTTTAGGAGGATCAGAACAAGCTTCCCGCCAAAATGCACCTGGACGGGAAGTGGGCCAGGTTCGGCCGACCCATGGGGTCGGCCGGCCCCACTTCGCTGCCTCTGGCCACCGACCTTCTCTGGTACACAACCTGGTGGGCCCTGATGTTGGTACGTCGGTGCCGGGGTTTGGTTAGTCGGTTTGCTCTCACGTGTGGGCCTCTTTTGGATATGTTACGCAAGATGCGATCTTCTGTGGTTTCATCTGTGTATTCTTCGTGTTTTCTTCTTATTCCGAACTTATGCTCCTGAAATCATAAATCTTCGATAACAACTATGGAGCTAGGTTAGTGATACAAATATGCGAGTAAGAGATATAGTTTTCCTTCTTTAGTGAGAATAGTTGACGGTCATATTTTGAACTTAACGATCGTCAACAGTCCGATAAGAAGGACCTTTCTCCATACCTGATTAGGTTGAGGTTGAGTCATCCGTACCTGGATAAGTAGATTTGGACGATGACATCTTCTTCTTATGCCACACCTTCTTGGTTTTTTTGGTGTTGTAGGTGGTGCGGGTGATGGATCCTCGGGCATTAGGTTGTGTATTTCCCAATCATCCCATGCTGGTTTCTTTGGGGGCTCATGAATTTCCCAATCTTCCCAGCCAGGTTCAGCATATAGCCCTTCTTCTTCGTTATCCTCATGAGTCAAGAATAGTTCCTTCTTGTTTTGGAACCTGAATTTCATGTTCTTTTCCCATGATGAGGATGCTGATCTTCCCAGTTCTTACATCTATTCTGGCCTTGGCATCTCTCAAGAATGGTCACCCAAGAATGAGAGATATCCCTAGATTGCCTTCCATGTCGAGGACCACAAAATCCTCAAATATGAAGGTATCCTTAACTCGTATCGATAGATTTTTCAACGATTCCCTTGGGATATCATATGGTAGAGTCGGCCAGCTACACACACATCATGGTAGGGAAAAGAGCAGGATAACTTAATTTCTCAAATGTTACCTTGGGCATAATGTTGACACTTTCTCCAAGGTCGCACAGAGCCTGCTCGAAATGACAGTCGAAGATCGAGCAACTTATCATTGAGGTACTAGGATCTTCTTCGAGTGATGGTGCTAGTTCACCCCATGATCCTCTTCTTGGTCATGTAACCTTTTCTATATAACTTGAGTAGGGTGATTTCCTTGATGGCCTCCCCATCTCGTGGTAACTGCATTGACACTTTCTAGGGTAGATTCGGGTTGCCCTAGGATCATCCCTGTACCAACAGCGGGAGTACCAGCAGCCAGCTAAGCTAATTGAGTTTCGAACATTTTGTTGAAGCTCCGCTGATTCTTGATGACAGTGGGTAATCCATCCAGCTTGGCATGAATGGTCTCCCGGGAGTTGTCATTAGCGGCTAGCATATTCTGTATTGTTTTGTTGACCTTTACTTGGCCGTAGACAAAATTCCTCAAGGTAGGTTGGTTAGGATGAAATGAATTTGAATTTCCATTGCCTCCTTGGTAGAATGGGCATGGTTGATTCCACCACTGACCTCCTTGTGGATGAAACCAATTATTGTTGTTCAGAAACATCGCTTCCTCCTGGGTCCTAGGCAATCATTGCCTGAGTGTCCAGTATTCCCAGAGACCTTGCACATCATGTGAGCATCCAAGACTTGAAGTGTTTGTGTTTGAGCCTTACCTTGGGAATAGCCCACAAATTTCTTGAGGAGGAGATCAACCTTTGCAGCGAGGATGTCAGTTTCCTTGGCTATATGCATGGCCTGCTGGTGTGATTGGAGTCGTTCATTGCTCCAACCTTGATTGGACACCATCTTCTCAATTAAAGATGTAGCTCTTTCACTGGTCAGTGAGAAGAAAGCTCCACCACTAGCAGCATCTACATGATCACGGGCTGTCTGAGTCAGCCCGTTGTAGAAACTTTGAAGTATGAGCCAATTGTCTATCTCGTGGTGCGGACATGCTAGGATGTACTCCTGAAGTCACTCCCAAGCTTCAGGAATGGTATCATTGGATACTTGCTGAAAGCTCGAAATCCTTCCACGAAGAGCATTTGTTTTGCCCGTCGGGAAGAAATTCGTGAGGAATGTCTTGGTGCAATTATCCCAAGTATTTACTGCACTCTTGTTAGTATAGAACCACAGCTTTGCTCTCGCCAGAAGAGAGAACGGAAATAGACCGAGCCGAATCGCGTCTTGCGACACTCCCTTGATCACAAAAGTACTGCAAAGCTACATGAATTGCTTGAGGTGAGCGCCAGCATCCTCATTGGCCTTACCATAGAAAGGGATGGCTTGCACCATCATAATTAAACGCGTCTTGATCTCGAAATTCTCCACTCCAGTGCTGACTTCTGGCCCGATAGGGACATTGGCAGCAAAAGGAGTAGAGTATTCACAGAGAGTCTTCTAGGCCATGGAGTTGGAAGTGGGTGGCACAATAATGACTGGTTCAGTTGCCGAGAGTGTACGTTGGGGAGGTACGACAAGAGATCAAACTCTTCTCAAAAGTGATTGGATTTTGCGTGAAATTTTGCGGCAAATAAAAACTGGTCATACACTACCCTGTTTTCATCACAAAAAAGGAGAAAACAAGCCAAGTTAGCTTGTTGATTTCGTTCATTACCTTGCCAACTTATTTAACTTATGCATTCCCTGGCAGCGGCGCCAAAAAATGCTTATTGATATTTTGTAACGTCATCTCTAGATTCAAGGTTATTAAGCCTGTCCCCAGCTATGGCGTCGAAAATGCCTGTTGACATTTTTTGGCGCAATCACAAGGAACAGAATTATTCATGAACCATGGATCACTCCGCTAGAGCACGGAATACCGTTGTAGCATTTTACCCGGGAGTATTTTGGGGTGTCAGTTATATCTCCGCAGGGAAGGCGGCAGCTAAATTGTGTAGGTAGGTTAGTGAACTAATTTCAACGGAATATTCAATTGTATAAATAAGGGTAAGATAAATAATGGATAGAGGTTGTGTAACACACAAGTTCATCCTCAGCTCAAATAAAAGATAAAAGGTAGGGAGATAGGAAGAAGTTAGTAGCTCAAGTTCTAATGTACTTAAGTTAATCATACAGATTACTGAGCACTTTACACTTTACTTATGATTATCCTTAATTTGGTCAACCTAGTACTACAGGGAGACCCCTCATGACTGGCAGATAAATCTGACCGAGCCATCATGGTACTAATCCAGGGACTTTCTACCCCCCCCTAACCGAATATGGAGGATTACGATGGCACAAAACAGGGGTGTCACCACCTGCAGGCAACCTCTACAAACCGTGGGAATGTGCGACATCCAGCAACATTTAACTAACCAAGACATCATGTCTACATTAGTAAGCAATACTCTAGTGTCCCGCGCGGAGCCCCCACCCTTCGGATGGTCAAACATCATACTAGAACAAACTTTCGAATACTGGAATGGGTACCAGTGTACTAAAGCTAATTGTCTAAACATGCAAAGCATATAGCAACAAAGAAAACTAATCATGAAATCTATGTCTGACACCGTAGGAGATATATAGAACATGCAAATATAAATAAGGGAAAATTAGATCCGTAGCATCAAAAGAATCAAAGTATAGAAAAATACCATCGAAAGACTGAGGTTGAGAAAATTACCATCGAAAGCTTCCTCCGTTGTTGCTTTCTACCACTCCCTTTAACTGGACATCAAAAAAAAAAGAAACGAGCCGAGCGCGGTCCACGGCCGCCGCCTGCCAGATATCTTCTCGCCGTTGTGCCCATCTCCACCATTGCCGCCACCCTAGCAGAGCTTCAGCTTGCTACGCCAACCCACCTCCGGTCCTTCTCCCCACCGCTCGGCCCCAAAAATCGATTAACAGTGAGATCCTCGTACTCGTCCTCCTCTTCCCCGCCTAAAGCATCACCGGAGTTGCTGAAACATGGGCGCGCCGCCGCCGCATGCTGCTGGCCACCGTCCGACCATTGTTCCCTCGCCAAGCCACCTCGCTGTGTGTGCCTCAGAGCCATGATGCTCGAGGGCCTGACCCTCGTTGTCCTGACTTGACACCGGGTTTGGATTTGAGAATTTGGAGGAGCCGCTGCTTCTGTGGAGGCGCGTCACTGGCCGAGCGTGTTCGTGATTTCTTCGGCCAGCTTGCGTGCGCAAGCGTTTGAGCCAGGGGATGGGTCGTCGAAGGCGGAGAAGGCGGCGGCGAAGGTGAGCGTGCGGGTGAGCACGGCGACGCCGAGGCCGAGCAGCGTGACGGCGCCGAGCAGCAGCGGCTGGGTCATGATGCCGACGATGATGGAGAGGAAGATGGCGAGGAGCTGCATACCACGCGTTGAGGGGCACGCTGGAGGGGCCGGGATGAACCAGATGAGGACGCCCGTTGCGATGGTGACGAGGAGCGGTGGGATGGCGACGCCCTTCAGCGTGGGCTTCCGCTATGGGGCGGGGGAGGCGTTGGCGGCGGTTGGGGTGCGGTGAAGACGGACTTGGAGGGGAGGGTGTGGGAGAGGGAGATGGGCTTGGATGCGCTCGGGGAGCGCAGTGGAGGGAGAAGGAGAGGGAAGGGAGGTGGGAGCGGGCGCCGAGGTGGTGGCAGGTGAGCGGCGAGCCGGCGAGGCCGCGGTGGAGGACACCATGGGGTGGCGGCGGGTGAAGTGGTGGTGGGGCATTTTTTTGTTGCTGATTAACGCTCAGTTAACGGGAGTGGTAGAAAGCAACAACGGATGAAGGTTTCGATGGTAATTTTCTCAACCTCAGTCTTTCGATGGTATTTTTCTAAACTTTGATTCTTTCGATGCTATGGATCTAATTTTCCTATAAATGACTATAACATAAGTCTATTACAAAAGATCGAGTATTGCAAAGGAGAACTAGAGGATGAACTCATACCTATACTCCGAAGCAATCTCGGGGACCTGATGACTACTACTTTCAGCCTAAACTCCACTAGCCTAAGAGCTAAACAAGAGGGGAATGATGAGCTTGAGCCCTTGTGGTGTGTCCTTATTCTCACCCCCACTTGTATTTATAGAGGGAGCAAGAGGGACTTCTCGGCCGAATTGAAGTAGGGGAATCACCTATAACCAATATAAGGAAGTCACCAGGAAGCTTCATGCCCAAGTGGTAATAAGTCGGTGGCGCCTTGGGCTGTTCGGCCGACCACCAGGTCGGTTGACTTATGGTGGGCCCCAACCACCCCCAACTTTGACTAGGCGGCTGCCCTGTGGGCCCTAAGGCCCAATATAGGTGATTGGCATTCCATCTTGGTCGTTTTCTGCTGCATGTGGGGCCTTTTGTCCTTTGAATGACATGTGTCATGTTCTGATTGGTCGAACAATTTCCCATTGGATCATAGGGTACTTGCAAGCTGCCTTCTAGCTTATATTCCAACATTGTATATTTCCTATGGGCATAGTGGGTTTTAGCACTATTTTAGATAAATATGAATGAAAGAAATGCAAAGTCTCAAGATTTTCTAGATCAATTTGACGCTTGAAAATGGTCTCCAGCAAGCGTCAACAACTATGAAGGGTAGCGTGGCAAAACTCCTTACTACTATCGGTGCTACACAAAGGGCCACAAGATGGACGATTGCACAGTGGAGTTGTATTGTGAAATTTGTGACTGCACTAAGCACACCTTGATACGGTGTCCCATGTACCGTTCGGTGCAGTCTGACACAAGTAAAGCTACTGCCTTTGCTATGCCATGTGGCTATGCTGTCGAAGGTCTTGGCTTCTATTACATCAACCCACCTAAAAATTTCAAGAACATGGTAGAGTCCAAGACGGCAGTGACCAAAGTCACTGAAGGCCCAATCAAATCAGCCAATGTGACTTCTTAGATGGAGAGGTTGTTCCTAGGAGATTGGCGCTAGGATGCGGAGGAGACCAGCACAAAGACTTTTAGAACTGTGTTTCCATCCAGGGCGGAGCTACAGCTCATGGTGGAGTGGGGCGTGTTACACACAAAATTCCCAGGTACAACATTGAGATTTGAATAAAGCAGGGGTGGTGATGAGATCAAGTATGCGATGGCCAAGGTGTGGGTGCAATTCACATGGCTGCCAAAGGAGCTATGTGAGTTTGTGATGATCTGGGTGGTCAGCTCAATCCTTGGTGTGTCAAATGTAGTAGATATGAAATTCACCAAAGAGTATGATATATGTCGCCTCCAAGTGTTTGTTCTGGACCCCAACATCATACCCCAGTTCGTCGATGTGGTGATTGGGGATTATTTCTATGGACTCCAATTCAGTGTTGAGGAGAACATAGATGAAAATAATCCTGTACCAATAGAAATGGACTTTGGGTTCAATGACAATGGGTGGAGTATGATGCAGGTGATCAGAATAAAAAGGACAATGCACTGACTGATGGTGACAAGGGCAAGGATGTGAAGAAGGACAATGCGAAACAGAGAAACACCAAACGAACTGCACCGAAACTTAAATGGTTGCAGCTGTTGGGTCGTGACCCGTGATGGCGGGCAGCGTGACACCTGGGCTGACCTCGATGCTGAAGCTGGACTTGCACATGAAGGAAATTTTGGCAGGCAGGAAGGGTGCGGCCCTTGCAAGCCCGGTGGAGTTGGCGGCCATCCCAAAAGTGTCGGCCTCTGAGCTTCGTCGCAGCAAGTGATTGGCGGACACCAGTGACGAGGTGGTGCTGCACCAGGCCTCAAAGTTGAAGTCTGGTAAGGAAACTGAGATCCAGTCTACTAAAGGTGACAGTTGCAATTCCTCTTCGTTTTGACCTTTTCTGGAGGAGTATATGTCGATGTTTAGCCACCAACCCTACTCAGGGATATCCTTAGCAGTAGGATTGTAGGCAAGGGATCGACTAGCTCTGGAACTCGATGGTACAAGGAACACAAGGATTTAGACAAGTTCGGGCCCCGAGGTGCATAATACCATGTGTCCTATGTGGTTGCTTGTATTGCCTTAGAGGTTGACGTCATGTTCCCTCTTTTGAGGGGGTCCCTACCCACCCTTATATACTCTGGGGGGACAGGGTTATATGAAAAGTTCTAGCTGAGTACTGTTGGAGTCCTACTCCGATAGGATCGGGTAGTTTCCTTGTACTAAACTAGTTCTATGCCTATTCAGGTATTCCTTATTCTAGAACATTATGCGCCTGTATGCAGTCCCGTTGCCCCCGGTCTGATAAATCAACAGGAGCTAGAGATGTCGGGTAGGCAATGCACAAGGGCTAGAGATGAGAAGCTGGACATAATTTTAATGGCAACGGAGTGGGAAGAACAATTTCCACTCTCAAATGTCAGTGCACTCACGCATATCTCGGATACAAGCATATCTTCGAATTCTAGCAAATGTCAGTTCAAGTTTAAAATGTCAGTGCACTCACGCATATCTCGGACCACACACTTTGGGAGAGTGTGGATCTTGGTTCCACTCCGATGGAAAGATGGCAAGCTAAGATTAGGTGACTTCGCCAACACTTACGGGGATGGGCCAAGAATACAAGTGGTGCACTAAAAAAGGAAAAGAAAAATATTCTATACAAACTGGACAGTTTGGATAAAAAATTGGAAACCTCAATTTTATCCCCACAAGAGGTTGATCTTAAATAGTACCTGAAGAACATACTAGCAGAAATGCTTAGAGAGGAAGATATTATGTGGTACTAGTAGGAAAAGGTTGAGTTACTAGAGGTAGAGGTGACTCAAACACCAAGTACTTCCAGCTGATTACTAATGGAAAACATAGAAAAATGAGGAATTATAAGTTACAAGATGGGGACCATATAATAAGGGGTGATGAGAAACTAAAGAAATAGTCCACCAGATAATAATAATTTTAACCTAGATGCGACTCATATAGATGATATTCTCCAAGTATCAGATAATGAAAATGGGATCCTAACTCCGGAGTTCACAGAAGCAGAGGTGAGAGAGGCTATTTTTCAAATGGAACATAATAAAGCCCCAGGACCTAATGGTATTAAGGGTGACCTAATGGCATTGTTCTCTGAGTTCCATAAAGGAGAATTACCTCTCTACAGCCTCAACTTTGGAACAATTATCTTACTTCCAAAGTGTAAAAAAGCTATCAAAATTCAGCAATACAAACCCATCTGTTTGCTTAATGTTGACTTTAAAATCTTTATAAAAGTGGCTCAATGGTGGCACAGAAGGTTATTAGTCCTACACATACTGATTTTCTTCCTAGTAGGAATATTATGGAGGGGGTTATTGTTTTACATGAAACCATCCATGAACTACACAGGAAAAAAACAAAGTGGAGTCATTTTTAAAATTGATTTTGAAAAAGCATATGACAAAGTAAAATGGAGTTTTGTCCAACAAACACCGAGAATGAAAGGTATCTCACAAAAATTGTGTGAATGGATCGAAGCTTCATCCAAGGGGGGTCATGTGGGTATCAAAATCAATGATTAGATAGGACAAAACATTCAAACTTTGAAAGGCCTGAGATAAGGTGATCCGCTGTCACCCATTTTGTTTAATATAGTTGTCGACTTGTTAGCTATCCTAATAAATAGAGCTAAGGATGAGGGTCATGTTACGGGGATTGTTCCTCATCTTGTAGATGGCGTCTTGTCTATCTTACAATATGTTGACGACACCATCCTTTTCATGGACCACGATATTGAGAAAGCAACTAACATGAAGATGTTATTATGTGTTTTTGAGCAATTATTAGGTCTTAAAAATAACTTCGACAAGAGTGAAATATTTTGTTTTGGACAAGCTAAAGAGTTGGAACAACAATACTCATAATTATTTGGTTGTTAATCTGGGAAGTATCCTTTAAGATATCTTGGCCTTCCAATGCATTTTAGAAAGCTTAGCAATGCAGACTGGAGGATAGCGTTGGAGAAGATATCATCAATATAGAGCAACAAGATGATAAAATCATCACCTGAGAACCTATGGAAATATACGCAATGGTCCGAGCTACTCCTCTTGTAGCCTCGCTCCCTCATAGCTGAGTCAAATTTCAAATACCATTGTATTGGTGCTTGTTTTAGGCCATAGAGACTCTTTTTCAGTTTGCACACATAGTCTTCTTTGCCTTTCACAAGAAAATCCTCAGGCTACTGCATGTAAATCTCTTCCTCCAGATCACCATGAAGGAAAGCTGTCTTCACATCCATTTGCTCAACCTCCAAGTTGAGCCTAGCTACCAAGCCGAGGATCACTCTAATTGATGTCATTTTCACCATAGGAGAAAAGATATCATCAAAATCAACACCTTTCTTTTGGCTAAATCCTTTCGCAACAAGCCTGGCCTTGTACCTTGGATGTGGCGTGTGCTCTTCTTGCTTGATTATGTAGACCCACTTGTTTTTCAAAGCTTTCTTGCCCTTGGGCAACTTCACCAACTCATATGTATGATTCTTATGCAAGGAATCCATTTCTTCTTGCATAGCTTTCATTCACTCCTTTCTATGCTTATCTTCCATTGCATCTGCAAAACACTCAAGTTCTGAACCATCAGATAGTAACACCACATACTAATCTGAGGGATACCTATTGGAAGGAACTCGATCTCTGCTAGATCTTCTGAGTGGAATTGCTGATGGATCTTCTGGTACTGATGGCTACTGATCCGGATCATCAATTTCAGCATCAAACTCATGCTACTGGGGAGCATTTTCATCACTTGTACCATGCAGATCATCTAGTGCATCATCTGCAGCATCACCTTCAGCTTGTTGTGGAGCTGGAGCCATAGGAATTGGGTCTAAATCAACCAATGGATCTTGCTGAGGAACTTGCACCTTTGTCTTCACAATATCCTCAATTGTTTGATCTGCAACAAACACAACATTACGGCTTCTCATAACCTTCTTTGCAATTGAATCAAATAGTTTGTATCCAAACTCATCCAATCCATAGACAAGGAAGATACACTGTCGTGTCTTGGCATCAAGTTTCAACCGTTCATCTTGAGGAATATGAACAAAGGCCTTGCACCCGAACACTTTCAAGTGATCATAAGAGACATCGTTGTTATACCAAACCCTATTAGGAACATCTCCCTGCAAAGGATAGGATGGTGAGAGATTAATAAGATAAACTGCAGTCATCAAAGCCTCACCCCAATAGCTCTTAGGTAGCTTTGCATGTGACAGCATACACCTCACTCTCTCCACAAATAGTCATGCTCATCCTCTCAGCAATACCATTTAACTGTGGTGTCTTTGGGTGAATTGGTGCCTAATCCATTGCTCTTTGCAATATGCATCAAATAGCCCAATATACTCTCCTCCATTATTAGTGCGAATGCACTTAATCTTCTTCTCAGTTTCTCTCTCAACTGAGGCTTGGAATTGCTTGAACACACCTAGCACTTGATCTTTGGACTTCAAGGGAAAAGCCCAAACTTTCTTGTAGAAATTAAATCATCAATAAATTGACAAAGTATTTAGTACCACCAATTGATCTTACTGACATTTTGCATACATCTGAATGCACCAAATCTAGTAACAGTGGCCTCTTGTGAGGAGGTAGACTCTTGAAAGCAACCCTGTGCTGCTTCCCAACTATACAATCTGCATATTTGTTCAAATGTACACCTTTCATCCCTTTCAATAGATTTTTCTTCGCTAGCACAGTTACCCCCTTCTCACTCAGATGCCCAAGTCTCTTGTACCATAAAACACAAGGGTCTTCTTTCTCTAATGCATTGACAGAAACACTAGAGAGCTTAGTAGAAACATGGTACAAAAGTGAAATTCTATTACCTTTTGTGACTACCATGCTGCCCTTGGTGAGCTTATACTGTCCATCCCCAAATCTGCTAGAATACCCATCAGCATCGAGCAATCCAACTGAAAATATATTGAGTCGAAGTGTCTCAACATGCCTCACAGACTTGAGGACCAATTTGGTGCCATTATAGTCTCTAAATGCACATCTCTCTTTCTAATGATGGCTGCTCTATCATTGTTGCCCATCTTCACAACACCAAAATCACCTGCTGTGTAGTTTGTGAAGTACTCTCTATGAGATATAGCATGTATGGTAGCACCGCTGTCCGGTATCCAAATCATCTCATCACCATTCACATGGTTGATGGTTGCATCATCAGAAGATACAGTGATCTTCTACTGAGCAGTGGAACAAAAACAACCCTCATTACCTTCATTTTCACCATCAATGACAATCATCATCTCATCAACTGCAAAAGTAATGCGGCCAGCATCACTATCACTATCATTATCATGCTTCTGGGCTTCCTTCTTTTGTTTACCCTTTTCTTTTTTCCATTTGTGGCATCGCCACTTCTTGTGTCCCTTCTCATGGTAGTGGTAACACACCACTTCACTATTTTTTCCTTTTGACTTGCTTCTACTTTCAGCTGCACCTTTCCTCGGGCCTCGGCTCATACTCCTCCCCCGAGACTCGGCGCCTAGCACCCCAGAATCAGAAGAGCTACTTCCCTTTTCAGCAATCCTTCTGGATTCTTCATTTAGCACCTAGGTCTTGACAAGCTTCTAAGTAACAACACCATTAGGGGCTGAATTACAAAGAGTGACTTTCAAAGTCTCCCAAGTGTCCGGCAATGAGCCAAGTAGCAGCAAAGCTCTAACCTCATCTTCAAATGAGATTCCCATCGAGGATAGCTGACTAATAATGCATTGAAATGCATTCACATGATCAGCCATAGGAGCACCCTCTCGGTACCTCATATTCATCAATTGCTTGATCAAGAACATCTTGTTAGTACCTTTCTTTCGGGCATACAACTCCTCTAGTTTCTGCCGTAAGGTACGTGCATGTGTCTCATCACTGATATGGTTCAAAACATTATCATCAACCCATTGTCGAATGAAACCACAAGCTTGACGATGAAGAACCCACCAATCATCATCGGATTTGTCATCCGGCTTTGTCTCAGCAAACACTGGCTTCCTATACTCTTTGATAGAGAGCAAATCCTCCATATTACCCTTCCAAGCTTGGTAATTTGTACCATTCAATGATATCATCTTGCTGGTATTTGCTTCCATCTTCAACACAAGGCAAATCAGCAAGTGAGTCAAGTTGAATACAAGCTGAAACAATCTGAATTTAAGCTATTGATACCACTTGTTGGGATAAAGGCACTAACAAATGCACTACTTAATCCCTCATCTTGTGATGACTATTGAGGAAAACATCTACCAATAGATATGCAGCGGAATAGTTAGAATCACATGCACAAGAGACATCCATTTACGTGGGAAAACCTCCTCAAGGTGAGGAGTCAAAACCCACGGGACGAATCGGTCCACTCCAAGCTTCCACTATAATCAACAAATGGTTACAAAGAGTCTTATCTAGGACCTCTAGAGGATTACACCAGCAGCAACATATTCACCATGACACACTTGACATCAACAATAACAACAACCACAACTATCTAGCAAGAGGTATGAATACTTTCAAACAGAGAAGCCACAGATACTGTCCACTTCGATAATCAGTTCATATCTCACAAACCACAGCTCTACTGTGCACAAATTTTAGTAGGCAAGTATATCTACGAGTCTTCTAATGACTGACAAAATTTTAGCTCAATCGGACACCGTTTGACCACCCAATCAAATCATCTACTGAAACTGCAGTCACCCGAACTGACAAAACCCCTATCAAATCTGATGCTTTGCTCAACGAATCCTCAAATCAACTGACCAGATCGAAGTACTCTAATTGTAGAACGAGCTCACCAAGTTTGGCGCAATCCAAGCACGTTTGAGCCTCCAATCACTGGTTTGAAGCAGATCGGTTCACAGCCACCAAATCTGGACAGATCTCCTTCTCCTTCTTCTTCCTCTCTTCTCTCTAGTTATGTTGCGTGTGTTCTGCTCCTCTCCAACTCAAAAGTCATGGCCAGAACCTGGTAAAGATGAGGGTAGGATTTCCTTGCTTGCTACTTTCTCTCAAAGAGCAATCTCAACCATTGATTGAAGCACCTAATCAATGGAGCATAAGCACTGGGCTTGTGGGCTGTTTTCATGAGTTCGCTGGGCTCCAAATCATCTTCTATGTGGAGGGATAGCTCAACACCCTCTTGAGTAGCTACGATCGTTCCTAGCTAATATCATTGTGCATCTGAGAACAGCATGGTGGTCCTTTGATGCGAAGTAGCTGTCTCTTATGAAACTGTTTGTCCATATGGTTTTAGTTATAGCCTTTAATTTGATCCAAAAGCCACGGTCAATTATCTCTAAATTTTACCTAAAACAAAAATACTTTCTTTGGAATGCAGCATATTGTTATGCCACTCAAACTGTCTCATCACTTCTGCCATTACTGAATGAACTCAGTCTTACCGGGCACGACAAAATTGGTTTAGTCATCTCCAGATTGCTGGGTTAGGATCTTTACACACTGAATGTCTGTATTCCCTCGTAGCAGATCTTCGTCTAACATTGATATAATTCTCAACAAGTGGTCAGCAGAATTTACTGACTGTTTATACCTTTTGAGCATTTCTAGACCTGCTCAATCATTGTCCCTATCTTTTTCCGGCTCTATCAGGTGGAACATAACTTACTTATATATAATATATTTCCTTAATGCAGGGTACATATGCTAAACTTGGGACTTAAAAAAGGATGGCTTGCTGCCTCCGTACTTCAAGCTATTTTTGGTTGTAGAGAATTTGCACAGATCATCAACATTTGCCAAGAATCTGAAGAAGTCAAGGAAGGCACAACTATAAAGATTAAGAAGTGAATATGCAAGTGTGAAGTGACAATTCATTTGGTTAGTATACTCAATACTGATACGGATGGCTTCCGCTTCACCTCCCCCGCCCCCTCCCCTCCCCGACGCCCCTAGAGTAGCCACCAGCCTCCCGCCGCCGCTCACCCCGAGCACGGCGGCCACCCCTCCGTCCCACCCCTCCCCTCCGGCATCGGAAACCTCCCCCTCGGCGACCCAGGCGGAGCGCAGCAAGGCCCAGCGTTGGAGCCGTGACACTCCGCCATCCACCCGTCCTTCAAGGAGGTCCTGCTAGCCGCCATTCATCCAAAGGCGCCGTCCGCAGTTCCCTCGTCCCCCTCCACCCAGTCGGACCGGCGCATCACTGCCCCTCCTCGGATTGTGCTGCACCCGGGAGTTCCTTGTCCCACTGGCTCTGCTCCGGTTGCGTCTGGCGGCTGGGAAACGGTGGTGAGCAGGAGCTGACCGTGACTCCGGCCCCCGCGATCGCTGCGGAGGTGGCCGTTGACGTCGCGTCACACGAGCCGGCCTCGGCGCCCTGCCTGGGCGATCTGAGCCACTCTGCTCCGGCTACTCCGGCCCTCGTGGCATCTGCGGGAGTGGATTTTGCGGTAGCGGATGTTGGTGCCGCTGCACAGGTGCTTGCTGGAGGGCCCTGCTCCAACGACGACCCTGATCCAAGACGTCCGGCCCCGTCCACTGATGCTGCGGCCGGTGTCGCGCCGATCAAGGAGGATGAAGTTTCTCTCACGCTGGCCCGTATGCTACTGGTAGCGGGGGATGCGCCTCCGGTGCCTACGACCAACGTTGACGGCAATCCCCTAACCCATACGACCAGTTTGGCTGCTTCTCCCCCGGCTGAGGCGACCACAACGGAGGTACCGCCAAGGGCTGCAACCACCACCACAACCACCTTGGCGAGTGTTCCGGCGGCTCCACCATCACTTGAGCCTCGCTTCGGGCAGGTTTACTTTCGGCGCCAAAGGCAATCACAGATTGCGGAGGAAGCTTTGATGCCTGTGGATGCTACCACACCAGCACGTCCCAACACTCCCAACTCAGGTCAGAGAAAGCAGTTCTTGGCAAAAATCACAAAGAAGACGGTGAAGATCCTTCCTACGCCAAGCACAAGCAGGCCACACTCCCGCATCAGTACTCCTTGTGCTCCTCCGCGGCGCAGCCGTCGCATTGCCGGCATGGAGCCGGCCACTCCTGGCGGTGGTGGGGCAACCTCGAGAACAAAAAAGAAGGTGATGCGTGCTCTGGATATCATTGGGGAAATGGCCGGCATCGACTAGCAGAGCTTGGAGGAATACAGCAGGCTGTTCTCCGGCTCGGCAAGGCTCCCAGACTCTCAGGCGTTGGCACTTTCAGCCCTCTTTGGATGGGCTGCCCCTGATGAAGAAGAGCTGGCCCGGGTGACTGGCTGTTGATTGCTTCAGCCAAGGTCGCATTTTTCTCTTTTTACAATGAATCCCTCCAAATTACTCTATTGGAATGTGCGTGGATTGAATTCTAAGGCACGCCAAGATACTGTAAGAACCTTGGTTAATTCTGGGCGTTTTGAGGTTGTTTGTTTACAAGAAACGAAAATGGCTGGGATTTCTCGTGGGTGTATTCTCTCTTTGCTGGGTTCAGAGTTTTCCCATTGGATCGAGCTGCCTGCAGTTGGGGCTAGTGGAGGTATTTTGGTGGCGTGGCGACATGAACTGGGTCCAGCTACTGCCTTCAGAAGTGATACTTTCAGTCTATCTGTGCAGTTCTCCCCGGCCAGCTCGCAAGCTTGGTGGCTTACTTGTGTGTATGGTCCTCAAGGTGATGACAATAAAATCCTATTCATTCAGGAAATTAGGACGGTGAGAGCTGCCTGTCCCGGACCGTGGTTATTGCTTGGGGATTTCAACTTAATTACAAATTCCGAAGACAAGAACAGTGGGACTGTTAATAGAGCAATGATGGGAAGGTTTCGTCGCTTGATCAGTGACTTAGAACTAAAAGATTTGCCACTGCTTGGTCGGAAATTTACGTGGTCTAACCGGCAAAGCTCACCAACACTAGTCAAACTTGACAGAGTGCTTTGCTCATTGGAGTGGGAGCAAATGTTTCCTAACTGCATGCTACAAAGTGGTGCAACAGAGGGTTCGGACCACTGTCCTCTTATTCTAGGCTTAAATGATGTCTATCCTGGGAAAGCGAGATTTCATTTTGAAGGGTTCTGGACCAGCCTGGAAGGTTTTCAAGATGTTGTTGCAGCAGCTTGGACATCTGAACCAGTTTCGAGCTGCCCCTTTGACACCCTGGCAAGGAAATTCAGAGCCACTGTTAGAAATCTTCTGAGCTGGAGTCAAAAGAAAGTTGGCCATGTGAACTCACAATTAGCACTAGCCAGAGAGGTCCTACATCAACTAGAAATAGCACATGATTGTCGTGTATTATCCAGGCTTGAGTTATGGTTAAAAAATAAACTCACGCCACATTGTTTGGCCCTTTCTTCCCTGCAGCGTACCATTGCCAGAAGTAGGTCTCGCATTGGTTGGCTTAAGGATGGTGATGCCAACACAGCCCTGTTCCATTCTCATGCTCGCCACCGTAAAAGGAAAAACTTCATATCCAAACTCACCACTGCTGATGGAACAATTCTTACCAATCATGAGGAAAAGGAGAAGAATATCTTTGAGTTTTATACCAACCTACTGGGCAAGAGTGTGGACAGAGATGAGACAGTTAATCTTTCAGAGCTAAACATGCCGAGCATTGCCCTCAATGATCTTGAGGCTCCTTTTTCAGAAGAAGAGGTCTGGAAAACAGTTAGATCGCTGCCTTCTGACAAAGCCCCTGGTCCCGATGGGTTCACCGGCAAATTCTATAAAGTTTGCTGGCAGATTATAAAACTGGACATTATGTCTGCAATTTCAGCTGTTTGGAGGAGAAAATTTGCCAATTTCGAGTTGCTAAACTCAGCCTATGTCACCTTGCTGCCTAAAAAAGAGGATGCCACTAGTGTCAAGGATTTCAGACCCATTAGTTTGGTTCATTCCTTTGCCAAACTAGTAACAAAAATCCTTGCCAATAGATTGGCTAGTTATCTAAATCAGCTGGTTTCTCCTAATCAGAGTGCTTTCATCAAAGGTCGATTCATTCTAGACAACTTCATGTTGGTCCAGCATACTACAAAGTTCCTACACCAACAGAAACAGGCTCGTATTCTGCTCAAATTGGACATTAACAAGGCTTTTGACTCAGTTTCATGGCCTTTCCTATTGGAAGTTTTGAAACAGCTGGGTTTTGGTCCAATTTGGTGTGATATCTTAAGTGGGCTGCTTCGAACATCCTCTACTCAGATACTACTCAATGGTTCACCAGGAGAAAGGATACATCACCAGCGCGGCCTAAGACAGGGAGATCCTTTGTCTCCCATGCTTTTTATCTTAGTCATGGATGTGCTTTGTCACTTAATAAAGAAAGCTGCGGATGAGAATATGTTACAACCACTTGCTAGAAGGGCGCTGCAACATAGGATCTCTTTATATGCAGATGATGTTGTGCTTTTCTTGAGACCTTCAGCAAGAGATATTGAAACTACTCTTGATATCTTTCAACTCTTTGGTAATGCCTCTGGGCTCACATCAAATCTCCAGAAAAGTAGTGTTCTTCCCATACAATGTGCTGAAGATGACAAAGCTTTCTTGCAAGAAGCCCTGCCATGTCAGATCTCTGAATTCCCTTGTAAGTACCTGGGAGTTCCTCTCTCTCCTCATAAGATTACTAAGGCACAAGCACAGCCCATTATTGACAAATTAGCAGATAGACTCCCAAGTTGGAAGGCTGATCTGCTCACCAAAGCTGGTAGAATGATTTTGGTACAGTTTGTGCTTACCTCAATGCTCATTTACATTCTATTGGCTCTTGAGTTACCACCTTGTGTTTTAAAAGGCAATTGACAAAATAAGGAGAGGTTTTTTTGTGGAAAGGAAGAAAAGATGCTAGAGGAGGACATTGCCTGCTTGCTTGGCCAAAGGTCACAAGACCATTTTGCTTGGGAGGGCTTGGTATTTCTGATCTTCAAAAATTGGGGGTGGGCCCTGAAGTTGAGGTGGCTTTGGCTACAGAAAACAGAGCCTGAAAAGGCATGGGTACTCTTCCCCATCCAAGCACAGCCCCAAGTCCACTCTTTCTTTGAAATGGCTGTTCAAACGGTAATTGGTAATGGAAAAAATGCCTGTTTTTGGACAGATAGCTGGCTGCTTGGTCAAAGCTTAAAACAGATCCTGCCACATTTGTTTAGTGCAATACCAGCAAGAGCAAGGAAAAGAATGGCTTATGATGCTCTCACAGGTGGAAGATGGATTTCAGACATTAGAGGAGCTTTAAGTGTGCAGGTTCTAGTGGAATATCTCTACCTTTGGGACCTTTCTATTGTTGAATTGCAGCCAGAAGTGGAGGACTTACATATTTGGAGGTTTTCAAATTCTGGGATATACACCACTAAATCAGCCTATGAGGCCTTTTTCATTGGAGCTACTCATTTTGGTTCGTGGGAGAGAATATGGAAAAGTTTGGCTCCAGGGAAATGCAAGTTCTTTATGTGGACGGTGGCACACAATAGGGTCTGGACAGCAGATAGACTTGCTAAAAGGGGCCTTAACCACCCACCGAAATGCCCACTTTGTGATCAGGTTGGAGAAACAATTGATCACTTATTGGTCTCCTGTGTCTTCACCTGACAGTTCTGGGTCCACACCTTGCAGCAGTTTGGGATGCAAACCTTGGCGCCACAGTTGGATGATCACTGCTTTATTCATTGGTGGGGGGAAACTAGCAGCAGGTTCTCGGGTCAGGTTCAAAAGGGAATCAATTCCATCATTATTCTAAGATCTTGGTTAGTGTGGAAGCACAGGAATTACTGTGTACTCCTCATTTATCCCGGGTCATGGCAGCCTTTAGAGAAGAGGTCCAACTATGGTCTGTAGCTGGGGCTCGAGGAGTTTCTTATCTCCTTGCCCTAGCTCCCACCTCCTAATTGCCCTGTGCAGGTGGTCTGGTCCTTTAAGTGTTTAGTGTGTCTAAGAGAGTGTGTTCTTCCTAGGGTGTGTTACAGATCCTTTATCCCTGTAACATTTTTGTTTCGGGGGCTCTTCCCCCCCCCCCTTTTCTTTCTTCTTAATATATTGATGCGCAGCTCTCCTGCGCATTCGAGAAAAAAAAAAGAATATGCAAGTGTCAAAAATTAATGAAATGATTGCAGGCAGAACAGGCAAGCTGGAGTAGGATTCAGATATTGATGTTCTTAGTTGTTATGTGATGTTGTTCTTTGGTTCATGTGGATATAAATATTCGATATTCGGTTGAGATTAATAGAAAAAAGAAATGCATGCTAATTTTGAATTTCAGAATGCATGTGATGTGCACTAATTAAGGATGCTCCCCCCCTTTTATGAACATATCACTGTTCACTGGTCGTTGGAGATATGTTTTCTCAATCTGCGTCTCCGATGAGATCAAAGGAGATATTTTTATAAAAAAAACACGTCATCAATGACACTCAAAGTAGACGCGGTTCGTAATAAAACACGTCACTAATAAGAAGTCACTGGTGACGTGGAAAACACGACACCAATTATAGTCACATTGGTAACAAATTTTGTGAGGTCACTGATGTGTGTTGAGCCGTCTCTCCAATCTTATGATTTGGCATAGTGCTTTCTTGGCATTTCTGGTCTGTAGTTTACACACAAGTTGCTCGGTGCATGAAGCAGGGCTTGAATGCCTCTGATTTAGTTATTGAATCCTGACATTGCCATAAAGCTCCAGAGCACCATCAATTTGCTCAGTATAGTGTACTCCTGATTTGGTAGGTATGCCACTTTGGCGAAAGTCCACTGGCGATCTCACTTGTTACCAGAATGGAGCACCACAGCAATAGGTCGTGGAACTGAGGTCAGACGAACCGGTCCCTGCGTCGTGCAAATGCGTCAAAGGCTTTTGCAGTACAGAGAAATTAAAGGTGTTCTGTCAACAATCATTCCAGAAATGTAATCTTGCATGGTCAGTGCTTACTTTCATTCTGTGATTTTGTATAACTTATTGGAACACACAGATTGCCTCTGCTCGTGTCCCTGGCTGGACACCGAGCATATGCAATACCAGCAGTTACCTCGTCAACCTGTAACCTGTTGGCCTGCTTGTCGTTGCCAGTGAACCACACAACCGCACCAAACCCACCACAGTCATGAAAAAATGAGGGTAGCTAACCTGCACTGAGTCTTTACTATTAGTCTTTTTACGTCCTTCAGTTCTCAACCATTCATCACCAACCCAAAATCCACAGCTTCGAAGACTTGACAAAGGCCGCATGCGGTGCAGGATGACTGTGTGGCATAGGTGCCCATGGAATGCAACCATGCAAGATATATTTAGAGCTAGAAAAACTAGCTTTAGTACCGGCCGTATGGCGCGGTTAGTACCGGCTGCCGCAACCACTACCGGCTGGCAGACCATTTAGTACCAATCGCAGCGACCGGTACTAAACACGCCACCCACGCCATCCAAAAAAGTTGTGAGGATTCAAACCCACAACCTCTAGCTTTCGTGTGTAGCTTCCTTGCCATCGCACCGATGCTAACAACAAGCATGGTCCGGATTGTTACTCAGGCAACTCTGCACAATAAATTTGGCTTTGCGAGTTCGCTCGGCAAGCGACTACCTCCAACTTGCTATCGACTACTTAGACTACTTGCCGACTGCTCCGACAAACTCAACAAGATGGCAACAACTCAAGCATTACCTGACCCAGATTCAGATTGCGTTTGGAACAAGCTGGCTCCAACCTGCTTCGGCGGGTCAATCGAGCAGGATGTTATCCCCGATTCCGAAAAATTTTCAAACAAGGATGTTCAACTCAATCAAGATTCCACTCCAACCCTGATGGCGATTGCACAAGACATGACCAGCATCAACCAAGAACCTCCCTTAGCTCCACCAATTGTGACGGTTACCGCCCAGACGGAAGACGAGCCTATGGAGGACTATCTACTCGCTAGCTCATTCCTCTGAAAGACTCTGACGAGTGGAGTAGGTCTAGCACCAACAAAGTAATCCTAAGGGATTCACTTCTGTCCTAGTTACAAGACAAACTACTCAGCCCCCTGTCTTTCTCAGGAAACGTAGGGGAAGATCGAGTAGAGGTCTTCATCAACAAAGTAATCCTCAGGGATTTACTTTTGTCCTAGTTACTAGACAAACTACTCGGCTCCCTGTCATTCTCAGGAAACGCAGGGGAAGATCGAGTAGAGGTCTTCACCAACAAAGTAATCCTCAGGGATTTACTTCTATCCTAGTTACTGGAAAACTTCTTGACTCCCTGCCTTTCTCAGGAAACGCAGGGGAAGATCGAGTAGAGGTCTGCACCTACAAAGTAATCTTAAAGGATTCACTTCTGTCCTAGTTACAGGACAAACTTCTCAGCTCCCTGTCTTTCTTAGAAAATGCAGGGGAAGATTGAATAGAGGTCTGCACGAACAAAGTAATCCTAAGGGATTCACTTCTGTCCTAGTTACAGGACAAACTACTCGGCTCCCTGTCTTTCTCAAGAAACGCAGGGAAAGATCGAGTAGAGGTCTTCACCAACAAAGTAACCCTCAGGGATTTACTATTGTCCTAGTTACAAGACAAACTACTCGGCTCCCTGTCTTTCTCAGGAAACGCAGGGAAAGATCAAGTAGAGGTCTTCACCAATAAAGTAATACTCAGGGATTTACTTCTGTCCTAGTTACAGGACAAACTACTCGACCCCTGCCTTTCTCAGGAAACGCGGGGGAAGATTGAGTAGAGGTCTGCACCTACAAAGTAATCTTAAAGGATTCACTTCTGTCCTAGTTACAGGACAAACTTCTCAGCTCCCAATCTTTCTCAGGAAACACAGGGGAAGATCGAGTAGAGGTCTACACCAACAAAGAACCCTGCGGGATTCAACTATGTCCTAGTTACAGGACACCCTACTCGCCAGCTCATTCCTCAGAAGGACTCTGACGAGCCGAGTAGTTCCTTAGGCTCTATGCCTATCTGGATAATCCTACAAGATTCATCTATGTCCTTAATTAGGACAATCTACTTGTGTGCTCGATCTTTTTTGTAGGGCTAAAAAGAGCCGAGTAGTTCTTAGACTTTGCACCTACCTTGGGAAATCCTACAGGATTCTCCCATATTCTAGTAATGGCTCCAACTACTTGCCTCATGAACAAGTAGCATACGGAAGCGACTTCAGAAGGGGACTAGCTCCTATATTCCAGCAATGTTCCGTGTACTGGGTCGCAACCAGTCCATGTGTTTGCATTTTTGAAGGGGACTAGGTCCCATATTCCAGCAACGCTCTATGAACTGGGTCGCTACCAGTCCATGTGCTTGCATTTCTGAAGGGGTAATCCCCATGATTCCAGCAATGCTCCATGTACTGGCTCGCTACCAGTACTACCTGCTTGCGTTCTTGAAGGCTCATCGTACCAATAACTTCAATCAAAATTTAGTGACAACTTGGCAGATCCCTAGGCTCGGAGGCTGGCACTGCCGACCACTAGACGTATCTCCACTAATCTTCTCAATTTCTATGCTACTCGGCACTTCTGCTATGGCTTTGCCAGTTCCTAAAGCTTGGGGAGCTGCGCACCAATGGATACTCAACATGGCTCCTACATCTCTCCTAGCTCGTAAGTTCGGAGGATGGACATTTCAAAACTACTCGATGCTAATTCATGTGAAGACTGGAGGCCAGAAAATTTCTACACCGTGTTCCATGACTTTTGGATTCAAGGCTCAGGGGATGTGGGATACGTGTCATCAAAGACTTATTTTTCTATTTTTTAAAGAGGAAAGAGGAAAAAGACTGAAGTGACCCTCAGCCTGATTCTACGATTCAACCTAAGGCTCAAGGACTACTCCATATGGAGCGCGAGTACTTCGCACCATAAATGACCAAGATTTTGGGGCTTGAGCACCTCACAAGTACTTGGAAGATCACTCGAAGTATTCAAGAAGAAGGTCCAGAAGCACTCGATAGATGTTCAGATCGCTTGAAGTACTCGAAGACGTCTCCTCAAGTATTCGATGCCTGCAGGACTCGGGTACGAATAGCTCGGGGGCTTATCAGACCCGGGGCAACGGGACTGCTCATAAGCATAGAATATTCTGGAATAAGGGATAACGCATGGATGTACCTTACCCCTTCTGTAACTACCCGAATAGGTGTAGAACTAGCTGTACTACCTGTCCGGTTGTAGTTGGACTCCAACCGTATTCGGCTAGGACTTTTCATGTAACCCTGTCCCCCCAGAGTATATAAGGGCGGGCAGGGACCCCCTCGAAACATAACAACACCTAAGGTAATACAAGAAATCACACAGGACGTAGGGTATTACAAACCTCGCGGCCCGAACCTATCTAAATCCTTCTGTTCCTTGCACCATCAAGTTCTTGAACTAGTCGATCTCTTGCCTACAATTCTACTGCTAAGGGTATCCCTGAGCAGGCTTGGCGGCTAAACAGCGACACAGAACAGTTAATGAAGCTCTCACTAATAGATGGGGCATTCAGACAGCAAGAGAAAGATGGGGCGTGGGGTTCTCTGATAAGAGATAGTGATGGTCACGGTGTGTTGGCAGGAGCTGGGCACCTCGCGGCTGCAAGACGCCTTGTCAGCCGAAGGTGAAGCTTGTTTGGTAGCGCTCATGCAGCAATGGAGCTGGGGATCTCCAGAATCATTCTAGAGAAAGACTCGATGAATCTGGGTCGGGCCATTACAACCTGTGTGTTTGATCAGGCACCAGGTGGAGTCATCTTTAGAGAGATAAAGGAGATATTGTCGCTGCATTTTAGTCCTGAATCGTTTTTACTCCTCGTTCATGTAATAAGTGTGCACACGAGTTAGCTCATTTTGGCCTAGCTAGGGACCCGGATCAGTCGATTGTTTGGCTTGATCCCCACCCTATGGTTTCTGTTGGATCGCGATGCTGCTAATTCAGGGTCTGGTGCGCATAAGTGATTGAGAAAAGGTTCAACAAAAAAAACTCTGTGCTCAGTAGTGTCCCTATATATATGATGTCTTTTTTTAGATCCTAAAAGGGTACGTGAACAAAAAGCAAAGTACCGCTATCAAATAGGGTATCACGTGCCAACCAAAAGATCAATAGACTTTGAGATTCATTATTTCGAAATAAAAGTAGTAAATGGCTCATCAAACTACTGACAAAGGACCGGAACGTGGCAACAAATTTTATGTAACTGATACCTACTCCCTCCATCCCATAAAAAGTGCAATTCAAGGTTTGAAAAACATTCCACAAAGAGTGCAATCTTAGAAATTAGAATTCAACTATATCTACCTAATTAAGTGGTCAGATTTGATTTGCATACCAAAAAGTAACTGCATTTAGCCAATAAATGAGGGCATAAGAGTCTTTTCACGTCACCACAAATCTGTCTGAAAAAATTAGAATTGCATTTTCCATGGAACGGAGGGAGTACATACCAAACCGCTCTCAAAAATGCAGTGGGAAAAAGTTAAAGGGCATTCACACTTTTGGGCTTGCCTTATGAAGATAAAGTGAGAGTTTCTCCACTTTGTAACCTTCATTGATGAATCACAAATTCAGATCTAGGAAGATAAATGGTTGGTAAACAAAACCCTGCGGGAACAATACCCTATCCTACATAACATAGCCCGCCATAAGCAGTAAACTGTAGCAGTTCTCAATACTAACATCCCCACACTAAACAAACAGATTTGGATTCTAAAATCCCAGCTGAAAATTAAGATTTTCTCACAAGGTAACTATGTAGAGGGATTATTTAGACCAAAGACAACTTAGCAAAGCGATGCAGCAAGAGGTGCTGCTTTTGTCATAGGACGAAACAATTAAACACCTATTTTTAGAATGTCGTTTTGCGCAGGATTTTTGATCTATTATTCGTGTAACTTCAGACCTTTCTCAAACTCGTAGCGTGTTCCATATGTTTGGTACATGGCTTTGGGAAACTACAAAAGAGTTTAATCTGCTTGTCATGCTAGACGGTCTCAACTTGTTGAACACAATGACTATGCAGGAATAATTAGCATTGGCTTTCAAAAAAGAAACATAATTTTTCTCCTTTACAGGCTATACATATCCAGTCTCTATACTTGGGTTATCCTACACAAGCTAGCATCGCATTCGCAAAACTTGATGTCTGCAATGACATCTCAGCGATTGGCGCTTGTGGCAAAGGAGGTTTATTACCTGGGCAGATGGGTGGCAGCGTATAGTCTTCGAATTCATTGTCATTAGAATGCCTGCTTTTGTTGCACCTTTTTGTTGGCTCTGTATATTCTGTTTATGAAGAAATCTGGAATTTCATTCAAGGATTTGTATTATATTGATGTAAAAACCTGGAAGTAAAAAACTTTCTGTTATAAAAAAACCTTAGATTTATGGTCCTGTTTGTATCTGTGAGTTTATCGCCTTTCAGTGGCGTCCATTAGGTGTCACGGGATAGACGGTTTGGAAGCAGCAATCTTTGACGGTTTGGAAGCAGCAATCTTTGCCCGGAAAGTGTT
Organism: Panicum virgatum; assembly: GCF_016808335.1. NCBI lineage: Eukaryota > Viridiplantae > Streptophyta > Magnoliopsida > Poales > Poaceae > Panicum > Panicum virgatum. The sequence continues at coordinate 39,308,832 of NC_053153.1, read as the reverse complement.
GAGTTGTGGCGGTGTGGCTGGCTGGCTGGATATGGCATACCTGTCAACAGAACATGTGGTTTGTGACTCCAATCACATGCACACACAGCCTAACTTGGTTGGTAGAGATTTAGTTTGTCAGAAATTTCTCTAGCAAAAGGTCTAGCATCTGACTAGATATCTCGTGAAGAGATATATCTTGCTGCAATTTGTACTCTTATCAAATTAGTGAATGATGACTGAAATTCTGAATACTAGTGTGAAACTCTATTGTTTTGGAGTATACCCACGGTTTCAAATGAAACGAAAAATGAAATTTCACCATCCTCACTGAGGACAGGTAAAAAGAGGAACAATAAGGAAAAACAAGCATTCTTAACGTAACTGAATACCTTTCATTAATTAATTAAAAAATAATTATCTTAGGCAAAATTGGCCTGGAGACTGAAAAAGGTGATTTTTTCCACGAGCCACTAAAAAAAATGTCTTTACAACAACACATTGTAAATCTATGGTGGTTAGGTACAGGACACCACATCTAATATTATATTCATTTTTAGTAAGAAGCCACACAAAATAACGATTATGCCCTTGCCTCTCTATCTCCTTTCGGCGCTGGCCCAAATCGCAGCACCCATCAGACTCCCAACGCAAATCAAGAAGGCAAACCACGCCTACTGCATCCCGGCATCCGGCCCTGCTGCGACCCGATATCCGCAAGGAGCGATATGGCTTCGCCTGGGGGCGCGGTGACCTGACCGCACCGCAACGCCCGCGGTGGTGTCCGCGCCACACGGGCCAGCACCACGGGGTGAACCCGTCCCACGGCGCCCGGTGCGGCGCCAAATGGTGTAGTAGGAGCTGCCAAAAGTACTGGTTCTCGATGTAGATGAAGCTCATGGCACGGTGGATGGCGTGCATGGAGGCCGTCCTGGATGCTCCAGTCCAGTCGATGATCTGGTCCTTGCCGCTAACTAGCCCATCCCTGGTGGCGTCATCGGAGGTGTCCGGGAAACCGAACGCAGCGTTGCCGTCGATGGACCAGAAAAGATGCGCATTCCACACCTCGTTGTCCTCCGGGAATGTGGACGGGCGACGGTGGGATGATCTTGTCGGCTAGGTCCCAGAGCTGGACGAGGAGTCGAGGAGGTCCTTGCCACCCTGCTTTGTAGAGTACGTCCAAGGACATGGGGCCCTCGAGGCAGCAGTGGATGTCATGCCAGGGCTCCCTGTTCCTGCCCTTAGCGATGGCAGCCGTAGCGAATTTGGGCTGGTGGAAGTCATCGTGACCGACCACGATGATCTTCTAGTGATGTGTGAACATGGTGGAGATTTGCAGGTCATGCATGATGCTCCCGGAATCGTCGGAACCGGGGGCATAGCACGGAGTGCACATTGGTGCCTTGGACGTAGTTCATCTTCTTCTCATCGTGCGTCGCCCTGAGGCCGTCCTTTTTTAGCACCCCGACGGATAATGGTACACTTGTCTTTTTATATTTGTATTGATAACTCTTTGAGGAGAATATATTATTATAAGGGTTATAGTTTCCTTGCAGCAAATTGATACTGAATTGTAGTGTGTTGTGGCCAAGACATCTTTTTTTAGTGGCTTGTGGCAAAAGCTACCTTTTTTCAGTGTCCAGCAGACAAATAATTGTAATCTCAACTTCTGCTCCAATAGCAGAAGCTAGTAACATTCTTATTTTGGAAGAGTGGTTCTGTTGAGTGTATCTCGCGTGGACTTCCATTTGATCACACATTGCAATTGATAGACAAAACTAATATGGCGTACTGCTTTTTTTACTAGCTTTTGTTTGGTTGTATCTGTTGTATCTGACTCACATAACGTCATACTGCACTAGTAACAAAAATCTACTTATCTGCATACACAGGGACAGTTGACCACCCCAAACATATAGAAATAAAGCAGCTTTTTTCTAATGTATTATATAAGATATGGCTTTTTTTATTTTGGTATAGAAATTTCTGTGGTTAAGGACAGCGTTTTACTCAGCAAGTTGACAATTGTGTTCCTTTTGAAAGCAACATCAAACCCACAATTTGGTTGTATTTTACACTCCTTTTCCTTGACTAAAGTACTAAGTTTTCATTACAAGGACTGTAATTTAATTTCCCATAACTCTATTAAAATTCGGTTTGGGAAGATATTGGCTTGTATTAGTAGCCGTAAGGCATCAGAGCAGCAATAACTTGCTCAGTGGTGGACTCTAGATATGGTAAGTATGGCACTTTGGATGAAGTACACTGTCATTCTCAACTATCTATTACTCTACCACAATAAAGCACTACATAGGACATAGCCATCGGCAGTAAAGCTAAAATATTTGTTGCCACAATATGGGTTCGCCATTCTAGAAATGTAATAACTTTTGCATGGTAAATTAAATTTTTTATACAAGTGGTTCACTGAATTGCAGGTTTGAATTGTTAGCAGCCCGTTAGCAGATGTACAGTGACTTCTGTGGCACACAACCCGGCCCCTTACAGTCTATGGAGCTATGGCACACAACTTTTTTACAGTCTATGAAGCCATGGCATAATTCTACCACAGATTATGAAAATTAAATAGTGTTTAACAAAATATGGCCACATTTACGCTGTATATGGTAAACAGGACGACGACCAAGGTGAGCAACAAGGCAATGTTTGGCATTGATTATGGACGATAGACAATAATCCTATATGTAATCCTTCGGGAACATTGTGTCCATCAATTCTGCATGGTCGACCACTAACACATTAGAATTTTTCACGATCAATAGTTTTCTAGAGAAATTAGATCGAAGTCAACAACCATAGATGTCCAATTTATCTAAAAAAAGTACATTCATATAGTGTACGTATATAATGAATTAATTAATGTGTATGGCAGTCGGGATAATATAACAAAATTGATTAACTTTGGAGACCATTAGACAGTCTGTCCTACAACAGAAATGAGTATACGCAAGGACAGAACAGAAATCAAGACAGAATCATAGAGTAGAACATCAGCTTTATTTCCTCACTACTACTATAGATCAAGCATGCGTGTGCTCCTACCAAGCAGTAATAAGATGGGCAATCGCTGCTACTAGAAAACATGGTATCGTTCCACCTCAAAAGTATCGGTAGGAACATGCCCGGGTACTAATTCTAGCATTAGTACTGTGTGATCTTTCTACCAGTAGTTTCAAAATGGATGGAAAGGGTCCTGGACCTTTAGTACCGGATGGTGTTAGCATCCACGTTAGTAACGAGTGGTAAAATCATATGGTACCAATGTCTAGTCTTTAGTACTGGGTAGTGTTCCCATTCGACACTAAAGGGTCCTTCATAGGTTACTTTGAAGGAAAGCATCTATCTTCACATCACAATTACTGCATAGGTGAGATGGTAAGGGAGGTATGCGTGTCCTAAGTTCGAATCTCAGCTGCCGCATGCGTATTTCGTGTGAAAAATCGCCTCCTGCTATGTTCGAATTTTTTTCGAACTCGTACGCTTTGGTACTTGGTGGAAAAACCACCTGGTACTACAGCTTCCTTTTGGTACCAGGTAAATGACACAGTGACGAAGATGGAGACTTGTAGTCTCGGCTTCATAGTACCAGTAGGAAATCTGGACTAAAGTCTTTTTCCAACCGGTACTGATCAACAATTATGTAGTAGTGCGCTATACAGTAATCAGCCACTATATAAAGATCTAGTGGTTGACCTCTTGAAGAGCCAATGACAGTTTTCAATCCTATATATGTTTCTCTAAACATTTTCTACTCAATATATATTTTTATTCTCAAACTAACTTTTTCTATGGTTCCGCCAACAATCATATGACAGATTTAACATTTTGCTTCACCACAAACGGTTCATTCCAACTATTTGCCGTTTTCAATGTTTTTATCTTACAAACTTTTCTCAACTCAACATTTTCTCTACAGAATATATGTTTCCTCAAAAATTTTATTTTTCACTTCAACTTTTTTCATTAGTTCATCCAGCAACTCTTTCAAAGATTCAATTTTTTTTCACTTTGTAGTTCATTCAACAATTTTCCTTAACTTTTGATAACTCAACATTTTTCTTATATGTCTCCTCAATCTTTCACTACTCAGCATTTTTTTTCCTATTCACATTTTTCGTATGGTTCAACCAAAGATATACACCAACTAGAGAAACTGGATTATTTCCTATAAGTCACTACCGGATTTCCACCATTTGCTGTGTTCCAAAGGCACACGGCGAAGGCCACAAAGCACACGGCAAAGACGTTCGCCGTGCGCAGCCCACGGCGAACCCTCGACGGCGACCAGCCGCGATGGCAAAGGCCACTTCGCCGTGTGTCTTTTATCAGGCACACGACAAAGACATTCGATGTGTGCTAGAGGGGGCACACGGCGACTTAAAGTCGCTGACGGCGGGGGCGGAGCGGGGACAGTGACGACACGGGTGATGACGGCGCGGCTCCCCACTTCGCCGTGTGCCAGGATCTGAGGCACAAGGCAAAGATTTAAACTTCGCCGTGTGCCAGGGTCCAGGCACACGGCAAAGATTTAAACTTCGCCGTGTGCCAGGGCCCGAGGCACACGGCGAAATGGGGTAACTTTGCCGTGTGTCACACTGGCACACTGCGAAGTATTGCGCAGGACAGCCCCATATGTTCACTTTGCCGTGTGCAAGGATCCAGCCACACGGCGAAGTGACCATACAGAATTTAATTTTGTTTGTATTTCAACGTATAAATGACCCCCACAGACAAATATCACATTTAATACATATTTATCACAACAAATGTCACAAGCATCATATATAGAGCATATTAAAGTTCACAGACAGTCGATATATAGGAATTCACGTCGTCTGAGCTCAAGTTCTCAATCCAAAGCAACAAATACACAAGTTCACACACCGAAAGACTAGAAGTAGTTCGATTTCACAGTTACAAATTTATCTTCTACGATGGAGGTTGGTCGAACGGCGGAGGGCCTGACGGAGGAGGGCTGAACTGAGGAGGGGCAAACGGTGGAGGCCCGAACGGCGGTGCGAATGGCTACTGTCCGGGGAACGTCGGTGACATTCCCGGCGACAACTCAGGCGTGTTCGACGCCGCCGATTGATTCTGCAAAACAAAATATATATTGCATTGAGGACAATAAGCAAGTTTGAAAAAGTTATAATCTAAAACATTTTGAATTTTTTAGAATTGTATAAGTGACTCTAAAGCATGACGTTTAGTAAACTACAATCTCTAGGTCCAAAGTGAGTCTAAGTCTGTACGATCTCTAGGTCTCTAATATTTGAAATAAAAAACCAAGGTTGTCAAGTTGCTCACAGGAGGAGTTGCTGGAGCCGGAGCCGGAATCAGCGGGAACGCCATCGGAGGTAGTGGTTTGCCGTGTGTCTGGCGTTGGCACACGGTAAAGGTTGGGATTAGCCGTGTGCTTTTTGTTTGCCATGTGCTTTTTGTGAGACACACGGCAAATAGGTTCTTTGCTGTGTGCCCAAAAAAAAGCACAAGGCAAAGTTTCAGGCACACAGTGACTTAGCATTTTCCGGTAGTGAGTGATTGAACATTAAATAAGGATCAGTACTGCACCACTCAGTAGTAAAGCCCCCTGCAGCCAGAAAACTATCTGGTCGGCGTTTAAGGATGAATCATGTATGTCATCCTTACCGTACGGTGTCTATCAATGACGCACTGTCTACTACTCCTCTAGTACTGCCATTTCTCAAACTTTCGCTGTCCGTACTTTTCTCTAAATTAGATTAGATTGAACGTCAGTGAGGCCATACATATTCAATTTTTCTTAAAAAGTATATTCATAGTATTGTTATTATACCAAGTTTAATAATTACGTGAGAGATGAAACTATACATCAAGTTATGATATTTTGGAGATAACAAAAAAGATGTTCGAACTGAAACTGAAAGGAGTACAGATGCATATTTATGGACAGAAATGTAAGCTTCAACCATATAACAAGAGCTTCATTCCCTTTACACATAGAAAAGAAAGAAACTAGCACACGGAAAAAGGAACACAAGATCAAACCAACCGTAACCACGACTTAATTAGGTGGTGGTGGCCCCGCCGCCCTGGCACAGGGGTGCACCTTCCCGCTTGCCCATGAGCTGCCGCCGCCGCCGGCCTTGTCGTCTTCAGCCGTTGGTCTCCTGTTAACCTCCTCTCCTCCACCAGCTGCATCCTTGGCCTTCTTATCTTTCTCTTCGGCCTGCAGGCTCTTCGTCCTGCACCTCTCTTGCCGCACGTGGATCTGCGCATAGCTGAATCCCATGGAGGTCATCTTGGTCCGGAACCAGTGAGGCGAGACAAACAAGTCTGCTGTGCTTTGAGCTTGTTGCCTTGTTGGGAATTGGGATAGAGGCTGCTAGGTGTATTTATAGGGTGAGAGATGGGATTATTGGGGTGGGCACCAAGCCGTGGGTTTCTGGTCTTGTTTTGGTGATATCTATGGGCTTATCTCCAGCGGTGGCGGCCGTTAGGTGTCGCCGCGTTGACAGTTTGGAGGCAGCAATCGCTGTCTGCAAAGTTTTGCTGAGTTGTGGGGGCATGTTTGGATTTGGATTGATGCAGCATCTCTGTGGGCAAGAGCATGTGGTTTGTTTGTGGTCATGGTCTCATCATGGACTGCGCAATAACATGCCTACAGCTTAACCTGGCCCGTGAAGATTTTGGGAACATATCCCAATAACGGAGTTGAAAAAGGGAAGTAAATGGAAGTGTCCCAGGAGGGGGGGGGGGGTATGGAAGGCTTTTGCCTACTAAATGGAAACAACCTAACATGACCGCAGCTATCGCTGTGACACACTAGAAAACACTGATTAAGAAAAGGATCCATAGGCAACTCGATGATACTAACACCACTACATGAAGATTTCTTGAATGGTTTTTTAATGACCGGCAGTTACTGCTCTGGCATAAGATTTTCCAAACTAGCCAAGGACGTTTTAGTTTATTCAAGACATTTTCTGGCTGGTGGTAAGTATTAGTTGCTAATTTAGTTTATTCAAGACATTCATCCAATTCGACTATATAGAAATCCTTGTTCTTGGTATTTGAGAAAAACCATAAAACTTAGCCATCTTAGACAACGATTAAATATGGTGTGGTGAGTAGGTCCGAAAATTATGACATGGGTGTAGAAGCTGTAACGAATATGGCACCATTTATGCTATTTCGAGTGATTTTGGTGATCGAATGACAACACAACACTTGGACTAACATGATTGTTAAGATGGCCATTTTCAGGCTTTTAGGTTCAAGTGATGACAAAGAGAAAGAGAAGATAGGCGTAGCAAGGCCCGAAGGGCCGCCCCTACGGGGGTTCCGCTACCCGGATAGCGGACGGTGTTCTTGCTCTAACCCTTGCAATGAAAGATGCAATGAGAATGTTGTTGTAGAATCATGTGATGATCTCATTGCCAAGGAAAATGATGAACTCAAGTAAGAAGTGGAAAGGCTCATGAAGGACTTGTATAGATTAAAGGGCAAAGGCATGGAGAGTAATGTCCAACCTTCTAAAGATAACCGTGAGAACATGGTGAAGAAGCTTGAGAAGGGATCCACCGTGACTTGCTCTAAGTGCCACAAAGAAGGCCACAAGTCCAACAAGTGTCCTCAACCAAGGAAGAAGCTTTCGGATGAGAAAAACAAAAAGAAACTCACAATTAAGAGTTCTCTCATCTACACCAAGCCCAACCGGAGGAACAAAAGCAATAGCACCTCCTATGTGGTCAAAAAGAAGATCAATGGCAAGGTGGTTGCTCACATGGTTGGGAAGCAAGGAAGGAGTTGGAACCATTCCATTTGGGTGCCCAAGGATGTCATCACAAACTTGAAGGGGCCTCAAATGGTGTGGGTGCCAAAGGAGACTTGAAGCCCAAGAACGGCTACGGGGGATTTGGAGGCTTAGCTTACAAACTGAAGTAAAGGTTCAAGCCAAAGAAGCTAAGCTCAATACTTGGTCATTTCTTGTCCAAGTCCCCCATAAGGTAATGGTAGCTAGATTTCAATTCAAGCATCATGTAGCTCCATTGCTTTTTGCTAGGATAGTTGCATTGCATCTCCTAGTGTTATATATGGTGGGTTAATTGTGCCATAACTCTAACCCATGAGCAACCTACATGGTTTGATAAGTGTGTAGAAAGCTACACAAGGTTACCTTTCATGGTACATAGACTTCATAAGGTATGTTCTTCATATATGTACCATGAACACAAGCTATAGAGTAAACTTCCCAATTGTGTCAAAATCAATGTGCATACATTTGCTTGGTGATTCAAACACTAAATGCATACTTTTAGGGGGAGTTCACTCTATGGCTTGTGATTTTGAGACTAACATGTTTTCTAGCTTATCTTTTGTAGTCTCACGTGGAGTTAACACTCTAAGAGAATGTTTCTCACGATCAATGTGAACAAACAACTCTATAAGAGTGATTAGATAAATTGTGCTTTCATGCATATTGAGCCATGCTTATTGAACTTAAATGCTCATATCTAAGTTCATAGGCTATGTGCTCATACATTTGCTTAACCTTGGTGTACCAAGTGCTCTCCTCTTAAAGACTTTCAATGGTTGCAAGTCACTTTCAATTGGTACATGCAAGGTAAACAAAGCACCCCCGGAGGTATGCAAGGTTCCAAAGGGGGAGAAATGTGGATCAAAGCAAGATATTTTCTCAAGGAAAAGAAGTATATCCCAAAGGGGAAGAAATACCTAAGTGAATCAAGTCATGAGGGAGAACTAGCAAGATCGGGGGAGGAACAAAGGGGGAAATCATGGTTTTAGGGGGAGGCCAAGTCATCATTGGATGATGGTAAACATCCAAGCAAGCGTAAGCGGTTTTCAATTAATTTCAATTGGTATCAAGTGGTTAAATTTGTCAATTTTTGCAAATTTATGCTTGCTTTGATTGTGTTGTCATCAATCACCAAAAAGGGGGAGATTGTAATGAACATGGCACCATTTATGCCATTTCGAGTGATTTTGGTGATCGAATGACAACACAACACTTGGACTAACATGATTGTTAAGATGACCATTCTCAGGCTTTTAGGTTCAAGTGATGACAAAGAGAAAGAGAAGATAGGTGTAGCAAGGCCCGAAGGGCCGCCCTTACGGGGGTTCCGCTACCCGGATAGCGGACGGGGTTCTTGCTCTAACCCTTGCAATGAAAGATGCAATGAGAATGTTGTTGTAGAATCATGTGATGATCTCATTGCCAAGGAAAATGATGAGCTCAAGTAAGAAGTGGAAAGGCTCATGAAGGACTTGTATAGATTAAAGGGCAAAGGCATGGAGAGCAATGTCCAACCTTCTAAAGATAACCGTGAGAACATGGTGAAGAAGCTTGAGAAGGGATCCACCGTGACTTGCTCTAAGTGCCACAAAGAAGGCCACAAGTCCAACAAGTGTCCTCAACCAAGGAAGAAGCTTTCGGATGACAAGAACAAAAAGAAACTCACAATTAAGAGTTCTCTCATCTACACCTAAGCATCGGTGCATCCGACGCTTGTCGGAAGAACCGACGCTATGATGTTTGGTGCAGAAAGGAATCGAAGCCAAGTCAGCCTATAGGCACCGGTTGAACCGACGGTCCAAGAAAGGGCATCGGTGCATTGGGCGTACTATGTATTAGAGACGATGTCAAGTGCCCAGGAGAAGTTTCTTCAGCACCGGTTCAACCAACGGGGCATCGGTGCATACCATCGGTGTAATGACGTCAGCGCCCAGGAGAAGATCTTTAAGCACCAGATGAACCAGTGATGCATCGGTACAAAGCATCGGTCCAACTGGTGGTCACTGTAGCAGTAGTCAGAAGTTCAACGGCTACTTCGTGTCTTAGAGTGACCGGATGAACCGACGCTACCCCTGCCAGAGGCATCGGTTCTTCCGGTGATACGCAGATTTTCAGCTGACCGTTGGAGCAACGGCTACAAGACTTGGTGGCCTATATATACGCCTCACCCCGGCCATTTGAAGCTTGCTGGAGTTGCTGGACATCCCACACACACTCAAGAACATCTCCAAGCCATACAAAAGCATCAAAATCATATCCTTAGCCCTTAGCACACTTTGAGAGTGTTGTGTAAAGGATTAGCTCTTAGTGAGTGAGATTGCAAGGCTTCAAGCCTTTGTGCTGTGGTTCATTAGCGAACCAAAACAAGAGCTTGGTGCGCCGGCACATTGGAGCGTGAAGCTCGCCGGCAACGTCATCGACCCTCCGACTTGGTGTGGAGCGGCGACGACATCTTTGTGCGGGGGACGTGGAGACCCCCATCCTTTGTGGAGAAGCTCCTTAGTGGAACCCGGGGCCAAGGTGACCGTGATTGTGTTCACGGAAGAGACTTGGTGACCGAGTAGCAATACTCTTAGTGAGTGCTACAACAACGTGGATGTAGGTGTGCCTTTGTGGCTAACCGAACCACGGGATAAACACCCGCGTCAAGAGTTTGCGATCTCCTATCCCGCTCATTAAGCTTCCGCATTTCATACTAGCAATTTGTGTGCCTTTACTTTCATAGAATAGTTTCTTGATAGGAAAGGCTATAGGTTGCTAAACTCTTTTGGGATAGGGGTTTCACACTAGAACAACCTAGTTGCACATCTAGATAGCATGTTTTAGTTTAAGTTTTGTGCAAACTAGTTGGAGCCATAGGTCAAAGTTTTTATTAGTGCCTAATTCACCCCTCCCCCTCTTAGGCTAGAGCACCTATTCCTTTCAGAAGCACTGGTTGTGTTCCATAGGATAGACCACTTCTTCTCTTGCCTCTCCTGTACTCTTGGCACATCCACGTTCCTAGTTTGTAGGATCTGAGGTTGACTCACGTTGGGACATTGGCCTATATATGTATGAGTTCATGGTGATCAATACAATTGAGCAATTCCCGCGCATTCCCTCTTACATGGTACCAGCTTTTCTTGATATACGAATGTAAAATGCGATGCAGAGAGGCACGTCCCAAGTGTCCCAGCCGAGAGTGCCAAAGCTCTGAGTCGGGAGCCACATATCTGCTTAACGATCGCCCCTGTCGCCCTCGCCAATATCGCACCCCCTTTGAGCTTCTCTTTGGCACACTGCCTGACTATGCTCATCTTCGGGTCTTTGGGTGCTTATGCTACCCAAACACCACTTCCACTGCACCACACAAGCTCGCCCTACGATCTGTTGCTTTCATCTTTCTCGGCTACCCGGGGGATCAGAAGGGCTACAAGTGCTATGATCCCACCTCACGCCGTGTATTGATCTCTCAACACGTCTATTTCGACAAGTCAGTGTTTCCCTTTCAGCAGGTGCCTCCCTCAACGCCGCCTCCTCGCGCACCGGTGCCCGCGCCCCAACCAGTGATCGTGCACGCTCGTCCGCGACGTGGTCACCATTCGTCGAGCGTTCCGGATCTGCGCGCACCACGGGCGGCGTCATCAACACCCACGCTTCCTCCGATCGCTACGGTGCTAGCGGTGTCCACGGAGACCGTTCCACCAGCTGCTCCACGTGCCACGTTTCCGCTCGAGCCACACGCGGCGTCCCCTTCCACGCCACGCACGGTATCCTCGCCACGTGCGGCGTCTCCGTCCGTGCCACATGGGGCCTCTCCGCCGCCTTCCTCGCGATTCGACTCCAGCCTGACTGCGTCGATCTCCTCGAAGGATCTCCAATGGGACCTGGACCTTGGTTCCTCGACCACCGAGCGCTAATGTCATTACTGGAAAATGGATCTTCAAGAACAAACTACATCCTAATGGATCTCTCGAGCGTCGCAAGGCTAGATGGGTCGTTCGCAGGTTCACACAACGAGTGAGGGTTGATTTCCATCAAACCTTCTCACCCGTTATCAAGCCCGCCTCCATCTAGATGGTGCTGCACCTTGCCGCCTCTCGTCGCTGGCCCGTGCATCAACTCGATGTCAAGAACGCATTCTAGAATGGCGAGCTATCCGAGCGAGTCTACTGTCACCAGCCCGGGGGGTTTGTGGATGCTGAACACCTCGACTACGTCTGTCAGCTCGCCAAGTCCCTGTACGGTCTCAAGCAGGCACCACGCGCGTGGTTTCAACGTATCAGCGCATGGCTACACAACATCGGCTTCAACCCTACCGACTCCGACTCGTCATTGTTCGTCTTCTGACGGGGTGATGCCATTGTGTACCTCCTTGTGTATGTCGATGACATCATCCTCACTGTGTCGACTGACGATCTGCTCCATCACTTCATCAAGCTGCTGAAGTCCTCCTTTGCACTGAAGGACCTCGGGCCCCTGCGGCTTTTCCTAGGTGTTCAGGTGCAGCATGATGACTCCTGCTTCTTCCTCACTTAGGCGCAGTACACGGAAGACATCCTTGAGCGAGCCGGCATGGCGAATTGCAAACCTGTGTCCACTCCAGTTGACACCAAACCGAAGTCGTCGGCTCAGGAGGGCTCCCCGGCAACGAATGCCATGCTCTACCGCAGCATTGCAGTTGCGCTGCAGTATCTCACTCTCATGAGACAGGACATTGCATATGCGGTGAACCAGGCGTGTCTCTTCATGCACGCTCCAAGCGACGCGCACTGGAATCTCATCAAGCGCATCCTCCGGTACCTGTGTGGCACGATCAACGACAGCAGTCATATCTCGGCTGCGCCGTCCTGCGACCTCATGGCGTACTCGGATGTCGACTGGGCCGGCTGCTCCGACACACGCCGTTCCACGTCCGGCTACTGCGTGTTCCTGGGAAAGACGCTGATCTAGTCATCTAAGCAGCAGCCAATGGTGTCCAGGTCTAGCGCCGAGGCAGAGTACAGGGCGGTGGCGAATGCTGTAGCAGAGTGTTGTTGGTTGCGCAACCAGCTTCGTGAGCTTCATGTTCGAGTTGACAAGGCCACGGTCATCTACTCTGACAACATCTCAGCAGTTTACCTTTCAGAGAATCCCGTTCATCATCAGCGAACAAAGCATGTTGAGTTAGACATTCTCTTTGTGCATGAAAAGGTGCAACTCGGACTGCTACGGGTGCTTCAAGTTCCATCTCGACAGCAGTTTGCCGACATTATGACGAAGGGATTACCGTCGCCATTGTTCCAAGAATTCAAGGCCAGATTGTGCATCCAGGGAGCTCAAACTGAGGCGGGTGGTTTTAGAAGTACCGGTTCTGTTACTTAGGATAGACCACTTCTTCTCTTGCCTCTCCTGTATTCTCGGCACAACGTCCTTGTTCCTAGTTTGTAGGATCTGAGGTTGACTCACGTTGGAACGTTGGCCTATATATGTATGAGTTAATGGTGATCAATACGATTGAGCAATTGGTGCACATTCCCTCTTACAATGGTACCAGAAACTTTGGATATTGACAATCCAAAATATCGAATTTGACCTCTGATAAAACAACATTTGTGTTTGGAACATCACGATTGACAAATGGATACCAAATTTGTGAATTCGTTTCTAGAAAATGGGTATGGATGACGAAACTGAAAGTCTCGATGGATATGGATAATGTCTGTGTAAAATAAAAATGCATTTAACAGACATGGTTCTATTAGATGTGTTGATATTCAAAATAGTTTTGGAAAAAGACATACAATACAAATTAGAAATGCATAGAACTGTGAAGTTTATATAAATTTTATTCATCTAACCTTATTTTTGGTTCACATTGCCATAATATTTGTCCAAAACATTAATATTATATTTTTTATTCAGATATATAGAAAAAGTAGAGAAAACATATAGTATTAGTTTCGCTATAAATTTTATTCATCTAGCTCTATATTGATCAAATACTCCAGTATTTGATTGCAATAATATTAACTCATAAATATTTTTAAAAATATAACCATCTACTTGTTTACATATTAGTTTTGATGTATTTTTGTTCATAAATAAAATATATTATTTAGTTTTAGAAATGAACAAATGATTTTATCATTCATAATGTATAATATCTAAATTTAGTCTGGAATGATCTCATTTGTATTTGTACTCTAGAATATTTGAGTTAATATCGAATTTGCTTAAAAACATGTATAGTGAAAATATGGAAAATGTAATATCTGGTCCACATAATCAATATCCACCCATTGATACAACATGATGGTGGTTAGATTACATAGCTTGAGGTTGCGTCCTAAGGTAGGTGGCAGGAAAGACCTCCGGCAAGGACTAGGGTCACTGATGAAGCATGGGATGCATGTCTCGTGTTTGCGATAACAAGCTTGTGATATCTTAGTTTGACCTAGGAATGAAAACATTACAGATATTTTCTGTCCATCCGCATCCGACCAAAGGGGTTCAGAGACTAAATGAAATAGACTGTATCTGTAAATGAGTATTCAATTTCATATCGTATCCGTATCCAAATAGTCAAGTGGGATATATGATATGCGAATAGAAAGGATGGATATCAATGTCCGACACATTTGACACTATTTGTGTCCGAATCTGAATCTAAGTAAAATTAAATATTTGTATTCGTATTTGTATATATTTGCTCGTAGGTTTGTAAATGGTGCGGATATTTTTCGCCAAAAGGAGTCAGATAGTGATTCGGTTATTATCTTCAGATATCTGGTTATTTTTTTTAATATCAGATACTTGATTCGGATATCGAATTCGGATATAAGAAGGGTAATATCCAACGGATATCGCATATCCAGCCGGATAGTCGAATTGGATACTAGATTCGGGTAGTTATTATACCAAATATATGCATTAATAAAAATCTGATTACCTCTATAGATTTATAACTAATTCATTTCAAAATAGGAAAATTTAAAATTAGCACCAAATTTTTTTAAAAAATATAGTCTATCTATTGGTATTCTATTGGATTAATAAAAATTATTTAATTTCTAAAAAATTTAACTAATTCATTTCAAAATAGAAAAATGTAAATTAGTAGAAAATGTATTTTAAGATATCCTAGTCTAATTCGAGAACTAAACTTGAGCTCTGATAATAATTAAACTTGTTCCATTTAACAAAAACTCAATATAGTATAACAACTCGAACTCTAGCAATGATTTGATCGCTCCTACGTATTTATGCATGTAATAATTTAGAACATCAATATTGTATAATTGAGTGCTCAAAATGCTAATGTCATCTATATTTAAGTTGGTTAATCAATCATGATTTAATTTGAATATAACCTCCTAGAACAGACAAATTGATTTCAGTGTTTATCGAGTATCATTAACGTAATAAGTTATAATGTCGTTAATTGAGTGCCTCCAATCTAAGCTTTTGAGCAACTTAGAATGTCATGTAATTGAATCCCTCTTATCTATATGATAAGTTAGAAATATCATGTAACTATTTGTTAATTTGCTCTGTTAAACATAGTCTAGTTAAGATTTAGACTCGTATGGTGTTCGAATATTACAACACATGTGATATGATATAAATATTGCTTTTACTCAATATTCGAAGAAATATCCATGTTCGACATTATCCGCATCCAGATCGCTCCATATTCGACACACATCTATTCATATTTATAACCGAAGCAATCTGGATTTGTATTTGTATCTAAGTCTATCCGTGTTCGAATCCGAATCTGACAGAAAATTTAAAAATAAATACAATATCGGTGATATCCGTCTGTATCTCATCCTTTTACATCCTTTGCTCATATCTAATTCATTTCCATCCATAGATTGGCCAAAACTTTCGGAAAATTGAGAAATCAGACAAAAATAACACAAAGTAGGTGGCACGGAGGTCGTAAATGGTGTGGAATGGAACCTCTACCAGTGACAATGGAATCGTCTATTGATCGATAAATCTCTGCTGCAGTCTTGCGTAGAGCTATAAATGGTATGAGCAGAAGAGCAGGGCATTGTAATCGTGCTTTGATCATCAACCGTTGTAGTAGAAGAATGGTACTCCCTCCAGTTACATGTATATGGTGTTTCAGACGGCTAATAATTCAACATGCATTTAGTTCAACTTTTCTGCCTGAAACATCATCTGAAAGTGGCTGGACATACAAATATATTTCTCTCTAACATTTACTCCCTCCGTTTCAAATTGTAGGTTGACAAATCTAGATATATATATAGATTTTGCTATGTATTTAGAGACATAACGTATGTGTAGGTGTATATCAAAATTTATGTACGTAGATTTGTCAAAACAACCTACGGAATGGAGGTAGTAGAAAAAAAGACTCCTATGTCCACAAGCTACAGATGCGCGAGATTGTAGTAACAAGAAGGAACATGAAAAAAAAAGTCATGGATATGCAATTTGCGTCCGCCCACCTTAAATGTTCCATGAAAAGTGAAAAAAAAAGTTGAAAACAATGGCTTAAAGCCATAAGCAGTCCCTTGTGTACTTTTTGATGCAGACTTGCATGTCAGGCCTTCTCCAGTGGTCGCACCCTGGAATGAGGTGGCAGACTCAAACTGCACCCCCACTACTACAGAGCAACGCACCCTGTCGTTCCGATAGGAATCGAAGCCCAAATGAGATTCGATGCCTACCAATTAAACAAATATATATACACAACAGATAGGAAGGAGTAGCGCATGAGTTGTTCTTCGGAAGAGAGAAAAGTAATTCTTTTATGTACTGCAGGCCCCATATGAGGGTGCGGACCACTGGAGAAGGGAGATGCAAAATCACACCCATCATCTGTGGCTTTTGTGCCACGTACCGAACCTACCACTGGAGAAGGCCTCATGCTGCAACGGGACAGTGACAGTAGGATATTTTCCTTCTTTAAATGGTATGGCATGGATAGCTGCCGTCTGTGTGTTTCGGCCCAGTGTACCTTGGACAGTTACAGAAAGCAACGCGTGGTCAATCGGCAGAACAGCCTCCACTAGGGGTCAAGATCGGACAGGCAGATCACTGATTCCACAATTATTGGATGCACTATGCTCTTCAATTTAACATCAGTAGTGTGTTAGTAGGGATGGCAGGTCAACATGAACAGCTTATGCTTGTTGGGTGGCTCCCTTCTACAAGTGTGCCAAGCTGAAATGAGTGAATAAGCGAGTCTTGTCAGATGCAGATAATGGCGATAAGGGCAGCGTCATGTTTATATATATATATATATATATATATATATATATATATATATATATATATATATATATATATATATATATTTATATATATATATATATATGTGTGTGTGTGTGTGTGTCCTTCCATTTTTTTTTTGATGAAACAGGAGGGGTACTCCCTACTGATTATATATTAAAAGAAAGTCATTACAAATGGAAAGTCTGAGAGTAAAGCTTATGAAACAAAGAAAGAAATGAAAAAATTAAAAGAATTACACAAGGGCTTCTAGCCATGCTGACATAGAGATCGTATGTCTATTTTTGCTCTTAGAATAACTAAGGCAAATTGCTTCTTGAAGTGCCGTAGACAGTTGTCTTGAGTTGTTTGGACTCCCCTAAAAATAAGATCATATTTTTCAAACAAATACACCAACTCATGACAATAATAATGTCCATGAAGAAAGGAACCCCCAGTTGAACTTTAAGCTGCTCCAGCGTATCAAAAGGGCCATCATGACCAACGTGCAGACCTATTGATGCCCAACAGCCTTGAGCAAAAGAGCAGTGGATGAAAAGGTGCTCCAAGGTTTCATCTGCTGCAAGAGTACAAGAATATGCAGGGAGGAACATTGGAAGGACCGGTAGCGCGCTCTAGCCTAAGAGGGGGAGGGGGTGAATTAGGCAAACTAAAAATTTAGACCTATGGCTCCAACTATTTGCACAAAATTAAACTAAGCATGCTATCTAGATGTGCAACTATGGTTGTTTTAGTGTGAAACCCCTATCCCAAAAGAGTTTAGCAACATATAGCCTTTCCTATTAAGAGACTACTCTATGAAAGTAAAGGCAAAACAAGAATTGCTAGTAATAAATGCGGAAGCTTAAAGAGTGGGATAGGAGAAAGCAAACTCTTGACACGGGTATTTATCCCGTGGTTCGGTTAGCCACAAAGGCACACCTACATCCACGTTGTTGTAGCACTCACTAAGAGTATTGCTACTCGGCAATCAAGTCTCTTCCGTGAACACAATCACGGTCACCTTGATCCCGGATTCCACTAAGGAGTTTTTCCACTAAAGAAGGGGGTCTCCACGTCCCCCGCACAAAGATCGTCCACGCCGCTCCACACCAAGTCGGAGGGTCGTCGACGTTGCCGGCGAGCTTCAAAGCTCCAAGGGGCCGGCGCACCAAGCTCTTCTTGTAGGTTCGATAAAGAACCACAGCACAAAGGCACAAAGCCTTGCTCTCACTCACTCAAGAGCTAATCTAGCACTTTACACTCTTGAAGCTAGTGCTAAACCTAAGGATATGATCAATGAGCACTTGGGTAGGCTTGGAGAGTTTCCTGGGTGTGTATGAGGGTTGTAGTAACTCCAGCAATCTTCAAATGGCCGGGGGATGGCATATATATAGGCCACTAAGTGAATAGAGCCGTTAGGAGCCGTTACTCAGCTTTTCTGCGTAGCGTCGGATAAACTGACGGGTAGGCACCGGATCATCCAGTCACACTGTGTCCTGAGGTAGCGGTTGGGGCTTCTAACACATGATGCAGGAGGCTTCGGATGAACCAGTGATGTGGCATCGGTTCATCTGGTGGGGCGTCGGATCTTCCGGTGCTGAAGGGATATTCAGCTGCTGATGATGTCATTACTCCGACGCTTGCTCTGGTGCCTCTTCGGTTTATCCGGTGCAGTAGACTTGGCTCCAGTGCGCTCTACAAGCTCTCTGATGTATACTCCGGGCAATACACCGATGCCCTAACTTTGGTAGCGTCAGATCATCCGGTTCCACTTGGTTTTCTCCCACGTGACCTGACACCCGGGCAGAGTTGCTCCGATGTCGTAGTGTCAGTTTATCCGATGGCAACCGAATGCTCCGGTGCCCCTGCTTCGCATCATTCGGTGCAACTGGGTTTTCCTGAACTCGTCCATTTCATTCTATCTTTGAGTTCTTTCTTCGTGTTTTGTTTTGCTTGGCATTTTTGCTTCATCCCTGGGATCTATAATTATTTTCTTGACAAACACATTAGCCCCATTGATTGCGTTGTTATTCAATCACCAAAATCACAAAATAATGGCTTAATGAGGCCATTTTCCTTATAATCTCTCCCTTTTTGGTGATTGATGACAACACAATCAAAGCAAGCATAAATTTGCAAAAATTGACAAATTGATACCAATTGAAAACAATTGAAAACCACTTACACTTGCTTGGTTGCTTACCATCATCCAATGATGACTTGGCCTCCCCCTAAAACCATTATCCCCCTTTGTTTCTCCCAATTTTTCTTCTTTTCTCCCCTTTTGGAAACAAAGTTGCTCCCCCTTTGGGTGATACTCATTTACTCCTTGCTTTGATCCAAAATTCTCCCCCTTTGGAATCAAATCACTTAAAAAGGCTTGGCAAACCAAAATAGCTCAAAGGGAAAAGTTAGTAGCCTAGGGAGTTAGTCCCATGAATCATGATCCAAGTGTATGATATTAATGAAGATACCAATTGAGTGATTACTAAGGTGGATCACACAAATATGAAACTAGCATGATATGAGCCAAGCTTTCCACAAAGTGTGTGCACTAAATTGATAATGTGAAAATTAGGTGCTCAACTAGTCATTTGAATGAGAAAGCTTAGATCATATTATGCACGGAGGTAGCCCTAAAAAGCATAGAATTGACAAGAATACCAATTGAAGGGTTATAGACCATGCATACCTCCGGGGGACCTTGTTACCTTGCATGTACCAATTTGAAGGTGACTTCTCGTGATATCAATTGAAATTGAATACCAAGTGAAAGTCTTTGAATTGAAGAACACTTGGTACATCAAGATGAACTTTGAGTACATAGCCTATGATCTTAGATATGGAATTTAGTTCCATAGACCATGGCTCAATATGAGACTATAAAGGATAAGCTTGTAAACATGTTAGTCTCAAAATCACAAACCATAGGATGAACTCCCGCTAAATGTGTGCATTTAGTGTTTGAATCACTAATCAAATGTATGCACATTGTTATTGATAACAATGGGAAGTTTACCCTATAGCTTGTGCTCATGGTACACAAATGAAATACATACCTCATGAAGTCCATGTACCATGAAGGGTAACCTTGTGTAGCTTTCTACACACTTATCAAACCATGTAGGTTGCTCATGGGTTAGAATCATGGCACAAGCAACCCACCATATATAACACTAGGTGATGCAATGCAAACAACCTAGCATGGGCAATGGAGATACATGATGCTTGAATTAAAATCTAGCTACCATCACCGTATGGGGGACTTGGGCAATAAATATACAAGATGTGAGCTTGGCTTCTTTAGCTTGAATCTTCATCTTCTAGGTAACCAAGCCTCCAAATCCCCCGAAGCCATCCTTGGGCTTCATGTCTCCTTTGGAACCCACACCATTTGAGGCCCATTTATATTGGTGATGACATCCTTGGGCACCCAAATAGAGTGATTCCAACTCCTTTCTTGCTTCCCAATCTTGTGAGCAACCACCTTGCCATTGGTTTTCTTCTTGATCATATAGGTGATGCTATTGCTCTTGTTCCTCCGGTTGGGCTTGGTGTAGATGAGAGAACTCTTGATAGTGAGTTTCTTTTTGTTCTTCGCATCCGAAAACTTCTTCTTTTGTTGAGAACGCTTGTTGGACTTGTGGCCTTTATGATGGCATTTTGAGCAAGTCACGGTGGACCCCTTCTCAAGCTTTTTCACCATGTTTCCATAGTTATCTTGAGAAGGTTGGACATTGCTCTTTATGCTCTTGCCCTTTAAACTAGCCAAGTCCTTCATGAGCCTTTGTACTTCTTGCTTGAGCTCATCATTTTCCTTGGTAATGAGATTATCACATGATTCTACAACAACATTCTCATAGCTTTTCTCATTGCAAGGGTTAGATTCATCAATTAAATCAAAGCAAGAAGTTGAAGCATCTACTTTAGAATTTGAGTTGGTATTAGGGATAGATTGCTTCATTTCCAAAAAGTCATTTGTATTATTAATGCTCTCAAATTTTGATTTGAGCTCTTCATGTTCCTTGCTAAGCAATTTGAATTTGCACAACAAATCTTCATAATTTGTAGCAAGAGAAACATTAAGATCATTAAGAGCATTAAGATTTTTAATTTCTCTTGATTGTTTTCTAATGACTCTTTGGTGCTCATGAACTAAGTCAAGAAGATCCTTAATTGAAGGAGAGTCGGAGTCATCATCACTTACATTGCTATCCATACCTTTGGCCATGTGGCACGTGTTTGATGATGATGGAACTCCCTCGTTGGTGCGGAAGGTGGTGCTCTTGATGGACTCATCACTTGAGCTTGAGCTTGATTCTACACCATCTTCCACCCATTCTCCAAGAAAAACACGAGGTTCATCCTTGGGCTTTTTCTCCTTCTTTTGCTTCTTTTTTTTCTTGAGATTTCTCTCAACCTTTTGGAGAAAATTAGATGGTAGGCCGGCCCCACCTGTCGGCCATTATCTGGCCCCCTTCGCATGCTCACGGTTTGCTATCTCTACTCCCTGATCCTTCCTGGTCTCGTTCAAATTCATTCAAAATCATGCTAGTTAAATTCAATTTGAATGAAAATGACTAGGAAGAGTTGAAATCTTTTCATGAACATGG
Organism: Panicum virgatum; assembly: GCF_016808335.1. Lineage (NCBI taxonomy): Eukaryota > Viridiplantae > Streptophyta > Magnoliopsida > Poales > Poaceae > Panicum > Panicum virgatum. Next base: position 39,287,208 of record NC_053153.1, on the reverse strand, counting down.
TCTTGCTAAGTTTTGTTTCTTATGCAAGTACTGAATTGCCTCCGGAACTCATATTTAGGATCACTTGATTGTTCGTTTACTGCTCTCTATGATATAATGACATGATGTTGTGCTAGCTCTTGACTCAAGGTCTTGGAAGCTTTTCGAAAACACAAAACTAGGCAAAACTCGTATGCTCAACTTTATCGATACCCATTCCAGAGCCATACTTACAAATTCCAAACCTATAGCTATCCGCTGCATTGTGAGCTTGCTCAAATTTAGTGCCTCCAAAAGAAGTTTAGATTGATTGATCTTCTTGGGATCATTCATGTACACGTCCATCAACCCAAAGTCCATGAGACGTGGTTGCAAAACAGCACTGCACCCCCCTGAAAAGAAAGAAAAGCATGAATGACATTCATGTCTCAAAAAAAAGGTGAAGAAGGGGGAGGTGTAGGGTGCTAGACACAAAACCACCATGGAAATATATCTTCATTTCTCATTCGCACTTGACCCATGAGATGAGCATCTGGACTGCTAAGAGACACTAGGTTTGATCTTGCAATATTAATGTTGAGGGTATGCGACATCCTTCACTTAGCTCCACATACTCGTTTACAGAACAACTTTTGGAAGAGCCATAAGGTTGTGAACAAAAATTGAGTGAATGAGTGACTTGAGCAAAGAGAGTATGCCTTGAATTTATTTAAAAACAAAAATCTTCCAAGTACTGCGAACCAGGAGCTAGTCATGATCTTCATTGATTTATCCTGGAGATCAATAGGTGAACATGAAGGTGTTAGCCACCCGGAATCCGAAGTATGAAAGGAAAGCTCTGAAATAATTCTTATGCGTAGCTGAGTTCGTGAACCCCGGACTTTGCTTGATCCTCAGGATCTTTTTCAACTCCTTTTGCTCGGGACGAGCAAAGTCTAGGTGTGGGGGTGTGTTGGCGGTCGATTTCGATGATTTTTACCGCCAACATTCCTTCGGATTTCATGCTTTTAGAACTATGTTGTTATAATTTTCACTAACATTAACAAGTTCCATGAGTTTTGGTGAGTATCTGAATCCAGGAGCAATATGTACGAAAATGAGCCAAAATAGGGTGAATCCCAGGCCGGCCGGCCTAGGCCAAGCCGGCCGGCCTACCCCTGCAGCATTTCGTCATGCAACTTTGTGGAACATGGCTTGAGCACAAGTTCAAGTTCCCACCAATGTGGTTCAGGCAGAATTCACAAATGAAGACCGAAAGGCTTGAATCAAGTTGAGTTAAGCCCAAATCCAATGACAACCCGAAGATTTAGAACCCAACTCAACTTGAGGAGCAATGTGGGCCCTGTGATCAACGTGCCAGAGTGACGGAGGCCTGAGCCGAGCCAGAGCCAGGCCGGCCGGCCAGCCTAGGAGAAGCCGGCCGGCCTCTAACTGCCTCCGTCGGAGCCACGCAACTGCCACTGACTTCAGGAGGAGATCCAGAGCGTCCACTCAAAGGCGGTGGCCAGATGGCCATGTCCCCAGGCCGGCCAGCCTAGGAGAGGCTAGCCGGCCCCACCTGGTGGCCTCTGCTGATCTCGCTTGGCATGAAAGACAAGCACAACTACCTTACCTGCGTACAACTGATGCTCAGCTCAGTACTGACCATAGAGTAGTATAAATAGAGCCCAAACCCCCTCTTGTAACACACACCCATCCATTTGAGAAGAGAGTCTCTTGTTACACTCTTGTGTTAGAAGTGGAAGAGAGTGAGGTGAGTGCTCTGGTGAAAGCCGAGCTGAAAGGAGCGGACTCGAGTTCTCTCGGTCTTACTCCACATTTTGTATCCACCTTGGAGGAATATACTTGAGTAAGTTTCTTGTCTCAACTTTAGTTTCTCGCTAGCTTTACTTTCTATCTTAGTTACTTGTTTAATTACTTTCTTTGATCTGCGGGATCCTGAGTCTGCGTAAGTAGCAAGTTCTGCTTATTTGAGGTTGCTTTCTATCTAAGTAGACGGTAGGAGCAAGTAGCTCGAGAGCTGTGGGCGTGGTGCCCAGGCTTGGTAGTTATCTCAGGTTGTGTGCCACCCCACAAAATCATTGTGGTAGGCGATAGGTGGTGACAGCCCTACCATCCCTTGTAGTCCACCACGTTCGGGTGTTTTCATAGCAGTAGTTGCAGGTTGCCATTGGACTCCCCTCTCATCCCTTTCTGAAGTCCTTCCTCTTCCAGCTGCCAAAGCAGATCAAGTCAGTAGTTAAGTCGTCAACTAGTCAGAACAGTAGGTTCTCTGGAGTTAGGCCCTCTTTCCTTGGTCTTCTTCTCGCTGGTTGTGTCCGGTTGAAGATCTTTAAGTTTAGTCGAAGCTTAACTGTTCCTTGGATTTGATATCCCAGGTATACTCTCTGGTGAAAGCTACAATCGGTCTCTGTGCACTTGCGGAGTAATTCGTTAGGCTAAGGAGTGCCAACAAGCCCCATTTTGAGCTCTTTCGTTATCTTTTCCACCTCAAGCCCTAGTCAAATTCCATCAAATTAGATGTAGTTGGTGGTGCGGGCCTTCAGCTTAGACAGGGGAAGGATAAGGCTTATATCTCCTATAAACTGTCTAGTAAGTAATCGACTGGAAACCAAGGTGGTTGTACATAGCAAACCTTGGCGAGACGCTTCCAATAATTACCTCAGCCCCCCCGATTTAGAGGCCTGAATGGAATAAAAAGCTAGTAGATGACAGCCAGATCCCCGAACCACTCGAGTGGATTGCCGCTCTGAGGCAAAGACTTTTAACAAGGGAGGCTGTTGTTTTTGACTGGATGAAAAGAAGGATCCAGCCATTACAGGCTCGAGAGACATTCGGTTTTCAGTATCAAGGAACAAGTGATCCATCGCGATACTTGGAAAAAGAAATCTCGAATGGAGAGGTCTTTAATCGAGTGCTACGACTACTTAAGGATGTGAAGCATGTGCCCATCATCCCTGATATATTTTCTGCGGCGTATCCTCCGAAATAGGTATGAATAAAGTAGTTGATTTGTATTCTCGAGTACTCTTCTTTTAGCAAGTTTCTTAATAGAATTTGCTTATGTTCAGGAGGACATGGATGTGTACAGAAGCAGTCCTCCTCTGCCAGGCATTTTTCATCCTTTTCACCTTCTTCCAACGCTCATGCACCACCAAAACCAAATCCAGAAGAATCTTCTTATATGGAAAGTTATATAGACAGTTTTGATAGTGAGTTTGGTAGTGCAGAGGATGGAGAGGCTGCAGGCGAGGATGAATGTGGGGAGCGGAGCCCCAGCCCAAGCGACGGTACTCAGGTGGATCAGCCAAGGGGTACTCGGACAACAGCGCGGAAGCGTCGAGGCGTTTTGCAGTCTGATGTCGACAGGTAAGTTGTAGCTTAGTCGCAATCGAGTACTTTTCGGAAGTTTTCATCGACTTGCTTTCCTTAAGCTTCTTGGTTTTTTTTAAGTCCGACGGGCAAGATGCTGTGGACTACAGCATCTGGGGATGATGCTGGGGTGGCGTCAAAGGTCCCTTCCACCCTAGCGGACTCGTCAAAGGGGATAGCGACTACCCTACCGCAGAGCACTGTGGCAGCGAGTAGTACTAAACAGGGCAATGCCAGCAGTGGTGGGAGCAAGGCGATGGTTGTCCAGCCTACTCCCAAGCTAGGCATGCCTAAGAAATTTTCTTTCAAGAGAGCACCTTCATAAGTATTTAAATACTTAATTTTCAGGTTTTTACTCTTTATGTTGAGTGCTGTTAACTCTGATATACTTGCAGTAATGTGCTCCTGGAGGCTAGGGGGTCTGGCGGGAGTACTTCCTCAGCCCCCAAGCCCTCACTGGAGGAGCCTGCGAGTACTGCTGATGCAGATACTCGTGAAGCAGAGGACATGGTGAACTCCATGCTATGGGATTGGCCGATCCCGGATGCAGAGGAAGGAGGCGAGAAGCGACAGGAGGAGATCCCCACAGGTAAGCCTGTTGTGCCTTTCTCTCTAAATTTTTTGGGTTTTCTTTCCTTTGTTGGTTTTGTAACCCAAGATTTTTTCTCCAGATCCTCAAAATCAAGAGGATCCTGTGGAGAAAGTTGAGGAGACGCCGCGTGCAGATGCGTCCCTTGTGGTGGGGAGCAACACTTCCCTTGCTCCATCAGGAGGTGCCCCACCACAAGTAGATAAAATAAAGCTTGCGCAAGAGCATTTTGGCCTTGCACATAAACTTTTGGTGGTAAGCAATCGATGGCTCGAGTACTTAAATTTGAAGATCGAGTAGTTAGATATTGATCTGTTGCCTTTACATTTGTTAGGAGCTGGCGGAGCAAGGGAGCAGCAGGCCTCGGGACGACTCAGAGCTACTCGCTCTGAGGGAGCAAGTGTCAAAGCTCTCATCTGAGAAAGCTGCTCTTCTGGAGAAAAATAAAAAGATCTCCAAAGACAAGAAAGGTTAGTGACGGAGGTAGATCTATGTACCTCCCTGCCGAGTGGGGTCCCCGAACCCGGGAGACTAACCTGCTTGGTGACTCGGCTACAGCTACTCGGCGTGCAGGGACTCGGCTGTGCGCAGAAAGGATCTTCAGTAGATCAGGATGAGAGGCTCCAGCTAGAAGCCCGTTAATCTAGGGATCTTAACCGACCTCCTTCCTTGTAAAACAACCGAGTATACCTTCCTTGTACCCCTACGCCTCCTGGCTTATATAAAGGAGATGTGGGAAGACCCATAGAGAGACTTCTTCTTCGCAACATTTCACAAACCCTAATACAACCCCGAACACAGGACGTAGGGTATTACGCACATCGCGGCCCGAACCTGTCTAAGTCCCTGCGTCTTCGTATTACCATCGAGCTCTTGGCCCTAAGATCCCCATCCTGAAACTCTACCGCCGGGTACACCCCTAGTGGACTGGCCGGAATAACAATCTGACAGTTGGCGTGCCAGGTAGGGGACTCAGGGCTCATATGTCGAGTTCAATGGCAGCCAACACCGGCGTCGTCTTCTCCGCCAGCATCACCACCCAGATGGAGGCGACAGTCGGCTTCTCCTTCACCTTTGTAGCTTCCCGAAGGCCACGGTTCCCAGGAACCCCACTCTCGTCCCCTCGACCATTGGGGGCAACGTCTTCACCAAGGTTAGATCCGATCTGACCCCCCCAGGCCCCCGTCACCTCTCGAATTTTCAAATCCGAGAACTTCAACGTGATGGCCACGCCTACCAGGGTGACCCATCGCCTTGCCGAATCTGCCAACGATCTACTCTTCCAGATAGATCACGTTGGTAGATCCATCGCCAAGTGCATTCAACTCGGCGAACTCGGGCTTCACCACCAAGAAAATCCTGACCGAGTCCTCCGCGGACTCGGCAGTGCTTCCACCAGAACCAGATCCGATCTGGCCACCCCAAGATCCGTCACATCTCGAGTTACTGAACTCGAGGTTGATCACGTGACGGCCACTCCTTCCAGGGCGACCCGTCGCCCTGCCGGATCTATTGACCATGATAAGGACACGCCTACCATGCCCAAATTTTGTCCCAATCTTTCACGGTACAAAAATATCAATTCAAGATTCAATTTATTCTGAATTTGATCTCAAGCAAACAGCCACAGAGAGAATAACAGACTCATATGCTGATTCCCATTCAGAGCACGTCAAATATGAGAGCTAATAAATTTATTCGGCTAACCACGTATAGCAGCTTTGGGAGAGGGTCATCGAGCATCGCCTAAGAAGAGGGACAAGTGTGACCCAAAACCAATTTGGGTTCATGCCTGGAAGGTCAACCATGGAGGCGATTTTCTTAATACGACAATTGATGGAGAGATATAGGGAGCAGAAGAAGGACTTGCATATGGTCTTCATTGACCTTGAGAAGGCATATGACAAAGTACCGAGAAATGTCATGTGGTGGGCTTTGGAGAAGCACAAAGTCCCAACCAAATACATTACCCTCATTAAGGATATGTACAAAGATGCGACGACGTTTGTCCGGACATGTGATGGCAACACCACTGACTTTCCTATTAACATAGGCCTACACCAGGGGTCAGCTTTGAGCCCTTATTTATTTGCTTTAGTGATGGATGAGATCACAAGGGATATACAAGGTGAGATCCCTTGGTGTATGCTCTTTGCTGATGATGTGGTGCTAGTTGACGAGAGTAGGGCAGGGGTTAATAGGAAGTTAGAGCTGTGGAGACGCACGTTAGAGTCGAAAGGGTTCAGACTTAGTAGGACCAAGACCGAGTACATGATGTGCGATTTCAGCGCGACTAGGCATGAGGGGGGAGATGTTAGTCTAGATGGGCAAGTGGTGGTCCAGAAGGATACGTTTCGGTATTTAGGATCGGTGTTACAAAAGGATGGCGACATTGATGAAGATGTTAGGCATAGAATTTCAGCTGGCTGGTTGAAATGGCGGCAAGCTTCTGGCATCCTTTGTGACAAGAGGGTGCCACAAAAGCTAAAAGGCAAATTCTATAGGACAGCAATTCGTCCGGCGATATTATACGGTGCTAACTGTTGGCCTACAAAAAGACGACATGTGCAGCAACTGAGTGTAGCAGAGATGCGGATGTTGCGGTGGTTTTGCGGGCACACAAGGAGGGATAGAGTCCGGAACGAAGTTATTCGGGATAGGGTCGGGGTGGCACCAATTGAGGAGAAACTTACTCAGCATCGGCTGAGATGGTTTGGACATGTCCAACGAAGGCCTCCTGAGGCGCCGGTGCGTAATGGGATCCTCGAGCTAGTCGATAATGTAAAGAGGGGTAGAGGTAGACCTAAACTGACGTGGGATGAGTCGGTTAAGAGAGACCTTAAGGATTGGAACATCTCTAAAGAGATAGCTTTGGATAGGAGCACTTGGAGACTAGCTATCAATATGCCTGAACCTTGAACTTATTTCTTTCGGGTTTCATCTCTAGCCTACCCCAATTTGTTTGGGAAAAAAGGCTATGTTGTTGTTGTAACCGCGTATAGCAGCAATCTCATTCCTGTAGCAACTCTATCTCGGTAGTAGCAGCAAATAGAATTAGCTGAGTAGTTGAATCCTGAAATAATAGTGACCGACCAGTAAATCAAAGGCTGAGGCTAAAACTAGCTCTTTCTCTACGCAACTAGTAGAAAAGAAATCCAATTGATCCCCCAACAGAAGTACAGCCAAAGGTAACAGAAAGATTGCACCGACAGACCAAATAATATTCTCTGATTAACCAAAGGGCACAGTACAAAGATTGTTGATAGGATTGGCTTACACAGGATAGAAACCCAAACTCTAGATAATTCTTCCACCCGTGGCCACAACGAACCACGATTAGAAGATGGGGATCCACTGAAGAATCCGGAGCAGCGCACACAGGAAACAATCCTGATCACGCTTCCAATCACGATCCTGAAGAATCGGCAAGGTAGATGAGGTCGGACGGCGTCTTGCTGTCCGTAGGAGAAACCCTAGATGAGAGACACAAATAAAATCCAATCTAATCTGTACATGGCCAATTCCTGGCCCTTTATACGCACGCAGGCATAGGCGCAGGACGACGTACACCCTGAATAGGGTCCGACTCAACCATAGAAGCATTGACACCTGGTGCATCCTACAGACACGGACTAAAGTGGCTAATTGCAAAACAAAATAAATGTTAACTAATCTATAGACTAGCAGCCAAGGAGAAATATTAAAATATTGAGGCAAATGCTAATTAAACAACGTAATGACTTGGCCTTCACGTGTGTTTCACCAACAGCATGAAGCAACCATATTTGCAACAGGCGAGCGCTTCTCCAATTCTCTTGCTGGCAATGATTTTTCAAGTGACCTCCACTTTCATAGAACCTATATAGATATATTTTCCTGACTGCTTCTTTTCTTCCGTTTTCTTGTGAAAATTAACTCCTCTAAAAAATATATTTGATGACAGACCAGTGCTAGTAAATTTCTTCATATTGTTGCCATATTTCTCATCAAAATAAATAGCTCCAAATTGAAGACCAGATGATATTAGAGAACTACTGGCTGCTATATTTGAGTTATCACTAGGCATGTCTCCATGACCATCATGAGGAGCTATGGGCTCATCAGACGATCTGATCTCCCAGATAGATCGAGTTGGCAGATCCATCGCCGAGGGCATCCAACTCGGCGAGTACGCGCTTCGCCATCGTGACGACCTGGATCAGGTTCCCTTCGGACTCCGCAATGCCGCCACCACGTACTCGGATCAGATTCGAGTGCGACTCTCGGACTCGGCCACCCCGAGTCAGATCTGATCTGACTCGGATCCGGGAGCAGAGCTCGGCTTCCAGGATACTTCGTTCACCCTCCCACCCAACCACTCATCGGCGACGGAGCATCGCCGGATCTTCGTCATCTCCGCCGACTCCGACACTCGGCCCAACGAGGGCGACGAAGAGAGGGAGAACCGACTCCGCCGCAACGAGATCTGCGCCGACAGAAGGCACAACGAGGCGGTGATTCGTCAGTCCGAGCACGAGATGCAGGACTCCGACTGCTGCAACCCCAGGAACCGGCGCTCGCCGATCCGACCGTGCAACCTCGACGCCGACTTCGTCCTCGACTACAACAGCCAAGATGTCTTTGCCACATCGTCGGCCAACCTGGCCGCGGTGTTCCAGGTGCTCGAGGGCCTCCAGGAGACCCCCGAGATCATCAAGGCTCGCGCTCGTCTGCACGTGGCTGCCACGCAAGCCCAGCAGATGCGCAAGGACAACTCAGCTTTCCGCGCCTAGTCGAGTCACCACTTGACACGACCTCATGATGACGAAGAGGAGGTCAACCAGAACGACCTTCGCCTCGAGCTCAACCAACAAGATCTAGGCCCACGCATCAACAACTGTCATCGCAAACGCGACGCCCCCGAATGCGAGCGACGTTGCCGGTACGACGAGGAACACGGCGTCCCCGACGCCAACCACCAGTACCGCGGCCGCCGAGGCAACAACCCTCCCCGGCGACCGCCTCGCAACTACGAACCCGATAACGACCTCGACGGCTTCTCTGCCTTCTCCAACGGGCTCTGGGCCATCTAGTGGCCTGCCACCTTCAAGCTAACCGGCATCAAGTACAACGGTGGGTTGGACCCCAAGACATGGCTGCGCACCTACTCCATCGCCATCCAAGTGGCGAACGGCGACAACGACATCATGGCCGCCAACTTTCCGGTCATGATGGGTCGTCACGCCCTCAACTAACTCGAGGCGCTCCCGGCTGGCTCCATCAACAGCTGGCAAGACCTCTGCAGTGCCTTCGTCCAGTACTACCAGACATCCTGCCCGGGTCCTAAAACCAGATGAGATTTGGCCAGTGTCATCCAACAACCTGACGAGTCCCTCCGCAACTACATCAAGAGGTACTTCGCTAACCGTAATACCATTACGGAAGTTGATGACAGGGATGTTATCCACCACTTCCACCAAGGCCTCCACAACATCAAACTGTGGAGGAAGATGTTCGAAAGCAACCCCAAAATCGTTGGTGACATGATGGCGGTCGTCAACAAGCACGCTGACATGGAAGACGCCGAGCGAGCCCATTGCCGGCACAAGACCAAGAACGACTCCTCCGAGCGTCCCTCCCAGTGGGACAACTGCCCAAACCGCCGACGCGACGACCGTCCACCTCTCCACCGGAAGAAGCACGACAACACCGAGTCATCCAAGAACCAGGACCGCAAGCGTGGCCCCGAGAACGCCGTCGCCGTCGCCGAGAGGTCCCAGTTCCGCTCCACCCTCAACCAAGCGGACCTGGATCGACTCCTGGATGGCAAGTGTCCTTGGCATAAGGGCAAGAACCACACCACCCGGGAGTGCCGTGCACTCTCCAACGGCGTCATCAAGGATGACGACTCCAAGCAGCCCCGCCGTGACAACCGCGATAGGCCGAGTGGTTCCAGTACCACTCGGGCACGCCCACGGAGGCCCAACTCGCCTAGGCAAGACGACAACGAGCAGAGGGAAGATTCCCCAGGGAACTTCCAGGAAGAAGACAAGGCCGTCAATTTCATATTTAGTGGCCCCAACAAGCCATCATGCCGGTACAAGCTCAAGCTTGATGATCGCGAAGTCAACCTGGTGTTCAAACACCCGGTTGAACCCCTGCGGTGGTTGGAGACGCCGATTACCTTCGATCACCATGACCACTGGGTCCACCTGCCTTCTACAGCATCATCCCAGGAGCCGGGTCGACCCCGGTCGGCCGGGTCACCCTGCTTGTTACCTTCGGCACCCACGACAACTACCACACCGAGTACGTCAACTTCAAGGTCGCCGAGTTCGATACCACCTACCACGCCATCCTGGGAAGACCTTCCCTGGCCAAGCTCATGGCGATCCCCAACCACACGTATCTTCTCTTGAAGATGCCAGCTCCAAAGGGGGTCCTCTCAGTCTACGGAGATCTGCAGACTTCCTACGCGAGCGAGGCCGAGAACATCAAGCTCTCTGACACCCCGGAACGATTCAGGAACTCAGTTCTTGTTGCCCAGGTAGCAAAGAACCTCCCGGCGGACTAGCAGCAGATTCCCGCCAAGGAGTCAACTTCCGAGTCGCAGCTCGCGCCAGCCGTGGCGACCAAGACCATCGTCCTCAGGGACGATGAGACGCACAAGACCGCCGTGATCGGGGCCAGCCTCGACCCGACATAGGAAAGTGCGCTCACCTCCTTCCTTCGGGACAACTGGGACATCTTCGCATGGAAGCCATCTGACATGCCGGGAGTTCCAAGGGACGAGGCTGAGCACTCCTTAGACCTTGACCCGAAGGCGAGACCCATCAAGCAACGGCTCTGCCTCTTCGCGCAGGATCGAAAGGAGGCTATTAGGGTAGAAGTAACCCGGCTCCTTGCCACTGGTTTTATCCAAGAAGTCACGCACCCAAATTGGCTGGCAAACCCAGTCCTTGTAAAAAAGAAAAATGGTGAATGGAGAATGTGTGTTGACTATACTGATCTCCACAAACACTGCCCTAAAGACCCTTTTCCTCTACCACGCATCGACTAGGTCGTTGACTCGACGGCCAGGTGTGTTCTCCTCTCTTTTCTTGATTGTTACTCAGGGTACCACCAGTTAGCCCTAAAGGAGTCGGATCAAGAGAAGATGTCCTTCATCACCCCTTTTGGGGCCTACTGCTACAACACCATGACGTTCGGCCTCAAGAATGACGGCGCCACATACCAGAAGGCCATTCAGAGATGCCTCCAGGGGCAGATCGGGTGCAATGCCGAGGCCTATGTCGATGATGTCGTCGTCAAGACAAAACATAATGACCAGTTCATTACGGATCTCTCCGAGACATTTGAAAATATCAGGAAATTCAAATGGAAACTCAACCCGACCAAGTGTGTGTTCGGTGTCCCGTCCGGAAAACTACTCGGCTTCATAGTCAGTAGCCGGGGCATCGAAGCCAATCCCACCAAGGTCAACGCCATCAGGTTAATGAAGCCTCCCAGGAGCAAAAACGACCTGATGAAGCTCACAGGGTGTATGGCCGCATTGAGTAGGTTCATAAGCCGACTCGGCGACAGAGGCCTACCCTTCTTCAAACTTCTCCGGAAGTCCGACAAGTTCAAGTGGAACGATGATGCCTCCAAAGCATTCCAGGAGCTCAAGGATTTTCTCACCTCGCCACCCGTCCTAACAGCACCAGAAGACAGGGAAGTCCTCCTCCTGTACATCGCTGCCACCACCAATGTGGTGAGTATCGTCCTTTTTGTCAAACGAGACGAGCTGGGTCACATCTACAAGGTACAGCGACCGGTCTACTTCATCAGTGAAGTACTCAGCGAGTCCAAGGTGCGCTACCCCCAGGTGCAGAAGCTACTGTACGCCATCCTCATTACATCAAGGAAACTTCAGCACTACTTCAAGGCCCACAAGATCAAGGTGGCCTCCTCCTATCCACTCGGCGACATCCTACACAACAGGGACGCCAACGGCCGAGTCGTCAAATGGTCAGTAGGACCCGGCGCTTTCACAATTGAGTTTATGCCATGCTCCGCGATCAAATCTCAGGCTCCGGCTGATTTCGTCGCCGAATGGACCGAGATCCAAGATCCTCCACCTGACACCCGATTCAAACACTGGATCATGTACTTCGACGGCGCCCTCAACCGCAACGGAGCTGGTGCCGGGATACTCTTCATCTCCCCCAAAGGTGAACAACTCAAATATGGCCTCCAGTTACTCTTCAAAGCCACCAACAACGCTGCCGAGTACGAGGCTCTCATTCATGGTCCCCGGATCGCTGTCACACTCGGCATCAAGCGTCTATTGGCTCATGGTGACTCCAAAGTCATCATATAGCAAGTCAACAAAGACTGGGAGTGCACCAAGGAGAAGATGGATGCCTATTGCAGGGAGATCAGGAAGCTCGAAGCCCAATTCTCTGGTCTGGAGTTCCATCACGTCCCTAAGGACGACAATGTTGCGGTAGACGTTCTGTACAAGCTCGGATTCAAGCGATCCATTGTACCACCAGGCATATTCGTTCAAGCACTCAACAGTCCTACAGTCAAGATGGAGGAGGAACCTCCTGCAAAGTCCGACTTGGTCCCGGCCTTAGGGCAGCAAGTTTTGACTCTCGACACCGACTGGCGCTCTCCCATTATCGACTTCATCAAGAACAACAAAAGCTACCAAAAAGCAAAGGAGTACGAGAAGCTTGCACGCTGATCAAGCAGCTATGTCGTCATAGGAACCAAGTTGTTCAGGCACTTGGCATCCTTGGGAACCCCGTGCAAATGCATCACACAGGATGAAGGAGTCCGACTCCTTAGCGATATCCACTCGGGCATCTGCGGCAACCACGCAGGCGCCTCCACCCTCATGGGGAAAGCCTTCTGATCAGGCTTCTACGGGCCCACGGCCCTGGCCGATGCTCGGAACATCGTCAGACGATGTCCCGGGTGCCAGTTCTTCTCCAAGCAGCAGCACGTCCCGGCTCAGGCCCTACGGACTATACCGCCTTCCTGGCCATTCGCCTGTTGGGGACTCGACTCTATGGGACCCCTAAGGACAGCCGTTGGTGGGTACAATCACATATTCGTGGCGATCGACAAGTTCACGAAGTGGATCGATGTCAAACCCGTAACGACCACCACTACAACTAAGGCAGCAGAGTTCATTGCGGAGATATCACATCGGTTCAGAGTGCCTAATCGGATCATCACTGATCTGGGTACCTCGTTCATGGGCTGCGAGCTCTGGGACTACTGCCAAGAGAGCTGCATCGATGTCTACTATGCCTCCGTGGCGCACCCCAGGTGCAACGGCCAAGTCAAAAGAGCCAATGGCTTGATCCTCCAGAGGCTCAAGGCCAGAATTTTCGATCTGATCAACAAATACGGTGCAAAGTGGCTCCAAGAACTACCCAAAGTAGTCTGGGGACTCCGCACACAGAAAACCCGAGCTACCGGCTACTCGCCATTCTTCATGGTGTACGATTCTGAAGCAGTCTTGCCATCGGATATAGCTTTCGGTGCTCCGCGCATCAAGAATTATGATGAAAATGAAGCCGAGTCGACTCGACGCACCGACATCAACTCGGTAGAGGAGCACCGTCTGATGTCCTCCATACAACACGTGAGATATGAACAGCAGCTCCGGCACTATCATGATCGCAATGTCCACGAGCGAGACTTCAACATCGGCGACCTGGTTCTACGGCAAATCCAGTCGACCACCGGCGCTCACAAGTTGTCTTCCCCATGGGAAGGACCCTTCATTGTCAGCCGAGTAGTGGTTCCAGGAACCTACTGCTTACAAATGCAAGATGGCACCGACGTGGGCAACCCATGGAATATCGAGCACCTACGCTGCTTCTATCCGTAGAAGCATAGAAAATGCAAAGCTATGTACCTATCTACTCATTTATTAAAGTTTGTTGCATGTTATTCATCATATTCTATTTTCTTTCGTTCTTCACCGAGTCATTTTCAACACACTCGGGGGCTGCGTCTCGGCTACCCAGCCAGCCCCCACTCGGAGTCCGACCAGACAGACAAGAACAACCTGCTCCGCTCTTAATGAACACAGCTGATTACGCCCTGTAATTACTCTGTGTCACCCTAACTCATTGCGCACATTGATGATCAGCTCTCAAGCGCTATTAAAAAGGGCTCAGAGTCTACTGTCCAACTACTCGGCAAATTAAGAAAGAACCCGAAACGTGGGCTTAACTTAAAAACAATTAAAAATAAAGCATTATGTACATAACCATTGTTTTAAGTCGGTCCATCCTGACTAACTCTTCTTGCAGCAAAATAAACATAAGAAACTCCTGGAAGCCGGCGGCCTAAAAGTCGGCCACGATGCGCTCGGTGATCTCCAGGACACTGGTGTGGTTGGCCTCCCAATCCGCCTCAGAGCAGTCACAAGGAATGACGTCCCCCACCAAATCCAGATCTGCCTCCGGGAGATGGGACTTCACCATTCCCATCGTGTGATGTATGGCATCCCTGGCCGCTCCCTTTATGACGGCCTCCAGTCGGCCACAGGACGCCTCCAGCCTCTCAGACAGGCTCTAGGCAGCCGCCTCACCCTCGGGCTCGAACGCCACGAGCAGAGCCTCCAGCGGGCCACTCAGGCGATCCAGCATCGCCCGGCTCTCGGCCACCTAATCCTCCGCTTCTATAGAAAAGCACTCGGCTACGTCAGTCCAAGCAACAAAAATCACACACACCCAACAGCTGTATGATTTTTGAATCATAGCTCATTTAGCCTGTTGCACCAGGTGAAGCTTGTCTTCGGTGGAGGCCTCCCGGACCTCAGCTACCTCTCGAAGCTTCTGCAGCTCCTCATTGGCCTTGGTGCAGGCCTCCAGCTCTGAACAGCAAGCAAGTTATAGACAAACAGTGCAAAAAGGACTCGGCAGACTTCGATCCAACTCCTTACCGCGCTTCTCCTTGCGTAGAGCCTTCTTGGCCTCCACCTTCTCGGCCTCCCACTGGCGGCCCTGCGCCTCCAGCTTGGCCACCCTGGCCTCGAGCTCCGCCACCCGACCAATGGTGGCGCTCCCTTCGGCTAGCTCCTGGGCGGCCTGCTCTGACAGCTCCACCACAGCCTGGAGAGTAACTCGGCGTTACAAGACAGCATCAACAACAACAAGTCGGCTACATAAAGAGTGAGGCAGAAGACTTACCTCGACCCACTCATGGGTCACCTTGGCGGCCTCGACCAGGTGGTCGCTGAGCGACTTGTCTTCCTCTTCCTCCTCCAGCGGGGCTCTAGCTCCCCTCGAGGACTCTGCATGGGCCCTCCCCACCTCGATGGCTGGGACTTTCTGGGCCCTCACCACCTCAACGGCTAGGACCTCTTGGGCTTCGACTACCACCTACGCCGCCCCTTCATCTCGGGACAGATCTTGCATCTCGACATCCTGGAGACGGGGAGGGACCCTGTTGCTGGCCTCCTCCTTCTTCCTCTCTTCCTCGCAGCGGGCGCGGCTCTTTGCCAGGCTCACCCGCGGCGAGGTCAACACCGCGGCATCACTAGAGCCACCCTCGGTGGACGACCCATCCGCCTTCCTCTTGGCGCCGCTGAGTGAAGCCTTCCTAAACCAACAAACAAGGCACTCAGCCCAGCAAAGAAAATTCAAGCAAGAATTGCAAAAAAAGATCAAGACAATTACCCGCCGCTGCGATGCAGCGCGAACTTTAGCTTCAGCGGCGCGGTCGGCCAGGGCGCAGGGGCATCACTTCCCCGTGCAGCTGGCCCAGTCCCTGGGCCGCCTCCTTCTCAGCTTGGGGGCCGGCCGACCTCGACCCCACTGCAGCAGTAGCCGGGGGCGCCGACGCTCCCCAGACCTTGCTCGTACCATTGGGGGTAGAGCTCCTCAACGACCTCTGCGCCGCCATCAATCCCATCTTTGACAGCGGGAACTTCTTCACGGCACGACGCGTCTTCCTCCTCGGGGTGGCCGAGGTCGGCGGCCCCGAGGCACCGGTGATATCCACCTCCGACTCACTCCCCATGGAGGAGTTGGAGGAGAACTCCATCTCTTCTTCCGCCGGCAGGCGCGGCTCAGCGGGTGCGGCAGTCTCCTTGCCAGGGTCCCCCTTAGGCAGAGGAGCAGGGGACCAGTACTCTAAGACCTTGGCCTGCAAAGAATCCGAGTTGTATCACAACCCAACAGGTGCGGTCGGAAAAACAGAGGAAACAACTCGGAAATGAAGAAAACAACTCGGAAGATTCAATAAAACTTACGGCATCAGTCAGCCGCTTCAGGCAGAGGGCTTTCGGGCAGCCCTTGTCCCGGATCTGCCCCGCCATGATGTGGGCGACTCGGTTTGCAACTTCCTCCTGGGGGACTTTGCGCTTCTGTCCTCGGGTCGGATCATCATGACCCCAGTACTCATAGGCCGGGTGGACCCTCTCCTTAATCGGCTGCGTCAGCTACTTGAAGAAGGAGAGGGCCACCGCGGCCCTTTCAGCTTCTACGCTGATAGTTCGGGGATCTCCTTGAGGAGGCGCTCCACCTACGCCATCTCCTCGGTGGTTGGCGGCTCCTCCCAGCAGGCCTTATACTCTGGCGCGCGGCCAGAGCGCACCGGGAGGCAGGGCACTGGGTTCGACACCATGAACCATTCTCGCGCCCACCCTTTGTTGGTATCGCGGAGCTCGAAGTTGGGGTAGATGCTCTCCTGGCGCAGTGAGAAGGCGGCCCCACCCACCACATTTCGGCAAACGTTGGATGGGTGCCCCTTAAGGCGGTACAGAGCCCGCCACAAGTTGAAGTGGGGGGCGATCCCCAAGTACCACTCGCAGAGGTGGATGAAGATGGCGATTTGATCAATTGAATTGGTCTTGATCAAGTGAAGGAGCCCGCGGAAGAAGTCCCCCGCGGGCAGCGCGAAGCCCTTCTCATAGAAGGACTTGAACACGACCGTCTCGGTCATGTCCTCCGATGGGAACTCCTCCCTGAAGCAGCACCGCCACCCAGAGATCTACTTCTCCGAGAGGATACCGCGCTCCACCATGTCCTGGATGTTGCTCTCTTGGAGAATGCACTTCTACCACGACGACTAAGGTGGTGGAGCATCTTCGGCGCTCCCCGAGGTCGAAGGCGAGGAAGCAGCGGAGGTGGCGGCCATGGCGACGGCGGCGAGGCTCGGGAGAGCGGTGGAAATCGTGAGAAACAGGAGGACCAAGAACTCAGGAAGCAAGCCGAGTTAGCAAGGCAGCGGAAAGTTCTAGAGTACTCTGGAATGGGGTGGCTGTTCCGCGTAACCTCCCTCATTTAAATATTGGAGGCTACATAACAGGCAGATCCGAAATCAACGGTCGGATATGATCAGGGCGGGTATCTTGCGAAGGACAGAGCAGGGGAAATAGTAAAAAAAAATTATCGTTGCCCCTAACAGCCCTGCTCCTCTGTCAAGCGCGTCAGATCCGCGCGAGGTAATAATGGTTTGATTTTTTACCGTAACAGGAATATGCTTTGAATATTCCTGATATGACCTGGCATGTCTCCGTGACCCAGCCAGGGCCTCAGGGCCCAGATGCCGCGACTGCTCGGCGCATCTCCGTGACTCCGCCAGCGACTCTGCTCAAGGGCTGGGCGCCATCTGCGACCCGGCATGTCTCAGCAACCCAGCCAGGGCCTTAGGGCCCGGACGCCGCGACTGCTCGGCATGTCTCTGTGACTCCGCCAGCTACCCTGCTCAGGGGCTAGGCGCCATCTACGACCCGGCGTGTCTCCGTGACCCAGCCAAGGCCTCAGGGCCCGGACGCCGCGACCACTCGGCGCGTCTTCGTGACTCTGCCAGCGACCCTGCTCGGGGGCTGGGAGCTATTTGCGACCCGGTGTATCTCAGCGATCTAGTTAGGGCCTCAGGACCCAGGCGCTGCGACTGCTCGGTGCATCTCCGTGATTCCGCCAGTGACCCTGCTCGGGGGCTGGGCGCCATCTGCGACCCGGCGTGTCTCAGCGACCCAGCCAGGGCCTCAGGGCCCGGACGCCGCGACTAATTGGCGCGTCTCCGTGACTCCACCAGCGACCCTGCTCGGGGGCTGGGCGCCATCTATGACCCGGCGTGTCTCTGTGACCCAGGTAGGGCCTCAGGGCCCGGATGACGCAACTGCTCGGCGCGTCTCCGTGACTCCGCCAGCGACCCTGCTCAGGGGCTGGGCGCCATCTACGACCCGACGTGTCTCAGCGACCCAGCCAGGGCCTCAGGACCCAGACGCCGCGACTACTCGGCGCATCTCCGTGACTCCGCCGGCGACCCTGCTCGGGGGCTGGGCGCCATCTACTACCCGGAGAGTCTTAGTGACTCGACCGAAGCCTCAGGACTCGGACGTCACAGCCGCTCGGTATGTCTCTGTGACTAATACTCAGATCTTCAGGGCTAGGGGACCGGGTTGGATTCACATGCAATGGCTGCCTCAGGGTAGCCAAGGGCCAATATCTCCAGAGAGTTGGTGTAACAAAAACACTCATCAAAGGCTCAGGCTCTCGGATCATCAGGAGTCAGGAATCAAACCTTTGGCCCTCAAAATGCTTCTCTGAAACCTTCCGAGGCTCAGGGACTGCACCCAACGGGTGCGCCCAGGGGTGCAACCCGTTCTGAATCAACAACTACGAATACTTACGAAGAGCACCAAAAGACCTCGACGAAGATTCAACTCGGCCCTCCCTCGCTCAGGGGCTTGACGGAGGTAGATTTATGTACCTCCCTGCCAAGTGGGGTACTCAAACCCGGGAGACTACCCTGCTTGGTGACTCGGCTACAACAACTCGGCGTGCAGGGACTCGGCTGTGCTCAGAAAGGATCTTTAGTAGATCAAGATGAGAGGCTCCAGCTAGAAGCCCATAAATCTAGGGATCTTAACCGACCTCCTTCCTTGTAAAACAACTGAGTATACCTTCCTTGTACCCCTACACCTCCTGGCTTATGTAAAGGAGACGTGGGAAGACCCATAGAGAGACTTCTTCTTCGCAACGATTCACAAACCCTAATACAACCCCGAACACAGGACGTAGGGTATTACGCACATCGCGGCCCGAACCTGTCTAAGTCCCTACGTCTTCATATTACCATCGAGCTCTTGGCCCTAAGATCCCCATCCTGAAACTCTACCACCGGGTACACCCCTAGTGGACTGGCCGGAATAACAATCTGACAGTTGGCGCGCCAGGTAGGGGACGCAGGACTCATATGTCGAGTTCAATGGCAGCCAACACCGGCGTCGTCTTCTCCGCCAGCATCACCACCCAGATGGAGGCGACAGTTGGCTTCTCCTTCACCTTTGGAAGCTTCCCGAAGGCCACGGTTCCCAGGAACCCCACTCTCGTCTCCTCGACCATCGGGGGCAACGTCTTCACAAGGGTTAGATCCGATCTGACCCCCCAGGCCCCCGTCACCTCTCGAGTATACCTTCCTTGTACCCCTACGCCTCCTGGCTTATATAAAGGAGACATAGGAAGACCCATAGAGAGACTTCTTCTTCGCAACATTCCACAAACCCTAATACAACCCCAAACACAGGATGTAGGGCATTGCGCACATCGTGGCCCGAACCTATCTAAGTCCCTGCATCTTCATGTTACCATTGAGCTCTTGGTCCTGAGATCCCCATCCTGGAACTCTAGTTCGGGTACACCCCTGGTGGACTGGCCAGAATAACAATCCGATAGTTAGTGTTTGCCTTTTGTAAAGCAGTCAACTAATTTGATTCATCTGTTGTTCATAAGAGTTTCCTTTTAACCAAATACATAGCCCTCAAAAAATCATTAAAGATTGAGGAGAGCATGGTTCTTGATCTATAGATTCTTATGTACCGAAATGCAGATGAGATTGCCAAGCTGCGGAAGATCAAGGCGGACTCCAACAAGGAAGTACTTGAAGCCTTAAAACAAGTAAAGAGCTTATCGGAGTCCAAAGTTTCCTTGCAAGAAGAACTCAAGGAGTTGAAGGTTGCGGCTCAGGCTGTAGTGGACATGGTGGACATCCCCGAGTTCAAAGCAGAGGTGCCACTCTCCCTGGTGGAGAAGCTTCGGAAGGTACCACAGTGCTTTTTGCAATATGTCTCGATAACCACTCGACAGTATGTGTCACATGTACTCGGGTTGGTCAAGTCCTACTGGTTGCAGTCACCAATTGATCCGCTAGGTGAGGGTGTGAAGTCAAACTGCAGTGAAGAGCAGTTTGACCAGTACCTCTTTGAAGTCTCACCTATTGCGGATAGGATGGTGGATAGCCTGAGCAATGCCTGATCGTCTGAACTTTTGAATTCTATAAGAAAAAGATGTGGTGGGCTTCTTTGAAGCCCTAAATGCCTTATCACTGAGTATTTGTGTAGGAATTAAGAAATCCTTTGGTGGTCGAATAGTGTTCCTTAAAATTCTCAGGATGAGTACTTTTTAAGTTTGGCGGCAGCGTGCCTACTCGTTCTGGTGACAGATATAGGATATCTATCTTGTAATGTGATCTAGTTTTTCTTTATTAGCTAGAGTTTGCTCGAAAGTGCATCGAGTAGATTGTTCAATTTCAGAACTTGGAGAAGTTTCCTAGTGCTGACCGGTTAGGATTGAATCCGGTGAGATTAACCAAGTGGGAAAAGCACTAGGAAAAGTAGTCAGGCCATAGCCTGAAAGGCGTTTCCCTTTAAGGGACATGAGTGCGATCGTTGAGAATACAACTTATTGTAGGAGCAGGGCACATTAGACTCAAGGCGCTAAGTGCAGTATCCTATGAACTCGGTTGTCCAAGAAAGCGGGAGACTCTCGTCAACTACTTGGGGTACCAAAAACGAATGAAACACCCTATGAACTTGGTGTTGGGAACAAGCGGGAAAAATCCCGTCAACTACTCGACATACCAAGAACTTAGTGTAACAATCTTGGTGATCCAAGCAAGTGGGAGACTCTCGTCAACTACTCGGGGTACCAAGAACTTAGGCAATATCTTACGATCTCGGTGGTCCAATTAAGCGGAATACTCTCGTCAACTACTCGGGGTACCAAGAATTAATTAAACACCCTATGAACTCGGTGGTCCAAGCAAGCGGGAAAAAATCCTGTCAACTACTCGGGGTACCAAGAACTTAGTGTAACAATCTTGGTGGTCCAAGCAAGCGGGAGACTCTCGTCAATTACTCGGGGTACCAAGAACTTAGGCAATATATTATAATCTCGGTGGTCCAAGCTAGCGGGAGACTCTCGTCAACTACTCGGGGTACCAAGAATTAATGAAACACCCTATGAACTCGGTGGTCCAAGCAAGCGGGAAAAATCCCGTCAACTACTCGGGGTACCAAGAACTTAGTGTAACAATCTTGGTGGTCCAAGCAAGCGAGAGACTCTCGTCAACTACTCGGGGTACCAAGAGCGAAAGTATTGTCCTGCCCTTTTTAAATAGATCGTCCTTCTTAATGTCTAGGGTAATTTCCAAGGTTGACCGTTTAGGATTAACCTCGTCAGGTTACCCAAGTGGGAGCAACTTTTAAAATATCCAAAAACCTACTAGATCCAGTGAGTAGGGTGTCTTCTTTGAAGACAGGAGTAACCCTTAAAGTTGACTGTTTAGGATTAACCTCGTCAGGTTACCCAAGTGGGACTTAATTTAAAGATATCCAAAACCTACTCGAGCCAGCGAGTAGGGTGTCCTACTTGAGGACTGGAGTAACCTCAAAAGTCGACCATTTAGGATTAACCCCGTCGGGTTACCCAAGTGGGACTCACTTTGGAGATATCCAAAACCTACTCGAGCCAGCGAATAGGGTGTCCTATTTGAGGACTGGAGTAACCTCAAAAGTTAACCATTTAGGATTAACCCCATTGGGTTACCCAAGTGGGACTCACTTTGGAGATATCCAAAACCTACTCGAGCCAGCGAGTAGGGTGTCCTACTTGAGGTCTGGGGTAACCTCAAAAGTCGACCATTTAGGATTAACCCCGTCGGGTTACCCAAGTGGGACTTACTTTGGAGGTACTCCTAAGCTAAGCCATAGCCTGGAAAACTACTCGATAGATGCTCTTTGTTGTGACTGCTGAGCAAGAATTTTGGAATAGTGTAGAGGAGGGTGTAGGTCGTAGTTGACAGAGAGCCAAGTAGTCGTTTTATGAGAAAATCAACTTTATTGAGAATTATCGCGATTACAAGAATTTGTAAAATGACAGATTCTGACTCGTAGGACCTACCCCTTGCCCATAGTAATAAATACTTGAGCAATGGTTTACATGACTAGACATAAAAACATTTAGAGATAATTCTAGTCAACAAAGTAGTCAACTAGATTTATGGTAAAGTTTCCTTCACCAGGGGTGCTCCAAGCGCTTTGCAGAGTGTGTTGCACTCGAAGACTATGTGGGAGCTCTTTGGATGCATAAAACACTTGCGTAGGAGCGTTTTGTTGATCTTGTCTACTCCAAGAGATGCTTCTTCCTAGTGTTGACCACAGGGCTTGGCCTGAGTAGCGGTACTCGCCTGTGTGCGTTTCTTGAAGGATCCAGAGATGTGTGGTGGGATGCGGTGATTGGAAGAAGGGTCGTAAGCCTCTATCTCCTCACACTCCTTTTTCCTTGAGATGATCACATTGCGTGCGTCACAGCCAATGTTGATCACATTGCGGAGATCGCTGTTTGAGTAGTCATAGTTGTCGCCTTGCTGTTCTTGTCGATGGTTGGCAACATGCTAGAGCCTGAATGCCCTCTTTTGATTGAGCACACGGAGGTGCTCGTAAAGGTCCTCTGCCATAGGCCCATCCTCCAATTGGGCAGTCACCGTCACGGGTGGTAGGGCTGCAGGCGGGTCTTGCTTGATAGTAGTCTTGACTTCTATGATTGCTGTGGGAGTAGCTTCCATATTGTCAGAGAGGTACTCGTCATAATCATCAGAATTGTAGTCGTTGAGGTTGAGACGTTCTGTCGAATCATCGTCTAACTCATGGAGCTCAGAGATGTGAACCATGAGAACTTCTCAACAAAGGTTCTCGACCTCTTGGTCTTCTTTGCTTCCCGGCAAATTTAGCAGAGCACCTTTCTGGAATGGGAGATCGACTGGCTGAGGGCTAGGAGCCTCCGCAGACTGAAGATGTTTCTCCTCCAAGCGTACTGTCCATCCTTGCGGTGTCGCATATATGACCAAGTTGGGCAAGGAGTCCTGATCGAATTTGTAAGGCTTAGTCGAGTTGGATTCGACTTCTTTATTGTACTAGATCAGGCTGTCCAGTTCATCCTCCGATTTGTAGGAGTACTCAGAGTCAGAATCGGTTAGACCACCAATTTTGGAGTATGTGTGTTTTGGGTGAGCGAGAAGCGGGATGCCCATCTCTACTCGGAGGGCATTCTCATTCATCCAATGTAGCCATGATTGGGTCGGGTTAGCCCTTCTGGCTCTTTAGTCCAAGGCTTGTCAAAAATCGACTCGCTGGATTTTTCAGGGGCTTTGGAAGTTCCCTTTTTCTTTTTAAGCTTGACTAGCTCCCAAAGGATGTCTGCCATGTGTGGTGGGTAAGACATGGCATCCATGAACAAGTCGACATTGTTTGACCAATCCTCGAGATCATCATATGGTTCGAGGTTATCAAGACTTTCCATGAATTGATTGAAATCTTGATCGAATAAGAGATCAGAGATATCGGTTGGTTCTGGAGTCCACTTGTGAGCAGGTTTCGGTGAGGGTTTCTAGGGTTTCCCTGAGAAAGGCGGTCCCATCCATTCAAGCCGGGGTTTGCCTTCTTAGGTTTCCCACAGAATTTTCTACTGAATCCTGCTTATTGCGTTGCAGAGTACTTTCGGCCAAGTTAATGCAATTGTTGAGTGTAGAATAAACTCGATCGATCCTTGAGAACATTTCGCCCAGCTATTCTTGTGGTGGGCTTAATGTTATTGGGTTCTGTTCTGCCTTTGGTGAGCCAAAGAGCGGATTCTGCAAGCTTGATGCATCCCTCGATTAATCAAGAAACTCTATCTACTCCGTCGAGTAGTTCTGAGTTGATGATCTTAGGGCATTTAATTGACTTGAGATAAGCCGCGTATTTTCCGAGAGTTTTGGAAAATTGAGGGTTTTCGGAGTTAGAGTTTGCGTCGAACTCGACTGACTCATGAATTCAAGTTGGAGTCGACATGTTATCGATGGTTTCCGAATTGAGCTCGGATAGAGCTTGGTTCCCGCCGAGTTCTGTCGTGCTGTCAGTTTCGGCGGGTTGGTTGTTTGTTTTCGATTCTAATGCTTTAGGCGTGACGAGGTAGCTAGAGAAGCCGCCTGATCCATTAGCCGTGACGGCCCAGGAACCAAAAACAATGATCGTGCCTCAGGCACGATGTTGGTGATTCTTGATCCGGCCATCGAATTCACCGATGAACTCACCGAATCCCCTACCTGGCGCACCAGCTATCGGTGTTTAGCCACCAAGCCTACTCAGGGATACCCTTGGCAGTAGGATTGTAGGCAAGGGATCGACTAGCTCTGGAACTCGATGGTGCAAGGAACACAAGGATATAGACAGGTTTGGGCCGCGAGGTGCGTAATACCCTACGTCCTGTGTGGTTGCTTGTATTGCCTTAGGTGTTGATGTGTTTTGAGGGGGTCCCTGCCCGCCGTTATATATTCCGGGGGGGGCAGTGTTACATGGAAAGTCCTAGCCAAGTACTGTTGGAGTCCTACTACAACCCGTTCAGGTAGTTTCCTTGTACTGCACCTAGTTCTACACCTATTCGGGTAGTTACAAAAGAGATAAGGTACATCCATGCACTATCCCTTACTCTAGAACATTCTATGCCTATGAGCAGTCCCGCTGCCCCGGGTCTGACATTGCTGACCTAGTGTCAATGGAGGTTAATTATGATGATGAGGACTTAGGTCTTCACTTGTTATGCTCTTTGCCCAGTTCGTATGCAAGTTTTTGTCACACCATACTTTTAAGCCGTGATGAACTAACCCTTACTGAAGTTTGTGAGGCACTCCAGTCCAGGGAGAAGATGAAAGGCATGCTGCAGGCTGATGGATCGTCCTCAAGGGGCAATGCTTTGCATGTTAGAGGCAGATCAGAGCATAGATCATCGAGCGACAAAAATGATCGTAACAAGAACAATGACGGTAGAGGCTGCTCCCAGTCCAAAGGTCCCAAGAAAAAAAATCTGTAAGTACTACAAGAAGAAATCTCATATGATTGAAGATTGTTGGAAATTGCAGAATAAGGAGAAGAGGAAAAATAAATCTGATGGTAAGGCTAGTGTTGCTTCTGCTGCAGAAAACTCTGAATCAGATTGCCTGGTTGTCTTTGTTGGTTGTGCTGCTGGCCATGATGAGTGGATACTTAATTCTGCATGTTCTTTTCAAATCTGCACTAACAGAGATTGGTTCAGTTCCTATGATCCTTGCATAATGGAGATTTTGTGCATATGGGAGATGATAACCCATGTGAGATTGTGCGCATCAGCTCTGTTTAGATCAAGACCCTTGATGGTATGATTTGCACACTGAAGAATGTGAGACACATACCAGTGATGAGAAGAAATCTAATCTCATTGAGCACACTTGATAAAGAACAACTCAAATAGACTGGTTCAGGTGGAGTTGTAAAGGTATCAAAAGGTTCTCTTGTATGTTTGTTGGATGATCTCAATCCTTCAAATTTATATGTTCTCAGAGGTAGTACTTTGCATGGTTCTATTTCTACTGCTGCTGATGTTACTAATGCTGAACCTAGTAAGACTGACCTTTGGCATATGCGTCCTGTTGGCATTTCTTAACGTCGCTACTAGGAGGGGTTAGTTCCCAGCAACGGTGCCAGAAATGCCGGTGGGCATTCCATAGCATAATCACTATGAATGGGTTAGGTTCATAGCAACGACGCCATGAAACGTCGTGCGGTATGTCTTAACGATTACAGAAGGATCTGCAAGTGCACAGATATACCGTTGTAGCATTTCACCCGGAAGTATTCAAGGTATTGTTATTTATATTTTCCTAAGGGATGGCATGGTGTGTAAAAATATTTACTAGATACATAACCATAACAGTATGAGATAAGGTGCAAACTGCTGATTATACAGGGGTAAGTGATAATAAAAGATAAACAAGGGTAATGTGACACACACAGATCAGCCAACTCTCATGAATAAAGAATAAACGAATACACCTAAGGTTAGTGGGAGCATATGCAAACAAGATCCTAGTATACTAATCATGTAGCAAAGAGTTATGTTAGTCACATGCTTAGAGCTGCAGGCACCGAGAAATTAGGGACATCAGGGAGAATGACCCCCACTAGGGAACATCCAGTCCCGTTTCATCTTTGCATGAACTCCTACATAATACCCGAATGTTGGGGTGTACGCTAACCGAGAAGCAGCTTCCCGATGGACCGATGGGGCTGTCACCACCCGCATATCTGAGGGATCCCACATACCCGGGCACCATGCCTGCATATGAGGTCACTACCCTAGCGCCCCCGGGTCCCCCAACCTTCGGATGGACAGGTAAGACGCTAAGGCAAGCCTGAAAGCACAACGAACCGATATCCTTACCCAGATAATCTGGTCTAAGCAAGCAACGCGCACAACTTGATGAAGAACTGATCATGGCAAAGCAAGCTAAGAACATAGCAAGATAACCATGAACGAACTCTGAATGAATAGCATAACGATAGTCGGAATACAAAGCCATACCAGAGGCCGAGGATTGCTCGCCGACCCCGAGACGACTAGATTCGCTAAGGAAATGAAGTACTAGCCTAGCTCCACTACCCTAAGGAGTACAAGTCACAAGAGAGTGTGTGAGAGAGGCTTCTCCAAGTTGTGTGTGTTGAGTGAGTGGTGGGAGGCCCCTTCTATAGCTCTTGAGGTTGGTTCCCGCCATATTTACACATGGAAACATCATCAACCGACCTTGGGAGGATAAGATCCGACTTTTTGCCAAAATGCACCAGGACAGGAGGCAGGGAAAGTTCGGCCGACCCATGGGGTTGGCCGGCCTCACCTCGCCGCCTTTTGCTACCGCCTTCCTCTGGGTCACTGCCTGGTGGGTCCTCATGTCAGGTAGTCGGTGCCGGGGCTTGGTTGGTCGGTTTGGTATATCAAGTGGGCCTCTTTTGATAGTGTCAGACCCAGGGCAGCGGGACTGCTTATAGGCATAGAATATTCTAGAGTAAGGGACAGCTCATGGATGTACCTTACCTCTCTTGTAACTACCCGAATAGGTGTAGAACTAGCTGCAGTACAAAGGAAACTACCCGATATTGTTGTAGTAGGACTCCAACTGTACTCGGCTAGGACTTTACATGTAACCCTGTCCCCCCAGATATATAAGGGCGGGCAGGGACCCCCTCCAGATAAAAATCAACACCTAAGGCAATACAAACAACCATACAAGACGTAGGGTATTACGCAACTCGCGGCCCAAACCTGTCTAAATCTTTGTGTTCCTTGTACCATCGAGTTCCAGAGCAGTCGATCCCTACCTATAAACCTTACTACTAAGGGTATCCCTGAGCAGGTTTGGCGGTAAACACCGACAGCTGGCGCGCTAGGTAGGGGACTCGGCGAGTTCATCGGCGAGTTCGATGGCCACTTTCGCTTTCAGCACCATGGCGCCTCCTCAAGGCGCCACCTTCGTCTTCGGCTCGTGGGTCTGCGTCGCCAACGGTTCGGGTGGCTTCAACAGCCACTTAACCAACTCACCCACACTGAAGATCACCACATCGGAAAGCTCCAACAGGCTCGCCGGATCAGATGATCATGGGGTCGCGCTGCTTCCCGACCTCGCCAAGGAGGTCGAGATGAAACTCGAAGACAACTCGAGTTCCACTCGGACTCAGATCAATCTCAAATCGAATTCTACTCGGATTGAGACTCCTCTTGCTCAACTTGGAGCTTGGATTTCTCTTCCTGAAGCTTTGATTTCTCTTCCTCAAGGCTCTTGATCTGCCGCTTCATATCACAAACTTATAGATGATGCTTTCGGTTTGCTTCATACAGCTTATTCCGTGCAGCAAGGGATTCATCTAGTCGTTTGGCATCAGGGCATTCTGCTGCTCCAAGGTTTTTTGATTGTCAACAATCTTATATAAAGCATGAGACTTCATGAAAGACCGATTGGCAACGTCCTGTAACATATAAGGAAACATTGTTCAGATATCACCACTACTCGACATAGGCTAGCAGCAGCAAAAGAAGGTTTACCTTGGTATATTTAAAACACCATTGCATGGAATCTGCAAGTTTCTTCATATTGCCCACAGACAACAATGGATCGTCAAAAAGCTCCTTACCCAATTCCTCTTGGGTAGATTGTGGCATTGACTGAAAGGGTACTAGTCGAACAGTGGGATTTTTCGACCCTTCAGCTCTATTATCACCAATTCCAGCAGCACTTGAAGCACCTTGAGTAGTTGCAGAAGGAGTAAGTATGGGTACCTCAAGAACCGGCTCCCTTGACGCCCCAGGCAAGTCCATATTCGAGGAAAGGGTAGTCAAGTTCTAGATCAACCCGATTATCAGAGACTCAGGGGTAGATCGAGCACTTGTATCTGGACTACTCTCCATCCGGTAACAGAAATCCTAGATCTGGTCTTTCTCCTGTGCTAGAAGATATTGGAACCTAGCCAAGCAAAAACTCTAAATAAGAAAAGCTGAAGCAAACAGGATGTAATCAAAGAAGTATCAGATTCTTACTGGCCAGCATCGAGACGGGGTATCTTTCTCTACAACAAAGCTCCAGGAGTTGCCTTTCGCTTTTTGCTCTCATCAGAAGCAACATCTCCAGAAGCCGGAGGCATGCAATACCATGTCTTATAATTTTGCTGCAAATGAGGCAAGGATTCGTCAGAAGGTTACAAACTTTATTTACAAGTACTCGACAGTATTTCTCAGCACTTACTCTAGTTTTCTCGGGAGGATTGGCTGCCCAGAAGAGTACTGGAAGCATCAAGGATTTGTCAAAGTTGTCGAGTACTTTGCAACATCTTCTGATTACCTCAGACTGAGCCATCGCTTCAGGGGACATTCTGGTAGGATCCTTTGTACCTTCATATCTGAAGGCAGGATGTTTTCGATGCTAGAAAGGCTAGACCCGACGACTCATAAAGGAGAAGACCACATGGTCACCGGTAACTCCTTTGTTTTTCCAACTGGCAATGGCTTTAAGAATGCACTCGACTTGTTTGCCACCAGGTCCTATACTCGACCAGTTTTCTTGGACTTGGGGGCGCCAGGAACTCTTTCTGGAAGTGGAGATTCAAAGTTCCCGACATGAAACCAGAATTTTTTCCACTCGGTTCCTTTACCCGATGGATCATAAGCTAAGTACTCGTCCTGGGTTTCAAGGCAAAGTACTAGTTCACATCCACCAACAACGAAAGGTTTTGTGGCATCTGGAATGGGCACAAGGATAAAAAAGTATTGGAAAAGATGGAAATGGGGAAGAATCCCAAGGAATGTTTCACAGAAATGAGTAAAAATCGAAAGACACAAGATTGATTGGGGAGTTAGATGATGCAATTGGATTCCCCAAAATTGTAGAAGAGCATAGAAAAATTCTGATATAGGAACCGCAAGACCGCGTTCCACGAAATCACAAAACACAACAGTTTCAAGAGTACCTTCCATAGGGTAATCTTCCCCCTCACCTGCGCACCACTGGATCACAGCATGACTTTGAAGAAGGCCCATATTCTCCAGTTATTGCACTGTTGCTTGAGACATTTTGCTCTTACGCCAGCCGGTTGAAAGATTCGAAACTGCTTCATCTTCAACCTTGGATTTGTCTTTCTTAGGAGCCATTTCAACGTCACGAGCTTCGGCTCGGGGGCTATGAGAGGGGCTAGTGGGTATCACAGGCAGTTGCGAAGTGTGAATCTGAATTTGATGGCGGCCAGGAGTCAAAACCCTAGGAATTACCGAACGAGTTTATATGGTCTCTGATGGCAATTTTGTGAATATCTAGAAGAGCTACGGATAGGTTCTCTCTCCTGGAAAGTTTTTGTTAAATATTTTGCCACGAGTTTTTTATTATTAAATCTAATTTAAAAGATTTAAATTCAAGACTCGGGGGCTGCGGGATATGTGCATCAGAGATTTATTTTTCAGATTTTTGGAAAATGATGAAGGAAAAAGACTGAAGTGACCCTCAGCCTGATTCTACGATTCAACCTAAGGCTCGGAGGCTACTCCATATGGAGCGCGAGTACTTCGCGCACCATATATGATCAAAATTTCGAGGCTTGAGCACCTCACAGCCTCGAAGCAATCGAAAGTACTTGAACGAACTACTCGACATATCTGAAGGAAGACCTAGGAGCAACCAGGACATTCTGACTACTTGAAGTACTCGAAGACACCCAGCTAAGTACTCGACACCTGCAGGACTTGGCTACGAAGAGCTCGGAGGCTTGTCAGACCCGGGGTAGCGGGACTGCTTATAGGCATAGAATATTCTAGAGTAACGGACAGCTCATGGATGTACCTTACCTCTCTTGTAACTACCCGAATAGGTGTAGAACTAGCTGCAGTACAAAGGAATTACCCGATCTTATTGTAGTAGGACTCCAACTGTACTCGGCTAGGACTTTCCATGTAACCCTGCTCCCCCCGGATATATAAGGGTGGGCAGGGACCCCCTCTAGACAATAATCAACACCTAAGGCAATACAAACAACCACACAGGACGTAGGGTATTACGCAACTCACGGCCCGAATCTGTCTAAATCTTTATGTTCCTTGTACCATCGAGTTCCAGAGCAGTCGATCCCTACCTACAAACCTTACTGCTAAGGGTATCCCTGAGCAGGCTTGGCGGTAAACACCGATAGATAGTGTTACGCAGGACGCGATCTTCTGCGACTTCTTCTATGTATTCTTCATGTTTTCTTCTTATTACAGACTTGTACTCCTGAAAAGATAAATTCTCCAAAACAACTCTAGAGCAAGGTTAGTGATACAAATATGTGAGTAAGAGGTATAGTTTTCCTTCTTTTGTGAGTATAGTTGACAGTAAGATTTTGCACTTAAGGACCGTCAACACATCTTGGACACATGAGTGAACTCGGTATGGCAGAATTGATGAAGAGAAACCTTCTTGATGGCTGTATTTTGAGTGACAAGAAGTTCTGCGAGCATTGTGTCTTTGGTAAGCACAAGAGGGTCAAATTCAATACCTCTGTTCACACAACAAAAGGTACACTTGATTATGTTCATGCTGATTTATGGGGTCCTTCTCGTAAGCCATCATATGGTGGTGCTCGTTACATGCTTACCATTATTGATGATTACTCTAGAAGAGTGTGGCCTTATTTTCCAAAAAACAAAGATGATACCTTTGCTGCTTTTACAGAGTGGAAAAAGTCATGATAGAAAGGCAAACTGAGAAGAAGGTCAAAGTGCTTCAGACTGATAATGGTGGAGAGTTCTGTTCGGATGCTTTTGATGATTACTGCAGAAAAGAAGGCATTGTCAGGCATCACACCATCCCACACACTCCACAACAGAATGGTGTGGCCGAGCGCATGAACAGAACCATCATCTCGAAGGCTCGTTGCATGCTGTCCAATGCCCGCATGAACAAGCATTTTTGGGATGATGCTGCTACTACTGCATGCTATTTGATCAACAGGTCACCTTCTATTCCACTCAACAAGAAGACTCCTATTGCGGTATGGTCTGGTACACCTGCAGATTACTCACACTTAAGAGTTTTTGGCTGCACTGCTTATGCTCATGTTGATAATGGAAAATTAGAGCCTAGAGCTATTAAATGTATGTTTCTGGGTTATAGTTCGGGAGTCAAAGGATATAAATTGTGGAATCCTGAAACTAGAAAGACACTCATGAGCAGGAGTGTTGTTTTTAATGAGTCTGTGATGTTCACTGACAGCTTTGTCCACATATGATGTTTTAGTTGAAAAAGAGCAGCCACATGTCAGTGTGCAGGTGGAGCTTATGGATGACCAGAAAAATGAAGTTGTTGGTAATGATGTTCTAGATAATGTTCCTGATACTGTTCAGCACTCACCTCTAGTTTCATAGCCTATTTTGCAGAAAGAGGAGGATCTAGATGTACCTATTGCTCTTCGCAAATTAAAGAGGAGTTGTGGACCTCCAAATCGTTTAATTGAGGAGTGTAATTTAATTCATTATGCTTTGAGTTGTGCTGAACAGGTGGAGGATGCTAGTGAGCCATCAATATACACTAAAGTCATTGATTCTATTGATAAGGAGAAGTGGATCTCAGCTATGCAGGAGGAGATGCAGTCCCTTGAGAAGAATGGCACATGGGAGATTATGCGCTTGCCTAAACAAAGAAGCATGTCCGCTACAAATGGGTCTTCAAAAGAAAGGAGGGTTTATCTACTAGTGAGCCTCCAAGATTTAAGGCAAGGTTAGTTGCAAAAGGCTTCAGTCAGATTCCTGGTGTTGATTATAATGATGTGTTCTCTCCAGTTGTGAAGCATAGTTCAATTCGCACATTCTTTAGTATTGTTGTGATGCATGATCTTGAGCTTGAGTAGTTAGATGTGAAGACTGCATTTTTACATGGAGAGCTTGAAGAGGAAATATACATGGATCAGCCAGAAGGATTCATAGTGCCAGGCAAGGAGAATTATGTTTGCAAATTGAAAAGTCCTTATATGGTTTGAAACAGTCCCCTCGTCAGTGGTATAAAAGGTTTGATTCATTTATGTTGTCACATGGCTTTAAAAGATCTAAATATGATAGGGCTGTGTATACATTAAGATTATTGATGGATCACCTATATACTTGCTATTATATGTTGATGACATGCTGGTTCATTGATGTATGCCATGGTTCTTTATTCTAGTGTTGTTGGTTCGTTGATGTATGACATGGTTTGCTCTCGCCCAGATTTATCATATGCTATGAGTTTGGTTAGCAGATACATGTCTAATCCTGGTAAAGAACACTGGAAGATAGTTCAGTGGATTTTAAGGTACCTCAGAGGGACAGCAAATTCTTGTCTGAAGTTTGGGAGAACTGATAAGAGACTTATTGGTTATGTGGATTCAGATTATGCTGCTGATTTGGATAGCTGCAGGTCACTCACAGAATATGTGTTCACTGTTGGGAGTTGTGCTGTGAGTTGGAAGGATACTTTGCAGTCTGTTGTTGCTATGTCTACCACATAAACAGAATATATGGCTATTGTTGAAGCATGCAAGGAGTCAGTTTGGCTGAAAGGTTTGTTTGCTGAGCTTTGTGGAGTTGATTTTTGCATTGATCTATTCTGTGACAGTCAAAGTGCTATATGTCTCACTAAAGATCAGATGTTTCATGAGAGAACTAAGCATATTGATGTCAAGTACCATTATGTTCGTGATGTAGTCACACAAGATAAATTAAAGGTATGCAAGATCAGTACTCATGATAATCTTGCTGATATGATGACAAAGCCAGTTCATGTTGCTAAGTTTGAGCTTTGCTCAAGCTTAGTTGGTTTGACAGCTTAGCCCAATAGGCTACTTGGCGCCAGAAGTTTTGTTCTTTGTTGTGTTCAAGTGATGATTTGATTTATGCTACAAGAAGGAATTTGTCTCAAGGTGGAATTTGTTATATTGTGATCCAAATTCATTGCACAAGAGAATACCGACTTCCGACGGAGCGAAGCGGAGGTGGAAGTGGTCCATTGTGGTAGGCCTGCACCAGGGACGCCTGGGAGGGTGGGGGGCGGAGCCCCCTGTGGTCCGGTTCATACGCTTTAGGGTTTGCTCCTCGCTTTGATTATTCCTCTTGTAAGCCGCCGCTAGGCGTTGAAAACACAGACCCAATATAATGAAGATTTGTTGGCTGGCGCCCGTGGTTTTTTTCCTTCCACATTGGAGGGGCTTTCCACATTAAATTCTCGTGTCTCTTGTGGTTTGACCTTGTTGTTCTCATCATTTATTCGCTGTCGCTTCTAACATTAGTGACTGGGAACCTGCAAATCCCTGCATCTATTATACGTGTTTGGGTCTGTCTAGAACACCTTCATGGCCAAAAATGATTATCAAAATCCTGCAAGCCCAATCCTGTTGGTTCTATCAACGTATGCAATTACATGGTTCTGCTCCAAGGAGTTTTATACCTTGCTCCATGCACATTGGAGGCAGTGTCCATTTTTACAAGTAGATGTTTGGTCTGCACCTATGCCCTAAGAGATCAACATGAAGTAGAATTTTTGGAGAGGTACCATGATTATGTTTATAAAGCATTCATGGAAGGAAGGTTCGTATTGAAGAAATTGGACGTAGTTACCTTTGCCATTGAGTCTCTGGAATCAGAGTCGTGATACGCAACTAGTTTTGTGTGCTCTTGACAGCTTTCTGTTACACCAGGAAACAGGAATTATCTCAAGGCTCATCACATCCGAGAAGACTGTGACCAAACTTATAAGCTTGCTTGAATGGACAGATCCAGAACATGAAGATATCTGGCTTTTTGCTGCAAGAATCACTGCTGAGCTTGCTGATAGGCTGAGAATCTCTAGGGTTCCTAGAGGAATTAAGATGGTTTCATCACTTCTAGAGTATCCAGAACATGATGATAAATCTGACACCAATGAAAATAACAAGAATGATAGATTTGCTATATTTGGTCTTCTGATTCTTGAAAGGCTACGTTATACATATGAAGACTTTGTTGAAATTTTAGGAAACACAGACCTTATCCCCAAAATTGTTATGTTCATTAGCTACACTGCCTTCAAATGCACGAATATCATATGCAGAGAAAACTGATTATATCAGCCCTGAACGTAGTGAAGGCTTTCGCAAATGCAGGAGGAAAAATTGGTGCTCTGCTCCGAAAGGAACTATACGAGAGTCCAATTCTTCTGGGGAACATCAGCGAGGTCTTGGATGATAGCCGCAGCGGCCCAGAAGTTTGGGAGCCTGCGTTTGACTTCAATACAAAGATATCCATGGATATAGCCACAAGAACGGAGATTGGAAGGATCAAAATGGTCATGGCTAGCTGGAGAAGCGTTGGCAATGCTGACAATGGAGAACACTCAAAACTGTTTGACATTGTTGACATATATGCCTAACAACATCGTTCAAGACCTAACTGGCATGCTACATGAAGCTGACTACATGGTAATTTCAGGAACCATACTCCTCCACCTCACTGGGCTCTCCAAATCTGAGCTGTACCATCAAGATGCACATGAGCAAATGTCATCTCCTATACCACTGGTGAGGATAATTTTCTGCACAGAGAAACGGTTTGCATTCTCCGTAGGTTTTCTTCTTTTATTACATATTGTATGAACATATCCTGATTGTTCATTTATTGAGTACTAATATCATATACTCTAGTAAATATACCTTTTTTCACTGTAATGGAGCATCAATGACTAGATTACACAAGTTGGGTCCAATTTTGGTAATGATTTACATATACCTCAATACCTCAGTGACGCAAAACAATAATGGCATCACCAGTGGCACCATAGTGCTTTATGCTACATCTTTTTCATTGCAATGGAGTGTAAGTGACTACATTACGTATGTAGGAGCCGATCTTGATAATGATTTGTATATACCTCATCATTTGAAAACAACCATGGCATCACCGATGACGCGCACCATAATGCTTCATGCAGGTGATGGAATCATTGATGAAGGCAAAAGGGAAAGAACTTGAGGTTCTCATAGGCCTTGCTTCTCAACTTCCCAATGTGATCCCCATATGGTTTGCTCAATATATGGAAACCTTCAAATGTGCTGACATGTTTATTCAGAAGCTGGTGGATGAACTAAATGCGAACAAGGGAACAAACCTTGCTTTCCTCAGAATGAGAAGGGTAATAGTTGGGCTAGTAATATCCACATTCGAAGCATGCCCTCACTACGCCATAATGTTCAGAGAGAAAGGAATGATGGAAGCACTGAACAATGTCAAGAATCCATCAATGGTGGAAATTAGAAGTATAGAATTTTCATTGGTGGCGAAGGAACTAGCATTGATCATCTCTCCACCCTAGTAGCGAGAGCTAAAGAAATAATAGGAACTGCAAAGGCCGACAGATAGGCGACCATGAATGGCAAAGTGTTGATACCAGAGATAATATAGAATCTTTTATACTAAAGACTTTATATGTTTAGACTCTGTCATGAACTACAAGATTCTCTTTAATGCCTAGTGTGAAAAGTACCTTGTTTATCCTGACATGATTTATTTCTAAATTGTACTATTAATGAACTTGAATGTCATTTAATATTTTAAGACATTGACCTTTTCATATCATACAAATCCATTGCCAAATGATTGTTCCATTAGTTCATGTTTTACATGATGATCAAGTATCTTTATACACTACTGGAAAAGCCCACCCTGTAGGTACATTGTAGTAGTAACACCACTTCAAAGCGCCTCTAGGTCAGTTTATAAATATGTTTCATGAAACATTTTTGAGAACGTGTCAAATTGTCACAATATTAAACACACTTATAGTATCAATAGTGTTGTAAAGATATTTCTTAACATGCTATTTGAAATCGTTTCAACATTACACGGATTTAGACACACTTCTAAGCATCGTTAACCTATAGACACATTGTAATGCGTATCAGACATTTATCTATATCCATTTAAAGATATTTTTTACATAATTGTAGAAGGATGTCAACTTGATACAAATTTAGACACGTTTTCAACACATGTGTAGTAGCATGTAGACACATTGTAAAGCATATCAATATGTCCATAGGAACGTAAAGCCACCCAAAATTAAAACAAAAATTATTAAGAAACAGAAGCCACCTATCAATTTTAAACCAATTACATAAAAACATAAAAAATGAAAACCAAAAATAGAAAGAAAAAGAAGCCACGAAAAGTGAAAATGGAAAACACAAAATTTGAACCCAAGACCAAAATGAAAATTGGTGCATGCAGGGCTTGTACCAAGACCAAAAGCTATAGACTTGCACGCTTAACCACCAAGCAACATGTTAAACTGTTTTAAATTGTGGCAATTTTATTTAATTATCTCAACATTGTTGGTGTGGCGTCCATGTGTCAGCTATTCCAATGAAATGTTTTACTATAAAAGAAACTCTGATGCTTCAGGGAATTGAACCCGCACCCTTAGCTAGCATGAACCCATCACATGATTAAAAAAACACGAGTAAAGAATATGGCTTGTATTCTTCCACTTGAGTAGAGAATAAAAATATTTTATATGACAATGGTTTAGGATTTAGGGTATTCTTCCACCCTAGGTAACATGAACCCATGATATTTTTTGTATGGCAATTTCTATTATTTTAGATTTTTACATATGGTTTGTGTTCTTCCACCTGATGTAATTTTATGTAAAAATCTATGTTTTTGCAGAACAATCAGTGATGTAATTTTATAGTTTCTAATATTATGATAAATATAAGGTTGTATCCAAATTTAAGTTTCATACAAGTTCAAAATATTATGAGGTATCCTTTTTTGAACAATATATGGTGCCACTTTATTAAAATTATTAAATTTTTCTAATCACAAGCTTACTGACCAAATATATATTGTCATGTTAATTTGTAGAATTTTCTGACCTAATTTAGATATTATTGCAATTATTGTGGTAATTTGGAGATTTAATTATCCCTATAATGCAATTATTTTTTTTCAAACATAGGCTAAAATAGAATATATGAACCTATATATAATTTTTCTTTCATCTTATTTGAAGTACGCATAGTTCAATTTGGAATTTGTTTCATTAACATGTAGAAATTCGTTTGACATATAGAAAATATTAAGGATTTAAATCGATGCTCCATGATGTAAATCGATGCTTCCAGCATTTGATTGAGTCCTCGGAAAATTAATTGAAAGGTGAGTTAATTAAGGAACGAGAAAGATATGTACCACCAATTGCATGTTACTATGATACATGACAATTGTTTTGATTCATGAAACATGACACGAGAGCCAGAGACTACCACATCACAATGAAACCTCAATAGCATTCCACACAAACATATATACATACAAAGCAGGCAATACAATACATACTGATACACAACTGACAGACAGCCTCTTGTCCTGCCAAGCATAACCTCTGCATCTACCAAATCTAGGGAAACGTCACCCAGATTTATTAGAGAAATCAAATGCCTAGTAGTAACATATACAGAGCACATACAACAGCTACAACTTCTAATGTCAAGAGCTCCTTCAACTTGCGGTGACCATTTAGATGATAACCTAACCGCTGGATTAGATTGCTAGTGAGTCAGGGAGGGTTGAAAGCAAATACCAAGTAAACCAAGATGTTGTGGTTTACAGGGTCTTCTACATGAACACAGTTCAGGATGGAATCTTGGAAATGTGGGATGGAGGCCAAAATCCGATGAAACCTGGAAGGCAACAAAATCTGTGGCAGTTTATGTATATGACAAATCACCTTTGTGTTAATTAAACCTTTGCTTTAGCTCCAGATTGTTCTATCAACATGTACATGTACATATAATTGCCAAATTTGTTTTATAAGGATATATTGCCGAACTTAGAATTCAAATGGTTACATAGCAATGACAGCAAATTAGTAGCTCTCAGCAGCATTGTAAACAAGGAGCAAAAGCCTAGAATCCATGAGTTTGAGCCAATCACATGAATAGATATATGGAGGACAAACAATAGGAAATACTAAGATGAATCTCTTTTATATATCTATAAGTCGAACCTCTAGAAATCCTAGGATGAGCAAATAATATATTAACACCAATGTAAACTTATGCTTTCAAAACTACTACAAAGCATGCCCAACCATTCAAATCACTTGGCATGGACAAATAATGGGATATATCAAATATGCATATGTGTTATATGTGTGTTCATGCCACATATGAATATCTATTTCTTTACCCTACATATGAAAATGATTTAGACCAGTTTCCAGCTACAAGATACAGATCAGTATTTTCTAAAGAATAAAGTTCAGCTATGTTAACAACTTACACATACATGAGCTTCTTCTAAGGAAATGTCAACACCATGCTGAAGATACAACTAATACTCTGTTCTTCCATCCAAGGTAAAGGACACCACCTCTTTCCTCAAGCCTGTAGCAGCTGTTGTAACTCCGCAACAGTGTGTTGATGGTGTTGTTCACTACTGAACTCAGCGGGTAAGGCCTAAATCCAGCCATAGCAAATCTTGCCTTCCATTTTCCAAACAGTTCATGCCTCTCAACTCTTTCAGCACCCTCGCATGCGATTAAATTAACAATATCCCTTGCAACACAGTGCTGTTCCGCACTCATCCTCCTCTGGTCATCCCTTGGGAGAGCAACATCTATCGACTCGAACATGGCAGTATAGTAGTTAAGAGTTTCCATGTACCTTGGGAAGAATGGAGCTGTGTTTGTATTTGATTCCTGCTCAACGAGAGTAACAACCCTAGGATTGATGCTCTTGATCATTCTTATAATCCTATCTCGATGATTTTCCATGCTTACGCTTTCATCAGGAACATGATGCAGCTGATAGGCAAAATTGACAGCAATAATCTCCCCAGGTCTTAACGCAAGATGCGCAAGCTGAACCTCATGGCTAGCAGCTGGAACAGCATTGAACTCAAAGGGAAGACCACACGACTGAGCAACACTATGCAATCTCCTCCCAACTATATCAAGCCCGCCCCCTCTGGCATAAGCAGAATTTGAGTCATCAATACCAGTGATTTTAATGTATGGTGGACCCCCAGGCCTTGCAGCAAGGGCCTGTATCAGAGTAATCCACTGGCTCCCCTGAGCAATTTGGAAGTCAATGATGTGAACAAAGTTCTCTCCCTTAATAGCCTCGGCAATGGCACCATTCGCTGACATATAACCAAACTTGAAGAATGGACAGATCTCATAAAGGAGATGCATGTATGACATGAGCTCAGAGCTTGTAGGTTCTTTACATTTCAAAGATTTATATAGCATACTGCCAGAGGAAGAAAGTCTTGCAACAATTCCTTCCAACATATATGCTCCAAGTCGTTGCATTGGATCTCCTGATACAGATACGAGCTGACCCAGCTCAGATATAAGCAATTCTGTTGCAAAGACATCATTCTCTGCAACAGCCTTACCACATGCAATGATTACTTGCTTCAAGTCTCCTGCATCAATTCCCAGAAGTTGTCTCCAGTTGTCTGGTCTCAATTGAACATTGGCTTGTAAGAAGCTCTCAGGGCTGTCAGAAGTAATGTCCAATTCAGGTCCAAGAATGGCATTCTCTAACTCTTTTAGTTTAATTTGGAGATCCGCAACTTCAGTAAGACAGGAGGCACTTGGGGGAGAACTATATGTGCGGTCTGAATGGCTATCATGCTGAGACAGGGGGCTCCCACTTAAAGGGGAAATGCTGTGAGAAGATGTGGAGCTTTGTGCAGGATAAACACCATTTGCTGAGGATGATTCCAGAGTGCAGTACTGTGCTTCAAATATTTGAGTGTTGGAACTATTAATCTTCTGCGATCCATCATCGGGAGAAGAGTGGTGATGATCTAGATTATTTTGCATCACATGAAACCTATCATTTTCTTCTACAGTTGCTGAGTTATTGTAGTACGGCATTTGAGAATCTTCTGAAATTTCATATGGACGGTTAGAATCCCTAGCTGACATACTATCCTTGGTGAACTTGTAGGTAAAAACTTAGCAGGGAGCAGATCCTGCCATCTTTATCACCATTGTATTCGGTGTTGTCATGTCATCCACTGAAAATATACAAGATTATGGAATTCAACTAAGAAAGTAATAAATAAGGGCATTCAAATATCATGAGAAGAAACTTAGCTTTGAATGTAACACCTGAACTCATATCAGCTTTACACGGACATGTGGTCTTTGAACTATATTGTATTTTCAAAGGCATAAAACAAAATTCAACCATTATCACTTCTAGAACCAACTAATGAGAATCCATATAGTTTCTTATCCAAAACGAGCTACGTTAAACCATGGATTTACAGGTAGCTAAATTTAATAGTAAGCTGACACTAACAGTTAGTAATTGCGTAAATTCATAATAATCAAGGAAGTCAATAAGCCTAGAAATTGAAATAAAGACTGCATTACCATAACTTATGATCAACCATCCGTTCAAACACTACATATGGGAAGATTTCATGTCACAGTTAACATTTAAAACTCCATAATAATCAGATGTAATAACTCCATTACATTTCACATGTAACAGGAAACATGGTAATCGGTAATAGCTCACTGGGTTCCTCCAACGTAACAGATATTTAAGAATATATCAAAGTATGAACTATAATAACGTACTGAAATGTAGAAACCAACAAAAGAAGTTCTTAGAATTAAAAATATTTCATTGAGAACCTAAACACATTACACTGATGACGTATGACCTAAAGCCTCGAAGTAGTAGGAACAGGATGACAAGAATTGCCTGCCAAGCCTGTTGATTCTAGCAAACTTGATTACAGAGTCACAGAGTTAAGGACTCTGTATTCAGTAGAAGTAGGCCAATTATAGTCTTTTTTCCAAAAGAATGAGACTGTAATCAACTTCGGCAATCAACAAGGTACTGTATTTTATTCCTAGGTGTGGAGGCCCTTTTCGGTGTGGTTTTGTAGATCCTAGGTAAGTGAAAATTGAGAATTAACTCAGCAAACGCTGCATACAAAACAGAGAACCGACGAACCGTGAACTAGAATGAAGACCATCGAGCAAGGCCTATCACTGCAAAGCTACGGACATCAAGCAAAATCAACAACAAGAACCAAAAGGGGAAAAATCCCCCCAATAAAACCGAAAACAATTACTGCAGGGAGGGAAGGCATACCATCAAGAAATAGGAGTCCCCAGGCGATTCTTGAATCTCTTTTGACCAGCAAGAAACGACTCACGGACCGCGGTACTCCAAGCCCAAGGACCGGGCCTCAGCTGAAGAGGGGTAGGAAGGAAAGAAGAGAGACCCTTCAAGGGGGTGGAGGGAGAGCGAGTGCGACGGGGGAAGACGACGACTGCTCAGTGATGGGGATTGATGGCTGGATCGGTGTGGTGTAAACTGTAGAGGAAAAGAAGCCATTTATCGGAGAAAAAAAAAGGAAAAAAACGAGCCGCGGGGACGAGAAAAATTGGGCCTTTGCGAGGGAGGGAGGGAGGAACAGACATGACGGCGACCACAACGAGACGACTGTGCTCCTCCGTTTGTGGTGTACTACCACTTTTTTTTTCAAAAGCTTGGTGTACTACCACTACACACACTCAATCCTTTTTTATTATTTTATTATTATTGTTAGGATGACCATAAGAGTGACATCCGTCCCGGCCGACGATGCTGAATGGAATCTGATTCGTGTTGTCGTCTTGCCGGTTTCTCCTGCGCATTCGCGTTGAAGCGAAAGCAACCCTGAATGTGTTGAGATCCTACGAAATTGGTACTGTTCCGAACTGAAAAGCACTGTAGCACTTTTTATTTGTTTATGATAAATATTATTCTACTATGGGGTAACTATGCTCAAAAGATTCATCTCGAAATGTACATCTAAACTGTGAAATTAGTTATTTTGTTTACCTATATTTCATACTCCATGCATACGTCTTTTGGTATATTTAATGATTCGATGTGATTGTGATCCACATTTAATAAAAATTTTAGAATTTCAAGTCAAATTCTGGGGATCCAAACACAGCTCCAGCCTGTTTTACTGCTACTGTTTCTGATTTGCCGTGTTAGATAAGGATAATGCACCCAATCAACTCAGGGCGTGATTAGTTCGCCAAAATTTTTGGATTCGGCTACTATAGCATTTTCATTTTTATTTGGCAAGTATTGTTTAATCATAGAAAAATTAGGTTCAAAAAATTCATCTCATCATTCACTACCAGAAAACGGCACATTCGTCCCTGCACGTCAGTACCGGGCACACTTTGATCCGGTACAAAAGGCTCAATTTAGTACCGGGCGATACGCAGTGTCCTGAGAGCCGAATAGTACCGGCTGGAACCACCACTGAAGTCGAGAAGTAATCATTTAGTACCGGCTCGTGGCTACAGCCGGTACTAAATAGTACCCTGAAAATTTAATACCGGGTAGAGACACCACCCGGTGCAAAAGATATCCTATTTGTACCGCACGGAGCGTTCGTCCGGTATTAACGTGACCGAACAAAAAAAATCTTCTGACAAACGAGCTGTGCATCTGACATACGGGTGGTGGGCAGAGGCCTTATCTTCTCCCTTTTCCTCTCATCTCTTCACTCTTCTCTCCAAATTCCTTCTCTCCATTCTCGAGCAGGACCTCCCCGGCGTGTGGCGCCCCCCGGCCGGCCACCGCATGGCGCCAGAGGCGCGCGCGGGCAGCGCGGCGCGGCCCCGGCGACGGACGCGCGCGGCGAGGCCGCGGTAGTGGAGCCGGCGCGGGCGGCCGCGGCCCGGCCCCTGCAGAGGCTCGCGGGCGGCGCAACCAGGCCACGGCGGCGGAGGCACACCGGCGGACGCGGCCTGCAGCAGTGGCGGAGGCACGCGTGGGCGCGGCCTGCACCGGCGGCGGAAGCCACCGGCACCGGCGGCTCCCAGCATGCCCATGTTTTTTTTTGCATTCTCGAATGTTGAATCTTTTCTTTGCGGATATCGTGCTGTATAATTTTTCTTATAATTATAGATCTTTATAATCTTGGCTTCAATATTGTAATCTAAGTTAAGCTTTTTCGGATCCTCATCCTTTTCTTTTGCTCTCAATGTTTTTGCCACTGCTTATGTCTTTTGCTCTGTTCTTGAAGAACAAAGGTATGTTCTGGTTCTTGAAGAATAGAGAAAAAGACGGAGCACAATGGTAGAAAGAAAACAAGAGGAGAGAGAAAGAGATGAAGAGCGGGAGAAGTAATTTAATTTTTTTCGCAAAAAAATTTTTAGTACCGGTTGGTGTTCTTGACCGGTACTAGTACTAAATGCCAGTGCATTTAGTACCGATCGGATAGTACCGGGAAGGGAACCGGTACTAACCAAGGGTTCCCGTTCGGTACTAATGGCTAGTTTTCTAGTAGTGATTTGCTAAACTTTGCAATTGATTATTTTTTAAATTATATTTAATGCTCCATGTATGTGTCCAAAAATTCGATATGATGGGAAATTTTGAAAATTTTTGGGCACTATCAGACCCGGGGCAGCGGGACTGCTTATAGGCATAAAATATTCTAGAGTAAGGGATAGCTCATGGATATACCTTACTTCTGTTGTAACTACCCGAATAGGTGTAGAATTAGCTGTAGTACAAAGGAAACTATCCGATCGTGTTGTAGTAAGACTCCAACTGTACTCGACTAGGACTTTTCATGTAACCCTGTCCCCCCGGATATATAAGGGCGGGCAGGGACCCCATCAAAATATCATCAACACCTAAGGCAATACAAACAATCACACATGATGTAGGGTATTATGCAACTCACGGCTCGAACCTGTCTAAATCTTTGTGTTCCTTGCACCGTCGAGTTCCAGAGCAGTCGATCCCTACCTACAAACCTTACTGCTAAGGGTATCCCTGAGCAGGTTTAGCGGTAAACACCGACAGCTGGCGCGCCAGGTAGTGGATTCAGCGAGTTCATCGGCGAATTTGATGGCCGGATCAAGCGACGCCAACAACATGCCTGAGGGCACAACCCTGGTTTTCGGTTCCTGGGCTTGCACGGCTGACGGATCGGGCGGCTTCTCC
This sequence comes from Panicum virgatum, assembly GCF_016808335.1. Classification (NCBI taxonomy): domain Eukaryota; kingdom Viridiplantae; phylum Streptophyta; class Magnoliopsida; order Poales; family Poaceae; genus Panicum; species Panicum virgatum. Next base: position 39,242,626 of record NC_053153.1, on the reverse strand, counting down.
AGCCACCTAGTCGCACCCAACTCGCCCAAACCGAAAACCACTTCCCAATCCGCCGACGTCTGCGAGTTTGCGGAACTCGACGGAAAGCAAGCTCCACCCGAGCTCAGTTCGGATACTCCAGAAAACGTGTCGACTCCAACTCGAATTCTCAAGTTAGCTGAGTGTAGGGTCGAGATGGCGGACTAGAGGGGGGGTGAATAGTCTTTTCTAAAACTAATTGCGCCGGCTAACCGAAACTTATGCGGAATTAAAATTATTCGCTTAGCCAAGACTTCACCCCTCTAACTATGATTCTAAGGCACCTCCAAAAAGATCCTACACAAAGCAAATGGAGTGCCAAGCTAGTAAGAGCTCTCCTAACAATTCTAATGCCAAGTCATTCAAGTCTAAGCACTAGTACTTCACAAACCGGCGGAGCTCCTACACAATTCTAATGAGCAAAAGCACAAAGTCAAACCTAAGCTCACTAGATGCTCAAGGACAAGGATACACAATCCAAATCCAAGAACTCAACTTGATTAGCTACACAATCTAAGCAAGAGCAACTAATTAAGCTACACAAGCTAACTAGTTACACTAGGATATCTACTTCTAGCTACATAAGCACAAGATATAGATGAATGTAAATACAAGGCTTGTGATTTGGAGAATGCAAACCACCGAGAAGAGTAGACAAGATTGACACGGTGATTTTTATCCCGAGGTTCACTTGGTTGCCACCAAGCTAATCCCCGTTGAGACAAGCTCCAAGGTTGCCGCCGATCCTCTTGCTAGTGGTGACTCTCAAGTCACACTCTCCCATGTGGAGTGCTCACACCGAGCTCTAGCACATGATCCGGCCGGACCACTTGTTGCTCTTCACGTCTCGCTCAACTAGAGTCGTTCTTCGCGGCTCCCACGGGGTGAGAACAATACCCCTCACAATCTCTTCTCCGGAGCACCGCACAATCTTCTTGCGGGCTTCAACGGAGCCTCTTGCCACCAAGCCGTCTAGGAGGTGGCAACCTCCAAGAGTAACAAGCACACCGGCTTGCAACACGATCACCTAGTGCCACTCAATGCAATCTCTCAAAGCAATCGCACTAGAAACGCTCTCTCACTCGATCGGATGATTAATATCAAGTTAGAGTGAGTAGAGGGCTCTCAAACACTCTCACACATGGACACCAAGTCCCCAAGGTGCTCAGCCATCTCAAATGGTCGGCCACACCCTCTATTTATAGAGGGAGGCCCCAAACTAAGTTACACTCAAATCCCATGAAAACAGAGTTTTCGCGGACTGTCCGCCTCACAGAGACCGGACCGTCCGCCATTCAAAACCAACGGCTAGAACTGCAATGATTATGTGTCAGAGTCAACCGTTAAAGCCCCGGGCGGACTGTCCGCGCCCTTGGGGCGGACTGTCCGCGGTTTAAAACTTCGAACCAACCGATTTGCAAACGTCTCTGACTAAATCTGGAAGTGACCGGCGGACTGTCCGCTCCCCAGGGGCGGACCGTCCTCAGTACAAAAAGTGAGCACACATAGAAACCGCAGTGTTTCTGTCCCAGAATTTTCAGTAGGAGGCGGACCGTCCGCCCCCAAGGACCGGACGGTCCGCAGTTCATTTTGGACACCCAAGACAGAACTACCAAGTTTCTGCGCCCGTTTCAGCTTTTAAAGGCGGACCGTCCGTCCCCATGGACCGGACGGTCCGCAGTTCACTTTGGACCACCAACAGAGCCAAAAACGGTTCTGTTCGAGCTCATCCGAGATAACGGCGGACCGTCCGCCCCCCTTGAGCGGACCGTCCGCAGGTATATTTCCAGCAGAAATGTACCTCGGTAAAACGGCCATAACTCTTAGCTCCGATGTCCAAATTAGGTGATCTTGGACTTTATGGAAAGCTAATTCAGAGGGCTACACAACCCAACTGAATACTTGATCCAAAACACAATGGATTAAAGCAGTATTCCACTCCAAGAGACCACCGAATTTCCAGAGAAAACCGAAAAACCTTTCTTGCTTCCCAAAGTTGATCAACATCAACTCCAACTCTTTCTCCTTTGCAAATGTGCCAACACAACCATGTGAACAACACCATGTGCATGTGTGTTAGCATTTCACAATCATTTTCAAAGGATTTTCACTTGATCTCACCACGCCACTCGATCCTAGCAACATCGCAATGTTAGATCGCTCAAGTGGCACTAGATGACCGAAATGCAAACAAGTTTGCCCCTCTTGATAGTACGGCCATCTATCCTAAATCCGGTCATGCACTTCTCTACACAACCTTTGACCGGTGAAATGAAATGCCCTACAAGTCATACCTTTGCCTTGCGCATTCCATTTCATCTTCCCAAATGTTGATGCCACACAAGCACCAAACTCCATCAAGCCTTTTGATCATCTTTATGAGTCAACACTTGGCTTGATCTTCCTTGAATCATATGATCCACTCCATATCATCACATGACCTCTTTGGTCCATCGATCTTGACCTTGCTCGCTCTTCACCGTTGCCTCGGTCCATCGGCGCCAAATCTTGCCCAAGCTTCACCGCCTCGCGGTCCCTTGCTTCAAAGCCTTGACTTGCCCTTCTCTATTGCAACTGGTCCATCAAGCCAAGCCTTGTCTTGATCTTCTCCACTTTGGTCACATAACTCCATGTCATGTCTCATATGCAATGAGTTCCTCCATCACACTATATGAGCATAGCATCAACCCTTAGCCATTTCTCCTCCATGGCACATGTCACTCATACTAGTGTCTTTGTGTGGACTAATCTCCTGTGTATCTCGACATAAACACTTATTAGTCCACCTAAGTTGTCACTCAATTACCAAAACCAAACAAGGGCCTTTCAATCTCCCCCTTTTTGATAATTGATGACAACTCTACAAAGATATGGAAATTAAGCATATTCCAAGCTAGCACTTCACACATGTGTAAATAGCTAACTTGGTTTGGATTTTATGTTTCTTATCCACCATTAAAACAACTTGTAAAAGATTGGATAAGCACCATACAAATCCGACTTGGTAGTGATAACTCCCCCTACATGTGTGCTCAAGAGATTTGATTTTAAACTCACACACATGCATAAATATGAAATTTGTGGGATTGTCATCACTACTAAGTGATGCTAAGGTATATAGGATAAACCTTTGAAGCGTGATACCAATTTGAGTTGCTTCCTTGAAGTTCATTCCTTAGCATCAATGAGTAACTAGACATTCATCAAAAACTCAAGATACCTCATGAGATCAACAATATTAGCAAGGCTCTTGATTCCCTTGTAAAAAAATGTCTAGCAACAATCTATGCATGCTAGTTATCAAATCATCAATCAAGTTCTATGACTAGCATACATCACACACAAGCAATGCATATATAAATTTTAAAACTTATGCAAATGCAAGCAAGCACATGAATATGCACATATCAAATTCAAACAACTAAGTTCATGAGCTTGCTCCCCCTACTTGTGTGCTCCTCTCGTCCAAGAGTATTGATCCTCCTCAATATTGCTCCTCTTGATCCATGTCCATGATCGCACTCTCATCTCATCTCCCCCTTTATCATCCAAGGATAATTCATATCTTTGTTCATTCCTCTCCCCCTTTGTCATCAATGACCATAAAAAGGGCCATGTGAAGATCAATGGCTACCACTTGAAGTTGTACCTCTTGTACTTGTAGGGTTACCACTTGAATACCCCTTGTAGGCAATCATATGAAGCGCGTGTGATTTGATACAAGGAGTTGGACTTGGGTAGATGGTTGAGTCTTGAATCTTCATTTTTGATGGACACTTTCAATTTGATTGAAATTGACACCACTTGTAACAACAACATGTGGAAGCATGAAGACCACATTGAAATGCCACATGTAGGATACTAGTAGGATCCTTGACCTTAATACCTTGTAGTGGGGCTCCTCCCCCTATGTCAATGTGTTTGTCAATCTACTTGAATCTTGAGCTATTCTTGATGAGTGTAGCTTTCTTGATTTGAATTGATCACTTAAAGTTGAGGATCACTTGTGGAACCACCATTGTTGCACTAGATCTACTTGAATGAATACCACTTGTATGACCATATATATCACTTGTAGAGATATAGTGATATACCTTTTGTTGAATCTAGTATCACTTGTAAAATCATGATGGACCACTTTGTTGAATTTGACATTGATAATCAATTCTTGAACTAGATTGTTTCGATGAGCTTCTTTCTCTTTGACTTGATCTAGACTACTTGCCCAAATAATTCAACTCGGTTTGAACCAATGACAAGCTTCTTCACACCTCATTCTAAGGGTTATCTTGACAATGTTGAGTTAAACACTTGAAAGCTCATTTTCTAGATCAACTACTTGGGTTTACTAGCTCATGAACATGTCATATGTTACCACTAGATCATATCAAGCATAGAAGCAATAGTGGCATCATAAAACATTTAAAATTATTTTATTTTTCATGAATGATCACTATATATGACTATATGCACTAATCTTGTCCTTAGCATAGTATGAATGCATATCTCAATCAATTTCACCTTGCTATGTTGGAGTAGAGGATAGTCATTAGATTCCAATTTAGCTCTCCAACTAGCATCATGAAGTCCAATTATAATAGCTTGGTGAAGACAATGAATACCAATATGAAAACCATTCTTCACCCATATGAAATGAATATCACTTATCATCAAATGCACTATCTTGTTGTGGTTGGCTTGCTTCATCTCTTTGATCCTTGCTTGCATGAGAGACTACCATTTGAATATCACTTGAATTTTCATGAATCTCTCTACTTTGGGTGTTGCTTGCTTTTCTTGATCAACCCATTTGATATCTTCAACTAAGAATCTTCAATGACTCTAGATCACCACTTCCATATTGGCCTTCCAAGCACCTTTCTTGTCAATCCCATTATTGGGCGGCTCGGTCCCTCTCTAGGGAGAAGTGATCTCTCCAAGAACCATTCTTGACACTCACTTGAATGACTTTGGTTGATTGATCAAGATGATGGACTAGAAATGATGAATAATCTTCAAGTCTTCTTTAAGTCCCTTTCTTTCTATTTTGCTTATTCTTGATCTTCCAATTTGAGTACAAAAAATGTGATAAGTATACTCAAATGGTCTTGTACCCAACACTTGTTATGCTTCTAGCTCCTCTCAAAACCAAACCTAGGTTCCTCAACCATTTGTAAAGATGATTCCAACTTGAGGACCTTTCAATTTAAGTGACTTAAGATCAATCCAATATTTATCACTTTTCTAGCAGATTTTGTACTTCTCAAAGAATACATCAAATCTCTCAAAGTACAAGTTTAATAGCCACAAAATTTTGTGGAGATGTGTGACACTAAGTCATATAGCAGCCATAAAAATTTGAGCTTCAATGCATTTCTAGATTGCTACCAGATTTCACATCTTCACTCATTGGTGTATGCTGAAAACTGCTGCACATGCATTGACAAGATCCACTCCAAAACCGAAGTATCCCTCATCATATTCTCATGAAACTTGTACAACAACTAGTATCATAAGTGTAGGGAATGCATACCAAATTTCAAGCCAATCCAAATAGATTTGATCATCCAACTATGGCTATCTTCTCAGCTTACTCAGATTTTCAATAAAGGACAGATTTTGAGCAATTGAGCTATACTTTATCAAATTGAATCAAACTTGATGTCAACTTATTTGAATAAACTCACAAGACATATATCTAATCATATCCCCTACTGAATGTCATCTCATGATCATATCCATTCAAACTAACTCAATTTTGATTACTAACCATTTAATCCATTCAATCATCTTGTAGCAAGCAACAAGAGCATATATATCCAATTCAAACATCTCATATGCACCCAAATGAATGTGATCAACTAGAAATATACATTTGTAGCTCATGATAAGTCTAGCTGTCAGGATCCTCCTGAAAACACCAAGAGCGGACCGTCCGCAGTCCATGAGCGGACCGTCTGCAATGTAATTTTGCGGCTTAAAACTTTTCTGCAGAGCCTCTGGTAAACAAGTCTCATGAACGGCGGACCGTCGGCCTCTTACCCGCGGACTGTCCGCACTACCAAATTTCAGACAGCCCAGAATTTTTCAATTTTCACAATTTCAACTTTGAATTGGGATCATTGCTCAAATAAAATTTCCAAAAATCTCAAAACTAGCATGAACACCATCCAAAAACTCATATGAGTGAGTAAGAACGAGAAATCAAAAATAAATCGAGTAAAATCAAGGAAACTCATAAATACCCCATAAATGCTTTGAAAATTCAGAAATTTGAAGGAAAGAGTGCATATAAGAACCAAATGCCATATGTACTAGTTTCCAAGCCACATTTGAGAAGTAAATGACATTTAGCCCAATTTTCAATTTGCAAAATGATTTTTCATCCAAAAGCAAGGTTTAACACAAATAAGTTTGTAAGCCATCAAATATTTCCAATGAATTTCTCACAACTAGAATAAGATACTTGTATGTTGTAGCACTTGGATTTCATTGTTTTGACTTGACATTGGGTTGTATATATGCAAATAAAACTTCAATTTCTTGATTCAATCATAAGATCAAAAATATGAATTTTATTTGAATCAAGCCTCCAATGCCTTTGGTACCTACACACATTCATCCACGTTTTGATGGTACCCAAACTAGGTTGGGCCTCTCAAGTTAGGAGCAACATACTTTGGCAATGCCTTAGTGTGAATAGCGGGATGTTTTGCAATAGTAACAAATGAGGTACCATTACCATCCTTTCTAAGCATAATATTTGCATCAATTGAAATAGGCTTAGAATTGTTACCTAAGGGACATGAATAAGCCATGTGTCCTTTTTCCCGGCATAAGTAGCATCTTCTCTTTTGTTGAGCCTTTTCTTCCTTACTCATTTGATGCTTCTCATTGCCTTGCTTCTCATAGTTTGCTTGAGCCTTCTTCTCAAGCTTGTTTGAGCAACCCGAAGCTAGGTGACCAAATATTGCACAACTATGGCACTTGATGTGAGCATGTGAATTCTTCTCTTGGATCTTGTTCTTGCTCAACATCTTGGCATCTTGAATGTGAGTTGGATGCCTTGCTCTTGACTTGCCACCCCTTCTTGTTCTCTTTTTCATCATCTTCAAGTCATCAACTTGATCATCATGGTTGATCTTGACTTGAGGTTGGGGTACCTTCTCTTGCTCAACTTGTGGCTTTGGTTGAGGTTCTTGTTGCTTCACCAATTGCTTGGTTGGGCACATTGAGGTGAGGTGACCCCAAGTGCAGCACTTGAAGCATTTGACATGTTTAAGCTTTTCTTCTTCCTTCTTCAACTTGAGCTTTTCTTTGTTGGGGCAACTATTTGCAAAGTGTCACATCTCATGGTATTAAAAGCACATGAAATGAGATAGCTTTATTTCTTCTTGCTTCTTCATCTTCCTATTATATTTCTTCTTGCCCCATTTCTTGCCTTTGAATTTACTCTTGTTGGAACCAATGCCACTCATGTCACCGAAGTTTCTTTGGTTTTTTATTATGCTTTCAAGTGTGACTTTTGATTTTGTCCATCTCTCTATCTTGTTGCTCGAATACTTCACTTGACTTTGGAGCTCTTTATTTTCTTCTACAAGGTTAGTCTCATATTGCATAGTAGAAGAAGAACAAGCATATATATGTGAAGTACATGGCATAGACAATAAATCATCACATGAGGTGGATACATGTTTCTCGCCTACATCACAAGGGTTAGCAACATTTTGCAATTGATCTTTTAACCCATATGATGAGCTCTCACTAGTTTTAATTACTTTACTAGAAAGCTTGCTAGTGAGTAAAGCATGGTCTAGTACCAAATTCTCATGAGCAACACTAAGCTCCTTATGAGTCAATTTTAGCTCCTCATGTGAACAACTTATGACATAAAGTAGATGCTTTTGTTGTTCACATGTGTCTTTGAGAAAAGAGTTTTCTTTTTCAAATTTGATTGTTTTGGTTAACACTTCCTCAAATAATTTGGTCAAGCTAGCATATCTACTCAAGAGCTCATCATATGAATTAAAATCAATCACATTGCAATTTGATACCTTTGTGTCACCTTGTGACATGAAGCAATGTGGAGATGGAGATGAGCTTGATGTAGCAATATCATCCGTACATGAGCCAACTTGATCATCAAGTATGCTTGGAGTAGAATTATAATTTGCAACACTAGAATCATCACCATCAATCATGTCAAGTGAACTTGTTGTAGATTGATTATCAACGTCATCACTTGACCATGAGGTGGAGCAATCTTCCACAACGACCATGTCATGGATGTGCTCATCATCCTCATGCACTTCCTCCTTGGTCTTATAATCATCATGATCATCGGAGGCCGCCCCATATTTCTCATTTAGATAACTCCAAATCTCATGGGCGGTTTCCTTGTCCATGATCTCACCAAGAATGCAATTATGCAAAGATCTAAACAAGATATTAGTAGCTTGGATGTCTAGATCTAGGCATTTCTCTTGTGTTGGAGTTAGATTTCCTTCATCTAACACATGAGAAAAACCTACATCCACCATCCACCACATTTGAGGGCAAATAAATTTAAAATTGCATATCATCCAATTTTTCCACCGTGCAAAGTGTGTGCCATCAAAAATATGTGGACACTCAACATCTAGCCGATAAGTCGCCATCCTCTCGGGTCGGTAAGGACCACAAATGAGAGACCTCGGCTATGATACCATTTGTAGGGTCGAGATGGCGGACTAGAGGGGGGTGAATAGTCTTTTCTAAAACTAATTGCGCCGGCTAACCGAAACTTATGCGGAATTAAAATTATTCGCTTAGCCAAGACTTCACCCCTCTAACTATGACTCTAAGGCACCTCCAAAAAGATCCTACACAAAGCAAATGGAGTGCCAAGCTAGTAAGAGCTCTCCTAACAATTCTAATGCCAAGTCATTCAAGTCTAAGCACTAGTACTTCACAAACCGGGGGAGCTCCTACACAATTCTAATGAGCAAAAGCACAAAGCCAAACCTAAGCTCACTAGATGCTCAAGGACAAGGATACACAATCCAAATCCAAGAACTCAACTTGATTAGCTACACAATCTAAGCAAGAGCAACTAATTAAGCTACACAAGCTGACTAGTTACACTAGGATCTCTACTTCTAGCTACACAAGCACAAGATATAGATGAATGTAAATACAAGGCTTGTGATTTGGAGAATGCAAACCACCGAGAAGAGTAGACAAGATTGACACGGTGATTTTTATCCCGAGATTCACTTGGTTGCCACCAAGCTAATCCCCGTTGAGACAAGCTCCAAGGTTGCCGCCGATCCTCTTGCTAGTGGTGACTCTCAAGTCACACTCTCCCATGTGGAGTGCTCACACCGAGCTCTAGCACATGATCCGGCCGGACCACTTGTTGCTCTTCACGTCTCGCTCAACTAGAGTTGCTCTTCGCGGCTCCCACGGGGTGAGAACAATACCCCTCACAATCTCTTCTCCGGAGCACCGCACAATCTTCTTGCGGGCTTCAACGGAGCCTCTTGCCACCAAGCCGTCTAGGAGGTGGCAACCTCCAAGAGTAACAAGCACACCGGCTTGCAACACGATCACCTAGTGCCACTCAATGCAATCTCTCAAAGCAATCGCACTAGAAACGCTCTCTCACTCGATCGGATGATTAATAACAAGTTAGAGTGAGTAGAGGGCTCTCAAGCACTCTCACACATGGACACCAAGTCCCCAAGGTGCTCAGCCATCTCAAATGGCCGGCCACACCCTCTATTTATAGAGGGAGGCCCCAAACTAACCGTTACACTCAAATCCCATGAAAACAGAGTTTTCGCGGACTGTCCGCCTCACAGAGACCGGACCGTCTGCCATTCAAAACCAACGGCTAGAACTGCAATGATTATGTGTCAGAGTCAACCGTTAAAGCCCCGGGCGGACTGTCCGCGCCCTTGGGGCGGACTGTCCGCGGTTTAAAACTTCGAACCAACCGATTTGCAAACGTCTCTGACTAAATCTAGAAGTGACCGGCGGACTGTCCGCTCCCCAGGGGCGGACCGTCCTCAGTACAAAAAGTGAGCACACATAGAAACCGCAGTGTTTCTGTCCCAGAATTTTCAGTAGGAGGCGAACCGTCCGCCCCCAAGGACCGGATGGTCCGCAGTTCATTTTGGACACCCAAGACAAAACTACCAAGTTTCTGCGCCCGTTTCAGCTTTTAAAGGCGGACCGTCCGCCCCCATGGACCGGACGGTCCGCAGTTCACTTTGGACCACCAACAGAGCCAAAAACGGTTCTGTTCGAGCTCATCCGAGATAACGGCGGACCGTCCGCCCCCCTTGAGCGGACCGTCCGCAGGTATATTTCCAGCAGAAATGTACCTCGGTAAAACGGCCATAACTCTTAGCTCCGATGTCCAAATTAGGTGATCTTGGACTTTATGAAAAGCTAATTCAGAGGGCTACACAACCCAACTGAATACTTGATCCAAAACACAATGGATTAAAGCAGTATTCCTCTCCAAGAGACCACCGAATTTCCAGAGAAAACCGAAAAACCTTTCTTGCTTCCCAAAGTTGATCAACATCAACTCCAACTCTTTCTCCTTTGCAAATGTGCCAACACAACCACGTGAACAACACCATATGCATGTGTGTTAGCATTTCACAATCATTTTCAAAGGATTTTCACTTGATCTCACCACGCCACTCGATCCTAGCAACATCGCAATGTTAGATCGCTCAAGTGGCACTAGATGACCGAAATGCAAACAAGTTTGCCCCTCTTGATAGTACGGCCATCTATCCTAAATCCGGTCATGCACTTCTCTACACAACCTTTGACCGGTGAAATGAAATGCCCTACAAGTCATACCTTTGCCTTGCGCATTCCATTTCATCTTCCCAAATGTTGATGCCACACAAGCACCAAACTCCATCAAGCCTTTTGATCATCTTCATGAGTCAACACTTGGCTTGATCTTCCTTGAATGATATGATCCACTCCATATCATCACATGACCTCTTTGGTCCATCGATCTTGACCTTGCTCGCTCTTCACCGTTGCCTCGGTCCATCGACGCCAAATCTTGCCCAAGCTTCACCGCCTCGCGGTCCCTTGCTTCAAAGCCTTGACTTGCCCTTCTCTATTACAACTGGTCCATCAAGCCAAGCCTTGAGGAATGCAACTAACGAGTAGATCAAGTCAAGAAAAGCTCAGGAACAACAATAAATAAAGGAGACACAATATTTAACCCGAAGTTCACTCCACGAAGGAGCTATGTCTCCGTTGAGGTGCTCACAAAGAGCAGGGTTGCCCTATAACCCTTTCCCTCACTCAATCAATCACGTAGGAGGATTAAGTTGCTCACTAGCAAATGTCCACGAAGGACGGGGTAATACAAACTTCCAGGGCTCAACCACAAAAGAATGGAAGCTCACCGGAACCTCTAACCATCTAGGAGCCAAGCTCCAAGAGTAACAAATGCGAATCGACGAATCAAATGTTGCTTCAAGTGCTTCTTGAGATGAACAAGTGCTAGCTCACAGAGTGCTCTCAAATCACACCTCGAATCTCACTTCTTCTCAATCCCTAGGTGTTTCCTTGCAAGAATCAAGCTCTAGAATGGAGAGAAGTGAAGTAATGAATGCTAGGGAGGCGTGGTTGGTCGGAGAGAGAGAGAGAGAGAGAGAGAGAAATAAATGAAGAGGATGAAGGGGTATATATACTCCCACCCCCGAAAGTGACCGTTGTGTGTTTTCTAGTGGATCCCGGATCATCTAGAGTAACCTCGGATCATCCAGGGTAGTGATAGAATAGGCTAAAAACACACTTGAATTTTCTAGGTCCGGATCATCCGGTGTAGGGCCGGATCATCCAGCCTGGCCCTTTCAGGTGCTCACAAAACCCCAGGCCCGGATCATCCGGACCAAGGCCGGATCATCCGGACTTACTCAGTGCTGAAAAACACGGTTTGGCCGGATCATCCGGGGTAACCCAGGATGATCCAACCCTGTGCAGAAACTTTGTACAGAGTGTTTTGGGAGTGATGTGCATGACTCTTAAGAATATCATCTCAAAATGAAGCATTTTGACAACCTAAAATTTGTTCAAATGCGTCCCCCTTGATAGTACGGTGAACCTATACTCAATTTCAAACTAAAAAATTAAAATTAAATCTCCGATAGATTCCACCATACATGAAATGAAATTGGGGACCTTTCTTTCATCTTCTTCTTGAATTTATCATTTTGTTCCTGCACACACTTTATTGAAAGCATCATATCCCCAAATTGTGATTGTCAAAAATCACCAAAATCATTTAGGGGCCTAGATGCACTTTTAATCTCCCCTTTTTTGTGATTGATGACAATACCAATTTGGGCTCAAAAAGGGAGGAATAAAATACAAGAGTTTTAATCAAGAGACAGAAGAGGTCCCCCTAAATATGTGCATGAATATTTCAAAGTGGCCTCAAATGCCAATGAACATATTTAAGTGAGCTCCCCCTACATTATTGCATACATGTGCTTTTGTGTGATGAAATAACCGTGATGCATATGACAAAATCAACACAACAATAAAGTGAGAAATAACATTACATCATCCATAAGCATCACACCATAGATAAATAATAGGTTCCACATCACACTAGCAAATTAATCTTACAAACCGAGATAGTTCACGTGGCACACCACACATAACACCATCACATAGTTCTTACATGTCCAATACATAAATAGGATAGATAAAATGATGAAAAGCGAATGAGGGGCCTCCAAGCGTGGGCCTCCAAATGCCAAATTCACTCCCCCTTTGGCATCAAGCACCAAAAAGGAAGCTATTCGTCGTCGTCGTCATCGCCATCGCCATCACCATCACCATCATCGTCACCGTCGGACTCGGTCTCCTCATCATCGCCTTCTTCCTCATCCCCTTCTTCATCATGAGTTGGACCCGGCATTTCTTGACCTCCATAGTCAAGCTCAACATCATCAAAGGGATTCTCTTGAGACACATAGTCGTCCCGTGGATTATAGATTTTAGGAGGAGTAGGAAAATCTCTTGGCGCACAGATAGGAGAATGTGGAAGCTCAACTTTTGCCATAATTTCCTTTTGCCTCCTCTCCAACTAGAGAAGTTTCTCGTCCATATATCTCCTATGCTCATGGATCTCCTGGGAGTTCTGGCGACACATGCTGAAGCAAGCAAAAATGCCTTGAGCAATAAAATCCAACTTGCCTTTCTTGCCTTTGGAAGCCTTTTGCCCATGTGAGGTAGATGGTCCTGCAGGTGAAGAAGGTGCTGCCTGAGAAGATGAAGGAGCTCCTCTAGAAGATGATGCACCAGGAGCAGGAGCAGATGTTGGTGGATAAGCACCAGGAAAAGGTCCAGAAGGAGGAATCCCAGTGCTGTGAGTGCCAATATGAAGAGCCTGCTCAATCTTGCCTTTGCTTGAATGATATGACACATGAAAGGTATAGTGCACAATGTTGAGTTGTGTCACTATTTTGATCATATGGAAGATGTAAGGAGCATAGTGACATGCACTAGAGGAATCTGATGAACAAGCAATGATTTCATTCCAAATGAATTCCATGACTGCAACCTTGCGTCGTCCGGGAGCCATCTGAGCAAGCAAATTCTTGGCCCTATGGGATATGTTGTCCGTGTCACCCCCTCTTGGAGTGAGAGTGAACCAAAAACGAGTATTGAGCAATCTATAAAATGGAGTGAGGCCCTTGACTTGCCCAAGCACAATCTCACCATAAGCCCGATCATACATGAAGTGCATCTTGGAGGGGTCAAGTTCATTACCTTCATGCAAATCCACCTTGGAATCATCACGATCCACAATATATCCACCACCATAAGCAACTGAGTTTCCAGTGTGACCAAATAATATGCTAAACTGAGCCATGTTGTATGTGAACCTTTTTCCTCCAATGAGAAACTAAAAGATTCTTCCACAGTCACTAATATGAAGTGTGGCATAGAATTGGGCCACAATTTCCTCATTTTATTGGCAAGAGAAACTTATGATATCAACCAAATCTATCTCTTGACAACGGTCATATACAACATCAAATACCTCCTTGAATGGTGAAGCTAACCCCTTCAAATAGTTCCAATAAATCCACTTCATCTCTGTGGTGACATGCTTCTTGGTCATGATGACTGACTCATACCAGTCGGCTTGATGGGGAAACCAAAAGCGAGGATCACCACGAAAGCTACGCTCAACAATAGTTGGATCTTCACTATATCTCAGATGATCAACAGAGCTTCCACCCTTCTTATAGTTAATCATAGGAGGATCTCGACGGTCACATGTTGGGCGAGTAATAGTAGCCATGCTATTCTCAAGATATGAAAGATCAATATCATTATCAGGCTCAATTCTAGGATTACTACGATCAGCTAGAGCAGAGCTAGATTGCCCCCTTGAAGTTCTCCCAGTACCTCTGCCTTGTCCTGGAGGATTTGTTGTACCACGACCTCTCACATTTCTCTTGGTCGTGCCCTTCTTAGTGCTTTGTTTGGGTCTAGTGTAAACTTCCTCATCAGAGTCCCCCACATAATCATCATCACTGTCGGAATCGGTGGGAGGACCCTTCTTCTTGCTCACTTTGGTTTTCACCATCTAAAACACAAGATAAGTAGCTTAGATTTAGGATATGATGGAGAAGGAATTGAAAAATTCAATGAACAAGTGGTTCTTTCCTGGGCACAGCCGGATCATCTGGGTATGGTCCGGATCATCCGGACCTGTCCAGGTCTGGATCATCTGGGCATAGGCTGGATCATCCAGCTCTGCTCGGGAAGAACTTCAAATTCATGAATCCAAGGATTTAGCCAACAAAATCTTATGAAACTCTAGGCATAACCTCTAGATAGATAAAGGAGATGATTCACCGGAGGAAATCGCCTAGAACTTCCTACATTGAGAGATCGAGCCGAGGGGATTTTGAATGAAATACCTTTGAGATTCCTGCACGAATCGAAGGAGTTCCGGAGGGGTCCGGATCTTCCGAGACGTGGAGAATCAAAGGCACAAGAAACCACGAAGAAATCCCAGTCAAAACGCCAAATCGCCGCGTGAGGTTTTGACGAGAGAGGAGGGGACAGCGGGAAGAGAATGAGCACAGTTAGGGAACCCCCACCGCCGGCCCTATATATACTGAAACTGTCAGGGCCGGATGATCCGAGGTAAGGCCGGATCATCCGGACATGACCAGAAAGATTTGGACGCAGGGGCCGGATGATCCGGGGTAGGTCCGGATCATCCGGAGATCTCTTGGTTCGGATGATCCGAAAGTGGGGTCGGATCATCCGAGTTTACTCAGTAAGGTTTTGGCCGAATGGACTAGATGATCCGAGGTTGGGCCGGATCATCCGGGTTCTACCAGAGAGTTTTGCCAATTTAGATAGATTTGATGAGAGAGATTTGATCCGAAGTCATAGAGAATAATGTATGGACATATAAGATCCTTGACTCAAAAAGATCAGGCATAATCAACAATACATAACAATGATCATTTGAGGCAAGGGGTGATCCAATGATCACAACATCAAAAATTTTGGAAAAACTCACACAAATAACATTTTTCTCTAGTCTAGGCATCAATACAAGGTGTATGCAACATGTCAAGCCAAGTTACGAGAATCCAAGATATTTAGCTCACTCCGAAGAAATCAAAACCTTTGCTCATCAAGGGGCTTTATGAAGATATCGGCTAGTTGTTTATCGGTACTCACATGACATAGAGCGATATCTCCTTTGACTTCGTGATCTCTTAGGAAGTGATGTCTTATGTCAATGTGCTTGGTTCTTGAGTGTTGGACTGGGTTGTTGGCTAGTTTGATGGCACTCTCATTGTCACACAAGAGAGGTATCTTTTTATACTCACAACCAAAGTCATTCAAGGTTTGCCTCATCCAAAGTAGTTGAGCACAACAAGCACCGGCTGCAACATACTCGGCCTCGGCGGTGGAATTTTGTTTCTTAGAGCTCCAAGACACCAAGGACTGACTAAGAAATTGGCAAGTCCCTGTTATACTCTTTCGATCAACTTTGCAACCAGCGTAATCCGAATCGGAATAGCCAAGTAAATCAAAAGTGGAGCCCTTGGGATACCACAAGCCAAGGTTTGGAGTTAACACTAAATATCTCAAGATTCTTTTAATAGCTACCAAATGGCATTTCTTAGGATTAGCTTGAAATCTTGCACACATGCACACACTAAGCATAATAGCCGGCCTAGATGCACAAAGGTAAAGCAAAGAACCAATCATGGAGCGATATACGTTTTGATCCACGGATTTTCCATCTTCATTTAGATCAAGATGTCCATTCACGCTCATGGGAGTCTTGATGGGTTTAGCATCGGCCATGTCAAACTTCTTGAGTATATCATTTGTATATTTAGTTTGACATAATGAAAGTCCCTTCCTTCATTTGCTTGATTTGAAAACCGAGGAAGAACTTCAATTCACCCATCATAGATATCTCGAATCTCTTGGTCATGATCCTACTAAACTCTTCACAAAACGTTTTATTAGTAGAACCAAAGATAATGTCATCAACATAAATTTGACAAATAAAGAGATCTTTATCTACTTTTTGAGTAAAGAGAGTAGAATCGGCTTTGCCCATTACAAAGCCGTTCTTGAGAAGAAATTCCCTAAGGCATTCATACCATGCTCTAGGAGCTAGCTTAAGCCCATAGAGCGCCTTATGGAGCTTGTACACGTAGTCGGGATGCTTGGGATCTTCAAAGCCCGGGGGTTGCTCTACATAGACTAGCTCGGAGAGTGGTCCATTCAAGAAGGAACTCTTGACATCTATTTGATATAACTTGAAATCATGATGAGCGGCATAGGCTAGCAATATCCAAATTGATTCAAGCCTAGCCACTGGAGCATAAGTTTCACCAAAATCCAATCCTTCAATTTGAGTGAAACCTTGAGCAACCAATCTAGCCTTGTTTCTTGTGACAATACCATGTTCATCTTGCTTGTTTCGGAAAACCCACTTGGTTCCAATGATATTTTGCTTGGGTCTTGGCACTAATTCCCAAACTTCATTTCTTGTGAAGTTGTTCAACTCTTCTTGCATAGTCATTACTCAATCCGGATCACCAAGTGCTTCATCTACCTTAAGAGGTTCCAAAGAGGAAACAAACGAGTAATGTTCACAAAAACTTGCTAAACGAGAACGAGTAGTTACCCCTCTTCGGATACTCCCAAGAATATTGTGAACGGGGTGATCCCATTGTACACTTTGATGCACACTTGGATGAGACACTAGGTGTTGTGGTTGAATAAGTTCACCATCATCATCTTTTTCAACTTGAGATGCTTCTTCTTGAGCTTCTTCATCTTGTCCCCCCCACCTTGATCCATGCGATGATCATAATTGTCACCATGATCGTGACTTTGATCTTGAGAGACTTGAGAGCTTGATGACTCAACTCTAGTGGATGATGATGGGTCGTCATTTCTTGCTTCAACCGTAGCATTTCTTTTTTCTTCTCGTGGCATTACTTCACCTAAGCCCATCCTCATGATTGATAGATTTGGAGGTTCTTCATCATCTACAAGGTTCATATCAACTTGCTCTACTTGAGAGCCGTTGGATTCATCAAACTTCACATCTACCGTGGTCTCAACAACACCGGTGGTTTTGTTAAAAACACGATAGGTGTTGGCACTCCTTAGCCTATACGAAGTACTCCGCAAGCGCACAGAGACCGATGTAGCTTTCACCAGGGAGTATACCTGGGATATCGAATCCAAGGAATGGTAAAGCTTCGACCAAACCTAGAACTAGTTCAACCGGACCCACCAGGGGAAGAGAGGTAAGTGGGTAGAGGGTCTAACATCGGTTAGCCAACTCATTACCCAGAAGACTTGCAACTAAAGTATCTTGATCTGCTTTGGCGGCTGGAAGAGGAAGGACATCAGAAAGGGGTGAGAGGGGAGTCCAACGGCAACCAGCAACTACTGCTATGAAAACACCCAAACGTGGTGGTCTACAAAGGACGGACAGGGCTATCACCACCTGCCGCCTACCACAACGGTTCTGTGGGGCGGAACACAACCCTATGTAACTAACCAAGTCTAGGCACCATGCCTAACACTATCGAGTTACGTACTCTTGCCTCCCGGCAAGATAGAAAGCACTCTCAAATAAGTAGAACTTGCTACTTACGTAGACTAGGATCTCGCAGATCAATGACAAAAAGTAAACAAGTAACTGAAGTAAAGAGAAAGACTAGCGAGATATTGACGAGAGATGAGGAACTTCACTCCGAAGATATTCCATTCCTCCGAGGTGGCTTACAAAATGGAGTAAGGCCGAGAGAACCCGGCACCGCTCCTTTACATTGGCTTCCGCCAAGACTCTCACCTCACACTCTCCCTATCACTAAGTGGACTACATCTTGCTTGGGACTCTTCTCCTCTCCAAATGGTGTGTGTTACAAGTGAGGGATGAGGGTCCTATTTATAGGACTCCAAGGTCGGTATTTGGCCGGTAAAGCAGGTAGCATCAGTGGAAAGCAGTTGTAGTCGGTATGCTTAACTTCCACGCCAAAGCTGAGGCTGAGGGGCTGCAAAGTGGGTCTGGTCGGCCTCCCCTAGGCCAGCCGGCTTGGGATTTCCTCCGTTTGCAACCGCCCTTCTCGTGGACGCTCCTGATCTCCTCCTGGTGTCGGTGTTGGTTGCGTCGGTTTGAAGCTGAAAATTGTAGGCCGGCCGGCCTCCCCTAGGCCGGCCGGCCTGGGTCTGGCACATCTCGGCCTCTTGTTTCACCGACATCTTGATCCACATGTGTATCAAGTCCATAGTGGTGTTCCAGCCCAAAGGATTTCGGTAAGTGCTGCAGGTGGGTCTTTTAATCCATGTGCTAGGCCTTTTGGTCCATTTGATCAACCCAACTTGCAATCCTTGGTTTAGAGGCTTTGCATACATGTCTCTTCACTCTTGTACTGAAGACAGGGCACACATAGTGGAGGTGCTAGGCCGGCCGGCCTAGGTGAGGCTGGCCAGCCTGGGTTTTCTCCCATTTTGGCCAATTTTCGTACATGTTGTTCTTGCATTCAAATACTCACCAAAACTTGTGGAACTCGTTAATATAAGTGAATTTGGCATGATTATGGCTTTTGTTTCATGAAATCAGGCGGAGCGTTGGCGGCGAAAATCACCGATATCGACCGCCAACACACCCCCACAGCCAGACTTTGCTCGCCCCGAGCAATAAGGTCGAAAAAGAGCGAAGCCTGGTTTCATGAGCTCAAAGAATGCATAAGATTTATTCCTAAGCTTTCCTTGTATCTTGGATTCCGGATAACTAGGAGTAGAACTCCATGTGGATGGGCGAAAAGGTGTACAGCTGAACGAATTCTAGACTAGTCTTGCTACCATTCCCCAGCAACGGCGCCAGAAAGCTTGTTGGCACTCCTTAGCCTATACGAGTTACTCTGCAAGCGCACAGAGACCGATGTAGCTTTCACCAGGGAGTATACCTGGGATATCGAATCCAAGGAACGGTAAAGCTTCGACCAAACCTAGAACTAGTTCAACCGGACCCACCAGGGGAAGAGAGGTAAGTGGGTAGAGGATCTAACGTTGGTTAGCCAACTCATTACCCAAAAGACTTGCAACTAAAGTATCTTGATCTACTTCGGTGGCTGGAAGAGGAAGGACTTCAGAAAGGGGTGAGAGGGGAGTCCAACAGCAACCTACAACTACTGCTATGAAAACACCCGAACGTGGTGGACTACAAAGGACGGACAGGGCTATCACCACCTGCCTCCTACCACAATGGTTCCGTGGGGTGGAACACAACCCTATGTAACTAACCAAGTCTAAGCACCACGCCTGACACTATCGAGTTACGTACTCTTGCCTCCCGGCAAGATAGAAAGCACTCTCAAATAAGTAGAACTTGCTACTTACGTAGACTAGGGATCCCACAGATCAATGACAAAAAGTAAACAAGTAACTGAAGTAAAGAGAAAGACTAGCGAGGTATCGACGAGAGACGAGGAACTTCACTCCGAAGATATTCCATTCCTCCGAGGTGGCTTACAAAATGAAGTAAGGCTGAGAGAACCTGGCACCGCTCCTTTACATTGGCTTCCGCCAAGACTCTCACCTCACACTCTCCCTATCACTAAGTGGACTACATCTTGCTTGGGACTCTTCTCCTCTCCAAATGGTGTGTGTTACAAGTGAGGGATGAAGGTCCTATTTATAGCACTCCAAGGTCGGTATTTGGCCGGTAAAGCAGGTAGCATCAGTGAAAAGTAGTTGTAGTCGGTGTGCTTAACTTCCACGCCAAAGCTGAGGCTGAGGGGCTACAAAGTGGGGTTCGGCCGGCCTGGGATTTCCTCCATTTACAACCGCCCTTCTCGTGGACGCTCCTGATCTCCTCCTGGTGTCGGTGTGGGTTGCATCGGTTTGAAGCTAGAAATTGTAGGCCGGCCAGCCTAGGGGAAGCCGACCGGCCTGGGTCTGGCTCATCTCGGCCTCCCGTTTCACCGACATCTTGATCCACATGTGTATGAAGTCCATAGTGGTGTTCCGGCCCAAAGGATTTCGGTAAGTGCTGCAGGTGGGTCTTTTAATCCATGTGCTAGGCCTTTCGGTCCATTTGATCAACCCAACCTGCAATCCTTGGTTTAGAGGCTTTGCACACATGTCTCTTCGCTCTTGTACCGAAGACGGGGCACACATAGTGGAGGTGCTTGGCCGGCCGGCCGGCCTAGGTGAGGCCGGCCGGCCTGGGTTTTCTCCCATTTTGGCCAATTTTTGTACATCTTGTTCTTGCATTCAAATACTCACCAAAACTTGTGGAACTCGTTAATATAAGTGAATTTGGCATGATTATGGCTTTTGTTTCATGAAATCAGGCGGAGCGTTGGCGGCGAAAATTACCGATATCGACCACCAACACACCCCCACAGCCAGACTTTGCTCACCCCGAGCAATAAGGTCGAAAAAGAGCGAAGCCTGGTTTCATGAGCTCAAAGAATGCATAAGATTTATTCCTAAGCTTTCCTTGTATCTTGGATTCCGGGTGGCTAACACCTTCTCCTTTGAATATTGATCCCCAGAACAACTCGATGGAGAACATGATTCACTTCCTTTTCTCTGTACTTGGAGGTTTTGCAAAATTTTCAAAATAGGAGGCATGCTCTCATCTCTTTCAACTCACTCATAGTCTCTTAATTTGTGTCTGAATCCCACTAAGGTCTTTAGAGAAAACCTCTCCTACGCTTAAATAGGCTTTTGAGTGGCTCAAGGTAGGGATAAACTTGCATATCTTCTTCATTTATTTTGCAAGATCAAAGAACTTGTCTTTGAGAGATCATATCATCTTTTAGAACTTGTTCATGTGCATGTGTATGTGAGCGATGAATGTCCCCTTTGAGTGGTGTTTGACTTTGGCTTCTCCATTTTTCCGCTTTGTCCTCTTTTTTTTTGCTCGAGTAAGATTGTTGCTCACTCTCTTTTTTCAGGGGGATGGAGAGCTTTTGGTGAACCACTTTTGATGGACTTTATTAATGAACATGCACAGTGGATGACCAAAGTACTTGATAATCATGACATTTCTCGAAAGGCAACGATGTTTGATCAAGCTCAAAATGTCAAAAGATAGCTATGTGGGTTCAATTCTATTCATGTATGGCTCTGGATAGGACTTTGCATGGTTGAAAGTGAATGAGAGTTGCCTCTTTTTTTTAGCTTTTTAAAGAAACACTCCAAGACTTTGAATTAGAAAGAACATGTCTCTCATTTCATTATATCATGAGGGTCAATAAACAAAAGTTCAAGTGATCCTATCATGTAATAAGTTTCAAGGGTAACGAGTACTCGCATCAGAAATAAAACTTAGGCACCTTTGGAAGTCATGAGTGAATTCATCTCTTCCATGAGTTTCATTCAAATTTTAATTTTATTTCATTTAGAACTAATTTGAATGAAATCAGGAAGGAAAAGATGGATGGGGTCGCAAACCTCCGTGACGAGTTGTTATGTCGATGTTTTGGTTAGGCACGGGTTTGGGCTGGCTACCTGATGTTGAGTTGCATCAAATTTTTCTCAACTTTGCCAAGGAGTCCATCTCAGTATTGTTCATGATGTTCATCTGCGCACTTGATGAAAAATATTAGAATAGGGGGGTCGGTTGGCACACAAATGTGCACCAACCAACTAAAGCACAAGCATGAAGCATTTATTTCATTTCATTTTAGTTTTTTTTCAAACATAATTGGGCGCTTCTGAAATAAAACTTGAGAAATAAATTGGCGCCCATTATCCTAGATTAGGGTAAGGCACATTTAAGGTCTGGCGATGACCATAGATGGGGGCTCTAGCTCGGATAACTCGTAGACGTCTATTTCTTTGAGTTCCGACAGTTCGGGCTCGAGGAACATTTTCAATATTCCCGTCATTGTCCTGGAGGGTTCACTAGACAAGGCGCTTTCCACTTACTTCTAAGCTTACCAGACCGAGCAAACGAAAGCGGGAAATAGAGAAGATTACCTTATTTCCCACTTTGAAATGCTTGATCCATTTTGCTTCTTTCCATCTGCTCCTTCTAAAGCTTGGATCTATTGTAAGCCTTCTTCCACTATTCATCCAATTCAGCCCATTAGATTTGCCTTTTAAGCCTGGCTAATTGGAGATCCATTTTTCACCTCTTAATTGCCCCGTGGGATCTAAACTCAAGGTCAACTGGTATATGGCAAGTTTTGTTATAGATCAGTTGATACAGTGTTAGTCCTATCAGCATCTCGATGGTTGTTCAATATGCCCAGAGTGCCTCGGGTTTCATGCTATTCCATCCTTTCCGCATGGCATCTTCTGCAGAATGTTTCTGATCTTCTTGTTAGATGTTTCCGCCTAGCCATTGGTATAGGGATGGTATGGAGTAGCAGCCCGGTGGTTTTACTCTCAATTCGCTGAGACACTTCCTGTAGGTCTTGAATTGTGAAGTGTGAGCCTTCACTACCAAACATGACTCTTGAAAATTCAAAGCAAGGAAATGTGATTTCCTTAATCATCTTTTTTGAGTTCTTCGAGTCGGCCGCAACACAGGAAGTGCTTCATCCATTTGGACAAATAGTCCATTACCTCCAAGATGCACTTGCCCTGACAAAGGGAAAGACTCACAAAGTGAACTCCCCATATGTTGATTACTCCAACTGAAGGTTGCTCTTCAGTGGCGTAGCATCTGACATATTGGGCACCGCACAGATTCTTTAGCGTATCAAAACTTAGTTGGCTAGAATTATGCATTCTGCCCAGCCTAAGCATGGATACGGAATACTCCGTAGTGTCATCCTTATGGTAAGGAGGAGCACGCTCAAGAATCTCGCGGGTCTCACAAAGAGGGATGCAGCGGTTGGAGTAAACCAATAGCACGGACTTCAATAGATAGGGGTTCTCCCAAGGGTGGCATTTGCTGAGGTGTATATAACTTCTTCTTGTCTTCATCTAGAGATATATATCCAGTCTCCCTAAAATTCACTTAGTTATCATACCTTGGACTAGATATAGTGATATCTAAAAGAGTATCATCTCTCAAGACGTCAATCGGTTACTTGAATCCTTGAGAGATGAGCAGCCACACAATTTTCTGCTCCTACCTTATCTCTGATTTCCAAATCAAATTCTTGTAGGAGCAGAATCCAACAGATGAGTCGTGGCTTGTCTTCCTTCTTGATCAACATGTGCTTTAGTGTAGCATGATCCGTGTATACTATCATCTTAGCACCAACCAAGTAGGAACTGAACTTAAGGCAAATACCAATGCCCGAAGTTCCTTCTCCATTGTTGCATAACTGAGCTCCGGTCAATGTCTTACTTGCATAAGATTTGGGATAATGCTGATTATCCTTACATTGACCCAGTACTGCTCCGACGGCGTAGTCATTTGCACCGCACGTGGTCTCGAAAGGAAATTTACAATCGGGAGGATGCATGATGGGTGAAGAAACGTGCCTCATGGCACTCAATGTCCGAGGACAACCTTTTCTCTGACCATAAAGAGACACTTCTCCCAATTAAGGTCAAAGTGTGTTTCTTGGCGATTCTTGAGAACTTTGTCTGAATTCTCAAGGTAATCTTTGCCAAGGACTAAGAAATCATCCATGAAACCCTTCATGATGCTCTCGATTTGGTCAGAGAAAGTCGCCATCTTACACCTCTGCAGTAAAGCAGGTGCATTGCAAAGACCAACGACATTCACCGGTAGGCGAATATGCCGTAGGAACAGGTGAAGGTAGTCATACTTGGTCATACGAATTTGGTGATGACCAAAATATCCGTCAAGGTATTGGAAGAATGAGTGCTTAGCCAGCCGTTCAAGCATCTCGTCAAAGATCGGGAGAGGATAGTGGTCATTTCGGATAGTCTTGTTGACTATCGATATACGTCCTTGATGACTTCCCTCTGGGATATGAGCGCTCTACTCAGAGGTGATTGCTTCCTTCTTTGGGACCACTTGAACTAGGCTGACCAAAACACTGTCTTACACGGGGTTGATGACGCCTGCGTGCAGTAGTATCAATACCTCTTGGTTCACTACCTTCCTCATCGAATTGTTCAGCCATCACTAGTGCTCTCAGGATGACTTATGGTCCGGTTCCATAAAAATGTGATGCGTGCACAAGTCAGGGCTGATCCCCTTTCTAGTCCTGGAGAGAATACCCAATGACAGACCGGTACTTTCTCTAGGACTGCAACGGGCCGCCGAATCTCACTCTCTGTCAGCTTGTCTCTGATGAAGACTGGCATGCCACAGTTGTTGTTGGAGAAAGGCGTTCTTCAGCCTAGGAGGCAGCAGTTTTAGCTCAAGAAGAAGATGTTCCGGTTTTTCTTCTTCGTTGACCTTGAGGTGGCCGCCCGGATCTGTTTCCTAGGTGAATTGAAATGCATCTTCTTCAAAGATGTTTATTGCCTTTTCCACTGGGTCTTGCTCCGGTCTAGTCTTTTGTATTGCCTGAATGGACTAGACTGACCGAGATCTTCTTTTTGTCAACCTCTCGGAATCCATTGGAGTTGACAAGTGCACCTATTGGCTGACTGATCAAGAGAACTTTTCACCCTCAGGGATATCGAAGATGTGGAAATCCAGAAAGATCTTGTTACACCCCATCTTCAGGGACATAACATGGAAAAAATCTCCTTACTCTCCATCATCTGTCCGTCGATCCACTTCGGGTGCTTACGGGAGAAGGACACAATTTCCTTTAGATCATAGAAGTTCTCTTGTGGTGCAACGTCTCCAATAGTGCAGAGGAGTTTTCAGAAATTGAATTCCACTCCTCTATCCATTCCTTGCTAGTGATCACAGTAAGACCCTCTATCTGTGATGTAGCATCTGGAATGAATGCCTCAGATCTTGAGCAAATGCACTTATGCTCCTTCGGCATGTTTGAAACATGACCGAGGTCATGATGAGCATTGGCATATCATCAATGAGTGGCTCATAATCTGTGGACTTGATTGGTTCGGTAATTTCCACTATATGTGGTGGAGGTGAGAGGATGCAGCTGATAGGGTGATCAGTTGGTTTGGGTGGAAAAAGGGGCTCCGAAAACCAACGAAGTGTTGCTTTAGCATCTTCCGGAATACGATGAGGTGTCCCAGATTTTGCCGTTAGCAAAGATTTTTCCCATGTTGTTCCAAGTGCGAACACTTAGGTAGCAAGGAAGCAAAATTCATCCTTCAACTTAGTCCAATCTCCTCCGACTCTCCCTGTCGTCTGGTCGTACCAAATTTTCGCTTCGCCCGACAGAGAGAACGGGGAGAGCTTCACCGCAAGGTGTTTTGGTTCGAACCGGGTATGGTTGAATTCCAGCAGGGATTCTTGTCCTTTCTCACAGAGAAGGACTATGCGCGAACCATGATTTACGAGACTGGGACTGATCTCGTAACCATCAGATAAGGGGGGTGATAGGATGGTGGCCGTTCCAAATACTCGCGAGATGGAACTGCCGGATAACTAGGAGTAGAACTCCATGTGGATGGACGAAAAGGTGTATAGCTGAACGAATTCTAGACTAGTGTTGCTACCGTTCCCCAGCAATGGCGCCAGAAATCTTGTTGGCACTCCTTAGCCTATACGAATTACTCTGCAAGCGCACAGAGACCGATGTAGCTTTCACTAGGGAGTATACCTGGGATATCGAATCCAAGGAACGGTAAAGCTTCGACCAAACCTAGAACTAGTTCAACCGGACCCACCAGGGGAAGAGAGGTAAGTGGGTAGAGGATCTAACGTCGGTTAGCCAACTCATTACCCAGAAGACTTGCAACTAAAGTATCTTGATCTGCTTTGGCGGCTGGAAGAGGAAGGACTTCAGAAAGGGGTAAGAGGGGAGTCCAACAGCAACCTGCAACTACTGCTATGAAAACACCCGAACGTGGTGGACTACAAAGGACGGACAGGGCTATCACCACCTGCCGCCTACCACAATGGTTCCGTGGGGTGGAACACAACCCTATGTAACTAACCAAGTCTAAGCACCACGCCTGACACTATCGAGTTACGTACTCTTGCCTCCCGGCAAGACAGAAAGCACTCTCAAATAAGTAGAACTTGCTACTTACGTAGACTAGGGATCCCACAGATCAATGCCAAAAAGTAAACAAGTAACTGAAGTAAAGAGAAAGACTAGCGAGGTACCAACGAGAGACGAGGAACTTCACTCCGAAGATATTCCTTTCCTCCGAGGTGTCTTACAAAATGGAGTAAGGCTGAGAGAACCTGGCACCGCTCCTTTACATTGGCTTCCGCCAAGACTCTCACCTCACACTCTCCCTATCACTAAGTGGACTACATCTTGTTTGGGACTCTTCTCCTCTCCAAATGGTGTGTGTTACAAGTGAGGGATGAAGGTCCTATTTATAGCACTCCAAGGTTGGTATTTGGCCGGTAAAGCAGGTAGCATCAGTGGAAAGTAGTTGTAGTCGGTGTGCTTAACTTCCACGCCAAAGCTGAGGCTGAGGGGCTGCAAAGTGGGGGCCGGCCGGCCTGGGATTTCCTCCATTTACAACCGCCCTTCTCGTGGACGCTCTTGATCTCCTCCTGGTGTCGGTGTGGGTTGCGTCGGTTTGAAGCTGGAAATTGTAGGCCGGCCGGCCTAGGGGAAGCCGACCGGCCTGGGTCTAGCTCATCTCGTCCTCCCGTTTCACCGACATCTTGATCCACATGTGTATGAAGTCCATAGTGGTGTTCCGGCCCAAAGGATTTCGGTAAGTGCTGCAGGTGGGTCTTTTAATCCATGTGCTAGGCCTTTCGGTCCATTTGATCAACCCAACCTGCAATCCTTGGTTTAGAGGATTTGCACACATGTCTCTTCGCTCTTGTACCGAAGACGGGGCACACATAGTGGAGGTGCTTGGCCGGCCGGCCTAGGTGAGGCCGGCCGGCCTGGGTTTTCTCCCATTTTGGCCAATTTTCGTACATGTTGTTCTTGCATTCAAATACTCACCAAAACTTGTGGAACTCGTTAATATAAGTGAATTTGGCATGATTATGGCTTTTGTTTCATGAAATCAGGCAGAGCGTTGGCGGCGAAAATCACCGATATCGACCGCCAACAATAGGCATGTTCATTAATACCATAACTAAGTAGAAAACCTTCATCAACCTTTGGTACAAACTTTGAGCTTTTTTCTTTCTTGTTAAGTATGTAACTTTTGCAACCAAAAACTCTAAAGTAGTGCACCTTAGGCTTGTTACCGGTGATTATTTCGTAGGGTGTCTTGCCCAAATACTTATGGATATAGAGACGATTGATGGCATGACACGCCGTGTTGATTGTTTCGGCCCAAAAGATATCCGCAGTCTTGTACTCATCAAGCATGGTTCTTGCGGCTTCAATCAATGTCCTATTCTTCCTTTCCATAATGCCATTTTGTTGAGGTGTATATGGAGTGGAGAATTCATGCTTGATTCCTTCTTCATCAAGAAATTCCTCAACATTGGTGTTTCGGAATTCTGAGCCATTGTCACTTCTAACATTCTTGATCTTAAATTCAATTTCATTTTGAGCTCTTCTAATGAATTTCTTGACAATTCCTTGTACTTCGCTTTTGTCATGCACAAAGAATACCCAAGTGAAACGAGAAAAATCATCAACAATAATAAGACCATATTTATTACCGCCAATGCTAATGTAGGTGATTGGCCCAAATAGATCCATTTGTAGAAGCTTCAATGATCTTGATGATGTCAAGATGTTCTTGGGAGGATGTGGAGCACCAACTTGTTTCCCGGCTTGACATGCACTGCACAACTTGTCTTTCTCAAATACAACATTGGTTAGTCCTAGGATGTGCTCGCCCTTTTGAAATTTGGCCAAATTCCTCATGTCAACATGGGCTAGACGGCGATGCCAAAGCCAACCCAAGTCGGATTTTGCTACTAAACAAGTCTTGGGCTCAATTTTTTACTTAGAAAAATCAACAAGATAAATTTTGCCCTTTAAATGACCCGTAAAAGCAACAGAGGAATCTTCCCTTCTAGTGACAGTCACACCCTCATTAGTAAAAAGACAATTGTAGCCCATCAAACAAAGTTGTGAGACGGACAACAAATTGTATCCTAACTTTTCAACCCAATAAACATCATTAATTGAATTATTATGAGTAAGAGCAATTTTACCCAAACCAATTACTTCTCCTTTGCTATTGTCTCCAAAGTCAATAGTTTCAGTGAACAAGTCCTTCTTCCCGGTCATGATTTGAACAACCACTATCAATCAACCATGCACTTTCACCGGAGGAGTATGCCTACAAAGCAAAGTAAGGCTCAAGTTTTAGGTACTCAAACTTGTTCGGGTCCTTGGAGGTTAGAATAAGCCATCTTGGGCACCCACACACTCCTCAACTTCCTTGTGTGAGCACCAATGTACTTGACCACCATCTTCCCATTTTGAATCACCACGGTGTAGTCAATGGTGTAGTTGCGTGATATGGAAGGTGACACATTCTTGTTGCTTGTGTTGACCTTCATTGTGTTCTCAACCTTGTTCTTACCTTGGTCAACACTCATCTTTGTGTCATGGTGAGCCATGTTCATTAAGTCACCAAAATTTGCTCCTTTCTTTCAAAGTGGGATGTACTTGTCATTCACAATCTTAGAACCATTTGTATTGTTTCCTCTTGGTTGCCCTTTCTTCTCAGTCATATCACCTTCAACATCGCTAACCTCGAAGTCACTATCATTGACTTCGTATGCGGAGGGAGCACCATCACCACTTTCAAACATCTCACCGGCCATAGTGTTTTCCCTTAGCGGTTAAGTCTTAATCAAGAGATTAAGCTCTGATACCAATTGAAAGGATCGACACTAGGCCTAGAAGGGGGGTGAATAGGCCTGTTTAAAAATTTCCTGAAAAACTTTGCAGAAAATTGTCAGGTCCGGATGATCCGGCCCTATGTCGGATCTTCCGGTCCTTCTCAGGCCCGGATGATCCGGCGTAGGGTCGGATGATCCGACAGAGAGAAAGAATCTTGCACTAGATTTGAAATCTACTTAGCGTTTAACGAATCTCTTTGAACACAAAGTTAACAAATGAAGTAGCTAAGCCTATGAACTAGTTTAGCACAAGAGGAATGCAACTAACGAGTATATCAAGTCAAGAAAAGCTCAAGAACAACAATAAATAAAGGAGACACAAGATTTAACCCGAAGTTCACTCCACGAAGGAGCTACGTCTCCGTTAAGGTGCTCACAAAGAGCAGGGTTGCCCTATAACCCTTTCCCTCACTCAATCAACCACGTAGGAGGATTAAGTTGCTCACTAGCAAATGTCCACGAAGGATGGGACAATACAAACTTTCGGGGCTCAACCACAAAGGAATGGAAGCTCACCGGAACCTCTAACCGTCTAGGATCCAAGCTCCAAGAGTAACAAACGCGAATCGACGAATCAAAGGTTGCTTCAAGTGCTTCTTGAGATGAACAAGTGCTAGCTCACGAAGTGCTCTCAAATCACACCTCGAATCTCACTTCCTCTCAATCTCTAAGTGTTTCCTTGCAAGAATCAAGCTCTAGGATGGAGAGAAGTGCAATAATGAATGCTAGGGAGGCGTGGTTGGTCAGAGAGAGAGAAATAAATAAAGGGGGTGAAGGGGTATATATACTCCCACTCCCGAAAATGACCGTTGTGTATTTTCTGGTGGATCTCGGATCATCCGGAGTAACCTTGGATAATCCTGGGTAGTGACAGAATAGGCTAAAAATACACTTGAATTTCCCAGGTCCGGATCATCCGGTGTAGGGCCGGATCATCCGGCCTGGCCCTTTCAGGCGGTTACAAAACCCCAGGCCCGGATCATCCGGACCAAGGTCGGATCATCCGGACTTACTCAGTGCTAAAAAACACTGTTTGGCCGGATCATCCGGGGTAACCCAGTATGATCCGACCCTGTGTAGAAACTTTGTACAGAGTGTTTTGTGAGTGAAGTGCGTGACTCTCAAGAATATCATCTAAAAATGAAGTATTTTGACAACCTAAAATTCATTCAAATGCATTCCCCTTGATAGTACGGTGAACCTATACTCAATTTCAAACTAAAAAATTAAAATTAAATCTCCGATAGATTCCACCATACATGAAATGAAATTGGGGACCTTCCTTTCATCTTCTTCTTGAATTTATCAAAAATCACCAAAATTGTGATTGTCAAAAATCACCAAAATCATATAGGGGCCTAGATGCACTTTCAGTCTCCCTACCAGAGATGTCTGTTCTTGGGCACCCAGAAACATGCAATCCCAAGGATGTGACACAACAAGACTCAACCTATCGACAGAGAACCTACCTCATTGGAATATGCAAGGACATGATGTCCAAAATGGATCCGATGAGAGCATTGGGGTTGCAGGATGAGATAGCAGGGACTTCTCTTGTCACTCGCAAGTTCTCTTCTAGCATCTTTTGCTAGAAAGGACTACACAAATTTCAGGAGGGCGAGAGCAAGAATACCAAATGCAAGCCATAGCTTCAGAATACTGGTGCTTCTAGCAAAGGCCTCTCTCCCACCTTTTTATAGCCGCAAGGGATTGTACTGGAGGACAACCCGTGATGCTACAGTGGCAGCATTCACGAGCGTAATAATGAAAAATTCTCCACACAGTACAAGTCCCATGTGAGCACATAGTAAAAAGATATACATCCCAGAATTTATTTATGAGGATATTTCAGGTGCAATCAGTTTGGCGTATCCAATTGAATCATTTTTTTGGGATCTTTTACCCGAAAAAGGTGTCTTTTCGGATACCGGATCTGATTAAACCTGCAAATATTCTGAAGAACAAAATCTGATGCAACGTCTTAAATCCTTAATTTCAAATCTTTGCTCGGGGGCTACCCGCAGAATAAGAGATTTTGATTTAAGACTCGGGGGCTGCGGGATATGTGCATCAGAGATTTATTTTTCGATTTTTTTGGAAAATAATGAAGGAAAAAGACTGAAGTGACCCTCAGCCTGATTTTGCGATTCAACCTAAGGCTCGGGAGCTACTCCATATGGAGTGCGAGTACTTCGCGAACTATATATGATCAAGATTTTGGGGCTTGAGCACCTCATAGCCTCGGAGCAACCGGAAGTACTTGAAGGACTACTCGACGAATCTAAAAGAAGACCCAGAAGCAACCAGAAGGATGTTCTGACTACTTGAAGTACTCGAAGACGCCCAGCCAAGTACTCGACGCCTGCAGAACTCGGCTACGAATAGCTCGGGGGCTTGTCAGACCCAGGGCAGCGGGACTGCTTATAGGCATAGAATGTTCTAGAGTAAGGGATAGCCCATGGATGTACCTTACTTCTGTTGTAACTACCCGAATAGGTGTAGAACTAGCTGCAGTACAAAGGAAACTACCCGATCGTGTTGTAATAGGACTCCAACTGTACTCGGTTAGGACTTTCCATGTAACTCTGTCCCCCCGGATATATAAGGGCGGGAAGGGACCCCCTCAAAATATAATCAACACCTAAGGCAATACAAACAACCACACAGGACGTAGGGTATTACGCAACTCGCGGCCCGAACCTGTCTAAATCTTTGTGTTCCTTGCACCATCGAGTTCCAGAGCAGTCGATCCCTACCTACAAACCTTACTGCTAAGGGTATCCCTGAGCAGGCTTGGCGGTAAACACCGACAAGCACTAAACATGGCCTCAATGTACTTATATTTTATTATTTTAAAATAAAACTACTGTAATTCAGATTCCAAGTGGATCTGGTCTTGTTTGGTTTTGTAGCACTAGGTACTGTAGCAAACTTTGACCAATAATTAGGGATACTAAATAAAGTCAGTTTACAAAACTAACTCCACAACTCCTGTGCTACTTCACGAGACGAATCTAACGAGGTCTTTAACTGCACGATTAGAAATTGGTTACTGTAGCATTACTATAGCCAATCATCAATTAATTATCGTCATTAGATTCGTCACGAAAAATTATCCGTAAAAAATTTTACAAATAAACTTCGTTTAGTACTCCGTATATGCAAAAAAAAATTGTAACACGAGTAGCGCTAGCGAAACAAACAAGGTCACTACTGCCCTCCTCCCTGACCGCTAGCGAAACAAACAAGGTCACTACTGCCCTCCTCCCTGACCCGGCCACTACTCCCCTCCTCCCTGACCCCCTCCCGACTCGCTGTAGCTGGTAAAAAAAATCTCGTGTAGTGCGCGCATGTGGTAATTGGATACTGGCCTCTTGAATACTAGCTACGTACGTACCAAGTTGATAAACAGCGGAGAATGAATTTTAACCATACTAGTGGAGATACTCTGTGACACAGGTACGTGTTTAAACAATCCCAGTAAATCAGAATTTATATTTATAGAATATATAGATAAACTATATACTCGGTGACAGTGTCGTTGCAGATACTTTGCAAATCATATGTCCGACTAAGCTTGCATATTCTGGGTTAGATGGATCCATTGTACACATCCCTATATGTATCATGATAAGATCTATTGAGCGTAGCTTATCAAGCAATGCTTTATATAGGTGTTTTTTTTAAGTGTATATAGATATGTCTTAAAGGTGCCTCCTCATCCATCAACAAGGAATATGTGTCCTTTGCTCTTCATGACATAATAAGTATTTCCTCAAAATCTGCACTTTGCTTTGCATTAAGGCCTAGTTTGGCAGCGAAGGGAAGGATACCTAGGGACAGGAGGCCCCATGGGGGATATTCCTTGTAGATGATATCCCCTTCGGTTCCATGGGGAGGAATCCTCATCTGGGTTTATTCCTGCATCTGTTTGGAAGACAATGGATAGAAATCCCTTGATACAAATATATTATTAGAAAATCAGAAAAAAAAATAAAAAACCTAAAAACATGCAGATCTTTACCAGCAGTACACAAACAAAATTTAGACAATACTTTGCTGCACCCTTACATAAATTTAAAAAAATAAAACAAACGATATTGTTCACATATAGGTTCTTACAACTTCTTACACTCACAAGTTGTACATGACAGCAAAAGAGGTTACAATATTGAGAAGGGCTACAATTTTTCAGAATTTCTACACTCTTACAATACCATGTACTTGCATGATACAAAGAACATATGTGCAGAGCATCAAAAGGTCTGGTAAACCGCCATGTTGATTCAGCACAATATGCATCACTTTTTTTTCTCAGATCATGTATTGCTTCCAACAAGCGCACTGCAGTGCTAACATAAAGAAATTTGTGAAATAATTCAAGAGTGTAAATATCTAGCACCAAGTTAATTATATTGAGACGACATCATCGATGAATTCACAAATACGAGTCCGTGCTCCTCAATGTAAAGATTGTACAAACTAAATGAGCAAGTAAATCATGAGCTTCAATCATGCAATCAACCATATAAATCAAAGAAATTAGTCAAAAAAAATGTAGCCTTCTTCTAGGACTCTACGATATCAGGTTAATTTACCCCACCTCAGCTGTTTGATGCAACCATCAAACTAGTGCAAGATCATGCATTGGTTCCCACAAGTACACTGCAAGTAACAAAGAAAATAGAGACATGTTAACTCAGATTTAAAAGGTCAGCTGTTAATTTGACATATGTATTATTTTTTACTCTACTATGACTGAACAAGATTGAACAGTTAAATTTTATTAATAATAATCACCAAAATTTTGTGCTTCAATGCAGATTCAATTGGCAGTTAGAGAGATAAACTAATTAAGAACTCAGCAATGGAATTTTATCAATAATAATAATCACTAAAATTCAACGATGGCACGACCTACTGCTACTAATACAATATATTGAATGCATATTATACTACATAAGACAAATTGGACCTCAAACATTGCAGTAGTCCTATGTCAAACGTGGATTTTGTCCCAAGGAAAGTTCCATTAGGCTTTTTAATACATTCAACCGAATCTAAGGCAAATAAACATGGACAAACAGAACCACAAGATGTGCGGCAGCAGGGCCGTACCTGGAGCAAGGTTTACCTGGGAGAGGTCAGGGAGGAGGGAGAGGAGCGTGTGTCAGATCATCTGCTCGCTCGAGATCTGCTCATGGCCGCAGTCTTCCTCCGCAGGATCTACAGAAAAAGGTGCGAGAGAGGACAAACCCTAGCGGAAGCTAGGGAGAAGCTAGGGAGAAGGGGATGGAGGTGGATTCACCTGATGAGGAGGTGGAGGTGGTAGCAGATCAGGAGTCTACTCCCTCCGTCCCTAAATAACTGTCGCTTTCGCTTCCCGAGAAATAACTTTAATTAATTTTATATAAAAAATATTAACATTTATGATACATAATCAATATCTTTAGATAGATCTTTTAATCTAGTTTTTTAACAAATTTATTTGGAGATACAAATGTTGCACATTTTTTCTACAAATCGAGTCGAACTTGTGGCACGCACACTAACGGCGACAGTTAAAAAGGGACAGAGGGAGTATGGTGGAGGAGAAATTGCAGATGCGATGTCGGAGGGGGAGATCAGTAGGTGGCGGTGGCAGCGCTTCTCTCGCTCGCAAGAGATGAGGAACGGGGAGACGGAGATGGGGAGCGCTGCCTGATGTCTATAGGTCGGGCGCTATTCCACGGGGAAAATTGGCTCGGACGGGTCGGAGTCCCCTACCGAGCAGACTTCCAAAGGCGCTGATCTGGTGGCCCGTGGAAAGTTTCCGCGTGGGCTTCATTCCCGGGGAGAAGGCCGGGAACCCGGCGGGGAAACGTGCTGCCAAAGTAGCCCTAAGTGTGTCTATAATTTTCAAATGCTATTCATCAAATCCAAGATTTTGTTCCTTGGTAAGCTCTCTATAATGGTCTCTTGAGTGTTCATCTATTAATCTATTAGAAAATAAAATAAAGCATATATAACATCATCTTGACAGAGTACACAACTAAGGAGAATTGGACGGAACATTTGTTTCATGGAGATAATTAATAACATAGTTGAAAATACAATGCATATTTATACACCAGCTTCCCAATCTAAGTTTGATGTTCTGTAGGCTTTGTCCCAAGTGAAGTACTACGGATACTCTCTGTACATGTATTTTAGATAGGATAAGAAAGTTGAATTCCAATTGCAAGATAACTGGAACCAAAAGCTATTAAGAGGAATATTTCCAGCTCACGCATATTCTATCCACAGAAGTTGGACATGTGCAAAGAAAAATCTGTTGCAATCAATACGGGAGAGGATCATAGGCTGGCTTGAATGGAATTTCAACTTGCTTTGGCGCACTGTTCTCCCAACCAATTATCTTCTCGACATCCTTACCAGTGGCAATGATTTCAAATTTATCGCAATTTCTGATTATTGCCTTGAGAAGACTCATTATAGAGTAGCGATGCCGTTTTACATGAGGAACCACATACATTAGTCAGCTCAACAATATTTCCAGAAAACTCAGCCAAGAAAGAAGATAAAAATTCCTAAGAAGCCAAACAATATAGTAGTACATTCTACGGATAAATTAGCTAATATTATCATCCGAGACATTTTACACATCAAGTCTATAGGAGACCCATTTTTAAGAAGCAAACAAATGATATTGTGGCGGAACAAGAGTAATCTGATTTCAACAAATCATAATTTTGGCAAGTTAAATTAAACATAGAAGTCTAACAATCTGGATTTTGTACAATGTATTTAGGTAACAAAATAAAACAAACAAAGAATGGAGATTTTCTTACCTGCACACAGGCTGACTGTGTCCCCAGCCCAATAAACAGACCAAAACCAAACGGCTCGAATCACCTGCACATGCTGACTATGTCCCCAGCCCAATAAACAGACCAAAACCAAACGGCTCGAATCTTGAAAGACACATGCATCCATAGTTAAAGCTTCCATCTTCCTCAAATAAAACACATACCCATACCTTCAAAGTTTAGCGGGTAAAATTTTATACCTGTACCCGTACCTGTCGGGTACGAGTCGGATTTCGGGTACGCATCAAGTATTTTAATGATAGGATAAATAACATATCATTTGGTTGTATTGACTAGCATATTTTGAATTTATCATCCATACAAGCGAACCCAAAGCATTAGTAAAATAGAGAACTAAACGGATCATCTTGCATCATTTTTTCTTATCTTCAGCATCTATTTTGTAGTTGTATTTAAGTAAATGCGTTCAATATAGTTATGTATTTCATCTAAAAAATACAACAATGATCATACGCTTCACTACAAATAATAATCAAAATGTCAATATTGTTTTCACATCTATTAGTTCACACAATCTCACTATCCATCTATGTAGTTCATACAATCACAAGAAAATGAGACTTAAAATTTGTGAATGATATGAGTTCACTAGATTATTCTTTGTATTTCGCGTACCCATTGGGTACCCGCGGGTAAAAAATCTTACCCGTGCTATACCCGCAGATGAAATTCTATATCCATATCCATACCCGCGGGAAAAATTTCATACTCATACCCTCACCCGTCGGGTCGGGTACCCGCACCCGTGGGTAAAATTGCCATCTCTATGTCCACCTACTTCATTGTCGTCTCTTACCGCGTCACCCCACTCTCCCTTTCCTTCTTGTCGCTCCTCTCGGCGCATGCCCCCACCTACGCAAGGGCCACCGCCTTGAGGCACCGCATGTAGCAGGGACTCGCGCAGTGGCAAAACTGGCGGAAGCGGGAGCCCCTTAGGGGGGGCCACACATCAGGAGGAGATAAGAGAAGGCCGTTGTTGGGCGGCAAGCCGGACGACGGCAACGGCAGGGCTGCACTCTACGGGAGGGTGGTGTGGGCGTGGGCAGCACAAATCCTTGCAACAGCGGTGGTAGGGCGCCACTGCGGGGACTGCAGCTGCAGTTGCAGCAGCAACGATGAGTAAGATGGCGGCGGTAGAAGGGCGGCCGGAGCTTGATTTGTCCGTGGCGGCGGCCTGCTTTGCCGACCAAGAGAGGAGCGAGATACATAGCGAGCGTGGGAGAGAATGAGCGCACACGAAGGAGGACAGATTGACTGGATTCATGAGTCATTTCCCTGTATACCCTTATGTAAGTTGGTCGTTATCTCCATGCCCTTAAAAAGTTCAGTCGCACCTCTATACCCTCGCGCGAATTTTTGTTTACCCATGTATCCTTTTCGACGGAATTCACGCTAACGGTGTCAAATGGAGTTGGAGAAAGACCAGTTTGCTCTTCTGTGGGGGAGGTGCTGGATATAAAGGGCAGGAGAGGGAGTCTGTGAGGAGGAGGATTTCCTCCGGTTATGTCCTTTTTTATTTCAAATCTAATGAAAAATAAGAAAACAATAAAAATTAAAAATAACAAGGGTTATATTTTTCAATCAGAAACCTCTGTCAGATTCTCATTTCTTTTGAATTGCCCATAGTTCACACTTGTTTCTCTTCTTAAACATCTCTATCAGTCAAGTGTAAGAATTGTACAACAAACACAATAATGCAAAACAGAAACAACCACCAGTACAACTTCACTGTCAGCTCTATTGATTCTAAGTCTGGTACATCAACCAGTCTCATAACATTTTCACTGTCAAGACTTTCATCCTCTAAGTATTTACCCATGCAGTCATGAATAAATCTAGTGTACAATTGTGCGACATCAAATACATGAACAATTACAACTATTTTGGCACATTTGATCAACACCAAATTGAGCTGCAATTTCCCCTCTACAAGCTATTTTCACAATGTACACATTTTTGTATGTATAATCACCTGCCAATTAAATCCTAAAAAAAATTGTACAACAAGTAGGATACCGTAAAAATTGTACAACAAGTAGGATACCGTGCCCACGGCGAGCCCCGGCGGCGCCCTTGACGACCTCCCACTCCACCACATCCTCCTCAACACCGTGGAGGGCACCGGCGGCGGACACCGAGCCCACGGCGAGCCGCCGCGGTCTCGCGCGAGGGCGGCAGCCCCGCTCAAGATCCGCGTAGTGGGCCGATTCGGGGGCGAGGAAGGGCCGGTGGTGGCGGCTCCCGACGGCGGCGGCGGCAAGCGGCTAGGGTTAGGGGGTGGACGTGTGGTCAGCTCAGCTATCCTGTGCACGAGAAAAGAGTACTTATGAGAAAAATGGAACGAACAGGGAGTAA
The DNA here is from genome assembly GCF_016808335.1 of Panicum virgatum. NCBI lineage: Eukaryota > Viridiplantae > Streptophyta > Magnoliopsida > Poales > Poaceae > Panicum > Panicum virgatum. Next base: position 39,204,016 of record NC_053153.1, on the reverse strand, counting down.
TGGATGGACCAGGGACAACATTGACATTTTCATTGGTAGATCCCACCTGTTAGGGTTACTTTACCGTTATCTTTTAACAGAACATGGATGAAAGGACACACGGGTACACAAAAAATTGTGCGAGGGTATAGATGCGACCGAACTTTTTAGAGGTATGGAGGTAACGACCAACTAAAATAAGGGCATACAGGTAAAGTATTTTGGATTTGGGCAGTTACGCCAGCCGCCGCCCCTCCGCCGCCCCTACAGGCTCCACGAAAAAAGCCCTACGCCGCTCCTGCCCTCCAGCGCCACCGCCTACGCCGCCAAGGCTCGGTCCTCTCTCCTTCTTCTTCTCCGGTGTGTCTGCCGGAGACGAGAAGGGAAGGGGACCCATCTTTTTCCTTTCCCCTTAGTTTTATAATGTTTTAGGGTTTGCTAAATAATTTTTCGGTGAAATCATATGATTTTCGGCCGGGTTTGTGTGATCTGCGATGATTTCGGTGATTACCACGACGAGATCGTCGTTACAAGCATCGATTTCATCGGCAGGCGGCCAATTTGTGGCCATTATCTGAAAGGGGAGGGGTCCTTCTGGGAGCCCCCTAACTTCGGGTCATCGATCTCATCGTCGGTGGTCGCGGACAGAAAATCAAGTTTTGAAGGTGATAAATCTGCATCCTATGTTATACCCGATGATGCAATCGCCGATATTCTTTAAGCGATTTAGATGCGTTTTGGATTGGTTCCGAAACGTTGGATCTTGTGGCATGTCCAATGTTTTGGGGTTGGTCGTCAGATTTGGCATAAGAACTGTACTTTGGCTTCGACATTTGATGGAAGTCATTGGGGAAGACGACAATGGAAGAATCTAGATAGAATATTATATATTTTGTATTTCAGATTTTTTCATGTGTAATTTGGGGATGTACTTTGTTAAGATTTAATATAAGTCTCCCTTCCCTTCGGAAAAAAAGGTAAAGTATTCTGGATTCATCGGTGAAAAAGGCTAAGGTGAATGGCAATATTGTCTTTCAGCAGGCCTGTAAAATGAAAATGAAAAAGAAAATAAAGGAAAGCAGATGAAACTCGAAAGATATACGAATCGACGGTAAAATAAAGAGACTTGCGTATTGGACGTCAATCAAATTTACAAATTTCTTAGTATCCAAATTTCTCCGCGGCAACAGGACCCTTTGGCACCGCAACCCATCTCCTCCCTTCGCTCCCCCAGCGCCCGCCGCTCTCCACGCGGTCGGCCCGTGCGCCGCCCTCCACGCTCCCCTGCCCAGCTGCAGCTCCAGTCCGGCTGCTGCGGCAGCACCCTCCCTTCCCACGACGTCTCTGTTCTTTCTCTCGGCCTCGGTCTTCCTTTCCTAGCGGCGACGACCGGGCAAGTTGCGCTGCCCGTTGTTCGTCAAGCGACGGACGCTTCGCCGGCGGCGAACATCCGACACGGGTATGCCTGCCTATTCCCCTCCCTTCCCATCCTGCTGCGCGAAATCAAACACCCAAACCCCTAACATAAGGTATTTCCGTATTTGTATTCGGATCTGACCATGATTTGTATTCGGATCTGACCATGTCCTAAACTGGTTCCACCCCTGTCCATGCCCCACGTTAAGGCCGTCACTGCTACTTTGGGTGCCAGTGCAATGCCCGGTGGATCTTCAGCTGCTGATGGTGATGTGGAGGCAGGGTTTGCAAAGCTCCAGGGCGAAGATTTCGAGTACTACATGCAGACATATTCAATCATGCTGGGCCGCAACAGCAAGAAATCGACAGTGGATGTGGATCTCTCGAGCCTCGGCGGGGGTATGAACATCTCCCGCCACCATGCCCGGATATTCTACGATTTCCAGCGTCGTCGATTCGCCCTCGACGTTATTGGCAAGAATGGATGCCTTGTTGAGGGTGTTCTGCACCTCCCTGGAAACCCACCTGTTAAGCTTGATTCGCAGGATCTGCTGCAGATTGGGGACAAAAAGTTTTACTTTCTGCTGCCGACGCGATCCATCTTCGCCTCAGCAGCTGCTGCTCGACATGCTCCCATTATTCCTCCACCTCTCCCGCCACCATCATATGCACGTCCAGGCCGCCCTCGTTTGTCTGATTTTCACGACCGCTCCTTTGAAGGTGATTATGGCAGGGAGGTGGATGACATTGGTACTGGTATCAGTGAAAGTGGGGTGAGGGGAAAGTTGATAAAGAGAAACAAGAAGTCCTCTGGAGAGTTGGACATCTATGGTGGGCACCGAATCAATGTTGAAGCAATAGGAACGCTAGGTGAAGGTGGTGATCCTATACTCTCTTTGTGCTTCTACTGGATATGATTTATGTTTCTTTATCCTCTTTTTTTTATTGTTATTAAAGACACATACAGTAAGTGGTGATTGTGCTTGGACAGTAATTCAATCTAGTGGCTACATTAACCGCTGATTGCATCATATCTAAAGATTTATCAACAATCCATATTAGTTGATAAGCTAGAATGTACACAGCCTAAGCAAAATTCAGTCATGGAAATTTTAGTAACTCTTACACAACCTAACTAAAAGTGACGGTTAAGGGAATTTTAGTAACTCTAATTTTCATAAAGGATCCATCAATACTTTCTTTGCAAGAATATACCATCTTCTGTATGCTACTGCAAATCATGTGTAAAAAAGTCACTTTTTTTTTGTTACAACAGTACCTTAATCTTTTATGCATGTATTCCCACAACTGGAGGTCTCTTTTATGTTCAAATGTAGCTGCATCTCTATTTTTCCCCTAATATGAAGTTCTAGCAATCTGAATGCATGACCTGTGCTACTCTTAATAATATAGAAAGAGACATTAATAATTAGTACTTGATGTGATTAAAATTCTTCAATCCTTTGCAATTTTCAATAGGCACTTGTACTGTATTATGATTTTTGGAGATATTTCCATTAAAAGGAAACTTTTTATTCACAGTGCAGAAATAGTTCATATCATCGTGCCTCAAGTGCCTTCTTTTGGTTTTGCAGACATATCAGAAATAAGATCAAGGGGTGACAGGGATATTGACAATCAACAAATCCTTCAAGCAGAAGAGAAGGAGGTCGTGTCATCTGTTGCCACAGTGTTATCTGACCTCTGCGGTCCTGGAGAATGGATGCCCATGGCAAAACTCCATACAGAGGTTTGTTATGGGAAATCATAAATATATACCTGTTCAATTTCGATGCTGAAGTCAAAGCTTTACATTGCTCCCTGATTAGTCCAAAATGTATTTTTTTTTACTTGATCAACTGAATCATGGTGGCAGACCTACTGCCTTATCATGTGTTTGTAAACTGGAGGAATGGAACATGGGACTACATCATTAAGGAAAGGAAACTTTGATTGAAATTAGTTATGACATGAATAAATTATGAACTTGTGGGCAAATCCCAACTTGGATTGTAACCTGTAAGTCAAATGTTAGCCTAGCCTGTAAATCTGAACTAGATAATCCAGATCATGAGGAACACCATCCTCAAATTCATACAATCTGGACTTGGACCAGATTATGTAGCCTTTTTCTATATGTTGTGTTAGATGTCATTGTCATTTCACAGCTTTGCTCGAGCTGTATACAAGCTGACCTGAGAAAACTATCAGGGCTTGTTTGGGAGGGATTATTCCAACTTTGACTTCACATGTTTTACAGAAATCGTGGCACTGCAGCGTGAAGCCGATTTGTGAGCCCAGGCTAAAATGAACTAGAAGCCGGGTTAAGCCAGTTTTTTTGGCTTCACTAGTCAAGCCGTTTTGGGAGAAACCCTTCCAAACGGCACCTCAGTTGAATCATTTAATTTTGTGCCTGTAGACTATAAACCTGCTTATTTTACACATACATTTGTCTGCTAGCATCTAGACCCATTCCACTAACATGGGTATTGTTAAGAGTTGCGATTCACGCACAAGAGTATGTTGTCTATTAGACTGTAGCGGATGTTGCATGTACCCAGCAGCAGAAGCAGTTGCACATAATAGTGAAGTAGTCACGTTGCACCGAGCTACTGTAGTGGCAACTGGCAAGGTCCTGTTCACAATAGCTCTAGTTTACGGATGATAATTTTTAGTTTGGTTATTTGCTTTTAAACACACTCCGCATACTAGTGAATTGATTATCTTTGGTTCTGATTATTTCTTATGTCTCGAGACTCAAGACAAGTCATCCTATAGAGGCATCACAATGTATCTACTAAAATCAGGAAGAGGGATTTGGTTTATTCAGTCCCCAATAATTTCTAATCCCAATGTATGTTCCAACCAATTCTCTGAATACGCTAATCCTCTTAAAGTCAGTTGATGTGTTGCTAGGTTCTCAGATGTAGGAGTGATGAATGTAAGAAATCCAAAAATTAAGGGGGGGAAAACAGAACCGATGAGTACAGTATAACCCATGCCTTCCTTTACTGTATTTTGTTGTGTGCTGGGCTTGTACTGTGTGTTATGCTGTGTGAAGCTGGGTCCTTAACAAGAGATGGTGTCTCTTGTAGTTAGGATTTGTGTTTACTATTTTATTGTAAGAGCCCTTCCCTAGCTGTTTCAAGAATTTCGAGCTATTTTGAGTCCGCCCTCTTGTGCAGCACATATACATTATCATTTTTTGTATCATATGTACATTATCATAGATGTTCAGTTGGCCATTGTCTATTTTCAGTTTCCTGCATAAATTTGGAACCTATATATTTCCCTTTTTCTACCGGCTTTCTTTAGGTTTTGCTTTTGAAGGATGCACATTTTTCTAATCTTCTTATTTTAGAGAACTATCTTATTTTGCTTGTTGCCAATTCCACATTCTAACCTTCTGATTACTTGCAGCTTCTTGAACAGTTTGGCAACGTGTGGCACCCCAGCAGGGTCCGAAAGTACCTAACAACAGATGACTGGTCACCAACGGAGACGAAGGGCAGGCCTTGGTTTGGCCTTCTGGCCCTGCTCAGAAAGTACCCAGAGCATTTTGTCATCAACACAAGATCGAAAGGCAGAGTGACCTCGGAGTTTGTTTCGCTGGTCTCCTTGCTCTCCTAGAGGGAACGAGGAAATAACAGCCATGCCTGCTCCGTTTCAGTCTGTTCAGAAGGTCTCACATTTGCCTCCTATGTTTTGAACCCTGTGTACGGTATTAATTGTGTTTGAACAGCCCTAATGACTGGATCATGATCATATCTGTACTGTTGACTTGTATGTATTATGAAAGCATGAGTTTTAACCAATGCTAGCAACTTAGCACCAGCCTTCATCCATGTATGTATGTGCATATCGAGCAATCAATCAACTTGTAAAGGGAAAAAGAAAATGGCCGTGTTTGGTAACTACAGGAATTTTTCCGCGCACGTTTTTTTGAGAAGAGAATCTTACATGAATGGAGTACTAAATGTAGTCTATTTGCAAAAACTTTTTAGGGATGGATGTAATTTTTCGCGACGAATCTAATGACAGTAATTAATCGATGATTTGCTACAGTGATGCTATAGTAACCATCCTCTAATCACGCGGTCAAGGGCCTCATTAGATTCGTCTCGCGATTTACATGGGGGGTTGTGGAGATGGTTTTGTAATTAGACTTCATTTAATACTCTAAATTAGTGGTCAAAGATGAAAAAAAATTCATGAAATCCTAACCAAACACGGCCAATATGTCATGGTCACAATTGCGGCGCTTGGGGCAAAGTAGGGTTGTCTGGAAAATGGTGGTGTGCAGCAGCGTGACACATCTGAGCTGCTTGCTAGGGGTGCAAATTAATGATCCTTAGATACACTTCTAACTCTCTTCATTTTAAAGTTTTATACTAATTTTTCAAAATGAGATCTGATTTTGAAGTAGTATGAAATTTTGAACTAAAGAATGTTGGAGGTGCAGAAAACATAAAAAAAAGACGGGCGTTGATTTCCTAGGCCTTTTGTAAAATGCAGAATCGAATATTTGCAAAACACACCTTATTTTGGATCGCACTTTGAACTACTAAACTAGGAGTCCTTATTTAAAATTCTGGACTAGATATTTCTATAAAACCTTCTAGTTTAGATTGCGTTTATTAATCTTGGTCCAAATATTTGTAAAATGCCCTCTTGCCTCGGACGGCTCCACCTCCCACTACGCGCCTTTCAAGAGCCTCGTGCCCATGGTGATGCTCTTCTTCCTCAACTTTCCCTGCACTCATACCGCACGATCTTTCATCAATTTCGGTTAGTTAAGGAAACGGGAGGGCTGTACTCCCTCCGTCTAGGGGTGGTAATGGGCCATGGCCCTAATGGCATCTTCACAGCCCAATAAAGCCCTTAAAATTTTTAGTTCAAAAATACATATGTTTAGAGCCCGGCCCTTTTAGGGCCCGATCCTTATATTTTCTAGTTCAAAATATTGGGCCCTTTACCACCCCTACCTCCGTCCCAAAATAAATATAGTTTTAGAGTTCAATTCTCCCTTTCCAATACAACTCTATCTCCATCTCTCTCCTCCTCTACCTCTCCTTGTTCCATGTGCACTCTCGAGCGTGTTTTGTTTGGTTTCCACAATATTTTTTCAGGGAATCTTGCATGCATAACGTACTAAATGAAGCATATTTGCAAAACCTTTTTACATGTAGGTACAAATTTGCGAGCCGAATCTAATGAGCCTAACTAGGCTATGAATAGATACAATTATGCTAGAGTAACTATACTCTAATCATCATCTAATCGTACGGTCAAATGTCTCATTAGATACAGGAACTGCTATGGTACCATGGTTGCGGAGGTGGTTTTGTAATTAGACTTCATTTAATACCTCTAATTAGTGGTCAAAGCTGCAAAAAGTTTCACCAAATTTTTTCACCGCCCAAACCAAACAACACCTTCTACTTTTTCAGCTCTCCTTAATTCTCATGCCCAACTTCTAAAACTACACTTATTTTGGGACAGAGTGAGTATACGTCACTATCCATGCATGCATGTAGCACAAAATTTGAAGTGCATGGATTCTAATTATAACTAAATTAATAAATCAGAATCAAAACGATGATCATGTGTAGGACACCAATATATCCCTTTCTTTCTGGATTGTATCTGTAATATGTAGCTAACTGACGATATACGGATCTTGGGTTCAACCCTGCAGGTCGACCCCAACGCTATCGTGTTCGGTGGTTGGGACATCAGCAAAGCATGGCCGACGCCATGGCCAGGGCCAAGGTGCTGGATCAACCTTGAGTCTTGAGACGCAACTCAGGCCCTACATGCACTCATGGTGCCCCTCCCTCTCTGGCATCTTCAATCCGGACTTCGTTGCCGCAAACCAAGGCGCCCACGCTAACAATCTCATCCAGGAACAAATAAAGAGCAGGTGGAGCAGATCAAGGACATCAGGTACTTGAAGACAGAAACTCACAAACGTACAATCCTTTTCTCTCTCATGGACATTTTGGTGAACTAGCAAGGTCGTGTGGCTCATGAACCAGGGGAGTTCAAGCCCGTGATAATTGATTGATCCATCTTTCGACCATCATATTCTTATTGTGAAACCTTTGCTTGTATCCGTCAATAAATCGGAAAAACTGTATATGATTGCACTATATATAGTTCTTACTTTTTTTTCTCGAACAAGAGAGCTGAGTATCTTTGTATTAAGGAGAATAAATAGTCCAATTACAAGAATCCAAAACCACCTTGGACCAGAATGGGATTGGTCAGACCAAGTTAACACCACGAACTGTTACAAAAAGAGAAACTGAAGGACCTGACCAAAACGCAAAAAGAACTGCACATTACTGAAGCCCTCGGCCAACACCGAGATCAGCAAAACCCTTTGCACCTGCAACCTGCTATAAATGTAATTCATCTTTAAAGGCTTGTAATGCAGACTGTAGGTTGGGAGCAGATTTATCGAACACACAAGCATTTCTGTACTTCCAGAGAATCCATGCTCCAAGGATATCGTTCTTACTTGACTTCACACATTTGAACCAGTATTCATTAAGGTTCAGTTCCTCTCACAGATGCCTTCCATACAGGATATCTGTTTGCAGCAGCTCAACGAGGACCACAAAGCTAACATCTAAATGGTGTTATATTTCGGAAGCAAAAGAAAAAAAAACAATACTGTCTGAACACATGCAAGGGCAACAGGGAGGAGCTTTGCTCGCAGCACTGTTGGCCGTTGGCTGTTTGCTGATCAAACATGGTGTATGATGCTCATGTTTACATCTTGTTGAACTGTTGGGAAACCACCATGCAAGCTTAACTTCTAGATTGCTGATGGGGCGAGCTTGGAGTACAGCTTCAACATTACTTGAGAGTTTCTTTTTTCTGCATCAGTCAGTCTTGTATAACTTAAATCTCTGAAGTCCGGACGATTGATACAACAACAGCTATATCATCCAGTTTGCCTCCACTGAAACCAAGGTACCCAACTGAGAGAGCAGCATCTGAAAATGGGCTTCTCCCAGTTCCAGACCTACCCACTTCCTGGGCCTTCGCAGCCAAGTGCTCCGCAATCTCCTGCAAGTGGAATAAAAATGTGTACTTAAAGTATTTTGGTTTCACGTTGGGCATTTTTATTTATGAAGACAATTGATTCTGACCGTTGGTTTTAGATCTGCCTGCAACGATTTGGAGATAATTGCAGCTACTTCATGCTCATAGACATTATCGAAAAGGCCATCCGTTGCCGTCACAATTACATCACCTTCCTCTAGATCAATAGTATAATTCTGAAACGAGAGTAAAAAATTAGCTCAAATGTTAAATTGAACATGTGGTGGAATACAGCAGTTCATGTTAAATTATTTGTACCTGTACAAGTTTAAAGGGGTCATCTCCCTTCTCAATTTGTAGTGGAAAATTGAAACCATAAACCATAGGTTTTGATTTCTCATACACTTCTCCGTTTCTTATTACCAAAAACCCAGAGTCTCCGATATTTGATGCTTGAAGGACCTGTAACATTGACAAGTGCAATGAAAACAAAGAAAATGGCCAATGAGAAAATGGAAAAGTGTTGATCAATAGAACAAACCTGACCATCAAAGTGAGCAACTAATACAGTGGAAGAACCAGGAGAGCATGCTTCATCTGCTGCCTTAGAAAGGATTTGCTCTGGTCTAAGATCTGAAGTCCCTTGATTCTCACTAACGAATTTGTTACAACCATCCATTAGTTCTCTTGCATAAAGCCCCGCGTTGATTCCTGAGCACAGAATTTTCATCAACACTTGCTGTGGTTCCATGAACAATTATCATGCAATTAAAATTCAGCAAGCACAGATTTATGACACAAATGAAGGCTCCATTATGATGACGGAGCTATGAATACAGTTATCTTGCAACCAAATCATTCTGAGTGTTGCCAACACAACTGATATGAACACTACTGAAGAACTTATTTGCCAAGGCTGTATTGGGTGCCTTGACATTTCAAATAACATGTTCTCCTAAATAAAACAGTTGAACACTTCCATTTTCTTACTTACTCAATAGAAGCAGGCTTGCAATATTTTAATTATAGTTTTTGGCTCAGAGTAGGTGTGGAGTTGTACAGATAAAGAAATCTCCCAGCTCCAGCTCCTGTCGTTTTCAACTTTTTGTATGTCAACTTGTCAGCCTACATGCTTATCTACACCTGGATTGCTGATGGCTCAAATCTTCCAAATTATTTATGTGAGTGTGTTGTATATTGATATAAAATTTAATCTCTTTTGGTCGGTGCACTTGTCATGCCATTTGCATCAAGGCATTAAAATTGAAAAGCAAAGGTAATTATGCTATCATCCTTCAGTTCAATGGTCAGACCTTGTCATTTATGGTCTTGTTATTGTCATGTATTTGAAGGCAAATGATTTAGTTTACTTCCCATTCAAATAGCTGAAATCGATTACGGAACTAGCTTAAGATGGTTACCTGTAAGCTTTTGCATGTGATTTCATAAAAAATTAAATAATTCAGATTCCTGGAATCTGGACCTTATAAATCTCCTAGGGGATTAAAACAAAAAACCTCTGCCATGGGGTTTTGCCATCCAGATGGATTTGTCTTAAAGTAGAGGAGTACTAGACCCTGGCTGGCTAGGAAACGACCTGAAATAAGTTCTCAGAGACGTACACATTTTACGAGCATGTGGCAGGAGCCTGGGTGCACTTCTCCTCGATGTGGAAAAAAGGGGTCCGGAATGCGCCTGAGCCCCAGTTAGAACATGTTGGTCCATTACAATCCTGCTAGAATGCTTATTCCTACATTCCAAGTTTCTTCATACAATTTAAAATTTGGCAATCTATTTCTTGTTGTATGTCCAAATCATAACTTTTTTCCCTCCATCCAGTATCCATGTTCCGCTAGGCGCCGACTAAGCAGCGATTAGGCGTGCCTAATCGCGAGTCGAAGGGTCAGCGCCTCGCCTATGGGGGTAGGCGGACCCATAGGCGTCGGCAGCTCGTCGGCGGCGACAATGGTGGTGGAGGAGCGTCCGGCGGAGGTCGCCGGTGGGGGAGGAGGAGCTGCGGGCGGCGGCGGGCGCTCACACGGGCTTGTGCGGGCGGCGGGCATCCGGCGGAGGTCGCCGGTGGGGGAGGAGGAGCTGCGGGCGGCAGCGGGCGCTTACACGGGCTTGTGCGGGCGGCGGCGGGCGCAGGCGCGGGCGGCGCCAGGCGCAGGCGGCTGCGGGCGCGGGCGTATGCAGGCAGCGGTGGGCGTGTGCGGGACGGATAGATGCGAGAGGCAAAGAGGATGCGGGAAGAGAGGGTAGGGTTTAGTTGGGCCTTCAAATGGACCTTTATATGGGCCTTTTTCCCTTTCTCCTTTTTCATGACCACTCATCTCCTTTTTTTTCTTTTCTTTTAAGTATTTATACATGTATTAATCACCGCCTAGGAACGCCTAGGCGCGATTAATCCCACCTAGGCGCTAGGCAATGGGTCAGCGCCTAGAATCCGCCTAGCGCCTAGCTGAACTTGGTCCAGTATCCAAAGAACATCGAGTACCAAGCACTCATGTTTTCTCCGATTAACAAGATGCACTCAACGGTCAGGGGCGCGAGGTCAGGGGCACAATTCACCAAGCAAGGCCGAACAAAGTTGTCTGGTCTTTTTTAGAAAAGACTTTCCGCTTGATAATTGCTTTGCCGAGGTGTCGTTGCATTAATTTAGTTCCACACCTCTATTCGTTCTCTAAAGAACAAGCACTGTATGAGTCTGGTAAATAATGAACTTTTTAAGCATGCGTATATAACTACATACTACAGCTAGAAATAGACAAAACTTTGAACTAGAAGGCTGGGGCATAGTATATAGGGATGAAATAGGAAATCAGATAACCAATAAAGCCTGTGCTTTTACCTTCAAAAGACCATTGGCCAACTCCATCTGCTACACCAAACCAGCCATTGCCTGCAATAAAATACGCATCTTCCCCTCCTGTTGCTACCTGGAAATAGTTTTATCAGTATCATAACTGAAGGATCAATGGAAGTATGGATTCATTATAAGATGAATTTTTGCAGCCAAGCGGAGTATACTCCATAGAAAAGATGAAGTATGTGGAACTTTGGAGCACCAATATAGCTATTGAGATCTTGCAAGTAAAATTGCTTTCTGTCCTTCAGTGAGATGTAACAAATGCATAAATGCCAAAAGAGAATAAAGAGAAATTATTACCTTAGAAGGATGAGGCAGGATTGCAGCACCTGACGACAACACAAGTGTTGATCGGGCTATTTCAACCATCCTAGAAGTAAATTGAAACAATAAAAAATCATTAAAGGACTTGTTGAAGGTCTGAACTACAGGCATACACGCCTTTACTACAAGCAAAAAGGCAGGAAAAAGACATAAGGTAGGCTTGCATGACAGACATAACTAAATGAAGATAAAACATGTACCGTGTACAGCTTTAACAGTGATAGAAACCATTGCAGCATAAGCTATTATTGACCACTTTGTGGTCTGAAACACTTGAAGTCAGAGTAAGAAACAAAGTAATACCTAACAGAATCTTTCACTTCTGAAGTGCCTTTTCTCCAATCCACCTCCTTGCTAACTTGTTCCTATGGGATGAAAATGAGTATGTTAAACCCAGATAAGCATATACCCGAGAGTCCACCCGAGAGTCCAATTCAATACCACTAACAGATATCCTACAATAACATAACTTCACAAGGTTTTTGCCCACTAGACACATAATGTTCACTAAGATTTTCCCATTTTGCACCCAAAGTCCACAGACCATTGTACTCAAAGGATACATATGTGTCACCTGATATAAAGACTGTCTTTTAGTTTAAGGTGTGGTCCCTTGCAAGCTACAAGATATGGTCACAATGCGATGAACCAACCAAAACAAAAATACCACGACAGCAACACATGATACAAAACATGGTCGAGAATGTGAAAAGAAGGGGAAGGGACAGTATAACAGCTAATTCCAGCCAAAAATCAAATAAAGATGCTACTGTCAGGTGGGCTTTAGATATATGATGAAAAGGAAAACAGGGAGTATGTGACAGAAGCTGGATGTTTGTGTTAACAATTCAAGCAAGCATACAGGTAATACTCAACCATATCTTTCAATTTGTGCTGCTATTAAGTTTTCACTTCATCACAAACATGAACCAAAGGAGCAATCCTCACCAAGTTGAACTCTATACCTTATTGAATGGACTGCCATTACTTGAAGAAAGTAGCCATTTTCTAATCAGCAATTGACCATTTTCTGTAATTCCTTAAAACTGTACACGGACTAACACCTTCGTTTAATTTGGGGAATGTATTCGTGAAACATAGTAACAATTCATGAGATGCAACAAGACTAGTCATCTGAATTCAGAATATTAGTGTAAGAGTGCAGTTGCATACCTCTGTTGGTAGGGGGACCCCGAACTCGGCTCCCTGCTCGTCACCACTGGAGCCGCTGCACTCCGTCTCAACGTCGGTGTTGAAATTGTGAGCGGTGGAGCCTTCTGATGCGGCCTCAAAGCCCTCCAAACCAGCCATCCCTGTCGCCTCCTCGCAGCCACCACTCACATCAGCGGCTGAGGCATCCTCGCTCCCCTCGCGCAGCTCCAAACCTGTCCATGTTGTCTCCACGGCAGCACCACTCGTCAGCACGCCTGCCCCAACTGCGACGCCGTCACCCTCACGCTCATACTCAGATTCGGCGGCCGCAATCGCCTCGACGGAGGCCGGCCTAGCCTCTGCCTCCTCAACACCGGCATTGGAACCCGCTGACTGTTCCGGTTCCTCCTCATCCGCGGCGGAGGCGGCACCGGCGTCAGGAGGGGGAGGTGCGAGGGAAACCACAGCTGAGGCGTTCGGGCACGACTGCTGGACCGCTGTCGGGGCGCCCGATCCCACGCCGGTGACTCCCTGCTCAGAGTCAGGCTGCGGTTCCGTCTCGCCGCCGCTGGCAGCGCCCGAGGCAGGGGAGACTGTGGAGTCGGGGCTGGTCGCTGCGGCCACTCCCAAACCATGGCTCGCCGGCTCAGCCTGCGGCTCCAGCACTTCGGGCTTTGGTGGGCCGAAGCGGAAGACGATGCTCCCATCCGCCAGCTCTGCGAGCGGAGATAGCAAAGTAGAGCACAGCCGAATCAGCGACCGAGACGAAGGGGATGGGAGGGAAAGCATGTAGCACTTATTACCGGTGGTGGAGTGGAGTTCGGGAACCGCGCGGCGAGGGGACGGGACCGCCGCGGCGGCGGCGGTAGCATGCGTGCGGCGGCGCGCAGGGAGCGGGAGAGGGAGCGGCGGAGGTGGTTTCGGTGAGAACTTGCTGGGTCGCAGGTCCAGCAGCCCTGCCGCCAGCGGCAGCTCCGCCATGGCTCACCTTGAGTCCTCGCTCGCAGAGAGAGAGAGAGAGAGAGAGAGAGAGAGAGAGAGAGAGATTTTCAATTGTATTGTTTGTGTGCTCGGTGGGATGGGAGAGGATGTGGCTCTCGATTCTGCGCTCCTACTAGCTTCACGAGGCAACACCGCAACAAGGGCAGTACCCTCGGGCCCAGAGTTTTTCCTGGACGGCGAGGGTCGCTGGTGGGTGGGCGCCACAGTTTTGATGGGAGTTGTTAACGGTGTAATGAAAGGGTCCTTCGCATTTCACATCTTTCATCGCCAAGAAATTTGATCTCAAGTTGGAGGAATTTTGTTATTTGGATTTGAATTCGCATACCTTTTAAAACTTAAAACTAGACATCTGAATTATTTCAACGAACTGATCTTAAGTTTTTTTTAGGTGAAACCTGCCGATCCGGGTTTGAGTCATTAGCTCGACATGAATACTTGAGTTTTCATACATTTATTCTACAACGATTTAACTAGCGCTATTCTTAACGTGCCCATGACTGGAACACAAATCCTCTACAGGTGGCTCCCCTACTATTGTCTCATTGATGCGTGGAGCTAGACCCACACCTCAGCCACTAGGGCTAACTGCACAGGATTTTGTTTCCATGATAGCGAGGTGCCTATAGTGATTTCATCAATCTTGATAATACGTCATTAAATATTATGGATGTATATTTATAGAGATGTGAGTGTCTGTGTGTTTGTGAGTTATGTGAAGATTTTATTTTAAGCAACACGAGGAACGAGCGAGGATGTCCTAATAAAAATTATAGAATAAATGTTAAATAGATACTATTCTTATTATCTTCTTGATATGTAATACTTTATAATATATATGTTATCCTTTTTTTATTTGTCTAGCCTAGTAGACCCACTTAATAGTTGAGGGTAAAGACTCTATTTCAGCTGGCCGTAAGTTTGTCCAATTGCACAGCCGTTATCATCCACCGTCCACGCTCCATCCAACGATGCCAGCTCCCCTGTGCACCCACGTGCACCTGATCGGATGGTCCCACCTTACAGAAGGTCAGTGAGAGAGCGGAGTAACTCATTCTGGTGTTCATTTCTTCCCCTCCCTCTCTCTCTCTATAGGGTTAGTCTCTCTCCTCTTCCTTCGCTCGCATCGACAGGCGATTCACCTCCATCTGCTCTCATCTTCTCCATCGGCGCCATCCTCTGGAACCCGGCGGCATCTGCGGCGGTTCAGGAGCTTGGGTAAGTGATTCCCCCCTCCCCTGCGCACCCGAGCAGAACCCCCTATTCATTGTTTTGATGTGTGGCTTTTCCCATTTTGATTTGGTGAAGATAATCAGGGGAGGAGGCGATGCCGCCGTGGCCCAGCGAGCGGACGGAGCTCCTTCGGAGCGGCTTCAAGGCGTAGGTGGATGCGGGTGAGGGGCGGCGACGGCTCATCGACCTCATAGTCGGCATCCGCAAGTGCGGCCGCGGCAGCGCACTTGTGAAGAGGTGTGGCGGTGGCGATGTAGCACCCGTCGCTGGCCGTTGACAAGGTGGTGAGGTTCCTCATCGGGAGGCGTACCAACTTCGCCATTAACCAAAATCCTCGAGGGTGAAGGTGAGAAAAATGTTAGAGGAAGGTGAAAACAGGAGGCAATTGCGCAGCTGCGCCGTCAGGGTGGCCCCTGCTGGCGGCGTCCTTGGGGGCTCCGACGAGTTCGGGGCCGAAGTGCGGCTTGAGGGTGGGGGCGAGGCCCCTTTCTCCGCGGGCTTCTCCGTTGGGGTGCTCGGGGGACGCTGGGCTTGTTTGGGAGCAGCGCAAGGCTGATTGGAATAAGACCAACAACCATTTGGGATGAACCTGGTTGGTGTTCGGCTCCAATTCGTGAGAATGAGAAGCTTAATTTGAACCAGAAAGGACGGTCCGCCAGTGTCAGGGATGCTGAGCAATTGGATGGTCGTTCGTGTGGGGTGCATGCCTCACTTTGGAGGATTGAGCAGGATAGAGTTCATGCGGCTGCTGAAATCAAGTGTTGCCTGCTAGCTGCAAGTATACAAATTATTTTCTTTGTTCATTTTTAGGTTTAATAATGACTAATAAATGGCTTTTGACACTATAGAGCACTGCATTCGAACTCAGCATGCACCATTATTCGCTTTGCTGCAACAATAGTTTGTACTAGTAGCTGTGTTCTGCCATGCATTTTCAGCGGTTAATGGATTCGTTACTTTGGTGTTGTTTATGGGGACCTAAGCAGGTTACCTTTCTATGCTTATAAAAATATATTCTCTGGAAGGCTCCATCAATACCAAGATGAAATTGATCTGTGTACTTTTCTTCATATTTTAGACATTCACACTTATTAGAGTGCATCGCATCTTGCAAGTGCATTATCCCATATTGTTGAGACCAATCTTTTTAAGCATGTCTATGTGCAGTCAAATAATATGACTACTTCCTAGTGTGATTAGTTGAAGTTGGTAAGCTACTTAGCTCTTCTGATTATTTGGTTTTCACTTTTTTCTTACAATGTTTCAGAGTAGCCTTTTTCTTTATGCCTGTGCATGAGCAAATGTAACAAACTAGAAGTAATATTCTCATTTAGGAAAAAAATTGTTAGATCGTCTATTTTTAAATTGATATTGTCAGATCCTGATTTCCACGGCATGGTAGATCTAAGCTCTGCGTGCTCCCTCCTCTGTCGCCCCTGATGAGCTGAAAGTGGGACGAGGCCATCAAAATATTTACAAACAGTATCATTTTGTTCAACTGATTAAATATAGATTGTTCATCAAATAGCCCATACTTATATGTTCATCAATAGCACCGTTCAGAAGATCAACATATTTCTTTGTTTATCAAACAAATTTTTTTCTCCAATTATATACGAATTGTTCTGTATCAGTTCACTTTGCACTTAAATACTTTCTGTAGGCAAAGTAATACTTTTAGTTAGGCAAAGTAATACTTTTAGTTGAGCAATATATTATATTCTGCAATTATAGCTAGGGACTTTAGCATTTCTCCAGTAACAGTTAAGCAATTTACATATCATGGTTTAGCTTTTTTGCAAATGAACCATGAAGGTGAATCTGATGAAATATTACTAGAGATATTTGTTAGGACTCTCTCCTGGAACTCACATCATGAATTTGTGGTCATCTCTTCACCATAGACTTTTTTAACTCATAATTACTGATCTATAGACATTCGGTGATATAAGCAAAACTAATGGCAAAGCCACTGGTGATGTTATGATTTTCTTCGCCTCTTCGTGGTGCATAAAAATACTAATCTTGATGCTGCCACAAGGTTGCTACTTGAAACCAAGTACTCTTAACAAAACATATTTTAGCATTCCTGTGTGTAACATATGAAATTTCCATTCCTGAAATTATGCATTTTAGGTTTGAGTTATCATTTTTTCTTCTGATGATCTGACATCTTCCTCTTTTCTGATTTTAGCTCGCCATCGGCTCCTACTACTTCGGCGCCAAGGGAATCGAGGTTGTCCTCCACTCCTTCCTTCGTCTTGAGGAGCTCTCCTCAAGCGCCTCCGCAGCCTTGCTAAGTCGGAGCCAATCGCAATCTCCAACCCACGCCTCCTGTCTCTGTCGCTCAAGAAGCTCTACAACAGCCAGTGCTTCTCCTCTTTGATCACCAGTCACCAGCAAATGCTTCTGTAGTAGAGAGGTACGCAGTTTTGGCAAAACTCATAAGCATTTTAATTAGATCGATTATGTCTTTTTTCAGTCTCGTATAGTCATTTTAATGTTGGTTCCCAATAAAACTGTTCTACGGAGGTAATAATATTGATTCCCAATAAACAATTTCATTGTTGTATCTAGACACAATAATACATTTCATTAAGCAATTTTTTTGCCTTTACAAAATAGATAAGTAGATAACATACAACTGACAGCAATGCTAATACAAGTTCAGCCTACTAATTTGTAAATGTTTTTGGACCTCCATTACTTGCATAGTTGCATGTTCTCTCTGATTTTTTTATAATTACAATGCAAGTCACTAGATTTTGAACATGGATGCAGATTTGAAGATATTTCGAGTGGCACTTTGGAGTACATATTGAGTGCATTTTATGATTTCTGGTTCACATATAGTTCCGTAGTCAAAGTAGTAGACAAATAAATAGGTAACTATAAAGGTCTGAAAACTGTGTCCTAAGATGCATGATGGTGCATGACATTTCTGCGTTCTTTTTTCTTCATGGGGCTAATGTTGTGTGTTCTGAAGTGCTTGTAGATTAGGATGAAATGATGCAGTTGTAGGCACCACACTGATTAGGACCTGATGAGGTAGCTACAGGTGCATGAGTAAGATTGTGTAGGCAAAATTGTAATTTCTAACAAGCATACATGCATTTATAATAGGATGCCAAATTCATTTTATTTTAGATTCAGTAACAGGAATAGTGGCATCTCTTTTCATCGTTCATTAGGCAAAAATATGGTACTAAATTAGGCAACTTATGTTACATCAACAAGTAATTTATCAACTGTGGTTCAACACTTTTTGTTCTGGTTCTGGCAATCTTTTTCATATGTTGGTGAATTTTACTATTTGGGTCTACTGAACAATTTCAAGCAAAAAATCATTATTACTTTAGCATTTCATATTTTGATTATTTGGCCTCTTTTATTAATATTCCATTTGAAAGAATAAATTCAGTATTAATAGTGATTCAATTCTTTGTTTTGGTGTCACAGCAGGCTCACACAAATCAGATCATGGTGCTGGTCCATGTTTTTTTGGTGCTAGAGAATGAAACCTGAAGACTTGCTTTTGTGTGAATGTTTAAATGGGTGAAAAATACCTTTGTACATGTTCTAATTTTCTTAGAGTTTTTAACTTTGCTTATAAGGTCCCAAAAAGTTATTTCATTGTATAACCATTGAGTTGAATTGGTAGTATTAGTGAAGTAGAAACGTACATAAGTGAGCAAATTAGAAGTGGCGGTGGTGGTAGAAAATTGCTTCATATGCAGGACTCTCTCGTATTGATTGGAGTACTTTACTATATATGGAAGGTAGCATGTGCTGATTCTATTTACCTTTCCTAATGTGGGCGGCCGTACATGCCTAAATTACGGCCGGCCGTACGTTAGTTATGTGCATAGTTGAGTACAGGATCCAGTTTATGCTGGGACGGCTTTGGAGTCAAGCAGGCGCGAGACACGCGCCTGATTTAATAATCGAGGAAGTAATAAGGTGTCAAGGGGCAGCGGCAAAATAGGAATATCACATGAGTTGGAATAGAAAAAGAAAAGAGAAAAAAAAGGAGAATTAAGAAAGTAGGTGAACATCTAATTGAAATAATTTATTTTTTTAAACACAAATACACAATACAAACAAAGACTCTCGTAAATTCCCATAGACACTCACACTTTATAAATATAAGCACGTAACGAGCACATCTGAGAGACAATTCCTCATGCACATCTAATTGAAATAAACGCAGAGGCTTAAAAACATGCACAAACACTCTCACCTATATGAATACACGCACACAATCTTAACCTATAATTGCACCATCTACCTCTGAAAATAACTTTTTTTTCTATTTTATTCTAAAAATTTATTTAAATCTTTGAATATACCAAAACTAATAAAAAAATAAAACCTACACTCTATATCGTGAACTATAGATACAGAAAAAATATATCAAGCATATTTCACTATATATAAATGTTAAGATTGTGGAAACCTCAAATTGGACTCGAGTTGTATAAGGTATTTATAGTGATAACCATATGTAAGACACAATTATTAAATGATCTTGTGATTTCAAAAGGTCTTAAATGAATAATGTATAAGCTAGAATTTTAGATCTTACCACTACAACTTGGTATTGGCCTACTCTACATTCGAAGTTGTTTGAAAAAAATTAATACTTCTAATTTTTAAAATTAGAGAAAGTATAATATTTTTTATTATAATAAATGATATTAAATGAAAAGATTATCAACTACAAAACTTTGGTCTCGTTCAACCTCTACAATTTTATATAAAATTTGACTTCATCCGAGATTATATGAAAATGTTATGAATTTATTTACATGAGACCATTTGTAGAGGCAGGTTATGCCATCATCTGTTCTAAAAATTATTTTAGGAGTAACCTCTTGTAAAAATGTATTTTTTGGGACATCCATCATCTATCCCTAGAAATCCATTTTCGAGGGCGGGTCAAATTCTGCGGTCAAGGCCAGGTCCCTTACTGTACAAAATCTTAATGTGGAGCCTACTAGTCTAGCATAATAGAAAACATAACTTCGATATTGAAATATGAGATGCCAAATGATGAAAAGAATGTAATTAATAGTTAAACAACTAAACTCGCGGAGAATAAAAATTACTAAATTAGAAATACCTCCGGTTAGTGCCTGATGTTGGTCGCTCCACCTCGCTTATGCCGCTCTTGCTGGATGAGCTGGCTGGATGTCCGTATATACTCATTTTCATATCTATATTTTTTCATACTCCAATTGTATATTCTCAATTTAATATCTATATATTTTTCGTAAATAGTATTCATCTCTCTATATATACTCCCATTCTAAAAAATAACATTCTGATCTATATACTCATTTGATCAACTAATACAAGTAAATCACATCTACATTACATATGCAAACCTTAAGTAAACCTGAGCTCAAATGGTGTATAAATCCAAAGAACTCCAACATTTCTCCCAATCTAGGAAGCCTCAAATTTCTCTATAACCCTGAAATTAGCTACACTAGCAATGGAAGATGAGAGGATGAAGTTTCTAACATTTAGAACCGTTAGATGGATAGGGGAATCAAAAGCCTTCGCAAATCGTGGAGAAATTGGACACAAACTTCTTTTACCCGAGTCAAGAACAGCAAGAACATGAATGAAGGAATGGCTCGATCAAGGAGAGGAAGAAGAGAATAAAAAGTCAGAGAATTAGATCCCAGTTGGAGCCATCAACTGGGAGAAATAGAAGCCCTCCAATCGGAACTAAATGTCCCAGCCCCAATCCCCCCCTCCCTCCCCCAATTGACCCTTTCCTTTTAATTGTCAAACTCAAGAATGCACCGTACCGGAGCCAAGAAATTTTCCCCTAACAAGTCAATTATCACAAAGGAACTTACCTACTTCTCAAGCAAGCTTTTATTCTTATCCATGTGAGGTGTTCCATCAGTGTACACAAGTTGTTAGAAAGCTATAACTGGCCTTAGTGAAGTTACAGCTCACCTTCACAAGACTCCCGGAGGAAGAATTTTATTGCCATTACATGTGCCCTGCATGTGCAATAAGTACATATCCATAAATTCCTGAAAGTATATATATACAGGGTAATCCCTGGATCTACTTTGTCAAGCAGTAGTGAGTAACTCTACCTCTATATTCTTTCTTGATGTGTTATGCTCATGAGATGTGTCCCATCAACATTTAAATGCTTCAATTGCAAGTTTCTCAGGCGTGTTTTCCATCAAAATTATCACACTACTACAGTTTTCGAGTGGAGTACATAACAATTTTCTTGTATTGGATTCTATTTCCGCATACCAGCATCATGTCGTCGAGGCTCATTTCCAGCATGCCATTATATCTGAGCTTATTTTTAAGAGACGTTAACCTTGTGAGCTAACATGTCAGTACCCATGTGGTAATCTCCATGGATTAAGAAAATATTCGCGCTATTAGGATATCCAGTGGGACAAACACAACAAAGAAGTGGTTTGCCCCCAATCATTCGCCATATCCATAGTCAATAGCTAGTAATGGCAATGGTTTATGAGACAAAGAGTGGACTCCAATTTCATTACGTGAAAAACCAACTTAGGTAATGTGGCATTAGTAACGGACGTATATCGTCTGTTACAAGGAGCAATAATCATAACAGACTTTAATAAAGGACATTAACTATAAGACCCCTAGGGCCGAGCCAGATCTGGTCAACAATGAGACACGTTACCAATGACAAGATATAGGTAACGGATTTTGTCTACATCTGTTACTAATATCATTAGTAATGTTCGTTGTTAAAGACCTGCTACTAATGAGTCTTCAATGGTTACAGGCACGTTTTGCCCGTTACAAACGATTTCCAATGGGTTAAGGTTGTTTTTAACACCCGTTACCAATAATATGTACAATGGTAACGGGTATTATTACTTGACCGTTGCAAATGAGGTCACTCCAGGTTATATGAAGGAGTCTCCTCATTTCGGAATCATCTATAGCTTCCTCTCGACGCCGCTCATTAACGCTCGTACGGGGTTGTCTACATTGCGCCCCGTCTACCACCGACGCCCCTCCCGGAGGCGGACCTAGTGCCGCATCCGCTGCTCCTCCTCGACCGGCTCGGCCTGCTCCACCGACGCGCCTCCTCCACCGCCGCGCCTCCTCCACCGGGCCTCCTCTACCGACGGCCTCTTCAATCTATTGACGCGCCTCCTCCACCGGCAGCCTCCTCGATATATTGACACGCCTCCTCCGCCGCTCCTCCTCCTCCACCAGCGCGCCTTCCGGGCCTCGGCGTCCTCCTCCGAGGTGAGTCCTCCTTATGCCCTCTACTCATTTCAATTTTTTTGCATTCACTTGGGCTGGCTGTTAGACCCGGGGTAGCGGGACTGCTCACAGGCGAAGAATATTTTAGAATAAGGGATACCACGTGGCATGTACTTTTCCTATTGTAACTACCCATAAAGGAGTAGAATTTGTCGAGTAGAAGGAAAGTATCTGATATACATTGGGAAAGAACTCCTTAGACAGTATTCGACTAGGCTTTCCATGTAACCCTATCCCCCAGACTATATAAAGGCGCGCAGGAACCCCTCCAAAACATAATATACTCTAAGGCAATACAAACCACCAACAGGATGTAGTGTATTACGCATCTCGCAGCCCGAACCTACCTAAGCTTTGTGTTCCATGCACAATTGATTCCAGACCTCGGTGAAACCCTACCAACAAATCTACTGTTGGGTATTTTAGCGTCACGAATAAATCTGCAAGCGCACTGATACCGTTGTAACTTTCACCTCAGAGTATTCCAAGGGCTATCGAATCTACATGGAACGTGTGTGTACTAACTCCTATTCTAGTCAGTCCAAGGACACACCAAGATAAGTGGAAAGGGTAGAGAGGATTCCTAAGATAGCACTATAGCTGAGTTAAAAGTTGATCTCTCGGGCACAATACTCTCTTCGGGCACTGGCTTACGCTTGGTCTGCCAGGCGACTCCGGCCAACAGCTCTACGCTATATCCGAACGTGGAGGATTATGAAGTACCAATAGGGCTGTCACCACCTATGGTCTACCTTTACAAACCGGGGGATATAAGGCAAATGAAGGATAACCCCTAACCTAGACACCACATCTACGCTATTGATTACTACTGCAGTCTAACTACGTCTGATATCCCATAGCAAACTACAGCACTCTGTAAGAATACAGAGTGACGAACCCGCGAGTAAGATAACTGATCTCACTCGACTACAAGCACTACTAGCATCTACTATACCAAGTAAAATACTAGAGATAGGAACCACGAATACTTACGAGAATCAGAAGAATGTAGTAGCATCCGTAGAGGTACAAGCTCGGAGAAGAATGCCGACACCCCGACACATCTCCCGAACTACTCTCTCACTCTCGTAGAGGTACAATTTGGAGAAGAGTACCGAAGATCGGTGCCCCTCCTGAGTACCTCTACCCCTAATCTTTGCAAGAAAACTCTAAACTAAAGAGGAGGCTTGATGAGCACTTGATGGATGTCTCTATTCTTAAACCTCCCCTCTCATATTTATAGAGGGGAGCAAAGGGGGAATCTTGGCTATGTTTCAGCAGGGAAGGCACCTGGAACCGCCTTAAGGAAGCTTCAAGGAAGCTGCACGTCAAAGGGGATGGTCGGTGGCCAAAGTCACTGTTTGGCCGACCACCCCGGTTGGCCGACTAGTGACTGGCCCCAAACCGGCCCAATTTTGGATGAGAGACTGCAAGGCGGGCCCTAATCCCATTTCCGCGTGCCTAAGCTTATGGTATGTCAGTTTACTTGCTTTGGTGGCCCCTTTGATTCATGTGACGCCACATGTCACGCTCTGATTGGTCAACACTCTTTTGCCTTTGATTGAGAAGTGTGTTTCCTTGCTCATGAGGTGTGTTTTCTACCTTATTTCACCTGCATAAAATTATTTACCAACACTTGTAGAAATGGTTAGTAATAAACCCCTACCACTTTGTTGATGTTCAACTTTTATGCATTTATGCAGGATTCGACAACCTAAAATTGGCACTTAAGAGTCGTCAACAACTCCCCCACACTTAAACTTTGCTCGTCCTCGAGTAAAGGAGATGAGACTAAGGTAGAACATGACTTCCAAAGGTTTGAAGCAAAGATAAGAGATATTTCAAACCATACCTTGTACTTTTGAACTTTAAAGTGTCTATCATATCATCTTGGGTAGTTGAGGCATGGAATGGTATTGAATCAAATCACTTCTACTCCTTATGTCAAGTAGCTTGGGGTTTTTCAATAAGTTTTCAAAATAAACTTTGCTTAGCTCCTCATTTGAGTCTCCCAGATCACTCAATGGGTACATGTCCTTACCAAGGCATTTGACTTGCCTTTTTTTCAACCTACTACTAGTGATGGTTATATGTGGAGCTCAAGGTAGGGTATGAAAGATAAGGCACACTTGTCTCACATTTATTGCAAAGTCAAAAACCGGATCCAAAGACAAAAACAAATCACACAATCAGATCAAGTTGTGCACATGTATGAATGTGGTGGATAAGATGGAAACTCCTTTGTGTATGATCCTTCTCTCTCTATTTTTTAAGGACATGGCTATCTCTTTTCTCTCTCTCTCTCTCTTTTTTGGTCGTACTTCTTTGGCATGCCACCTTTTCTTCTTGCTCACTGTGGGTCATGCTTCTTTGGCATGCCATCTTTCCTTTCTTGCTCACTGTGGGTCATGCTTCTTTGGCATGCCATCTTTTCTCTCTTTTTTTCTGTTTATTTTTTTTAGAGATAGCCCATGTCTCTTTTTTGTAATAAAACTAGAGAGAGACCAACACATATTATGGAGAATTTTGTGGGATGGATGGATGGTACAGTGCTAACTTCTTTTAGAAGCATAGCAAGGGGGTATGTGGTGTGCACATGAATCTTGATCATGAAAACATGAAAAGAGTTCTCTTAAGGGTCACAAGAATTTAGCAAAGCTCAATGCAAAACAAGCAACATATATGTAAAGGGTTTTCATGATATATCATCATATGGCTTTGGTAGGACTTTGGCATATCAAAGAGGAGCTTTGCAAAGGGTTTTTCAAATCTTAAATAAATTTCCCAAGCACTTAAACAGTAAGAGTGAAGGTCATATCATTAAACCACATCTCAAACATCAAATACTTAGATAAGTATGATTTCCTAAATATTTTTGTTCACAAGCATCAAGATGATAATCATGGAATAAAACATATGCAAGCCAACCACAGGAAACATGTAAAGCAGGTGTAGCACACTGATCCATCTTATTTTGAGTTTGATTTTAGTAGTTCAAAATTAAATTCATTCAAACTCATGAATTAGGGAGAATTGAGAGGTAGAGGGTGCAAATACTATTGTTCGTGAAGAAGATGGGGATTAAGGCAGTGGTGACTCAGCCAAACTACCAGGTAATCGGCTGATTTCGGTGTCCTTGTCTTGTCCTGTGTTATGTTGGCACAGACAATGTTGTGCGATACCCACGTGGGAGATCTCGAATGTGTATGCTAATGATGATCTTGAGAGATTTCCCCCACACTTGTACCTGGTGCTAAATTCAAACAAAATGGTGGAAAGAAAACAATGGCTCTGCCAGTTTTGAGAACCAGGGAGTCCTAAAATTTATTCAAACTAAATTTTACTCTCACCATGAAACTTAGTCAAGCAAGGATGAATTGATGTTGCATCAACATGAGTCCAATGCCTCAACTTACCTCTTCATTTGAGTTAAGCTCAATGACTCACCCATTTGGATTTGATTGTCCTATAGGGGTTAGTACACACACATATATACAACCAACATCTATAAAATTATTAACTCCAGGTTCATCAATCAAACATAACTCCATGTCTTGTTTAATTGAAGAAGACATTTTAACCTAAGCACCATGCTTAATTTAAAAGGCCTATAAACTTGTTTCCGGACACACATTCAAACATAGAGCATACAAGAATAGATAAAGAATGCATGAAGCATGATTGAACTTTATTCGGAGAGAGATAAGCATGAGCACAAACCTGGTGATACTCGGGCGACCTCCCGGAAGGGCTTTGTTTAGTGTCGAAAGCAGGGCTTTTTTATAGAGCAGGGCACAAGAGCTAACACTTTCATATTCATTCCTTCACCAAGACGTTCGATGGTTTTGTAATTGGTGTAGCTCATGCTCATAGATGTCGCCCCGTCCGTCATTCTCTTTTATCTCCACCTGGAATGGTTAGCGACCAAAAATACCCAAAGGAAAGCTATATCCTAGAACTTGCTCTTGCTGTTATTAAACATGGAACTAAAGAAATGTTATTCTGGGTTATCTCCCGACAGTGCTTTGTTTATGGTCGTAAGCTTAACCATGAGATTTCTTGTAGCTATCATTGATGATGTGTCATTGTTTCACCACCAATCGTTGAAGCTAGCTACAAGGTTAGTGCCATAGTGCCACATGAAATCTGCAATATTTACGATAAACTTATACATCTACACCCAACCTTCTGAAGATTTTGCTGAAGAGGACCTTAAGGTGGTTGTAGTCCTCGTGTGTGTATGGGGCACTAAGTGTGCCTGACTCTGGAATGTCATTTTGTGGTATTTCTAGATTGAAGTTGCCATGCTCATCTATGGAACCTTCAGAATCCAGAGTCAATGCCTCAAAAAATTCCTTGGCCCATGAATTCTCCATCTCAAGAGATTTATCGTCAAAGATCATGGTTGAGTCTCGATCATGGTCGAGAACAACATAGTCGAGGCCAGCGGGAAGATGCTCGAACTCGGTCGAGAGGGGTGATGATAGTTCATCTTCACAAAAGTGAAGGATTTCTTCCGAGTTGTACTCTTTGTAGGTGGCAGATCTTGCCATCTCAAAGAGAATGGGATCGATTGATATGAACGGAGATCCATGCATCATCTCCTCGAGCTAGTTTTGCTCGGCAAAATGCCTTGCCATGGAATCTTCTAAACAGGATGTGGTAGTGGCAGAAGCGGTTTCCCTAAGCTTTTCATCTAGGCTCCCTTGAGATGCATCATTGCTAAGATCGGGAGCAGAAGGAGGTATCGTAGGCCTAGGGGAAGGTTTTTTCAAGGGATTTTCTATTTGAGTGGTGTGGACAGAAGAAAGTTCCTCCCCATATTGGGCATCTATGAGGTTCGAGGTGTTTTCGTGGTTTTCATATGATTCATCCTCGAATTGGGAAGAGAACATCGGGAGGTGAATTTCTTCTCCCTTCGATGTTCTTGGTTCCGTCGAGGATTCTATGGCTAAATCTAGAGATATGGAAGATGAAGGATTGAATTCAGCCACTAGGAAATCCTATTGTCTCGACTTACGTTGTTCTCAGAGGGGTTTGCGACTGTTGGTGAAGATGGTATACTCATCGATATTACCTAGGAGTTTCCAACATTCAGCCGGAGACTTAGAGGAATGACCCTCCAATGGTAATGTCGAGATAAGCGGCGGAGTACTTGTCGAAGCCCTCATAAAAGTTGCAAAGCAACAAAGATTCGGGTATCGATAGTACAGGTCCAGATTTTATCAAACCCAAAAATCTATACCAAGCCGTGCTTACAGATTCCCTCTCATTCTGCAGAAAACAGTGGATATCCTTATGTAGAGCAATGATTCAGGACATCGGGACGAACTCAAGACAAAACTTGTCTCTAAGATCATCCCAGCTATCGTTCACACTGCCTACGGTATGTGTGTACCATTGTTCGGCCTTCCCTATAAGAGAGAAAGGGAACAATTTCCACATGAGGGTTTTCTGTGTCATGCCTACAATGGCAAACAATGAACACAATTGCTCGAAATCCAACAGATGGTGGTATGGGTTTTCACTTTCTAACCCAGAGAACAAAGGCTTCCGAACCAGAGTGATAAGATCGGGATAGAGTTCACAACCGGATGTGAGATTATTCGTGTAGAGGATGGTGGCTCTAGGAACTCCCCCTAGGGGTTGAGAGGCTATGAATGGATGGCTTCTCCATGGATAGCGGGGGTCAAGGTAGCCGGAATGAAAATTAAAATGGTACGGAATAAATCCCGTAGGATAGAGAAGCTTTTAAAGGATAGCTTCCCTATGGATAGCGGGGGTCAATGTAGAAGGAAAAGAAAAGCAAAAGATATGAGGACGACAAGGTAAGAAGAAAGATACAGCGGCCGTTCCCCGGCAATGGCGCCAGAAAGCTTGTTGGGTATTTTAGCGTCATGAATAAATCCGCAAGTGCACAGATACAATTGTAGCTTTTACCTCAGAGTATTCCAAGGGTTATCGAATCCACAGGGAACATGTGTGTACTAACTCCTATTCTAGTTGGTCCAAGGACACAACAAGACAGGTGGAAAGGGTAGAGAGGATTCCTAAGATAGCACTATAGCTGAGTTAAAGGTCGATCTCTCGGGCACAATACTCACTTCGGGCACCAGCTTACACTTGGTTTGCCAAGCGACTCCAGCCAACAGCTCTATGCTATATCCAAACGTGGAGGATTATGAAGGACCAACATCTCTACGCTATATCCGAACGTGGAGGATTATGAAGAACCTCTACAAATCGGGGGATATAAGGCAAACGAAGGATAACCCCTAATCACTACTAGAAAACCCCCCTTTAGGTATGTTTTGTTTGTAACGCCACTTAAAAGCGTTTCTACACTGGATTGTACACATGCATATTGATATGGTTTTTGAAACGATGCAACATGAGACGATATTTATTACACTTTCAATGTCACAATGTATGTAAAGATGTTTTTTTGACACACTTTGAAAATCATCTCAATTTAACACGGTGTTACACACGCTTTTAATCATTGCTATCATCTAGATACATTGTAAAGTGCAACAAGTAATTGTCTATATGGGCCTAAAGACGCTTCTTGACATGATACTTAAAATGTATCAAATTGATACATTGATAGACATGCTTTCAACCGCGTGTAGATGGTACACACGGTTTTAAGCGTATCAAAAAACATTTCATAGGTCTGTAAATATGCTATTTGGGGTGATACAAAAGATATTGTATATTACACACAATTGAAATTACTTGATTAGTGTAGTGGTTTGGATGTTTGGTTTGGAAGCAAGGGGTCACTAGTTCGATTCCCAGCCCCAACTATTTATTTTTACATTCTATTTGATTTTTTTTCTTCTTGCTAGCCTTCTACATGATCGTGTCTACATTTCTTAACATATTGTTAAGCGTTACTATACTGTGTAACAACACCAATAGACACGATTTACATATGTCTCTATTGAAATGAATCATTGTGTGTACACATGCATCTAGCATGTCTATGAAACATCTTTCCTTACATTGACACTCTTAACGAATTCATCTCTACAAAGCTTGACACGGTGCATACGAAGACGCTTCTAACATGCTTTATGAAAGTGTGCCTACATGGCTATAGATACAAAATAAAGCATGTCTAACTCTAAATATAGCGTAGCTATAGGGGGGTATTCTAGTAGTGAATCTAGACACCACATCTACGTTATTGATTACTACTGCAGTCTAACTACCACTACCAGAAAAACTGGCTAATGCGACCGGTTTTATTGCGACACCCATAATTTTCTTGCGATACGTAGGTTTAGCGCAACGGTAGGCGATTTTGGTTGCGTTAGGGTGACTTGTTGCAACCAAAATCTTAGTGTCGCGATTAAACTTTTGTTGGTTGCAATAAGTAGGAGATATCACAACGCATATTTTTGATAGTTGCAACAAGGTGGGGTATTCCCAATGAACAAATTTGCGTTGCATGTAGGGTGAGACTAATGCAACGTTTCTTGGATTGGTTGCTATTGTTGATGATGTCACAACCAAAATGAAGCGTTGCTATTACTGTTCTCTACTGTTGCAATACATCCTTGTTATGGCAACACAAAATTTAGTCATTTCAAATGGAAGCATAGATGTTGCAACGCATACCAGGTTGTTGAGAATGGAAGCTTGGATATTGCGATGCAAACCATAGGCGTTGCAATGTGGTAATTGTATTGCAATGATTTAATGGTCGTTGCAGCGAGGCTAAGAGATATGGCAATGAACCTAAGGGTCGTTGCAGCATGGATTAGATATAGCAACAAAATAAGGAATCATTGCAACAAGGCTAGGCTATAGCAACGACCAAAAAGAATTGGCCCACAGAAAACCCTAAGGCCCACACAAAACCGTGATGAGACTACGCAACACGTGTGGCGGTGAGACCCCTGGTATTCTACGATCCCCGATGAGCCGACGAATCTCCAGTGCTCCCTGCTTGAAGAATCAAGACCCCTGTACAATCCCCGAAGGCAACGCTAGCGCGCCTAGGGCCGGCGAGGAAATTGATCGACATGCCGATGAATCTCCATGCTCCCTGCTTGAAGAATCGATCTCATATGGATCCCTCAATTTATGGTATATATCCATCATGAAATTCGCATAATCTTTCATACTTATTCATGTATATTCACATATTTTATTGTTTTGATTAATACTTACTAGCACACTTTTATTTACAAAGGTTATTTGCTTGCCTGGATTTTGCAATATGTCACAAGAAGATTATAGTTGGATGCTTTTGCCTATCACACATCCTGCTTGGCATGTTGGGTTTGAGAAATTCATTAAACATACATTTGAAGGAACATATGAAGGAGAGACAGCAGCATGTCCATGTTGCATGTATTGAGGCATAGCATACATGTCCAGAGAAGATGTTGAAGAACACGTGTTTCATAGAGGGTTGGATAATGATTTCATAAAAAGAAAAACTATTGTTCGTGCTGTTGAACCTATGGATGATGATGCTTGCAATATCAGTGAAGGTGGTGATGAAGGTTCTGTCAGGAATCTACTTAGCTCACTAATAAGTGGTACTTGCCATGGAAAAATAAATGAAGATGAGCCAAATGTCGCGGCACGGAAAATTTTCAAGTTAACGGAAGAAGGCAGGAAGGAATTGTACCCCGGATGCAAGGAGGCTAGCCAAGTATCCTTCATTGTCAGGCTATTTCAGATTAAGTGCATGTGCAGTATGAGCAACAGTGCAATGGAGCAAATACTTCACTTGATCTGCCTTGTGCTTCCCGAAGGACATTGTGTCCCAAATACTATGGATAAAATTCGAAAGGTAGTTCGAGACCTTGGCCTCAGCTACGAAAAGATTCATGCCTGTTTCAATGACTACATGTTATTTCGTGGGGAGTACAAGAAGTTGGACAAATGTCCAATATGTGAGGAGAGTAGGTGGGAACATACAAACTCTGAGGGGACTGATGATGTGGAAGATGGTGGAGTTAAAAAGAAGAAGGTTCCTCGTAAAATTCTTAGGTATTTTTCACTTATTCCCCAGCTACAAAGATTATATATGAACGACACGACATCGGCATATATGCATTGGCACACAGAAGAATTGGTTAAAGATGGTAAAGTGTGGCACCCAGCCGATTCTTTGGCTTGGAAACACGTAGATGACACGTATCAGCACTTTGCATTTGACCCACGTAATGTAAGGCTGGGACTTGCATCAGATGACTTCAATCCATTTGGGATGTTGAACGTGACTTATACAACTTGGCCGGTTATCCTAATTCCTTATAACCTGCCTCCTTGGTTGTGCTTGAAACAATCGTATTGGATGATGTCAATGTTGATTCCTGGGCCTAAATCTCCAGGAAATAACATTGATGTGTATTTGCAGCCTCTGATTGATAAGCTCAAAGAGCTCTGCGAGAAAGGAGTAGAAACATGGGATGCAAAGGTGAAGAAGAATTTTACACTGCGTGCAGTTCTACTCTGGACAATAAATGATTTTCCCGCTTACGTGATGCTATCTGGATGGAGCACAAAAGGGAAGTTTGCTTGCCCTTATTGCCATAAGGATACTAATTACTTGTGGTTAAAATTTGGATCGAAGCATTGCTACATGGGGCATCGTTGTTTTTTGCCATCAGAGCACAGGTGACAAAGGAACAAGGTCAGCTTCAATAACAAGGTTGAACACAGGGAGGCCCCAGTGTCGCTGAGTAGTGAACAAGTCTTGTAGCAGTACGAGAGTTTTGAGCAAGTAACTTTTGGAAGGACTACTTGCAAGAAGAGGAAGCAGCATGAGGAAGATAATGGATGGCACAACTGGAGGAAGAAGATTATTTTTTTAATCTTCCGTACTGGACTTCATTGCTTATACGCCATAATCTTGATGTGATGCATATTGAGAAGAATATATGTGAGGCCTTGCTAGGGACTTTGCTCGAGATAGCAGGTAAAACTAAGGACACCGAGAAGGCTCGACTTGATCTGCAGGATATGGGCATAAGGAAGGATCAACATTCTTTGCTCGAAAAAGGTAAATACAAGTTGCCAGCAGGATTGTACAAGTTAAGTCCAGGGATGAAGCAAATTCTCTGCAACTTTCTTCATGATGTTAAGCTGCTAGATGGTTATGCCTCAAATATCAGGAGGTCTGTTGATGTCAAAGGTTGCAAGGTAGCTGGACTTAAAAGTCATGACTACCATATTATATTTCAAAAGCTTTTACCCTTGGTGGTACGTGACATATTGCTTACAGATGTAGTGATCCCATTGATCCAGCTCAACAATTTTTTTTAACAAAATCTGTTCAAAGGAGCTTGAGGTATCTGAACTTGAGAAACTCTGCAATTCTATTGGAGAGACTCTTTGTCGGCTTGAGATGATATTCCCTCTAGCTTTTTTTTGATATTATGATGCACTTGCCAGCTCATATTGCTTGGGAGGTCAGATTAGGAGGCCCTATTTCCTATAGATGGATGTATCTAGTGGAGAGATACCTACTTACCCTCAAAGGTTATGTGAGGAACAAAGCTTGCCCAGAAGGTTCGATAGCAGAGAGATACATCTCAGAGGAGTGTCTTACATTTTGTTCTCGGTTCTTTGAAGATGTTAGTACAAAGCTTAATCGGCCAGACCATCAAGAAAGGAGCGTTGTTAGTGAACCACCATCTGGTTTGAGTGTATTCATCAGGATGGACTTCAGTATGAAGAGAAGTGGTCAGGCCGAGTCTGCATCTTCTGATGACCTCCGGATGATGAGACACTACATATTATCCAATTGTGATGAGGCCATTCCATGGATACAATAAGCTTCTAGTGAAATCGTATTTCATTTTGTTGACTGCATATCTAATTGACAAGGCCTATATACATTTTTCTGACAGTGAGCATAAGAAAGAATTGAGAGGGAGAAATCCAGCAAATGTTGATAAAAGGCACAAGGAACTATTTGTATCATGGTTCGAGCGTAAGGTGAGTCATTTTGTTGTATAATTTTATTATTCATAATTTGTGTATAAATTATTTATGGATAACAACACTATATATTTGTTCACCTATTTTCAAATAATTGTGAGCGCAGATCAGCGAACTACATGCACAGGGAAAAGTTAGTGATATGCTATAAGCTCTAGCTCGGGGTCCGGATCATCGTATTCGTGTGAGCAACAGGTGCTCCATTAATGTTTTTTTTCTTCCAGACAAGAGACATAGAGAAGCATCTAACCACACAGAATAGTGGTGTTGTCGTCTAGGGTGATGGCATGGAATGGTACGGTGTCATTAAGAAAATCAGCGTCCTCGATTTTGCAAATGAAAAGGAAATCATGTGTGTTTCAGTGCAACTGGTTTGATGTTCCTCCAGCACCTAGTAAGAATAAGAGCAAAAAGCAGAGGGTACAATAGAGATGGGTATGGGATTATTGATATTGACACCACCAAGTTGCGCTATGCAGATGAGCCATACATCATGGTGAATCAAGCAGAGCAAGTTTGTTATGTGAAATCGACAAGGAAAAGTAACTGGTCTAGTGTCCTCAGAATGAAACCTAGGAACCTATTTGCCATACCTGAAATGGATAATACACCAAATACTGTTGATGATACCGGAGAAGTGGATATGGTTGTCACAGGAGTAGAGCATATGAATATTTCAAATCAAATTCACAATTTGACGAAGTGGAGTAGGAATAATGTCGAAGATGCAACAGTTGATGCAAAAGTAATTGAAGAGGCTTGTCAGGCACCGACCTCTGAACCGAGTTTTGCTGACATAGTAGAAGACGATGATGGGGATGATGATACCTACGTCGCAGATGGAGTCGTCGCACCAGCAGTGGACAGTTCCCATGGTGGAGGCGAAGATGATTTTTTTGTGTGAAGTTCATCTATTGTGTACCGGACTAGTTAACCAATTGTGCGATGAACAAGTTTGAGTCATATGGTTATGTTATTGTTTCACTTTGGCATATATGGTAATTGTTGTCGCCTAAACATATTAGTCATAACCAATAGACATTATATAGTTGCCGATTGATTTTATCAGGTAATCACTATACATTCAGATACAACTCAGATATGTATTAAGCAAATAGTCCTCCAGCCAGTGGTTATATAACATGACCGCAATATTAGCCAGTTTCATCCATATACTTGTTCCTTACATCACCAAACAAAAGATGGTTCATATTACAACAAAAAATGTCGTCAAGGCACCTCTGTCTAGTTATTTGCCCTGTCTGCCAACTCAGTCGAGGATTTCGATGATGAGCTTGTTTTGGGGAATTTTGGACCTCGAGGCCTCGCCACCTACGCTGTTCCCCTGCCTCTTGGCTGGCGCACTGGCCTTGCTACCAGTGCTGCGGATCTCCTTCATCTTGCATTTGATAGCCAGCCGAAGCTCCTCAGCGTTAGTGTGGATCTGATGATTTTGAAGAAAATTACATAGGCAATGGCATTGATGAGGGATGTATTGCAATGGATATGACAAATACCTCCTTGGTGCGTAGAACCTTGACATGGTCCTTATCGTCACTGTCCTCCGAGAATTGCATCGTGAGTGGGATTTTTCCCACTTTGTACACATGCATCATTCCTTCATTCAGTTTTACATGCATGCAAAAGACATATATGTCAGAGTCAATATCTCGAATATGGAGATATGTTCAACATCTGACTCACCTCAAATCGATGCGGCGATGTCACTCTCTTTTCCTTCACCATGGCCCTTGCGGCGGCCGTTAGCGGCACTACACGGGTCCTCTGTTCATACAACTATGTGATTAAAAATTGTGCTATTGTGAGTTTGTGACTGCGCCTTCTATTTTTGGCAATATGCATGCACTTATATTATAGACCTGAACTTAAAAATTCAAATCCTCACCTCAATCCCGGGAGTTGCTGAGGTGCCCTCAACTTGGATCCCCGGCTTCCTGTTGGATGAGGCACGCCCAACATTCATCCCCAGGTTCCTGTAGTGGCCGAAGTCGCTTGCTTTGAAACCCGGTGGAATTTCCAATAATCCAACGCTGGGCTGTATAATCCATTTTATGTTACATATAGTCAGTATTCAAATAACTTAATATGAATGACTGCAAGTGCTAAACTGCTGGGAATTCGATGGGACACCGCTGATGTTTCCCTCCAGAAGCTAAAGCCCTTTTGCCTACGACATGTGGGACCCAGCAGCATCACCGCGTGGGTCGCAGCGCACACTACCAGGCGGTTCGGCTAATCATTGTTGTACTTTGATTCATAATGAAAACTTTAAATTATTTTGAAATTAAACTCGCTGCCTTCAAATGCCTAAGCTACTGGAGTTTGAAAATTCAACAAAAAATGTTTCTAGAGAGATTAAAATAGAGGTAACAATCTAAGACATGGATCACCCTTGGATCTACTAAGGTTTGATCACAACTCAAAAAGAAAAATAGCCCAAACTGAATGTTCCACTAATTTTAGAGACCTGGAAAAAATGTAAAAATTCATTAAAAATATCACAAATTCATCATTTTACATCTAGTATTTGTATAAAATAATATCAGGCATAGTTGAGTAATAAAAATGTAACTTACTTTACATGATGATGAATGTTGTAAAAATAAATATGCATAAACTTAAATGAATGTTCCACTAATTATGCCCAAATGATGCTTATGATGGTCAAATGTTCCATTCAAACTCATATCTTGGAGAAACTTCAAAAAAAGTGCAAATTTGATAGGGATAATTCAAACTTATATCTCAAATTTATGATATAGTAATTTAAATAACATCTTAATATAGCCTAAACAATCTATAAATTGATGTGGCAACCTAATTTGGGTCCCTAAACATTACATATAAATTTCAAATAGTTACGATAAAGGAAGAATTTAATTTGTGTACAAATGCCTACATTTCTCACATAGTTCCATTCAATGTTACTTGAACATTGAAGTTTTCCATACTTATCAACATGTTCGAACTCATATGCATGTCAAATTTGAACATAAGCTTGTTCCCACCTTAATATTAAAAAATACAATTTTGTAGAAAGTAATGGTTGTCAAAACAAAGGTTTTTTCTATACGGTATTTAGAGGAAATAGGATAAGGCATATAAATAGGATCTACAAAATAGAATGTGTAATTAAAAACATCATTAACGAAAGGAGAGTGATTTTAGAAAATTCAGAAAAAAACCATCAAATTTGGATTAAGTATGACACAGAAATACCAGTTACAAATTTTAATTCTAGATTAAAAGGATAAATACCAACTCTATCTGCATCCCATAGAACTGGGTCAATCGCGTGCCCACACCTGGCAAGGCATGAGCATTCCCGACGTATGTATACTGGACATCAGATTGTCTTTGTCACTGATTTGTGGGCCATGTGTGAGCCAAGACGTGGTTGGGTCCACGCGTCAGGGACATAAGGGGATTAAATTCTAGAGGACTGTCCCCACCCACTCCAAACATAACAACCGCCCCCCCCCCTCGTCTCCCGTTCGCCGTTCTACAGTGCAAAGTTCGATCAGTTCGCAAACCACCCCACCATCGAGCCCCCATTGCAATCCCATCTAGCGGAGGCCTGCAGAGTGAAGATGGACTCGTCCTCATCGACGGCGGAGTCCAGGGCTCCGGCACGCCTTCGTGCAAGGAGTCGGGCGCCGAAGCCCGCATTGGCTGCAGCGACAGCATCCAGGCGTCCAGAGACGGTATCGGCGGTAGTTGCGGGTTCGGCGGCGGTGGAGTGGGCGTCATGGGAGGCCATCCCCGATGTTCCATGGGGGTTCAAGAAAGAAGACGCCGACCCCGTCCAGATGGCCTTGAAGCGCAAGGTCGACAAGGGTTTCCTGCAAAACCCCAACAACAAGAAGGCCAAGAACAATGAGGCTTCATCGGACGAGGAGGAGGAGGAGTACCTGCGCAGATGGCCGGATTTTCACTGGGAACGCCGGGTAAGAATTGTTCCCCCTACCAAATCGCCCCCTTTACAATTGGAGAACTCATTATTTAAGTGATTATTAATAATTTAAGTGTATTTATTCTATAAGTCTCCTGATTATTCAATGTATTTAAGTGATTCTTGTTGTGTGTGCGAAATTGTTTCCGAGATGTAATAAATTTTATGACTTCAATTTTTGGATTTATTGGCTAATATACCATGGCAACAGTGTGCAGGGGGGTGATTACATAATTTTGTATTAATTCATGTCTCGATTTCTTAATTTAGGGATTGGGGCCGAAGGTGACATTGAGCTCAACTTTCCGTGAATGAGGATTTTCACGGAATGCTCTGAAGACAGTGATGAAGAGCACTGCCGGCCCCGTACGCATAGGGCCCCTGCTAACGCTGAGGTAATTGCTTCATTCCCTCTGTTTCAATACTTCCATATGCCAATTTTGTTGTACTTACCTCTGATAATGCATACTTCTAACATGTCAGATCGAGGCTATGGTGGAGGACCTTCGCGTGGCGATCAAGCGTTGGGTTTATTTCTGCCCATAGGATAGGATTCAAGTTGAAGCTGTAGGATAGGAGCCATGTTTTAGCTTTTGTGTAATGACCAAGTAGGAATCATGGCTTTTGTGTAATGCACTAATGATCAAGTCCTTTTGTGTAATAACCAAGTAGGAATCGTGGCTTTTGTGTATTGACCCTTGTGAAGTCCTTTTGTGTAATTTTCAAACATAAAGCTTTGTTACATAACAAAGTTAAATAATGTCCAAAATTTGTACCACATATTATTACAACTTGTATGAAAAGGGAACCTATGGTCCACGACAACTATTGAGTTTTAAGGATAATTAGCATTTTCAACCATACAAAAAATATATGCATACATTGACAAGTACACTTGACAGCTGGGTGATCCAGAGCACCACCTTATAACCATGGTGCTTGATTTTGCACCCGGTGCTCCAAATAGAATAATATTTTTTAGAGACAGCTTGAGGTAGGAAAGGTATGTT
The DNA here is from genome assembly GCF_016808335.1 of Panicum virgatum. NCBI lineage: Eukaryota > Viridiplantae > Streptophyta > Magnoliopsida > Poales > Poaceae > Panicum > Panicum virgatum. The sequence goes on along the minus strand of NC_053153.1, from coordinate 39,165,747 downwards.
CTCTGGAGCACCCAGATCCTAGCACTACCACCATAGCTGGTGCTCTAATAAATGCACCATGACACAAAAGCCACAACAGTTTTGATCCCAAAATTTTACACCCAAAAACATCACATCGAATGTTTGAACACATACATGGAGTATTAAATAAGATCTATTTATAAAACTTTTTGCACAAATGGATTGTAAATCGCGAGATGAATCTAATGAGCCTACTTAATCCAAGATTTGTAACAAAGATGCTACAGTAACCATCCGCTAATTATGGATTTATCATGGATTAATTAGCCTCATTAGATTCGTCTCGAGATTTTCAACTCATCCATGTAAAAATTTTTGTAAATAAATTTTAATTATTACTCCAAATTAGCAAGAATTTTTGGCCAAATGATCTAAACACCTAGTACCATGCACTGTCTCGTCGTCGACAGGAAGGTCAGGCGGCGTCTTGGGAAGGAACCATCTCTGCACCCAGTCTAATCAGTGCTGACCTCTGAGCGGCACCCTTTTGCCCAATGGCCAAAGCAATGTACTAGGTTTGCAGCGGTGCAGCAACACTGTGCGGTGGAGGAGCCACACTGCTTGCTGGAAGATCTTTCCATAAGATCTTGATAGATCCTCACCCAAAATTTTTTGGGAATGGAATCTTGCCATTTAGAAGTACCAAATTAAATCTATTTACAAAACTTTTTGCACGGATGGGTTGTAAATCGCGAGACGAATCTAATGAGCCTACTTAATCCATGATTAAACCATAATTAGGGGAGATTTACTGCAGCATCACTGTTGCAAATCATGGATTAAGTAGGCTCATTAGATTCGTATCGCGATTTACATCCCATCCTTGCAAAAAGTTTTATAAATAGACTTTATTTAGTACTCCATGCATATGTCCAAATATTCGATGTGATGTTTTTGGGTGTAAAAATTTGGGATCTAAACACACCCAAAATGGTAGCTATAAATTACATATGTACCCCTATAAAATGTAATCACTGCACCTTGGGTGAAGAGAACCAGAGGTACTCTAGTCTAGTTTCTTATATTGATATAAAAACTAAACTCTAAAATATGTCTACAATAATTTATATGCGTCCTCTCGGTCGCTTGTGGGCCCTGGCTTGCCAGGCCTACATGCCAGTGGCTTTGGATGGGAACAACTAGTGTGTTGGCAATTTCTTTTAGAAGCCAAACTGCCTCCCCGTCCCGTCCTTTTACCTTTCTTCCCCCTTCCCCTAATACGTCCCCTCACAAACGGGGTTTTTTCGCCTTCTTCCTCTCGCTGGACACCGCCGCATCGCCTCTTTCTCGGCCTCCCTGTAACAATCTAAATCGAGGGCAAGAGTGCAAGAGGGCAGTGGCGACCATGGATTCGTCATCAAGGAGAAGGAGTTCACCGCCATTGATGTTACTGCTAGAGGATCTCCTCATCCGGATCCTCCTTCTCCACCTTGAGGACCCACATGTACACCTGGCGTGTGCTTCGTAGTGGGCCATTTCGGATATTCGGCCCAGTAAGGTAGGCGCGGGGCAGCCGAGGAACAACAGGCATTTTAGTCCCACCGTGGCTTCGTTCAAAGAGAAGTACGTAGTTAAATACTTGGTCGCTGGCTCCACTTCGAACTCACTTACATACGCCTCATCAACTCATATGGCCTGTGGTACAACGTCTCTTGCCTACTGCGTCTGGTCCCTGGGCCGTGCCACTTGCAGTGCCTCGCACGCTCGCAGCTATGCCCTAGATATGTGATGCAGCAGATGCCGTGAGATCGTTTGCGAGGCCTTGTTTTTTTTCTCAAACTGACTTATCTGGGTCCCACTTGCCGGAGAAACAATATGATCCCCTTCTTACTTATCTGGGTCCACATGTCAGAGTCAGGAGATGAACTGGGTCCTATTTTCGCAGTTAATGAAGCTTGGATATTTTGAATTCATGATTTAAATGCAAGTGTTGGATATTTTGAACTCATGAATTGATATTTTGCCAATGTGACATTAATGAGATACTAATCAAGGACCATATACATTTCTTGGAATGCATTATCTTAATATCATTTCAAGGACCATATGTATATCATCTGTGATAAGATACTAATTAATCATCCAATCCACATTAATGCTCAAGTGAATAGAAAATGCATTGCATATATATACTACATATCTTACAATGCATTAACTGAAAATATAATGTCATGTGATGTGCATTGTAACAAAACCTCATAACACATACATCATAGGATGAGAGACCTTGGATGAACAAATGTTGTATGCATCGTAAGAGAAACTTGGATATATAGCTACTTTCATTTTACACAAACTTTCAAAATACCCTCACTTGGATCTCTACATATAAAAAGATTCCAACTATATTATAGAGATGATATGAGAGTCTTGTGTAAAGAAAACGTGGTATGTTACATAATAATATTATAGAGGTGACACGAATAATTACCAAATATGTGTACACATAGCTACGTTGTATGTCTTCATGTATAAATTTTGTAATCGTACTTTGCAATGTCTAAAATTTGGATGTTCTGTTCAATTTTGGTTGAAATTCGCAATATTATGTTGAATCAACTCGCTTATTAGTTCTGCCAATATATTTTTCCCTCCAACAAAGTTTCACCACCCGAATTATTTCGTTTCAATTCCCGCTAGTTTTCGTTTCTCCTTTATTGGCTCAGCTCGAGTACTTGGAGCTCAAAATTCCAGCCTGTTTTTTTGGCTAACTGCGCACCCCCTTTATCCCGGCCGTGCGACCCCACTTTTCCCCCTAACCCTTTGCATTTATTTCGTAAAAGTCCAAGACTGCCAACCCTTCATCTACCTAGCTAGCAGCGGCGGCGGCGGTGCTGCGGAGAACCAATACTCCTACAACCATGGCACCTGCATCGCACACCAGCACCGGCGATGGCTAGGTCGGAGCTTACGAACGACATCGACGTACACTCCCAGTCGTGAATGCTGATTTTGATGATCGGATATCTGTCCAGGTATGAAACATTATACCATGCACCAACGACTTGTCAGCATACCCGGATTCGTTTGCGTTCTCCCTCCATGCATGCCAGTTTCTTGTGTTTCGTAGATCCATGAGAACACACTCGCAGATCTGGCCAAGAGTTGAAGGGGGCCTAATGTCTCCTTCCATTCGAGATCCAGTCCACTCCCTCCCTCCTCTACAACTATGTTTTCTTGTTTTGCCCTCTATATGCATATGTTTTCTTGCATCACAAAAAAATTCAGAAATTGGACGAGCAGCGCACCTCATGCTGCTAATGGTTTGGGTGTGAATCGGGTTGAGCAGTTTGGATTTTGCTTCGGTCCCCATTTAGTTTGGTGGGAAATGGTTACTCTAGCTATTCGTTTGATTTGGTATGGTTTTAGAAAGAAAATAGTTTGGTTTGGTTTGGTTGTTGCTCTGTTGAAATCGATTAGAAACCAAGTTGAGACATTGCGATTATGGAAGCATTTGTAGGCGTTTTGCTCTGGACAAGCCTCATGCACATATGCACATGTGTGCTTGGCACTCTTGGTCACCATTAGTCGATCTTTTTGAGAAACTATTGATGTTTTTGTTTGAAATTGCATGAAGCTTGGTTTGGTCTTGTTACGACATGCGGTGGTGTGGTTTGGGCTAGTTTGATTTGATGTTTGTAAGGAAAATGGTTCGGTTTGGATTTAGTCTGGGTTACAACCCATTAGCAGTCTGAGCCGTACCACCTTTATGTAGCACTTAGGTCACATATTTTACTTCCCTAATTCATAATATTGTCGACATGTTTTCATTTTTTTGTGTGCAGAGAACATTTGACAGGTGAAAGGTGGGATGTTGAAGTCCACTGCTTGCCAACTGAAAGACAGCCGGAAGAGAAACTGGTCGTTGGCACTATGGACAGGGCTGACTTATAATTTGCTAACCTGCTTACTATAAAAGCTGCGCTATGCTATGGTACCCGGGACTACTTGTACTACAAGAATAGATGTGGTAATAATAGAGCAACTTATGAGGAATTAGATATCCTGAAAAATTTAGACGACGTAATTGAAAACACGGAGTACAAAAAGAAAATTAGGGTACTGTTGACATCCGAGGAACATACAAAATGAAGTGTGCCAATTACACCCCTGAAATGATCGAGAGTTAATGAGAGTGATGACGATGAGGATGGTATGGACGAGGAGGAGGAGGAGGAGGATGAGGAGGATGATTTTGAACTTGATGCATACAAAGATTGGCTCATGGCCCAATGCTATGAAACAGGTAATACATATATACTGTCTCTGGTTCACTAAAGAATAACTCCGGAATAGTGAGGTTTACTAACTTACTTATTATCGTTCGTTACTTGCAGATCTACGAGATGATTTCAGAGAAGGAAGTATAAAAAGATTCACTGAATGGTTAAGACACCAAGGCCATCTAAAAGACATCAGTACTTATTTGTTCTTTCGCACTTTCAATTTCTAATGAAATTTGTCAATGTACTTAGTTCATCTGTTATCTAATTTTTTTGGCAGTGTGTTATAAAGCATTCGAGAAGCACCACGCAGAGCCTAATGATGAAAATGGTAGCAGTGACCCACCTCCAGCAGAATAGTCACGTCATGCTAGGAAAATAAAGAAGCTTAATGGTACATGATTGCAAACTAGCTATAGTCTTTATTCTTCAGTAGTTAATATAAGCTCTTATGTCTATATTATTAGATGGTGGCAAGAAAACTGGATGTGGTACTTTGAAAGGGATTGCTGCAGTGGCCAAGAGAGGGATGCATCAAAAACTAAAAATTGAATTTTCCGCAAAGCGGGGGTGGTCCATGTGGAGAAAACAGGCGTACATTTGTGGACGAAGTGGTTATGTTTACAAGGAAAAGGGCTCCACTAATTGGAGTTAAACGGTGGAAAGATGTGAAAGAAAATATCAAGACTAGTATCACACATGCAGTTATGGTATGCAAATGACACATGCATATTTATTCATTTATCTCATGCATATATAGTGGTAGACACTTCATCAGCTACCTACAAAAGGATGCATTACAAATATCCATTTTCTTTCGTACAGTCATGTTGGGATATCGAAGACACTGATGAAATGAAGCAAAAAGATTTGGAAGATTGCACAACAACGCTACAAAGGATGGCAAGCCATTTTTAGTGCTACCTACAAGGCATTCAACAATTATGATGAGAGGATGAAAAACAGGCCTGAAGACTTAGACATTGTGGAGTGGCATTATTTGATCAAGTACATTGGATCTAAAAAGTTCAAGGTACAACACTACTTTACAAACCTAATTATAGAATCATCAGTTCAGATTTATATTGATAAACATTACTTGTTTGCTGGGTGTAGTTAGTTAGCAGCCAGAATTCTTCAAATCGACAGAATTTGAGAACAAATAATCTGATGGGTTCCAAACCATACTCGCAGTGCAGTAGGGAAAATGTAAATACTTCTTACATTGTTTTTCACTTCCAATACATAAAACAAATAATATGGTATTAAAGTCATTTTATATTGCATTCACAGAGAGATAGAGAAACTGGTGCAGAGCCAAGTACTTTGCAACTCTTTAAGGTTATGCACACATGACAAGGAATATGGTCTGGGCACCTAGCAGAAAAAAATTAAGTGAGTAATTATTCGATCGTAATCATGCTTCCACACTATATTATTATTTCTGTCAGAGCATTGCATAAACTGCACCTTTCATTGTCTCTTTCCCTCAGTCTCAGACATCATGGAGACTATCAACGTCGGAATCCAATGAACAAGAAGAATCAACAAGTGTCGCAGCTAACCCCGTTGAAGAAGGACAAGCTTTCCAGGAAACGTACCTAGAAACAACAGGAGCCAAATCTTCCAAGTCATGTGGCCATGGTTACAGGTCGACTCGCAGTAACAAACGAATCCTTCAGGACAGACTTAAAGATTAGGCAAAAGAGATTCATCGACTTCAACAACTGATGGCACAGAAAGATGCTGAGAAGGAAGCAGAGAAGCAAGAGCTTGCAGCAAAACTTAAATAGGAACTGATGTAGGAGATCAGAACATTGATGGCACAAATAATAATCTACTACCAACAGAAGAGGTAATGCATGAAATCAGATTGTACAATTTTCTTTGTAATGTCTTGAATTAACGAGCATCATGATACTGAGCAACTATAATTGCTTATGGTTGAGGTTTACTGCTACATGACTGCTGCCAATCTCTTACTTGACTAATTATTGCACACATGTAGGCTATCCCTGCATCGTACGATACGGCAGCAGATGAACATAGAAGCACTGAGGTAAACATTCATGCTGCACCAACTGAGAATGGAGGTAGGAACACTGAGGAAAACACTAGTAATGTTGAAACACCAGCACAGCCTCCAGAGCGCCATCTGAACAATTCGTATCACCATGTTTTGTGCATTCAGATAGAGGCAAAATTATTTATTGCCATATTACAATGCAGATTGGGCAACAAAGTCAAACCACAACAGAGAAAGAAAATGTTCCACCTCGTAGTTTAAAGGAAACATCTAACATTTCTAAGAGTCTGTTCAACAACGATAAGAGTGCGAAAGCTGCAGCAGCTAGTAATAAGAAATACATTTCTCAACAGCAGCTGGTTGCTAAAACGAGATCAGGTAGAAAAGACAACAGCAGGTAAGGAACTGTTGTTTCGCTTTTGCAAACATGTACAGTCCATAACTTTGTCATCTCACTATGAACCATGTTTCTCTTAAGCTGCAGGAGACTCATGGTTCGGCTACAAACTAAGACTAATCATTGCATGCTTCCGACATCTTTTGATGTGTGCAGCAGCTTTGAGATCTGCAATCGTCGGGCCAATGGTTATGATCAATGGACATTGGTTCTTAACTATGTTGTTTTAATATGTGCACTTGAGACTAGATGTTGCTTGATGTCGTAGACATTATTGGTTTTATGTCTACAAAGAAAATTGTGTTCGAATACATTTTGGGTTTGAGCCCTGCTTGTTTGTAATCCCTGGATACTTATTTGATGCTTTGATGATTGGAATTGTGTTTTGCATCAATTTCTGTTATATTTGGATTTGTTCTAATATTGGCACGATTCATATGGGCATTGGAATTTCCTATATAGAATATAGCAACGAATCATATTGTTGATGGGATAGACACCAAATAAAATGCGACGACTCGAACTGCCATTGGGATATCTTATAACGACATAGCGATGCCTCGTACTATCGTTGGGACATCCTATAAGTATATAGCGATGACTTCAAGTGACGTTGTGATATCCTCCAAGGATATAGCAACAGCTGCAACTGGCATTGTGATAACCTACAAGGATATAGCAACAGTTGCATCTGGCGCTGTGATATCCTCTAATGGTATAGCGACAGCTGCAACTGGCGTTGTGATATCCTCTACGGATGTAGTGATGACACGTCCTAGTGTTGTTATATCCTCTAAGGGTATAGCGACGCCAATAACTGGCATTGTGATAACCTCTACGGATATAGCGATGACACATCCTGGCGTTGTGATAACCTCTATAGATATACCAATGACTCTTCCTGGCATTGTGATATATTCAAAGGACATAGCGATGACAAATCCTGGCATTGGTATATCCTCCAAGTGTATAGCGACGAATTCAATTGGCGTTGTGACATCCTCTTAGGATATAGCCACGGGTGACAAATCGTTGCTATATCTTACAAGGATATTGCAACACCATATGAGTTATTGCCGCACCTGAATGCCATTGCAATATATGCTATTGCAACCGAAATCTTCCATTGCACTAGTGCGTGATTGCATCTAACCTACGTGGTTGCAAAATCAACTATAGCAACCCTTGCACTGGTTAGCGCGACGACCAAGGTCGTTGCTTCAACAACATATTGCCACGCCGACCGTCGTTGCAACAAACCTGCATTATCCCAACTAAAAACAATGCGATGAGATAGCCTATTGCCACCCAGGTATATGCGACGCCCAGATTCTTTTCCCAACGACCCTAAATTTGTTGCATTTCCTTGATATTGCAACGAAAATGGGCTTATTGCGACAATTTTGGGGCGTCGCGCAACGTGCATTTCTTAGTAGTGTACGTCTGATATCCCATAGCAAACTATAGCACTCTGTAAGAATACAGAGTGACGAACCCACAAGTAAGAGAACAGATCTCACTCGTCTACAAGCACTACTAGCATCTACTGTACTAAGTAAAATACTAGAGATAGGAACCACAAATACTTACTAGAACCAGAAGAATGTAGTGGCATCCGTAGAGGTACAAGCTCGGAGAAGAATGCCGACACCCCGACACATCTCCTGAACTACTCTCTCACTCTCGTAGAGGTACAATTTGGAGAAGAGCACCGAAGATCGGTGCCCCTCTTGAGTACCGCTACCCCTAACCTTTGCAAGCCAACTCTAAACTACAGAGGAGGCTTGATGGGCACTTGATGGATGTCCCTATTCTCACCCCCCCTCCCCTCCGTCTCAGCGTTTCTACAAGGGAGGCACCTAGAACCGCCTTAAGGAAGCTGCACGTCAAAGGGGAAGGTCGGTGGCCAAAGTCACTGTTTGGCCGACCACCTCGGTCGCCGACTAGTGACTGGCCCCAAACTGGCCCATTTTTGGATGAGAGACTGCTAGGTGGGCCCTAATCCCATTTCCCCGTGCCTAAACTTCTGGTATGTCGGTTTACTTGCTTTGGTGGGCCCTTTGATCCATGTGATGCCACGTGTCGTGCTTTGATTGGTCAACACCCTTTTGCCTAGGGTTGAGAAGTGTGTTTCGTTGCTCATGAGGTGCGTTTTCTTCCTTATTTCACCTGCATACAATTATTTTCGAACACTTGTGGAAATGATTAGTAATAAACCCCTACCACTATGTTGATGTTCAACTTTTATGCATTTATGCAGGATTTGATGGCCTAAAATTGGCACTTATGAGCCGTCAACACCTACCAAGTGGGCTTGGCGGCTAAACACCGCTAACTAGCACTCCAGGTAGGGATCTTCAACTAAGGTCAACTAGCGAAATCGTACTACTACAATTCTGGATTTTGTGAGGCACTTAAAAAAGGTCTCTGAGGCATAGACAAAAAATAACCGCCTCTGTTAATGCTGGGCATTAACAAAGGCGTTCATTTCTTATTAACTGAGGCGGTTACAAAATCCGCCTCAGAAAATTGATTAACAGAGGTGGATATTTATAACGTGACCGCCTCTATTAATCATTGTATTTTCAGAGGCGGACACATTACAAACAACTGCCTCTGTAAATAGACACAAACCCTAAATATCTCTAAAAGCCCAGCCCAGCCCGAGACCCATCTCAGATCCACTTCTCCCTCTCCCTCTCTGTTTCCCTCTCCATTCTCTGCGCTTGGCGGCGCCCCTCCGCCCTCCTCCTCCCTCTTTGAATCTCCCATGGCAGCTCGGCGACGTTGGACCGCAGCACGGTGCGGCGGCGGGCTCGGCATGGAGGCCCCGAGCGCCGGCGGCGAAGGCCATGCGCGAAGGCCCTCGCGGAACACAGAAGGCGTGGGCGGCAGATCCGACGCCGGCACAAGGAGGCGGCACAGATCCGGCGGTGGACAGTGTATCCGGAGGCAGCGCGTTGCGGGCCGGTGGCGGCGGCCGCGCACTGTGGGTGGATGACCCATGCTGCAGGCCGCCGGCGGCAGCCGCCGTGTGCTACGCGCTGCAGGGGAGGACGCGTGCTGAGGGTGGAGGACCCGCGCTGCGGGCCGGCGGCCGCGCGCTGTGCACTGCAGGGGAGGACGCGTGCTGCGGGCGGCGGCGGCGGCGGCGCGGCGGGCGTCCGGCGACGGCGCTCAGATGGGCTCAGCGGGCCTAGATGGGCTCGGCGGGCCTGTATGTTTATTTTTTTTATTAACAGAGGCGGACAAAAAAACACCTCTGAAAATCCTGATTTTCAGTGACCCTAGCTCAGAGGGGTTTCCAAAAAACGTCTCTGAAAATCAAATATGCACGCCTCCGAAAATAAAAAATGTAGTAGTGTCGATGGACAATCTCGACAACTTCAACCCTATGCCTGAAGGCACAACCCTTGTCTTTGGCTCCTAAATCCGCACCGCCAATGGCTCGGGTGGCTTCACTAGCCACCTAGCCACCCCTAGAGAACGGAAGGCTTCAACAAAGAAGGAGGATTGTCTCGCTGGCTGCTTCTGTTTGACTCTTGCTTCTCCCAAAGGAGCGATGGAGTCTATCCCCGACACAACTTCGAATCATGCTTCACCCGTTCTCGGCTCGGATTCCCCTCAACTTGAGAACCTGCGCTCCAAAATTTTGATCAGATCGTGTAACCCGTCCTCTGTTGACTAAAGAATGGCTGCTTCCACTTCTTCCATGGCAACGAGGAAAAAGCAAGACCACTAACCTACCATTGAGAATGAGCTAGCTCCAACCTGCGTTGGCAGGTCAGCCAAGCTAACTGTTACCCCCAGCTCTTGAATTTCAATTTTCTGATCTTGTCGGAAACTACATCAAAGATCTCAAGTCAATCAAACTCCCAAGGATAAGCAACACCCGAACTACTCGATGGAGTGGATCGGTTCTCACACAGTATTGCTGGATGCATTGAACTTGTAGAGTATGTTCTCCAACGCCATGGCTGCAAGACCCATCAGGCACCTGAGAAGCCCAACCCACTACTCGATCAGTCAGGTGACATCTTCTCTGGGTTGATCGGGTCGATACATCACTTGTCAACTACATCAAGCTGGCAGAAAGTACAATTCAAGCAGAAAATCACAAACAGCGGAAGGATGTTGGATTAAATACCCATTGGAAACCTGAGAAGTCTAGCCCATAACTTGATCATACGGGCAACATCTTCTTCGGGACCAATCGGGACAATTTGTTCGACATCGACCGTGACAAGACGAAAGAAACCACTCCTCAAATTCCCGATCTAGTGTTTGATCAGGATTGATGACTTTATGGATGGATTAGACCATCCGGAACCATTTGATGTTCTCGAAGAATGATCGGACGACATCGAGTTATTTATGGAAGGGTTATGTAACCCACATATGATCAATGATCCTTGGCAACAAGCAAAAGATAGGAAGAAACGGGAAGCTTCCCGACCAACAGCAAAAACCCACCGGGCACCTGAGAAGTGTACCCCGCGACTTGTTCGTTGGGCGACTCTCTCTGGGGACGATCGGGTCAATCATGGCTGCACAACGAGAATGAATTGTCAACCTGAAGACATAGATCTTGATTTCAACCAAGAAATCGACTGGCGATGAACCAAAGGAAATAAACCCAGTTAGAGATTACATGCTATGGATGAATGACATTGTCCTCCGGGTGGAGATGGGAATCCCAATTCCAGATTTACCTAGACCAAGACATACCTTTTCATCCATATTCAGTGTGAATAAATTTTCAGCTAACCAATTCGAATCCGCCTCCAATTGGGAAAACCTCCCATAACTGGTCAAGTCGACTCCAACTTGAACAAGGAAGACCAAATCCCTCAGGACTCCCCTTAAACTCTAGTTATAAAATCAACTCCAGAGGGCAGAACGGTGCGCTAGGAAGAGAAGGGACTCCATCATTGATCTGCATAGGTGCTTAACCCCTAGATTGACAAGCTCCCATTCCAGATAGGCACGCTGTTAGACCCATTAGAAGACGAAGACAAGCAATACATCGAAGAACTCTGCCGAGAAGTCCTCATGGTGCAAATCTCGGAAATCCAGGAATCGGATGATGATTCTCTGGAACGAGTCAACCTTAACGACTACCACTCCGACGATTTTGATGAGTATCTCTCTGACAACATGGACACAAGCCTAGTAGCAACAGTGGAGATCAAGACTAGCATCAACCAGGATCCTCCCTTTGCTCCACCAAGCGTGATGGTCACCATCAAATTTGAAGATGTGCAAGAAGAAGGGGATCTCTACGATAGTCGCAGGGTACGCAACCAAAAGCGAGCCTTGCGGCACCATCGCGTAGCAGAGCATCATCAGGAATGCCGCGGTGACTCGTATGATTAATCCAACAGCGACCTCCTCAATGTCATCAACATTGGCCGCGACGCATGTAATATGATCACCACCAAAAGGCACGAGCGGGAGGAGGCGGAGGCTTATAGCCCCACACCCAATTACTGCAACCTTGATGACTACTCAAGGCCGCCCCGGAAGTGCATGCATACTTGTGCTGATTACCAAGAAATTTCTTGTGATCAACAACGTGAGAAAGCAGCTCTTGCTCAAGAAAGCTTGAAACGAACCCTCCACGAGTGGTGAAAATGGCACCCAAAGAGCAAGCACTCTTCCTTCGAGTGTCGTTCCTTGCGCAAGGCCCTTGGAGCACCGCCTCCAAACAATACTTCATCTCAAGCGCAATGATCCTTGCCAAGAGTGAAGCTTTACCAAATACTACCACATCCTATGTTTTACTATGCAAGTAACCATTGTTCAATGAATATCACTATGCACAAGTGGTAGGTCTTAGCTAAGAGTCTTTTGTTGAAGTCACAAGAACAGGGTTGGTCACTTCTATATCTTGTACTCACAAAAATATCTTAAATAAAGAGTTGATTTCTGTTACAAATCAACTGCTTTTCTTTCACGGGTTTGCAACCTAAAATCCTCCCTGAACTTGACCTACACTTGCCTTACAATTAAAACTACTTCGAGTGCACAAACTTTATTTGCATCGCAAAGTAAAAGGCATGGGAAAAAGTGAGTAATTGTAGGCTCCCACGCCCACATGGGTAACCCTGTGTGATTTACCCATGTCCTTGAAAAGGACCTTGTACTTGTTGGATTAACCTTTCTTTGCATCGCAAAGTAAAAGGCACGAGGTAAGTCAAGTAGATGTAGGCACCCATGCCTACTGGGGTATTTCCCCTTCGACTACTTCGAATGCCCAACCTTTCTTTGTCCTGCAAAGTAAAGGCATGGGAAAAACTGAGTAGTTGTAGGCTCCCACGCCCACTTGGGTAATCCTGTGTGATTTACCCATGTCCTTATAAAGGACGTTCTACTTGATGGCTTAACCTTTCTTTGCCTCGCAAAGTAAAAGGCACGAGATAAGTCGAGTAGATGTAGGTTACCACGCCTACTTGGTCAATCCAGTACGTCGCTTCACGCGTATAAGTACTAAACAAACCCAAAATCCTACTCGAGTCAAGTGCTCATCAGCAACTAAGGATCCTTACATCCTACGACGATCACATACGGCACTCGATTGTGTGTGTGTGTGTGTGTGTGTGTGTGTGTGTGTGTGTGTGTGTGTGTGTGTTGTAGGTACTATGTCTCCAAGACAGTACTTTGCATACATCAATAGGCAATATATTATAAAAGGTCAAATGTATTAATACATACACAGAATTCATGCTTCAGTCATGCGGACTAGGACTCTGCACCAGGCTCTTGCTCTAAGCTATCCACTATCATATCAGCTATCGGCCTTATCCCTTCCACGAGATTGGTAAATTTATCTTCTGTACACTCAACAGCCATGCCCTCTCGTAGTGGGGCTAAGTTCGCCTATGGCTAATAAGATTTCACCAACCCAAGTACTTGAGACACGTACTAACACGTGGTGTCCGAGAGGTACTTGACAATCTTTTGGAGAGCACCTTGCAGTCACTCCAACAGAATCTTGGCTTGTTCAGCACCCTCCTCGGGTAGATCTACCATGTCAACCACAGCCTGCGCAACAGCCTTCAGCTCGCTGTACTTCTTCTCCCAGAGATCCTTCTCCTCCACCATGTTCTTGATTTGTTGCATGGCTTCGACGAGCTGCTTGTCGACCTTCAACAAATTGTTGAATTTTCCTAAGGCATCTGTGTAACGGTACAAAAGGTTCTTTAAGTCAGTCACCAGCTCTTCTTTAGTTACTAGCAACTTTTTGAGCTCTGCATGAACACGACGAGGATAAGCAACCAAACAGATGGAAGGAATGCTATTCAACTACTCTACAATCAAGGAAACATAAGCTAAGGAACTTACCTTTATGATTCTTTACAATCAATTTGTTCTTTTGTTGCAATGACTTATTTCTCTCCTCGAGAGGTTTTTTGTCCTTTGCAAGTTGTGCCACTTGTTCTTTCAGGAGTTGGCTCTCTCGGCCTTTCTCAAGCTTGACCTTCTCAAGATCACTGTGGAGGGCAGGGACTTCTTGAATCTTCAAATCAAGTTGTTGCTCCTTCTCAACCACCAGCTGGAGTCCCCATCGATCACTTTCATCTCCTGGGACTTTGCAGCCACATGGTTGGCCGGTTCCTGAAATATAGGGAACATTTAGGTCAACCATTCGATTACAAAGATAAGTACTCAATGAAAAGATACTTACAGACAAGAATTTGCGGCAATCAGCCTTGCTTCCTTGAATTAATTTCATCTTGTCTGCGGATAGCTGAGGATCTTATACAAGAACAGTTGAAGTCGCATCCCTCGCTGCTAGCAGACGCGCCAGTTCTCCTTCAAATCCAATACTCACAATGCCTTGCTCCTCGGCTACATGTTATTGCGGTGCTGGATCTAACGCCTTGTCCAGGTGAACAAGTTGAGCAAGTGGAAGACGACTGCAGTCCAAGGGAGGTGGCAAAATTGGCTCACTTGTTGGGATCTCTGGCGCTCCAACTGCATTAGGGTGTCGTTCCCGCTAGGTGCTGCCTTCGCTCCACAAGATTGAGCCTCATCTACTCTACTTGCGGGAGCTTCTTTCGCAGCAACTTGGGGAAGGCTAGGGCTAGCCTCTACCTGGAGCTAGGGCAACAACGCCACTGATGCTGTAGGTACATGCCCAAGGCTGGAACTGAGACGGCCTTATCCGTCTCCCCTAACCCCAAATCGGTTGCTTTGCTGTATGAATACGACAAAGTAAAGTACTTGCAAATGCAAAAGATGAAGAATCAAAACAATAAAGGATATCGGAACAGATAGAAGACTTACCAGGTGGACTTCCTTACAAGATGTTTCCTTGCCCTGAGTAACCTTGGGGCCGATACAACCACCAAAGCAGCCGATGTCGCTACTATCCCAACAGAGAGTCTTGATAGACCATGTTGGGTGCTTGCACCTCTCTCTCTCTCTCTCTCTCTCTCTCTCTCTCTCTCTCTCTCTCTCTCTCTCTCTCCCCCCCCAAGATATGTTTTGCTGAGCAGGGGGGATATCTTCACTCGGATTGTGGTGGGGGAACATCCTTGGAACCACTCGCCGGCACTTACTGTTTCTGGCAGGGTGCCCCTAGTACTACTCGACAGGTCCACTGGGGCAGATGGTATACTAGTAACTACCCTAGTATCATCCCTGAAGCCTCAACCCTCTGCTTTGTTTGATTTGGGCTGAGACAGAGAAAAAAAGAAGAGGAAGAGAAATTTGATAAACACCAAGAGAAGTCTATAAAGCCCATTGCATCAAGAAGACAATTCATAACATGCATGGCTTCTCCGGATGAGGTCGTCGCCTTACGCTTGCACAACACAGTACATGGCCCCTTGGGAAGGCTCGGCCCCGTGTCACCACCAGGACTTGGGCTCCTATCTTCACCACCCGCGCCTACCTCCTCCCCAGCGTTTGCAGATGGGAAGCTCTCATTAGAATCAGAGTTTGGCACAACATCTACAATGTTTGGATCTTTGTCTGGCCGATGGATGTATAGTCTATGCGCACTTGGGAGAAGATGTGAAGGACGGGAGCTCACCGGAATCGGTGGACTACTTCGATATATATTTACATCATCCTGCAGTAGAAGTACAAACTTTAGTATACAGACATATACTAGTACAATTACTCAATTACACAAATCGACTACTTTCACATACCTCCTTGGGTGGTCGGAACGCCATATACTCCTTCGAGTACACGACGAACTCGGTGCACCACTTCACTCTTGGTGATCTTCTCAGATGTAAAGCGAGATGGATCTGTTGATGGTCTATTTTGACCCATTTTGACCATCAACTTTCGTGCAAAATTATGAGCATCAAAGGGAATAAATGTTAGCATAGGATGATTTACTAACGAATTGCACATATGCTAGTCTGAAAATGTGTGCAGGTGAATTGGGCCAAAAATGCAAGAAACTGGCAAGTGTGATCCGAGGACCGAGGGTGAATTCTCAGACAATCACAAGCAAAAGGGCCCACTTGACAGCGTCACATGAGAATGAAACACAGCCCACAAAGCATAAGCATGTCATCAATCCTGGGAGGCACCTTCTCGACGAATCAGGCATGTTCACGAGGATCCATGGGCCCACCAGAGCTAGCAAACCATCTCAAGAAGGGCCCACTCACCCATAACCGACCTCAGGACCATCCCAGCAGCTTCCAGACCAAAGGGGAGGCCGTTTGGCCACGTGCACAAGTCGGCCGACCATGGGTTGCTTCGCCTCGGCTTCTTCTTCCACGTGTTGGGTCTCCATTGGATGTAGAAGGCGATTCCAGGTGAATGGCGGTGCATCTCCTAGCTGAGCACCCCTGATTCACCCCTATAAATATGAGGGGATGGGGTAGAAATGAGGACACACCATCTCACACTTCCACTCTCTCCTCTCTTTAGAGTTTAGAGTTCCCTTGTAAGAGTTAGGGGTAGAGATACTCAAGAGGGGCGCCGGAATGTTGATGCTCTTCTCTAATTAGTACATCTACAAGAGTGAGGGGAGTCGGGGTCGGTGTCGGTTGGCCCCCAGCGCTCTTCTCCAGCTTGTACCTCGACGGATGCTTATCAATCATAGTAAGTGTTTGTGATCTTCTCTGTGCTTTATTTTCTAAGTTAAGTAGAGCTCATTTAAGTAGTGCTACGAAGTAGTGCTAGTACCGCTAGTTGTTTATGGGATCGAAAGAATAATACACTACATCCAGTTCGTACTTGACGGTGGGTGATCACCGCTAGCAGGGATTCAAGGGAACCCCTGTTTAGAGATTTGGCCAGGCTGTAAACCGCGCAAAGATCTCCCTTACGGAAGCGAGTTGAGACGGTGGTTTTTAGACAGGTTCAAGCTGCCCGGAGGCGTAATACCCTACGTCCTGTGTCTGTTGAGATTGGTTCTTTGCTGATCCCGAGTTGGAGAGTCCAAGCCCGGAATGTCTGAGTTAGGTACCGAAAAGATCAGTCCCGAAAGAGCCCCCCTTTTACATGTCCTGGGGCCTTTCTATTTATAGATTACAACTGCCTTCTCCGCTGATCTCTAACTAGTGTGAATGCCCTTTTTGCATGGCAGGCGCCGTCTTCCAGGCTGCCCAGCCTTTGTCAGGTGGGTAGGCATCTTGTCGGGCCCGCCGTTGCAGGCTTTGGGGGGCCCGCCAGTGTTAGAGGTGCTCTGGGGTGACCTCGGGGCATTCCGGGGTGTTCCGGGGTGTCCGTAGACGACGACGGGTCGACCCCCACATCTCGAGGTGATCCTGGGCTGTTTGGCTGATCCTCATGTCCCGGGGTGTCCCAGGGGACATCCGGGGTGGTCCGAGGTGGCCGCGTGGCGGTTTCTGAGGTTGTCCCGCGGACCCTCCTTGTCCGGGGTGACCTTGGTCAACTCCGGGGCGTCGCCCGGGGTGGCTCTGGTTTTATCGCGACAGGGGAGCGGTAAATGATGGTGGGTCCCGGCCACCATCCATCTTCAAGCTGATGGGACGAGTAGCTCAGGGATAAGCTATCTGCCGCCTATCGTCTTATCTTCTGAGCGCACGGCATCCCCGTAATCATGATGTTCTTAGGGGAAGCCGTGCACCCCCTCGGACCCTGCACGCAGCCCGGCGGCGAGGCGCCGTTGCTGCCTGGTAAAGATCTTTTTATCAGGCGGGTGTCTTCGAGGTGAAGGAAACGTCCTTCTCGGGCTTCACACACCGGGTCAGGCCTGGCCTGCTCCAGGGGGATGCCCATCTCTATGGGCGGATGTCCCTGGCAAGGGCCCACAGCTGCGCTCGACGGACGTCGCCGGCTGACGCGGTTGGTGGGTCCCCTCCTCCTTAATCGCTCATTGAGTCAGAGTTATGGGTACCTCCGTTCCCATTACGCTGACAGTACTGCTCATGTATTTTGCACTGGTTTTTAGTAGGGGGTTACAAATGGTCGAGAGAGAGACGAGTGCCCCAAATCTCTAAGATCAATGGGAAGAAAGTGTGTGCATGGCTCACATCTGGTTAGGGTAGTTGCCAGCTCGAACTTCCCGAAGTTCAGCCTGCCTCTTTCCCAGCGGTGAGTCGGTGCTCGTGGACTCCGTTGAGGTGGTGTGATCGGTCGGGGGTTCGATCATTCGGTGCTCCTTAGTCCACTGCGCATGAGTCCGTCCTCCTCCTTTATATGACAGAGAGGAGAATAGTGTACAAGAGAGAGAGAGTATGTGTCGCCTCTTGCGTCACTCTGGTCATGTGGGCCCGCTTGGCCTACCGTCGCCGTCCTCCTCCTCCGTGACCAGGTCCGTCTGACCGCGCGGTCCCGGAGCGAGATACGCAGCGGTACCTTGGATGCGGTGCGGCACGCCCCTACCCTATGACCTTACTCATTGTAGGCGATGACTTGGAGGGAGGCTCCACTGTGCACTGTGTCAGCGCACGCCCGGTGACCTATCAGCCCATGCCGCTGTCAGACCCGCGCGGCGCGGGTCGTGATGGGCCCTTTCTCCAGGTCAGGCACATTTCCCTCATCCGGCCGGTCTCCTGACGAGGCGGGACCCTTCCCGTAGGGCAGGCGAGCCGAGGACTCCTCCCCTAGGTCAGGCGGGAGGAAGTCCCCTCCTTTGGTCAGGCTAGGCGGAGCCGTAACACGTAGGTCGGGCGGGTTGGTTCTGACGCAACTATCAGTTCGCCTGATAGAATGGCCTAACCGCCTAATCCCTCGTATTTGGGTATCCGGAATATTTATATCTGACAGTTCCGTTGGAAAACCGGAATTAAAAGGGTTTCCTCATCAGGACAGAAGGTATGTTCTCTACTATTGAAACCGTTCAATCAGATATGCCGACCAGAATATCAGTTTTTTCATCCTTTTATTTTGCAATGATAATAATTAGGTTAGTTTAAAAAAAATGAAAAATTTAAAAGTTAAATAAAGTGTAACAAGTACTCCCTCCGTCCATAAAAGAATGCAATTCTCGCTTTTCAAGGAGTTAAATAGTTCGAATTTTGACTAAATTTATAGAAAAAATAATAACATTCATAATACAAATAAATACCATTAGATTAATTATAGATTATATTTTAATAGCAAATTTATTTGAAGATATAAGTACTAATACTATTTAATATAAATTTGATCAAATTTGAACAAGTTTGATAGGCATATTTATCATAATTGCATTTTTTTTTTGTGGAGGGAGGAAGTAGTAATAACCGTCCTCCCGCGGCCCGCCGAAAGGGGAAAAAGGAGCATCGGCTCTCGTCCCTAGATTTGCTGTGGTGTCTCTCACCGCCTTGGAGTTGTACAATGGCCCCGTTTGGTTTTGTAGCGCGCTAGTGAATAGTAACACTTTGACCGCTTATTATGGTGTCAACCAAAGTCAGTTTACAAAACCAACTCTAGAACCCCGCGTTAGTGATCCTGAAGAATCCAATGAGGTCTTTGACCGCGCGATTAGAGGATGGTTACTGTAGCATCACAGTAACAAATCATTGATTAATTACCGTCATTAGATTCGTCGCGAAAAGTTACACTTAACTCTAAAAAATTTTATAAATAGACTTCATTCAATTTTTCATGTGAGAAAGATTATCTTCCAGCGCTAGGATTCTAGCGCTCATCCAACGCTCATCCAAACAAGCGCAATGCAAAGGCAGCCCAATCCAAACCCTCCAACCCCCGCATGCCGACATAATTCCACGCCGCCCCACCACGCGACCATTATTCCCCCGTTTGAGTCTCGCCTCCCCGTCTCCCCCCTCACTCCACTCGTCCACACTCCCACTCCGCCACTCGACCCAATCGCCATCTCCTCTCCTCCCTCCCCTTCCACCTGCTCGTCTCGTGCCGGCGCCAAGGGCGATGGCTTCCCTCCGTGCGTCCCTCCTCCTCGCCGCGGCGCTTTGCGCGCTCGCGGCTTCGGGCGCCGCTGCGTCCCGCGACCTCCGCCCGCTCCGGGCCGGCTTTGTCGTGCGCGGCCGCGTCTGGTGCGACACCTGCCGCGCCGGGTTCGAGACCCCCGCCTCCACCTACATTGCCGGTGCGACCCCTGCTTTCCTCCTGCTCGCCCTCCCTTGTTACTGATCTAGTCTCTCAATGAAGAGAAGTGTGAAAGAAAAAACTTGTTTCTGTTCTTTCTATCTTTCCGTGATCTGATATTCTGATTTAGATGTGTGGCCTCGACGAGTAGATTGGTTTTAGGGAAATGGTGTTTGGATGGATCTAGTTGCATCTTTGGGATTGTCTAGTGCTGAAGTTAGCACTCTATCACTGCCAGTCTGCAGTGTATCGCCTGCACGATGCTCGCACTTGTCACTGCTGCCGGGGATTTGTTCTTCATAGATCCACTCTTGGGGATTTTTTCTTCATAGATCCACTTTTGTTTGTCTTTTTATTAACCGAATATCCTGCTGTGATCAAGTTCTTCTAGTGGATCTAGCAGACATGACCCTCTACTGCATAGTCAAGTGTGCAAAATATGGGTCTCAGGACTTAAATCTTTCGGTGGTGAATTGGCAAGCTGGATCTCAGACCAATAGGGCATGTGATCGTGTTTGATGGTTCATGGATCACGTTTTTGGAACTTGGGATGGTGACACTGGGGCCTGGGTCCGAGCCATATTGCTCATATTTGATGATGCTGTCAATTAGTGAACCAGAATACCTGAATGCAGTCTAATTTAAGATTAATACTGAACTTTGAAATTAAGTAATCTTAATCATATTAGACTATCATCAAACATGCTAACCATATTACACAATCATAAAATATGCATCCTGATCTGTACATGAATTATTCAGCTGTCTGCCTCAGCAATTAATAGTTCAAATACTGGACATAAATAGAAACACTCAAACTTCACTAAGAAAAATGTATTGGCTGTAAAATTTGTGTTGATGACAAATTTGCAATAGGGCAGTGATGTTGAGTATCTCAGACTTGCATCCAAATGAAGTCAAGATTTACCCTCCTGGACAAGGTTTGATGAATTTGTCTGAATATGTTAGTTTGCCCTAGGCCCCTAGGTAGTGTTAGTTTATGTATCTTAACATGTATAATTGGCTGTAGCTCTGGCTTCTGGCAGGATCATTGCTATCCTTTGTTTTAGCAAGGCAGTTGACTTGAAATTCGAACTGCTATATGCTTTTGCACCCAAAAAAAAAGAATCAATGGTGAATTTAGTCATCTTGCCTGCATACTGTAGGAATAGTGGTATTCAAAACCATAGGGTCTTATAAGTAAGGCGCAACTACAAGGCCACAAAGGAGTATTGAGAGAAACATGTGCGGATGTATAAAGTGAAAACAGTTTATGCTACTGAAACATATCCCTTTCCCTCTTTGGCCGGAAGTTGTATACAACCATGCTATGGGATATTGAGGGATTTAAAATTAATTCCCTCTTTCATATATTTGATAGCCATTTCTAGCAGTAAGGATATAGATTAGTTGAATGCTTCTTGTTTTCTAGCAGCTGCTCAAGTTTTTAATTTTAAAGCTTATTGCATTAATTCTGTGCTTTGATAGACAAATATTAACCAGAGATACACCTTGTTCTCATCCTATTTTGCGTCTAAAAGTCATCTTTCATTGACCAGAGGTAGACAAATTAGCTTAGATGATACTCTGTTAGTTTGTTCGTAGTTGACTTTTTCCATGACATATTAATTGTTTATGAGAAGAACTATGGAAGTCGGTGCCAATATTGATGGAACAATAATACAGATTTCCAGGACTTCAGTTAATACTGGGACTCTGGGAGCACAGCAAATACCTTTCACCACTAACATTGAGATATAAAAGAATTAGTTAGATACATTTATATTGTGTTATGTGGCTGGTATGATTTTTAGCTTATTCATATCATCAAGTAGTTCAGGCAAAAAGTGTTATTTGGATCCCTAAATCTCCTCTCGGTTAGGGAGATTTTTATTTTATCAATACTAATTAAGATGGTATTTATAGAAATAAACAACAAAATGGTTAATTTCTGAAAATATATGTTTGTTTTCCAACCATTGGATGAAATTGGAGTTTTTCTCCAAAAACTGGTAGATGAAACTAAATTTCGTCCTGTGAGGAGATGAAATTAGACGAATTTCATGCAATGAGCGGACACAATTAAATTCATCTAGCGACAAGACGAAGTTACATTATGAAACTAAATTTCGTCCACGCATGGAGATATCTGGCAGTGGGGCCTCAATGAGAAACTATTTGATCAATCAATATAGAATCATCTCATCTATGACAAATGGAACTAAAATAAATACTGAAAGCAAAATTGACATGGATCTATAGATGCAAGCAATCAAGAAAGAAAATCCAAGATTGTAGTCGCTCCTTAACTGTTGGACAGAATCTTCAGGCACGCTGTACGGGAGAGGAACCCAACGAACCTATGAGCTAAGCCCGATGTAGAACTGAAGGACCACGCCAGCACAGGGACTCCACCATCACAACCTCGTGTCATTCTGCAGCTGCACACAGCAACAGCTGTCGTAGTTTGGCCCCGCTGCCTCATCCCATGGCTACCTCTGCCTCATCCCACAGCCACCACCACCGCACCAGGGGCAGACCGGCCCCTTCGCTGTCCGCTAGCTGCTCGCTGGCCTCATGGATAAGATCAGACAGTACGTGTGAGACAAACCCATGAGGAAAAGGCGATGCCGTTGGCTAGGCCATCCAATTTCGTCTGCCAGACGGATGAAGTCTATTTTCGTCCGTTGTGCCAATCTGATTTTCATCCGATCTTTATGAAAACTGTATTTCGTCTAACCAACAGCAAAATCACTAATTTCGTCAAGCAATTTGATGAAATTTTGTTTTCTTTATAAAAACTGTATTTTGTCTAACCAACAGCAAAATCACTAATTTCGTCAAGCAATTGGATGAAATTTTGTTTTCTTCTAATGAGCTGATGATATAAGCATATTTTTGTAAATTTGTCTTTAGAAGATTTATTTAAGTATTAGAATTAAAAAAATCAAAATTCCTCTTTTAGAAATCTCGGTCAGGCCTGGCCTGGAGATTCTCGAAATATTGCTTCTTGGAAATGACGGTCCCTATATATGGTAATATTGTTAATTTGATCCCGAATCTTTTCGTTTTTTTATAAAGTTGGGCCAAGCTAGGTATAGTGATTTTTGGAATATACCTTTCATGGCCATGTTGCATCTAGAATGTGATGATACTATAAATTAGAGCTCTTTTTTAGGGTACCCACAAATCATTCTGAACCATCCAATCTCAATCAGATGGGCCAGATCTATTTATATTCCATTGACACATTGGAGGGATTTCAATTGCTTGAAGGGAAATACTGTAACCATACTCCATACAATTTCTCATCACACGTAAATTAATCTCCCATGTATCGGCAGCCAGAATTTTGCTTCTCCCATCTGCTGCATGTCCAAATCCATGCATACCATTGCTGTGAATTCAATTTTGTTTGTTTCATTATATGAAGCTGGATGGATCATGGCACTCAGTCAATTGTATTTTCTCTCTTCCCCTTGCATGGACTGATCGATCAGTAAAGCTCAAAATTAATGATGGATCCATGAAAGCTCAATGTTAGTTCTGAGAATTTCTCTAATGGAAGGATTGATTTGGGCAGCAAAACAGCACACTTGATTATGATCTATCAGTATTTAAAGTGTGGAAAAGGCTGATGATTTAAAGCTATCATGTTCTTCTCCCTGCTACTTGGTAGAGTAGAAGCCTAGAAGGTACTGTAAAACCGTGTAAATTGAACCTGACTATCTGACATATATTGAATACTGAAAAAAGAAGCAGAACTACTTTAGTACAGCCATGGTGCAGAAACAGAATAATCTTTATGGCTTATACAGCCTGGTTCTCATAACTTTTATGTTCTACTCTAATTGGTTGGGAGGAGTCAACTGAAAAGGTAGAAAATTAGAGCGGAGTGAACGAAATGATAGCATCCATTTTTCAGTCATGCATTTTTTTCTTTGTCAACTGTTGTTAATATGCATTCGTCATTACTTCAGGAGCAAAGGTAAAAGTTGACTGCAGATCGAAAACCACTGGAGTGAAGACATGCAGCTTCGAGGGGCACACTGATCGCACTGGCACTTACAACATTCTTGTTGCCGATGAGCATGAGCATGAGCTCTGTGAGTCTGTCCTTGTCAGCAGCCCCGACATGAGGTGTGCTACGACCGTGCCTGGTCGGGAGAGGGCCCCTGTCTTCCTCACCAGCAAGAATGGTGTGGCCTCTAATGTTCGTATGGCGAATGCTCTGGGATTCCAGAAGGACGTTGCTCTACCCAGATGTGCGCAGATCCTCAAGATGTATGAGAATGAGGATGACCGTGTGTAATGATGCAGAGTTTGACACTGCTCAGCGAGCTATATATTTACCTTGTGTCTGAAGTGTTCTTGAACCTCTATATATCTGTTACGAGGGCCATCAACATTATTGCCTGTTAGATTAGCACTTTGATTATGTGTGTTTATCTGCAGTTGAACTGCGAATGTTATCAATAACTAAATCTACCTGGCTAATATAGTGTTGTTGGTGTCTGGTATAGATGAGGTACCAGAATGGTTTTTACAAGAATATACATTGTTTTGTTTGAGAATTGAGAGAGTAGTGGAAGCCAACCTTCGGAGCTCTACCATTGACCAGTCATTTCATACTGGGTTTAGTTGGAGAGAACTGGGAACCAAGCTTCAAAACTCTGCATGCTAAACATTCATATATTCTTCGTCTAATTTGCCTCGTCTCTGATTGAACCAATTGTCATTTCTGTACTGGGTGTATCTTCACTTGCCAATGAAATGGAGAAACTTGTTCGACACATGAGGATTGCCTGTGACCTATGGGGGTCATTTTCCTTGGGAGAAATTGATAACTAGGAAATTAAACAAACACTGATGATTACGAGGACACGTTCACTTGCTTCATGGTATTGGAGACATCATGCAGCTGGACCTGCCGTGGTGACATTGCTGGATCAAGCTTGATTGGCAATCGCTGTGTTCGATTGGCTTATCAGTCAACCAGCCAGCAGTATTGTTCTCTCATACTAAATTACCACCAGCTAACAGTCAATCAGCAGTACTGTTCTCTCATAACAAATCAGCACTAGCCATCAGCCATAGCCAAGCGAGCACAGCGATTAGAGTAACTGAGATTCTTTTCCATCTTTGTTCGTTTTATTTAGAAATGCAATGTGTTGAGGGTGTGAGGTCAGCATCGGGGGACCAAGCTTGGAGAGCTAGGAGCCTGACGGCCCCATGGGCCTCTACCAATCTAGCGAGCGCTATGGATGTATTCAGGTTGGATACATGAAATTGGATTCGGATTACCACATTTTAATCCGAATTCAATTATGAATACAAATTTTATCAGACATGAATATGAAATACATACTTCAAATACCTTCTCGGTTTGAAAGATAGCGTCATGGTGAATACAATTTTTTTTTGTCAATCCTTTTGTAGTAGATCAAAGTTTTTATACAATTAATGAGTAAAGGGTCCATATGTAGCACATTTTCATGAACATAGCTAATAAAAAATAACATACTAATCAATGTATAATTTGTGCAAATAGTTTGATTACTCATCTTATTCAAAAACAATTGTGCAAACATAGTCAAATTTAAGTCATTCTTGAAGAACTTTTATCAATAATGCAAATTTTTGAATAATAATAGTGGTCAAACTTAGGGGGAAAAAGTCAAAGAGTTATAACTTGGAATCGAAGGAGTAGTCATGAATATACTTGTTTGATCCTTTATTGCTAGATGTATATTTTGAAGGAGTAGTCATGAATATACTTGTTTCGATGATTCGTAGTTTCTTGAAGAGATACTTTTATACTACAGATCGTATCCGATGAGTGGTTTAATAATTTGAAGGGACGCTACACAAAGCATGAGATATTTGAAGGCTTGATGGTCAGAGAATTATGAAGCACATTCAGTTTTTTTTGCGACCGGAGCACGTTTTTCATTAAGAGAGGAAGCACATTGAGCTCAAAAATATGATAATGAATTTGTTTCGCTCTTTTCGTCGCCATTAGCTTATGTGGTATACCCAGATTAGTAATCCATGTTCCCAATTGTTTTCTTAGTTTATTATATCACTTGATAATTGTATTTCAAACTCCATATTATTTAGTGCATGCCAGTTAACCCGTCGGTCCCAATTATTATGGGTATATGCTTGCTTTGTAGTGGTAGGTTAGGTTGGCCATTGGTGGATTTTAATCCTACACTGTCGATATGGATAATTCGGATTTTCAAACATCCCCATCCATCCCAGGCACCGCATGGGTAAATTAGTCCTTCGATCTCCATGAGATGTGAACATTATTGCACACTTGCAATTACAAGCAACGTACCTTGACAATCTTATTACCTCTGCTTGTCGCAATCGGTAATCCCCCAAATTGTATGACGCCGTGTTACGCTGCCCTGTCCCCTTCCAGGCATTACTAACCCTTATCTTGCCATTTCTTTAATCGCCCTTTTGCCCTTTATTAACCAGAGCGCTGAAAAGCTCTGCCTCCGTGGCATCACCAGACCTGTCACCAGGTTGCTGCTGCTGAATGCTGATGCTACGCCAAAACCAACCATTTCGTAGGCTGCATGATTGGATTAGCTCGTCGCTAACCCACGATTAGGCGGTAGTTTATTTGTGTTCTTTTTTTCTTCCATTCATCTAGCATTTGTTAACGCCCGGCCTGATGAACGTAGACCACAAGTTTGGTATATAAAGTTATCATCTTCTTTGGATTCCTCCTTGCATTGTTTTTCTTGGCTCAAAGATTAAGAATGTTATCACCACTCATACAATACTCCCTCCGTACTGGTAAAGGAAGTCGTTTTGGACAAGGTTTGGGTCAAACATTGGAAATATAAATCATCAATAACTTTTAAGTTGTTGAGTTTACAAATGTGAAAATTATATGAATAGATTTGTCTTGAAAAATACTTTTATAAAAGTTTACGTATATCACTTTTCTATAAATATTTTTTTAAAAATAAGAGGTCAAAGTTGTGTTTTGGAGACCGTGTTGCTATCCTAATCGACTTCCTTTACCAATACGGAGCGAGTATTAATGTTTTTGTAGTGCTCGGGCGTATGACAAGTTGCGGGTATGGACCAACTTGACGGTTTTTAAAGTGAGATCGTGACTATAACCGGTTGTAAATTACTTATCTCGGTTCATTCCTTGGGTTAGTTCCAATGATTCAGTTGAAATTGATGTTGGCTGCAGACAGCATTTGGGCCAAAGTTTGTGGCTTTAGTGTTTTGGCTGGATTTCACATTCTTTTGCTCAAGAATTTTATGAGTTTTTTTGAAGAGAGAAAATTTTATGAGTTATTATTGGAGCCAACTTAACAATTGGTACTTGGATAAAGCGCAATTGATAAGGATCCCTTTAATTTCTACTTTATGAAAAAGTCAGTGACATCCTTTTTTTTCTTCTCAACATAAAACTGAAACGTCCACGCTCCACCGTTGGATTTTTTTTCATTTGCTCTATGGCACTTTAAAAAAGACTATTCTAATATCCATATGCATATCTACAAGTATTTTCTATAACATGATATACACAAGATATTTATGGCTAGCTTAATCAGTGGTGGATTCAGAGTGGGGTGGGGAGCTTATTCTTCTTCTTCTTGGTCCCTTCTCTTTTTTTCTTCTTTTTCTTCTTTCTCCTCTTTATCCATGACCAAACTATTCTAGTAATATGTCTGTTTAAGCAAAGAAACATTATGTCTTGTTTAACAGATTCAAGCAAAATCCTATTGACTACTCTACACTACTTTCCTTACTTGTATACTTCACATTTGTATTTACTAAACAAGAAAATAAGTGGCGAAATGACAAACTTTATATGCAGCTGAGTAAGTGAAATAAAAGGAGAAAAGAGCTCACTTTTTGATCGCATGGCTGAGGTTAAACAATGAACTGATGGCCTACATTCCTTGTTCTGACACATGGATCATGCATATGCCAGGTCCAGTCAACCAGAAACCGTTGTAGAGAACGGCCTTTTGCATCGAATCCAAATGCATTGGCGGCGTTATGTCAACATCATATTACTGTAGCCTAAAGGTATTTTCATCGACCAGGCCTTCTGCGATAATGTATTTCGTAAGGAGTAGCTTGTAAGGAAGAAATTCCAGATAGCTTTATCTTAGAGCCGAAAAACCATTGGAGTTGGAGTGTAGATTATACAAAATTCTTACAAACACGACCTCTGGTATTGTCCATTTTTGAACTAGGTTATCCTAAATGTCACATATTTAAAATGGAGTATTTGCCCACACAGAGAAATCAACGACGTTGCAAAGTAACCAGCAAAGTTATACAACTTTGTTAAAAATTACACCACCAATAATGTAATATGGAGGGTAGTACATACAAACCTCTATGGAGTGATTAGCCATGCTGGTTAGCAGTTGGACAACCATAACTAAGACGACCTTCATGGTCAATGCTCCATAGCACACCTTGGAGCCAATTATCAGCCTCCAAGTGGCGTTCATGTCACACAAGCTGCTTTGGACCTTTTGACACGTAGCACAGATGAACACTTTGCAACAAATGCCCATTTGCCGCAGCCAGTCAGCCACTACTGCCTCTCCGCCCTGCCTATATAAACTTCGCGAACCGTTGCAAGCATATTCATTCCACTTCCTAAACATCCAAAGAAGCCAAAACTATTAAACTAGACAGCAAAGAAGTAAATTCTTCGCTTCTTGCATAGTTCCTGTGTGATCCAATCCAAGAAGCCATGACCACGGCCATGGAGCAGCTTGTTGTTACCCCGCTGCCGCCAATAGGCGCCACGGAGTACAGAGACCTAATCCAGGCGCTAGCCACACCAGTGCAATCTGCTCCGGTCGTGCCATTCATGGCGGACACCGACCAGAGCCCGGCCATGGCTGTCGCAGGTGCCAGCTGCTACCACCTCATCACGCCGGCGCAGGCGGCTTACTACTACCGCATCGGCCGGTGCATGGGACCGGCACCGCGCGTGATGAAGCGGCACTACGGCCTCGCGGCGCCGGCAGCAGCCATGGCGAAGCTGTACCGCGGCGTGCGGCAGCGGCACTGGGGCAAGTGGGTGGCGGAGATCCGTCTGCCGCGGAACAGGACGCGGCTGTGGCTCGGCACGTACGACACCGCCGAGGAGGCGGCGCTGGCCTACGACGGCGCCGCGTTCCGGCTGCGCGGCGCCGCGGCGCGCCTCAACTTCCCGGAGCTCAGGCGCGGCGGCCGGCACCTCGCGCCGCCGCTCCACCCGTCTGTCGACGCCAAGCTCCAGGCCGTGACATCCGCGCCGGCACCCGCCGCCTCGCAGGGGCTCGAGAGTGCGGGCATCAAGAAGAAGCCAGGCTGCTGCTCTGGCTCGGAGGCCTCGACGACCACGACGGCAGCCGGCGGCGCGGACCTCTCGTCATCATCCATCGGGTCGTCATCGTTGGGAAAGGCGGCAGCGCCTCTGCCAGAGATGCCGCGGGTGGACTGCTCCGAGGCGCCGTGGGACGAGGCCGGCGTCGTCGCGCTGCGCATGTACCCGTCACTGGAGGTCGACTGGGAAGCCATCCTCTCCTAAGCAAAGCAAAGTCGATCTGCTACCATGAACCTTAACAAGAGTAACAATGGCTGATGAGTGGTGGCTTCGCGATGATGATGCCATCGATCGGGCTGCAGTTAGTTTGCGGTGCAGCTTAAGTTGCCTTGCACGATCAGCGTGCCACCTTTCCAGGCCTCTGCTTGGTTTTTGCTTGCGGCATCGTGCAGGAAGGAATTGGACTGGAGGATGCGCTCTGCCTGTTGCTGTTGCACACGCTAGTTTGTTGGCGTCCTTCTCACAAAGAAAAGGCTATGCATATATGACAAAGATGTATGTGATGGTTGCCACCACTGTAACCACAGAAATATATATAGTGGTTAATATGAACGCCCTTTTTTTTTGCAGGAATATGAACGCCCTTTGAATTGACACATTTGAAAGAAAGACTTGCTATGTGCCTGTTTGGTTGTGTTAAGTCACTAGCCGGTTTGAGAATTTTTTATGCGGGGCGTATTGAAAGAGGCAGCGCTGGTACTTGTTTTAAATGCATGTATTCTCTTTTATAAATACATGGCTACAATTCTAGAGTGTGCTCTCAATATAGATAGGTCTCTTTCATTCTTTCATCCAAACTAAAGAATTGTTTCACAACCTCCACCACATGATAAGGGACCTTATTACTATTGCAGTAAATCTTATGGGCACCGCTTTAGGCGTGAGGGGTGGCATACATAAGAACACGCATATCATGAAGAGTACGAACAGCGATTGGAATGACGTTCGAGACATGTTATGTCTCGTGTTCTTCCCCATATCTAGGCCTGCAAAGGGAGCGGTTTGGCCCGTTTCTGAACTCGCTCTGCTCCGCAATTTGGCCCACGGTTCGGTTCGGGCCGACCCTAAGAGACAGAGGGGCAAAGAGGATCGAACCGTGGAGACCCTAGGGTCGGAATCGATCCACCCCACCCTGCCGCGAGCGGCGACCCAGCCGCCTCGCCTCCGCTCGGCGCTCGCCAACCGGGCACCGGCCGCCTCGCCTCCGCTCAGCGCTCGCCAACCAGCCCAGCCGCCTCGCCTATGCTTGCCTTGCCTCTGTTGTCCAAGAACTGGATGAGATTGGAACTGCAAGCTTCTGTCCAAGAACTGGATGAGATCCGCTCCTTCTCAGATTGGAACTGCAAGCTTTCCGTCCCCGCACCCCGCACCCACCGCCACCAACGATTGCAGGTTCAGATTTCGCCTGCTTTCTTTCTTTCCAGGGGATTTGATTGGATGGCGGCCTAGTGCTCCTATGATTCATTCTCTTGTTCACTAGAAACTCAGGCGTGGCAGTCTAGATGCAACTCATGAATCTATATTTCTGTATTTCTTACTTTTGCTCTATTGCTTGCACTTTTATTACATGGCACTTCTATTACTGTATTGTGCTGGACATGTCTTCAATCTCATTGTTAAGGATGGGCTTACGTTTGTGGAACCAATTGTTGAGGACATTCGTGAGAGTATCAAGTACATTCGCTCTTCACAGTCTAGAAAACAAATGTTCAAGGAAATAGTTGCACGGTTAGGCATTACATCTAAGAAGAAGCCAGGCCTTGACGTGACCACACGTTGGAACTCAACGCTGTCAATGCTTGAAGCAGCCATTAAGTTTAGGGCAGCATTTGACACACTAAAATCAGAGGACCAAAAATACACTTCTGCACCCTCTGCTGAACAAGGGACAAGAGCTGAAGTACTTTGTAAGGTGCTGGCAGTCTTCAAAGATGCAACTGAAGTCATCTCAGGCATAGAATACCCTACCTCAAACCTCTACTTCCATCACATGTGGAAGATCAAGCTAACTTTGGAACAAGAGTCAAACATAGAAGTTGCTGAAATTGCCAATGTATTGGAAGGGATGAAGAAGAAATTCAAGAAGTATTGGAGAATATCATATATATACTGCTAGCTGTCCCTGTGGTTTTTGACCCAAGGTTTAAGCTTAAGTTTCTTGAATTTCTTTTTACCAAGTCCTATCCTAACACTGGCAAGCAAAAGATTGATGAAGTGAAAAAACTTGGGCTTGGGTTATTTTCATCATATTCAACTCAGCAAGCAGAGCAGCAAGTAAAGCAAGCTGAAAATGCTGAAAAGAGTTCAGTAGGGGAAGATGTATGGGCTGCATGGGATCATCAACTTCTCAATGACCGTGAAACTCATATGGCCACAGAGCTTGATAGATATTTGGAGGAGAGTCCAATCCCACGGTCAGAAGAATTCGATATATTGAAGTGGTGGATGGGCAACTCATTGAAGTATCCAACTCTTGCTCGCATAGCACGGGATTTGCTAGCTGTTCCAGCTTCTGCTATAGCATCTGAGTCAGCTTTTAGCACAGGAAAAAAAATTATCAGTGACCATCGCAGCAGCTTAGCCCCCGAGATGGTTGAAGCACTAATATGCACTCAGGATTGGTACCGGGCAGCAGCAGGTACCAACACTGAAGAGTGAAGATGCTGACTTAAGATCCCTCAAGAGTGAAGATGAAGGCTAGTGAGAGCTTCCTGAACCAACACTGAAGAGTGAAGATGAACTGGAAAAACAAGAGGAACAGACAGAGACAGCAGGAAGTGGAAGGAGAAATAAAATTTTCTCATCAGACATTATTAAGTTATCCTTTGGAATAATGAGACGTTGATATCAATACGTTGCATAGTTGTTTAGACCCTTATGATGACTCTACGAGCTACCTTTATATTTTATTAGCGTTGCTTGAATTATGAATATGTTGCATAGTTGTTTATTAGTTGCTTGATATCAATACGTACAGGGTCAAGCTGGTTCAAACATTCAATATATGCCCATTCATGCAGTAACCACGCACGTAGTTATTAGCTACTGATCCTGGAAGCGCCGGTGGGCGTGTGTTCTCGTACACGAACGTACAGGTTGTGTGGGTTCGATCCAGGGTGCACCGCGGGCCAGTAGATTTCTTTTGACGTGAGGGTCGGGTCGATCCTCGAACCTCTTATTTCTCTGGCGGGGCAGAGGGGCAGCAGGCGGGTCGCACCGAACCGCTCCTTTGGCAGGCCTACCCATATCCCGTGTTGTTGCTTTCTAATTGGAAGTTTTATGCTTTCACCAGGATGAGAAGGAACCTCTCTTGAACTATGCTCATCGCATCCTCTACTGGGTTTTGCTTAGGTCTAGCCTCCGCCATGGTGTGTTGCACGAACGAACTAGGTGGGCACGGTCTTGTCCCTGGCAGTGGAACCACTACTCGACGAGCCCCTGGCGGGATGAGAGCGGCGACATCAAGATCAAACGAAAGAAGCATTAGGGGAAGAAGAAGATGGGGTTTTTTATGAAACCCTAACCTGGAGAATGGCCCCGACAGGCGCCACCACTTTGGGGATGAAACTCGGGGACATTTGGGGGAAGGGGCCCTCTCCCTAGGGGTTGCGGATCCTTCGGCCGCCGAGCTCCCATGACCGGCGTCACTCGTGCACTCTGGCAGCGGGGACGACATCAGCGTCGATGGAGTGTTCACCAGCAAAGGGGGAGGGCGGGCGTGTTGGCAGCCAAAATTGGCAATGCCGAAGGCCTACCGGTTAGACCGGTCTGGTCCTGTGTAATCCGAATCAGATTAGATTTGATTTGTAGAGTCTATTTGTAACCCGATTTGGAAGGGGTACGTCTTCCCCGGCCTATAAATATAAAGGTCACGACCGATTGAGATCCTTCTACCCAATCGAATCAATCAATTTACACTTTTCCTATTTTTCTCCAAACCCTAGCTTTTCCAACCTCGTGCTGTTCTTTGCTCGTCTCGGCGATGTTCAAGGATGTCTTGAGTGGCCTGCTGACCTCAAGACAACTCTAGATCTGCGAGCTCTGACGGGGTCCCTCCCAAGCTCACGGTTTTAGGTCTTCGCGAAGCTTCTCTACGCCCGACCGGTCTGATCGGTTAGCGTGACCGGTCTGACCGGTCGCCAGTGAGTTTCGTTCGGTTCTGATCGTTGCGATCCTGTGTGTTCTAGCGCTTGTGTGTTGACCAATCTTGCGTCAACATACTTTTTGGCGACTCCGCTGGGGAAAAATTTGAGTTCATCGGGTGCAATGGCCTCAGCTCACGGTTTTTAGGTCTTCGCGAAGCTTCTCTACGCCCGACCGGTCTGATCGGTTAGCGTGACCGGTCTGACCGGTCGCCAGTGAGTTTCGTTCGGTTCTGATCGTTGCGATCCTGTGTGTTCTAGCGCTTGTGTGTTGACCAATCTTGCGTCAACATACTTTTTGGCGACTCCGCTGGGGAAAATTTGAGTTCATCGGGTGCAATGGCCAGTGAGAAGGTTGATCCCAAGGTAGATGCAACTCCCATCGACATCAAGTATGAAGACATACCCGAGGAGATACGCAAGCAATTCGAGGCTGCGTTCCAAAAGAAATAGGAGGATGCCAAGAATAGATTGCTTGCATACTTCGGGAAGACTCGGCAAGGTGTGCTCAAGAAGGAGGAATTCAGCATGCCCACATTTGCACCGGCACCGCCAAACCCATCTACTGCGGCTACAGCTGCTGCTTCATCTGCTTCCACTCCAAACGAGGTAAGTTTTACCTTCGATTCTATTAAGCAATTTGCCGATGCCTTCTTGAGTAGATTTGAATAGTCCCAAAAGCTTACACAAGATATACTTTTGTACTTGAGTGTACAAAACAAGGGTAAAAAGCCTGTCAATGAATATTCCAATTTTTCCCTTAACCCTAGTCTTTCGGCCGCACCGTCAGAGAATTATCAGTATGGTATGCCGCCGAATTACTTCGTGGGACAGACGCCCCCGCAGGGCTCAGTTCAGCCGTCCAGGGGCCGAACCGGTCAGATCGGTCGCCCTGACTGGTCAGACCGGTGCCCTGGCGGGCGGACTGGTCAGACCAGTGCCGTGGTGCTCGGTTCTGCATCACAGCCACAAGTCACGTCTCCTCCTGCTTCGGCTGATTATAGCCTGGAGCGAGAATTGGCAGATTTTGTGGCGCCTTATACGACGAAGTCATATGGTGAACCACCTTTTCCTCCACTGTTTCCCAAAGATGTTTGGGATGATTGGCTTAGGGCCAATCCACAGTATGCTGCACAAACGATGTCCACTACTGATCCTGCGACACATCGTTTTGGCCTAACATCTACGGGTAACTATGAGGCCGACCTTGCTACAATGAGAGAAGATCTGGCCGATATGTTTAAAGAAAAACTTGGTTTTGTTGTGGGTAGGAGTCGGCTATATCGTAGGCCGTATGTTGATTTGTTTGATTTGATTCCTTACCCCATTGGTTGGCATGTTCCCGATTTAGTCAAGTTTAGCGGTGATGATAACCGATCTACTTGGGAGTATATTAGCCAATATATTTCTCAACCTGGAGAAGTCGGTTCTAGCAAGTCTTTACGCGTTCGCATGTTTTCTTTTTCTTTGACTGGAATGACTTTTTCTTGGTTTTCATCGTTAGCTCCTAACTCGATTCGTTCTTGGGACGAATTAGAACAGAAGTTTCATGATTATTTTTATAATGGGGATAACAAAACTAAGTTGATAGATTTGACATCGGTTAGACAGGGTAGAGATGAATCTATCCAAGAATACTTTAAAAAGTTTAAAGATATTAAGAACCGATGCTTTAATTTGTCACTTTCTGAAAAAATTTGGTTGATTTGGTTCTTGCGTGTTTACGTTCTAGCAATAGAGAGAAGCTTGATGGCTCGAGTTTTTATTCTATAAATCAGCTTCAGGCTAAGGCATTGAGTCAAGAAACTAAGTTTAAAAAAGAAAAGGATACATACAAGTCCCATCGTTCAAACACTCATGTCGTTGAATATGATTCCGATTCATCGGACGATGAGGACAAAGAGGTATATGCTGCTGAGTTTGTTTGGCTCGCTTCGGCCAAACCATCTACTTGTACATCTCTTCAGCCGACTCAAAAAAATCGGCAAGAGGAGATGAAGTTTACTTTCGATGTGTCCAAGTACGATCGTATTTTTGATGAATTATTGCATCTTGGGCATTTGAAAGTTATTCATGTTATACCGCCGCTTGAGGAACTAAAGCGGCGTACTTATTGCAAATTTCATAATTTTTCATCTCATGCAACTAATGATTGTAATGTATTTCGTCGACAGGTACAATCGGCCATAAATGAAGGATGATTGGCCTTTCCAGAGATGAAGATAGATAAAGCTCCATTCCCAGTTCATACCATTGATCTCAATAATGCGAAGGTGCTGAATCGGCCGGATCAAGCCGAAGGAGCAAAGAGCAAGAACGTGATCATTGGTGATGATAGGTCGTTGACTGTTGATAACAAGATTCTGGCCAGGGAGGTGATTCAGGAGAAGACTCCTGATCGGAAGAAGAATCTGAGGATCATACTTAAGCCTCGCACGCTCGGGGGGTAAGAGGGTTTTTCTTCAGGCGACCGGTCTGCTGCTCAGCCAAGACCGGTCAGACCGGTTTCTCCGACCGGTCTTGACAGCCGGTCAGACCGTCCTGATGGTCAGCCCCAGACATTCAAGCCGAAGCATCCGAAAGTGGGTACATGGAAGACTAATCAGCCAAAGGTGCAAGACAAGCTTGTAAATCAGAAGCCTACCTTTGGCCAACTGTTGAATAAGTACTCAAAGGCCGCTCGAAATGATCGGCCCATAAAAAAGAGACCGAGGTCACCTCCGTATCAAGGCGCACCTTCTTCTCCTAGGGGAGAGTCAAGCAAACACAGGGGTGATGTGGTTACCTTGTTCCCTCCTCAGCAGATGCAGCCTATGTATGCTACAATGCCATAGGCCCCGCCGGCATCGGATTCTCAGTTTCCCGCATGGGAAACGGGGGATTTTGGATGCAATGCTATCCGATGCTGTATCCACCACACTTCCAAGGGGAGGGAAGTTCCAAAGGACCTGTATTTGACAGGTTGAAGCAGCCGGTTCATGCCCGATTGGGTCAGCACCAATCTGGTCAGGGGCAGAACCTCGGACCGGTCAGACCGGTCTACCCCGACCGGTCAGACCAGTCTCAGCAGAGACCGGCCCAATTTCGTCCCATGCGCCTAGAATACCGTGTCAAGGAAAGGAAGGACGAACCAGTGCCAATGCAAGTTGATTCTGAGAAGGTTCCAGCTGCAAAGGTTGTACAAGTTGAGGATGAAAAAGGCAAAGCTCAAGATACACAAGAGGGACCGGTGATCGTTGAGAAACCGGTCAATGTCCCTCAGAAGCTTGTGTTGGCCAATGATCATGAGGCCAGCAGCAGCAACCTCAAGGATCAAGACAAGGAGAAGTACTTCCAGCCTAGGTGGTGCCTACCGGGGTTAACACATACTCAAAAGAGGAGGTTGCAACAGCTTCGTCGCCAAGAACAGAAGGAACAAGAGGCGGAGAAGATGAGGGATGAACAGTTTGACAAGTACAGACCAAGGATCCCTCAAGGCAAGGTGTGGCAGGTCAAGGCAGCTGACCAGCCTACAGGACCGGTCGGACCGCTTCAGCCGACCGGTCTGACCGGTGTCCCGGACCGGTCTGACCGCTCAGAGCAACCGATCAGACCGGTCGACCGTGAGACTGAGCAGAAGGCCGAAGAGATTGTCTCCACTTCGGTTACTAGCGCATCAGAGGTTCCAGCATCTCCCTCAGCAGCAGAGGACGAGGAGTTGGTGGATTATGAGGCTTCTCTGGAATGCGCAAACATGGAGATCAATGTTGTGCATTTTTCTGATGACTATTGGGCGATTCCGGAGGAGGAGGAGACACATCTGGACTTTGGGCCCCGTGAAGCTATATTTGAGAAGCCCAAAGATTTGGATAACCACTTGAAGGCTCTCTATGTGAGGGGTACATCAACGGGAAGCCAATTTCTAGTATGCTCGTGGACAGTGGGGCAATTGTGAACTTGATGCCCAATTCACTCTACAAGAAGCTCGGCGGGACGGACGAAGAACTCATCAAGACAAACATGACGGTCAGCGGCATTGGAGGAGGTGATCCCATTGGTGCCAAGGGGGTTGCTTTGATGGAGTTGACCGTTGGGAGCAAGACGGTTGCTACGTCGTTCTTCGTCTCCGAGGTGCAAGGTAACTTCAACCTCATACTTGGGCGCGATTGAATTCATGCCAATCAATGTGTACCATCTTCCTTGCACCAGTTTCTTATTCAGTGGATCGGCGATGAGGTTGAGGTTGTGCATGGTGATACCTCTTCCTTCATTGGTACCGCCGATTTTGAGTTCGTTGGTGCACATGACAACATCAAGTGTTTATCGGGCCTGGATTTGACCGATTATGACTTGATCAGCTGCACCAAGGAGGGTTTTGTCTCTGCAGTCCTAAAGCCGGTGGAGAATCGGCTACACTTACTTCTATGATGCAGCAGGGCAACGACACTGAGCCGACCGGTCAGACCGCTTCCTTTGACCGGTCTGACCGGCCGAAGCCGACTGGTCGGACCGACGCCCTAGACCGGTCCAGCGCATACTGGCTACTGCAGCGCATCGAGCACTATCGGGACAAGGCAAACGATATGTGCGAGGCTATTGAAGACTTGGATGACTTAGATAAGTTAGGCCAAGGTTTTATGTCGGCTGATCCTTTAGAAAAGGTAGATATTGGAGATGGTTCTATTCCTAAGCCAACTTTTGTAAATCCAAACTTATCGGATGATTGTAAAGCCGATTTAATAAAGTTATTAAAAGAATATGTCGATTGTTTTGCATGGGCATATTCTGAAATGCCTGGTTTGAGTCGTCATTTGGTTGAGCATCGGCTGCCGATTAAGGCCGGTTTTAGGCCTTATAAACAACCTTCTAGGCGTTTTAATCCTGCTATGTATGACCGAATAAAAGAAGAAATCAATTGTTTATTAGACGCTGGATTTATTCGGTCTTGTCGTTATGCAGAGTGGATCTCTAATATTGTGCCCGTTGAAAAGAAGGATTCGGGAAAGATTAGAGTTTGCATTGAATTTAGAGATCTTAATAAAGCTACTCCTAAAGATGAATATCCTATGCCTATAGCCGATATGTTGATCAATGAAGCTTCTGGACATCGTGTTATCAGTTTTTTTGATGGTAATGCGGGTTACAATCAAATATTCATGGCCGAAGAGGATACGTCTAAAACGGCCTTTAGATGTCCTGGTTTCGTTGGTTTGTTTGAGTGGGTTGTCATGACTTTTGGATTGAAGAATGCTGGTGCTACTTATCAAAGGGCTATGAATTTAATCTTCTATGATTTAATTGGCATTATATTGGAGGTCTATATTGATGATATTGTGATTAAATCGGCCGGCTTGAGTCATCATTTGGCTGATTTGAGACTTGCTCTTGAGAGTATGCGTCAGTATGGATTGAAGATGAACCCGCTCAAGTGTGCTTTTGGTGTATCGGCTGGGAAGTTCTTGGGCTTCATTATTCATGAGAAGGGCATAGAGATTGATCCGATGAGAATTGAAGCCATGAAGAAAGTAGAGGCTCCTGCTTGCAAGAAAGACTTGCAAAATTTTTTGGGCAGGGTGAATTACTTGAGAAGGTTTATATCTAATTTGTCTGGAAAGATAGATGTTTTTACTCCTATTCTTCGGTTAAAGAACGAGGCTGAATTTACTTGGGGGCAGAACAGCAAGAGGCCTTTGAAAAGATCAAGAAGTATTTGTCTTCACCACCGGTTCTCAAGGCGCCTAAGAGAGGTATTCCTTTTACACTTTATGTTGCTGCGGAAGACAAAGTTATTGGTGCTGTTTTGACTCAAGAAACCGAAAGAAAGGAGTATGTTATCACATATATTAGCCGACGACTTATTGATGCGGAAACAAGGTATACGCTTATTAAAAAATTATGCTTATCATTATATTGTGCTTGTACCAAGTTGAGACGTTATCTTTTATCAAGTACTTGCATAGTTGTCAAACCGATGTTATTAAGCATATGTTACAAAAGCCGATTTTGAGTGGAAGAATCGGAAAGTGGGCTTATGCACTTGTTGAATATGATTTGGCCTATGAGTCCTTGACAGCTATTAGAGGTCAAATTGTAGCAGATTTTATTGTTGAACATCGTATTAGTGAGGAGCATGATTTGGAAGTCGGCTATGTTACTTGCACACCATGGAAGTTGTTCTTTGATGGATCGGCTTGTGATGATAGACAAGGAATTGGTGATGTTCTAATTTCTTCGAGTGGTACTATTTTTTAGTTCTCAAATCGATTAGAAGAAGAGCGCACGAATAACCAAGTTGAATATGAAGCACTTCTATTTGGCTTGGAGTTCTTGGAATCAATGGGCGTTAAACATGTGGAAGCTTATGGTGATTCACTTCTAGTGGTGCAGCAAGTATCCAAGGTATGCCAATGCTATAACGGTTCTTTAAATGCATATCTTGATAGATGCCTTTATATTATCTCTTGCTTTGATGAATTTGTAATCCGACATATTCCAAGAGATAGTAATAAGAAGGCAAATGCTCTGTCTTAGCAAGCATCTAGCTATGATCTTACTAAAAAATATTTTAATATGAGAAAGCCGATGCAAGCAACAGCCGAGTTACTGGTTCTGGACGAACCGGTCAAACCAGACATCCCGACTGGTCTGACCGCCCAGACCAGTCTACCAGTTCAGAGACTGGTCTGACTGGTCGCTCTGCCGAAAACAGCAAGTCAGGCGCCACTTCCAATTCCAAAGGGAAGGCCGAGGTTGCTGATTGGAGGGTTCCTATTGTGACATATTTAAAGGACCCTGGTCATGGTACGGAGAGGAATATTTGGCGTTTGGCATTTAAATACATTTTGATTGACGATGAGCTTTATCGTCGAACTGCCGAAGATGTTCTTCTCAAGTGCTTAGATTCTGATCAGGCCCGTGTTGCTATGGGGGAGGTTCATGAAGGCATCTGTGGTACACATCAATCGGCTCCTAAAATGAAGTGGTTACTTAGGAGAGCCGGTTTCTATTGGCCAGCTATGATGGCAGATTGTTTCAGATATTACAAAGGGTGTGAAGAATGTCAGCGCTTTAGTAATATTCAGTTAGTGCCTGCTGCGTTGTTGCATCCTATTATTAAACCATTGCTTCAGAGGTTGGGGGTTGGATTTCATTGGTCAGATTAAACCCCCTTCTTCAAAGGGACATCGCTTCATGTTGGTTGCTATGGATTACTTTACTAAGTGGACCGAAACATTTCCTTTGAAGAATATGACACACCAGGAGGTAATTGAGTTTATTATAGAACATATTATTCATAGATTCGGTATTCCTCAAACTTTGACAACGGGTCAAGGTTCATCTTTTATTTCAAAGGAGGTATGTGATTTTGCCTAATTATATAAGATTAAGATACTCAATTCATCTCCATATTATGCTCAGGCCAATGGTTAGGCCGAGTCTAGTAATAAAATCTTGATAAAGCTTATCAAGAAGAAGATAGAGGAGAATCCCAGGAGGTGGCATGAGGTTCTATCTGAGGCATTGTGGGCTCATCGTATATCTAGACATGGTGCTACTAAAGTTACTCCTTTTGAGCTTGTTTATGGTCAAGAGGACGTTTTGCCCGTTGAGGTGAATTTGGACGCTTATAGATTGGCTAAACAAAACGACCTTTCTGCTGTTGATTACTATGACTTGATGATGGACAATATTGATGAAGTAAGCGACAAGCGGATGCAAGCTTTGAAGGAAATTGAGAAGGACAAGCTTCGGGTGGCTAGAGCTTACAACAAAAAGGTAAGAGCAAAATCTTTTCAGGTTGGTGAGCTGGTTTGGAAGACAATATTGCCTCTTGGGACAAAGAGCAATAAGTTCGGCAAGTGGTCGCCAAGTTGGGAAGGACCGTACAAGATTGTCAAGGTTATCTTCGGGAATTCTTATATGGTGGAGACGATGCAAGGAGAGCGTCTTCCACAGGCACTTAATAGAAGATACTTGAAGATGAAGACGGCCGGTATAGAATATCGTCCTTAGAATTATTTTTAGCCTTGAACTTTCTATGAAAATCTATGTAACTAGGCTAGTTTTTGGTACTTGCCTTTTAGTTTGCATAGCTCACTAAAAAGCAGGGGGGGGCATATGTTGGTAGCCAAAATTGGCAATGCCGAAGGCCGACCGGTCTGACCAGTCGGGCTGACCGGTCAGACCGGTCTGGTCCTGTGTAATCCGAATCAGGTTAGATTTGATTTGTAGAGTCCATTTGTAACCCAATTTGGAAGGGGTACGTCTTCCCCGGCCTATAAATATAAAGGCCACGGCCGATTGAGGTCCTTCTACCCAATCGAATCAATCAATTTAGACTTTTCCTATTTTTCTCCAAACCCTAGATTTTCCAACCTCGTGCTGTTCTTTGCTCGTCTCGACGGCGTTCAAGGATGTCTTGAGTGGCCTGCCGACCTAAAGACAATCCTAGATCTGCGAGCTCCGACGGGGTCCATCCCGAGCTCACTATTTTAGGTCTTCGCGAAGCTTCTCTGCGCCCGACCGGTTGGCGCGACCGGTATGACCGGTCGCCAGTGAGTTTCATTCGGTTCTGATCGTTACGATCCTGCGAATTCTAGCGCTTGTGTGTTGACCAATCTTGCGTCAACAGGGCACACGCACCCCCCCCCTCTCAGGAGCTGATGAACCCTCATCGGCGTCCCTTCCCACAGGCAAACATGTCGTCCCTGAGGGACCGGCACCATCTCCTCACCGCCGGGTGGAGGCAGCAACTAGACCCCGCTCGTCGGTCACCGGGAGGTCGGCTTGGATGGCCTCGCGCGCTGAATCTTCGCACAAGGGGATCACCTTCTCGGGGAGCAAGGTCGCAGCTGGGTCCTTCACCTCCAAGATCATGTTCAGCCACGCTCTGGCCAGCCTGTCGCCAGGATTGGCCTCAACGCCCCATGCGAGGCAGCAATCTTCGGCATCCCTGTGTAGAACCACACCGGACGGATGCGGGCTTGGAGCGGGGCTAGGCGACGACGGAAAAAATCCAGCGGCACCATCGCCCGCATCAGGCCATCCCGGCTGAGCTGGTTGATTCACGCCATCATGCGGATCCACCCGGAACCCAGCACTGGCGCCACCGTCCAGGTACGATTGCTCGAAGCTGGACCAGCGGAGGACACAAACACCCGGAAGTGTTTGTCGTCTCGACATACATCCATTGCCGCTCCTAGTTGTCCCACATGTTCTAGAAGGTCATGGATATGAACTTCGAGCTTGGCCTCCGGAAGGCGCACCCACCCACAGTAGGAGCCTGGGCGGTAGCGCCTGGTCTCGATGAAGTCGCCGCCATCCGGTAGGGGCTGAAGAAGTGGCGGAAGTGCTCCACCGAGGGCTGCACGCCCATGAACATCTCGCAGGCGTGTGTGAACACTACCAGCGTGATGACGGCGTTGGGGGTGAGGTGAGCTAGATGAAGGGCCGCCGCCTCCGGCACGAAAACGGCGGTGATAGCCCCGCCATCAGGAACTAAGGCTAGCTATCAAGCCGGCTCAGCTCACCTCGAGCTTGCTCGTTATGGTAATGAGTTGGCTCGGCTCGGCTCGGCTCGGCTCGGCTCGTTAACAAGCCGAGCTAAAAGGCAGGCTCAGCTCGGCTCGTTTTCCAGCTTAGCATGGAGCTGCCTCGTCTTCCTCCATGGCTGCAGGGAGAAAAGGCCTAGAGTTGGAGGTGCCATCACGCCGAGCAGGTCCTGGCGAGGGTGCGCCAGGGCGCCAACCGCGAGCAGGGTTTTACTTACCGACCGGTCCGGCCAAACTGGTGTGGTCCGGTACCGGTATACCGGTCCGGTTTGGCCGGAAACCGGTTGGTACCGGTGGAATTCAAATTTCACAGTACAACCGGTTTGTACCGGTATACCGGCCGGTTAGACCGGTTTACCGGTCGGTTTGACTGGTAACCGGCCAAATTCAATTTTTTTTCTTTTTTGGTTTAAATTCAAATGCCCGCAAAATATACTAAATGAATGTTTGTATAATATGTTTTAGTCTAAATGAACCCTCGAA
Organism: Panicum virgatum; assembly: GCF_016808335.1. NCBI lineage: Eukaryota > Viridiplantae > Streptophyta > Magnoliopsida > Poales > Poaceae > Panicum > Panicum virgatum. The sequence goes on along the minus strand of NC_053153.1, from coordinate 39,122,061 downwards.
TTCTTTTTTGTACTACTTTTACATTGTATTTTTATACTTCTGTATACACGCTTTTTTGTTTAACTTCAAATCTCCGCAAACTATACTAAATGAACGAATTTTTGAGAAAATTTGACACCATTAAATTCGTCGCACCTTGAAGTATTTTTAGGAATTTTTTGAGAATTTTTTATTTTTTGAATTTAAATTTAAATTTGGACTGGTTTGGTACCGGTCTAAACCAAAACCGGACCGGACCGACTTGACCGGTAACCGGTCAAACCGAACCGGTTCCCACTATTCGGGGAACCCTGGCCGCGAGGCCCGATGGCCGCGATGCTGCCTGCTTGCGCAGGGGCACAGGCTGTGACGCGCGCAGGGTGCTGGCCGCGGCACTGACCACCTGCGCAGGGGCACAGGCCGCCCGCCTACGCAAGGGCGCCGCCCTACACCGGTTTACTAGGGGCTGGAAGTGGGTTGCCAGAGGGGTGGCCAGCGACGGCCGGACGAGCGACAGAGCGAGGGGACGTGGTTGGCCAGGGTCGGGGGTTGGGAGTCGCGCCTACAGACTTGCAACTGCCATGCAGGGGAATCTGGGGAGGGGTCGGGAGTAGCAGAGGAACGTAGGGTTGGGGTTTTATCGACGGGCTGGGCATGGCCACGTGGGCCGCCTTTACATTTGGGTGTTGGCTCATTTCAACTTGCGAACGGCTCGAGCTGGCTTGATAAAACACTAAGCTAAAATTTTGGCTTGGCTCGTTAATATTTTCCAACGAGCCGAGCCGAGTCATTAATGAGCCGAGCCAAGAGAGCTACCAAGCCACGAGTTTTTTGTCCGGCTTTATCCAGAACGGCATCAAGATGACCACCTCCCGGGGATTTCTCGGAAGTGGGAATTGCGTCCCCGCTTGGAAGGTGGTGTCGGCCGCCACTAATGGACTCACTCGGGCTATCCCGGCATCATCTACTGTCGACGACACGAAATCTAGGACGTGACGGCCGCCTGCTTGAGCACTTTGGCGAGCCATGTTGCAGCGCGAGTTGGAGAAGAGCAAGGAGGGTGAAGGAAGACTACTATCAAGATAACAAGTAGGCGTGAGCGGCCGACGCCGCGTCCTCAGGAATTATATACCTGGCGGGAGATGGAGGACCGCTCTGGGGCCCAACACGACCACCACGTCACCGAACAAGGATGCGTGGGGATGCGAGTCCGCCTGCACTGACGGAAGGTTAACTCATGGCCTGATCCGTCCCTTTGGATTCAAGGTGGGCCCGGGGCTACTGTTAGCACTGTGGGAACAGGGGTATCCCTGGACTTGGACAAAGCGGGCCTGTCAGGTCTGTATGGCATAGTCCGACCGAACAAGAGCAAGAGAAACAGGTGGCACAAACCCTAACCGAGGTAGGGGGCCCCTCGGCAGGGAGAAGCAAGTATGTCATGGGGGGTAGGAGCTCCCTACAAGGCGAAGGAACTGGTCGGTAAGGCTTTTTACCACACCGTCGGCATAACGGCGGCGGCCATTTACTGCGCCACACTGATGCGGTAGCACGCTCGAGTAGACCTGGGCATCCTCCGGGCCGGGTCGGGTTCGGGTCGGGCCAAAAAAAGCCCGGTGCTTTTTCTAGCGGCCCGTGCCCGACCCGACCCGGTGGCCGGGCCGTAAAATTGAGCCCGCACCCGACCCGACAGCCAGTCGGGTCGGGTCGGGTTCGGGTCGGGTCGGGCCGGGCTTATGTAAAATGCCGGGTTCCTTCGGGTTTTTCGGATTTCGGGTCAAAATTTTTAGCCCGTGTCCGGCCCGTCAGTCATACCGGGTCAAAATTTTTGACCCGAGCCCGCCCATCAAACTCTTCGGGTCGGGTCGGGCTATTTTCGGACGGGTTGGGTCGGGTCCGTCGGGTCGGGCAGCCCATGCCCAGGTCTACGCTCGAGACCGGTTCACTCCCCCCGCAGTAAGGATATCATCATTTCGTGGGAGACGTGTTTATAGGCGAAGTATTAGGGGCCGTTTAGTTACCAAAAAAATTCACTCAAAAATTTTCACCTCCCCTTTAAATATATGTATGAAGCACTAAATGTAATTAAATAACAAAATTAATTATACAATTTGGATGTACACGACGAGACGAATCTTTTAAACCTAATTAGTGCATGATTAGCCATAAGTGCTACAGTAACCCACGTGTGCTAATGATGCGATCAAAGGCCTCAAAAGATTCGTCTCGTGGTTTCCAAGTGAATTCTGAAATTAATTTTTTAATTAGTGTTCGAAAAACCCTCCCGACATCTGATCAAACTATTGACGTGACATAAAAAAATTTGTTTGGAACTAAACGGCTCCGATGGGTGGCCCCTGAGCACTCCCCTCATGGGATGCGTCGCTTCATCTGACTACGGCGGTGGCATTGGGACCCACCATGTTTGGCGCTACCACCCCCGGAATGAGCCGAGGAGGGATCTCGGGATGCCAGGATGACGTAAAGAGGCCCTCGAGATCACCCTGTAGGGTGATCCTGGGGAAGGACAGGCATGGGCCACAGGCTTATGCCTCGCTCAGGCACGAGGCCTGCAAACATGAACGTTGCACGACATCAGGTGCTGCATTCACATGGAGGATAGTAAAAATGCCCTCAGGGGAAAGTAGTATAAATAAGATAGGATCCCAACATGTAAGGGGATCGAGTCCGATCACCACAATTGAGGCCTAAAGAGCTCAGTGAAAGGACGCGACTAGCAATAATCCACCACACACAGGATATAGGGTGTTGCGTCTTAGGACGGCCTAAACATATCTAAATCCTTATGTCCCTACATACTTCTCGAAAGCAGATCTCTATTGCGTGTTACATCCCAGGCCGAATCTCCAAATGGAGGTTCCCACGAATCCCTGCTAGCAGTACTCGCCACCGTCAGTGAGTATAAGGACTTTCGTCCTTACTTCCAGAGAAAAATTGTGCGCGAACCATGGCTATGAGATTGGGATGGATCTCATAACCATAAGATAAAATGGGGTGGCAAGATGAAGGTGGTTCCAAATACTTGGGTGATGGAACTGCCGGATAATTAGAAGAAAACTCCATGCGGAAGTGTGGAAAGGTGTGTAGTTGAACATGATTCTAAGCTAGTATTGCTCCCATTTCACGACAACAGGGTTAAAAAGGTTGTTGGCACTCCTTATCATATACATATATAATCCGCAGACACCGATATATATTTCACTAGGGAATTTATCTGGGATATCGAATCCAAGAAATGATAAAACACAACCGGACCTAGAACTAGTTTAACTAGACCCACGTGGAGAAGAGAGGTCTAGGATTGCTGCCACTTGTCGTCTCCTTTCTTTTGGACATCTCAGATCACTCCGCGATGGTGGTTATGGGTGCGTCGGTGCGAATTTTTCAGTTGCAAGGCCGGCCAGCCTAGCTCTAGCGCTTCTGGGTCCTTCATTCCACTACCTGATCGTGTCAATGCGTGGGATTTACCCTGGATGGTGGTTCAGAGCCTGAAGACGTGCGGAGTTGCTGCATGTGGGGCTATTGATCCAAGGCTGAAGCCTTTCGACCGTATTGATTCACCGTGTCTATGATCATCAGTCAAGATCAACTGATGGTGTGTTCCTTTGCATGCATCATGCCATGAGGGCGGCCAGTGTGATTTCTCTAATGTTGTGCCATGGAATTCTGAATTCAAATAATCACTGAGACTAGTGAAACTTATTAGTTCAAATCAATCTAGCATGGTGAAGGCCATATAAATACGAATTCTGAAGCATATGCACGAGCCATGCGATTTTTCGCACATGCAGTGGATTAGATTCAAACTTGGGACCTCTTACCTTGTGCTCGTACAATTCCTTAACATCTCACCTACATAGTTGTGATTGAGAGAGATGCTTTTCTTATGAACTAATTCGTGAAGAATCCTTTTAGTACCGGATGGAAACACCAATCACTACTAAAAGCTATATATATTAGTACTGGTGGCGTTACCAACCGATATTAATATGTGTGGAGGCATTAGTACCTGGTGGAAACATCAATCGGTACTGATATACTGATAGCTTGGTTTTTTAATAGTGCAGACGGGTTTTTTAGAATTTTCCATATATATCTAGACATACATTTGATAGGGTGTAGACGTGTAGTGAGGATCATGGCCTGTGATATAAGATTATAATAAGCGCTAGGTTGTAATGAAACTCTGTTTGTTTATCTCTTGGCATCAGAAATGGTACGTGGTTATCAATGTGATCAGCTAATAAACAGTTATAGGACGCAAAGGGTATGCACTGAGCTGATTTCCTTGTAGTCCCACCGTTCCAAATTTCCTATACTACCTCCATTCCAAATTGTACCGTTCCAAATTTCCTTTAGTCCTTCCGTACCAAATTGTGTCTACATACATAGCAAAATCTACGTATTTAGATTTATTTAACTCAACGATGTACTTTTATGGGTTGTGGACTATCATGTAGTGCCACTGTGAATGCAAGTGAAACTTTTTGCATTGTGCTTACTGCTTTAATCCAGTTTATTTCCAATATATGAAGACAGCTACTGGTGGAAGGCTACAATAAGATTATATTGATCACTGTCACAGGCATGTAAGGCAAAGAGGGCATCCTGCGCCTGCATGGTTAGTCAGCATGGCCAAAAAACGAATAACTAAAACGAATATAAATTGATTCCAGTCTGGACCGAACCTAGAATCTCCAGCGCTTTATCCATTGGGACATGGAGTCCTTTGTTTAAATTTTTTTAATTGTGTTATATATCTGATAAATGATAGTTCATCTAAATTTTGTTAGAAGTTTTGGGCTTGGCCCAAATAATAATTCCAAATAAATCCCAAAGGCCCACTCACACATGCATGGGGTGGTGGAAAACTTTAGTACCACCTTACTACTCTAAGTGGAGTGAGACCAACTTAAATAGTTGAGTTGTCTCCACCTAGTTGAAGCTATTGAGGGGAGGCAATAGAAGCTCCGCACGCGCGCGCTCGCTTGCCTCGCCGAGATACGATTCTCGTCCTGACCTTGCGGGCGCGCGGCTTCCTTTTGCTTCTCAATATTTTTGCATGCATGAAGAAAATTACAGTGGCTTAATTTGGCAAGCAATTATTCTCGCACTAATGGTGATTGCTCGAATCACAGACAGTCGACTAAACGGGCAGGTCAATCATGTTAGTGCTGTGATTAAGCGGCTAATTACTTTCCTTAGCTGCAACGGTCTATATATTGGGGGCGAGACGTCATCTTCAGAATACACCGTTTCCCTCTCCTCGTACTCTCGTGCTGCGCCGCCTCAGTCTTCCCCATCCCGTCGCCGACGTGCCATCGGCGTCGGGAGAGTAGGATATCCGAAGCCCGCGTCTCCTCGTGTCCCTGCACGGGGTAGGGGACATATAAGGTTTTTGGGAAGCGCTGTCGCGACTGCACAAGGCCGTTTGCTTTCTCTGGCCGGAGTTGCTCGAATCACAGACAGTCGACTAAACGGGCAGGTCAATCATGTTAGTGCTGTGATTAAGCGGCTAATTACTTTCCTTAGCTGCAACGGTCTATATATTGGGGGCGAGACGTCATCTTCAGAATACACCGTTTCCCTCCTCCCGTACTCTCGTGCTGCGCCGCCTCAGTCTTCCCCATCCCGTCGCCGACGTGCCATCGGCGTCGGAGAGTAGGATATCCGAAGCCCGCGTCTCCTCGTGTCCCTGCACGGGGTAGGGGACATATAAGGTTTTTGGGAAGCGCTGTCGCGACTGCACAAGGCCGTTTGCTTTCTCTGGCCGGAGTCGCTGGTCTACATCGACGGTCTGCTTCATCTACTTTTGCATCGTTTCGGTGCCGACAACCCCACTGTAAGAATGTCTAAACTTTCTTTGCTAATTAATCTTGTTTTCTTCTTGTCGCTAGCACAAGTTTGCGTAGTACCAGTGGTTTATTCACCCATGTCGCTTGCTGTTGCTCCTTTTATGATTGTCGGAATTAATTGGTTCATCACTAAATTGCTGTTTATTCCAACAATCTAAAAACCTTATACGCATTTAGTGATGGCTGGATTTTCTGATGCGATGAAACCCGAGAAGTTCACTGGTGTGAACTTTAAGAGATGGCAGACGAGAGCGCAGTTGTGGCTCTCGGCAATGGGCGTGTTTTGGGTCGTGAGTAACCCTCCCGCACTACCTCTCGGATCTGAGAAAGAGGTGCAGGAGTTTACTGCGGCTACGACGATTTTCGTCGGATGCGTCCTTAGCGTTCTCTCTAACCAGCTGTGCGATGTTTACATGAACATCAAGAGCGCCGCTGAACTGTGGGAAGCGCTGGAACATAAGTTCTCTGCCGCTGACGCTGGGCGCGAGCTGTACGTGATGGAGCAGTACCACGACTTCAAAATGGTTGAAAACCGTTCGGTCGTGGAACAGGCCCATGAGTTCCAACTCATTGTGAGAGAACTCGAACAGCTCGGACACGTCTTGCCCGAAAAAATTTGTGGCGGGCGGCATGATTGCCAAGTTGCCCCCTTCATGGAGGAACTTTGCCACAGCTCTGAAACATAAAAGACAGAAAATCTCCGTTGAAGATTTGTTGGCTAGTCTTGATATTGAAGAGAAGGCTCGGGCAAAGGATGCTCCACCAAGGGCACCTGAAGGGCAGTCTAGCGCAAACATGGTGCAGCATGCTGGGAAGAAGAACATGAGGCCCAGTCAGACTACACAATTCAAGAAGAAGAAGATGAATATGGACGTGGTTGTCTGCTACATGTGCGGTGAGAATGGTCACTTCTCCAAGAAGTGCAAGAACCGCAAGGGAAAGAAGAATCAGCCAGGGCAGAAATCTGCCAACGTGACTATTGGCGATCCTAGCGGATCTGGGTACGGTAATTTACCAAGTATATTTTTTGTATGTCAATCTAATGATTGGTGGATAGATACAGGGGCCAATATTTATGTTTGTATTGATATCTCCATGTTTTCATCTTACCAGGTCGGGCGAGGTACAGCCGCCATGATGGGGAACGGCTCGCATGCCACTGTTCTTGGTGTTGGTACGGTCGATCTGAAGTTTACTTTGAGGAAGATCGTGCGGTTGAAGAACGTGCAGCATGCGCCCTCAATAAAGAAGAACCTCGTTAGTGGATCCCTCCTGTGTCGAGATGGATTCAAGCTGGTATTTGAATCTAATAAAGTAGTCATTTCGAGATATGGCCAATTCATTGGCAAGGGCTATGATAGCGGAGGTTTGTTCCACTTTTCTCTCTCGGATTTTTGCAACAAAGTCGTGAACCATGTGTGTGATTCAAACAATTATGTGGCTGATATATGGCATTCTCGTTTGTGTCACGTTAATTTTGGTTGTATGTCCCGTCTATCAAGTATGAGTTTAATTCCGAATTTTACAACTGTCAAAGATTCTAAATGTCAAGCGTGTGTGCAAGCAAAGCAACCTCGTAAGCCATACAAGGCTGTAGACGAGAGGCGCACGACTATACTAGAACTCATACATTCTGATCTTTGTGAGATGAATGGTGTGTTGACAAAAGGAGGCAAACGTTACTTTATGACTTTAATTGATGATGCAACTAGGTATTGCTATGTGTTTCTTCAAAAAACTAAAGATGAGGCGTTTGAATGTTTTAAGACTTATAAAGCTGAGGTGGAGAATCAATTGGAAAAGAAAATTAAACGTGTTAGGTCTGATAGAGGCGATGAATACTTTTCCAATGAGTTTGATCTTTTCTGTTCGGAGAATGGAATAATTCATGAGCGGACACCTCCATATTCGCCTCAGTCTAATGGGGTTGCCAAAATAAAGAACCGAACGCTAATGGACTTGGCGAATGCCATGTTAGGAATGTCCGGTTTGACTAAGGCATGGTGGGGGGAGGCTATCTTGACAGCTTGTCACGTTCTGAATAGAGTTCCCACTAAAAATAGTGAGATGACTCCATACGAAGGATGGAAAGGAAGGAAACCATCGCTGCATTACTTGCGTACATGGGGCTGTTTGGCCATGGTTAGCATACCAATTAATAAGAAGCGTAAGCTCGGACCTAAGACAGTTGATTGTATCTTTTTATGGTATGCGTACCATAGCACAGCTTATAAGTTCTTGGTGATAAAATCAGATACGCCTGATATTTTAGTTGATTCACTAATGGAGTCACGGGATGTTACCTTCTTTGAGAACATATTCCCGATGAAAGCTACATATTCTCTACCTAGTGAATTTAATGTGTTTATTCCTAAACCCACACTTGAAATTGAGCCAATAAAAAATCCACATGAAAATAGAGAGGATGGCAGTGAAGTAGCTCCTAGAAGGAGTAAGAGACAAAGGATAGCAAAGTCCTTTGGTGAAGACTTCACTGCGTATCTTGTTGATGACACTCCCACAACCATTGCAGAGGCATATGCATCACCTGATGCTGAATATTGGAAGGATGCAGTCCGTAGTGAGATGGACTCCATCACTGCAAATGGTACATGGGAAGTAACGGATTGACCTGTGGGCTGCAAGCCAGGCGGTTGTAAGTGGGTTTTCAAGAAGAAGCTTCGACCTGATGGTACTATTGAAAAGTACAAGGCAAGGTTGGTGGCTAAAGGTTATACACAAAAGGAAGGCGAGGATTTCTTTGATACCTACTCACCTGTTGCCAGATTAACTACAATCCGAGTGCTGCTATCCTTGGCTGCTTCCCATGGTCTTCTTGTTCATCAAATGGATGTGAAGACGGCTTTCCTAAATGGAGAGCTAGAGGAGGAAATTTATATGGAACATCCTGATGGATTTATAGCACAAGGACAAGAGGGCAAGGTGTGCAGGTTAGTTAAGTCCTTGTATGGCTTGAAGCAAGCGCACAAGCAGTGGCATGAGAAGTTCGATAAAACTTTGACATCTGCTGGGTTCACTGTAAATGAAGCCGACACTTGTGTGTACTACTGCTATGGTGGGGGTAAAGGAGTAATACTATGCTTGTATGTTGATGACATACTGATTTTTGGGACAAATATCGATGAGATAAATGATGTAAAATCATTCTTATCCCAAAAATTTGATATGAAAGATCTGGGGGAAGCTGATGTGATCCTGAATATTAAACTCATTAAGGATGAGAATGGGATTACTCTTTTATTGTCTCATTATGTGGAGAATGTATTAAGCCGCTTTGGCTATACAGATAGCAAACCTTCTCCAACACCCTATGATCCTAGTCTTATACTTCGAAAGAATAAGAGACTAGGAAAAGATCACCTGAGATACTCCCATATTATTGGCTCGCTAATGTATCTAGCTAGCGCAACCCGCCCTGACATCTCTTTTGATGTAAGCAAGTTGAGTAGATTTTCATCTAATCCAGGAGATGATTATTGGCGTGGTATTGATAGAGTATTGCGCTACCTGAAGGGTACAATGAGCTATGGGATTCACTATTCAGGGTACCCAAGTGTACTTGAAGGATATAGTGATTCAAATTGGATTACAAATGCTGATGAGCTAAAGGCCACAAGTAGATATATATTCACATTGGGTGGTGGTATTGTTTCGTGGAGATCTTGTAAGCAGACAATACTTACAAAGTCTACCATGGAGGCTGAGCTCACGGCTCTGGAGATAGCTTCTACTGAAGCTGAATGGTTAAGAGAATTGTTGATGGACTTACCCGTGGTTGAAAAACCAATTCCTTCTATTCACATAAATTGTGACAATCAAACGGTTATCACAAATGTGAAAAATAGCCAGGATAACATGAAGTCCAACAAACATGTGAAACGCAGGCTAAAGTCTGTCAAAAAATTGAGGAGCTCCAGAGTAATAGCTGTTGAATATATCCAGACAGCTAAGAACCTGGCAGATCCCTTCACTAAGGGGCTATCACGTACTGTGATTGATAATGCATCAAAGGAGACGGGATTGAGACCCGTGTGAGTTAACCTCAGTGGTAACCCAACCTATGGGATCGGAGATCCCGTGAATTAGGTCTTGGGAAGGACAAGCTGCTAGTTAATGGGAGAGTACACTTAACCTTTAACCCACTCCGCTGGAGGTGCAGTACTCTCATTTCTGTAAGGTAGGCTGACTTAGTCTTAATGTGTTCTGAGGCTTTTATAGCGGGATACTATCCTACAGAGTATCCTTGAAAGAACACACCTATGTGAGCTCAACTGTTGGTCACTGTTTGCAAGAACTAGGTATTCTTTAAGAAGCTGATGAAGTGAGACAAGAAGTATGACCTATACGCTCCACTCGCGGGGTAGGCATATGGCGGCCTAGTACCAGTCAAGACTTCAAGAGAAGCCTGTTCACACCAAACTGCCAATTCAAGGCTTAGTCCATTGTGCAGTTGTGGATTGGTCTATCTTGTAGTTCTAGGTGGATGTTCAACCTTAATCGGTCTCCACTGGAAAGTCCGGTATATTAACAGTACTATGGTACATGGAGGATGAAGCGTGCCTCTAGGATCTGGTGGGGGATTGTTAGAAGTTTTGGGCTTGGCCCAAATAATAATTCCAAATAAATCCCAAAGGCCCACTCACACATGCATGGGATGGTGGGAAACTTTAGTACCACCTTGCTACTCTAGGTGGAGTGAGACCAACTTAAATAGTTGAGTTGTCTCCACCTGGTTGAAGCTATTGAGGGGAGGCAAAGGAAGCTCCACACGCGCTCGCTCGCCTCGCCGGGCCAGGCCGAGAGTGGCGTGGCGCCTCGAGGCCGCGAGGCGAAATACACGGGCGCACGACATGCGCGTGAATGGTCTGGCAAAATTCTCGTCCTGACCATGCGGGCGCGCGGCTTCCTTTTGCTGCTCAATATTTTTGCATGCAAGGAGAAAATTGCGGTGGCTTAATTTGGCAAGCAATTATTCTCGCACTAATGGTGATTGCTTGAATCACGACAGTCGACTAAATGGGCAAGTCAATCACGTTAGTGCTATGATTAAGCAGCTAATTACTTTCCTTAGCTGCAACGGTCTATATATTGGGGGTGAGACGTAGTCTTCAGAATACACCGTTTCCCTCTCCTCCCGTACTCTCGTGCTGCGCCGCCTCAGTCTTCCCCATCCCGTCACCGACGTGCCATCGGCGTCGGGAGAGCAGGATCTCCGAAGCCCGCGTCTCCTCGTGTCCCTACACGGGTAGGGGACATATAAGGTTTTTGGGAAGCGCCGTCGCGACTACTCGCCGTCCGTTTGCTTCCTCTGGCCGGAGTCACTGGCCTACATCGACGGTCTGCTTCGTCTACTTTTGCATCGTTTCGGTGCTGACAACTCCACTGTAAGAATGTCTAACTTTCTCTGCTAATTAATCTTGTTTTCTTCTTGTCGCTAGCACTAGTTTGCGTAGCACCATTGGTTTATTCACCCTTGTCGCTTGCTGTTGCTCCTTTTATGATTGTCGGAATTAATTGGTTCATCACTAAATTGTTGTTTATTCCAACAAATTTTCCAATCCCTGGATCATAATCACCAGCAACAGTAAGCATATTAACATTGTAACACAAGTATCATCTGCGGTCCAATGCCAAGGCACATCCGTCGACGTAACTACTACAGAATACATCATTGCAAACGCCCCATCACCGCCGGGTTGTAAGATGACCCGGCGGTGATGTGTTCTTGTAACACCCCAGGTGTTTCATTAGCTAAACTAGGGTCATTAGCAACAAATATTGTACCTTAATCAAGAAACATCGAAACAAATGCATGTGTAAACCGATGGACAAACAGAGAGAGTACCAAACTGATTCGAAGCTCAGCTTATCATCCTCAAACCGATGGACAAACAGAGAGAGTAAACCAAATTTTAGAAGACATGTTGAGAGCTTGTGTCATTCACTTTGACAAGAGTTGGGATAAGTGCCTATCTCTAGCGGAGTTCTCATACAACAATAGCTATCAAGAAAGTTTGAAAATGGCACCCTTTGAGGCCTTGTATGGTCGAAGGTGTCGTACTTCTTTGAGCTGGTCGCAAGTCAGAGAACGAGTAGTATTTGGACCTGATCTTGAAACTGAGGCAGAAGAAAAAGTGAGGGTAATCCAAGCAAATCTTAAAGCGGCACAATCTAGGCAAAAGAGCTATTTCGACAAAAGAAGAGATCCCTTGCAATTCGAAGTTGGAAATCATGTATACCTTCGGGTTTCCCCAGCCAGGGGTGTACAAAGATTTGGAGTGAAAGGAAAACTAGCTCCCCGGTATGTTGGTCCCTATGAAATCATCGAAATTTGTGGACCCGTGTCCTATAGAGTGAGACTTCCTCTGCAACTATCCACCATACACGACATCTTCCATGTTTCTCAGCTTAAGAAATGTGTCCAAGTTCCCACAGAGATTGTTGAGCAAGAGGATATACGGGTAGAACCAGACCTTTCCTATGTGGAATATCCTATCAAAGTTCTGGATCGGAAAGAAAGGGTAACAAGAAGAAAAGTAGTTAAAATGTACAAAATCCAGTGGAGTCATCACACTGAAGAAGAAGCCACTTGGGAGACTGAAACCTATCTAAATGAACATTATCGTGGTTTTCTAGCTTCCCTCCAAGGTACACACACTTTCCACACTTAGCCTAATTACTCGAATCTCGGGTCGAGATTCTTTTTAAGGGGGGTAGGCTGTAACAGCCCAGGTGTTTCATTAGCTAAACCAGGGTCATTAGCACCAAATCTTGTACCTTAATCAAGAAACATCGAAACAAATGCATGTGTATATGTGTATGTGTGCCTAGGTCAGGAATCTCAAATAACTTTCACACCAATGCAAATAGGCATATGAAAATGAATAGACATGTTCACCATGAAAAGATTAGTAAATGTCCAGTTGAACTCTAGGGGTACAAGTGATAAAAATCACATGAAATGATAAGTTGTTTGAATTATAGTTTTCGGAAATTTAAAATAACTTTTAAACCTTTGCTCGAAAAAACTTTTTCCTGAAATAAAAGTTGTAGGTTTTTAAATTCTCTACAACTTTTGTATTCAAAGTTTCTCATGTTTCAAAAGGAATCTTTGAGAAAAATTCGAATTTTGAATCAATTTAATCTCTCTCTCTACTCTCTCTCTTTTCCTCTCTCTCTCCCCTGTCTGCGCCGGACGCCGAGGCCGATGGCCACGGGTCGCGCCCTCGCCGTGCCACCAGCCCACTCCGCCCCGGTCTCCGACTCCGCCACGCGTCGCCGATCCCCCGCGCGCACGCCGAGGATGGCCGCCGAGGCGCCACGGCGACGCCGTGACGACCCGACCGACCGCGCCTCGCCCCCGTCTCGCCCTTGACTCGCCTAGAGCATTCCCGCGAGCTCCGAGCCGTCCTCACCCTTCTCTCCCTCCTTCCTGAGCGAGAGCACCGAGCTCCATTGCCCCTGTTGCCTGGGAACGGCCGCCGCCGCCACCATGGCCGCCGCCCCCTCCTAGGCCACCGCGGAGCCCCCTACTCCACCCTTCCTCACGCCCAAACGAACCCGTAGCTAGCTTCCTTGGCTTCCATCGGTGCTCCCCGAACCGCTTGCCACCGCCCAGGCTCGCCGGACCGCCGCCGCCGCCTCCAACTGCTGCCGCCGGAGTCTCGGCTCCGCGGAGGAGCTTCCTCAGGCCGCCCCGCACCCAACCAAGGCCACCCCTAGGTTCCTCTCGCCGCTCTCTTGCTCCTCCCCCTGCTCCCCCTCGCCGCCGGCGACCACAGGCGCCGGATTGCGCCGCCCGCCGCCTCCTCTGTTTCCCAAACCGGCCAGGGACCCAAGTTGAGAAGGAAATAGAAGTCCAGGGGTCTAGCTGCAAGATTTCCTTTCATTTTTCTTTTGTTTTCAAAAACAGCAAAATTTGAAAATGCCTAGAAATTCGTAGATAAATCATAAAAATACAAATCCAGATGTTTTGGAATCCTTGCAATAAGATCTACAACTTTCATTACATGCACATGTTTATTTTCTGTCTGTATTTTAATCTAGGAAAAAGATTAGATTTCATAGACTATAATTATTCTAGTATTTCTACTTAGAATCTATAGGTGATTTTTGGTTGGTAGCTAATCTATGACATGCTTAGTGTTGTGTAAAAATTTGAGCACAAGTTGACACCTATAACTAGATGAAACCCTAGTCTTGGCTAGATTTAGTAGAATAACTTACTTTTTATTTCTGGATGTTTTGTTATAGATATGTGTATGAAACGTTTTCTGTGTTCTTATAATACTAGATGATCACCACTGTCCAAGTTTCATTAATTTTCGATTTGTGAAGCTATTTCTTTTATTTAATCCTTGTTTAGTAGGATTTAATTATTATAAATAGTTTAATTGTTAATAAATCATGAAAATATTTATGAGTGTTCTTTTTGAATAGTTTAGCTTGTCCATGGAGTTTGAGCTCCAGTTCATGACTAGAACAGGATCTAAAAATTAATCTTGTTAAGATGATGTGTGTTTTGTTTATTTTCTCCTATTTAATTCTGTGCATAATAAATCCTAAAAAATTCACAGTATCTAATTCATCCCTTTCTAGGCCTACTGTTAAAGTTTGAGATTGTTTTATACTCTGGTCTAACCTGTATAATTCAATCTTGTTCTAGGAGTTGTCTGATTACATGAATTGTTTTGGTTAATTGGCTACAAGTTTTGGGATGAATTTTGCAGGATAGCTAGTTCTGTTTAGCTTCTGTTTGATGTAATTTTTGTTGAGTTTAATACTATATGTGTGCTGAGTGGTTGATTTATTAATAAACCATGATTTAATTGCTATAGGAAGCTACTCCCACTTGTTTAGGAAGTTAGTATAGCTTTCTAGTGCTGTTAATCTTGATGTCTTGTGTAGTTAGATATGTTGAGTTACTACTCTATAAACGATTGCCCAGTAAAATATGAATGGAAGTGTTTCACTCTTTAACTTCGGGTTTTGTTTGAATTACTACTTTATAGTGAAGCAAGTTATAAATTGTTATCATCACAACAAACTCACCCATGTGCATCTCATATAGATAATACCACTCTCTCTGACGGAACATACGAGCTGGTGCCCGAGTCTGAGAGTGAGCAGCGTGAAGCTCAGGTGAATCTAACTGAAGTTACTGAAGACCCGAACCCGATTTCGGAAGAGCCCAGATCCAGTTACGCCCAGGAAGGCAAGCCCCGGAGCACGTCCTTCTATTTAAAATTATGCAACTTATTATTGTTCCTATCTACTTGTGCATTTAAGTTACAGGAGTTGACTGGAACCTTAGTTGCATGATCCTAGGTACCTATGTTTGAACACTAGTGTGTATGGGTCGCTAGTTAGCTATGCTAATGGTTCGGTAGAAGTCGAGTGATTTCCTGTCACTCGCGAGAAATTATAGGAGTTGGTTGTTTATTACTTGTTACAACTATAAGGTCTACGGGCGGGGTCGTGATACTCGGGATGCCCCGTCTGTCTAGTGAAAAGTGATAAGGCCGCAGTGTGTGGTAGTGGTGGTTAAGCGTTTGAACGTACTAATCACATGCCGAGAATATGGTAATCGGTAAGCTTAAGTACTGGATTGAACCGCAGCCGGAATATACTCCCCACCGTCTTGAACATCTAGCTAATGGCGAGTACAGAGTCGTCGTTCTGCTGTACTTGAGGGCGGTGGGCCTGTTCCGTGAAGCGGGAATTGAAGGGAACTGTTGCGTGGATGACTCTGTTCCCATGCGTGTGTTTAGGTCTGCCTGGTCAGGTTAACAAATTCGAATTCGAATCGTCCGCTTCTCACGGTTTGGGACTGCTTAACCCTTTTGCCACATAGAGTAAGAAGTGAAAGATGAGGATGATGAACATGGTTGATTGGATAATAAAAGATAATTGTTTTCACCATGCATGCTATTGGATAGATGCTCACCTAGAATGGGTAATTGAACTAGAACCTGAAAACTATAACCTGCAAATAAGGAGCCACTCTTTACTGCTTTTCGGCAAAACAAACCTCTCAAGCCAAAAGCCTTGCATGTCTAGTTAAAGGACTAAGTATATTCTAGTCGGGTAAGCCTTGCTGAGTATTAGTATACTCAGCCTTGCTTGTGGCTGATTTTTGTTTCAGGAGATACTTTGGAGGACATGTTTGCCAGTTTGACCTGGCCTTGCACTCTCCCACCTGGTTGGTCCGTGGAGTGGGATACGTCCCCGGCCACCGATGGCAAGAACGAGTGATGTCACGAATCGGGCTTCATCATGACACCCATACCGTCGTTAGATATCGTGTAGTATTTTCGCTGCAATAAAGAACTCTGGTAAACTTCTTTTATGTTGGTTGTACAAAGTACTTTGTTAAATATTGAACTTGGTTTGTAATCCTGCAGTTTGTTAAACTCTATGAGTTGTAATATGGTGTAGTGTTGTAATCTCTGGACTCGCCTTCGCGTGAGTTATGCTACTTTGTTTGATCCAGGTTTAAGTGGTTTCATCGGGAATTTACCCGACAGACCTCCGATGTACTCCGTCTGCTGTGCGAGTTAAACCTAATTGCCTTTGCAACGATGGTTAGCGCACTTAAGCCGGTTTATGTCGGGCGGTTTTGCCACAGTTCTCCACCTATTTTAATTTATCTCTTCCTCTCTTTCACTCATCTCCCTTCCCCTCCCCTCTCCCACAGCGCACGCCGCCCCTCTCCCTTCATTCCTTCTCCTCCCTCTCATTCCCCATCTCCTCCCCTCTCCCCTCCTCTCCCTTCTCTCCCCAGAGGCGGGGAGATCCACGCGCGGCCAGCCGGCCGCCGCGGGAGCTCGACCGCGGGCCGGCGTGGGAGCTCGGTGCGGGACATCCACGCGCGGGAGCTCGACCACGGCCATCGCGGGAGCTCGACTGCGGCCGGCGCAGGAGCTCGGCGCGGCTGCGACCGCGGCGGCCGGCGCACGGGCCGTTCCCCGCCGACCCTTCCCCTTCCCTCTCTGCTCCTTTCCCCTGCTAGCTCCAACGCTGGCTCCCCTTCGTCCCTTCCCGCTGCTTCCCCTAGCTCTCTTACCCTACAGATCTGTAGCGGCGGCGGGAACGGCAAGCTCGTGGCGAGCGTGGCGGCGGCGGGAGCGGCGAGATCCGGCACGGAGCCGTGCGAATCGACCTCTGTGAGGTGCGGTGCCCCTCCCCTCCCCTCCTCACGACTGCCCCTAACCTCACCTCCCCTCTCTTCCCCTGCAGGTAGGGACTAGCCGCGGCCGCCCTGGCCTTGCCCTTCTCTGCCGGGGCCGGCTGCAGCAGCGCAGGAAGTGGCGAGCGCGCAGCGGCGGCGGCAGCGGCGAGCTCGCAGCGAGGGCGGCGGCGGCGGGAGCGGCAAGCGCGGTGCTGCGACGGCAGCTGCAGCAGCATGGCGAGCAGCGAGCGGCAGCGACGCGGCGGGGCGAGCGGCAGCAGTAGCAGCAACAGCGCAGCCTATTTTTTTTTGTTTCCAAACGGGGCAACACCGCCCGGTCTCAAACCGGCGGTGATGGTTTGGACTATCACCGTCGGGTGTGAAACCGGCGGTGATGGGCCCGTTCATCACCAACGAGTTAAATCCAACGCCCCCCAAAACCGGCGGTGATAGCTATTTTGAACCGGCGGTGATGGGGGGCGCCGGAGTAGTCTCACAGTTCTCTCGACAGCATGTGATTGACCACCGTCAATAAGCAACTGAAGCGTTCATGTTTCACAGCTACTACATCACCAACAGTCATGCAGTATATTGCAATCTGGAGAACATACCCAACAGTGTAACAGTGTTGTACATCACCACCAATCCTCCCTCTATATTGTCAAAAACCAAACGTTGCCCCCAGCAAAATTGCATGCATCTGCATGAGATCACCTTAACAAAAGCATGGGCAGTATGCACCGGAAGCAAGGGCCGTTGGATCTTCAGAACTGTTTTACAGTTCAGAAATCACGTCTATAAACTGATCAAGTCTGCCGTTCACACAACTGAACAGCATTATACAGACAATCATCCAAATGAACATGTACAACGATGACTCAGCATCAGCAGAATAATTGTGATTCACTACATCTCACAATCCAAAGCAACCAAGCAGCATTGTACGACAAGCTTGGAAACATCAAACATTCATCAGAGTTCAGACGAAGGAATAAGTGCAATCCAACATTCCTACAGCTCTTTGAGACTGAAGACAGTTTCTACGCGGCCCATGATTTTCTGAACCTAGTACTGTTAACCTTTTCCTATATTCAGTTCATACTCCAGTAAATTGCCAGAAAAAACACACCGCAGAAAGAAATGGGGCGATCCGATCTGACAAAAGGCCGAAACTGATGGTCGGGGTGGATAAGGAAGCTGGTTGATCAGGGGCGGTGGTCGAAGCTGAACTCCTTGTTGATGCCGCACTTGCAGGTCACGCGCACCACCACCTCAGCCCCGGAGCAGGATGCGCTGGACACTTCCACCTCTCCCTCCTGAACGTGTTGAGGTCTCATCAAGACAGTACAGACAGGTTACCAAAATGCAAAACTAAGAAGCTAAATGGGAGAAGAGCAGTAACAATTAACTGGGTTAATCAAGGCAATGCTTTCTTGTACATAAAATTCTAGATTGGAATCTATAGTTAACAATTTTGCAGTTAAAATTTCAAACAAGGGCACGTCATAGAACTATATTCAAACAGAGATCATAAGCTTCAGAAATTTTTGCAGAGGAAAACAAGCTTGTGAACTTCAGAGAAGCAGAACTCTAGAACACTATGGTTGGCTCTACACGCATCCATGCACTCAAATCATCGATAAGCAAGGAAGTGATCAGGTTTAACGTGTACTTAGTACTGACAAAAATGTGCATTCAAGTCAAGTGAATTCGGTTCTGAAGTCCAAGAATGCAACCAAAACGATGACCAAACAGTAAGAAAGGCTTTACCGGCTTGCTCGGCTTCTCCAGAAAGTAACGCTTCGACGGCGACGTGCAGCGTGACCCGGCCGGCGAGCGGGATGCCTCGCTGGGGGCCTTCTTGGCTTCCTGTGGCGATCAAATCAACCCATCAGAGACACACGGAAAGAAACGGCCGCAAGCAGAGAAATCGAGAAGTGCAGGATGCACGGCCGCACCTGCTTGGCCGCATTGGCCGGCGAAGTGACGAACAAACAGCACGGCCCAGACATGATGCCCGAGCGGGAGGCCTCGCCGTTGTCGGATGAGTTCGTCTTGGCGAGCTTATGTGGCGGCGGAGTGAGCTGCTGCGGCGTCGGCGTCGTCTCTTCTTCCCATTGCCTCGGGCTCATGCGGCGCGGGACCGTCTCGATGCGGAGGTTGGGCCGCCGCCGCTTCTTGATCTCACCACGCGGCCGAGGCGGCGACCGCGAGGCCGAGAAGACGAACGACGGCGTGGGGAGGCCCACGGTGGGGAGCGTCGTCTCCTTGGCTACTGCGGAAGATGTTGAGCCTATGGGTGCCCACGCCGGCCCCGATGGGACGACTGCGAACCCGCCGCTGTCGGCAGCGCCCGTGCGCGCCGGCTTCGGGGAGAGCAGGGACGCGGAAGCGCCGCCGCTCCCGTTGGGCATCAAGGACGGCTGGCGGCCGCTGGCAATGGGGCCCGTGGGCGTCAACGGCTGGTTCTGTGAGGCCAAGAGGGAGAGGCCACTGGTGTTGGAGCCCCTGGAGGTCGGCGTCAGCGGCCCTTCAGGCGAAGCCGCGAACACGAAGCCGCCCCTGGAGGTAGGGCCCGTGGGCGTGTTGGGCCGCTCTGGCGCGGCCAAGAACGCGAACATGTTCCCCGCGCCGCTGGCCTCGGATCTCCCCGGCGTCGTCGGCGCGTTCTCGGCGAACCCGAACATGTTCCCTGCGGCGGTCGTCGGCAGGATCGGCCGGAGCCCCGGCGCGAACGAGAACTCGGCGGCGGTTGAGGACCCCGCGTGCGACGCCATCGGCGAGGGAGGCGGCGTGGGCGAGGGCGTCGGGGGAGGCGGAGGCGGCGCGCAAGGCGCGGGGTCGAAGGGGGCCAGCTCGAGTAGCATCCTCTTGCGCACGGAGGAGGAAGGGAGGAGGCAGCGGCGCTTCCGCCCAGCGTCGCCGGCGCAGGGCGCGGAGAAAGCGATCGCGGAGTGCGCGGGCTCGATGCGGAGCTCGGCTAGGTGCCGCGGCGCGGGCGGCGGCGTGAGGAAGAAGGGCTCTAGCGCCATGGCCATGGCGCTGTGGGTTCTTGGGTTCTTGGGGAGATCGCCGGGGGTTGCTCGCGGGGTGGGGTTGAGGTGAGAGGTGGGTGGGGTGGAGACTGGAGAGGGAGGCGGTTTGTTCGTTTCGTTCTGTTTCGTCGTGGCTTTAATTGCTATATACTAGGGAAGTACGCCTGAGGGTCGGCGCATCTGGTTGTACATCCTTGCGGTGGCGAGTCTCATGGTGATGGCTAGAACGCATGTCAGCATTCGACCCTAAAAAACTCTTTAGAAAGAATTTAGATTTTAATTTGAATTTTCAGAACTATAAATCTATTTCTTACTATTAGTTATTTTCAACATCGGTAATGCTAGGACTCGTACGTCCGATGCGGGTGAAAAATTGGACGCGGACCTGACAGCATCAGACTTATCTATACATATCACATCTCCTCCGTTCCTATCCTGTCTACCATATTTCAAGTGTTTCAGAAGAATGTTAAGTGTTTTATACAAATATTGCAAAAGTAGATGTTGCGATGTTACATGTGTTTTATCTGGATGTTATATCTTCGATGAGAAATTTGAATGTTCTATACAACATGAAATAGATGTTGCGGCAGATTTTTTTCTCATCATCAACGGATGACTAATAATTTTTTTCAATATAATTTTTGATGCTGCAAACGATTTTTCTTTGTTGCAAATGTTTATTTTCTATATTGCAGACACTATTATTTGATGTTACAATGGTTCAATGGATCATCGGATGGTAAGTTTTTCCATCGGACGTCGGGGCGCTAGCACTGCCGTTTCAATACAAGAGGCACATCTTTTCAATCTATCTAACATAAGTGTTCAGTTAAACAACCCGAAAAAACTCAAGATGCAAGCTTTTCTTTCTTTTTTGCAACAAATGTTCCTACATAACTAAAAAGTGTACCCAATAAACAAATAACAATATTGAAAGGAATCGGGTGCTCGTAGCCTAAGAGGGGGAGGGGGTGAATTAGGCAAACTAAAAACTTTAACCTCAAGCTCCAACTATTTGCACATAAATTAAACTAAGACATACTATCTAAATGTGCAACTAGTGTTCTTCTAGTGTGAAAACCCTCATCCCAAAAGAGTTATGCAACCTATAGTCAATCCTATCAAGATTCTACTCTATGAAATTAAAGGCATACAAGATTGTAATAAGTAAATGCGGAAGCTTAAAGGAGGGATGAGAGAAAGTAAACTCTTTGAGACGAGGATTTATCCTGTGGTTCGGCTAGCCACAAAGACACACCTACATCCACGTTATTGAAGCACTCACAAAGAGTATTGCTTCTCGGTAATCAAGTCTCTTCCGTGAATACAATCACGGTCACCTTGGCTCCGGGTTCCACTAATGAACTTCACCAAGAAGGGTGGGAGTCTCTACGTCCCCCGCACAAAGATGTCGTCGCCGCTCCACACCAAGCCGGAGGGTCGATAATGTTGCCGGCGAGCCACCAAGACTCCAAGAGGCCGGCACACCGAGTACAAGATGTGGTTCCCTCCTAGAACCAAGGCACAAGGCACAATCCTTCCTCTCTCACTCACTCAAGAGCTAAACTAGTGCTAAACCTAAGGATGTGATCAATTTGCTCTTTGGTTGGCTTGGAGATGTTCTTCAATGTGTCGAGTGTCTTTCTGAACTCCAACAAAGTACAAATGACCGGGGGATGGCATATTTATAGCCCATCAAGTCGAACTAGCCGTAACCGCTTTTTCTGCGTAGGCGTCGGATAATCCGACCCTGTCTTGACATGGACGTCGGATCATCCGACCCCACTAACTTTTCCACCATAGCCGTTGTTTATTAAACTTCCTGCTGATGTCATTGTCCGACCCTTTAGTCCGACGCTCTTTGATTTGATGCGTCGGACCATCCGGTGCAACTGCCAAATTTGAATTCCAGACAACGGTCACTGATCATTGCCACTGCTCATTAGTCCGACGCTCAGAGAATGCCACATCGAATCATCCGACCCTGAAGCCAATATTCCATCTCGAGAATACAGGCTCTCTGGAGAATGATCCGAGCCTTTGTCCGACGTGAATTTTTCACTGTGTCGGATCATCCGATCCCATAGACAATTTTTCAGAGTGTGAAACAGGCTCTCAGAAAAATGATCCGAGCCTTTGTCCGACCCTTCTTCCATGGCGTTGGATTAACCGAGTGCATTGGTCGGATAGTCCGACTATAGGGGCGTCGGATTATCCGAACCTATTGAGATTTTTCTGTTTCTTTGTTGCACTTGTCCAACTCATCGCAGCGGTCATTTGGACACTCCAAATATATTCTACCTCTGCTTTTTCACTGGGACTTGATATCTCTACGGTGGGTTGGACATCTCGTCTCGACGGTGCATTGGACATCTCGTCTCGATGGTGCATTGGACATCTCGTCTCGACGGTGCATTGGACGTCTTGGATATTGATTGGACTCTATCCAAGGGACCTAAAGAATCCTACAAATATGATCTTACAAACTCGTTAGTCCCATTGATTGCGTTGTCACTCGATCACCAAAATCACTCGAAATGGTCTAAATGGGACCATGTTCGTTACAAATATGTCATGGAAGGGGGAACAAATGAAGTTGCATGGGATTAGGGATGTCCTTCTTACCGAGAAACAGGGGAGGGGGTTGAGCTAGATGAAAGTTGCAAGAGGTATGGCTCACGGCTGGTTTGCAAGAGAAAGTGACTATTTATTACTCTTTCCATTCAAATTATAGACAGTATTAAATTTTCTACATACATAATTTTTACACTGTATATAACTAGATGCAATCTTTATTCTAAAAAATGTTAAAGCAATTTTTAATCTGAAATGGAGGAAGTAAATTTTTATTCTTTTATGCCACAATTTGTGAAACATTACGAAGGTTGCAAGCAAGTTTCTTTCTCTTTTGTTGCTTGCCATAACTCATATGTTTTTATCCAGTTTGGTTAAACATGCATTAAATCACAAAATTTCCATTAATTTGCCCGCACGACTCATGACTCATGAGTTGGGTTTGTAGAAGAACAAAAAATAGTTTGTTTCCTTGATTTCCCAGTATATTTTATCAGAGGCAAGCAATGGAGCACCACACTTGCTGACGATTGACGAAGACACGCAGCACGCAGCTATATGGGCTGCAAGTGATATTGGGTTGAGCAGTTTCTCACGTAAATATACGAAAGAAAAAGAAACGAACAGTCGTTGTAGTATATTGGTGAGTATTCCCGCCTGTCACGCGGGCGACCCGGGTTCGATCCCCCGGGTTCGATCCCCGGCAACGGCGTTTTGTGTTTTTTATTTTTTTTGTCAAGGGCTCTTCGAATCCTTCTCCTTCGCTGGACGGGTTGATCCGTGCACCCTGCCTCGGTCATCCATCCACTCTGCGTTGCCATTTCCCGTTTGGATTCCCCAGCCGTTTTCAAATTTCAAATCGTAAGCCTAGCGGCCGCACCGCCCCCGACCGGAGTGCCAACCAAGCCCAACGGCCATTTCCCGTTTGGATTCCCCAGCCGTTTTCAAATTTCAAATCGTAAGCCTAGCGGCCGCACCGCCCCCGATCGGAGTGCCAACCAAGCCCAACGGCCGCCGCCTGTATAAATCCGCGCCGCCCGGACACAAACCAGGCCCAACGGCACGCCTCCTTCCTCTCCCCAAACCAAAATCCATCACACTCGCGAGAGACACCAGCCGTTTCGTGTTTTATTTTTTTTTGTCAAGGGCTCTTCGATCCTTCTCCTTCGCTGGACGGGTTGATCCGTGCACCCTGCCTCGGTCATCCATCCACTCCGCGTTGCCATTTCCCGTTTGGATTCCCCAGCCGTTTTCAAATTTCAAATCGTAAGCCTAGCGGCCGCACCGCCCCCGACCGGAGTGCCAACCAAACCCAACGGCCATTTCCTGTTTGGATTCCCCAGCCGTTTTCAAATTTCAAATCGTAAGCCTAGCGGCCGCACCGCCCCCGACCGGAGTGACAACCAAGCCCAACGGCCGCCGCCTGTATAAATCCGCGCCGCCCGGACACAAACCAAGCCCAACGGCACGCCTCCTTCCTCTCCCCAAACCAAAATCCATCACACTCGCGAGAGACACCAGCCGAGAACCTTCCCGAAGCTTTGAGAAGCCGCCCGCCCAGCGCAGCCAAGGGAAAGCAGCGCCATCGCCATCGCCATCGCCCATGGAGAAGCAGACCAAGCCGGCGCCCGACGCTTCGGCCCACATCGAGGCGCTCCGCTGCGCCAGGGCGTCGCTCCTCCTCGCCTCCCTCCGCCGGCCACGCGCGCCGCCTGCGCAGGATCGCCGGCGCTCCTTCTCCTCCTCCTCCTCGGCCGCCGCAGCGGTAGTTCCCTCGCCCCCGATTCATCGTCTTCCCCTGCTCCCGCGTAACTAGCTCGTGTTTCGCCGGCCCGTTCGACCCGCCGCTTCGATCGCTCCTGATGCCCTCTCGCGTCAGTTGCAGGAGTGCGCGCTCCGGTCCGAGGGGCTCCTCCACCACGGAGAGATTGCGGCGGCTCGGCGCGAGGCCGCCGGGCACGCGCGGATCGCCGGGTTCGAGCTGCTCCTCGTGCTCGCCGTGGCGCCTGCCTTGCTGCTGCTGCTCCTCCTCCTCCCGCTTCTCTAGGCCGCGGCGGCGGGATCTGTGTGCCGACGTCGACCGAATCCGAAGATGTTTGGTGTGGCCCGTGAGTGTCTTCTGATGTTGTGCATGGTGATGGTGTTCGGCTGGGCACTTTTTCGCGATGGGCTTGATTTTGCTTCAGATTCTGTACTTGTCTATCGATTTTCAAGTCCAGTTCGTGTGTTCGATCAAACGCATGTTTGGGGTTAGTCGCGTGTAGATAAATATAAGTATCAGCAGAGTTGTTTCGGTTGTAATACTGACACATGAAACTGATTGGTGGTTTGGATATACTGGTGGAATCAGCCATGCGAAATGCAGTATAGAAATTACTCTACCACCGGCCCTCCACAGGCCAATCTCCTAAACATTATTTCCGCCTTGTTCTCCGATTCCACCTGCATCTCATCCAGCCTTTGATTGTCAAATACAGCACTGTTTCTTGCCTTCCAGATGTTCCAGGCCGTGTGCATCAGCAATGCCGCCTTGGTTCTTCTTCTTTGCTTTAATAGCGTGTCCAGCTGTTTGTTCCACCAATTCTCAACGTCCTGCTCCTGAACCGGCATATGCACTAAACCACTTGACCACCTCTCAATTCTTCCCCAAAGTGCTCTTGCAAACGGGCAGTTCAAACTCAGGTGAGCAGCTGTTTCAGGCTCTTGATCGTATAAAGAGCAAACTGGGTTGCATAGCCAGTTTCTTGCAGCAAGCTTGTCCACCGTTAGGAATTTGCTTTGCACTAATAGCCATGCAAACAACTTATGTTTCCCCTTCGCAGTCTGCACTTGCTTTCCAGATGTGGTTCCCATCAGTGGTTCTGTAAGAACAAATAAATTGCACATTGTGTGCTGATTTGGAGGTATACTCACCATTTACTGTCCAACGCCATGTGATTCTCTGTCTTGAGTCACATCCCATAGGCCATAGCTGAATAAAATGTGCCAATTCCTCAGCTGTTGCCACCCACAACAGGCCTCTGGTCCAATTTAGGTTCTGAAGCTCCTCCTTAACTTTCCTATTTGTCGTAGTTCTAGAAGGAGGGCCACAGTCGAGTGGCGTAGTGCACCCGCCTAATCCCAAAGGGTGGTTACTCGGGGAAGTGCAAGCGATCCCTCAGATCTACTCATGAAGCAAGAACGCAAGAACACTCAAGGATTTAGAGTGGTTCGGGCCGCCGGAGCGTAATACCCTACGTCCACTGAGAGTTGTATTGCTCTTGTATTTGTGGATGAGTCTATCCTCTGCCTCCAGTCCCTTTCAGACCTGAGTCCTTCTCTAACGGGCGTCTCTCTTTTATAAAGCAAAGGGGACGCGTACATAGGTGTTGGCCCCGACAGGTGGGCCCAACGAGGATGTATAGTTAAAGATATTAACAGTGCTTTGCGAATCTCTTCCCGGATATGCTTCGTCGCACTGTAGATTTTCTGACCGAAGGGTGTCTTCACTTGTCCCATCGGCGAGACGCCCGTTGAGGCAGTGTAGGTTGCGGCGTAGACTGTTGGGTCTAATGCATAGGCGTTATGATATTCCGTCGCCGAGTTGTCGCGTCTAACTAGCGTAGCAGACTGACGCGCGTGGCGTGGGTGGCGCCAGCGGCTGTACTGTGCGCCTTGGTAACGTGCGATCAACAGTACAGCCTGCCAAAAATCCCCTCGGGCTCTGTTGTGGCAGGGCGCACTTAACGTCTCCCGCATTGAATGCGGTAGGTGGGCAAGCCTTCCTAAGGAAGCTTGGTGGCCGCGCGCGTGCCTGTGCCTGCGGACACGTGGCGGCTCCGGACCCCCCCAGGCGGGGTGTCTGTTTCCTCCCTGCTGAGGGGTCCGGATAGTATGTGGGGGTCCGGGACCTTGCCGGAGGTCCAGGGCCCCCGGCTGTTTGGCTGAGTGCTCCTTCTCCGGGACACGTGGTGACACCAGACCCGTCCCGAGCGGGAAGCGGATCCGGGACTGTTGGTCCGGGGAGATGGGGTCGGACCCAGGGATCCGGCTGCTCAACTACTTAGGGCGTAGTCACGGATAACTACGCGAGTCTTGACATAGTAAGAGGGGGTACCCTATTTCAGAGGTACTGATAGTGGCCCCCGGGCCCACCTCGGGGGAGGTACGAACCCGCAGGTGGGGCCATTATCGTGACGTGTTCCGACGCAACTTGGTTGTGTTGGCGTGCTCATGTCGAGAGCGGGTGCTCCGAACCCCCTAAAGGCCGGAGCACTTGTTGCCAGGTTCAGGTATTAGAGCGCTCTCCGCAGGGCAGCGAATGTGCAGGCTTAGGGTACGGAACCAAGCTAAGCGGCTGCACGGACCTCGAACCGCCCAGGGAGCAAGCACCACTTCCCCGGACCGGGCTCCAGGCGACCGTGGCGAGCGGTCTCCGCCGGAGCGGGCCACCGGAGTGGACTTGTGGCGACCGTGGCGAGCGGTCTCCGCCGGAGCGGGCCACCGGAGTTGACTTGAAGCGACCGTGGCGAGCGGTCTCCGCCGGAGCGGGCCACCGGAGTGGACTTGGATTGTCACCATCGATTAACGAGATTTGTCACCAGACCTCGTGGCAAGGCATAGGAAACCATGCCTTATACTGGAAATGAGTCCGAACCCTAGGTACAGCAGCCTCGGATACTAGGGTACTCGTAACAGGGCAGAGAAGTGCATAGGCTTAGGGTACAATACCAGGCTAAGCGGCTACGCAGAACTTCTCCACCCCAGGATACAAGCACTACTTCTCCGGTGCAGGTCCCTAGGAGTTTGGACCTCCTCCCAGCTAGAAGGGGTGTCCCAACTTGACCACAAGCCAGCAACTCAACTTGGATTGTTAGTGACAAAAAGGACTCTGTACGGAAGAAGGAAACATGCAAGCTGAACGGATAAGTGCTATTAAGTTAACGTAAAGATAGGACTGAGAAAGCAAATCTCCTTCATTACTTGATTCGTGGTGTACATCAGATGTCGGAATTACGAGGGTGGACCTCTACCGCTCTGGACCATTTGCTGGTGTCCACCTGTTTGTGCGATGAAGCCAGAGGTCGGGTTTACAAGGGCGGACCTTTACCGCTTTGGACCACACGTAGGCACCATATCATTACAAAGGAGAATCACACTCAATCCTATCTGGTGGTAACCTATAGCTGCCATTTGTAAGGCGTGCACTTCCCTGCTAGAGTGGAACTGCCATCTTGGAGATTCCTCAGTTGTTGGGGGCAGAGGTGCCCTGGACGTGCTTATACAGCATCATCCAGCATCACCTCGGGAGCTTGCAGGGTTCTCCTTTGCACAAGAACAGTTTCATGCATAGATTGCATGAGAACAAATTCTTTGGCTTTGAATGGGAGTGGCCCTGCCGTTGCCAGCTGTCGTCGAAAGCCAGCCTGATGGCTGCTCATAGTGAGCAGAAGCCAGCTTGACTCTCTGGCGCAGCAGAAGGACGGGTGCTCGTTTGGATGAGCACAGAGCGTGGAGAAGGGCGGTCGTTCGCCGGCTCCACCTTGGTGCTGGCACAGGGCCCCCGCGCCTTGCGGTGGAGGCTGACGCCTGTCTGCAGCAGCTCTAAGGGGGGCTTGAGCCAGGCGAGGGAGAAGACGACAGACATCCTTCCGGCTCCAAGCTCCATCTTGAGAGGAAATCTCGAGCCGACGCCGTGCCGCCGCAGGGGGCCCCCGGTGGTTGCTTGAGAGGAAACCTTGAGCCGACACTGGGATGACGCACCGAGGATACTGCCGCTTCGGTGTCGGGGCATGCGGCGCAGGTGGCGCCGTGCCCCTCTTCACCTTCTCGTCGTTGTTGCAGAGGATGAGCTCAACCTCGGAGACGAGGAAGTGAGCGGAGATCTGACCGACGCTTGCGCGTTCTCCACGGACGGTGACAGATGTCGTAGTTCTAGAAGGAGGGCCACAGCCGGGTGGCGTAGGGCACCCGCCTAATCCCAGAGGATGGTTACTCGGAGAAGTGCAAGCGATCCCTCAGATCTACTCATGAAGCAAGAACGCAAGAACACTCGAGGATTTAGAGTGGTTCGGGCCGCCGGAGCGTAATACCCTACGTCCACTGAGAGTTGTATTGCTCTTGTATTTGTGGATGAGTCTATCCACTGCCTCCAGTCCCTTTCAGACCTGAGTCCTTCTCTAACGGGCGTCTCCCTTTTATAGCGCAAGGGGGACGCGTACACAGGTGTTGGGCCCCGACAGGTGGGCCCAACGAGGATGTATAGTTAAAGATATTAACAGTGCTTTGCGAATCTCTTCCCGGATATGCTTCGTCGCACTGTAGATTTTCTGACCGAAAGGTGTCTCACTTGTCCCATCGGCGAGGCGCCTGTTGAGGCAGTGTAGGTTGCGGCGTAGACTGTTGGGTCTACCGCGTAGGCGTTATGATATTCCGTCGCCGAGTTGTCGCGTCTAACTGGCGTAGCAGACGGACGCGCGTGGCGTGGGTGGTGCCAGCGGCTGTACTGTGCGCCTTAGTAACGCGCGATCAACAGTACAGCCTGGCAAAAGTCCCCTCGGGCTCCATTGTGGCAGGGCGCACTTAACGTCTCCCGCATTGAATACGGTAGGTGGGCAAGCCTTCCCGAGGAAGCTTGGTGGCCGCGCGCGTGCCTGTGCCTGCGGACACGTGGCGGCTCCGGACCCCCCCAGGCGGGGTGTCTGTTTCCTCCCTGCTGAGGGGTCCGGATAGTATGTGGGGGTCCGGGACCTCGCCGGAGGTCCAGGGCCCCCGGCTGTTTGGCTGAGTGCTCCTTCTTCGGGACACGTGGTGACACCGGACCCGTCCCGAGCGGGAAGCGGGTCCGGGACTGTTGGTCCGGGGAGATGGGGTTGGACCCCAGGGATCCGGCTGCTCAACTCCTTAGGGCGTAGTCACGGATAACTACGCGAGTTTTGACATAGCAAGAGGGGGTACCCTAGTCCAGAGGTACCGACAATATTTTTCCTTGTTGCAAGCTTGAACAAGTCTCGAAATAGATCCATGGGTGCTTGCCTGTCCATTCAGCCAAGTAGATTGCCAAAAACTTGCTTTTGCACCATCTCCCACAGACCACAGTCACCACTGTGCTTGCCCTGAACAATTGCCGATCAATTTTTGAAACTGATGGTGCTGTCCCGATGGCCGTTCGTCTTCGGTCAATTCAAACCAGAGCCACCTCAATCGTAATGCCTTACTAAACAGATTTAGATCTAGTATACCCAAACCTCTGGATTTTTTCGGTCTCAAGGGTTTAGTCCATCTGACCAAACAATGGCCTCCCTTGGAGGCTTGGCTTCTGACGCATCTGTCCATAGGAAGTTTCTTCTTAATTTATCAATTTGCTTGATAGCCCATTTTTTCAGCTCAAAAACAGCGAGGAGGTAGGTTGGGATCAAAGTGAGGACTGAGTTGATCAATCTTAGCCTTCCTGCCTTATTCATGAGCTTTTCCTTTCCAAATTGGTATTCTGCTCGCCACTTTATCAATCAAAGCCTCAATGTCAAGCTGATCTGCCTGTAATGCAGAGGCAGCCTGAGATAGGTGCATGGGAATGATTTTATTGGGCATTAGAAAGCCTCCATTACTTCTTGTAGTTTGGATCCCCTCACACCAAATCGGATATATACATATACTGAACTCTTCCCTGTGTTTGTATTTCTTGCTGAATAGGATTTCTTGCAGTTTCTGCACCTCTTCCATGACTGGGTTGATGAAAATGGCTGCATCATCTGCAAAAAGGCTGACTCTGGGTCTCGATGCTTGGTGCTGCAACTGGGTTAGCAAGTTCTTTCCTACAGCTTTCAGTAACATCTTCTGCAAAGGCTCCATCGCAAGGATAAAAAGTATCGGCGATAAAGGGTCTCCCTGGCGCAAACCAATTCTGTGCTTCACAATTTACCTCGTGCACCATTAAGCATTACTGAGGATGTGCACCAATTCTGTTGCTGCTGCTTTTGCTGGCCTGCAGAGCCGCTCGACTGGCCTGCAGGTGGCAATGGGCCGCGCACGCGCCTGTTTTTTTTTTTTTTGAGGGTAACGCACGCGCCTGCTGCCCTTTCCCGGGCCGCGCGTCCTCGCAAGCTAGGCCGCCACGCGCTGCGGCCTGCTAGGCGGTTTTTTCTTTTTTATATTTAAAAAAAATTAAAATTTCAAAAATATATGTCCGTTTTGGAAAATTTCAAAAATATACCCCTGTCGCTCTATGGGGCGACAGGGCTCAAATGTAATTTTTTTCTTCTTCAAATTTGCAACAAAGTCCGTGGAGAAAAAAAAAGAGGGTGCCTGTCGCCCCCCGACGGGCGACAGGCCCCTGTCGCCCACCCCAGGGGCGACCGACCAGTGGGCCCAGCCTACAGGCGCTAGGGGGCCGGTCGCCCCTCCCGCGGGCGACAGGGGGGGGCCGGGTCAGCCCTCCCTGTATAAGGCCTCCCCCCTCATTCCCTCCTCATTTGACCTCAAAAAATCCACTAAAAATCCAGAAAAAAGAGAGGGGTGAGGAGAAGGGAAGCGGCAAAGCTCTGCCGAATTCCGCACTTGTGATCTACCGGTAACTTCTGTATAAATTCGTTGATATTGTATAACAATTTAATTTAATTAGCAGATTAGTTGAATTAGATTTTGTGCTTTAGAACACTGGTTTAGTATTACAATTTGAGTACTATTACAGACTTTTCAAATAAAATAATTATACATTAGAATAGAATTATGACAGTAGCTTATTGATATTGCAGTATAAGACAATAGAATTATGACAGTACCTATATTTTCACGCATCGATTTGGTATACGATATGTGCATTGCTTAAATCATTGTTTGTTATTTGGCGCACCACACTATAGCGCCAATGTCTTCGTCAGGATCAACCTACATTCCGTGGAGCAAGTGTAAAGCCATCCGTACCCGAAGGAATTGATGTGCCAATGTGCTTCTGCGGTTCGTTATGCAAGTTCACGCAATCTGAGGTTTTAGGAGATGACTACGGCATGAGGTTCTTTATGTGTGACAACTACGAATATGATCCACCTAAGCGATACAGCAAAGACCGGGCCAAGGTAGCAGGAGAACATACGTTATTTTTCTCTGTGACCTAACATTGAGTTATGATTCTAACTTGTGTTGGACAAAGTCTCATCCGCCTCTTTGTGATTTTATGCAGTGTTTCGACACCGTGCAGTCGCAGCAGGCAAAGGACATTGTGGAACAAAAAGCAAGGTAGGCTGCAGAACATTGGCGCCGAATGAAGCACGAGGAACAGCAAGAGGAGAAGCGCAAGAAAGAGCAAGAAGAGATCCGCAAGAGGATGGAGGAGGTGGATCGTAAGGCGGCAGCCGAACGTGAAGCTGACAGGGAGAGAAAGCGAGAGAGGGCACGCCGTGCGAAGGAAGCCGGGGCCGAAGCAATTAGGAAGGGCAAATATCTTAGGTGCACTCAGTAGAGTAGTACCATGTAATCCCGGCATTTTACATTCCATAAGGCATGGTAGGTTTAGGTGCAACAAGAAATTATCTTGTCGCGTGCACATGCCACTGCATTTAGTTGTTTATGTTTTAAGTTGAGAGCTTAACTCTGTGTGTTGTAGCCTTTACCATTAATTTGCAGTTGTAGCCGGGAGTCAATGAAATCTTTAAACTTGTCCTTAATATTTTCGGAGCTTTTCATGTCACTAGAATACTAAAAAACACACATTTTATTAATATAACGATAAGAATTAAGAACTAAGAAATACATCGGGGTCTGCTGCTAAAAAGCACACATTTTCATGTCACTAGAATACTAAAAAGCATCCGGAGACCTCACCTGCCGACGATGATGACGACTACACGCTCGAATAGCTCAAAATAGGAACCATAGTGTATCTAGCTGCGAGTACGAGATCACAGGTTGCCACTGCTCAGCACGGCGATCACGGGTTTCCCAAATGTCACATTCTTTGCCCAGACATACGTGACCCAATAGCAGTGACCTTCCACCATTTCAAATAGATGTGACAAGACGGCAACCACACCAGCTCACCTTCAAAGCAGTCTCTCTGGCGAGGACGACGGACCTGTCATTCTACAGCGAAGGTCTGTGGCGTGTAGTGGGGAAGGCGGCATCTAGGCGTGATCGACCGAGCGGCAGCAATGCAGTGCTGTGAGTCTGCATGCACAGAGATGCATCGAGTAGTCATTTCGAGCATCGAATCTAGCCTTTTCAGTGTTAGGTCAGCTAGCCTCTTCACTGTGTTGTCATGTAGTTTTTTAGGTGCATTTACACTCCACACTCCGGGTATCAGACCTTTGTGCGCCTATAAATACTCCCAAGTTTGTGAACTCCCAGCACAACTCAAACACCAAACCTCATTGTATACCCAATGTCTGGAGGTGGGTCTAGCGGGAAGAATTACTATGGTTTTGGGAAAGGAAAAGGGGGAAGAAAGGGAGACCCCATAATATGGGAGGGGCCTCTTGGACCTGATTCCTTTCCGAAACCAGTGTTTGAGTTTCCGCCACAGCACAAGAGTGAATTTACCAATGAAACTCCTCTTCGACAATACGATAACCTTAGAGAACCGTGGCCAAAATGCAGACATGGTGCGGACTGCTTAGTGCAGATGTGCACTGACGGGATGGATGGCGGTCGGCGTTTCTTTAAATGTCCACACGCATGGGTAATACTCGGTTGTTTCATTTCTTTATCTTCAATGAGACACCTTACATGAAATTTGTTTTACAGTCTTCCGATGCTCTAGAAAACTGTGGTTTTACTAGGTGGGTAGATCCTGCACCAATTGATTCTGTTCAGGAGTTCATCGAGTACCTCCAGATAAAGATCTTTGATCTGGAATGCAAGGTGAACCATTATGAGGAAGTGAGCGAGGGTAACAAAGACGACGAAGTTGATGATACCAGCAATGCAGCCGGTTCACAGGATGAACCATGCACTATTCCTTACTGCAACTACCCTTGTCACAAGAAGAAGGGCCCTGCGCCTCCGGCACCACCGCCTGCACCACCTGCAATGGGTGGATACTGCGGAGAAGGCTCAACGCAGTTTGCTACGTGGGGGTACGGCTACTAGGACTACCCTAGTACTAGTGACATGCTGCATCATTGTGTTTGTTCTGTTTTTTTTTAAATTACCTAAGGCATGTTAGGTTAGTACGGAATCTGTTTACCGTAGTTTGTAACGGGTTCTGACATGCCACTACATGTGTGATGTGTTTTTCATTATCGTTGTATTATGATGTAAAATTTGGTGGTTCACATTACGTAATGCATTTCTTAGTTCTTATTTCTTATTTGTGTGATGTTTATTTGTCCATGAAAATCCTTCAAAATTTGAGGCAGCCATTGCCTTATGCTGCAATATCAATAAGGTACTGTCATAATTCTATTCTAATGTATAATTATTTTATTTGAAAAAGTCTGTAATAGTACTCAAATTGTAATACTAAACCAGTGTTCTAAAGCACCAAATCTAATTCAGCTAATCCACTAATTAAATTAAATTGTTATACAATATCAATGGATTCATACGGAAGTTACCTGTAGATCAGGAGTACGCAATTCGGCAGAGCTTCGCCGCTTTTCTTCTCCTCACCCCTCTCTTTTTTCCTGAATTTTTAGGCTCAAATGACAAAGGGAATGGCGGCGAATGGCGGCCATGGCTTAAATAGAAGGGAAGGCCCCTGTCGCCCCCCAACGGGCGACAGGCCCTGTCGCCCCTGGGGTGGGTGACAGGGGCCTGTCGCCCGTTGGGGGGGCGACAGGCCCCCTCTTTTTTTTTCTCCAGGGACTTTGTTGTAAATTTGAAGAAGAAAAAAATTACATTTGAGCCCTGTCGCCCCCCATAGGGCGACCGGGGTATATTTTTGAAATTTTCCAAAACGGACATATATTTTTGAAATTTTAATTTTTTTAAATATAAAAAAGAAAAAATCACGCCTGCTAGCGCTGGATGCTGCGCTCGCGACCGCCGCCGCGCGCCGGGTGCCTCTGTACGCGTCTGTGTGCCAATGCCTGATCTCCTCACGAAGACACACAGCAGAGAACGAGCAGAGCAAGAAACAGAAGCAAACAAAGACGAGATTTCATTCAAAGATGCATGGTCACGAGATCCAATAGATCCGAGAAAAAGATCTCGAAAAGATGAGTACCCACGATGAACCTAGCGAAAAATCGGAGAACCCTAGTAAGAACGCAAATTTGGGGAAAACTCAAAATCCAAGCCAATTCGCCGGAGATATGAAGGGGATTGATACAAAGATGATCACTAGTATCCTAGCAGCAAATCCCCTCAAGAAATTCGGCTCAAATCGCAACTAAGTGCGAAGAACGAAAATTCATCCAAAAATAGTGAAAAAAATCGTATGGGATGCACAAAACAAACACGAATTTGATCTTTCAATTACACCACAAAGTCCGGCTACAAGCCACTCTTAGCAATAATCAAATCTAGATGGCAAAAAGCTCAAACAAAGAGCCACTCTAATAACCTAGCCCAAAATCTCTCCAGAATAAAAGAGAGGACCTCCAAATGAGAAGCAAAGAGGTCGTCTGCCCAACATCCCTGAGAGAAGCAAAGAGGTCGTCTGCCCCAACATCCCTTTGACGTATATATAGACACTCAGCAAATGACATGAACACCCTTACATGAAGTACACAACTCAAATACTCCTTAGGGGTAAAACCATCCATCTTTTTCTCGGAGCATCGAACGGACCTGGTGCCTTCACGACTTCGCTTTGCCTCGACGCAAACTTCACGATGGTGTCATGCGTCCTCCGACCCGACACCGTCCGGCGCATCGGACTCGCCCCCAGTTTTGAGGCCCAAACCGGGAAACCCTCCTGCCGTCGCTGCACAACATGGCTCAACCCTGATTTTGAGGTCAAACCGCTCAAACCCTCTTGTACGCCGCCGCACGATGTAACTGACTCCCCAGTTTTGAGGCTAAACCGATCAAACCGCCGATGTTGACGTGTGTCCGACCTCGTCGCCTTCAAGTTTTTCGCCCTCCCGCTGCACGGGCCGCCTACTCGACTTGCCATCGCCTTCCTGCTCGACTTGGCCGACGCCGTCTTCATCACCATGTACGCTTGCTTTTCCATGCACCATGTGGACCGCCCATGACTCCACCCAGCCTCCTCAGGTCCCTCGGTCCAAGCCTACTCGCATTCACCCTTCACCATCTTGGTCCCTCGGCATGAACATTATTTCGCTTCACCAGGCCTACTCACGTTCATCCTTCACCACGATCCTTCAGCATGAATATTTCTTATGACCTTCACCTCACGCCGTCGACTACCATGCCACATCCTACACCTGCACATCACGAGTCAAGAGATACATCAAATCCACTCAATGTTCTCAATCACTCATCATCCAAGGGTGTTTACCATTGGTCCTCACCAAGTAAATTTTCTTCCACGTAGATTTAGCTCTTTCAGTTCAAAGCCATTGACCAAGCTTGTGAAGGCTCCCATCATCGTTGTATTCAAATTTCCATTGCTCCTCTTATCATTAGCTTGTAATATGAGATTGAAATCACCCACAATTAACCATCTGTCCTGCACAAAATTCTGGTTGTTTCTTAATTCCTGCAGGAACTCCAATTTAGCTCTATCCCCCTGCGGGCCATACATCACACTGTAATCCACCAAGAGACTGGTGAATGTGTTGATTTCAACAGTGCCGAGACCGAATGCACTCTATATTCAAATTGCTTGATTGAGTAGGGATCTTCGTCAACTATACCAATAAGATACCACCTCTTGTTCCTTGTGCACATAGCTGTTTTCAAAACGAGCTCCCACCGTTTCTCACCATTTGGCCATCTACTATTGCCAGCTTTGTTTCTTGAAGGGCTACAATAGTGCAAGTGGTTTCCACACCACCCAGTTGTGCACTATCTTCCTCTTCAGCGTGTTGTTTCAACCCCTGACATTCCAGTGGCAATTACGCACTTCTGATCACTTATAATGGATATTAAAAAAATTTCTCTCCATCGAGCTACAAAACCTCCATACACTACACACAACTTTCAGTCTATCCCAAACAACAGCAGACACACCCATGCACACACAGTCAGCAAGCATGACATGATTACATGGGGAAGGAACACACACACCAACAAGTGCGGCCATGCCACTCAAAATACATCTGCTTGGACTGCCAGGGCACTAAGGCAATCAGTTCCCCCTTCCTCTGGGAGGTCGAATGTGATGCCTCAGGGCTGTTTGGATCAAATACTAATATAAAAAAGTGTTAAATTTTAGTACTAATTCATCCAAACAGGAGTGCTAATGGAGTGGACTAAGTTTTAGTCAAAACTAAGGGTATGAGTGCTAATATATGCTAAAGTTTAGCATTCAACTTTAGCCCATACAAACAGGCCCTTAGTCTTCACCGGATCTAGAAACAGTTCCCTAAAAGCATTTTCCTTGTCCCCAAGCAAAGCCTCCTCTTCAAGCAGGCCACACTTCCATGGCTAGCATTGACTTTGGCTTGTTTGCAATTCTCAAACTTCGCCAGCCCGAAATGGATCCTAGTGCAGCACTGCAGGCTGCAGCACTACCCTCTCTGCCTTCTACATTTTGCATTGGCGTGAACAGCAAAGCCCTCTTGACCTTCTTCGTGAAGATTTGCTTCTCCTGCAAGCTGCAGCTCTTGCCCCTGGGTTGAGGTCACTTCTCGAATCGTTTTCCAACCAGGGCTGTGTTTAGTTCCAAAATTTCTCTCTCCAAACTTCACTATTCATCTATCACATCAAATCTTTTGCCTCATGCATGAAGCATTAAAAGTAGGTAAATAAAAAAACTTGTCGTGGAGTGGAAACCATAGCCGGGTGGCGGAATGCACCCGCCTAAGCCCAGAGGGTGAGTACTCGGGGGTTAGCTAGGACTAGTTCGATCTTGCTGGAAGAACACGATGAACACAGCTGGTTTAGAGTGGTTCGGGCCGCCGGAGCGTAATACCCTACGTCCACTGTGTGTTGTATTGCTTGTGCTCTCAAGAGATTGAGAGTCTTGGCGTGTCTAGCACTGAGTCCAGAGTGAGTCTGCTGTGTACAGCGAGCGGCTCCCTTTTATATCTCAAGGGAGGCGCGTACATGGCCGTTGGGTCCCCGACAGTTGGGCCCAATCGATGTAGTATAAAATAACATATTGTTCATACATTATGGCGTTGCAGGCGAAGGAGATCTCATTCCTGGATTTCCTTGCTCTGCCCGCGGGAATCCTCCGTCCAGCATATCCATGCAATGTCTTGTCGAAACGGCACCAGGGTGTAGCTTGCGGCGTTGCCTGTAGCGTAGCTGAACGGGCCGTGTAGCTTGCGGCGTAGGAGGTA
Source organism: Panicum virgatum (assembly GCF_016808335.1). Taxonomy (NCBI): domain Eukaryota; kingdom Viridiplantae; phylum Streptophyta; class Magnoliopsida; order Poales; family Poaceae; genus Panicum; species Panicum virgatum. The sequence goes on along the minus strand of NC_053153.1, from coordinate 39,084,074 downwards.
TGATGGAAAAATGCCGTGCCATCGTATCCAATTAATGCAGCAGACAGGCTCTGCACGGATGCGGCGCATGCGACTGCACTGTGTACCTCGGTAATACGCGATCTACAGTGAGGCCTGATAAAGGCTGCCCCGCGTGCCGCGGCAGCAGAGCACGCCTCAACCACCCCAGGCGGTATGTTGGTTCTACGCGCGTGGGAGGTCCAGATGGACGCGGGAGGTCCCGGACCCCTATAGGGGGTCCGCAGCCTCGGCTGCTGGCTCGGAGCTTCCCCTCCTCAGGGACATGTGGCGTCTCCGGACCCGTCCCAGAGCGGGGAGCGGGTCCGGGGCCGTTGGCCCGGTGAGGTAAGAGCCTGACCCGTGGGGCCCGGCTGCTCCCCGCCTTATCGCGTAGTTACGGATGACTACGCGAGTCCTGCCTTACTGCAGTAGGAGTGGGTATCCCTGCTACAGGGCACCGACAGTGGCCCCCGGGCCCACCTTGGGAGAGGTGACGAACCCGCAAGTGGGGCCACTACTGTGATTTGGCCCTGCATAACTCGAAGCTTCTAGCGTTAGACTATGCATACTGTAGGAGTCTTGACCAGCTTTGACCATCCATCGGGTTTTTTGCTGCCTCATAACATCGCAATGGCTTACTGACTTGTGGCCCCTACGCACAGTGGTACACCTAGTCACGTGAGCGACGCTCGGCATTATTGCGGCCGGAGTAAACATGATATTTACCACCAGCGCAGTCCCCGAAAAGCCTGGTCATGCCAGCGCTTTATGCGCGCACGTCAGCTCAGCTTCCGCCTCGCTTCGCGCGCGGGCGACGGTCTAGATCCCGCCTTTTCACACCTTTGTGGTTACCCGCCCCCCCTGACAGGCGGGCCTGGGCCCCCTTGTCATGGACTGGGCTGGTAACACCAGGCGTGAGCGTCGCTTGGGTTCCAGCGCCGGTTCTGGGGCGCGCCGGTTGGGTCATGCTTCATAAAGGGACGAACCGCATACCGCGGTTACTTTTCCGCATTCGCCTTCTTCCTTCCAACCCTTGCACCCCTTTGCCTTCGAGCCTCCTCGCCCCTTGCTCTCCTGCTCTCCATGGCGTCCCTCGTTCGTCCCCGTCGCTTCCAGACCGAGGAGAAGCTGAACACGGTGCGCCGCCTGCTTGGGTGGAGCCCACAGGAGACTGCCTGGGGGATTCGAGCAGGCTCAGTTCCCCTTGGCGACCTGCGCGCCGGGGAATTTGTGTTGTTCATCTCGCACATTTCCACCGGCTTGGGGCTGCCGATCTCGTCGTTCTTCCTGCTGCTGCTGGAAGATTTCGGCCTCCAGCTTCAACATCTCACGCCGCTCTCCATCCTCCTGATGGCCATCTTCGTCCACCTGTGCGAGATGTTCATGGGGGGTGCGGCCCTGCATCATCCTCTTCCGCCACTTCTTCATCCTGGTGAAGTCCGGGAAGGGCAAGGACGAAGTGGGGGCGTACTACTTCCAGACGAGGAGCGACCTGCGGACGCCGTACATCCCCGGGCTCACTGGCGGGAAGTAGGAGGATTGGCACAGGGAGTGGGTGATCGCCACCACCGAAGCCAACGAGCGCCTGGTCATGCCGACCGGGGGACCCGCCTCCGACCGCCAGTCCTGGAGGGCCAAGCCGTCCCTGCCATTGGAGTTCGACTCCGTTCTGAGCAAGATCAGAGCGCTGGCGGAGGGCGGAGTCACCTCGCTACACATGCTCGGGACTTCCTGAAGTGCCGGATCGTCCCCCTGAAGAAACGGCCGCGTCCTGCCTGGAGCTTCACCGTGCCCCAAGACTGCAGCAGGACCCACCGCGGGGAGGACAGCGACCTGACCCAGGAAGCCCTGGAGGTCTTAGCGCGGGCGGTGACCGGGGAGATCTTCATCCCGGAACACCTGATCCTTCCTCAGGGCATCGTCCCCCTCTGCAAGGACTCACGCCTGAGGACCGCGGTGCTGGCCACCCTGCCGACCCTCGACGACGGTGGGCTGGCAGCGCGCCAGACTGGAGGCAACCCGGACCGTGTGATCCGGATCCCAGGTGCGTCCGGGGTACAGGCCGTGCCGAGCGCCGTGGGGTCCAGCCCTTTTGCCAAGGGCAAGCAGTCCGTGGCTGGTAGCGCCACCACGAGCGGTCCCAGCCAGGCCCAGAGCAGCTTCGGCGCGTCGTCGGGGGAAGCGGGCCGGCGCAGGTTGCACCGGGGCATCAGCAGCAGCCGCGAGGTGCGCCTCCGCCGCCGCCGCCATAGGAGCAGCAGCAGCAGCAGAAGCAGTCGCCTAGCCTCCGTGGACGCTAGAGACCCGGCGCTTCAGGGTAAGTGTTCTTTTGTTCACTCTTATTCTCGGTGCTTCACTTTTTGCTGAAGGCTTCTTCTCTTTGTTTGCTAGGGCCTCTCGCCCAGGCAGCTCTTCCGCTGGCTCATCAACGGGGATACAGGCGACCGGGGCCTCGGCGGCGACGGCGGAAGCGACGGCGGGTCCGGAAAGCTCGGGTGCGGCGGCTTCCGCTAACTCGGTGGCGCCCAACGCGGTGGCGGTGGCGGATGCACCACACCCGACGCGGTGGCCCCCGAGCCCCCAGCTACAGAGGCAGTCTCACTGACACCGGGCTTGGCGACGGCGAGCACAACGGCAGCGGGCGCGGCAACGGCGAGCACTTTGGTTCCTGAGGTCCCAATGCCTGTACCGGACGTCCCCTCCCCCAGCGCCCAACCTATGGCAGAGGAAGAGCTGGAGGAGGTCTCTGGTAGGCGGCTCATGTAGGGTCCCCCGGAGGAGGAAGCGGCTCCCCTCCCCCAGGTGCTGGTCCAGGTCCGGCAGTCGATAAAGGAGGCGACCTCTACCGCCAAGGCGGGCCAGGCGCAGCCACACCCGACGCGGTGGCCCCCGAGCCCCCAGCTACAGAGGCAGTCGCACCGACACCGGGCTTGGCGACGGCGAGCACAGCGGCAGCAGGCGCGGCAACGGCGAGCACAGCGGCTGGGGGCGCGGCAACGGCGAGCACTTTGGTTCCTGAGGTCAAAATGCCTGTACCGGACGTCCCCTCCCCCAGCGTCCAACCTGCGGCAGAGGAAGAGCTGGAGGAGGTCTCTGGTAGGCGGCTCCTGTAGGGTCCCCCAGAGGAGGAAGCGGCTCCCCTCCCCCAGGTGCTGGTCCAGGTCTGGCAGTCGAAAGAGGAGGCGACCTCTACCACCGAGGCGGCCTTCTGGCGGGAGTGGGCTGCTCTGGAGAGCGAGCGCCAGCGCCTCGGTGACTGGCACACCCGCCTGGAGGCGCGCACGAAGGCCGAAGCCTCCCATGCTGTGCGTGTTCGGTCCGAACTCAAGGCCGACCTTGAGTCCTACCGAGCCAATCTTCGGAAGGTGTTTGACCGGGAGTTTGCGGTGGCAAGTCGGGAAAAGGCCCTGGCACTGCGGGAGGAGGCTTTTGACAAGGAGGAGGCCAGTCTCGCGGCTCAGCGATCGGAGTTCGAGTCTCACAGCCAGGAACTCGAGGTCCGCAAGCTGGAGCTCGACTATCTCTCCGAGTCTCTGCACCAATGGCGCCAGGAGCTGCAGGAGACTGCCAGCAAGCAGGCTGCTGCCGAGATGGAGCTCGAGGAGGATAGAAAGTCCCTTGCAAAGCGGGAATTCCACGCCACCAACATGGAGCTCCAGCTCGCGCGCCAGCGCGAGGCCCTCAAGTCCCTGAAGGAGTCGGCGGCGAAGAAGGAGGCCAAGCTCTAGGAGAGGTCCCGCGAGGTGGAGGCGGACCGGGCAGCACTGGACGCCCGGGTGCAGGAGGCGGTCCGGATGCTGCAGGAGGACCAGCTCAGGGGGGCCCAGTGAATCGTCGACTGGGCGAGCGAAGCAAGCTCAGCACTGGTGCCACTTGGGATGAGTCCAATCCAAGTGGCAGAGCCACCAGCTTCGATTGCTGACGCCCTCCCAGTGCTAAACTCTGCTTCAGATAGACTTCGCGTCTGGAGCCTATCCTTGCTGGCCAGCTTGAAGCCGAGGGCCGCGAGCTGATCTGGATGGTGGCGGAGCACATTCTGACCTGCCTCCGGAGCCACGACCCAGCCATCTCGCTAGCCCCTATGGTCGATGGTCCAGTGGCAGAGACGGAGGCCTCTGCTCAAGAAAGTGTGCGGGACGTCGTCGACTTCGTCGCTGCTTACTTCAAGCGGGAGCCTACAGATCCCTGAGTGTTTGTCAGTTGCTTTGGTTTGCGGTATGCAGCACCCCGGCGCCCTGGCCCCCTAGTAGATAGGTTCAGTTGTTAGGACCTATCTGCCATCGGAGCCGAAGAAGACACTCCGGACCCCCGTATGAGGTTGAGCAAGCGTCCTTGGGCATAGGTGTAGCATAATTTGCAACTCGAACGAGCGACTTATTCCCTGTATAGCAGAAAAAACTGCAGAGAGGAAAATCAAACTCGCTTGTATGGTAGTAATGATACTGCAACTTAGTTGTTTGACGCATGCAGAATCGATCCGTGGTGTGTGGCTCAAAGCGAACGCTCCGGGCCCCTTGGGAGACAGGCTCAGTTGTTCTGAGTCTGTCTACCACCGAAACTGGACCTCGATCTGCATGAAGTCTTTAAAGCGGATGCCGGGACCCCTGGTAGGTAGGCTCAATGGTTTGAGGCTAGCTACCACCAGTCTAGGCCTAACCTGCATACCACTCAAAGTCACAGCATAGTAGCAGGCCCGCGGGACCTATTCTGGACCGGCCCCCAGGCTAGTACGAGGTCCGGGGCTCCGGATACGCAGGTCCAGGCAGTTCAATGCTTGTTACCGTGTGGTGGAGTGTGTAGGCTTAGGGTGCGGAACTAGGCTAAGGCGCTGCACAGGGCTCCGGACCACTCCAGGAAACAACACGACTTGACCGGACCTGGCTCCGACGTTCCGGACCCCTCCCTAGCAGTGGGTGAGGTCGTTTTGCCGTACTCGATCCTTTGAGATATGGAGCTGGAACTGCCGTGTAGGACTTAGGAAGCCAGCCCTTGAGCTAGAACGAGGTCCGGACCCCTAATTACCCACCTCCGGGTACTAGAGCACTCGTTACAGGGTGGTGGAGTGTGTAGGCTTTGGATACGGAACCGGCTAAGTGGCTACACAGGACTCCGGACCACCCCAAGAAACAAGCACCCCCTCTCCAGAGCAGGTCCCTAGGGGTCCGGACCCCTCTCCCAGCAGCGAGGGGGTCCGGACCCCTCTCCCAGCAGCGAGGGGGTCCGGACCTGTACGGCAGTCCGGCAACTCAATACAGATCTTAGCTGTAGCGACAAGAGTGGAAGTCCGTGCAGGGGTTAGAAAGAGAAAATCTCGAGAATTGAAATGCGAAATAAAATTTGACACAAAGACAGAACTGGGAGCAAATCTTTCCTTTGCAACTTGATATACATGGCTTGCGCGATGGATGCCAGAGGCCGGGTTTATGAGGGCGGACCTCTACCGCTTCTGGGCCGCGTGTTAATGCTAGCCGATGGTGCGATGGATATCAGAGGCCAGGTTTACGAGGATGGACCCCCACCGCTCTGGGTCGCACGCTAATTCTATCTTATTACAAAGGAAAAATTCATTTCCCTGCTCTGCCTAAGTGTAAAACTTACGCATATGTTCTATATTCCATGGGTTGGGAAGCGGCACCCCTTCTTCTGTGGCAAGGCGAACGCATCCGGGCCGGCATACTTCTGTAACCTTGAAGGGCCCCTCCCAGCTGGGGGAGAGTTTGTGGAGCCCTGCTCGATTCAGGATCCGCCTCAAGACGAGGTCGCCAGCCCGGAGCTCCCTACTGTGCACGAACTGTTGATGATAGTGCCTGAGCGCCTGGTTGTAGCATGCATTTCGGATTGCTGCTCGCCATCTTCGCTCGTCAACGAAGTCCACATCGTCACGCCGCAGTTGTTCCTGCATGGACTCGTCAAAAGCCTGGACCCGTCAAAAGCCTGGACCCGTGGTGAGCCCAGGTGAATTTCTGGGGGAAGGCATGCTTCAGCCCCGTAGACTAGGAAGAATGGAGTCTCCCCGGTGGCTCGGCTGGGTGTGGTCCGGTTGCCCCATAGTACGCATGGAAGCTCATCAACCCATTTGGCACCATGCTTCTTCAAGCAGTTGTAGGTGTGGGTCTTGAGTCCCCTGAGGATCTCTGCATTCGCT